>NC_133387.1:199216497-200466497 GCF_047511655.1 Castor canadensis
AAATGCAAAAGAAACCTTTTAGAAATTAATTACCCACCAAAAAATCTCTCAGAATGCACAATCATCTCTAAATATTTTAAAAGTAACAAATGAAGGATTGTCCAAACCTTGTTTTTAATACATGTGTATGGTAATTATATGATATTCCCACAGGCTCTTTCAAGCTCTCTGTTTTGTTCTATTTTATTTATCAATCTAGGAATATATTTTCTACAATGTCTCTCAATAGAAAAAAACTGCCACCACTCATGTTTTTTAATTAAATGAAAATCATAACATTCTGTAACAAACTACTGTATTGACATAATTTACAGCAAAATGCCTAGTAGAAACATAACTGTCATAATTTCTGCACTCAAATCTACTGGAAAGCATCTATTTGTTCCAGATTCTATGCTTTCTCCAAATGCTAAGATTCATCATTTGTAAGTCAACAAGTCACATACCCTCAATTTATTTTGCTAAATGTGAAGAGGCCTTTTGGAGCACATGGGTATGGAACATGAGTGCTTGGGGGAAAAGAAACAGACTTGAGTGAGAGTCTCTCAAATGTGCTGAGCAGAGGTCTAAAAGATGCTGCAGCAATTTTCTGCTTCAATGAGCTTTCCTTCCTTTCCATCTATCCAAATACCCCTAAAATTGTAACATCCTCTTAAGACTTGTCTTCTCCTAAAGATTTTGGTACAAATTACTTAAAATGTGTGACAGAGAGGGCTCCAGGAAAGATTTCTAATGAAATTGTGAATAATATAAGGAAGGTTCTATACTCTAGAGACCCCTGGCTTTTTTCCCCTCAGGTGGTTCAAGATTTGATCAGTCAGTTCAAAGGTCTGTGCAATGATCTAAATATTTGTGTCTTTCAAAAATTCATGTTGAAACTAGGGAAAGAATATTGAAGGCTGTAAGAGAGAAAAAACAAGTAACATACAAAGGTAAACCCATCAAAATCACAGCAGACTTCTCAACAGAAACATTAAAAGCAAGAAGAGCGTGGGGTGAGATTATCCGGGCACTGAATGAAAAAATAACTTCAACCCTAGGGTACTCTACCCAGCAAAACTATCATTCAAAATAGATGGAGCAATAAAAGTCTTCCATGATAAGCAGAAACTAAAACAATATGTGAGCCACCACTACAAAAGATTCTTCAAGGGATTCTACACACAGAAAGTGAAACGCAACTTAACCATGAAAAGACAGGCAGCACCAAACCACAGAAAAAGAAAAAGCAAGACAGTAGAGAGTAACCTCAACTTAGGTACACACAATCAAACCTTCAAACAACTAAGACAACTAAATGACAGGAATCACCACATACCTATCAGTACTAACGCTTAATGTTAACAGACTTAATTCACCCATCAAAAGGCACCGCTTGACAAAATGGATCAAAAAAGGAAGATCCAACAATTTGTTGCTTACAGGAGACCCATCTCACCGACAGAAATAAGCATAGGCTTAGGATGAAAGGCTGGAAGAAGATTTACCAAGCCAATGGCCCACAAAAACAGGCAGGAGTAGCAATACTTATCTCTGACAAAGTAGACTTCAAACCTACATTGATCAAATGAGATAAAGAAGGACATTCCATACTAATAAAAGGAGAAATACACCAAAAGGAAGTAATAATTATCAATCTGTATGCACCCAATGTCAACGCACCCAATTTCATCAAACATACCCTGAAGGACCTAAAAGCTATATTAACTCCAACACAGTGGTTGTGGAAGACTTTAACACTCCATTATCATCAATAGTTAGGTTATCCAAACAAAAAATCAATAAAGAAATCCTAGATCTAAAATATACAATAGATCAAATGGACCTACTTGATGTCTACAGAACATTTCATCCAACTTCTACACAATATACATTCTTCTCAGCAGCCCATGGAACCTTCTCCAAAATGATCATATCCTAGGGCACAAAGCAAGCCTCAGCAAATATAAGAAAATAGAAATTATACCATCCATACTATCAGATCACAATGCAGTGAAAGTAGAACTCAACAACAAAACTAAAGACAAAAAACATGCAAACAGCTGGAAACTAAATAACTCATTACTTAATGAACAATGGGTCACTGATGAAATAAAAGAGGAAACTAAAAAGTTCGTGGAAGTCAACGAAAATGAAAACACAACTTACCAGAACCTATGGGACATAGCAAAGGCAGTCCTGAGAGGAAAGTTTATAGCCATGAGTGCATATATTAAAAAAGACTGAAAGATCTCAAATCAATGACCTAATGAAACATCTCAAACTCCTAGAAAAACAAGAACAAGCAAATCCCAAAACAAATAGAAGGAGAGAAATAATAAAAATAAGAGCTGAAATCAATGAAATAGAAGCCCAAAACACCATACAAAGAATTAATGAAACAGAAAGTTGGTTCTTTGAAAAAATAAACAAGCCTCACAGACCACCAGCAAACCTGACTAAAATGAGGAGAGGAAAAAACCCAAATTAGTAGAATCAGGAATGCAAAAGGGAAGATAACAACAAACATCATGGAAGTCCAGGAAATCATCAGAGACTACTTTGAGAACCTATATGCAAATAAATTTGAAAATCTTAAAGAAATGGACAGATTTCTAGATACATATGATCATCCAAAACTGAACCAAGAGGAAATTAATCACCTGAATAGATCTATAACACAAAATGAAATTGAAGCAGCAATCAAGAGTCTCCCCAAAAAGAAAAGTCCAGGACCTGCTGGATTCTCTGCTGAATTCTATCAGACCTTTAAAGAAGAACTGACACCAACCCTCTTTAAACTGTTCCACGAAATAGAAAGGGAAGGAAAACTGCCAAACACATTTTATGAAGCCAGTATTACACTTATCCCAAAACCAGGCAAAGACACCTCCAAAAAGGAGAACTATAGGACAATCTCCTTAATGAACATTGATGCAAAAATCCTCAACAAAATAATGGCAAATCGAATTCAGCAACACATCAAAAAGATTATCCACCACGACCAGGTAGGCTTCATCCCAGGAATGCAGGGGTGGTTCAACATATGAAAATCAATAAACGTAATAAACCACATTAACAGAAGCAAAGACAAAAACCACTTGATCATCTCAATAGATGCAGAAAAAGCCTTTGATAAGATCCAACATCATTTCATGATAAAAGCTCTAAGAAAACTAGGAATAGAAGGAAAGTACCTCAGCATCATAAAAGCTATATATGACAAACCTACAGCCAGCATTGACCCAAGCCTTGTATGCACATATGAATGATAAAACAATAAAAAAAAGGCTTGTCTTCTCCTAAAGATTTTGGTGCAAATTACTTAAAACATGTGACAGAGAGGGCTCCAGGAAAGATTTCTAATGAAATTGTGAATAATATAAGGAAGGTTCTATACCCTAGACACCCCTGGCTTTTTTCCCCTCAGGTGGTTCAAGATTTGATCAGTCAGTCCAAAGGTCTGTGCAATGATCTAAATATTTGTGTCTTTCCAAAATTCATGTTGAATGTCTAACTACCAAAGTGATAGTATTGAGAGTTAGGGTCAATTAGGAGGTGATTATTTCACAAGGGCAGAGCACTCAGGCATGGCATTAAAACCCTTAAAAAGAGGGCACAGAGAGTGCCACTTTCCTCATTTCGTGATGTGAGTACACAGGAAGAAGGCATCATTTCTGAGAAAATGACTCTTATCAGGCACCAAATCTGCAGGTGACTTGATCTTGGATTTCTAGCTTCCAGAAATAGATTTCTCTTATTTCTAAGCTACCCAGTTTTTAATAGCAGTCTACACTCTAGAAGACCATTGAAGATGTTCATTCTTCTGGTTTATCCAGTGTTGATTGTTCACATCACTGGTCCTAGTAGCATTCAATCCTTTTTTACTGAAAACTGAAATCAATGAAGACTAAGGTTTTACATCAATAAAACAGGAATATCCAAGTATGAGCATTCATGATAGAGACTGAGAACTTTATCTTTCTCCAACTACTTCTTTAAACACCTGCCAGATATCTCTTCTTCTACCCTGGCTGAATTTCTCAATGGATTTCCAGCTGTCTATACTCTTAAAAGTATTGGATCAAGGTGTGGTTTAGCAATTAAGATTAAGTTTTAGCATATAGTCATTCCTTGGTACCCACAGGGATCATTTTCTGGCCATGGCAGATATTAAAATGTATGGAAAATCAAGTCTTTCATATAAAATGATACAAAATTGGCACACATTCTATGCACATTCTCCTGTATATTTTAAATCATTTCTGGATTACTGATGATATCTAATGTAATATAAACAATATAGCTTTTTAGGGAATGATGACAAGAAAAAGAGACTGCATATATTCACCATAGACAAGAAAGGTTTTCCTAACATTTTTTGAGCCACTGTTGGCTGAATGCATGGAGCAGAACCAGTGGATTAAAGGGTGACTGTAGTAATATATGTGGCCCTGTCTGAACAAAGTCTTCGATTTCTCATTCTTCCTCTTTCTTCATGACAGATCAGGCTCTGTTGCTAGGAGACTTAAAATAGGGCAAAATAAAGGCCTTTTTAAGCTTTTCACCTTTGTTTATCTCCCTTCTTTTCTCTTGATGACTCTTTCAGGTGATTTTAGAAAGATAGTTGACCATCACAATTTGACTGTGGTCAATGGGACTCTGTGTATGGAATTTGCCCAACTGCTGATTTTTGAGTGGGACGCACATGCTGGGTCTTTAAAGTTCCTTCTAATCTACACTGCTGCCCAGTTCCCAGACATGGCAATCCTACCCTGATTGAAGTCATATATTGATGCTTTCCTACCTGTTCTAGCTACAAGGAGCCTGCTGTGGTTTTTATATTGCTTGCATGTGTTCCTTAAAAGCTGGCATATCAGAAGTTTGGTCCCTAGTGTGGTGGTGTGGAGAAGTAGAACCTCTAAGAGGTGGGATGCAGTGGAAGATAACTGAGCCATGGCGATAACCTCAAACAGGATTAATGCTTGTCTTGTGAAGTTAGTTCTTGGGATAGCAAGTTGGTATAAAGGCCACCCCATACACCTGACACCTCCAGTATAAAGCTGGTTCCCTTTCCAGTTCTCTACCAAATTGTGACCCAGTTGGGAGCCTGACACTAGTGTGCCATATTCCTGGACCCTGGACCTACTAGCTGAGTATGTCACTTGTCTTTATAAAACACTCAGCCTTGAGCATTTTGCTATAGCAATCAGGTCTGCACTCTAGTCTCCCTCCTCTTCTGAGTCACCTCTTCCTGTCAAGTGGCATTTGCTAGAATTCATCAAGATGACTCAAACCTGGTCACCTCTGCAACATCAACTTCTGTCCTGCAGAAAGTTCACGACACTTTGGCTTCTAACTGCTCAAACTTAGTGCATTCCGTGGTGCCTTTAAATAGTTTTTTGTGGTACTGGAGTTTGAACTCCGGGCTTCACAGTTGATAGACAGGCACTTTATCACTTGAGCGACATCCTCACCCGCGCTACCTTTAAATCCTATTCTGCTTCAAGGGTGGCTGTTATTGACCTCCTAACTTCAGGAAATGGGAGCTAGTATCTATTCTCTTATACTAATATGTCAGCAGCCCCTCAAATCTATAAGAAGCATCTCAGGTTTTCTTGAGATTGTTCTAGGGTGTTCTGCTTATCACGACTGAGTTCCTGTCACATATCGGGCATTCAGTGATGGAGGGAGAAGCCCTTCCCTTCTTCCTGCAGACATGTCAATCAACACATACAATTCCTCTGGAGCTTCCTCCTTGGCTGCAGGAATGTCTCCCCCTTTGTGAGGAAATAGCAATCTCAGACAATTGCCATCAGCTTCACACATTTTGGTGACTTATCTTCATCTCTTAGCTTTATTTAAATTTTGAATTGTCTGACTAGGCAGGACCATATTTGATATATTTTAGCAAATACTAAAAATATAAATAGACTTATGACATAAATACTTATGTCATAAGTCTAGCATATTCTTTCAAATGGGTGGACATTTAATGTCTGTTGTTATTAACTTTAGAGCGTTGATAAAGCTCTAAGATGACAGGAAAAGAATATTAAATATTGAAAGAGGATTAAAGAAGATAACCTACAATATGAAGGAAGTGATGGCTTCCCCAGGACTCACAATTCATGACAAAGTTGAAACTTGTATGTAACCCTCCTAAGTCTAATCTGTTTTTCCACACATATGCCATTGTGGATGTTGAAAGGAATAATTTCTGTGTTGCTTATTAGGAAAGTATATTTCAGACAAAGTTCTGACCGTACAGAATAGCTTTTCAGAATGGAGTCATCTCAGCTCTTACAGAGATCATTTTATAATCAAGTCCATGTTTTTACTTCCAAAAACCTTTCATTGGATAGAAACCAAAAAGTTAGATTCCTGCTTACTTATGCTTCACAAAACACACACACACCACACGCACACCACACACACACAAAACACACATACACACATAGAAAACACACACATACAGCACACACAGCACACACACATTCTAGTGTACTCACTTTTCTACCCAACTCATTGCATTTTTTGACTATCACAACTCTATCTTAAATTCAATTTTCTATCATGTTTTACCATGTTTACTCTCAAAACATTCTCCTTTTTTTAGCTTTGCTTTATTTTTTAGTGTTGTCTCTGCTATTCTCCCACATGCTGGCTCAAAACAGACAGAAACATCCATTTTTTCTCTTTTCTTTTATTCATCAGACCAAAAAGGTGTCAGGTCCATTGGATGCACCCAATGCATTTATTTGTTCTGTTCTCAGATCTACCTATAATCAATCATCATTGTCTAATTTTGTGATCTGTTATAAAAATTTGATATTATTAAAAATTAACAATAAAATAAAACACTTACCACTACTTTTAAAGACTGATTTATAGAATCCAGATCAAAACATTGAAGGGGTATTTTGCAATTTTTTGTGCAAAGTCTATGATGCTGAAATTATCTTCACACAATGATCCTTCATCCAGATTGAATTTTCTTTACAGAGAATTGACAAAATCTGGAGATGGAGTTGATGCTAACTGAGCAAGTCTATCTGCACAGAATGATCATCTTATTAGGCTAATAACCTCTCCCCTTGTTTTCTGTAGCTTCTACTGGTTTTGAATTTTTAAGCTAAGTCTAAACTGCTTATGTATGATAAACTTTAGTTATTTAGGATAGCAGTTGTGTGTAGTACTAACCCTTGGGAATTTTGTATTTTGAGCTGAGATTCCTAGCTACAGGCCATATGATTCTCTATTGCCATGGGAACTGAGAGGCATTTGCACCTCACTAGTGAGCAGAATAATGAAAATGATAGTCATATATAGTACATGAAGAAAAAAAGATTACTGTCTTCTCATTCTTTATATCTTGCCACGTACAATTATAGCTGCTGTTACAGAATCAGCAAAGCCTAACAATGTCCCAAATAAACAAAACAATTTGAAATAAATAAAGAAATTACTGTCAGTCTATATATAAGAGAAAGATGTGTCAAATTACTCTTTGGAAGTATAACAAAGATATTTACCCAAATTCCACTATGATAAACCTTTTGCCTGCCTATCGGAGACATTTGTATCTTGCAGTTCTCAATCTTTTCCCCATTGGCTTATACCAAGCAACAATCATTTTAGTCAGAGAAGACGTTGAAAGAGAAGGAAGAGTCCCCTGATTTTTGGTCAATAATTGCTATTACTATTTGATGAGTCACTAATTTAATTCTTATCTCAGTCATCTCTGCTGTGACACGACTTCAAGGATTTTCACTGCTTTGTTTTCCCTCCCGTGAATACGTTTATAATTATCTATGCTCCTATGATGTGATTGAGCCTGGAACTGAACACAACATGACAGTCATTCTTAGCAAGGGAAATGCAAGGCAGAACTCACCTGTCCCTTACCCTAGGAATTGCAAATTCAGCAGAATCATGTGAGGACTTTTGGGGTAGGCACATGCCAATACTGACTCATAATGAAATTGATAAATAGTCTTTGAATGCCTATAGATCTAAATTGCTAATGTTGCTTTCTCGCTGTAAAACTACTGAAATAGCATGATGGTCCTGCTCTGTGTTTCCATTCTTGTCCAAGCGCTAGAGTCTGTCCTGCATAAGTAGTAGAAGTGATGTCTTAATGTGCTGTGGAATGACATCTCTTCACTGCTCAAATGTGATCTGGACACTGCCTACCTCTTCACACCACCAGCTATCAGTCTTCTTGTCAGACTCTCTCTTCATGTATGTGGGATCTTCTTTCTTCTTTTGCTTATTTATTTATATTTTTGGTAGTCCTAGAGTTGGAACTCAGGGCCTCTATTTTCTAGGCAGGTGACCTATCACTTGAGCCATGCCTCCAGCCCTCACTTTTCTATGCTTTAGTTATTTTTTAGATAATGTCCTGTGCTTTTTGTCCAAGGAAAACCTGAACCACAGTTCTCCCAATCTCCACCTGCCAGGTAGCTGGAATTACCAGCCTTTGCCACCATGTACAGCTCCTGAAGATTTTTTAATTTATGTCATCATAATTTGTGATGGGAATATTTCCAGGTGCTTTTTATTCTGCTAATCTTTTTTCTCCAGCACAATATTTTCTCCTACATGAATCTCTTTGTAGTTACAAAAAATTTTAGAGGAAAGACTGAACCATAAAAGAAACAAATATTGCTTGTTGAGTTTTATAAAATCCCATTCTAAAGAATAGTCATTTCCTTCAGGGTTATTCTGGAACAAATAAGAATCCTGGGGAAAGGCTGAAATAGTTCTTTCTAAATTTAGGTATTAAATAAAAATAGCTCTAGGCCAGCAAAGGCACTGACAGCCAGCGAACCTTTCTGAATTATCGCAGAGGAGCAATTAGAAAGTCACACAGCCTGATGTCTTCTTAGACACTTTAGAGCATCTTGAAACAAATCATGCCTACTTAATACAAATCTGGTGACATGGGGCTGAGCAGCCTGGTTGAAGGCACTAACAATTCAAATATTTTACCTTTTATTCGCTTTGTCTTTACTTATTCTTTTTCTTTTCTAACAATTCATTATTTTCACAATGCACTAAACTAACCTAAGATAATTGCTGCTGCTTTAACCCAGGAAATAAGAATATCTAAAGAAGTTGAAAAGCATCAGGTGATCGGATTAGAGACAGGTTATAGAATTCAGAATTGTTCATCCTATCTTAGTCTTCTCTTAGTAGGAAGTATTACAACTATAAACATAGCTTAAATCCCTATTGAACATAAAAAGGGTCTAACAAGTACATCTTTCTTTACATTCATTTTTAACAAATAGCCCATACTCTATATCAAGCACTTTGCTAGGTCATGTATCCAAACATCAAATGGAACAGAAATCGTCTCTGCCCTTGTAGAGCAGATAGTGTTGTAATTCTATATAAACATACAAAAATCACAATTGTTTAACTACGATATAAGAACTTTTATAAATGTCACAATGTACCACCAGCAAAATATGATAATAAAAAATTCACAATTGTGAAATATGCAACTGTTATAAATAAAAAGATAATCACTTAAAAACATCTTTAGTCCTAATCTGAACAATTTTTTTTCTTTTCTCTTATTACATTATTGTTACATTGGGAATACAATGTGACTTTTACAAAAGTTCTTACAATATATCATAGTTGAAATCAGCCCCTCTAATATGAACAATTCTGATGGCTGCAGCTTGCCTTGCACTGTTCTAGACATAACCCCAGAGGTCAAGGCCAGGGGGCAAGCAGTTACCAACCCAAAAATCATCACTGAGGATAACTAACCTTCTCTGACATTGCTAAAGACATGATGAGAATTTGGGAAATACTCTTTTCCAAATGCTAGAGAGAAAAATACTGTGCTTGATGGCTTTATCCAACAAAGGTCACCAAAAATCAAGGTTGAGAAAGTTTTAAGAAATCTGTGGTTTACTTGTTTAATGGTTAGAAAATAGTATTTTTACAAAACTAATATAGACAGAAAACAAGATAGCAGTTAATTGTTTAACATTCTCACTGCTAAACATGGTTTATTTATACATGATAAATTATTAGTACTTGGGTCTCCAAAAAAAAGAAAACATATACAATTTGTTTAAAACTTTGTTGAAGAAGAGCAGGAATTTTTTACTGCATTTCTTCTGTATCTCTATTTTCTCAGCTTGCTTTGGGAGCACTACAGATGTAATTTTCTATCTACTTTACATGCAGAATACACCTGCATTTAAACCAATGAGGTACAGAAAAGAACCTTTTTTCTTGCTGACAAATTGCTCAAATGATCACACAAGGCAGGTCCTCAGATGCTTATGGAAAGCAATAAAACTATCTCTAACAGTACTAGGTATGTTTTACATTAGTACTGCTGTAGCTAAAGCTTAGCTTTGCTGAAAAATTAATTTTATAACATTCATTCACAATGACATGTCACAGAATAAATTTTTGAGCATTATTTTGAAGAAAATCATTGTATGATTTCTTGTGTATCAACAACTATTTATTATTGTTGACAATAATGATGCCAGACAGTCAGTCCAGCTTAAGGGACATGAGATAACTTTTGTGGTATTTTCTAGATTACAAAACACTTTGATGTTCATTGCCTAATCCTTAGGCAATGCACCAAGTGGAAAATATTTTTCCAATAAACTTTTTTTAATGTCAAAGAAACAACACTTCTCTGACCTAAGCTAATTCTCTAATCTCCAATACTCAGACACGTATTTGCCACCATTTCTCTAGGATAGTAGATGGTTTTATTTTATATCACCTCAGGAATTACTGACAGTTATACCTTTTAATATTTTCATTGCCTTTAAGATAAAAATAACAAAACTCACTAAATTCAGGTGACGCAACCTTCACTCCCACCTTTACCATGCTGATAAGGAGAAATTAAAGTGTTTTCTGATTAATTACACGTCTAAGCTGCCAGTGCACAGCTGATTAGAGTCAACTGGGTTCCCACACTGAGGCAGTCTCCATTACTATCCTGACTTCCTGGGGGACCTATGTATTGTGCAATCCATAACTTTAAAATGATCAGGAAGGAGCCATTTTCCATTTCTCTTCCTCAAGTGCAATAGGCCAGTCGGAATTAATATCGTCAGGTCACACTTTTGTTTTCATTTTCCTTTATAAGTTCAGAGGCAGCACTAAATGGCAGTGACAAAGTCCTATGTGATTTCTCCCACTGCCACCATGAGGGAGAGTATTTGTATAAGCTTATCAACGACAGACACTCTCTGTTTAGTAGTATATCATCTGCTTGGCAGAGGAACAAACTGTCACTTTTTCAATAAAATGGATTCATCCCAATGGAGGAGAATGGGGTCAAAATACAGGGAGAAATGCTTTATCTGTTGTTATTATTTTTGAAGCAATGTAGCTTACCTCAGAAGCATCTGAAAGTAACCTGCAAGAAAGTGATTATACATACCTGTGTGAGTATAGGAGGAAGGTCATTGTAGCTCAGATCAACTGGGTTTCCTCTCTTGTCTCACCCTCATGCTGTCTGGCTTGTTAAATCACTGCTATCAGATGCAGCCCGCACATTATAACTCTACTAGTTGCTATCCATGAGACAAAGAGCACCTCCCAAGCTTCATCCCTATTGTGAACAAACTATGTTTTACTTGCCTAATTTCCAAAAGTTGGACCACAAAATCTCTTATTTCTAATTCTAAGATTTAAAAATTTAGTCAGGCAACTTTTTTCAATTTAGGAGAGATGTAAATAACCCAAGTTTTAATAAACCTACTCAAATAGGTTATTATTCTTAGTGAGCTATAACTTTCGATAGAAATACATAATAGTTTCAGGATGTTGACAAAATATGCCAGCACTAGAAGTGCAAAAGAAATGCTTTCTTTCAAAAATCTCCAACTCAGTGAGAGAATGTTATTGAGAGTGCTTTTTTAAGCTCAGCTAATAATAGCTACTTTCTAACTTACTCACACAATAAATATTGTTTTAGTGACACATTCCACATGCACTAAGCCCCTATCTCCACCTCCCAGGCAGCTGTTATCCCAGTTCCTTAACACCAGTCTGGAAGAAGTCAGACCCATTCATGTCAATCACTCCATCCCATGTACCTAAACCCTGTCCCGGAAATCTTGCTTAATTGCCTGGCCTCTGCTGCTCTCTTGATTTTCTAGCTCGATTCTTACTTATTCTTTCCGGCTTAATTAAGCGCATAACAAAATATGTAACAATTGTGTGACATTAGCCAAACCTTGTAGAGACACAAAACACAGTAAAGGGAACAGAGATGAAAGTGACCTTGGTGATCCTTGTGCAAGCTAACCAGTCAAAAGCACTTTGCTCACAGAGCCGCTCCTCTTGAAGGCCCCAGAGTCATGGTTACTAAGCTTCATCATTCTGCAAAACATGGCAGGTGCTGGATATGTCTTCCTACCTATTACTCCAGTAAAGAACAACTTCCACTTCACAAAAAGCAGCCTATTTATAATAAATACTATTGCCATGCACCTCTGCAATGTTAGATAGTGATAAAGGAATTAGAGCGAATCCTAGCTGCAGTTGAAAAGGATTATGGTGACTGAGAAACCCATTGGGTGGGTTATTTGTCATAACACAGAGGTCAACTTAAACTTTTTATTTCAGTGTTGTTCTTTTAAACATGGAGACTGAATGAAAAGCAACTCAACAAAGAGCTGACATATGGCAAGAAAGTTGCTTATAAATTCAAAATAGTTAAAGGGCGAATCGCCTTGTCATTCTCAGTTGTTTCTTTCCTCCTCACATACTTGGAGAATGACATTTCTTGAAAGAGTCAGTGTTAAAGTGAACAGTAACATGGACTTTTACACAGTAGGGTTAAAATTTCAATGCTCTTGGGTATAGTAAGCATGATTCCCCCTGAAAATAATTTTAAATCTGCTTTTATCACTTATTGACATAAATTAATTTCAGATTGATGAAAATAATGTACTGGTTTTTAACATTTTTAAGCTCAGGTAATAAGTTTGGTCACAATTCTCTTGCTGCTACTATATATAAAAGAAGAATATAGAGGAATATTCAGTATTCTTGTAAATATAAAAATAATTTTTACTGTTTGCATATGAAATAACTACTAAAATATACATGTGGCAGAACTGAAAATGGGTTTTCTAAAAAAATTGCTGAACGCACACTCTTTGTAACATGCTTCCATAGTTGTCCTCTTCACGAGCTTGAATCTCTTTTTCCACCACTTGAGTCTGGCTTTGCCTCATGGGATTTTCTTTGGTCAAAGAGGCATTAGACAATAACACACAGGCTCGTAAAGCTCTTGTAGAGGCAGTGGGCTTTGCCTTTTCTGTTGCTGTACCTGGGAGCCCTGAAACCACAACCACCCGCCGGATGATCAGAGCTGTGACCACCTCACTCCAACTGCCTTGGATGACAATCGCCAGCCATGTGAGTGAAGTCAGACCAGCCCATCCAGTCTTGCCCCTACCAACTTGAAGGGGGCTATGGAGATTCGATAAGCCTCTCCACACCAGAAGAACCAACACAGTGGCCCCCAGAATATTGCAAAAGAATACACATGCTCTTTTATTTTAAGCAAATAAATTTGGGATGATTTGCTATTCTGCAGCAGTGATTTGTATATAACTAATGCACTATACAATCTTCATGTACATTGGGCACTGTGCATGGATAGACTAAATTTCTACAAACAGTAATTTTTTCCAGTCTTAAAATATACATCTACAAAAGTACAGACACATGCAGTTCTTCCCAAAATGTTGTCTTTTGGAAGTTACCTGTCATTCTTTCTCTTTCCCTTTCTCTTCATGGTGAAAAAAGGGAGTTACCTGTCATTCTTTCTCTTTCCCTTTCTCTTCATGGTGAAAAAAGGGAGATACCTAATGCGTGTAAATTTCTCTTACAAAAGGGCAATTGTGTAAAGCCACACCTATGCCTCCAGTTTCTCAAAATAATCACTACAAATTAATCAAAATGTTAAAGAGCAAATTTTGAGGTGGTACATTCTGGTCTTACAGAGCCATATTTTTGGTTGGGGTGTTCTGAGTCCCATCATTACCATAGTATTTCCCTATTTTAAGTATATATTTAGTTGTCATTCTCCTTAACCACCTTTTCTTTTCTGTCACAATTTCCCCAACTTCATTTTTGATAACCTTGAAAGTTTTGCAGAAGACTAGTCAGGTGCTTTACGTAATGCCTCTTAGTTGAGATTTTTCCAATGTCAACTCACCCAATTTCATCAAACATACCCTGAAGGACCTAAAAGCATATATTAACGCCAACACAGTGGTTGTGGGAGACTTTAACACCCCATTATCATCAATAGATAGGTCATCCAAACAAAAACTCAATAAAGAAATCCAAGAGCTAAAATATACAATAGATCAAATGGACCTACTTGATGTCTACAGAACATTTCATCCAACTTCTACACAATATACATTCTTCTCAGCAGCCCATGGAACCTTCTCCAAAATAGATCATATCCTAGGGCACAAAGCAAGCCTCAGCAAATATAAGAAAATAGAAATTATACCATGCATTTTACCTGATCACAATGCAATAAAACTAGAAATCAACAACAAAAGTAAAGACAAAAAACATACTACAGCTGGAAACTGAGTAACTCATTGCTTAATGAACAATGGGTCACTGATGAAATAAAAGAGGAAATTAAAAATTTCCTGGAAGTCAATGAAAATGAAAATACAACCTACTGGAACCTATGGGATACAGCAAAGGCAGTCCTGAGAGGAAAGTTTATAGCCATGAGTGCATATATTAAAAAGACTGAAAGATCTCAAATCAATGACCTAATGATACACCTCAAACTCCTAGAAAAACAAGAACAAGCAAATTCCAAAACAAAAGGAGGAGAGAAATAATAAAAATAAGAGCTGAAATCAATGAAATAGAAACCAAAAAAAAAAAATACAAAGAATTAATGAAACAAAAAGTTGGTTCTTTGAAAAAATAAACAAGATCAGCAGACCCCTGGCAAACCTGACTAAAATGAGGAGAGAAAAAAGCCCAAATTAGTAGAATTAGGAATGCAAAAAGGGAGATAACAACAAACACCATGGAAGTCCAGGAAATCATCAGAGACTACTTCGAGAACCTATATTCAAATAAATTCGAAAATCTTAAAGAAATGGACAGATTTCTAGATACATATGATCATCCAAAACTGAACCAAGAGGATGTTAATCACCTGAATAGATCTATAACACAAAATGAAATTGAAGCAGCAATCAAGAGTCTGCCCAAAAAGAAAAGTCCAGGACCTGATGGATTCTCTGATGAATTCTATCAGACCTTTAATAAAGAATTGACATCAACCCTCCTTAAACTGTTCCACGAAATAGAAAGGGAAGGAAAACTGCCAAACACATTTTATGAAGCCAGTATTACACTTATCCCAAAACCAGGCAAAGACACCTCCAAAAAGGAGAACTGTAGGCCAATCTCCTTAATGAACATTGATGCAAAAATCCTCAACAAAATAATGGCAAACCGAATTCAACAACACATCAAAAAGATTATTCACCATGACCAAGTAGGCTTCATCCCAGGGATGCAGGGGTGGTTCAACATATGAAAATCAATAAACATAATAAACCACATTAACAGAAGCAAAGACAAAAACCACTTGATCATCTCAATAGATGCAGAAAAAGCCTTTGATAAGATCCAACATCATTTCATGATAAAAGCTCTAAGAAAACTAGGAATAGAAGGGAAGTACCTCAACATTATAAAAGCTATATATGACAAACCTACAGCCAGCATTATACTTAATGGAGAAAAACTGAAACCATTCCAATGACTTTTTTATGGTTTATCTGGGGCCACAGAGACAAGGTACCATTCTCCTCACACTTACCAAGGGTCAATACTGTCAACTGAGCTATCTCTGCTACCATTGGCTTTGATCAGCCCTCAGCAGAGGCAGTGTCAACCATACTCAAGCATTGGAAAATTACTTTCTATCCTCTTTTCCATGTTATACTCCCATACACCACACTCACATAGTGACATTTTTTGCCTTCCCAGAATATCAAGGCAGTGATTCTTATAGAATATAAGACAGAATAGATGTAGAGTAGAGAGAGTAGAGAGAAGAGAACATACCATATTTAGGATAGTTTCTTTTAATTAGCAATACAAATTTAGGAATCACCTGTGTGTTCATGCAACTTGTAACTCATTCTTTATCACACAATAGTATTCCATTATTTGGGTGTCCACAGTGTGTTCATCCATTCACTTACTGAAGGACACCTTTGTTACGGTTTCCCATTTGTGGTTATCATTAATAATTTTTCTGTAAATATTGGTGGGCAGGTTTTTATATTGACACAAAGTGGGCCTTTTTCCTTTTTGATTGGTATGTAATAATTGTGCATAGTTTTAAATTAGTAAGAAAAATGCCTAGGAATTAAACTGCTCAATCATATAGTGAGACTGTCTAGCTTTATAAGGAACAGCCAAACGATCTGCAGAGCGGCCATATGTCCACCATTGGTGAATGAAGCAGCTATGCATCTGGCGCCATCATTTGGCATTGTTTTTATTCATTTTTATTCTTTGGAATTTCAGCCATTTTGATATGTGTGGTGGATTGTGTGTACTTTTAATACTAGAATGTAACCCTGTGAAACTCACCAACCTTTCACCACTCTGGGAAGCCACTTTTGAAACACAGGGTTGTACTGTGTAAGAGTTCTTTTATCTTTCTTAGTTAAACAAAGTCAATTTAAAACTGAGTAAATAAACAGATATGGAATAAATTCTGTGTATTCTCTTGTTTCTTAGTCAACTTTGTTGATTCAAGCAGAAGCAACTACAATGTGCTCAGAACATATGCTCTAATTATCTCCACTTTCTATAATCATAAGCAACTCAGTTTCCCAAATAGTCCCTATGATGTGATCCTCATATATAGCTTAAAATAAATAGCAAATAAGCTAAAGAAAAAAATACCAAGTAATACAATAGTGAAGCAAATATTAAATGTGAGTATTGGACGAGTAACCAAAGCAGAATGGAGGTTGTAGCTCCAGAATGATGACAAAATGGAAGGATGGAGGCGAGAAGTTGAAGGTAATCATCCATGAATACTGATCCTTCTGAGTGTAAGTAGATTTTATTTAAGTAGCTATCTACAGAAGGGCTGACATTAATCTGTTTTAAAAATAACTGTATTTTCCCTATTAAATTCAAATATGATTGAATGTTAGATCCATGAAGTAATTATAACTGCCCATTGTTTTCAACCTGATACTGTGCGAACTGGAATCTGAGACATCAGGGACCCCTCTAGGCTGAGTCTGTTTTGCATTCATTACCACAATGTAACATCTCTTTTGGCGTGACTGCATACTTGGTAAAATAATGTTAGACCAATTCAAGGGTGGGAACTTGGGATGGTATTACAGATCACCACCCTCCCTCCATTAGCATATCACATTTGCAAAGAAAAACCCTGGACAGCCTGTTGAAGTGAAAGAAAACATTCTATGGAACATACTAGAACGAGAACAGGCCCTATGTGCTTTTTCATTCAAACCTCACTGTTCATTTTTTGTTTCATCTTGCAATCCTACCTCTACCCCATCAGTTAGCTTACGAGTTTAAACAGAAAATGATATTTAGAAGATAAAAGCCAAGTAGATCAGCAGAGAAGATGGTGAGACTATGCAGAGAGGGAAGAACATAAGATAGAATGAAATATCTGGAGACTCTTCATTTCTTTTTCCAAGTAACCATAATATTGATGAACCAAGATTTTCATTTAAATTTTAATGTCTTTGAAATTACTCACCTGTCCATGTTGTCACAGATGTCTCTAGCAATATTTTATAAAGGTCTCATCCTGCCTTTTATGTCTCTTATTAAGCTTAATTTCTCTGTAAGCAGTGTTCAATGTATAGTACTAATGATAAATAAGTCATTGTTTAGTTTGTTGTTTTACAGTTATTTAATGGCTAGTACTGTAATAAGAGGCTTTTGGATAGCTCTTAAAAGCATTCAGATGCATTCATGCATATTTAGATATTATATCTCTATACATTCAACTTATGACTGAAATATTAAATTTATCTGTGCACATAGAGAACATACTTCAGATTTCAAATAAGGTTTTGGAGCACAATCTGACTGAAAATTGAGGGTTATCTTTTGGTTTTCAGGAATAATTACACGTTCTTCATGGTTGAAATTACTTCACAAATAATAAGCCATCTATAAAATCTAAAGAGTGAACTGTGACATACAAATATGCTTCAAGTAATTCTGCAAGGAAATTATATTCACTTCTATCTGGGATTGTTCTTCTAGCTTCCATTTTTGTAAACAATCTGCAGTTTTCTTCATGATACACAATTAATATAGGAAATGTTAGCTTGTATGGAACAATGAGCTTTAGCATAGTCAATTGAATATGACAATATAGCATGACATCAAACTCAAGGCTGTTTGTGACCACAAGTAAAATACAAGCTCTCTTTTTATATGGTTATATATTCTATATCATTCACATTTTCATACATACACATGATATATTATTGTATATATATGAATGCATATGTCACCTATGTGTTTGTATTCAGTATGTGCATAAATAACGGAATGACCAAATACACCAAAATAAATATCATAGTGTTTTAAAAAATTTTATCTACTATACTTAACCACATGAAAATATGATTATAAATAAAAACAATCATTTTTTCTACAATTAGCAGCAAGTTACACTTTTTCAAAACTCTGTCACATATTTCTTAAATTTTACTTGGAGTGCATGTACAGAGTTAAACCTAATCCAGCTGTATTCATTATTTGTATATACCCCCTTAAATTAAAGCAAATAAGCTCCTTCATGTTGCTATGATATTGGTGCTTCAAAAACCAAACTGCTTGTGCAGAATAAAATATCTCATTTTGGATCCAAGATACAGAGCAAAATGATAATAACAACAAAGTCAGAGAACCTGAGATAAGTCTAGGAAAAAATATGTTGTGTTATTGATGCCTTTTAAAATGTCACATATGTGCCAGACACCAACACTCTCTCACACACATCTGTCATAAAGCCAATGTGGTTCGTATTTTATATGGTGAAATTTAGCATTGTAATGAGATAATTTTCATAATTAATTGCTATATATTATATATATATATTATATATAAACATGTACTATATGTATGTATATATATATATATATATATATATATATATATATATAATCTAAACAGTGATTTAGATTGTAGGTGGAGTTCAATGAGGTGCATACTTGTTTTACTAATATTTATAATCCAGTTTTGAAGGGAGCACTGTTTTTTCACTGCCTCCCTTGTTAGAATGAGTTCTTTCTCTGTCTCTCTCTCTGTCTCTGTCTCTCTCTCTCACTCCTGGCTATTATTGAACCTAACTGTGTTTAACTGGGGGCGACTGGAAATTCAGAAAAGACACAGGATAGACAGACAGACAGAAAGTAGGGTCAGATGTGTTAGGTGCTCTGGTGGAGACCCCCAACCCTCATTGCTTCTTTTCTCTATCTTTATTCTTTAAGGCCTTACTCCTTGCAGTTCTTTAAAACTTTGCTTAAAACCTCTTTCCTGACACTCGCACTGTCCCATGTTTTCTCTTCATTTATCTTTAGCTTAATCGCTCTTAAAGTCTTTTGCCCCCAGGCTTGCAGCTTTTCTTTAGCATTCTCTCTTTAGCTTTCTTAAAGCCTTGGTGCTCAGACTTGCAAAGTCTCGGTTCTCTATCTTGCGCTGTCCCATGTTCTCTTTGGCTTTTCTTTAGCTTCTAAGGCCTATGTTAAAGTTCTTTCTTTGGCCTATGTTAAAGTTCTCAGTGCAGACTTTCTATCAACCCCTCTGTAGCCATTCTTTTCCCTTCAGAAATTTCCCTTTAGCAATTCTTTTCCCTTCGGTACTTCTTTTCCCTTCAAAAAGCTTCCCACACCAAAAAGCCCAAAGTAAAAGCCAAAGGCAGAAAGCAAAAAGCCCCCATCCCTCCTTCGAGACCTTTTATACCCAGTGGTAAAAAGGGTGGAGAGTTCTTACAGGCTCTGCTCTCCACACATTTTATTATCTTGAATGGGTGGAACTTTTTGTAATGCTGACATAGGTTAAAGGGTTATTTGGTCATTATTTTTTGAGCTGTATAAACATTGTCATGGCATTTTGTAATGTATTAATTAATTAATGAGTACTTAGAAAACCCAACATTTAGGTTGGCATTTTTACCTGAAATACACCAGGTGACTGACAGAAACAGGATTGGTTTCCAAGAGGCAGCCATCCTTGGTCCCTGGAATCTTCTGTGTCCCACTATGGTTATCAGCACTGATGTTCCTTCATTAAAGTTCCTGTTGAGATTAATAACAGTTTTCAAAAAGGGATAAGATAAGCAAAAGAGCAAACCAGGGCAAAAATTTCCTGATATCCTAATAAATAACTTTTAGGGCAAAGGTCAGATAAATATACACTTGTGTATTCACAAAAGTAATATAATTTGTGTTTCAGTTTAGAATGTATGACACAAAAACGTCAAGAAAGTGATATACTTTCCCTGTCACATTTACTTATATGAAATACTCTCTCACAGATAGTAAAAACATCAGACTCTGACAGGGATGATTATTTCTCGAGGGAGTGTGTAATAGCTGTATTTATTACACAAGACAAATTACTGATATAGAGATGGATGGTGGAGGTACCAGTTACATGAACATATCCTCCTGTGGTCCAGAACATAGCTAATGACCAGTTAGCCAAGTGATTTTACACATTATGCCAGTAGCTCAGCTAACCCTCCACTGGGAATTTTCTCATTTAATTATTGATGTCAACTGTCTTTGCTCATAACTCCTGTGGTTATCTGCACTGTCCTATGGTTCCCTCCTTTGGTGAGTTGTATCTCAGTATCTTTTGCTAACCTAAACCAAAAGGCAATAAGAATTTTCATGAGTACTTAAATGTTTTTTGTCTAATAATATTTTTATATCCACAAACAGAACAGTACACTAGTACACTTTTGTTTCTTTTTATTCAATGAAAGGTACAAGAGACATGAAAAGGACATAAAATCCTAGCACTACACACACTTCCTGCCAGCATTTGTCAGATATGTACTGGAAACACCTATTCTACACAAGAAGCTGTAGTTTTTAGGAATATGCTGGTTTACATAGAGGAAGCTATTCAGTTAAAAATTTACATAGCTATTATTTTCTTGGCGTAGTCCTTTCTATAGATTTTAGAAGTTTAGGTTATCTCTGTCTTTTGGGCAATACCTTAAAAATATAAACAAACATTTTATCCTCAACTAGGGTATAATTTAATATAGTCACAGCCAAAAAGGGAATCTCTTATTAATTCTTTTACCTTAGAAAGCTAGTTCCATTTTATCTATATTTTTAAATCTAAGCCTTGATAGTATATTTTAAATTTATGATTAGGTATCAGTAATGGAGAAGAAAGGTTAGTGCTAATGATTGACTAATTTATACTACCTTCCACTAAAAAATAAATTTTCCACTCAATACTTTTTTCCTGAACAAATAATAGAAATAAGTACAATTTGAAGCACAAAAATGACCTCTTAGCTAATTTTTACAGTTGAAAACATTTTTACTTTTTTATGTACTATACATTTGTTACCAAAGGAAAAAAAAGAAAAGAAATTTAACATGTTACAAATGAGAACAAAAGTTGGTAGAACTCTAATTTTGATCCAAGAAAAATGTACGTTTGAATTAGAGCAGTCACTTCCTTATGGGATTTCTTGGATTGAGTTCTGGGAAGGTAATACTGTTTTGACAAGCTTCTGCTTCCCTGAAGTTGGTCCTTCCCCTGACTGTTACCAATGTCCTCTAATCCCCCTGTTGTCTTTACCTTTAGTCCTCACACAAACGCTAACAGGACCGAGCACTTATGTGTGTACATTGGGAACATCAGAGGGAAACTCATGCCTACAGAGCAAAAGGAAGCTACAAAGAGCACAACACCACATGGGCACTGTAAGAGAAAGTCATGACAGAAGAACTGATTTGTGAGGATGGCAGGAGTTGGAGCAGTGGAGAAGGATCTTCAGCAAATCTCAAGAAGTCATTGGTCTCCAAAACCTGTATTTTTGAATGGAAGAGTTTGGGGAGAATGGCAACGAACACGAGTGAGTCAATGTCAAAAAGTGATACATGCCGTGAAGAACTCAACACAGACTGAAGGGACAGTGAGTGACCACATGAGAGAGGGGACAACTTCAGTAGGAATTCAGCCAAGAAATCAACCATAAGATGTCTTGTAGGCCATTATAAAATAATCTATCTATACATGCAATAATCTCTCTACATACATATGATTTCTTCCTAAATGTAAATAGTGGTACATTGAATAGGATTGCAGAAAGAATTCAATTTATGTTAAAATCTCTTCTGAGAGATGTGTGTGTATGCACACACTTGTGTTTAGTTTCAAGCACCAGTGCTTGGTTCATAAGGTTTAAATGCACAGAAAATAACAGCTCTCAAAAAGCCATTCTTTGTAAGATATCTAAATCACATCCTCTCTTTTTTGTTTTATTTCTTATTCCTTCTCTCTATTTCTTGAGTAAAGCAAAGAACATATGCAATAACCTTGAAGATTGTGAAGTGCAAAACTTTTTAGGAGCTTCCATTGAAAACAGTTATGAATTCAGTCAAATTAGTGTCCAAGTAATAAAACATGAAAACTTATCGAAAATGTACTAACTTCCCACTAGATGCCAGATTAAATTATAATCAGTGAAGAAATGTTACTACAGCAAGTCAGGATGTTTATTTATAAATGCCTTAATGGAAAATAGTAGCTACCTATTACATTGCTGTGAATGGAGGGAATGAGTAGAAACCACTAATTGGGTACATTTAAAAAATCTTGCAGTTTTAGAAAAACTTCTTTCAGCTGTTAATAACAAGCACTATTATCTAATCTGTGACATTTAAAGCCCAGAGTATGAACAGGTATTATATTTCTTTGTATTTCCCCTGAATTATTACACATATTTGCAAGTAAAGTATGGGAAGTAGTCACTATATTAGTTTCAGGAACAAATTATAAAGAATACAGGCATTGTGAGGTTGACAGCATGGATAAGTATTTGAAAATCACAACTTAATAGTGCTAAGCATATGTTATATAAAATAAATGAAGTGATAATATGTTCCTATCTGATTATCAGTCTTAAAAAATGCACATAGGAAACTGTTTTGTTAACACTGTATGTGCAAAGTTTGGGTTTGGGTGTGGGTGTGAAAGAAAGAGAGAGAGAGAGAGAGAGAGAGAGAGAGAGAGAGAGAGAGAGAGAGAATTTATTTTTAACTACTGACCTCTCTTTGCAGTCGTATACAGTTTTGTTAAATGCTATCGTTACAGATCAGCCAGAATTATATTTTAATGCATTTATCAGGCTGCATCATCTCTCAACTTGTGTATTTTATTCTCATAATTAAATCCAAAATCCTTTTACAGTTTTCAAGGCCATATGCAGGTTGGTCCCTGCCTAAGTTTCTGACTTTATTTTCTGACATTACACCACATTCACTTTCTTGCTACTCCTCAGCTATCTGAAGACCCCCCTGTGGAACATCTTTAAGTCATCCAAGACTACTCCTCCAAGAAGCCTTTCTTGGTCATCTCCCTTACAACAGCAAGCCCCTCCTCTTACTGTCAATAATTTTCCCTGCCTTCTTCTTCTTTTTTAGCAAGCTTTATTTCCTGAGGTTATTCTACTTATCTATTTACTTAGCAATCATCTGTCCTTCCTATCTAAATGTCGTACCCACGACACCATCTATCTTTATAGACCCAGCATCAAGAAAAGTGACTGGCAACTTGACCCATATTCAATTAATATATTTTGGAAATAATTATTGAATAATCTCTAGCCTCCTGTAAGAAAGTTATTTAGTACTGAGAATACAAGAGAAAAAAAATCACCATTTCTAGGATTTCCATAACACTAGTAATATTGTGCTAAGCCTTCTTACTGTACAACTAACAGCAGATCTCTTGTTGATAAAGATCATTTACCCAAGGCCACAAGATGGTTAAGGGAGAACTGAGGTAAGCACTCTGCTTTCCCCTAAGCTACATCACCCCACGCAGGACTCCACGGTAATCTCCCCAAGACGCTCTGAAGCCCCTCATCTGCACAATGGGGACTAACTCTAGGTTAATAAGGATCACTAAAAACATTTAAGACACATTCTTTTATCTCAGCATTACATGAATCTTTAATGTATTAATTGTGCTTGTAACACAACATAAACAATTCCAAATGCCCTTAAAGTAGTGTGAGAACATGTGAAATGGTCTTATTCAGCATCCTTTGAGGATTTTGTTATTTTTAAACACTCTCCTCACACAGCTAATGCAGCATTTTCCCAGTCACTCCTACTGAATATGTCCAAAGCACTCAGTTTTGTTTTTATTTCTTCAAAGCTAAGTACTATCACTTTTAGGGCACTCATAGGTCTGTGATTTCCAAGATGCTTATTTAAATTACATAATTACAGCAACAGGGACAAGGTACATAAATAGACTTGAGACAAACACAACCGGATCTTGGTAACCATGAAACTCACAAACTTACAAAGCTACAGTGAATAAAGTAAGATGAACCTACTTAAATTCTGAATTATTTTTATTTATTGAGATAATAAAGAATGTTAGTTATTCTGGCACTTTAGAACAGCGGGATTAAATACAAGAGTTCCTGCTCCATTTGCATGTGCCAAGGCTACCTTATGAGAGCTGGAGATGTAAGTTTTGGTGAAGAAAATAATTTATGAACTGTCTCGTTTCCTGTGGGCTTTATGCTCCATCCCAGACATGACTCTTTCCCAAGACTAAAGCACTTTTTCTTGGAAGATCTTTTTTAAGGGCTGAGTAAAGTGAGAATAGGGCTCACAGAGAAGGAATACAGGGGAGCTGTGTTCTAGAGGCAGTGTGCCTCTACCCCAGTGTGCCTGTGCAAAAACAATACATGATAAAATGTGACAGAAGATATGGAAGATATAAGAGTAAAATTATGTTTTTGTGTTCTTATGTTTGCTACCATACATCCCTTGAGTCCAAGCAGCATGTCAGGGGGTGGACAGACAGAACTTTGGATTTCAAATATAACCAGATTGACTTATGATACAGTGTCTCACAGGAAAACAAATGACAGTTTTGTGTCCTTACAAAGTGGTATGGGATGTAGCTGGAAGACTCATCTCACAGTGTTTCCTTGTTAGAGGAATATTCTTCACCATGGATTTTTGTACTATGTTATTAATCATAGTGAAGATCTATTTTTCTTATCCTTTGAAATTTAAGCACATCTTTTATTTGGGGTGGGGGAGGCAGTCCTGGGGATTGAACTCACGGCCTTGAGCTTGCAAGGCAAGGGCTCTACCACTCATGCCATACCGTAATCATTTTTTGTGTCTATTCTTTAGACAGGGTCTCTGAATTTTGCCCTGGATGACTTTGGGACATGATATCCTAATCCCCACCTCTCAAGTAGAGTCAGGGTCTCACTAACTTTTGCCTGGGCTGGTCTTGACCACAATTCTCCTTTCCCTGTCTCTTGAATAGCTGGTATTGCAGATATAAGTCACCACATGTTCCTAACAACTCTTTTGAATGCAACAAAATCTGACCTTGTGGAAGAGGCTGAAGCAAGAATTTACGGAGTGGTTTAACTCTTCATTTCAACTTTATAATTTTAATTAAAATATGAGAACAAAAAATATGGCTCAAGATTATTTCTTGCTTAGTGGTATACATAATGGCTACTAGAATCTGAGCAAAACAACCTCTAAAGGAATCTGCTGCCAGAAATATTTCCACCATGTGGTGACCAACACCAGGACAGAGAGAAGACAGAATTGTAACTCAGTGCTGTTGTCACCTGCCTGCATGTCGAGTCTGACAGGCTTTTGTTGGGATCCTGAGTACCACTCCATAGTCAAGGGATAGCATATTTCCTTTTTGGGCAACTTGGGACCTCATGTCACGATTCAACCTTCCTTCTTAAAGTAATATTCAAAATTTATAAAGTACTCTTAAGTGTCTTTATGAAATACTTAGGAGGAAAAGAGATCAGAAGTCAAAACTTTAGATAAAATATGACCCGAGAGATCTGAGCAGCAAAGCCAACGTCCACTGTTAGTGTGCTTTGCAAACCCTGACAGATCTGGGGGATGCTCATGGCTGCTCTGAGGTTGAGCTCTAAAAACAAAATCTAGATCCCACCCAAGCCTGTGTTCAAACAGGACGTTCCATATGTCCAGGGTTCCAACCAGGGAACAGCAAAATAAAAATTTCAATCTTAAACTATGGGTTTGGATAGGAAGAAAAAAAATCTGACAGTGAAATTCTATAATCAATACTCACAAAACATATAAGAAAACAATTAACTATAAGTGAGAATCAGCAGAAATAATAAATTAAACTTCAAAGACCAGATATTTTTTCTACAAAACTATTTTAATGTAATATGTTAACTAATGAACTATCTATGAACAAATGGCAAATTCAGATTACAAATACAAGATTAATATGAAATAATATCATGCTTTTGCCATACTGCAACACACTCATGCCTATTACCTTAGTTCAGCTGGATAATCCTTAGCTCTTCTGAAAAAATACGGGTAGAAAATACATAGAAATATTCTGGAATATTTGGTTTCAGTCTATTAGGGTGATCATAATTCTGCTCATGTATTCCAGTAATTGCTCTTATTTTTGTTCACTGAGAAGTAGATTTAAAGTCATTGTTTAAGGAGTTTATATTATGAGTCCCTAACGTTCAAGACGAAAATTCAAGTCTAAAAAACTTGAAGTAAAGCATACTTGTTATTCACAATTGAGATTGCAAGACCACACACAGCATACTACAGCACACTGTCAGCATATTTATTTGTTATTAATAGTGTAAATTTTATGCCTCAAAACAAATAAAAAGAACCAGCAGAATGTTTATGTCCAATTTTCTTTTAAAGACAGATAAACTGAATTTCAGGAAGAACTGGCTTTTCTTGGGATTTCACTTTCAAATTACCGATATAAATTCACAGAAGTCATTACATAGTTGACTCAACGTCAGATAATCTGTCAAAAGTTGGCGAGGATGTGTGGAAAAAGGAACCCTAATCCACTGCTGGTGGGAATGCGAGCTGGTGCAACCACTCTGGAAAAAAATTTGGAGGCTTCTTTAAAAATTAAACATAGATCTGCCATATGATCCAGCAGGTTACTCCAGAGGCAACTGCACACCCATGTTTATTGCAGCGCTATTCACAATAGCCAAGTTATGGAAACAGCCAAGATGCCTCAATATTCATGACTGGATCAAGAAAATGTGGTACTTATACACAATGGAATTTTACTCAGCCATGAAGAAGAATGAAATCTTATCATTTACAAGTAAATGGATGAAACTGGAGAACATCATTCTGAGCGAGGTTAGCCAGGCTCAGAAGACCAAAAATCGTATGTTCTCCCTCATAGGCAGATTTTAGATCTAGGGCAAATATAGCAATGTGGTTGGACTTGGATCACATGACAAGGGGAGAGCACATATGGGTGATATAGAAATAGGTAGAAAACCCAAAACATGAAAGTCTTTGATGGCCTCACTCCAGAGGAACTAAAACAGAAACCTTAAAGTGACAGAGGTTATCATGAGAAGGGGACCAATAACCAGTGTAAAGATCAGTTAGAGATGAATCAACGTGGGTCGTAACACATGTGTACACAAAAGCAATGGTAGGAATATTTCTGTATAGCTATCCCTAACTCAACTAGTAAAAACTCTTTGTCTTCCTTATTATGCTTATGTATTTTCTTCAACAAAATTAGTGATAAGGGCAGAACAGGTTCTGCCTAGAAATGAGGGGGGTGGGGGGAGAGGGTAGGAGAGGGGTGCAGCGGGGAGAAATGACCCAAACAATGTATGTACATGTGAATAAATGATTAATTTTAAAAAAGTTTCTGAGATAATATGACCTGCTCAATTTCCAAAAATAAACAAAGGTTTTCTAACAAAGCATTTATATTCCTAGCTCACTAAAGCAAAGATTAAGTACAAAAACCAATCCCCCCAGCCCTAGATTAGCTCACTTAATTCTGTTGCAGAATTTACTCCTAGATATTTACTTTCTACACATGGCAGTTTTCATGTCCAACCATTCTGATGGGTCTTCAAAACTAAAGAAATTGGTACTATAAGAAAGAAGGAAGATAAATAAAGAAGTTATCCAGAAAGAATTCCAGACAAACAGAGGAAAAACACGAAATGGGGGGTAAACAGAATAGAGAACATAGTAAGAATGTGTTAATTATGTTAATCTTATTTCTGGAAAAAGAAAGAGACAGGGATGAAGCAATATCTCTGTTGAGTCTCTCTCAACAGGGATATTGCCTATCAGAACTGATGAAAAGTAACCTTTTTGAGAATCAGGGCAGCCAGAAATAACAAGAGGGAACAGTTAGGCACATCGTAATAAAAATGCACAGTAACCAAAAAGCAACAAGAGGCAAAAGTAAAATTAAATATAACTATGTGAAAACCAGACTCCCAGTTGAGTTCTGAAATTCATAAAGCAAAAAGGATAGCAGCTAACATGCAAATGCTTACCATGGGCCAGAAAGTTTCAACTGCTTTTCTGCAGGAACTTATATAATGCAAAGAACCAGGGAGGTAAGTCTATTATTCTCATTTTACAGAAAAACAAGGTGACTCACAGGGAAGTTAAATAAATTACCCAAAGTCACGTAGCTATTGAGTAAATTTCTATGTTGAATTTTCTAGAATAAATGCTGAAAGACAGAAATTTGTAAGAAAATAAATTTATATTCATCTCAACTCTTTATCAACTCTCACTGTTTTGCAATGAAAAGGAGATACTGAAGTTATACATTTAAAACTCTTTTACACAGAAATTAGCACATTCAGTAACTTTTTTGGTCTCTTAATAAAGAAAAGCCTGTATTCCTTGGTCTAGCATAAAAGGCCCTTTACAGCTACCTCCAAATATGCATTTTGTCTGTCATACTTTCTAGTATGCCTTCTCCAACAGTTTCAGCACAAGTAACTGAAATAACTTTTTATTCACTAACCTAGTTTGCGTCATATGTCTTCCATGAAATGTTCACACTCACACAAATTGTATTCCCATCACACAAATTGTTCTGAAAATTCTCGGATGCTTTCCAATATTGACGTATTTTGCCATACAGCATTCACAGGAACCAGTGACGGGTTATTACAGACTGGACAGACAGATGTGCAAAGGTGATTGGCTTGTCATGTAAAGTCGCTTCAGAATTGGCAGTACTGCCTTCTGATTCCTGGCCTAGGGCTCTAAATCATGTCTGTAAGTTACCCTTCCATTTTCTATTGAGGAGAAAATATGTTCTTTGCTTAAATTGTTAGAGAACATATCTGAATATGTGTTAGGAAAGCTTCTTCTGGACATGAGTGGTATATTTGAGGCTTGAACCTTGGCACAGTGACAGGGCATCCCAGTGAAGGCCAGATGGGGATGGAGGTGACTGCATTCTGGAGCTCCAGTCCATGATATCCTAGGATGTGCCCTGAATTCATTATATATGAAAACAAGAATCATTTGAAGGCACTTAAAAAAGAGTAATTATGTTCTTTATTCTTTTCTTTTTGGCCACACTGGGATTTGAACCATTACCTATTCTTTCTTAAATTGGATTTTTAATGATGTTCTTAAAATTTAACCTGCATCTTCTCAGAAAGTTGTCATTTGAATCATTTTGAATCCCTTCACTTAGCAGTTGAGGGATAAATTACATTTAAACAGAGACTTATTATAGGCACATGGTTAAACTGGGAAGAGTAAATAATTCCAAGGAAATGTCGGAACAGCTGAAGCAGTTCCGTCAGCAATCAAACATCCTTTTAGCTGAAATACGCATATTCTCTAAACACAAGGCAAACATGGCTGATACAAATGAAAACAACAAACCAAATAAACAAACAAACAAGAACTTGGGAACTTGTTTCATAAAAATATATAACATTGTTACAAGGTTTTAGGCAGCTGCCCTGGAAGAATTTCATTCAGTGTGATGAGGATCTGAAAATGTGTCTTCTCTGTGCTAAACAAAGGAGTTATAATGAACACTCAGTGAAGGAAAAAGAGACCACAGGGATAGATAGTGGATGTTTTTATAACTGAAACTATAAACCAAAGAGCTACAATTGATTGTTTTACACATAACCATAAGTCTTGTGATTAAGTACATAGGAACTAGTAAGAAAAGTAGGGAGCCTTAAATTCTAAGCGGTTCCAAATCCAGATACCCTGCTTCTCCTGCCTTAGCTCCTTTAATCTGTGTCCTGGACACCCAGCCTCTTTCAACTCTCATTGACATTGCTTGATTTCATTAAGTCCTTTCAAACCTCACAGACAACAATGTCGAAAACAGTCATAGGAGTTTTTCCACATTGTTTGTTTGAAACAATTGAAAACTTCATCTTTCAAAGTTAAACCCTCAACACATTTACTACTCAAAAAGTAAGCTAATGATTTTTCTGATCCTTAACCCACTAAGTTATGAAATCACCAAAACCACAAATTACATGAAATTCCCAGCACAGTACCTAATCTTAAATAATAATTACACATTATGCTAATAGCACATTTACTAGAAGTATTTAAAAATGTATATGTTTAAATATGTCTTTTAATAGCTGTTCCCATAAAATGACAATATATTTGGGAAAGTTTAAACATTAGATATCATATTCATTTATTTTATCTTGCATCTATAATGCAACCTTATTTATGTATTATATAGAGAGATGCATTGTGTACTGATGTTTTTAGAACATTGTGATTGGCTCATATAATTTTTGAATTGCTCCCAGTCTTAGAGATATTTTAAAAAGTGAGTCTATCAGAGTTAGACACTTAAGTGAATTCAGTATTAGAAGTGCATCAAATTTGTGATGGTCAGCATAGCCATCCATCAGGAAGACTTGACAGACACCTTGAATGTTTTCAAGAGGCAGACCATAAGAGTAGAAAGTACAAGAAAAAGATGACCACAGTAAATTGGGCAGTGACCTGGATACAACATATGCTCTAAAACTAATGGACACTATATTTTGCAGTTCCTTCACTGTTATTCATTTGCAGGATTTATTTCCAAAGTCTAAAAAATATATATTTCACCTTTTGGATACTGAGAAATATATCAAAATGAGGTAATAATCACCTAGGAAAAGAAGCTGGCTAAAGCTGCAGGAGAGATTCCATAACAAAAGAATCCTCTTCCTGAAGTGTATAATGGAGCACAGATCACAATCCTGGAAATATTTAAGAGGTGACCAAATAATGCACACTAGACCTGTCCTCTTAGACAGGAGGACATCAATTACACAGAGAATGTGTGGCCTGGGAGATATGAGGCTCTAAGTTACTTTCAAGGAAAGACATTCTATTCAGCTGCAGAAAGCAGTTAACTAACAGCCTCCTACTGTTCCTTCCCTCAGGATCCTCCTCCAAGTTTGAGCTGTAAGGCCATTTCTGCCTAATGGGAGGACCCCAAATGAGCAATCATTGCCCTGGAAGCACTTAATGGGTTGGCCTAAGCCACGGGTCTCAACAAGAGGTGACTGCTTTCTAGGGCACATATCTCAATATTTGAAGAGTATGTTTTTATAGAGTCACTATTGAGAATAAGATACTGACATCTATTCACAGAGGCCAGAAATGCTACTGGACATCGTAAGATTCATGCAAATGCTTTCCTCAACAAGAAAGATTTGGGCTCAAAAATTTAATAGTTCTGGTTGGGAAATCTTGACTCAGAATTCATCATATCTGATGACTGACTGAGGCTCTTCCCATGTAATCCTGCTTCTTTTGTCATTTCTTTACACAGGTGTGCAAGCTGTACCTTGGTTCAAAGTCTTTCCCACTCAATTTTGTCCACCTGTCCTTTGTCTTTCCAGGTGTTAATTCCACCTAGCATTTCTAAGTCACTCAAAAAACTCTGATTTCTGGAATGCTAGCTTTAATAAATATTTATGATCATTAAAAATGGACTAGTTACCATACTAGCTGTTAAGGTAAAAATGTCAGCCAGATAAGCTGCATCTCAAGGAACTTACACTTTATCTTTATTTTTATTTGTTTAGAAGTTGAATTATTGTATACATTGGTTAAAGGTATAATCAATAACAAAAATAAAGCCAACAAGAATATGTATGTGTCCAAAAACATAGCCTCAAAATACAGGAAGCAAAAATATTAAGACAAGGATTGATTAACAAACCCCAAAGGCAGGAATACAGCAACACACATACCAGCCAATGTCATATTGAGCTTGAAAATAATAACCAACTTTTAGCTTCTGTACATTAGAAAACAATTTCCCACCCAACAAGCACCCTTAAACCACAGAGTCACTCAAGCTTTTAGGTCATCTGCAGAACTTAAGCATGCAAACCTCAGATGCCTCTAGCCTTAAGGTTTCCCTGGGACTCCTCAGCAAAAGCTTGAGCAGAGGTGAGTCTGCCCACAAGGTCCTGGGTTCCTGATAACAGAGAGAGAATACAAGGGGCCACATCTGGCTTGCTCCACTGTGCTACAGTATATTGAGCATGGGCAAGGACATTTTTTTTATTATTCATATGTGCATACAGTATTTGGATCATTTCTCCCCCCTTCCTCCCAGCCCTTCCCTTACCCCCCCTGCCCCCTCAATACCCGGCAGAAACTATTTTGCCCTTATTTCTAATTTTGTTGAAGAGAGAGTATAAGCAATAATAGGAAGGAACAAGGGGTTTTGCTGGTTGAGATAAGGATAGCTATACAGGGAGTTGACTCACATTGATTTCCTGTGCGTGTGTGTTACCTTCTAGGTTAATTCTTCTTGATCTAACCTTTTCTCTAGTTCCTGGTCCCCTTCTCCTATTGGCCTCAGTTGCTTTAAGGTATCTGCTTTAGTTTCTCTGTGTTGAGGGCAACAAATGCTATCTAGTTTTTTAGGTGTCTTACCTATCCTCATACCTCTCTTGTGTGCTCTTGCTTTATTGTGTGATCCAAGTCCAATCCCCTTGTTGTGTTTGCCCTTGATCTAATTGGACAAGGAAATGTTGACCACCTGGTCAACATGTGTTTGATTTTGTAGCCACTGGAAGAGTGATCTGCAGCCGCTCATCAGAGAGCAGGCAAGTTCACACAGGGATGCCCACTGAGCAAGTCCTGCATCAAGGAGGTGACTGGGAGTGAGGGAGGATAACCAAGAATATGTTAAAGCCTTGACCTAAATTATTGTCATTATGTATTTTGGAAACTTCTTTATGGCTGATATGACTTTCCATGCTGGTAACTCTTCTAACAATGCATGCACAAATCACAAATGAGAGCCTCATCACTATTTTAAACTGTTGATATAAAGTTTAATTCCATACAAAATCCATTAACATTACACAATTTATTTCAACAGTCCGTTTTTTAAATAAGGGAAGACTATTAGGTTCCTCAAACATAATTTTAACTGTTGCAAAAGAAACTCATGCATTAGAAGATAGAAAATTTTCATGGCAAAAATTGTAATAACATTATCATATGAAAATGTAACAGAAGCTCTGCACTTCAGCCAGGTGCAAGCATGCATGTCACGGAGTTTTCTTGGTAAGCTTAACACAGATCCTTGAATTTACAGTTTTGGGGGCAGGGTTTTTCCTTCTGTAATGAGTTGGCATGATTCTTCAGATGAGATCCTGATGGTAAAAGAAGGCACAGAAGTCCTGACATGGTATAAGTATAGATACCCATAAATAGGTATTGCTTTTGCTTACAAGGAAAACCGACTGTTACCCTTGGAAAGAGATTTACTGTCATTCTGGGCTTCTGAATAAACATTATATTCCCTCATGTACTTTATAAGATCCATAGAAGGTTTATCACTAGCTACAATGATTGATTGATTTACCTTTCCAGATATCTCTCCTAGCTTTCATGCAATCCTCAGTGAGCACACATCCCACATGGAAGTTCTGTGCCAGGCAGACATCATAGTGACAAAGACAGAGACAAGTTCAGGTTATTTAAAGCTTACCTGTCCTTTCAAAGCTTAGGATGTTTGTTTTCCCCTGCTCGTCCCCAGGACTAAACTCCCCTGAGCTCTCCCTAGTACACTTGTCTTCTGTTTTTCAAGCTTCAGACCTTGCAAAAAGTTGTCTTGACCTGTATATTAATCTAACTCCATATTGCATTTTTGAGCAGTTTGTTTACATTCCAATTTTCATTGTGCTCTGATAGGGTGACAACTGAGAGTTTATTTCCTGATCTAAATTAAACCCGAGGTAGAAGCAGTGTCTTGTCTGTACCTGCTTCCCAGACTTCCAGCAAAGTGCCACCTGGCATAATTAGGTACTCAATAAATTACCACATTAGGCATATCTGTGCTCAAACTTTCAGTAAAGTAAACAAAAACAAAAATCCTAATATTAAACATGTACCATATGCATCTTTGTTCTTTGTTTTGGCTCTAGAAAACTCAACACATGTTTAATCATCATTAGTTCTTGGACATTTCTCTGTGCTATGCTTACTCCTGCAGATTTACTCAACATAGGTCGTTAGTCTACAGACATCTCGTCTGTGTAATTTGTTTTCCCAACATTCATCAAAGTAGGCCACTTCGGTCAAAGGCAAAGCATTTTCTCAGATGAGTTGGGACAGAAAAGAACCTGTAGCCTGGGAGAATTCATCAAATTTTTAATATTCAGTGTAATTACTTTCATACTTTGACAAAAGCAAAAGGACATTTAAGATTTGAAGTAGCTTATAGAAATAAGATACGAGGTCAAATTACTAAATAAGAGCTTAATTAGTTATTAGAACTGTAGATCTGAAGGTAAGAAAATGCTAGAAATACATGATGTAATCTTATTTATATTGGCTTCATGTCCTACAAGATTTTATAAATTGTTAATACTTTTGCTAAAGTCACTGTAGCTTGAGAGGCATTTGTAATATTTTAGATAGCACATGAGGTTTGGGAGAACAGAAAATGACCCAAAAATAATGTGACATGACTTTAATTTACACCACTGAGAAAATAAGGCTAGCCTCTGAAATCCAGTGCTTCAGTTAAAGAAGTTTATAGACTTCTAAGAACGTCATTTTAATTTTACTAAATGATGTTTAATAGTAAAATATCTGAAAGATTCTCATAATAATATTTACCCCTTAACTGGCAGCATACAGTTCTATTTCACATCACAATAAATTATCCCATTGTGATAAATCTTACCACAAACATATCAATTTAGAGTTTATGATCCTATAGACTAGATCTGGTATGAAATTCAAGTTATCTATGAGTAACACTAGCATATCTGATAGTGATTTTTACTGTAGCTGCTATGGTACAGGTCAAGTCATAGAAACATTTCCACCTATAAAATGGCATTATGATATGGCACCTTCTTAGGTTGTTGACATGATTAAATAACGTGGAAGGGGATCTTTAGAATGAACTGGAAGTTCATGTTTACAACATTGAGAAGGTTGGGTTAAGCTGGGCACCGGTGGCTCACGTCTGTAATCCTAGTCACTTGGGAGACTGAGATCAGGAGGATCACATTTTGAAGCCAGTCTGGGAAAATACTTTTTGAGACCCCATTTCCAAAGTAACCAGAGCAAAATTGACTGGAGGTACGGCTTGAGGCATACAGCACCTGCTTTGCAAACATGAGGCCAGGAGTTCAATCCCCAGTACCACCAGAAACAAAAACACAAAGAAGGAAGGGGTTCAAGGAAAAAGAAGGACTGATTCCTGGTTATAAAACTCCTGATATCTAATCAGCTAAGTTTGTTGTGTGGGAAATATGCCTTAGAGCATGCATGCAGCCATCCACTGGCACTGGTTGGCTCTGGATTCTTTTAGTTTGGCCAGGGTTCACATTGCTCATGGAGGACACTGGTAGCATATTTCTTAAAGTAAAATAAATCACCTTCTTCAGATATATTATTTTCCTTGAAGATTATGCTTGTAACTACACATTTCTGAAGTTAGATGAATTGTATTCTAAAACTGTGCACTTTGAGAACAAGATTAATTACTTTTAGAAACAGGCAACACTAACTTTAAAATGTGGTTGCAGAGCAGCTTTGGCTGCTGTCACTGGAGCAAAGTTCTCTTTGCTAAAGCAGTGATGGTGGCTTAAATGCCAGTAATTTTGTCTTAGCCATTTTCCACTTGAATTACTCCAATAGGTTTTTAAAACTGCCATGCTGAATGATATTAATGATGCAACAAATTGACTGGTATTATAGGAATGTATCTATTATTTTTATGGGCATATTTAATTGTACGTGGTTTTTTAGGTTTCTAATTAAAACCAGCAGTAAAAATGATGTTGTTGTGTTTCAGTCTGCATTTTTAAACTTAAACATACCTCATAATTAGCACTAATATACAGACAGCTCAGAAAGATATAATGCTAACACATTAAAGTGGATTGGAAATTCTATTATTAGTCCTATTATTAAAAGAGTCCCTTTTCAGCAGGGCGGGGAACAACAGATAAACCACTGTAAGTGGGGCATGCAGTGTTTAGTTGCTTTTCATAAATTTCCTGACACTACGGACTAAGCGTCAGAGAGATCAGGACATAAATGGTGCCATAATCCCAAAAGGAAGAGTTTATCAGTTCTACTGTATTTAATTCTGCATTGAACACTGCACATGTTAAATACCATCTCAAGATTTTACTATACACTCAAGGGCTAAGAGGTAAAGAGCACGCACACATCTCTGCAGACTGGGTGACAATTCTCCAAGTAATGATCTTTAACTATTTTTACTCAGTATTAGACAACCACCAATTAGAGCACTGAGTTCTCAGAGTCTGGAAGGGCAGTGCCACACTTCACACTTTCAAAGGAAAATTGTATTTGACATTTAATTTAAAACCCAAGACACCATATCACGAAATCTTCTAGACCATTAATGATAAAGCATTAGGGTCTCCTCGTACTCCCCTGCTGCTGGAGGCTGCCTCTGGTGTTTTCCGGAAGGCCGTGTTGTTGCTGCAACATCGTGACCACGGGGAGTTGATTCTGGGTGCACTTGGACCATCTCCACACCACGCGCTGCTCCCACAGCTCCCAGAGCTGTTTGTCATAAAAACCTACGGTGCCTGGAGCTCTGCAGGCTATCAGTTATTAATTGAATTTCTTGTGGTGGTGGTGTTAGTTTTGGCTTCATTTTTAAAGGGAACAATGGGGAAGGATAATTTTAAAAATAAAAAGGTATGCTTATTGATCAGAAAGCTTTCTTTTGCTTGTATTTCACCTATTGTAGCTGTTGGAATTTGGGCTTTATTTTCAGTCCTTTCTTCAGCTATTCATTGGTGATGTACTTGAAATATGAATGCTAAAACTAGGTAGATGTGGGTTCAATTCCTGATTATTGTATATGCTAACTGTGAGGCCTTCAAGATTTACTTAGCCTCTTTCAGATAATTTCTGAAATGAATAAAATACATAAAATGAGGACATGTTTTCTTCAGAGTTTTCTATCTATATTAAGTGTACTCACTTAGACAGCACATTACTGTATTAAGAAGACTATCAGAAAATAGATTTATGAACAGCAGATAGTCTTTAAGAGCTCGGGTGCTGGAGTTAATCCAGCTTTGGATTTCAGCTGTCCTCTTTCCAGTAGCTAAACCTTGATCACCTTAAATTCAGATCAACGTCTGAACTCTGGTAGCCACCAGCCATGACTACTGAATATTTTAAATGCATTCACTCAATATGGAGATAATGTAGAAGAATAAAATACATGTGAAGACTTAGTACAAAAATGGAATTTATATTATCCCACTATTTTTTGTATTCATGATATGTTGAAATGATATTTTAATTACATATGTATTAGATTTTAAGATATTATTTGTTATAATTTAATTTTACTTATTTCTGATTATTTTTAAATGTTTTTAATAAAAAATTTATAATTACATACCTGACTTGCTTTTGTGGCCCATTCTGCTTCTATTGGACAGTATTTCTCATGTTTGACTTTTCTTATCCATAAAACAGAGTTAATAATAACTTCCAAGGAGGTGCTAGAGATACTAACGCTGTCATGGGGTAAAAGCACTTATTGCAGTGCCTACACCACAGGAGGTATACACACGGCCATTACGTAGCTCTTCCCTTTCTCACCCATGTGGGAGGGAGAGAAAATTTCCACAAATTGTGAGGTTCTCCTTCCTATCTTAGCTGGCTCATGTCCTTAGAAGAGGCGGCACAGGTTGTCACAGTTACCAGCAGGTTTTCCAGGCACGACACTCTATAAACGTTTAATACTGAAATCAGTTTATTTATTTGTTAGTCTGATCTTTAAGATGCCTCAGAACAGAGGATGTGCCTTATTCTTCTTATCTCCATACCAGGGCTTTGTAGTTTTATGTGTCATGGGTAACTGGTATTGCCACAATTGATGTAACAGACTTTATGACTGTAACTACTAGCTGAACCCTGGTACTTTAAAACATAATCACTTACCAATCCTAGTAAAATGGTTTCTTATGATTTGAAGACTGAAAGTCAATTATGTCTATTCAAATAATGTTCCAAAATACACAGAATAAAATTATACATGCCGTAATTTCATGAATTAATGCTCCCTTTAAGTAAGTACTTAGCTTTTGAGACTAAAAGGTATTGCAGTCAATATAATTAAATTCTTCGCAATAAGATCATTCACTTAATTTCCTCTTGATATCCATAGACATGAAAAAACACACTTTCCTCTTCTCCCTTTGTATCACCTTACCTAAAACTTAGTTTAGAATGTGGCTGATATCGTCATTTTGAAAGTTAAGCAACCCTAACTAAAATTTTCTCTTTAATAACCTAAAATAAAGGAATCAAGCAAGAAACAAGATTTTAGCAAATTAAAGACAAGTCTGAGGTTGCTCAGTGCATTCAATTTAGACTGGAAGATCCTTTTACCAAGGAAAAACTGAATATAATCTAAAGGTAGAGAGGGGATAGCTTTGTGTAAAGATTTTGCAATATTTCCAACCACCTTTAAGATATCTCTACTCTGCTACCAATTCTTTTACCACCTCCTTCACCTCATCTGCACGACTCACAAAAGCTGTGCGTGTCAATCGCCTGACAGGTTAGAATCCCTGGTGTCAGCCTCTGGCCTTGAACTCTAGCTATAGTGATATCAATCTGGCATTTTATATTCATTAATACAATTTCTGGGATATTCATCTTATTGTAACAGCTTGGGTAGCTATGTAAAACAATGTTAAATTAATATGCAGATGAAAAATTTGTATTCCTCAAATGTTATTTATATTTATATCCAAAAATATTTTCCTCATTGTCTAAAGAATCAAACACATAGTATATGTTTCTGCAGGGGTGTGAAACTACCATTCAGTAAATGATAATTTATACCAGAGATTGTTCTGGTTATTCTAACTATACCTGAATTATTTGATTTTAACAGTGCATTTCTGTGATCTTTTGTTTAAACCAGCTGCTATGAGCTAAGTAAACTCCTTTTCTGTACTATGCCATGGCATATGAAACCAGATTAAACTCTTTGAATAACAATCCCACTGAAATAACCACCATGAGGTGACAGACCAAAGAAGCAGAGAATTTCTCTGTACATCAACAATAGCATCCCTGGTGCTACAAATCTTCTCAGCTACTGCTGAATTAGCAGCAATTTTATATATATATATATATTGCTTTTAGCACTGGAAATACTATATCAGAATTTTTGTATTTTCGATAGCTTTATTGTCGATGAAGTCACAAAAATCATTTCCTACAACATCTTAGTTAATTAAACTTGACCTGATCTTTCAGGCCTGGGATGTAAAGTAAAGCAGTGAGGCAGTTGGCTCTTACTTATATTTACACATTTATTTAGTTGATGATCTGGAAGCAGACATAGAATAAGTCTTAGCCAACTCATGCATTAATAGAAGAAAATTAATAGATAGTGAAAGGGGAAGTTTGCTCCTCAACCCCAGTTCCATCTTTTCTACATTGCACACTAAGGATTTTTCTCTTTGAGTCCAAAGCGTGAGTACTCCCCTGGTTCCAGCTGCCCCATTAACACCGTCCCCCTGCTTTCTTGTCTCTCCCAAGGTTTCTCAAAGCTACTCTTCCAAGGCATCCATTGTTGCTGTCCAGCAAGGGTTGTGGCTGTGCTGGCCGGCAGGCAATGGCTTTCCACAGACACCTGAGGCTAGATGACCTCCAGCCTTTGTCTGTTGTGTTCCTTGTGCCCTCCAAAGTGACCAGGGGGCATCTTTCTTGAGAGTGACCACTGATCTGTCCTACTTGAAAGTGTGTGATTCCTTCCACTTTGTCCCTTTTCAGTGTGTTTACTCATTTTTTAGCTTTTATTTTATTCCTGTACTGTATTCATTTAAATAAACTCTGATTGCTTGTTCATCTTTTGAGTGAGTTCATGCATTTCAAAATTTTAGGTATTCTTTCAATGACACAATTATTTTCTTATTTTTTTTTATTTACTTTTGGCAGTTCTGGGGTTTGAAGCCAGGGCTTTGTGCTTGATAGTCAAGCCTTCTACCACTTGAGTCACACCCCAGGATGTTTGCTTTAGTTTATTTTTCAGAGAGGGTCTTACCTCTGCCACTTTTGCCTGGAGCCCGTCTCGACCTGAGATCCTCTGACTGTGATTCTTCTACCTCCATCTCTCAAGTAGCTGGGATTACAGGCATGCAACCCACGCCCAGCTTATTTTTGATATCATTCTGCTAATTTTTTTATTTTGGCCTAGTCTGGCCTCAAGTCTTAAGCTTCCTACTTCTGCCTCCCAAGTAGATTGAATTGCAGGCACAAACCACCACAGCCAACTGTCCTTTTATTATTTTCTTATTTAAGTCCTAAATTTTGGCCTGAAATTTCTGTTTTGTGGCATTAGTATTCCATCAAAGGCTTCCTTTATTGTTTTTGTGTTGATTCTTTTTGAACATCTATATTACTCATCGAGGAGCACACTGGATTCCTGTCAGTTATTTCCAGTCATTTCCTTTGAGAACAGCATGATGTCTTTCTTGCCTTTTAGGAAACCTGCCTCCCTGAGCTCTTTCCTCATTCTTAGTGGATCTTTACCACTTCTTTCTTCTGTGTGGCTTCTCCTCTTTTTTGCCCATTTCCTCTAGATCCTGAAACTTTCATTTGAGGCAAAGGATGACATCCTCCAATTCTGAGTTTGCCCTGTGCCTTCATGAAGTGGATTTAATAGCAGCTCCTTGGCCACAGTACTGTCATTCTACTTTCTGCCCCACTGCAGTTTCCTGCTGCATTTCACTCCATGTGGCTTCTGTGAACATCATACAGTCTCTGAATGACATATGCTACAAATGTCAGTTAAAAGAGAGAAAATGTTTACTTTTTTTTTCATGGTACTGGTGTTTGAACTCAGGGCCTCATGTTCACTGGGCAGGTGCTTTACCACTTGAACCACATCTCCAGCCCTGGAGGCTGTTTACTTCAGCTTTTGTGTAAAATGTAGACAAACAAACATGTTACCATGTGTCTCTTCTATGTTCACATTGCAAGTTTTGGGATTAGTTTTACTCTGCAGTGTTTTGTATTGTTACATGTGTTGCCATGGGTCAAGACTCATAATTTTAAAGAAAGTATATTGTAAAGGCATGATGTCTGTGTTTCTGAGAGAACAATGGTATAAAGGCATTGGAAGGATATTAAACTGGGGATAGTATTGATATCCCTTGTGTCTATACTTGGGGAGTTTCTTGAAAGATATGCAAGGTCAGTCAGTGAGACACCGTTCAGAAAACCCTAATTATTGGGGCATTGGGTCTGCTGAATAAATGTTAAATTGTAATCCTTGGGAGAAGGCTCAGGACAGAGCAGATATACACTAAAGAAGAATCAATAGATAAACCAGTGAGCAGGACAAGCATTTAGCCTGAGAGCAAACACTCAGCTATTTCAGACACACCATCCTTCCCCAGGGGAGACAGGTGGCTTTACTTTCAGTTAAAAGGGCACTGGATCTCAGGAGACACAGGAGATGGTAATGGGCCTGCAATGCGTACACAGGTAACTGGGTACTTGGTGTGCTTTGTGCACATGCTTAATTACAAATGCACAACGTGTTCGTTTAATCACACCCAATTGTTGAAGCAGTGTAAAGGTTTCTCTCATTGACTAAAACATCAGAGCAATTCGTGATCTTGGAGGAAAAACTGTAAAAGTCTCTGCACATTGGCTGCATTTGATAGGTTATGGACTCATATGACACCAAACTCTGGAAGGAGGACAAATGCACACATGACATGCAGGTATCTGTTGTGGGGAAACACAAGCCTATACTCAAGCACATAGGGTTGCATTCCTCGTCATTTAGCATCATGGTAGTGCTAAATAAATGTCCACTAATTGGCCTTAATAAAATATCAACACATCCCAATGACTATGTTTGGCACAATCTGCTGAAGTGTCTCACTTGCTGATAGCTTTACCCTGTTCCACCATATTCATGCAGCACTGTCACTGAACTCACAAGGAATCAGAAAAGAGTCCACATTCTTTTTGAGCTATTCTCGTATAAACCATTTAATCTCTTTGTAAAGCCAATTCCTGACTTTTCAGCTTTCAGATTTCAGTAAAAAGCTTGATTTCTGAAATGAAGTCATCTAATGAATGGAATGAGGTATTTCACTAGTTCTGAGCATCAAATGAGCCCACACAGTATGGGCAGGTTTTGGTTTTCATGCACAGACCTTTGAGTCAGTGTGGGAAGAACTCTGTTTTGAAGCATTTGAAGGAAAACCACACTATTTCTTTTCCTCATTTATCACATCTCTCTTCCATTTATTTTCACTTACAACTATTACATCAAGTTATTGGCAAAGCAGAACCAGGCTCTGCTATTAACAGACTCAGCTTTAATACAGCCTTTCAGTGGGTTGTTTAAAGAGAATCCAAAACTGTTCCACTCACAAATCCAATGAGCCAAAATGTGTTTCACTTGAAAGGAAAAACGGCATTTCAATAAAAAGTAAAGCACTAAAAGATATAGCCATAATGGTTTTTAAAGGTAAATTGCTTTAATGTAATTAAGATAGATTCATTCTTTTTATATCAGTGTCTTTTTGTATCTTTCAAAACCATCAAGTTAGTAATCATTCCCTATTCTAGTTAGGGAACATCATGGAAAGAAAAAGACACACAAATAAACAACAAAAATGATTGGGTCAGTTGTGTTTTCCATTAGAAATTCATGCTCAAGTCTCTCCTGACTTCATACCCTCTTTGCCTGGCTGCTAGAACCACATTCTTGTTTTGTTTTCTTGAACCGGACCCACTCTTCTGCTTTAATAGGTGTGGGAATTCCCTCGCACATGTGTAGCTTGTAGCATTCACCTTAATTCTCCTTCTGCCAATCAGAACACCCTCTGTCATCTCATTCATTCAACACATTTATGCATCCTTAAAATGGCTCTACAGCATCCAGATTCTAAGTGAGTTTTGCATCCTCCAACCTCCTTCACTGCTTGTCTAGACCCTGTATTTCACACATTAATTGTATCTTCTATACTTTATGATCTTTTTATGTGTGCATTGCAAGCTCCTTGAGAATAATGACTATTACTTAAAAAATAATTAACACTTCTGAATATGTAGCAGCATTTGTAAGTTTCCTAAAGCTGTGATTTTTTTTTTAAATTATAGATTAATTCACAAAGTCCTAAACAGAGATTCATGAACTGGTGTTCTCATTGTTGATTCTTCTTTAATTTTTATAACATGTTTGTGAAAAATAGACAATGTATGTCTGACATAAAACAGCATAAGCTTCTCTTTCAAACTGACTTTTTAAAACCCATATTTATTAGCATATATTACTTGTAAAGGGAGGTTTCATTGTGACATTTTCATATGTGCTTACAATGCACCTTGGTTAGACTCACTCCCTCCTTTGTTCTGCCCTCTGCTCCATCTCTTCCCCTTCTTAGAATAATTTCAACAGGCTTAATTATTCTATTTTCAGACACATATACAAAGTACATCCACCATGTTCATCTTCCTTTACACTTTCCATTTACTTTCCCCCTCTCACTGGTACCCAGCCCCCAAACAAGACCTGTGTTACCTTCCTGTTCTTCATTTTTAAACTGTATATTCATTTTTCAAAGGGATTTGAGCAAGATATTTCACCCAGAACTATATGGTGCTTTAATTAAGCCCTGCAATTCTCTCTCTTTCCCTATCTCCCCCTTTTATTTAACACTTTCAGTGCATAAAAAGACAATAATGGGGAAATAAGATGTAATACACTCTGTTATGCTTAACTTCTGTGAGGACTGATACATGCCTGGTAATGGTGTTTTCCTGTGTACCCCATACTCTAAATAATCTAATTCAGGCCATTTCCTCAGAAATTTTCATGTTTTTAAGGAGAGGCTGGTTATCATGTCCTGAAAATCATTAGGTTAAAGGGATTTAACAACTGAAAACAGAGCAGGAAGATATAAGCACTTTAGTATTTCTATAACGTAGCATGCATTCTACCGAAAGCATGTACAGGCATAAACATAGCTCGTGGGCACAGGTTTATCTTGTGATTTATCTGCACAAATCCCACAAAAGACTTTGGTGGTCTCGTTAGAGGATTTTGAGATTCAGTTTTAACTTGATGAGCTAGATGAAAACATTAAGGAAACTATACCTATACATAGGAAAAACCCAAATCCTAAATAAGAACCAAGAATGTCACTTCACCTGTAATTTATCTTACTGAGATATAAAGAAAACTTGTATAATCAGACATCTTAAGGACCTTGTCAAGGAACTTCCCCAGGTAGCCACCGGGTACTATAGGAGTTAAGCACAGTGGGCAGGGACCCTGACCCAGGATGTGACTACAGGAGACAGGCCTAACTTGTCTATTATTAGCTAGGTGTGGTGGCTCCTAACTGTAATCCCAGCTACTCAGGAGGCAGATATCAAGAGGGTCACAGTTTCAGGTTAGTCCTGGGGGAGAAAAGTTAATGAGATCCCATCTCAACCAATAGCTGGATGTGGTGATACACACCTGTCATCCCATACACACCTGGGAGGCATAAATAGAAGGTATGCAGTCCAGGTGAAAATGTAAGATCCTAGTTGAAAAATAACTAAAGCAAAAAGGCTTGGAGGTGTGGCTCAAGTGGTCAAGCACCTGCCTAGCAAACATTAGGCCCTGAATTCAAACCCCAATAGCACATAAAAAATAAAAATAATAGAATAATAAAAGAAAAAAAATTGTCTGTTACCAAAGGGGGCCATGGAGAGGTTTTTTTGTTCAGTGTTTATGATGTTGAAATTATTGAGAAGAGAAATCAGTTGCCTTACTTTAATTTATTCTAAATTTCTTGTTATTTCTCTCTGCTTCAGCAAAAGAAATCCTTTACCTTTGCCCCAGCAAGTCTGCAGAGTAAAGAGCTGTGGTACAAGTTGAGGTTATTCAGCTATTGGCCTTTTGTGAATTAAGGATGACTGCCTGCACTTATCTAATTTGCACACGGCTCTGACATACAGTAGCATGCATTCAGAAAACAAAAGGCTGTGTGCATTTATCGAGCCTCAGTCCAAAGTGAGTCTCTTCCTGCTGATCTATGTTCCCTAGAAATATGTTAGGGTGGTGGTTAGATGGAGACTCAAGACACAAACACAAACATTCTGTTTTCCAAAGTCCGTCATCCAGACCTTCGTTTGTAAAAATACTTCCTTCCATTCAATGTGTGGAAAGCTGAAACTAATTAGTAACGGACTCACCTCGGCTGAGTCCTACAGAAGTATGTGGCCATGAAGTTTACTCTAAAACAACTGGTAAGCCCCGCAACAGGGGCGCAAAATGAGAAGAGCTCGCTGATTGCTGACACCCTAGGCCTTGTCCGAGTGAGAATCAGTGTTCACAGCCAGCTCTGATAACAGTTGTTAAACTGGGCTCCCTGCTCCATGAGTGGAGAGGGCTGTGCTGTGGATGGAAATTAGCAAGCCAGATTAAGGAAAGCTTGTTCATGAAAAAAAAAAAACTTTTGTTTTGTCACTAGCTTGGGTGTTTAATTGCCTCTAAAATTAACATTGACTCACCTTTTTATATACTGTTTAAACTGTTCACACATTGAATGGAATTATTATGTTATTTCTCCTGGAAACTTAAACTACAATTAAAATAAATCAAAGTTTATCTTTTTATTCTTTAGAGGTTCCAAAGTGTTTTTACATAAAATATTTTTTGTTGTAGTTAAATAAGCTTGCAATTTAGGGCGTAATGCCTCTCTTTTACTGGTAGAAACTTAATTTCAGAAAACAGATGCGTTCATCCAGCAAGTGAAATGGCCAGCCCAGTGTCTGGAATCTCAGAACTGCCATGAGGAAACCATGGCAGCAAACTTCCGCCCTTCCTGCTATTGGAGCGAAAATGAGTGATGCAATGTAGGGAGGAGGACAGGGAAGAAAAGACAGGATTCAGCATTCCTTATCGAACTGATTAGCAGGATTGGATTCTCGTTCTGGCTCTTACAGATCTGAACCATAAAGTCTTGAGTTGTGAGGAGATTTAAAGGATATAATGAGTTAAAAGCTATGAAAACTGGGGATTATTACTCAATTGCAAGCTATTATTCCGAGCATATTATACATTCTTTACCTCCACAGTGCATCCTGCCTGAATGAATATTTATTTGCTGACAGCAGAAGTAACCCCTCCCACCGTTGGTGTTTTTGAGGTGTTCATATCATCTCCACACTTCCATGATGTTTTGCATGATTTAAAAAAAAAAAATTGGCCAGAGGTAAATTTTTTTTTGCTTTCTCCTTGTGTTTCAAAGTTTCTAGAAAGGAGGGTAATGTAGGAGAAAGTATGCATCTCTAATTCTGCCTGCACTCATGCCCTTCCTTATGCCATTCCTTCTCAATGGGATCCTCTCATTTTTGTTATCTAATAAGGGGTTGCAGCAGAAACATCAGGTTTTCAGCACCAAATACCTTCAGTGGTTTGGCAAGAGCTGGGAAACTTCAAATCTTGCTTCAATGCTCTTTGAGTCCTTGAGGTAAGGTCAACACACAGAATTCAATTTCCAGGAATGAAAAGTTTAAACAACTTCTGCCCATATTTTCCCCTCCTTCATCCCAGCAAGAAGTTCCTTATCTCTACAAAATTTTGATTGGAGGTGGTGTAATTTCAGACTGAAGGTTCTTTTCACCCGTACTTGCCTCCGACTGATGGATTTTGACCAATTTCAATGGCCCTCAAAATTTTTCTATGTATTCAGTTCAGTTGTGGTTCAACTGGCTTTCAGGGAAAAAAATCACAGATGCTAAATACAAGTACACTAGGCTTTTTACTTATTTTTTTTAAAAGACTTTTGACTGAGATAAAGAGTGCCAGGTACCTCAGTATCATGGAGAAGAAGTGAGGAGGGGCACAAAAGGAGTGATGGTGAGGAATAAAACTGTGCCAAAGCAGTTATCCTGGAGAAATAACACATTAAGTGTTTTTCCAGCCTGTTTAGACATTTTCTAAGTTACTTGAAAGTTTTAAGATGTCATATTTCACATTTATGACATTTTAATCATTGTATATAAATCCAAACTGTAGCTATTTTGTAAGAGAATCTAACAGAAACACTTTAATTTTCAATTCACTGAAGACTTTTCTGCTTGTATTGAATTGTCATATACCAGGGCAAGCAGAAAATAAATGCTATATGGAAACATTTAAATATTCTGGTTCAGTGAACTGGCACAAAAGGTTGCAGCAGAAATGGCAGACAAGCCCTCTCAAGCAGCTGAGGGAGCATGGATATGGGAAGAAAAATAGAACACATTATTTATTGACTGCCTACAGACTCTGGAATTCTCCTGGTTCTTAGGGGGTAAAAACATTAAATACATGGTCTCTGACAGAGAAACTTGTCATCTAGTTAGAGTGTGAATTAGGGCATATCAACTCTATCAACAGTACAAAGTGCTTTTTATTCCCCATGTAAATGTTAAGATTGTGTTCACCTGCTAGCCTGAATAACCACTGAATGGAAAATGTATAGTTTAATGCAATTAAATCAGCATAAATTTATCCACTTATGAATGAAGTCTACATTAAAGCAGCATTTCAGTGGTTACTCATTTATCCATACCTGATTTGTGGCCATGTGGCAGATTTCTTGGAAAGAGAAACACACATATCCTTGCCTTCACTGACCTTTAAAGTATGATGTCACATAAAGCTATTAATCAAATAATCACATCCAGAAGAGTAAAATTGGTTCTGGGACAAATTGTTGGGGGAGCAGCCTGCTGCTAAGAATAAGAGTATTGTGTAGAAGTACAATAGGGGGAATTGATAGCAGGCAGATCAAAAGTTTCCCTAAAAAGGTTAGCTTGAGCTGAAGATGTAACAATAAGTAGAAATTACTGAGTTAAAAAGGAATGAAAGGAAATTCCAGATATAGAGGGCAACATAAAAAAATAACTAGAAGAATAAGGTCAGAGGACAAGGAAAAAGACCAGGTTGATTAGGCAAGGCCAGGTGTCAGACAGAACTGGGGATTGAGTACCACTGGACCAATTTATGGGAGTCTTTTTTTATTTTATTCTAAGAGCTGTGGAGTCCCTCTGAAAATTAGAAAAGATACATTTGAGTTTTCAAATTTCCCCACTGCGGAAGTAATGCAAATTAGAAAAGTGGAGAATGGAGAGTAGTTTCATTTAAGCCAGTTCTTCCAAGTTGGGACACCAGTTAATAATAGATAGTAAGATAATGATAATTTGAAGTTGATTATTTCAGTGGTTCACTATCAAAATTGCTTGAGAAATTAAATATGAGGTAGAAAAACAGAAGAAGATATGACAGATGAATTCAGATACTCTAGATTACAAACAAAATGGAAAGGTCTTGCCTTTCACTTCAAAAAACAGTGAAGGAGGATATAAGTCTATGAGATAGTTAACTCCATACATACTGCTTCCGCTGTTGACATATTTTTCCAATAAAAGATTTTAACATTGTTGCTGCTACTTTCCTTTGGAAATAAAATAGACAGCACTGGCTGCAGTGCTATACATAAATTTAGGACACAGGAGTTTTAAATTATCTTGAAGACCTTGTTCATGGCTTGTCTCTAGCTATCTAGACATCTCAGAAATTTTATAGCTCTGGGTGTATTTTGTTTTTTTGATAAAATTTTGTTTATGCAACTGTTGTCTTTTCTTATAGCCACTACCTACTCAACTAAATACATTGTATATCACCAGTAGACACCTCACAAAGTGGTGGCCCAGCTGTCAACCACATCCCTTTCCTGTGAATGGCACCTGTTGGTCACATATAACCACATGTGTTATTCATTCACATGTAAACTTCTGCCTCAACTTGAGAACATCTGATCTAATCTATTGTTTAATCCAATAGAAGAGGAGTACACACATGTGTTATACACACACACACACACACACACACACACACACAGATGTGGAATAGACCTGAGTCACATTAATTACAAAACTCTAAAAGAAGGTCCATGACTGATAGGTATTGGGACAGCTGATATATTCTTAATTCATTCTCTTTTGGTTGTTGAGTGTTATCCAAACTTCTGCAGAAACATTAGTTTATATTTCCCAGCAACATTCCTTTACAAAGGAAATAGTGAGTCCCTTATCTGCTGTGTCCCAAGAACTGTGCTCGTTACCAGTTTTGCATACATAATACAACGTGATTCAGTCCTCAAGAATATCCTCATTGAGTAGCCATAGAAAGGCATGTGTGTAGTAATTCAGGCACTAAAGTGAGATGGTGCATGGTGAACTGCTTGTGGTAGACCTTGTCACTTGACATGTAAGAGGAGTCAGAGGACAGCATGTGAGCAAATACTCCACAAAGTGACATTTCCACCAGCTTACTGATGACAATCAGTGTAATTGGCAATGAAAAGCAGAAAACGTTCAAATCACAGGGAGACAGGTGAGAAAATACTTAGATGTAAAGCACCAGAGAATAGATTTCTAGTTGCAGTTATCTTGGAATGGCTGAGAAGTCTGGGAAAGAAATAGAATGGGGTGTGTGTAAAAATAAACCTGAGATGAACAGGGAGGAGACTTGACAGTGTTGTTGAACTTACCCAGATTTCAGACTACATCCTATGGAAAGCAGAGACACTGAGGGGAGGAAAGAAGTCTGTGACACGGTTAGCTTTGCATTGTAGGGAACGAAGCTCTGGACAGGGTCTGAGGACACAGCATTACTGTGTGCTAGCAAGGAAACTGCTGCAGGCACCAAGCGAGAGGTGAAGACAATGGTAGAGAAACACAGGAAGAGGGGTGTGATACAAAAGTCATTGCACAGGAAAACTCGACAGAGTTCAGTGCCTGATTATGTCTGAGAGTAAAGGAAAGAGGACAGTGTGAGATTTGTCTCGTATTTTCTGACAATTCTATTTAACACCCTTGTATTCAATTAATCTTTAAAATGGAGATAAAAACCTGTCTACAAACTGTTGAAGGGAGTAAGTTTAGAGGGCATTTATGGAGAATTCAGAATGCATATGACCTATAAGAGGAATTCAAACACTTTAGCTTCCTTCCTCCTTTTCTTCCACTTACCAGATAATTTAAAATAATCAGAGCAATATTGTTAATGTTAATTACAATTAGCATCATTCATTTTTCATTGTATAAACTGCTAATTATTTCACACAGAACTAAGACAAATCCCTTAAAAAATGCCATTTAGTACAAGTGTCTCACAGGCTAATTTTATGTGCATTCTAGAAGAAATGAAAAGAGAAATACAGTGTCTTACAAGTTTTAACGTCAAAAATTTGCATGTCGGATTGTGTTTCACTCAAAAGCCAAGTTATCTGTTAGAAATGTTTAAAAGCCCAGCACTAAGATTGAGGGATACCTAGAACTTTATTTTCAGTTGTATTTTAAAAACAAGTATATTTAAAAAACATTTTAAAAATTCTCCTATTACCTCAACAACAAAGACTAAATCCGTATATCCTTATTACTGTCTGGTTGGTGATCCTCAACTCATGTGCACAGTTTGGACAATGTCATGTGTGTGCATATGCACATGCATCAACATGTGTGTGAGTATGTGCCATTCTTATTTTTTATTTGTTGATAATTCTACTTTTTGAAAAGAGCATAACATATCTCTTATCACAACACTTGATTGAGTTGATATGGAGTTGGCTTTCTCTTATCATAAAATTTGAGCCAAATATTAATTATTATCCAAAGTTATCTGGAAAATTTTTGCCAATAAGAAAATTAAGCTCAGACAGACATCAGTGGCTCACGCTTATAATCCTAGCTACTTGGGAACTTGAGTTCGGGAGGATCGAGATTTGAGGCCGGCCCGGAAAAATTATTCTCAAGACATCATCTCAACCAAGAGCAGGTTGCAGAGGTACACACCTGTCACCCCAAGCTATGTGGGTGCCGAGACCAGGATAGAAAATTCCCATGTTGAGGGAAAACCCTGGATGTGGTGGTTCACACCTGTCATCCCAACTACAACAGGAAGCTTAAGTGGGAGGATCACCCTCCAGGCCAGCCTGGGCTAAACGGGAGACACTGCAAGATAACTCCAGCAAGGGCTGCATGTGTGGCTCATGCAAGAAGCCCTGAGTTCAAACCCCAATGCCACCAACAAAAAAGAAAGGTTCTGTGCATATGAGAAAAACTTGTAGCTTAGGATATTGATAAGAAAATAGATATTAAAAGGGTAAATTTTTTTTTCATTTCTAAGACCTGCTGTTTCACACATCACATTTTAACTTAAAAATAAAAGACAAGTTCAAGTTACGTGTTAAGCATTGCTAAATCAATGATCTTCTTAACAATTAGCAGCACTTTTTTTATTCTATCACTTACGGTGTTGTCTATCACCTAGCAAACGATGAATTCATCTCACAATTGATCATATGTGACCCAATTTCTCTATATAGGGAAAGTTGGCCAGAAAGTTGGCTCAGAAAGTTGGCTAGCTGAGCAGAAAGCTTTCGATGAGGTAAAATATAGAGGAATAGCCTTTTGAAAAAGAATAAATATCATACAGATATGTGATAGCATTAAGTGTATGATCTTCTGCAATGCAGTTTAATTTTTTGTCATTCAAAACACAGCTAACAATTATACAGTTTATATTAGATAGTATCGACTTACATGAGGAATGCTAATTTTAAAGTTTTATATTTTCTTTATAATGCTTTTGACAAAGCTATATATAGACATAAAACAGCATAAGCACATATATGATACACATGGATTTACGACTTAGTGCTTTATCCCAAATGTACAAATCACAATTCTAGTAGAATGAATTCTGAGAGGATATTAAGGTGAAGTGTTCATATTTTACTATAGGTTCTCATTTTGAAGTTCATAAAATACATCATTTTGCTCAAAATGTGTTCTATGGCCTATTGATTACATCTTGTTATAAATAAAATACAAATATCAATGCAGGCAAGAAATTCAAGGGTGAAAAAGACAACGTCTCTGTCACTTCATTGTAATGAGTAGTTTCCTAACAAGACAACAAAAGTGCACCTTTTTCTGAATCTCAGACCTAGACAGAATTTCAAGAGTATGTTTTATTTTTTAAGCAGAATTTCCACTAAATCCATTCAGGATATGGCTATACAATTCATATATAAATGTATATAATCAAAGTTACCTAAGCTGAAAGAATTTTGGTTGCTTTTAAAATTTTGCTTTGCCTGAGATCACATTCAACAGTGTTATTCCCTCTTCTTCTTTCATGAAAAGTATGTAATATGTATTTTTATGCAAATATGTATAAACATAGAACCTAAATCAATAGATTTTATGATCAGTTGAGTTTTTTATATGTTCTTTTTATAAGAACATATGTTCTTTTTGTTAAGTTGCTTGGCTTCTATTTGCTTAGTCTGTGTGGTGATACCTTTTAACGATTCATCATTATTATTGAGACAGGATCTCAGTGTGTAGCCCAGGAGGGCCTTGAACTCATGACCATCTTGCCTCAGACTGCTGAGTTTTGGGATTCCTGGCAGCCACCACCAAGTTTGAGACATTATATTTCTAGTATGGACATTTTATTATGAAATTGTACATATTCATATTTTTTAAAAGGTATAAAATGAAAATCTAATGTCTCCTTCCTGGCACTGTGGCAGGTTCAATTCTCCATTGAACCCATGATTTTACGGAATCACTATCAAAAATCCCAGTTTCTCCTTGCAGTAATTTTAATTGCATTTTAAACATACATACACACCCGCATTTCTGCCTGGGTGTGTATTATGCACTGTCATGAAGCAACCGTAACTCTTCCTGCAACTACTATCTGTATCTGTCAGGCTTTCCACTAACAACACTGAATTGTTGAGAAGAAGAGAATTCCAAGAGTGTAAGAATACACGTTTAGCCATCAGTAATCTTAGAAGTGAGAGCTAGCTGGGCGCAGGTGACTCATACCTGTAATCCTAGCTACTCAGGAGGAAGAGATCAGGAGGAATGCTGTTCAAAGCCACCCTGGGCAAATAGTTTGCAAGACCCTATCTCAAAAACCCCATCACAAAAAAAGGGCTGGCAGAGTGGCTCAAGGTGTAGGCCCTGAGTTCAAACCCCATTTCCACCAAAAAAAAAAAAAAAAAGAAAGAAAGAAGTGAGATTTAAATAAGTGTCATTTTAGTTTGTTTTTTCTCAGTTGCTTTCAGGAAGGTTGTAACAATTTAAAACTCTGAAAAAAATTGGGTAGAGAAATCTTTAAATCCATTATGTAAATATAAATATCTCATTTTAGTACTCATCATTTGTAAGCATATTTGACTGTGGCTTAGATATCTCCTATCCATTTTTTCCTTTTTTGTAAGCACTTTCTGTTTATGTTCTTTATTATTGTCCTCCATAATTGTAAGTTAAAATGTATTAAACACAAATATGTCAAGCATTATCTTAAATAATATACTGATATTAACTAATTTAAATCCCACACAGAAATAGATGTGTCTTATTCTCCATTTTAAAGATTTTAAGAAGTGGAGGCAAAAAGAGTCTAAGACGAATTACATATGGGACATAGAGAATTTAATGAGTGGTGTCAGGTTTGCAGCCTGACCCAGTGTTTGTCTTCACCTAGGAGCAGTGTTGCCAACCGTTATCAGCCTGTTTGAATTTTTTACATTTTATCTTGACAACATTTTAAGACAAATATATTAAGGAAATTAGCCTCATGTTAAATGACCAATAATAAGCTAGGAATACATGTAACTTTTCTACTTTCTTTTAGATTTCTTGTTTTAGTTACGTATTTGTTCATATATTTTCATAAAAGGGAACTATTCCAATGCAAATCAAAACTTCTGAGACTTTTATTAATGTATGTGATTCAAAAAATGTAACCAGTGTTTTGTTTTGTTAGAATCTAAAAACTGGTTGGATCAGTCCTACTCTAGGGTAAATTCAATATTTTTATTTTTCTGTTTGATAGTTTAAGCAACATCCTCATGTCATCTCAGTGGATATGAGGGGAAATTTCTATTTTAGTTGCACCCAGTGATCTGTATTCAATTAATCTTAACTCCTTCTTATATTAAATTCTATATCTTTAATTATTATTCACAAAATTTATTTTGAACCTTTTTAATATACTATGAAATGACTTCAATTTCTTAGCACACTTTGAACCAAATAAAAATGGTAACAACCTGCTTCTTAAATGAATATTGTAGGAACTATAGGGCTGCATTCAATACTTCCTATTCTTTTGGCTGCTGAAATATACATGAAAATTTATTTTATATGTGTAATGTTATGGGATGACTCTATATTTGACTTACTGCTTGTGGTTCTCAGATACCTTTCCCCCACTTATGCTAAGATACTTTTCTCATCTATCTTTAAATGTTTTCCATGTGCTTGAGGAGTTTTCCTACCACATTCGTATACTTTCCATATTTATTCGAAAAATTTTACTTTGTGCATTGCTGATAGTGAGTCACTCAGGTTGAGAAATAAATCTATTTTAATGATTAGGATTTTTTCTTTTTAAATTGAATATATGTTATTTAAAAATTATAAAGTATTTTCAAATATCATCCAGTAGCTTGGGAGGAGGGGCAAAAACTCCTAACACATATGGTAGGCTTGAGCTTAGGCACTTTGCACATATTATATTCAAAATGGTTATGAAACAGGAATTATGTCTCTCATTTTCCAATGAAGCAGCTGGCTGAGACAGAAAACTCTCTAGTTACACTTGGGCAGTCCCACCTCGGGGATCCACACTACAGACTGTTTTGGTCCCCATGCCTGTGTTCATTCTGCAACAGTGTGACATTTTATGCAACACTGTATCTAAAACGAAACTCTGCCCTAACACTAAACACAAGGTTTGGGCATGAGTTTGTTGTGAATATGGAAATGTCATTTATTTGACTACACTAACTTTCATTTTAGTAGAACTTATGTTGCTCTGTATCAAAGTGAATAAAAGAAGAAAAACTAAAATTTATTTCATAAAATCACTTTGTGGTTAAGTCTTACAAAGCCATTCAAATACTACTAACTTTTTCATTCATGTATTAGCTATTTTGAACTACAAAATGTAAAATATATAGCTGCTTAATGAAAAAGTATGGCAAGAGATAAATGAATCATGATAGGGATATTTAAATATCCTTATTGCTAATAGTTTAAAAAAATTCAAAATAGGATGAGGAAAAAACAAAACAAATCCAAAATATTTAGATAAAAATATTAGTATTATATTGAATTTCCTTCAGGAATATTCACAAAATATATTGTTTATGTGTTTTACAAGTGTTTTCAAGCTACACGATACAACCAATTGTGATCAAGAAATCACTTTAGTAGGTCTTAATCCACACTATTTTGAAGATTAATTTAAAAAGAAAGAAAAATTAAATGTTGGTACACAATTATACTTAGCAAGATGGCTACAATTTTGAGAAAGTTTTGCTTATTTATATTTTTATGTATAGCAGCATCATATGTACAACCTGTAACTTATTGAAGGATGGGATAAAAACACTTAAACAATATTGATTTAGATTATTTCATATGCTGGATGTCATTTTACTTTTCTACATAAATGGCAATTTCTAATTCCTAAGGTAATCTAATAACAAAAAATTCCTCATCTTCACTATGGCTTTATGAACCTCTTTGGCTATTTTGGTTTTTGCCATTTCGCCCATGCTGAGTAACCAACACAGTGATTCAGCTGGATTTTACACTTAATTTCTTGAAGTAGCTTTCTAGAGTGATTATTATGAAGTAGACAGGTAGTATCCTTAAAATCATACATGTAGTCATTTTTATTTAGTTGTATTTATTTAAGACATTAAAATTCCTACTCTGTACAATTAAACTATGACATATTGCAGAAATTTTAAATGAGAAGGCAACACTTTAACCGTAGTTCACAGATATTAGCAGTAACTCCATTTTTGATGCATTTACTTGTTTTTTTTGTTGTGACTATTAATTAAAACAGGAATGATCTATCAAAAACAAATAGCGACCCTGGAAACCCAGATTAAGAAGCAGAGGAACCTTCAAGGTGAGCACAGGGAGGGGCATGAGTCAGCCTTCATTTAACAATACAGAAACCTTACATAGGAAATCTGAACACCAGATACATTAGGACGGGTGGATAGGATGGCTTTATGAGCGAAGAAAAATGATCTTGTGCCACTACATCCATTTTTGAACATAATTATTCAGGGTTATTAAAATATTTTGGGAATGATTAGCATTTTTAGCTTAGTTTTGAGCAAGCCCCCAGACTATTCCGTTGACCAGGGAATGAGTGGGGACGGACTACCCACTGTGACCCGTGGATAAACGTCCAGGATCAACCTCCAGGAACAAACGATAACGCTGTGAGAAATGCGCAGAGCGCGAGCCACAAAGCCTTATGCAGCAGCCAAGGTCAGGGACTATCTCCTGCTCCTCGGGCAGCACGGACACAGAGGTGGAAGCCGCTGCATCAGATCGGTTACGACTCTGAAAAGGGAGGAGAACACACACCAGCAAACCCACACAGAGTACAGAGCGGATGACTAGCTAGCCCCTGACCTGGAGAGTGCAGTGCCAATCATTTGTGCACCAGTGACCATGAGCAGGGCAAAATGTACCTTGCCGTTCAAGTTCAGAGAAGTCTTTGTGGGCAGAAGAAGAGGCTCCTTCAGTGGTTCAGTGAGGCCTGATTTTCCCTGACCTGGACAAATGCAAATGTTTTACGTTACTTAAAAACAAAAAGAAACCCCATCTGTGTTATTTAGGGATACAGAAGAGTATATAATTGCATTATCTTCTAGTCTGCAACCCTTGCGTACATCAAGAATAAAGAACCAGGCAGGGAGTTAGGAATACCACAAAATCTCCCAAAGGCTGCTAGTTTTCTAACATTGCTGCTTGGGCCTATTGCCTCAATGATGAGAGTGAATTATTCAAAAGTTGCATTAAAAAAAAAGTCCCTTCAGTTCTCAGGACACTCTATTCTCTCCACCTCATACTGGCTTCTAAAATTAACCTGCATATGAAGTCTATATGCCTTCTGCAAATAATACCGGGCACAGCAGGATGGCAACTATGTATTATGAGAAATTCATAGCTTGGTGGCAGGACGCCCTTCTTTTGAATGGTAAGTCCTTAAAGGGACACCATATAGAAGCAGTGACTGGTTAGCCAACATATAATATGAAAGCATTAAATCCACCACTTCTTTCCAATCAGCTTCATTCATGGTATTTCTAAGAGAAATAGGAAGTGTAGTGAGAATGAAGAATGCAGGGGAGTCTGGACAGAATGACTTCCTGGTAGACAGAACCAACCAAAAGTCAGTAAGGAGGAAGACGATCTGAGACAAGAATTTATTAAGTGACTACAGCATATGTAATGTCTGTTCTATCGCTGCTTGCTTCCTTTCTACATCCCCTCTTCCTTTCCTTCTCAATCTGTAATTCTGAGAGCAACAAACCATGGCTCCTGCATCCAACGAGTTTGTGCTCTACTAAGGGAAAAACACCAAGGAGCACTAACTGTAGCCCCATCTCAATGTCAAGAGAGCACTGATCACCAGGGGTAAGTCTGTGGAATCAGTGAAGGGACGTGACACAAAGTAGAGAATCTTGTATTTGGAGCCTGATGATGTCTTTCTAACAGTTGCCTCCATCTCACTCATTGTAACTGCTGCTTAAAACTCAAAGTTTTATTGAAAATATAGGCTTCTGTATCATATAAGAAATGGAAACATTGAATCAGACGATTGAATTCTCAATGCTTCCCAAATTTCATAAACATTTTAATTTGCTTTAGATCACAAGAAAGCTAAAATACTTGTCTAAACTCACATGTTCCAGGATTTTTGTCAAAGTACTGGATGAGGGAATACTTTAAGAACAAATGTAGTCTCATTTTCTGCATGGGGAGCAGGAAATGCCTCTCTCTTTTCCTCCATTTCTTCCTACTTTATTCTGCTCTACTAAAATAAATCTTTGCTAAAACTTTCAAAACATGTTAGAGTCTGGCACAGTGTAACACTGCTATAATCTCTGTTACTTGAGAGGCAGATAGCAGGAAGATTGTGATTCCAAGACAGCCTTGGCAAACAGTTCATGAGACCCCATCTCAACCAATAAGAAAGCTGGGAACTCTGACTCTGGTCTATCATCCCAGCTATGCAGGAGACAAATAGGAGGATCGTAGTCCAGGTGTGCAGAGCATAAAGCAAGACCATATTTGAAAAATAATGAGAGCAAAAAGATCTGGGGGCATAGATCCAGTGGTACAGAGTCTGCCAAGCAAGTGCAAAGCCCTGAGTTCAAACCCCATACTGCCAAAAGCAAAAAAAAAAAAACCAAAACAAAACAAAACAAAAAACCTGTTAAGTTTTGGTTTTATTATAACTGTTTTAAGCTTGTGCAGTCTTGTTCAATATAAATTTATAATTCAAATATATTAGCCTGAAATTGGTGAAGAAAACTTTGTTAGTCAAGCATCTAGTGGAGGAATTATCACACAAATATACAGTGAAGAATGAAGATTGGATATAGAAAAGGAACATGTAGAAGTTTTCCACACAAATGCATTGTAATCCATCATTCTGAGTGAGGTAAGCCAGGCTCAGAAGACCAAAAATCATATGTTCTCCCTCATATGCAGACTTTAGATCTAGGGCAAATGCAGCAATGTGGTTGGACATGGATCACATGACAAGGGAAGAGCACATACAGGAGATATAGGAGTAGGTAGAAAACCCAGAGCATGAAGGTGTTTGATGTCACCACTCCAGAGGAACTAATACAGAAACCTTAAAATGACAGAGGTCAACCTGAGAAGGGGATCAGGAACCAATGTAAAGATCAGTTAGAGTTGAATCAACATGGGTCGTAGCACATGGGTACACGAAAGCAATGGTAGGAATCTCTCTGTACAGCTATCCTTAACTAGCAAAAATGCTTTGTCTTCCTTATTATGCTTATGTCTTTTCTTCAATAAAATTAGTGATAATGGCAGAAAAGGACATGCCTGGAACTAAGGTGAGGGGGGAGGGTGGAAAGGGTGAGGGAAGAGGGCAGGGTGGAGAAATGACCCAAACAATGTATGCACATGTGAACAAATGAAAAAAAATGCATTGTAATTCAAACCATATTATCTCCACATTCACTGACTACTTCTTGACTGCAGTGGATGGTGCCAAATAAAATGGAATTTTATGATAAAAAAAGATGAATGAGACACAATCCTCTGCCATCGAATAACAGGTACATATTACATATAAAATATATCTATGTAATATGTGCTATCTCACTTTATACCAATATTCTATTATATACCAGGCACGGTATTGTTAAGGATTGGTGATAACCACCCTATACCAAGATTAACTCAAAATGGATCAAGGATCTTAATATCAGACCCCAAACTCTTAAGTTGATACAAGAAAGAGTAGGAACTACTCTAGAGTTAGTAGGTATAGGTAAGAACTTTCTCAATGAAACCCCAGCAGCACAGCAACTAAGAGATAGCATAGATAAATGGGACCTCATAAAACTAAGAAGCTTCTGTTCATCAAAAGAAATGGTCTCTAAACTGAAGAGAACACCCACAGAGTGGGAGAAAATATTTGCCAATTATACATCAGACAAAGGACTGATAACCAGAATATACAGGGAACTTAAAAAACTAAATTCTCCCAAAACTAATGAACCAATAAAGAAATGGGCACGTGAACTAAACAGAACTTTCTCAAAAGAAGAAATTCAAATGGCCAGAAAACACATGAAAAAATGCTCACCATCTCTAGCAATAAAGGAAATGCAAATTAAAACCATACTAAGATTCCACCTCACCCTTGTTAGAATAGCCATCATCAGCAACACCACCACCAACAGGTGTTGGCGAGGATGCGGGGAAAAAGGAACCCTCTTACACTGTTGGTGGGGATGTAGACTAGTACAACCACTCTGGAAAAAAATTTGGAGGCTACTTAAAAAGCTGGACATCGATCTACCATTTGATCCAGCAATATCACTCTTGGGGATATACCCAAAAGACTGTGACACAGGTTACTCCAGAGGCACCTGCACATCCATGTTTATTGTGGCACTATTCACAATAGCCAAGTTATGGAAACAGCCAAGATGCCCCAGCACTGAGGAATGGATTAAGAAAATGTGGTATCTATACACAATGGAATTTTATACAGCCATGAAGAAGAACGAAATGTTATCATTCGCTGGTAAATGGATGGAATTGGAGAACATCATTCTGAGTGAGGTTAGCCTGGTCCAAAAGACCAGAAATCGTATGTTCTCCCTCATATGTGGACATTAGATCAAGGGCAAACACAACAATGGGATTGGACTGTGAGCACATGATAAAAGCGAGAGCACACAAGGGAGGGGTGAGGATAGGTAAGACACCTAAAAAACTAGCTAGCATTTGTTGCCCTTAACGCAGAGAATCTAAAGCAGATACCTTAAAGCAACTGAGGCCAATAGGAAAAGGGGAACAGGTACTAGAGAAAAGGTTAGATCAAAAAGAATTAACCTAGGAGGTAACACCCACGCACAGGAAATCAATGTGAGTCAATGCCCTGTATAGCTATCCTTATCTCAACCAGCAAAAACCCTTGTTCCTTCCTATTATTGCTTATACTCTCTCTACAACAAAATTAGAAATAAGGGCAAAATAGTTTCTGCTGGGTATTGAGGGGGGGAGCGGGAGGGGGTGGAGTGGGTGGTAAGGGAGGGGGTGGGGGCAGGGGGGAGAAATGAACCAAGCCTTGTATGCACATATGAATAATAAAAGAAAAATGAAAAAAAAAAAAAGGATTGGTGATAACCAAACAAAAGACCTAGCTTGTGCCTTCAGTAGTGTTCCAAAGGTAAGGTGAACAACAAGTCAACCTCATGTTCCACATTCAGAGACTCTTATTTATTACACGTGGTTTTGACAAAACACGGTCAATAGTTAATTTTAAAAATAAAAAACGATTTCCTAACCCAGTCTTTTAAATTTTCATGTCCATTCACAACTCAGTGGAAGGGGAGAAGCCTTAGTCAGTTCCAAGTTGTGATCAGCTACATTTAAGTCATTGTGAAATCTGCTGAGTGTTTTCCTACCCTTAATTTTGTGAAAATTCTGCATCCCCTAAATCAAATGGTGCTTAGAAGTCAAAGTGCATGTGTTAATTGAAATAATAAAGTGAGAATCTGGCATGAATTCAGTGGAAGTGGGGTCACACTACGGAAAACTGAATCAGCATCTGTTTGCAGTTCAGCACTGAATTCTGTGCAGTCTGAGCGTGCATGGTTTTTCTTCCATGGCAGTCTCCTTTGGAAACATGCACCCACCAATACCAAGGGTCTACTGTTTATCTGTACTGAATTTGGAGGAAGAATGTGGCTAAGAAGGAATGAGCAATGGCTGGGAATCTACCACAGATTTTAGGGACCATAGGGGCCTTTTACTTTAATAAGTTGCTATCTTTTCCTAGGAATAGAGCTTATTCATGCTTGTGTGGCAGTGAACAAGAGTGGATCACCAAGTGTGGGCAACTCAAAGGGATGTGTCCTCACTTTCTAGTATTTATTGCAAATAAACAGGGTAAGGCATGGAATGAGAAAATATGACAAGGAAGTGGAAGACCCTAGGGGAAAACTGCCAGTTACATAAGGCAAAGACTCAAGGAATCTGCATATCAGAATTCTGCTAAGAGCCGTGTTTACTAAATTCTAATCAAAAATGCTGTAAGTGAAGACGGAGATGTGAGGATAGATAGCAGGGGCAGAGGCTGAAACTGTGTTGTCTAACTTTTCAGAACAATGGGCCAGGGAACAATGACCCAGGATGGTCCTCAGTCTCCTGCCCTTGCCTTTGGTGACTGAAGTATGGTGGATTTGCAGAAATGCAGACCAAGAAGGTGAAGGAAAAGATTTTGGGAGGGAGATAACATGTTAAATAATGAACAAGTGAATTTGAAGTGATTCTTGCAAATCCAGATTGAGATGCAAGTGAGACATATATGTCTTTGCTTCACCTTAGGAAGGTGTGGGTAGAGAAGGGTAGGAGCAAAGAGTAGAAGAAGGCTTTTATTCAAGAGAGGTAATTTTTGGGGCAATAAAAATACAAGAAAAATATCAAAGTTCTAAAGAAATAAAAATGAGATAACACTAAGAACATTATAGTATACATTAGTTTTTATTTTTATTTTATTTTATTTTTTTTCAGGCAGGATCTTTCTATGTAGCCAGGTTGGCCTGAAACAAATCATCTTCCTGCCAGGCCTCCTACATGCTGAGAGTACAGATGTGTACCACCATGCCTGGTCTGTATTTTACTTTAAAAAATGTAGATGGTTATGAAAACTATCAAATTTGATTGTTAATGGTAAAGATCACAATATGTTAAACTTATTGAAAATAGTCAGGATTAAGTGAAGTACTGAAAGATCCAGGAAGATTAGACACATGTACCATATGAAGATTAAGTATGTCTGGAAATTTCAGAAGAGCCATCACTTTGTATCTCTGAATAATTATAAACCAGAAGACCTGGATGATGACCAGGTTGTTGGGGTAATCATGCTGATAAACAATGGAAAAGAAAAAATAACCAGAATTACTAAATGCTTATTTTTCAAGTCTTCTGCATGCTTTTGTTGCTAAACTCAGAGAAGCCTTACTTAATCCATATTTTACAAGTAAGGATAAGATCTTGGAGAATTTGAATGCCATATTCAAAGTCAAATGCAGCTAGAATTAGTTTTCAAATGCGATTTATTTCTAAGGAGGAAATAATGGTTATTCTTTAAAAGGAATAAAGCTCTAAATGTGTTTGCTTTCAGTAATGACAGATGGTTTAATCACTGATTTCCTAGGAAATCAGACTATAGTTTTCTGTGTATAAAAGACAACACGTTTTGTTTTTCTAGAAATGGTCCCCTTGCTCTTAAGGACACAAATCAATTCCTTTGCTCCTGAAACATCTTTCTTGATGCAGGAAGCAAGGAGTACTGAGTCAGTGGTTTCATAACGTCTGTATCTACAGCTCAGGTTTACATAGCAGGGGGAGAACTCAGCCAGGAGGGACCATTTCAAGTGTTCTTCAAACTAAATGTTAGTTAAACAAATCCAGGGTTATTTAAACCTATTCTGAATGCTTTGTATTAATTTCAGCATTTTCTCCCTTCATAATTGACTTGACCTGAACCTCATTCATCTCCTGAAGAAGCAGAACAATCACTTCTCCAGAAGCAATTTGTTCAGGAGACACTTGTCACTGAACACTACAACTGCAACCAAGCAGAATAAAAGAATGAAGTCACTTCTGTGACACCATACATCACATGTATATGCACACACACAGATATATAGGCATATGCAATCATCTGTCTGTATAAATATACATATTTATATATGTGAAAAGTTGCAACAATCACATTTAGATATTTACATGTGGGCAAGTGACAGTGGTCAGTACTTCTGGGCGCCATGTCCCTGAGCACAAGCTGCACAGGATGCTCCTATGGTCTGGTCACACTGCATCTGTTGTGTGGAGGAGGAGAGAGAACACCAGGGAGGCACACTTGCTTTGGATGAGCCTTGGCCAAGAAGCAGCATACACTCATTCTGCTTATTCCACTTGTGACACCAATTGCATGGCCACACCTGTGACGAGGATGGAAAGTGAATTTCCTGCTTTAGCTATCACCTCTTAGGTGAAACTGAATACCAGGGAGAGGACAGACTGGGGTCCCTCTCACTATCTCTGCCATAGAACACGTGTTCTAAAGTAGTATTTAAATTGAATGAATTCCATACAACATCAATTAAGGCTTCTTTATGGAGGGATTTATTATTTGATCAAATATTTGATTATGTTATTTTCCTTTTACCCTTTCATCATGCCAGAATGATAAAGGTGTAACCTGTTATAATAAAATATATTCTATAATTTCCAGAGGTTTTATTTCATTAATTATTTTATTTCCCATTTTCCTTTACTTGCCAAAAAGGAAAATATTAATTAATGATGTCCAGTAACTAAGAGCAAATTATAAGAATATTTGATGGTGATATTCATTAAGGTTGCAGAGAAAACATAGGATGCTCTGAATCATGTGCAGCACATAATACAGAACATGATTTGTACTTCGCCTGTGCTTCTTTCCTCATTTCACTTTTCTCCATCTCTCTGGCTCCATTTCATTGGAGGCTGCAATTCAGGACACAAAAATGGTGACAAACTTGGTGCCAGGCAGTTTTGTTGCTCTTATTCAAGTCAGAAATAAACACAGGATAGAGAGCAGTTATTAACAATACTCTTTGCAAAACCTACATCATTATATCAACGTAACTTTCTCTATGGCAGCCACAATATCAAGAAGGAAGTAGGATTTTAGTTATGTTATAATAAGAATTTCATAGAAAACATATTCAAACCAAACAATACGATCTGGGAAATATAACTGTCTATAAAAGTATTATAAAAATCTTATTGTCAGCAAAAACAAATATAAGAAGTATGTCAAAAATATTGATTGAGTTGTCTAAATTTTCAACATGGATTGCTTATTAGAATAATCTTTTTGTCAATAACTCACTTATGTGAAACAACATTGAAACTGACAAGCTGTCCCTTTCTTTTTGGGGTGTTCTACCAGAATATCTGAGTCTGGGTAATCAATTAAGAACAAAAACTTATTTCTCTCAGTTGTAGAGGCTGGGAAGTCCAAGATCACCACTTTGGATGGTTTGGTTGCCTGGCAGGCACCATTGTCCACAGAGGAGGAAAGTTGCATCCTCATGTCACAAAAGGCAAAAAACTGAATCTGGGAAGCCTCTTTAATAAGGGCCTTAGATGTATTCAGTGGGAGAACCCTTCATGGCTTAATCAGCTCTTGAAGACCTCACCTTCAAAACTAACCTGTTGGCAACACCTAAACTTGGAAGGGATACATTAAAACCATAGCACCAGGCTTCAGACTACTCAAAGTCCAAAAGAAATGCAAAATATCCAAGTTCAAGTTTACTAAGACTGGGTTGTTAACTATCTTAATAGAAATAGAATTCAAAACAGAAGCCAAGTATGGTGGTGGGCATCTATGTCTTTCCAGATACTCCAGAGGCTGAGGCTGGAGGATCAATTGAACCCATGAATTTGAGACCAGCCCAGGTAAGATAGCAAGACAAAGTCTTAAAAAAAGAAAAAAAATCACAGCAGTCTTGGAAAATTATAGATATGATATTATTGACCCAAAGTATCTACTATATGAAAAAAATTATTAATTAGGAAGGAAGGCAAAAGCCAATACTGCTTTAAGTGGACAAGAGGATTTCTTTCTTAGACTGAATGGTAAGACTGCCAAGGTCAGAGGTAAGGCTGGCTTTGTCATGATATCATTGGAATTTGCTCTACCAACAACCCTACATTTCTTAACTCACTAAAGTGTTCATTATATCCTATAATTAATTGTCCCAATAACAAAAATGAATGGGATGGCTTTGGAACTCGTATACTCTCAGTCTAATGTGCACAGGAAGGAAAATCGTTTTTCTTTTGCCTCCTTCCAAGGAAGGAAGAAACATTGTTTTCCAGAATCACTAACAACCCGACACCTCTGTCTCCTCCTCTATCATATGTTCGTTATTAAGCACATCACTGGTGATTTAGTCAGATTTAGCCCAATTCAGTATCATTGGTAAGAAGTCAAATTGACTCAGACTCAATGTCTAAATACCGTGTGTGTGGGGATTGTCCAAGAAAAATCTGAGAAAGGGGAGATTGATACTAATTGGCAAGAAAGAAGTAGAGGAATTTAAACAATGTTACTTGCTTAATAAAGACTTCTTGTGAGGAAGATGAATTACAATGAGGAAAATAAGATATGAAACAATTATAATAACTTAGATCCTGGATGACAAAAGCTTTGACCAAGAAGTTAGCTGTGGTAATGAGGAGATAAACAGATCTGGAAGGCCAAAAACTGTAACAGCAAAAAATAGCACAATAATTTTACCCTAACGTGCAATAACAGTGTTTAGAGCTATAAAAATAAAATGTAGTATAATTATTATACATTATACCTTATTATAAAAGTCAATACTGTTTAGAAGTCATGATTTAAGAGGAACTAGAGAAAAGCAACAAGAATGACAAAAATACATGGAAAATGTGACCTATTGTCTCTCTCCTTCTAAACCCACAATGGTCCTATGGGGACTCATTAGGGAAAGATAAAAAAGATGTTACAGAAGCAGCAAGGATAGGATTGTCAAAGCTGTGAAACTGAGCACATAGTAGCAAACAAAGTAGAAAGGATCTCTCTCATCAAAATCAACCCTAGAAAAAGCTGTCAGGTAAAAAAATAGTTCCCCAGCGTTTGGGAAAATTTGGAATATACCTCAAACAAGGCTAATCCAAGGGGATTTATTTATTTGTTTTTTTCAAATTACATGAGGTAAATTTCTAAAGTTCTTGCTTGAGTATTTAAAAGGGATTTTTATGCTATAAAAGTATAACAATTCCTAATATAGGCCCATTTTCCTTATTTACTGATATATTTTTCCTCTTTTTTTTTCACAATAACTATTAGCTCAATCCATTTTTATACCTGTATGAGGAAATCTCCAATTTCAAATGATATTAGTTGTGCTTGTTTCCATTGTCACACTGTCATGATTGTATGCTGGGTTGAGCTACATTTTGTCATGCTATTCCTTCTAGAATGCTCTCAGGCTTTGTTCCCTCCCTCCTTGTTAGCTAGGTTTTTTGTTTGTTTTTGGTTTGTTGTTGTTGCCCTTGCCTATGGCATTGTTGCCTTTTTTTAGAGCTTATGGGCTTCACTCTCTTTGGGATTTTTGTACTCATAAGTCATGGAGAAAAAGGGAATTTTATTTTTATCTGGGGTTACTACTGCAATATGTATGTAGAAACTCTTGCTAAAAAGTACTGACTCCTTGCATGGACCCACAAATCAATTAAACTAGAAGAACAGCTTGGCATTTCTGTCCCCATTTTGTATCTGTCTTTGTTCTTAGTCATTCTCTCTGCAGTCACCTTGTAGTTACCTTGGAATCCAGGAAGGACAGGATTGATCAATAACATCTTAACAACAAGAGTCAAAACTACCCCTATTTATAAATAGGAAGTATCCCCACTACGTTTAGTTCCAGTGACCACATACACTTCTTAGAATTCACCCAAAACACTTCAGAGACTATTTCCGCAAGGACAACGGAGCCTCACAGGATAGACTACCCAATGTGAGGACAATGACCTCTGATGAGGAGGCTGCACCCTGGAGCATAGGAGTGATGACAGGGACCACAGGTTCTCCAGAACTCCTTGCAGAGCCAGAACTGGCATAATGACCAGCCAGACCACACTTTGCCTGGGACCGTTTAAGAGTCACGCACATCTCTCCCATTCTGCCACAATTCTTTCTCTATTTCAACCAAAAGCTCATGTCTATACCCAAACACAGGCTGAAATGCTTACTGTGCCTCTTCCCATGGCGTGCCTTGTCTCATTAAATCTCCTTTCTCTTCCCTTTTCCACTACTCTTTATTTTGGTGAATTGGGGTAAGGGGCAGACTTGCCATGTCGGAACTCCCTAAAACTCTGGTTTCACTCTTTTCCCTTGTACATTTTCACAAATGGCTTCTGATCTGAACAGTCTTTCCAAGGCATGGAACACTGGTTTTCTGTCATCAGTTCTATCAATGCATGCCAATTTCTCCACAGTTTTCTGTATTCAGTTTTCAATAATGTTTATTAAGAAATAAGCTGGGTGCTGGTGGCTGATGCCTATAATCCTAGTTACTCAAGAAGCAGAGAACAGGAGGATCATGGTTCCAAGTCAGCCCAGGCAAATAGGTCATGAGAATCAATCTCAAAAATATCCAACACACAACAGTGCTGGTTGAGTGGCTCAAGTGTTAAGAGCACCTACTTGGCTAACATAAGTCCCTGAGTTCAAACCCCAGTACCTTCAACAACAACAACAAAATGCCTCTATAAAAATTCACAGACTGTCATGAGATTAATATTATACCAGTTAGGATTATTATACCTTTCTCTAGTGGGTCTTTAATTGGTACTTCTTACAGACTGTAGGGAATTCATACATTTTATGCTATACTTAGGGGCACTTTACAAATATTTTTCTCATTCAGTCCTTAAGTCTGCAATTGCACAAACATCTGCATTTCACAGATGAAGGAATTAAGCTTTGTGAGGGTCAAATACCCAAAATCGAACAATTAGCAGTATTAGATTCAATAATTGAATTCCAGCCCTGTCAGACTATAAAACTGACATATTTGATAATTATATCTTGCCTCTATTTTTTCTCTTTTAGTCATTATTAGCAAAGTCTACATTTAGTGTTTGTGTTTTCACTTTATAGGGGCCGAAAATACCTCAAAATCTGACTTTTTATAAATAGGGAGTGTTTCTGCTCTATATCAGCCCAGTGACCACTTTTTATCTGATAGAAGTCATTTAAACGATGCCAGTGATTGCTGTCCATCTCTCATTCAATTACAATATTCAATTACAATATTCAATTACAATATTCAATAATTACAATATTCAATTACAATATTCAATAATTACAATATTCAATTACAATATTCAATTACAATATTCAATTACAATATTCAATTTCAATATGCAATTACAGAATTGCATCGAGGGAGGCAGAACTGGTTAGGTGCTGACATTTCAATTCCTCAGCTTCTTCCAAGACAGCTGTTGATCTATCTGTGAAATTATCTTTATACCTTTACAAATGCTAATTATTTCCTCTTCCCATAAACATCAGAGGGACTCTCCATTCAGTAAGACCTGATAATTGAAGCTGATTTTTTTTCCCTTCTAAGAATTATGGAGAACTTTTAAAAGTATTAAACATCATACGGGATATTAGGATTCTACTCTGAATTTACGGAAAGTCAAAGAATCTGTATTTCGTCCTCTCTCTCTGCGAACTTCTTAACAGTCATTTTTATGGATTTCCAGCCTTGTATCCATCCTTCAGATGTTGATCCACTCAGAGTTTGGACTCACTCTACCTTTCTCACTCAAAAATAACTGCATGAATACCTTTATCGTTATGATTTAATGTGCATATGAAAATAATCATCAGTGCCCAAATCTCTGTCTCCGTGTGTCTGTGGCCTAATATGTCAAACATCCCACAAAACATTTATAGTTGGTTACATTTCGGATATTACACAATTTGGTTAAAGGAGAATTCTCACCCTTTATTACTCTGTTGTTAGTAAGTGGTGCAGTAGTCCATTCCATCCCCCAATACAGAAAGCTAACTCTTTTATCTCACTCTCCCATGTAGCATCAGATTCTACCAGTTTTGTCTTCTTACTATTTGTCAGATATCTGTCTGCATTTCTTACTACCTTAGGCCACATCATTTTGAGTTCTTTCACAGATTTGTGCACTGTCCTCTCGATTGATCTCCAGAAATGAAAGACTACCTCTTCCCCAATTCATTCTCCAGCCCACTATCAAAGTGGTCTTCCTAAAGGATCAAGCTCTTTGCTGCTAGCGATCCTTCATTCCCTCCAGACATGATTCAGTCCTCATGCTGTGATGCTCCACGGCCTTTGTTCTCTAGCTGATCTCTCTCTTTCTCACTTTCCTGGTGAGTCTTGCAGAATAGCTCTAATTCCAGTGGTCATCCTATCTCATAGGTGCATGGCAAATGGTTAATTTATAGCATGCACAAAGTAAAACACCATTTTTATACATTTATATAATTTTAATACACTAAGTATCTGTATTGATAGATTCAAAGTTTTTGGTTATATCTGTAAGAATTCAAATTGTGAAAAACTACCTAGTACAATTTACAATTAGTTATAAAATATGAGCAAGTATGTAGGGAAAGTTTTTGAACATATGAAAACAGTGATTGGGTATTATTTTTTCATTTTAAAGATTTTTATTTGTGACTCTAGCTGCCTCTGTTTGAGATGGATCTCCTGGCAAAACCAGCTTGACGTAAAGTATTGAAAAAGTAAATATCACCTTTATTTGGCCACGGACAAGGGACCAGGGCCATCAACTTTGTGAGCTTGCTTTGGCTCAGCTGTTAAAGGATGCAGGGACTCTTCATGTGCTCACCTGGGGAAAGCTCATTCTCACAGACTATCCAAGGCTAACAGACTGGAAAATGCCCACAACCCTCCTTTGTATACTCTCCAGCAGATTTCTTCTTGTCTTTTCAGGATCCCTGAAGTGCTTTTCTTTAAGCATTAAAGTTATGTCAGCTTCTTAGACCCCATTACCAGAAAGGAATGACATTTTCTTCACCTTTTAAACTCAAGATCTAAAGAATGTTAGTGTATCATGAGCAATTATTTATTCCAATTAAGATAAAAGGTACACAGTTCAAAGGACTTAGCATGCTATCAAATGCATTAGACAAATGGATGCATTTTAGGATTAAGGCTTTTTAAACTGTACTAGCAAGGTACAGCCTGGTTGGAAAGCAAGAGTACTGCAATTCCATTATTTTGGAGTTAAACTTTAGTAGTGAGCATACATTCCTCTAAAGATTAAGACGCATTTCATTTAGTTCTTGGTTTGTCATGGGGAGTTGATCACTTCTACATTTGGTATAATCCTGTGCAGTGATTCTCATCAGCTCCAGGGGAGAATGCTGAAGTCTGGTCTTGAGTGTCTCAGAGTGGTTCTACATCACACTAAATGAGTGTGTAGGCACCTCTATAGATTTTAATTCTCAGGAACTAACATCATGCGGTATTTTTTTTCCTATAATAAATAATCACTAGAAAATTAATAAAAGACCATACTGACTAACATCAGAATGAACATAAAATTTAATATGCCTATATCCATTGCTTTTGCAGTTTAGTATATTAGTAAACAAAACTGAAATTTTATAGAAATGTAAATACTGAATTATAATTCATGATGACATGAATAAGAGATACTGATCACATGTAAGAAAAGTTAAATTTTTAACCCCTTATTTGTTAAAAATGCATGAACAAAATATTCATTTAAATTTCATTTCCACAGGGGGACCTACCTTGTACACCCCAATACTCCTCTTTTGTCATTGTCTATCTTTTTCCCTGGCTATGGGTTGCTTCATTGATCATAGTCCCTTAAATCTTTCAGAGTTTGAGGCAAGCTAAGACCTTGATGGGGACTCTAGGAAATAGAGTGAAGTTTATAATGCACATATACATGGAAATGTCACAAGGACACTCCCTGTGCAACATCTTAAACAAACAAAAATGTCATTTTTTCCTTTTATAAAATCAGAGAACAGGAAGGGAGGACAGGTCCTGCCTGGGGGGTAGTTAGTATCAAAGCGAGGGGGGCTGAGGTGGGGGAAGAGTGGGGAGGTGAATGTGGGGCAAATGCTGTATACACATGTATGTAAATAGAAAAATGATACCTGTTGAAACTATTCCAGGAATCGGGGGAGGGGGCACAAAGGAGAATGATGGAGGGGGTGAATTCAAGTACAATATATTTGATTCATTGTAAGAACTTTCGTGAATAACACAATGTATCCACCCAGCACAACAATTAAAAAAAACTACATTTTGAAGTTGTCACAGGCTGAATAGAGATGATATGGTACTTTCCACTAAATGCTTATATAGAGAACTTATATTCAGATCAGCATTCTGGTTGTGGATTATTTCTGTTTTCCTCATTTTATTAATTTATGTAATATCTTGAAGACCAAATAATGAAAACTGAAACAAATATTCTTTGGTTGATTAAAATCTGGAAAGAATCTCTCTTTTTGATGATCTACTTAAGACAGGCACCACAGGATGACATTACTATTAGTCAACATATGAACAGATTAAAGATAATTTCCCAATAAGTGTTTGAAGGAAAATTTAGTAGCTCCTGATCTGTGCAGTCACAGAAATCTAAGAAGTGAAGTAATGTGCCTGAGTTCTAGAAGTGGATATAGCCAGATACAAGAAATTCAATAAAGGATTAACATTGAAATTTAAGAACAAGACATTTAAATCTCAATCCTTCCATATAATGCAAAATCATCTAATTTCCCCATTCTCAGGTCTCTTTTGTTGTGTGTTCAATTCCTTTCTCTTTCTCTCTCACATCCTCTCTCTCTCCTTCATCACTTGTTCTCCCACACCTCTAGGAAAAGGTCTGAAGTAGAACTATGACAATGTCAGACTCTTCCTGAATTCCTACATCATGCTGCAGAATGGATGGCCTGACATAATTCATATAAATATGTTAATTGGATACTTGTGTTAAAATAACAAATGTCATAAAGTATGTATAAAGTCTGTGATTTTCTAGAATTCAACTGCAAACAAACCATCTCACCTGATAAGACTTCATCAATGGTAGGTATCAGTTTCAGTAAATAAAGCAACAGTGAGATTGCCTAACCAAGAGAGAGAACAACAAAGCCAGAGACCTTGCCTGGGGCTACAAAAATATTAAAGTGTGCTCTAAATCTTCAGAGGGTTAATATTTCATTGTCTTAGTAGATTTACTTTGCCATATTTATGTTCTTACCTATCATATCAGAATAAATGATGCTTTGTTGCTTTTGAGGGCTGATTTTTGTCCAGTTACATGACGCTGGAGTAATGAAAACTCAGCTGAATGTCATTTAACTTGCTTTTTAGCTGAGCCACCTGGACTTTAGCAATTCAGGTAAAAAGCAAAGGTGTTTGATTGGCATTAACATGGCCCAATAGGACTGTCTCTAAATTTATAGAAACACAAGCTAAAAAAGGTAATCAATTCTATTAATGCAGTAAAGGATAAGGAAGAAGGAAATACAAAGATATTTTTTATACACAAAAGTATAAATAAAATCTTTCATTGGCAAGTCATAGTGTAAGCCTTCTTTGGCTTCTGCTCTTACTGGATATAAGTTATAGTATAAGCCTTTTCTATTGAGATCTACAAATTGTGTTTGAACATTTCACAATTGCTTGTAAAACAATTTTAGACTTTTCATCATCAGAGTAACACTTTCGTTCCCCTCTTTTTCACTATCTTTCAGTGGATCCCCACTACCTTTTTTGTTAATTACCTTCCTGATCCTCTAAAGAGAAGAAATCTATCTTGAACGAGCATTGATTAATATCCCAAAAGGATGAGGTTTTAGGGACGTGACTTTCCAGTCTCGTGTGGTTCCTGAAGTATATTCAAGAAGGTGTGATTTCCCACAATTCTATGTAACGGAATTGGTCCTCTACTCTGTAAGTAGTCGGGGTCATAGAATGTGGAAGTAGTGACACACACAAATTCTTTCCTGACTCCTAAAATTTCCTGCAGGATTGTTGGCCAAGGAACTACCTGTCATCCTGTAAGTGAAGACTCCACACAGATCCTGGAGCCAACCAAGTGAGAGGTTCCTAGGAAGATCTCTCACCAGTATCCTGTGGTCAATCTTCTGAAATTTGGAAATTATTACGGCAGCTCATTTAGTAAAACGCCTTCATTACCTGCTCAAATTCAGTGCCCTAGAGGTCAAACCTAGTTATCTGATGTGAGTGGGAAACAAGTTGCTATATAAAATTTCCAGGTCTCATGATGAGTGAGGTAAGTCAAGCTGAGAAAGACAAATGCCTTGTGTTTTCTCTCATCTGTGAATCTAGACTTAAAAATAACAATATTAATACATGATTGTAAAAGTGTGACTGTCTTGGGGGGGAGGACATAGTGAGAGGGAGGGGAAATGGAGAGGGTGATGAGTTGTGAATGTGTTGGAGTACATTATATATATATATATATATATATATATATATATATATATGTATATATATATGTGAAAATAGCATAAAATTTCACAAATTGTTTTCAAATGAGGTAAGAAACAAGTACTAGAGAGAGTGAATTTGATTAAAAATACTATATACATGTGTAGAAATAACCAATGAAACCCTTTATGTAATTAATTTGAATTAATAAAAAAATTAATAAAAATTTAAAAATAAGAATTCCTGACCTAATTTTAATCATTTATGCCCAGTTACCTAATGAAAGACAATTGCACAGGTGATGAGAAATTCTAATGAGATGCCTGTGTTATCTAACAATCAAATGTGATCCATGGAAAAACTGTTCTTCTGTCACCACCACCCACAGGAACACACCATTCTCCCAGAAGGCAGTATGGTACCTTTGTCACACAGTGGTCTTTGTGGTACCAATTTCAAGCTGTTTGTAAAAACAGAGATGCTTATTTAATGGTATGAATATACACTAAAACATTTGTGACATGTAGAAAAACAGTAATAATAAATTAAAAAATAAAAGAAAGCCAAACAGGTACACTGGAGGGTGTGTGAAGATAATATCCAAGAAAATTACAGGGAAAAATTTTGAAACAAGCTTCAATAGGTAATAGTCCCAATAACTGATGGACTTCAGAGAGAAATTTTACTGAAAAACTATGGGCATTATACACAGAATGATATAGGACTAAGGATGCAAGCCTTCCAGAAAAAAATCACATCTGCTTGGTACTTGTTCTGCAGGGAGTTAAGTAAGTGAATAACCGAGGAAATCTTGTTTTAGTTTATTATCTTTTAGAATTAACGTGGAACGTAGCACACAGAAGATGTGAATATTATCAGTGTGTAAGTATTTTTACCCTGATGATGCAAAAATAAAGATACAGCTTCAAAAGTTGGAAAGTGGACCATGGGAGTGCTGTAGGGAAGACATTGTTATTCTTATATGGAGATAGGTCAGTCATGCCAGGGACTAGGGGGTCAACAGTGGTAGAGGAACATTGGCAGGTGCGGATCAGAAATAATTTAGGGGTTTAAACTTCATGTCTCATAGCTAAAGGTCAGTAATAGTGTCTACAATAAATGCAGGAAAATAGCGATGCAGGTATCCACTTAGATTTTTGAAGGAATTGGGAGGAGAAAGTCAGTAGTAAAGTTAGTTTTACTTATTGAAAAATGTAGCTAGGGTTTTCCCTCCTTTGTAATTTAATTTAGCCCTATGGTCTATTTCGGGTTAGGAACTTAGTTTCTATCTCAAGGAAATTGTATATATATATATTCATAAAGTGAATACAATGTTGCTAATTATTAAAAGCTTCACCGTTAAAACTTAGTAAGGTTAAAAAAAGAAATAGACTAAATCAGAAGAAACAATAGTAATGTACCTCTTCTGGTTTTCTGAAATTTACATTAACTTATAGCTGTTAACATTGAATGGTTGACATTCCAATCCTAACATGAAATTGCTAACATTCAAATTCTAAATGAGACTGGTTGCTGAGAAACTGATGATAACATTCCGTCTACAATTTCTTTGTCATTTACAGCAAAGTAGAATTATTTTACTAATGCTTTCGCTGCATTCAAAATGTGCACCTTGTCTATGAGAAACCAAGAATGCTTTTTATTAGAAGTGGCATTTCTGCTAACTTGCTCGATTGTCAGCTTAATGAGCACCATCTCTTATTTCATCATTTTTGCTCAGTATAAGAAGGAAAATGGTAAAGTTTAATAATTCACATGAAAATAATCACACAATTTTAGCTTTCATTCTCCTTAGAATTTTTCAAGTTTACCTCTTCTATTAAGTGTCAATAGAAAGAAAAACAATCATTACAGTAGTCACAAAATTAATGACACCTAAAATTTCTGATCTATATTTTACCTTATAGTTGGCAAACTTTCTCAATGTATAAATTTATTCACTAATTGCTGATTCATTCCTCTAATGTTTATTGAGCACCAATTATGTTCTTGTTGCATAAGAGTTAAAAAAATCATCTCTTTCCCATAAAAACTGTCATTATCTGCAAACAAAGAAATATAATAATATAATTGCTATATAAAGAATCATGACTATTATAGGATTAGATACCAAATGTACTTAAGGCACAGAGGAGAAAATTATTAGCTCTTGGAGGAGTTAAAAAGATAAGCATTTGAACTGCATATAATCATTCTCGTGAAGAAGGGAGGCGAGTTCTCAGAGCTTGGAGTTGGAAATCACTGGGGAGCTCTGAGCTATAACCAGAGTCAATATACGGAGAGGTTTGTATTCTGTGATAATGCATTTGTAGGCAAGGCTGACTGATTAAATTGTTTTAATATTTTCTGCAGTGGAATAACCACATTAGCTTTGCATTTAAATGATTTCTCGTGTAATCCAAATATATTCATTTAAATTCAATGTGTTTTATTGATTACTAGTGTGGATCCTAGGATACAAAAGGAGACAGCAAAGGGTCCACAGGTCAAATACACTTTATTCACAATGCTTGTTACTAGGAGTGTTTCAGAATCCAGTTATGTTTCAGGTTCTAAACATTTCCATATACTCAATGAGATGTCTTAGAGATGGGCGCCAAATCCAAGCATGAATCTTACCTGTGTTTCACACACTCTGTATATGCACAATGCTCAAAAGTATTTGGCCAGGTGCCAGTGGCTCATGCCTGTAATCCTAGCTCCTGAGGAATCAGAGATAAAGAGGATCACAATTTGAAGCCAGCCCAGGCAAACAGTTCGTGAGACCCTATCTCGAATAAACCCATCACAAAAATGGGCTGGTAGAGTGACTCAAGGTGTAGGCTCTGGGTTCAAGTATCCAGTATCACAAAAAAAAAGTAATTTTGTGCAATATCTGTAGTGTGTCTGTGTTTTGACTATACCCAACCTATGAGGTCAGATGTGGAATTTTCCACTTGCGGAGTCATGTCAATGATCAAAAACTTTCAGATCCTGAAGCACTTTGGATTTTCAGAATAAGAATACTCAACTTAGATAATTGAAGAAAAAATAGAACAGGAGCAAAAGGATTTGAAAGCTGAGAAGATGGAGCTATCTGGTTCATGTAAGATTTGGTGCCAAAAAACGTATTTACAAACAAATATTTAGCTACTAATGATATCAGGGTTGCTTAGCATGGGAAGATGTTGATAATTGTGACTAAATATGTGTGCTAATGAAAAATGATGTTCTACAGATGGAAATGAATATTCAACAAGGCACTAGACAAGCTGATTATTGAAGACCCAGTGGCAAGAATTTTGAATGCAGATGGCCATTAGAAAAAAGCAATCATTGCAATATTCATAAAAATAATGACAAGCATTTATATATAGCACTGAGAATATATATACATATATATATATATATATATATATATATATATATATCTACATTTGACTATTTACCCATTTATCTATCTATCTAGAGAAAGAGAGAGTTAGAGAGAATTTGCAATCCAGACTCTTTACCATAGACTGCAGTAGCAAAGTTGAGTCAGTGGGATGGATGGATGTGCCCCTCAAAGTTTCAAAGAACCAATGTAAATTAATTTTATAGCTGTTTTAGATTCACAATACCCTGATCAATTCCTGTTGAACCCAAAATAATCCCCTTAGAAACATTCCTGGAGAATGTTCCACGGAAATTAGTGGGCTCAGAAGTTTCACTTACACTGTGGGCTATTCACAAGGTAAGCCATAGGTATGACCTCATTTCCTGTGAGCTGGGCAGAGTCACAGGTAAAAAGAGAGGAGTAATCATTTGCATAGAAGCTATGCATGTTGATGTTAATAGAGGCAAGACATACTTTAGATATTAAGGAAACAGGTTATAAAGCAGGGATTGAGGAATAAGCACATAGTGAATGTCAGAAACAGGCAGAAGTTCAAGAATCATAGATAACATTTATAAGGATACCATCTGATGTCCCATGCATTGAATAGGTATTGTCAGGTAAGCCTCATATGATCCTGTGCATCAGACCCTTGTAAGATCTGTTAAAGGTGGAGGAAACAGAAGCCAGAGTTAGAATGACTGTCAGGCATGCGACTGAAAGCAAGAAGGTGGCTCTCTGGCTTCAGAGCCTACTCTCCCTCCAAACCAGATTTCTAGTGGTTTGGGGGCAGCTTTGTTATACGTTATTTCTCCATTTCAAGTGGTGAAAAAATGGCATAGCAAAGACATGAAGCAGGTAATAACAGGAGACAGCCAGTACTTAAACTTGTTTGAAAATCATTAGCATTTCTATACACTAATAATGAACAAACTGAGAAAGAATATATGCAAACAATTCCATTTACAATAGCCTCAAAAAAAAATCAAATGCCTAGATGTAAACCTAACAAAAGATGTGAACGACCTCTACAAGGAAAACTATACACTTCTGAAGAAAGAGATTGAGGAAGACTATAGAAAGTGGAGAGATCTCCCATGCTCATGGATTGGTAGAATCAACATAGTAAAAATGTCTATACTCCCAAAAGTAATCTACATGTTTAATGCAATTCCCATCAAAATTCCAATGACATACATTAAAGAGATTGAAAAATCTACTGTGAAATTTATATGGAAACACAAGAGGCCACGAATAGCTAAGGCAATACTCAGTCAAAAGAACAAAGCAGGAGGTATCACAATACCTGACTTCAAACTATATTACAAAGCAATAACGATAAAAACAGCATGGTACTGGCACAAAAACAGACATGAGGACCAGTGGAACAGAATAGAGGACCCAGGTATGAAGCCACACAACTATAACCAACTTGTCTTTGACAAAGGAGCTAAAAATATATGATGGAGAAATAGCAGCCTCTTCAACAAAAACTGCTGGGAAAACTGGTTAGCAGTCTGCAAAAAACTGAACCTAGATCCATGTATATCACCCTATACCAAGATTAACTCAAAATGGATCAACGATGTTAATATCAGACCCCACACTCTAAATTTGATACAGGAAAGAGTAGGAAATACTCTGGAGTTAGTAGGTATACGTAAGAACTTTCTCAACGAAACCCCAGCAGCACAGCAACTAAGAGATAGCATAGACAAATGGGACTTCATAAAATTAAAAAGCTTCTGTTCATCAAAAGAAATGGTCTCTAAACTGAAGAGAACACCCACAGAGTGGGAGAAAATATTTGTCAGCTACACATCAGACAAAGGACTGATAACCAGAATATATAGGGAACTTATAAAACTAAATTCTCCCAAAACTAATGAACCAATAAAGAAATGGGCAAGTGAACTAAACAGAACTGTCTCAAAAGAAGAAATGCAAATGGCCAAAAAACACATGAAAAAATGCTCACCATCTCTAGCAATAAAGGAAATGCAAATTAAAACCACACTAAAATTCCACCTCACCCCTGTTAGAATAGCCATCATCAGCAACACCACCAATTACAGGTGTTGGCGAGGATGCGGGGAAAAAGGAACCCTCTTACACTGTTGGTGGGAATGTAGACTAGTACAACCACTCTGGAAAAAAATTTGGAGGCTACTTAAAAAGCTAGACATTGATCTACCATTTGATCCAGCAATACCACTCTTGGGGATATACCCAAAAGACTGTGACACACGTTACTCCAGAGGCACCTGCACACCCATGTTTATTGCGGCACTATTCACAATAGCCAAGTTATGGAAACAGCCAAGATGCCCCACCACTGAGGAATGGATTAAGAAAATGTGGTATCTATACACAATGGAATTTTATGCAGCCATGAAGAAGAACGAAATATTGTCATTCTCTGGTAAATGGATGGAATTGGAGAACATCATTCTGAGTGAGGTTAGCCTGGCCCAATAGACCAAAAATCATATGTTCTCCCTCATATGTGGACATTAGATCAAGGGCAAACACAACAAGGGGATTGGACTATGAGCACCTAAAAAATTAGCTAGCATTTGTTGCCGTTAACGCAGAGAAACTAAAGCAGATACCTTAAAAGCAACTGAGGCCAATAGGAGAAGGGGACCAGGAACTAGAGAAAAGGTTAGATCAAAAAGAATTAACCTAGAAGGTAACACCCACGCACAGGAAATTAATGTGAGTCAACTCCCTGTATAGCTATCCTTATCTCAACCAGCAAAAACCCTTGTTCCTTCCTATTATTGCTTATACTCTCTCTTCAACAAAATTAGAAATAAGGACAAAATAGTTTATGCTGGGTATTGAGGGGGTGGGGGGGAGAGGGAGGGGGTGGAGTGGGTGGTAAGGGAGGGGGTGGGGGCAGGGGGGAGAAATGACCCAAGCTTATATATGAATAATAAAAACAATAAAAAAAAGAATTTTATAAACTGAAAAAAAAAGAAAAAAAAACTTGTTTGAAGTTCATCTTACACAACAGTCAGATTTCCATACAAAACACTTATTTCTTTATATAGTTAATGCATTGTAGAAAAAAAAATCATGGTTCTGAGGTACAGACAAATTGGAAAATATCCCACATCTGATTAGAGTTGAGTAGCAACTCTAGTCAGTACCTTAGGCTGAATTTCTCCTTTTAGCAAAATCAAAGTTTGGAGTCCTGTAATAAAGTGATCAGCTCTTTATTTCTAGTTCTTGCTTCTTAGAATGAACTCAGTCTAATACATCTTTATCCAGCTTGACAAGTAAACTGATGTGGACAAATAAAGAAGTGAACAGCTATGAAAATTCAGTGGCATCCAAAAAAAATATTCTACAGTCCATTTATGAAATGGTGTTCTTTCTGTTTTTATGTCTCTCAAAACATATACATCTGTTACGGAAGTCAAAATTAATAAAATTTCAGTTTTTAAACTTAATTAGGTTAGACATTATTAAATATACTTAAAGAAACAGGGCTTATTCCATGACTTAAATTTTTAAGAGAAAATGGAATTATTTGACACTTTTAAAGTAGTATGTTTTTTAAAGTTGTATGCCAAACAGTCTGGTGGTATTTTGTTTTTCTATTTAAGATTTAAGAGCAAGAGGACAGGTGCCAGTGGCTCACACCTGTAATCCTAGTTACTTGGGGAGCTGAGATGGGGAGGATCACAGTTCAAAGGCAGCACAGACAAATAGTTTGCCAGACCTCATCACCAAAATAACCACAGAAAAATGGACTGGAAGTGTGGCTCAACAGGGAGAGCACATGCTTTTCAAGTAAGAAGCCCTAAGTTCAACCTCTCCCCTCTCCCCCAAAAAAGATATAAAAGCAAGGAAACTACTGTCATTACTTATATCTCATTAAGTTATTTAGGTTGAACTTACCATTACATTTGGAGACCCCCCTCCATGGTTCAGCTTCCTGAATTGTAACAGGCTTACAACATTTTAAAAATTCTGCTATTTGTTACCCAGAAGGAGATGAAATTAAATAAAACTAATCAAGGACTCTCTCTTTTTCAAGAGTAGATTGCATAATCTTTCTGCTGAATGTAGAAGTTACAAATGAACTAATGTACTTTGAACGATTAAATTATTAAATCTTTTCTTACCTTTCATGACAAATAACGTATCCTTATGAAACAGACAAAAACAACGTGAAGTGCATTCTGAACCTTGTAAATTAGATAATTTGTTTCCATTCATAATATTCATAATATGAAATGAACGGTTTAAAAAAAAGAAGAATTAATAAAGATGGAAGATTGCAACCTGTTCATCCCTTCATGTTGTGTTTTCCTGGAAACCAGAAAGCCATATGAATTTTAATTCATTGTTTTACATTTAACTTGTCATTAGCATTAGTGTACTCTTTGATAAATGGGCCCTATCCTATTTTTATATATATTTGAAGAATTTTAGTGTTAAAGGTCTTTTTGAAGTCCCAAACATAATTCAAAACAGAACAAGAGGAATTTAAAACATTGTACAGAAAATATTTACATGAACAATAATATATGGATTAATTCACTTGCTCTATAAAATATAAAGATTACATTAAATAGACTGGTTGACACACACAACTATTTTTTAAAGTAGGAAGTGTCACTTTGGCTAAGATAAGCTATGCTGCTTTGTAAAAATATTTTACTTTCAAAATTGTAATGATTTTCATTTTTAAAATATTTTTACCATCTTCACTAGGCATTTAATTGGCTATTGTTGGTTTACCAACCATTTTGGAAAAATAGAATCCATATATTTACATTGTGAGAAGTACTTATTTTGATGAGAAAGGAGAGAAAGGGAATTGTAACAAAATAGATTCCAAGATGTCCTCAAATGGTCCTCTTCCCTCCCAATATTCATGTCCCGCTACAGTCTCCTTTGTGAGGGGCTGGCAGAGAAACTTGCTTCTAACCAACAGAATCATGCAGACAAAACAAGGTGCTAGATGCAGCCCTAATCCTGGCTGACATCTTGCCTGCAGGCTTGTGAGGAACTGAAGCTGTAGACCCAGCTCAGAGCCTGCCCAGATTGGAAACCCAAGAAAACATACAACGATAAGCCCGTGTTTTCCTAAGTCACTAACTTTGTGGCGATTGGTGATGCAAAAGCAGGTGATAAGTAGGTAGGGTGCTTAAAGTAGTCCTTAGGCATAGTAGACTTGATTTCGAAATCTTTCTTGAGACACAGATTCATCTAAGATTTTGGACTTCATGGCATTTGTTACATTTGGTTCTACCCTTGCAGGACATTTCTTCAGGATACTATCGATTTGTGTACCTCAAAAATTTAGCTATTATACTTAATTTTTTTCTTTATGGAAGATAAAATATTAACTTTCCTTGAATCATTAATTTTTGGATACTTTGTTATATTTTATTTTGATATAGTTCCAACTATAGTTTTCTCTCTCTTACACACACACACACACACACACACACATACATGTGGCCAACCACATACAGCTGCACACACCTTTATCCTATGTAACTACACTAAATTATATCAAGAAAAGTTGCATGTTAGCGACAGTCATCTACACACCACTTCTCTCTTATATATGTTCTATGTATGTGTAATTTTATCATTTTTATTACTTTGAAGCATAAAGTGTTTGCAAATATTGTAAAGACCAGGGAAAATGTTGAAGTAAAAGTGCTCATGGAATGAAATAAGATTAGTTAAAGAATGAAGAATAAAATACATGACCCAGAACAGAACTTCACTCCAAAAACAACATTTTATTTGCTGAAAGAGCTTTATAAAACCTTGGTATTATAAGTATTAACAAATTCTAAGTATTAACAAGTTATTTCAAATATATAAATGTTCTAGGATTTAATTCCTGTCCTTTCTCCTATGCTAAACCAAAAGTCATTTTATAATATGGTTCATTTAAAAAATTGAAAACTTAGTTTGCTACTAATGACAAACAGTAAATGCAGTTTAAAGTATGGAGTTACACTTTCAAACATGAACTTTGTACTCATATGTTGAAAAGTTTATTAAATTACTATTTTCAAGAAGGAAACATTCATAGGAGCATTTTAAATGCTCTATGGTAATTATAAAGAACTTTCTCCTATGTAGAAGTAATAAATTTCCAAAAATATAAAAACAGGGGTCCAATCTTATAAATGAGTAATTTTTTACTTCATACAATTATTAAGTTTTTGAACTTGTGTCTTGTTCAATTAATGCATTATTAATATTTTCACCTAAGAATAATAACTAAATGTCCTAGGATTTTTTTCAAAATTGGATATTCACACATACTATATGCAAAGTGTTTGAGTCCATGTAAAAGATCCAAATGAAGAGAGAAGGAAACATTAAATAAAAATATAAAAGGAAAAAGGAAGAAAACAGGACTGGTGAGGTGGTATAGGAGAGAAATTCCAGTAAAAAACATGGTGCCCAAGCATTAGGTGATGTCCACACATCTCATCTAGGATGGAGGAAAAGAACAAAACCATAGACGCTTATTAGTAACAGAGGTCAGAGGTAGCGATTTCTTTGTGGTTTGTGGTTGTCTGTGATCTTTGAAAAGATTGCTTGATTAAATATGAGCTATTATACTTAAGTTTCTAAAATTCTTAAAAGGTCAGAAATTTCAATCTGAATGAACTCAGAGCCAATCAAAAATGAAATAATTTGAGCTAGAGCAGCAGTGAACACACAAGAGAAACTGGGAAATTTGAGCCAAATCTTACTGTTCCTCAGAGAAATAAGCTCATAATGATGAAAGTTTATCATCATTTAACCCAATTAGCCCTAAAGACTAAACTCTATAGGAAGTTAGCTAAAATGTTCAGATAATAAAATGTGTGTTGCATATTATGCATTATAATTTGACATCCTATGTCTAGACAGGCATCAAAACAAATGATATAATTTTTAAAACATCATTACTAAGGATATTTAATATGCCAAAACATTTTACTACTTTAAATGTTGTACTTATTTCCATTGAAAAAAATTCAAATAGAGGAAGTACATAACTTTGGATAAGATTTTAATTAGCTGTCAAAATGAGAGATGGACCAAACATGCTTGAAATTGCAATAAAATAGTACAGTACATAGACAGGCAGGCAGATATGTGATTTTTAGCCTCAATGAATCAATGAGTAATTATCTTTATTACTTTGTGCTAATTCACAATCATAGAATTACTGAATAATTAAACAGCAAAATAACTATATAGTAACTCTGGGATTGTACTGGACATTAGTGACAAGACCTCACTCGACTCTATCTTTTATTTGGAAAAAAATATAGAAAAAAAGAGAAGACAATATCAAGAAACATTCGAGGCCATTTTTCAATGCTCACAGGAGTTTGCATTTAGCAAAGATGAGATGAGGCCTGGGAGAAGAGAAAGGCAGGTGAGGAGGTTATAAGACCAAGGTGAATTTATTCCAGGAATTAAAAGTGATTTTGACATTAGGAACTTATTTTTAAACACTACTTTTGCCATGTCCAAAGAGGAAAATAACGAATCTCAAAAATATAAAAGAAAACAAACAAAAAACGCATGTGACAAAATTTTTTATTCCTTATTTAAAAAATAATAAAGCATACTGAGAATAACTATTTATTTCCTGCTTTGGAGAACACTAATTATTGGTAAGGGAAAGAGAAATTTTATGATATAGTCAATGTTAGTGATTCTAGGAGGAAGTTTAAATCAGGCATAGGATTCGAGAAAGAAGTAACTGTTAGAAAGATGACAAAAGCACATTAACAGTGTACGAGGACTAGGGCTGTGGCTGAAGTGGTGGAGCACTTGGCACAAGCTCTGAGTTCAAACCCAGTGCAACTGCAGCGAACACAAAACGGAGGGGAGTGAAAAGCTAACTTGGTCTGAAGCGCAACCCAATTGAGTAGAAGAAGGAAAAGAATTTTTGATGCTGTTTGAAAGTCTTATGCATGACATCATGAAAGATGTCTAACAGGAAGACGGAAATTTAGCTGTGAGAATAAAAAACTAAATCTTGGTTAGAAAAGTTGTTTCAAATTTATCAATATGTAGCTCAGGGTTTCTCAAGAGCAGTCTCAAACAAAAAATGCCCTAAGGCTAGTAGGTTTGGGCCCCATAATGGGTGCCTTGTAAAGTTGTCTGTTTTTATTTGACTATCATAGGGAGAAAACCACACAGCTCAGGTGTGTAGATGGACAGTTATAACAAACCTCACAAAGTTTTTTAAAAATCAAACACTTAAAATATTTTAGGGCTGGTGGAGTGGCTCAAGAGGTAGAGACCCTGCCTAGCAAGCCTGAGACCCTGAGTTCAAACCCTAGTACTGCAAAATAAATAAATAAATGAATAAATAAATATCTAAAATTAAGTAGTTAATAATCAAATTCCAGGCATTCCTGGCTTTCAGTGCTTTTTGTATCTTAAATAGTATATTCTTCAGAAGAACCCCACAAATGTATTCTTCATCCCTAGTTATGGGTGGAGCTGTGTGGTACCGAAATGTCAAACAACTATGTAAGGTGGCACAGCTTTTAAATCCCAGAGTTTGGGGATAAGGGGAGTTTACACTCTTAATCCTTAGCTAATCTGCCTTATCCTTGTGGAGATTATAAATTTAGACAAGGAAAACAGCATTTTGGAGAAGTGACACCTGGAAGACAGGTAGATTCAAGCAAGTAAAAGTATGAAGGTGGGAGTGTGATTCAGCCAGAAACTATGTGAAAGTGAAAGTCGACTTTATTTCTAACAAGATTGAAGTGCACCTGCACTTCCAAATTCAGGATATGAATGAAGGTTGCTTTTACGGTTTGATTGGATTTGGAACACATTTTATCTTTTGGAAGCAGATGGATATTTTATGGAGGTATAAAGTATCATTGTGAGTTATTATTGTGTTACTTTTTATTACAGTTTGAGGATAATATTTATTACAAAACATATATTTCTCATATTTTTGTTAGCAGCATTACTGTAAGTATAAAATGTACTTGTCACAGTTCCAAAATCTATACCATAAGAGTCTGCAGAAGGACATGCAGCTTTGTCTCTTATTTGCAATACATAGAACTATTATTTTGAAGCCAGACCTGAAATTCTCAGGGACAGTTATGTCACATGTGACAGCACTCCTGGGTTCATGGAGATTTAGACCAGTAAGTCAAATCTACCTAACTTTTTACTCATATCAAATTATGTCATGTACTTATTCTTTTTTGTGGTACTAGAGTTTGAACTCAGGGCCTCATGTTTGCTGGGCAGGCACTTTACTACTTGAGCCACTTCTTCAGCCCTTTTTTTGTGTTGGGTATTTTTGAGCTAGAGTCTCACAAACTGTTGGCTGGGCTTGCCTTGAACCATGATCCTCCTGATCTCTGCCTACTGAGATCATAATTACAAAATCTTATCCAAGACAAGTCAATATAAAGTTCAGTGGAAATTTAGAAATAATGGATAAATAAAAAAACAGAAGAGAATCATGAATAAAATAAACTTTTTAACAGAAATAATTATTAACAGAAATAAATTATTTAACAGGAATAAATTATTAAGCAATTCAGTAGTTTTGTTCACAAAGACTTCCACATATTGTAAGTGGTAGTTTTGAAACAGGATAAAAATCTAGCCATTACATAACTCCTTCATACCATGAGTAGATGAAAAGTAAGTCTCTAATAATGCAATTATTAATAGTTCAAATAAAAATGGAAAATGTCAAATTTCATAGATATTGACTCAATAGAGATTGATTAATTTGAGCATAAGGAATAGTTTCTTGATGTTACTAAGATTTTTAAAATATAATAATTTCTGGTTAACAATTGACATTTTAAGTCAGCATTACATTTAGTATGCATCTCTTTCTCTTTACCAGTACTTCCACATTTTATTAAAAAATGAAAGCTAATTTTAAGCTTTCTAGGTCTCATGAAAAAACAGTATTGATGCTGACAAGGCCAAGGTGTAAATATTAAAAATAAGCAAAAGAAATTTTGAATTTCACATGCCTCTTCCATCCATTTGTCCATGTTATCAGAAATAGATGGCAATGATATTATTAAAATATTCACGGAATACTTATATAAAATGGATTTCAGCAATAATCATTCATGCAGCCTCTCTGAAAGCTCTTAAATATCCATGAGATTACAAGAAAAAATGAAAACTCACCCTCTTCCTTAAAGTAACATTAACATACAGCATGGGAGACAAGGAGACTAGCTGGAAAGGGAGTCCACAAGCCCATCATGATTGCATGGGTCACACTGGGTAGCCATCTTTCCAAGGGTCCAGTAGGAGCACGACTGCTTGAGACAGCAGGAGCCCAGTGTTGAGTTAGAGAAGGGATTGTAGCAGTGGAGGAGGCTTCAGGGGTAATTTATCACATTCTCTTATTTAAGTCCTCAACAGCCATGTTCTCAGCTCAGATAGAAGCATTGTGGTATTCTGTAGAAACTATCAGATATTAAGATAGTGGAGCAAAAGAAAACCTTTTATGAGTCTAGTAAGAACACAGAGAATGGAGGTTTCAGTGCTAATGAGACACCAGAAAGTGAATTAACAGCTATGCATATTATTTTTGTCAGCAGCGTATCTAACAAGGGCATTCACCAACTCCGATCAAGGCTAAAACTGTCTTCCCTCCTTATTTCTCTAAGTAAATGTAGACCTCACCTCATAAATATGAAAAAAAAAATAGAATTAGTAATGAAAAATTGATCAAGATATCACAAAAAGTATGTGTAAAATATTTTAAAGCCTCAACTATATCTTGGATAGATAGAGCTACATGTAGATACAAATACAGATACATACATATTTAAGACAGAAATCAAAAGGAAATTTTAAAAATGAGAAAAAAGTAGAAACTTGCAAACATATATCACTACTGTTGGGAACAAAATTAACACTAGTCAGAATTACAAATGCAAGGATCAAAAGTCTGCCTAATTCCACAAATTAAACAACTTTGAAAAGAAAAAAACTTGATAATAGAGATAGAATTGAATTAAAGAATTGAGCAAAGAAAAGCACAGCAGTGAACATTTCTTTATATCAGCTACATAGAAATAATAATTTAAATTACAAAAAAAGATCCAAAACACATAGTACAGAGGGAAAAGTGAAGGATTAATCATTTTAATTATTTATCAGTCAATGTTTAAATCGCCACTGCACAGTGGTAAAATGCAGACCGTATTATTTGGTCTATTGTTTTTAAATTGTCTGCAGAAATGTACTTTATCTTCCCCTGTACCCAGAGCGCACCATTCACATTGTCCTTGGTCTTGAAATCCCAGTAGACAGCCCTGCTCGAGGTCCCTCCAATGCCCTTGTGAATCAGACTTTATTATTAACATTACCTCTAGGATTTTAAGATTTAAGGATTATTTATTGCACAGTTATCCTACTTTAATGAAGAAGGTCTAAACAAGTCGCTTTGCTTTGTAGTCATTTCGGGAAAGTGTACCAGCTGGAATCACATTGAAATTACAGAAAATCACCCCAGCACAGCACTCTGGGAGCAGAATGTCAAAAATAATGACCAAAAATAATGTCCAGGATAATGAAAATTCCAGAATGATCAAACATGGTGCTTCCAAAATGCTCTTTCATTTATTAATTCATTTAACAAATATGTACTGATTTTCTACTACATAGCAAGAAAAATTATACAAATTAGACATATGGCACTAAACACATTGTAATTAAATCTACAGAAACTCCAATGTGTGAAGCTTGAGCTCTAGGAATAATGTACAATACATTTCTAGGAACTATAATAAAATCAATAGATTGAATAGGTTGTAATTTAATGTGTATATTGTAATAATGTATATTCACATTGCCTTCTTCATGCACATATTTCTCTATATGCTTTATGTTCCTCAAGATTTGTTTTCAAAGTATGTCTAACAGAATATTTGCATATCATAAATATGTCTCTGTATTTATTCCTAAAAATTACCAAAAAATAAAGCAAAACTTTGTAGCTGCTAATTTAGCATAATGAAATATTGAGCTAAATTGCAGTTGTCAGGGTTACTACTGTTCACAGTTGCCATTCAGGAGTTGTAACTTTAAAGGTATAATAAGTCATTGACTGGTATCTATTAGCAACAATTAATTTAATTATTTAAAATTTTATATAAACATTATACTATTTGCCCTAGGCTATTAATTGTTTTGTTCAAGGAGAAAATTGCAATTTCTTCATTTCCAACTAATTCGAATTTATACATTTTTAATTTCCAGATGAAATCAACAGCTAGTAAAACTATATAAATAACTTCAACCAATGTTTTAAATTACTCAAAAGTGTATAACTGGATTTCAGTGTTTATAAACTAAAGAAACAACTTCATTTTCCTCGTCTTTTCCAACATTTCAAGAATTCATAGCCACGCTGTACGGAGGATGAAGATGAAGACAGACATGCTCTCCTGTATTTATGCTTACCTATACATATATTTAAATCTGTTTTCTAGTTTGGATACATATGTTCATACTGAATGCCTTTAAAATGTAACATCAATGATAGTTTGATGGGAAGATTTGTGATTTCAAATGTAAGTTTGCATTTCTTTAGAAAAAAATGAATGTCTAAGGTTATATCAACCACTTCCAGTGCTAAAATGTGCTCATCTATTCCCAGTTCCCCTGGAAGAAACAGCTGTTTAGTTTTATAAAATGAGCATGCTTCAAAAAAACCTGTGATTATGCTCACAGGCAGAATATGATGGTACCCAAGTGTATATGCTGAATACAGAAATCACTAATAAAGTCCAAAGAAGACTTAGCACACTTCTGCTGGGTAAGCCGCAATGTATTCTCCAAGTCTTTCGACAGCTGCTCTGTCTTCTGTAATACAGGGGAAAATCGCAAACCTGCTTAGAGAATTTAGCATAGAATGCATCAGAATTGCACTATTTCATCACAATGCTACAATCTGTGAGGACACAGTGTAATTTTATTTTATATTTGATTGGATTTCATGGTCAGAAGCACTTTATATTCCAGAAAATCAACACATATACTTTTATTTTAAAAATTGCCATTTAATGTATACACCTATATATAAGACAGAGCTCTGAATATAGCACTAAATTATTTCCCTGATGAATCCCGTCTTCATGTATTCAGATTTAGTTAACACAATAAGAGTTAATTTGTAATACTATAATAAGAAGTTTTCATCTATCATTTCAGATGCCATAGGTGTTTTTTGTCAAATAAAAATTATAAAGCAGGCAAGGCAATCACCAGTATATTAATGTGGTTATTTTCCTCTTTATAACTATGAAGGATTGATTCTGGCTCAACAACTGTATGATCATTATATTATGCACTAGACTTTAATATCAGACATATTGGGTATAATGAGTCCAGCTCCTCTTTAAAAGCCAGATTACTTAGAATTTTTCCCCCTACTTCTGCAGACCCAATCTCCAAAACAAGGATTTACCAATGAAGTAGCAGACACTCAGTGATAGTTTCAGGTTTCAGGTGGCAGCAGAAAGATGGGCATCTTCAAGATGACTGAGCAGCTGGGGAAAATGTTAACTACAGCCTTCTCTTATGAACAACAATGGCATTCTTCCCATCTCGTTCATGGGAAAAGAATAAACTTCTAGTATGAATGCTGTGCTGATCACAATTCTAATTGAGACTGGTGAAGAATCAATGTTTACAGCAGTGAAAACCTACTGAAGTAGTAGTTCTTCTAGGGTTCATCAATGTAATATTCACTCATGTCAGTTAAAGAACTGAAGATGTTTCTCTAGGTTTTCTTGCTAACTTGTGTTTTTTGCAAAATCTGAAAAAAAAAAGAAATAGACTGAAAATGTTTCACTTCTTCCCTTGCTCTTGTTTCTTCCTCAGTTTCTCACTGAACATAATACAGACTTCCATGAATTCTACTAGTTGAAAGTTGGTAAGTAATTTTTAGAATAGTCAATGGTGTTCTGGACTTGCTACAAAAGAGTCACGTGAATCTCAATGAACACACTTTCCAGTGACTGAAACTGCACTCCACAGCGTGGCTGCACGAGCACGTTAGGCTACTTGGGTTAAATTAGATCTTCAATTCTTCAATCTCAATAGTCAGTCTTCCAGGATTCAAGGGATTACTATCATTATTGGCTATTGTATTAAACGGCACTGATGATAGAGCATGCTATGAACAAAAGACTGAACTCTCAACATTCACAAAGGTCATTTCCTCCTTAACTCCAGGTAGTCTGAAGGCCACACTTCCATGTGAATTGTGCTTTGGTTTGGTTTTCTCCTACATCAGAACCAGCAAAAGTGCCAACCTCCCTGGTTTACTCCAGTATCTAGCTAGTGAGTAAGCTATGTGGCCAGAAGTAAAACCTTGGGTTGCCATGGAGACTGCAGTGCTTTTCTATTTCATAAGTTGCCTCTTTCTCTTGGTTGCTTAAATTTCCAGCTAAAATTGCTATCTCTGTGACTCTTACTAAAATCACCATATTTAATGAGTTCACTGAAATAGTCATAGCAAACTTGTGAAAATGCAGACCCACTGCTTTGGGTACCCAGAGAAGTGTGACGTTGCTTGGGACAGGCTGTATAGCAACAGCGTTATATTTACTAGGGTGTATCTTTAATCCCTAGGCATCTGGGTCTCACTGAAGGAAAGTTATTCCAGCTGTGAATAGAAGTAGACAATCCTGGCCCCCTAGAGAAATCTTCTGTAATTGTGAGAGTCCTTGTTGTAGAAGACCTTGTTACTATGGATTGTGAAACAGTGCATGTTAGATGGAGACATTTCTTTAACTTAAGTGCCTTAAAAAGTAGGGAAAGTACACAAGACCACCTCTAACAGAATAAAAATTAGAAATTTTAATTTATCGGTGCCCATGAAGATTCCTGGTACTCAAATCAAAACCAGGGTGAGTCCAATGGAGGCTCATCTGTACAGCTGGGCTCCCAAAAGTATAGACAGACTTCTGTACTGCTCAGAACAAGCTAGAACTCTCTTGCCTAGAGAGAAGGAGCCAGTGGTGAGCAGGGCCTCATCAAAGTCTAAGGAGGCCAATGTGTTTGGTCTTGGAGCATGACCAGGTGCAGACCTGTGGGCTTTCTCGGTACCTGGTTCCAGGAGGCCCTGGAGCCTTCTCTTGCTTGAATCACCACTGCCCATGACAAATGAGCAATGCACTCATTTGAGGTTTGTTCTAGAAAGTAGCTCAACTGCTTCTCTCCACATATTTTCTAAAAATTCTCCCTGTGTCTTGGAAAGACGTGTTCACCAAAACCAACCTTAAGCCAGGCATGATGGTGCACACCTGTAACCCCTGTTACTCAAGAAGCAGAGCAGGAGAGCCACGGGTTCAAGGCCAGCCCAGGAAAAACAAAAGGAAAAAGACTATAGGCTTGATTCAAGTGGTAATTGCTGGCATGATCGAGCCCTGGGTTCAATACCCAGTGCTATAAAGAAAGAAAAAAAAGAAAAGAAAAAATCCTTTAAAACATATTTTACAGTCTTTTTCACTGTAATGCCCTAGTGAGGCTGGCCCCTCATCTTCCATTTCCCCAAAATCTGGGTATTATCCAGATTTAGGAAGCCTGGACATTTGGCCTTACTGTGTAGGAAATTATCTCCTTAATTACCAAGGAGAACTACCTGTCAGCAGACAAGTTCGTCAGCAGACTTTTTATCTAATGTGTACTCATGTACAGAGTAATATAGTTTTAATATATGACCGATTAATCAGCATTTGATCAAACACTGTCTAGATTTTTTTGTTAAAATATGTATTTCTAATCAGATATCTTAAAGCTGAAAGTACTGGTTGATTGCCTATTTTACTGAAGGTAATTTTTTTCTGCCAGGGTTTTGCTATGTAGCTTCAGGTGACCTAGAGGAGAGGTATTTTTAAGATAAAATATAATGGCTTGTAAACTTTGCACACACACACACACACACACACACACACACACACATATAAAAGTGTTTTCTCATTTGAAAACCTCATGTGTTATAACTGGTTTTATACAAAACACTGAATATTGGAAATTGTATAATTATACTCATGTAGTTAAAAGTGTTAATCAAACATCCAAAAATAGAGCATCCTTTGAAATTTTAGACATCAATTTAAGAAGTACCTCAAAACTAAAATTAATTTTGAACTAAAATTAGTTTATTTGCAATGAATTATAATTAGATAAACTGATATTGCAATCCAATTCTATTTCAAGTTGTACATTTTAAGGCGAGTAACAAGTTCTTGTAAGTTTTAGCACTACTGTGGAATATTCAAATGTGGACAAATGGTGTATCCTTTGTAAAAAGGAGCACCCCAGAATCAAAAAAAAAAAAACAAACAAAACAAAAGAAACCCAAAAAACAATGTTGTAAGAAAAATACTGCCTCTTAGAACCAAAACATACTTTAGCAATTAGTAATTTATTACCATACTGAACTTTCCAAGGAAGTAAGAAATATCTTAACACTTTCTTAATGAACCTTTAATGCTAACTATTTAGCCAATGTTTAAGAAGTAAGATGTTTTAAACTTATTCAAGGAACTTGGCAAGTATATTCTGTGGGCATTTGTATGTGTGTGAGAGAGTAAGCCAGGAGAGTTGTTGACATAGAATGGTAACAAAGAGTAGAGCTCCTAGAGCTGGGAGGAGTCCCACGAGAGGATGCTCTCTGTGGACATTTTTTATCTTAAGTCAGTTAGGCTGCATCCTCTTGGACCTCAAATTGGGGTCTCTTGGGGGCATTTGAAAATGTAGAGAGAATTTTGTTTATTTTGACGGCAACATTGATAATTAGCAGGTAAAGACAAGAAATTATAAAGCTACTACATATACATTTTTTTTGGACAATGATAGGGCTTGAACTCAGGATCTTGTGCTTGCTAGGCAGGTACACTACCACTTGTGCCACTCTGCCAGCCCTGATTTGGAGAGAATAAGATGTCTGAAGGCATAGAACAAAGAAACAATACTTAAAAGTTTGTGAAAATTTTCCTGTTCTGATACATGTATTTTGCTGCAAATTATTTTTCTTCCTTTTTATTAGCATACATTAATTGTATGGGGGGATTCATCGTGACATTTCTGAATAGCCTTACATTGTACATGGGTTAGGTTCACCACCACATCTCTCCCCCTCATCACTTCCCTATCCCACCTAAACCAATTGCAAAGGTTTCATTGTACTATTTCATATACGTATACAAAGCACATCGACCATGTTCCCCCTCCTTCATCTCCTCCATTCACACTCCCTCTTCCCACAAGTACCCACTACCCCACAGACAGGATGTATTTTATAGACCTGACTTTTGCTTTATACTGAAAGTTTTATATTTTTCTGAGGGTTTGAATGTCTTTGTTTTTCAAAACCTCCTTTATTCAGAATGCACCTGGATTCTTTGTTTTTTGTTTTTGAATGCTAAACTTACATATCCAATATTTTAATTAAGAGTTCTAGTTTGGCCCATTAACATCAGTTCACACAGAAAAAAAACCCAAAATTTGCTGCTTTTCCTTTAAAGTAATCCCTACTCCAATTTCCATATTTTTTATATGACTGAGGAAAACTTTGAGTTTACAGATCACATTTTTACTGCTTGCATTTGCTCCCAGTTCTCCAAAATACTTGTCCTTTGGTTACCAGTCCTCATGAAAACACTTGCTAATACTTACCCAAAGGACGCATCATCAGTACAAATATACACATGTAAATATTTAATTGCTTTCTTTTCTCCTATAATTTAAGCAACACTAGGTTAAGACTGGGTCTTGTTCTTTTTTGTGTAAAAGCAATGACAAGAATGAAATTGGAATAGAAAAAAAATTCTAACTGGTTGAGTTTGTCATGATCTTTTATGCTTTGTTTTTCTAACACCTAATGAATCAAACCTGTTCATGTGTCAGGCTGGTATCACTTAAAGTATGTTTCTTCTCTATTTTTGTAGAAAAATTTTAGTTATATATTGTAGTAATGTTAAGTTATATATTGTAATAATATTACTGCTTATAAAATACTGTTTCTATCATGTTACTCTTACTGCTTAAAAATTTCTAATATTTCCAAATTCCTAGAGGATCGAGTTGGCATTCATTCAATTCATCGGATTGCATCTATAAAGTACATATGTGGTCTCATTCTTACCTTTCCCCTTCCCAAGTAAATGTTCCTCACCACCACAACTAATTTTCAATTTTGGTTAATTTTATATCCTTAACATCTCTCAAACTTGATTCTCTCCATTTTCTTTTCCCTCAACTCATTTCAAGCAACTGTCATTGCTTCCTTTTTTACCTCCAGCCCTGCTAAGTGGTCTTCTGGTTATCCCATATGTGCCTGGCTTGTATTTTCCCTACTGCTTCTAGACAGTCTTAAAAACGTACAAAAACACAGGACCTCTTCTTCTGTTAGAAATCTTTCAGTAGCTCACCATTGTCCTCAGGACGATTCTGTATTTCACAGCCTGATTTACAAAGCTTATCTTTGCTCTCTAATCACCTCTCTAGCCACATCACTCAACACCTCTGTCTTATAGACTGGACCTCAGATGACGTGAAGCATCTTAACAACTCTTCTCCCTACTGCAGAATGCTGTTTCTCCTTTGCAGATTTTCAGGTGCAATCACCACTGTCAAGTTCTAGCCCTCCTATCTCAAACTGCATTTAGTTAGTCCCTGGGAAACTTCCCATCTTCCTCTCACTAAACTTCTCCTGGAATTGTTCAGGCACCAAGGCTCAATTTACCACTCTGTCCTCTTCTCAAGGTCCTCAGAGTCAATTATGGGCACCCCATGGATCCATGAAGGTCATTAAAAGGTCTGCAGCATTGGCCTGGATAGCTTTAAGGAATTCATTTCCAAAACCTCAACTTACACTTGTTAATGAAGTCACTCCACATGGTAATGTGCTGATGATATAGTTGTAAATTTCCCTTTACTGTTTGCCAGTTTAAATTTCACCTTCTATTGCAACTGTCCTTTTCTCTCTTTATTAAGAAATGCATCATGTGCTTTATTTTTCATTATGCTGATTCTTTCTAGAAACCAAACTTCATGTGTGAGTGCAGTGTGTAAACTGATCATTAAAATGATTTTATATGGTAAAACACTGTCTAATTTTAATTCATGCATTGAAAGATTTCAAAGAATTAAGTGTTATTTAAATGTTGGTTTTTCAAGCTGGATGCTGGTGGCACATGCCTGTAATCCAAGCTACTTGGTAGGCAAAGATTTTGTGAGACCTGATCTCCATCAATGAAATCTAGGTGTGATGGTGCAAGCCTGTCATTCCAGTGATGGTGGGAAAAATGTAAGAGGATCACGATCTAGGCCAGACCAGGTAAAGTAGACTCCATCTCCAAAATAAACGGAGCAAAAGTCATGGAAATGCATGTGGCTCAAGTGGTAGAGTGCCTGTCTAGCAATCTCTGAGTTCAAAACCCATACCATTAAAAAAAAAAGCATATATTAAAACTTTTATTTTCATCCAGGTATTTATGCAAATAATTCTGCTCACCACTTCTGTATATAAACAAAGAAAAGTAGGGAGGATTTGATAATGAAAATCTTTTTTTTCCAGTAGTCAACCATATTTATCCACAGTGTGAAAATTACCAAAACAGTCTCTTTCATGTCATTAAGATATATTTTGCAAACAGTATCTCATCATTAACTTATCAGAACTTTAATATAAATGTATATAGCTTTCATCAATTAGGCATTAATATCACTGTAATGATTAATTCATAAATATTAACATTTAGAGACTAATGGTCTCAGGAAATGTAAAAGAATTACTGAAGACTACATTGAGAGTAATTTCAAGTTACATTACACTAAACTAAAATTCTGCAGGGGAGGTGAAGTGAAAATTTGGGTTCATAGCGAAAAAGAAATTATTTATAATTTCAGACTATTAAGGAAACACATGATCTTCATTCACTTATTTATTTTTCTGTTTCAGGAGACCCAATGTAGCGTGTTTGGTAATTGCTCTTCTACTAAGTTCCAGCTCCAGCCTTGCATGGTCATTTTGTTAAAAAAATAGTGAATAGTGATTATGGAGTTGCTAATGTATTTGAAGTCCATATTTATTATGATGTTATTTCATTTAATAATATCAATAACAGCATACTTTGGAAATTACAGTTCTTAAAGCTTTTTAAAACGTGATTATAATTGTACTTCCATTTAAACATAGTCAAGGTAGCATGTAATTTTGAAAAATTTCTGTCACAAAAAATTTTTTGTCTTATCCACAAAACAGTAAGGAAAGACCCAGGGTAATGAATATCAAGTTCCCAGCCTTTTTTTCCAATGTACATCTGTGGGTTTCCTCTTTAATTTTACCCAGTCTTAAGAGAGACACACTGAATCCTCCTTCTTTTAAAAACTCTTTGCTAAACACCTCAAGTGCAACAGCACCTGACTCTTTGAAGGCCTGTGGGCTACTGTGACCACTACCATGTGTTTGTGTCAGTCATGTGAAATATGGTAGCCATTTTATCTCCCTGCAGTGGTATTTTTCCTCCTTTTAATAACTCCTGTTGCAGTTAGTTGAGTTTATTTTTGATCCAAAGGCACCTTGAATAAATATTTGTCCTGTAAATAGACTGCAGATTCTAGATAAATACTAAAAGAGATTACTTTCCCATTAGTGAGTCAATGATACCTCACTATTTGAGTATATATGTGCAAGCCCTTGTTCATTCTCTCACAAGTTAACACTATTCACTGATCTCCCATGACTTGAGAAATCTACAGAAAAGTTATCATTCCATATTGACTAGAATCTAAATTCTTTTAGAGCAAGGATTTTGCTTGTCTGCTTTTCCCTTTTATCAAACATATCTATCATGTTGCCAGACACATAGGAAAGACTCAAACATTTGTCGAATTGATGAAAGGAGTCCATGAGTACTTTTATTAAAATATTTAAATTAAAACATCCACAAATTTTCCTTGAGAATATGCTCTAAAATTGAGTTCTATCAAGCAACTTAGTGGTGACAGTGCCATAAATGAATAAGTACAAATATTCATTCATTCATCTGATGTGGTGCAGTACTGTAAGTGTTCTTTTTTATTTTTCAGCGTGCATCAAAAGAAAATGTAGACATTTTTGGCAGCACTGGGGTTTGAATAGAGCCCTGGGCTTGCTGGGCTTGCTGGGCAAGCACTCTATCACACCAGCCCTTTTTGTTTGAGGTTGTTTTTCAGATAGGATATTGTACTTTTTGCCCAGGACTCATCTCAGATCATGATTTGTCCATTTATGCCTCTTGAGTAGCTGGGACTACTGGTGTGAACCACCACACCTGACTGTGTTTGCTGAAATAGGTTCTCCCTAATGATTTTCCCATGTGGGTTTAAAACCATGACTCTCCAGATCTCAACCTCCCAAGTAACTGGAGTTGTAGGCATGAGCAATTACATCCAGCCAAAGCATAGACTTTCAATATCAAACATTAAAAGATCTAACAGTAGGGAAGGTAGCATAGGAAAGCATAGGTCCTAGAGAAATATACATTTTTGAGATGAACTCTTCTGTCACAATATGAGCTCTATCATCTTAAGTCTCCTGAATCCCTTTCTTGGAAACATGGGAGCAAGGCTCTGCATTTTAGTCATAGAGGTTGACTCTGCATATCTCTGCATATGTGGATAATTTTCTATCGTAACACTTACCTATAAAGTGTGTTTAGTATTTCAAATGTGCTTTACTTTCCGATATTTGATGTTCGTATTCTAGAAGTGATTTATTCAAGGATAATAAAGTGGAAATGTACATTTTTTTTCTTTAGTTTTAATCAGGGTGATTTACCTAAAACAATCTGATGTTTCCTCTGAGGGACACCAGTTCTGCAGGTGCCTTGGGAATCTTTCGAAATGTACTCTCCATTGACATTTTCATATTTATTATCCTTTTAGTTCCAGAAAGGTTTGCATTCAGCTTAACAAAATTATTTTATTTTATGAGTTTTGAAATAAAAGCCATCTTCTGAAACTACTTGAATAAAGAGGTTAAGAAAGAAAGTCAGCAACAGGAAGTTCAGTGAACATTGTTGTTAGAGATGGCAGTATTGGTTTTCTGCATTAAATAGACTTCTAAGGCAATAGGACTCCTTTAGCTATGATGGGTAGAACCATAAGTGTCCTTTGGGAAATTGAAAAAGAACACTGGCCTTGACAAACTGCTGTAGAGAAAATAATATGCTTATAAAGCAAAGTGATGTGATGCCCAGATAGCATCAAATTTTCCTCCAATGGCTTGGAACAATGATTAATTTGGATCATTTTCATATTTGTTTCAGGTTTTTCTTCTGTTGTTAATTTTGAAGAGGTAAGTCAATGATCCCCAGCCCTGTATACTGTCAAGGCTGGTAATCAGGAGAGGAAGGTTAACGGACCCAAGCTGACCCCGTGGCTCTGAGCTCCTGCTGCCTGACACTACTGACCAGGCCTCCTTCTGGGAAGTGCCTCCATTCCTTTCAGCAACACCGTGCTGTCATTGCCCCATTATCTGCCCCAGTTCTGGTCTCTTCCTTTCTCTTTTTGAACTATCCATTTCTTACACTTCATTCCTGTATATTTTAAAGGACAATAAAATCTTTAACCCACATGTACTCTCTCCTAGATTACTTTTATTCCCAGATGTCTACTAAATGTGAATTTTTACATACTATTTCTGCTTACTGCTCATCGATTGCCACTAGATATCTAAAGTACTTTGGAATTGGAACTAAAACTTTTGAGACACTCTTCAAGGATTACTCATGGTGGTTAATTTGCTTGAGAGTCATGTGACCTTTGATTTTAAGATTATAACTAGCTGGGTTTTGTTTGTGAACACGTTCAGAGTCAAATTTGAAGTTACTGTTCTCTAGAGAACAGTTCTTCTAAAGACAGAAGCCACTGTTGAACTGGCACCATGTTAACACCCTGAGAGTTAACTGACTTACATTGTTGCTCAGAAAATACACTCACATCCTGCCAAGGTTTAGATTCTACATGTGGTGTACTCACCCTCAAAAACCAACTAGACAAGCAAACAAAATGGCTTTGTGTGTGCTTAATCACTTTGTTGATCTACCATACCAACTATTTTTATTTGCTTGTTCATGGGGGAGGGTGCTGGACTTCCTGCATGTGTGTGTGTGTATATATTTCATTTTATACAAGACACAGTTTCTTGCAATGTATCCTCAACAATAACCACATAATGTCAAATGGAAATTCTCCTCTCCTCGGGTTTAATATCTCACATTTTAAAAAATGATAATTCTATCAGGTAGTTCTACAGGAAGAAACAACTATATAATTTCCCTTTGTACATTTTCTTATTTTTTGCTTGGACTGTTTATTTTTTATATTAAGATTTTATTTTCTCCTTGCCTCCTTACTTGCTATGTTTTCATAAGTGTCTTGTTTTGGTCATGCGATCTTCAGAACCATTCAGACATCTGTTTTGGGTACATATACTATGGACAGTTTTATCTTCTATATCATTTTGGTTCTGTAAGTCAATGTTTTAAAGTTTGAGAATTTTGTATTTTATTTATCTTTCTATGGAATGATTGAGGGACAGGACAAGAAGTAACCTATCCTTTTATAGACTCATAGTGCTTTCTTACCTCTTCTGAGACATTCTTAGTATTTCTATACTAGGATTTGTGTCACTAACAATCTGTCCTATTCCCAAAGGAGTGCTGCTCAAGGATTATTAAGTAGTTGGGCACACTACCGTCCTAATTTATGTCAATCCTTCCTTTTGCTCATTTTCCCTGTTTCTGTCTTTCTTCCCCACAGGCATCTCTGTTATGTTCCACTGCAGAAGAAACCTGAGGACACTGGCTTAATTAACTTATCTCCAGGTGTAGGTTAGTAAAAGTCATTTTCAAGATTTTATTGTTTTATTTCAGGACCTTCTGTTTCTTTCCTAAAAATGTTTAAAATTTCTTGCATTAGGCTGAGGTTATAATTATATTTGGTTTCTTTAATTAAATATGATTTGGTTTTACATATTTAGGTTTTGGTGTTGTAAAAGATATTGGATGGAAGAAATTTTGTATTAATTGTTCATTCTTCCATTCCTTAAATCAAACATTTCTCTCTTAATGAGCTGCCTATTCCATTGAAAATTTGCAGGGAGTGGTTTCAATGTTAAAGGAACTGCATGAAAGTATTTCCAGTTCTGCTGGAGGAGTGCTGCAAGTGTAGAGGACCTGCTTCACAAGGGCGAGTCCCTGAATCCAAACTCCCAAACCACTAAAATAACAAATAAATAAATAAGTATTTCCAGTTCACAATTTGAGTTGTAATATATACTGTAACAATGAATTAAGTCAAAAAACATCTTTGGTCTTTGACTTTATCATTTAAAAATTAAGGAATTAGGATTATATAATCTCTAAGGTACTATGACTATGAAAATTGATATTTAATAATAAATAAGTTCATTAGGACTTTACAGTGAAATTTATCATACAGCAATTTTTACTTTAGAGCCAATTCTGCAAACAAATAAATTGAATATTTAAAATAATATTGATTCTATTTCTCAAGTAGGACAAGATCTGTTCAATTACTCCCTCCAGGTAAATGGCGATAGTCTGATGACTTAACAGAGTGAAGTTTCATGGGCATTACAAAATCCATTCCAGATGCTAATTAAAGCATAGAAAGATGCACTCTAAAATTATTTCAGTTCAAATAAAATATTGAATATTACAGCATGTGAGTTTTTTGTGTAGGTGCTGTTTCTGAAAGGTAAGTAAAATATATCATTCATAAATATCTTGTATCAAATGGAAACCTAATTTTTTCTTATCTCTACCATCTAGTCTTTCAGACATGATGCTTTCCAACACATAAAATAAAAAAAATGGAAAATCCTAGAATTTGACAAAATCTCAGTTGAAGTAGATACTGCTTATTAGCTATTTGATAGAATGTATTCTTAAATTTTGAGATTTGAAGATCTACTCAAGGTACACTTCTAAAAAGAATTCATATTTTCCATTTTGTAGCCAAAGAACATTATGCTATAAATATTTTGATAGACTATTTATAGATTTTTCCGGCCCTCCCTAATTTCTTAGGGACACTAGCCTATGTTCCATCTTATAATTCTTCAGAATGCAACACAGGATCACTTCATCTCATCAGTGGAAATGCTTTGCCCAGGCTCATCTTTTTTTCTAGGGAAAAATTGACTAGAACAGTCAGATGTCCTAATAAGGAATATTTCAACATTATTGCTACTTGTAGTGATTTGCCTACTTTTACACCTTTCTCTCATTTCCCTTGACTTTAAACTATGACCTCAAGTCTCAGTGAGTACAATCCACTTAAATACTTTCCCTACAGGCAACTTTACAGTAGATCCTGGAGATAGAGCATTAAGCAACACAGTCAGGGCTCCTCCTTCCTCAGACATCTTACTGCCTAGTGGGGAATATAGATATTAAATAAGAGATCAACTCATTAAATAAAAATAAATTAAAAAGTATCGTGAATACTACAGTGATATAATATACAGGGTGTTGTGAAAGAGAAAAGATACAGATAAAAGATGTTGCTTTTTTCACAAGGAGACAAGGAAAAAGTCTAATTGAGTTGTACTTACAGTCTTTCTATCACACACACTCCCTCTCTTTATACTTTTACATCAGATTTTTGACACAAAGATTTATATATACTTCTCTTTTAGAACATAGCATGTAATTATTTTTCTTCAATTTCATCACTTTGTAGAAATACTTTATACAAACATACATAGTGACAAGATTTTGTCATGATTATTCTTATAATCCATGTTTGCAGAACAAGATTCACTTTCAACTCAATATTTGAAAAAGTAATTCTATGTCCACTCTATCATGGTGTTTTCATAACCTACTCAGTACTGAAACTAATTACAAAGAATGTAATTACTTTTAATAGTTAAACATACAAAATTTTATCTTTTCAGATCTTAAACATTTTTCCCAAGCAGTGGAGAATAACCCTAAAAGTGTTTTTAGAATATTTGTGATAAATTTTTTTAAAAACTGATCTAAATGTATTAACATGAGATCTTTATGTTCATGAGAAGTATCTTACTACAATTACTGAGTCTACCAATAAATTTAAAAAATATATAAGAAAGTGCATTGGATTAGAAGTCCTATTTATATTTAGTCTATCTCTACAAATAACTGGACTTTCAAACCCAGGTAATTGCCATTTGCTGTACATCAGTGCAAATGATCAATAAAATACTAATACTTCTTATTAATAAAATACTAATAGTTCTTACCATCCCTTCCAAATTTCTTATCTTAAAGTCTTCAAAATTGGCTAATTACCTCCTCTGGAGTGAAAAATACATCCAAGGTCTTGTGGGAGTCCTTCCCATATTGACTCTGAGCTTAATCCAACTTGACTTGCTGTGGGCAAATAGTAGCTAAAGTGACACTAAGAAGTTCTTGGGTACACCTTGTGTGAATTTGCTAACACACGGGACGAAACCTGTTATAGTCACCTTGAGAGAGGGAGAGAAGCCCAGTTGTTCCAATTAAACCTGTCCTCAGCTGAACCTGCAGCTAAAGGCTACCACATGACTGAGCTCATATGGGAACTGAAGAGGACTGCCATAACCCACATCTTCTTGAGGAACAGTGAGTTGTGAAGACTTGAGTTTTGAGTGGTTTGTTGTTTGAGAAAGACTAATTGAAATAAGTAATTATACATAAAATTGGTAAAGCCTTAATTGTTATTTGATCATATTAGAAGGACACCTTAAATAATTTTGTTAATTTTCAAACTATACAAATATTAGTTTGTAGCAAGCAATTAAAATTTGCTAACATTTTCATTCCCCCCTCCCAGAGAAACAGATTGCAGCAGAAGATCAAAATTCAATAATATCTATTTAGCTAATGGCTTTTATTTAAGTCAGCATTTAAATTAATGTTTGAAATCATTATCCAGGAGCTTTCTGTACAGTTAGGAAAACTCACAGATGCCTCTGAAAACTGAAAATCCATTAAAAAGTCTATTAAGCAATTGAAAATTCCTTGAAGGAACAAGAAAAATTTTAAGTCCTCTCTGAATCCACTAATACAACAGCAAGCTCAAGTTGGGGAGTTAGGAAATAGTTTATGAAATATTTTTATAATTTTAGACAAATCATAGACTCTTTTGGGTCTCAGTTTTTACATCTGAAAAATAACAAGAGTAAATCTGTACTGTAGGAAGATAAATGGGCCCAATTTCATAAAACCAATAAATGGAATTTCCTGAGGCAGGACATTTTATCATGATTATTTTAAAACAGATAAATAGCGTGGTGCTGCCAGATCGAAAGGTTTCTAAGTCCTCTTTCTTTTACTAATATTTTTCCCTAAGTTCTTTGGGAAACTTATGATACATTGTGAACTCACATGACACACGCATTAGCTGTCAACTGCACAATACAAGTATAGACTTGTGCCGCTCGTGTCTTATGCCAGCTAAACTTGTTTATTAATGTAACCAAATAAATTCTTGCACTTACCATATGCAGGAATTTTACTTATTACTTATTGGGACTCTTACAGTAATACATTGTAAGATTTTCCCAGTTATTTTTTTCCACAAAAGATTAGTTTTGAAAGCCTGCTTATCCTTCTCATGTTACAGGCCCTTTATAATTCTTAGCAAAAATTTAACAAATCTCAAATATATATTTTTAATGTTAGCTCATAATCATAAAGTTATTTAGACAATACATGTTTAGAATTATTATAAAATAATTTATTCAAACAACTCATGGTAATGTTAGGGATTGATTTTCTTGAGGATAATGAGTTGACATTAACATTATAATTTCCTCATAACAAGTACTTTTGTAAGTGATTTGCAAATACTAATTTGATTCTTGTAATAACCCTTGAGTAAGGAAAGGAAGAAACACTGAATTAACTTCCAGTGTCAGGATGGTAAGGTTCTTGCTTTGTGAATATTTTTAGGTAAAGACTGGAGATAAAGCAAATTTATCTTTAAATATCATATTATAGCCAGATACCCTTGACACACACCTTTAATCCTAACTGCTCAGGAGGCAGAGATCAGTAGGACCACAGTTCAAAGCTAGCCTAGGAAAACAGTTCATGAGAACCCGTCTTGAAAATATCCAACATGAAAAAGGGCTGGGAGAGCATCTGCTTAGCAAGCATGAAGTACTTTGTTCAAATCCCAGTACCACCAAAAGAAATATATCATATTAGAGATCCTAGAGACATAAATGATCTTATATACACATGCAAGCATGCATATTCACTCACCCTTCTCGGAGGGTAAAGCAAGCTGAAATTTACATCAATTTGTTCCAAGATAATCTGATAAATTTCTAAGCAATTTTTCAAAATTTTCCAAAAGCTCTTTTTTTGTATTCTCTTGGCAACTTTAACATAAGTTTGTAATAAATGGTATTCTTCTTTTGGGTTAAATATTCAATAAATTAAAAAAAATCAAATACAGAAGCTAAGTACAAGTGTTTAAATGAGACTAATTTTGAATAAAATGTAAAAACTAATGTCCAAGGAATATATTTATATATAGATACACAAACCAAATATACATATACATAAACATATATATATATACATGTAAATATATACATGTATATACATATATTTATGTATATACCTATACAACACTCAGCTTTCTGAAGTATTTGTTCAGGTAGAATGAGGAAGAGGGAATGTATACTTTACTTTTCTCTCCTCAAATAATGTTAACATGTAATAATAAATTCCTAATCTGTTTATCAAAGAAATGTAGGACAGATATCCTTGAAGTGAGTGTTAGGTGTTTTCACACACTTTTTTCCCAAAGTGCAGAGAAGGTATAACACAGTAGGATCAAGTGATTTAGCTCTTTATGTCCTGCTACACAGGTGTCACCCTTTTTAACTACATACGTGCTTGTTACTCATGCATCACACAGTCACTCCGACTCTGTAATTTTTATTGATGTTCTGGGTGAGGGGGTACATTGTGGCATTTACAAAAGTTCTTAAAATATATCATATATCATACTTGAATTCACCTCCTCCATCTTTCTCCTCTACCTCCCTCTCTTCCCATTCCTGGAATAGTTTCCACAGGTCTCATTTTTCCATCTACATACATGCATACACAGTATTTGTACTATATTCACCCTCCTACACCCTTTCCCCATGTCCTTCCCTACAATAGTACCAAACCACCCAAGACAGGACCTGTTCTGCTTTCTTGTTCTCTAATTTTGTAAAAAAAAAAAAAAAGTGTCATTTTTGTTTATTTAATATAGCTACACATGGAGGTTCCTGTGACATTTCCATGTATATATGTATTATAACCTGAATTCATCTTCTCGATTTTTCTTCTTTCTACCTTAATCCCCTTCTTATGGTGATTTCATCAAGTTTAAAAATTCCATACTCGTTCTTATATAGAGAGTACACTAACCACATTCACATTCTTAAATACTGTTACTCTCCCTGTCTTGTATATGACCTTCCCTTAGCATGACCTGTTTTTCATAATATCGCTGTTGTAAGTCAGGCTATAGTAAAGTCACCTGCACACCATGTTCATTACAGCACTATTCACAACAGCTAAGCTATCGAAGTAGCCAAGAGGTCCACTACTGACGAATGGATTAAGGAAATGTACCATTTATATACGATGGAATTTCATTCAGTCACAATGAAATTTTGTCATCTTAAGGTAAATGTACCATTTATATACGATGGAATTTCATTCATCACAATGAAATTTTGTCATCTTAAGGTAAATGGATAGAACTGGAGAACATAATTTTAAGTGAAGTTAGTGAGGTTCAGAAGCCCAAAAGCAGCATGTTTTTTCTCATATGTGGAATAGCTTTCTTATTTTGTTTCTTTATTCTTGTCTTTATTTTCTTTATTTTCAAGATTGTCCTCTGACTAGTAGACAACTTCAGGAGTCAGAGATCAGTTTATTCATTCATGAGTGAATAAACAATGTGTTTTCAATGAAGTTATTTAAAGAGTAAATAAGTAGTCATGTTTCTTCATTTTCCAAGTTGAAAAAATATCCATGCCACTAGCAGTGTAATCAGTTTCAGAGTGAGAAAAATTAATGTTCACATATACAAGTATTCTAAGTACAATATTTAGGTCACCAGCCAATGATCTACGTCCTAGACAGTCACCTGATATCACCCTGTTTCTAATGTTTCCATCCATGTAGCTGTTTTCAGCAAGCATCTCAATCCATGTTACATGCACAAACAGTCATCTATGCTAATGGGTAGAGCAAATTTCTGTTTGACCCATTGCTATTAAATATTTATACATTCATAATATTCAACTTTCTTACAAATGAGAAGTGACATCAATTTGTATTTCTCCTGGAGTTCTGGCTTTGCTGTCAGCAAAAACTGAATTGTGACACATTACTTCTTTTGTCAAATGGCATCAAAATGTACACATGCTACCCATGACTTTAAAAAAAAATCAATGTTTAAATATTTACATAATAAAACATCAATAACAACAATTCATTTGAGACCATGCAGCATCCTTCTGAATAATTCACTATAATTACACTCTGAGATGAAAAGGAAGAAGAGCAGCAAGCTAAACATTCTTGAACAACTCGTGGTTCAGATCCACCTGTGTTAGGATCAAAGAAAATATTTCCATGTTTTCATTTGTCTGAACATTTTGATGAAAAGATCAAGACATTCTTTTATCCAACAAGCCACCAGTGACTATCATCCTTGTCTTTCTTTCTTGTATCTGTGACCTTTGTCCATTCACTTCATTTTCAAAGCACTTTTATACTCAAACTACAATACTTTCATGAACTATTTTATTATTCAACAGTTCTTGAATAATTACTGTATGAGCGCATAGTGGTAGACACTGTAAATGAATGAAAGTTTGGGGAGGTCTAACATCATGCATGGGGAATGAGGCATGAGTGTGCCAAGGTGTTCTTGTGCATCATCACCTTCTTCCCACGGATTTTATACTTTCCACAACTCCAATCTCAGTCTATTCTCAAGACTCATTCTGCTTCCTTTTTTACTTCATTGCAGATGTTTGAAGTATAGTGGATTTTAGGTGGATGGGAGGGGTACTGGGGAGGAAACTAAAGTCTTTTTTTCTTTTTTTTGGTCTTAGTAGGGTTTGAACTCAGGGCCTCACACTTGCTAGGCAGGCATTCTACCACTCGAGTCACTCCACCAGCCTGAAACTGAAATATTGATTGTACAAATTTAACACACTGGTTTTGAATGTCACAGACACACACACACAAACACACATAGACAAATTCATGCCAAATAATCAATATTAAAATATAAGAAGCTAACAGAAGGATATAATGAGCTGTCTTCCAATAAAATCCACAATATCTCTTTGTTTGGCACAGGTATAATTAAGCAATAAGCCCCATAGCTAATGTACCTAAAATGAGTTCAATACATGGAACAAAGTTAGAGGTAAATATATTCAAATAACTAAAACAATTACAACATACAGAGAAATGTGAAATGGTCATCAAAGGAGAAGGAGACAAATTCTACTTATTATTAAGAGGAAAGCATTGTAGAGAAGATAGTAGATGTCTCCGGATTTAATGGAGAGATAGCACAATTTGTTTTCCTGAAATTTCCATCAAAAGAAAATGTAGGAAGGCAAGGAATCCCAAAATTCCATGCAATAGTCTGGCTTAGGTAGACATTGATGAAAATGCATGCACCATCCTATCTCAAAGTTATTATAAGCATCCTTTAAAGTTATAATGGTATTTTCTTGGCAACTTATAAAAAATGAAAAGAATCAGTTGAGTCAAGTTTTAAGATTAGCAAAGAGTTTGAGTTACTAACTTGACCAAAACACCTGTTAACACCCATACGCTTGCTTCACTCCACAATTTTTAGTTTATATGATTGAGAAAACAATCTGAATGGACCAATTCCCATTTTGAGTCAATGTCTGGCATGTGTTGACTTCCCTAAATGCAGTGGTTAACAGTAAAAGGAAAGAGGAAATAGAGGGTAGTTTAAGGCTGTCCTTTGCTCAGGAGCTGGTACTTTGAAAGTTTCACAGTGGGGAGGGGGACTGGGAGCTGCATTTCAACATTACTGGTGTGTAAGTGTAAGGAACCAGAGACATTATCACGTGACATATTAGTGCAGGACAGTTTCATATCTGATGTGCATTCGAAAGTTCAAGGGAAAATCCAGACAAAAATGAGGACAAAGTAGAATTTTCATGATGCTGGAGATAATTTTGTTGTTCGAATAGTCCTGATTAAACAAAATATAGAAGAGAACTCCATTTATAATGGTTTAAAAGTTGTTAAGAGTTGCATGGAGTAGAAATTACCTCAATATTTTGTCACCAATTTGGGAGAGCTGCTTAGATCATCATTTATTAATGGATTGCTAAATAGAAAACACAAGTGCTGCACAACTTTAACTTTCAGATAAGCTGCCAAAGAAGTGTTGTCTTCTCTGCTCTGCCCTGACATTGTCTAGGTAGTAGAAGAGATTTCAAGCATGTCTCCATAATCTGTGTTCTCTTATGGAACACAGAGCTAACTACATTTCCCAGCCTTCTTTGCAGTTCAACGTGGTGATCATGTGATTGCATTTTAGCCTTTGGAATTCTACTTCCAAACCTGAAATGTCTGCTCCACTACTACTTCCAAACTTGCTGCTCCATGCAACAAAACCTTCCTTTTGTTGCTCTTTTCAACATTGTATCTTCATGTTACCAAATAGGAAGTAAGGACATAAGGAATAAGAATGCTGCATAAGAATAGAAGAATATGAAGAAGACATGGTATACAAAATTACCACAGAACAAAAGCCCACTATTATTGTGTTTTTGTTGTTTATTTCTTTTGGTTTGGCTTTTAATTTGGAGCTGGGGATGGAAACCAAGACCTCATTCACGATAGAAAAGCCCTCTCCCACTGAGATAGACCTCCACTTCACTTTTCTAGGTTTTAGCCATTCTGCCTCAATAGTGGTTATCTATCTTGCTACCCAAACAAATAATTCTGTACATCTGTGCAGAAACCACAATGGATTAGAAAAATGAACTTTCCTACTCATGTTAAGTACAATGGCATGAAATATTCCTTTAATAACATTTTTAAATATATAAAGAAATTTCTCAGCTACAAAGGCCCAAATCAAGAAAATAAGAAATTATGTTTAATGTTTAAACAAAATAGTTTAGATTTTAGGTGTTAGTAATAATTCTAGTTGTCATGTTAGTTGCACAAGAAGTCATTAACTTAATAAGAAAATTTCCACAGAACAACATACCCCTTTTAACTCAGCAGTATCCCAATAAACCTAATTCACTAAAAATTAGCTGCTGTAATTTATAAGAACACTTATCAAGATGAATCACTTCTGGAGGTAATTATCTTCATTTATTGAAAGTTATGGAAAAAATGTGAAGGAAACTTTTTTTTTAACTGAATGAAATATGCAAGAGTGAATGAACTCTTCAGTATAACCACAAAGTACTAATAATTCATTATTGTATTCAATCATTTTAATGCCTTTTCAACATTCGCTATTTTTCTAATTTATTTGAATTATTTGCATTGCTTTGTACATTTCATCATTCATTTCACACATGTATTTATTAATCTAGATGTTCTGTGTATGTTTTAAATTCTTTTGACACTTCATCACCAAATATTGATGCATAAATTAATGTAAATATCTGAATTTTTGGACAGGTACGTGAAACAGTTATTGCTTGATATATAAATATATATAAAACTTACCTAGATTTAGATTAAAATGTGAAGTATTTCTAAATGCTAAATGCTTAGACAACTTGAACAAAATATATTTAAAATGGAAATCCTAAATTTTTTGAGCTATGTAACTCAGACTGGCATCAAAGTTGCATAGAACTCCACAGTTCTGGTATTACAGGTATTTGTCACCATGTCTGGGTGGGTGGACTTTTGTATTAAAAATTTCCATGTTTCATACTGATCATTTTTGTCATTGTATAAAAAAAAAACTTTGTACATTTCACTTTGTATCCAATCTTCTGCCTTTTTATCAATTCTGATGATTATAATCAGAATTTAATATTATATATTTTATATATCCAAGGTATATTTAATATTTACAATGTATTCATTTTTAAATATACAATTTGTGTGTATAATAATACACATATATATAACTTACATATGTGTGTATATGTATTTATACTGTATATTGTACATATATGAAAAATGTTTAAACAATAAAATAGGAAACACCTTAGTATCATAAAAATAGTTAGCTCACAGTGGTGAAAATTTGGATAGGATTTTTGTATTCTGTAGAGCTTTTGATATTTCAAAGTTTGGGCATGTTTTCTGACCAGCTAAGAAATGAAAACCATACATATAGTGAGAATTAATGTTGATATGTTTTATATTATTGCTATTTAGGTAGATTTCTTATCATTCATCAGACCATTTTGGATAAGTTTAAGTAGCTAACTTCATCATAAAATACATATTTTGGAAGAAAAACATTTCATGAAATCAAATTTTAGATGATTATGTAAGGAAAGATGCCTCTTAGAAATACATAGCTGCAAATTCACCTGTAATTCTCACAGCAACCTTTCCTGACTGTGTGACATTAAGGAAGTCACATACTTTCATGATTAAAGATCATCACAATGTCTTTGGGACAATTTAAGTGACTGCTGTTTGCCACGTAAAGTGCAAGATTCCATGAGCCTACCTGACCCTTCGTGAATGTGGTTTTTAACTATTTACTTTGAGAAGTGGTAAAACCTTTGGAGAAAAACCTCAGGCTTCACTTTTGAATATTTCCTATGTGACATGCCGGTTATGGAGCTGTAAGAAGTTGAGTAAGAAGCTGTGTTTAAACGACTGGAGCTCAGTATATAGACCAGGGCTGAGGATGCAAATGTGGATGTCTTCAGCGCATTGATGGAATTAACACCATGGAGGTAGAAAAAATCTCTTAGGGAGAGATTATGAATAGAGATGACATAAACCCAAGATGAAGCCTTCTTGTATTCAGCATCAGTATGTTGAATAATGAAGGAAATCTTGCAAAGAAAAAAGAGGTGTGAATTACCAGATAAAAGGAAAATGACAGTGGAAGGTCATGTTACTCGTTATGAGGGTTTTGTGAGGAGTTAAGAAAGTGATGAATTTGAGAGCATTTTGCAAATAAATGTGAAGTACTTGATAATCATTATTGCTTCATTAGATTAGATGGGAATGGACCAGAAAGATCTCCAGGTGACAGCAAAGATGCTAGCACAGCACTGACTATGCAGTCACTGACACCAGTGTGTTAGTCAACTGGAACTCACATCAGTTTGTGACTGTCTTCAAACCATCTCTTCTTACAGTTTTAGGACAGTAAATACTTTGATGGCATTGTTATAGAAGGAGGTCACACATTTGTAGTACTGCATAACCTTAGAGAACATGTTCAACTCTGATATTTCTGTGTAAATTTCATAAAATAATGAGTCATATTGAAGTTGAACTCTCCCTTTTCTCCTGTTTGCACTGTAACACCAAATACTTCTGTGACAGAGACAGAATTTCAATTTTTGAATGTTCCCCATATAGTTCCTCATATATATTTTTATGGCCTACATGTGCATTTCATAAATATAAGAATAAATGACCATGTCACTCAAGCTTCTTTGTGTATGATATTCCCCAGTAAAGGACGGTAGTAGGATGACAAGAAATATTTATACTTATATTTGGTTACCTACAAAACTGGCCCATTGTGAAGAACTGCATATTGCTAGTTGTGCACTATAGACAAATTATTTAACCTGAGACTTGAATTTTTTCTACCATTTGGCAGAGCAACTTATGCTCACCAAATATTTCCTAATCTTTTTTCAGCCCTTTACAGTGAATCAGATCCATGCTACTAGGCATGTCCCAAATATAATAATTGAAGAGACAAAAGTCATTTCCGGGCTGAAGCAGAGAGCTGGTGGGTGTGAGCTTCTGCAAGAAGTGTCTCTGTTGCTGTCAGTGTGCTCAATACTGTTAAGATGACAAAACAACAAAATCCTAGAAGACTCAATGTCTGACTGATTAAGGTCAACAGGTGACACATACAGAGCCATAAAGTACACTTGAGCAAAATTCTGCACTCACTGCAGAATTCTCAAACTGTTTTTTCTGTCATGAAAGGGAGAATATATTAGCTATTCCAATATCACAAGGTAGTATTCTATTTAATGAGCACCATTTCAAACATTAAAAGATGTCATTGGTCCTAAAAGATATTTAGAATTACCTATCAGTAAGTTTATCTAGATTCCAGCTGTATCACTTTCAAGTACTTTGACTAAATGGTTGACATTTTCTTTGCTAAGAGTTATATTAACTATGATCCTGAAATTGAATATGAGATTAAATCTTAAATAATATTCTCAATTAATGACTTGGCAGAGAAACTGAGGGATATGGTACTCATTTTAATTAAGAAATATTTCTTAAATTATCAAAACAACATACCTAGTTGAAATAGGAGCTTTCTAAATATATACACCATTTCCACAGAAATTTTGGGGCACCTGTTATATGAGAACATCCTTCTGAAAATGAGTAACAAAAACAAACACAGCTGCTAAAGCCAAGTTGTTTTATCTTCCAATTACTGTCGGCACATTTCCAAATTAACTATTGGCACAAAGTTATTTAAAATGATTCTTATTGGAAAAGTTGTGTCCTTTGTTGGAATAAAGTTGCCTTATATTGTTGTTTAATGCAGACTTCAAGATGTGCAAGAAAACGTGGATTATGGTAAAGACTCCTAAACATAGCAGTGGAAATGACAAGCTATGCATCTTATTTGCTGTTTGATAGAACCAGAAGAAAATATTTAAATGGGTTGACTGTGCCTGCGATCTACAATATAATGTGGTATACCATTTTATAAAACAAAACCCTTCAGATCTCAAGTCACTAAAGTAGATTTATTATGCTAATTTGGCATGGAATGTTGCCAGTTTCCCTGAATCATTTTTGAAACAGCAAAATATTTCTAAATAATAAATGCTGTCTGTTTCTTCAGAAACATACTGAATGACAAACGGAACACAGAGATTACATAAGAATATGTTCTTCAATTTTTTTCCCCCAACATTGACTAGAAGATCAAGGCTGTGCCATCAAATGTCCTATAAACCCCTAATCCTGCTTCTTGCAGTAACTTTAACAGGGAAATTAAGCAAGAAAACAATTTGGACCACATGTCTCTTGAGCTCAAGTTGCATATCTTAGGTCGGAAAGTGTAGTGTCTTTGATAGACAGGACACTCCGCACTTGAACCACTAGAATACATAACCAACAACAAGAAAATGGCAACAACACCTTCCAACATGTCCTGCTTGATCTGCTTTTTTGCTTTCTGAAACAAATGGACTTGCATTTCCTTTAGTCCTACAAAATGCAGTCAAACACCACCTGCATCCCTGTGACATCAAACACGGGGGAATTATAATCATTGTTCAGATTTCAATTTCCTCCTTTTAAAAACTGCTTCACAAAACCATCTGCTCCATTCATCACATCTGTTAGCATCCTCAACATTCCTGTGCTGATTGAATTGACTTCATATTGTTCTCTGGTCTTAAGAATCACAGAGTTAGAAAAGTGCTTTCTCACTGTCTTCACTGTTATTTTAGAATTCTGTTTAATAATAGTACTCATTGAAGGTCAAATAGTAGGCTGGATGAGTTCTCCCATTCATTAACTACATGTTTACTAGACAAGATAATAAATAAACATTATGATACTTTTTATATATTAAACTAAAGGAAAATCTTTAATAATAAGCATATGATAAGAGTATGAACAGAAACTGACTTACATTAAATTATTTATGATTATAATGAAAATAGAATGTAAAAGTCAAAGCATAATATGCACACTCTCTCACAAATGGAAACTTTTTTTTATTTTTCCAAATAAACTACAAGGACAATTACAATTGTAGTTTTCTTCTCTTCCTTCTAAAATTAGTCAGTCATTAGAAAATTACTTCTACTTTCAACACCTTTTCTGACTCTTCTCTTTGTCCTCTTGTTCTGAGGAAAATCAGTTCCCCTCAAAGACCCCACTTACTCTGCTGGACTCCATGTGTCTTTCATACCTCTACTGAGCACTGGGATGGTAGTGAGGTAAAGTCCTCTGCTCCTCATTGCTGTTTACAGAATTTCAGTCTTCTACTTGTCTTAAAACATCTCAGCTTGAAGGTATAGTCTCCAATCTAGCATGCCTACTAAACCTTCTCCTACAAGTCATTTATAAATCTGGAGCCTCTAATCACACAGTTGAACATTTATCATATAGCTGTCTCCTCCCTCCCATAGGAATATGGACATCTTCATAAAGACTCAAAAAGTGCCCCAACTATGGTTGAACCACACACATTGGCACTCTTTTCTGAGTAGTCGATAGTGTCTAGAGACAAATAGAGATCTGAAATCCTATATGCACCTTTTAAACTTTATGTATCTTCATTTTCTCCTTCAAATTTGCTTACTTCCACACCCCCTGTTTTGCTTATATGAGTGACTATCACAATTTTTTTAGCTTCCCAGACAAAAGCCTGTAGGCACATTCAGCCTCCCTCTTTTTCTCACAACCACACTATATATTGAGGCTCATTGTATTCATCACATTCACCATCCACCATCACTTGGCTCTGACCACAATCCTCTCTTAACTGTGTTATTCCAATAGTTCCTCATCATGCCTTCTGCATTTCTTGGCCCCTTCTCTCAGTCCATTGTCCCTGCTGCAGCCACAGTGATCCTTCCTAAGTCTATATCAGAGTAAGTCTTTCTTACAGATAAATACTCCAAGGCTTAAATCTCACTCCAAACCAAAAAATCCTTTAAATGGTCTATGGGACACTGCATAACTTGATGGTACCTGCTTATTAATGCCCAGGCCCAGTCCAAGTCACAGTGTGATGTTGCCTCTATATGCTGCTCACCTAACCTCACCTCTTGAAGTAAGTTCCCTGTGCTGTTGGCACTGGCATCACCAGTTATGAATGCAAGTACCTCAGTGGACACCAGGCAATATGTATGCACATTAAAATTTGAGCTTCAAGGATGTGTAGTAAGTCTACTCATTCAAGGACTTATTGCATGCTGTTTTGACCAAGTGTGACCAAAAATAGTGATAATAAAACAAAACTTTCAAAACTAAAAATTTTTCATTCTCACATGCATTTGCAATTTAGTAGATGTGGAGAAGTGCTCAGTCAGTCCCACATTATCGGAAATGTTGAATTCATTGTTGGAAATGTTGAGTGTTTAAAACCTGCCATTCATTTTTTGAAAATCTGCCTACTCAAAGCCAATGGTAAAAAAGTAAGGCAAAAGTGAATATGCTTGAGGGATCCAAGATGGTGACTAGAGGGAGGAAGCAGATAACATGAGCTCTGTATGGCAAAAATCTTGCTCAGATGCTGGAGACACACCTGGCAGGAAAAAACACCAAGAAGAAGTAAAACTCTGACACCCCAACACCCCCAGCCTGTACAAAGCTTCTCCACACCACATTACATGGAGAAACCAGGAGGGCTCCCGCCCCACCAGAAGCTGGCTCTTAACCTGCCTGGGAGAAGTAGACCAACAGTACAGAGAGAATAACAGCACCAAGTGGAATGATGGGAAGATGGGAAAAGGGTGGGAACAATTTTCCCCCAACAAAAATTAGTACAGTAACCAGAGGGAAATGAAGAAAACAGATACCCAGATTCAGACTCTAACAAAACAAAGAGAAACTATACCAAGCCACCCAAAGAAGCACACGAAAACATTCTGAAAGAAGAAATCCTGCAAGTAATCAATGAGAATTCTATAGAGATGATACTGGGTAGGGTCAACCAAAATGTACAGGAGACACTCAAGAATTTCCAAGACAACAAAAATAGAGAATTTGATAAAGCACAAGAACAAATAAAAGAAACTAGTGTATAAACACCAAAGTGAAACAAAGAACATGATAAATAAAGAGAAAAATGAACTCAGGATGAAAACAGACAATATTAAAGAGGATGGGACACAGGATATGGAAAATTTCAGAAAAAAAGAAAGAAACAGAAATGCAAAACAAAATGGAAGGCCAATCCAGCAGAACAGAACAAGCAGAAGACAGAATCTCAGAACTTGAAGATGAAATAGTAATTAAAGGAAAAACTGAAGAACAATTAGTCAGACAACTCAAGACCTGTGAAAGGAATATGCAAGAATTCACCGACTCCATCAAAAGAGCAAAGCTGAGAATCATGGGCAGTCAAGAAGGAGAAAAGGTGCAAGCACAAGGAATTCATAATATATTCAACAAAATAATAACAGAAAATTTCCCAAATCTAGAGAAAACAATGCCCATTCAGGTGCAGGAAGCCTCCAGGACACCAAACAGACTTGACCAAAATAGAACTACTCCATGCCATGTTATCATTAAAACAACAAGCACAGAGACTAGAGAAAGAATATTCTAATAAATTTGAAAATCTTGAAGAAACAGACATATTTCTAGATACTTATGATCATCCAAAATTGAACCAAAAGGACATTAGTCTATAACACAAAATGAAATTAAAGCAACAATAAAGAGTCTCCCAAAAAAGAAAAGTCCAGGACCTGATGAATTCTCTGCTGAATTCTATCAGACCTTTAAAGAAGAACTGATACCAACCCTCCTTAAACTGTTCCACGAAATAGAAGGGAAGGAAAACTGCTTAACACATTTTATGAAGCCAGTATTACACTTATCCCAAAACCAGGCAAAGACATCTCCAAAAAGGAGAACTACAGGCCAATCTCCTTAATGAACATTGATGCAACAATCCTCAACAAAATAATGGCAAACTGAATTCAACAACATACCAGAAAGATCATTCACCATGATCAAATCAGCTTCGTCCCAGGAATGCAGGGGTGGTTCAACATACAAAAATCAATAAACATAATAAACCACATTAACAGAAGCAAAGACAAAAACCACTTGAACATCTCAATAGATGCAGAAAAAGTCTTTGATAAGATCCAACACCACTTCAGGATAAAAGCTCTAAGAAAACTGGGAATAGAAGGAAAGTACCTCAATATTATAAAAGCTATATATGACAAACCTACAGCCAACATCATACTTAATGGTGAAAAACTGAAACCATTCCCTCTAAAATCAGGAACTAGACAAGGATGCCCACTATCTCCACTCCTGTTCAACATAGTACTGGAATTCGTAGCCAGAGCAATTAGGCAAGAAGAAGAAATAAAAGGAATACAAATAGGTAAAGAAACTGTCAAAATATCCCTATTTGCAGATGACATGATCCTATATCTTAAAGACCCAAAAAACTGTACCCAAAAACTCCTAGATACCATAAACAGCTACAGCAAGGTGGCAGGATATAAAATCAACATACAAAAATAATTACCTTTTCTATACACTAATAATGAAAAAACAGAGAAAGAATGTATGAAAACAATTCCATTTACAATAGCCTCAAAAAAATTAAACACCTAGGTGTAAACCTAACAAAGGATATGAACAACCTCTACAAGGCGAACTATAAACCCCTGAAGAAGGAGATCGAGGAAGACAACAGAAGGTGGAGAGATCTCCTGTGCTCATGGATTGGCAGAATCAACATAGTAAAAATGGCTATACTCCCAAAAGCAATCACATGTTTAATGCAATTCCCATCAAAATCCAATGACATTCATCACAGAGATTGAAAAATCTACCCTAAAGTTCATTTGGAAACACAAGAGACTGCGAATAGCCAAGGCAGTTCTCAGCAAAAGAGAGCAATGCTGGAGGTATCACAATACCTGACTTCAAACTATATTACAAAGCAATAGCAATAAAAACAGCATGGTACTGGCACAAAAACAGACATGAAGACCAGTGGAATAGAATAGAGGACCCGGATATGAATCCACACAAGTGTACCCATCTCATTTTTGACAAAGGTGCCAAAAATACATGATGGAGAAAAGACAGCCTCTTCAACAAATGTTGCTGGGAAAAGTGTTTACCCGTCTACAAGAAACTGAAACTAGATCCATGTCTATCACCCTGTACTAGTATCAACTCCAAATGGATCAAGGACCTGAATATCAGACCCAAAACTCTGAAGTTAGTACAGGAAGGAGCAAGAAACACTCTGGAACTAATAGGTATAGGCAAAGACTTCCTCAATAGAACCCCAGCAGCACAGCAACTAAGAGAAAGGATGGACAAATGGGACTTCATAAAATTAAAAAGCTTCTGCTTGACAAAAGAAATGGTCTCTAAACTGAAGAGAACACCCACAGAGTGGGAGAAAATATTTGCCAGCTACACATCAGACAAGGGACTGACACCAGAATATACAGGAACTTAAGAAACTGAACTCCCCAAATCTCTGAACCAATGAAGAAATGGACAATTGAACTAAACAGAACTTTCTCAAAAGAAGAAATTCAAATGGCCAAAAAACACATGAAAAAATGCTCACCATCTCTAGCAATAAAGGAAATGCAAATTAAAACCACACTAAGATTCCACCTCACCCCTGTTAGAATAGCCATCATCAGCAACACCACCAACAACAGCGAGGATGCGGGGAAAAAGGAACCCTCTTACACTGTTGGTGGGAATGTAAACAAGTACAACCACTCTGGAAAAATATTTGGAGGCTACTTAAAAAGCTAGACATCGATCTACCATTTGATCCAGCGATACCACTCTTGGGGATATACCCAAAAGACTGTTACTCCAGAGGCACCTGCACACCCATGTTTATTGCGGCACTATTCACAATAGCCAAGTTATGGAAACAGTCAAGATGCCCCACCACTGACGAATGGATTAAGAAAATGTGGTATCTATACACAATGGAATTCTATTCATTCATGAAGAATGAAATCTTATCATTGGCAAGTAAATGGATGGAACTGGAGAACATCATCCTGAATGAAGTCAGCCAGGTTCAGACCAAAAATCGTATGTTCTCCCTCATATGCAGACTTTAGATCTAAGGCATATACAGCAAGGGTATTGGACTTTGGTCACATGATAAGATGAGAACACACAAGGGAGGTATGAGGTTAGGTAAGAAACCCAAGAAAACATGATAGCATTTGATGTCCTCAATGCAAAGGAACTAATGCAGAAACTTTAAAGCGACAGAGGCCAACAGGAGAAGGGGATTGGGAACTAGTGAAAAGGTCAGTTAGAGATGAATCAACTTAGAATGTAACACATTTGTACATGGACGCAATGCTAGGAATCTTCCTATATGGCTATCCTTACATCAACTAGCAAAAATGCTTTGTCTTTCTTATTATTGTTTATATTCTCTCTTCAACAAAATTAGAGATAAGGGCAGAACAGTTTCTGCCTGGAAGTGAGGGGGTAAAGGAGGGAGAGGGAGGGGGCAGAAAGTGGGAAAACGGAGGGGCCATGTGGTAGGGGGGAGAAATGACCCAAACATCGTATCCAAATATGAATAAATGGGAAAAAAGTGAATATGCTTAATTAATAAAGTGACAATTTGAGGTTGTTGGGTCATGTTATTGGAAAAATGATATCGAGCATCTGCACTGAACTGCATCTGGAGCATGCGTGGTTTTTCCTCAGTGGTGGTCTCCTTGGAGACCCACAGATAACAAGGGTCCACTGTGTCTATAATTAGGATAAGAACAAAATCAAAATAAAAGCAAGAGACTTAATTCCTCATGTTGAAAATTTCCCTCTGCTCCCTTTTTTTGTTTTTAAGAAATTTACTAAAGCAAACTTAAAAATCTAAACACTTTCTCTCCTTTTGAAATGTGCATAAATCTTTTGGGAAATCAAATAAGCCTTTTGACAGCTTTATGTCCTAGGAGTGTCTTCCTTAAAGACCTAGGAGTTTTCTTCAAAATGCAAGCATCAAGGAGACAGTGCTACCATCTCTAGGTCCAAGACACATTGCTCCAAGTTGCAAAAGGAAGTTCTGTTATAAAAATACCTATGCTTTTCCTTTGGAGAAAGCCAGATGACTGACACAGACAGTCAAGCAAATGCCAGGTTAAGTTCACGTGAACCATTTGTGACAAATGGTGCTGTCATGTGCTCTTACCTGAGTTCTAGTTATTGTTCGTCTTGAAAATGCATCCGTAATGAGCTGCTTCTGCTTGCCTGCAAAGAAGGGTGAGAAATTTCTGCCTGTCTTTGCAATCTTAGTGGATCGCCTGTGATCACATCACATTCCACTTCAAAGCTTAGTCAATAATGAAAGTGTTTCTTTCTGGTGCCTTTGTAGACAGGATTTCTGATTGGAAGAAGATTCTATTTTTAATCATATTTTTCCAACACTTTCAAGTTCTACCTTAAGTTGAGGGGATGTACTCAGTCTGCAGAAATCTCAGCTACACCCCTTATTCACAGTACACTTAGCCACACTGGCTCTCCTTAAGCTTCGGAAACATTTCAAACACTTTGCACTGCTGTCTTTCCTCTCTGCCTGCAAAACTCATTGCCAGGATGTCTCACTTAAGAAAATGGTCAACTCATCAAAGATTTCTTTTTCATTGCTTTATTTACAAAATGCTCTCTATTCTCTTTGCTTCTACAAATCAAAAATAAATTTCTTGATTTTTAATTATCAGAATGTTAACCGTGTCAGGACAGAAGTGATCTTTATTCTGTTCCCATCTCTATCTTTTCCAGGTCTGGGTAGAGCTCCCTTTATATGATATGGCCACATGAATACTTGTGGACTAAATAAGAGCAACTTGTCAATCATAGGAATGTGTTAATGATCCTAATCAAATGCTTAAAATACTTAGTTTTTCACTTCAAAAACTAAACCTATAGAGCCAATTAACCTAAGTAGCACAGTATAGTGATTTTAATGACTGCCACTGTTTAAATTATTATGGCACAGTAAAATATTGGAGTTAAATTAAAGTTCTTTCTTGTTCTCCTTTCATATTTCTGTTCAAGATTCTTCACTTTGTCTCTTTCCCTACACCAGATTTCTACCTCTAGCTGACTTGATTGCTCCGATGACCTCAATCAAAAGGCAATTACCTAGTGAGGGTGGAAGGTAATTATTCCTATCAAGGCGAGATTGAGCACACCTGAGTAGACAGATGCAGTTCTTCTCAGGATGACATTTTGCCACAAAATTTGACTCTGGAAATTTGTGATGCATGTAAAATCTATGATAAGTTGTTGATTTATTTGCAAGAATTGTAGGACATTTTTTTTCCTACCAAAACTACATTCCTAAAAGTCAACATAAAGAAGGCAGTGGATTACATTGAGAAAAAACTGATTTAGTCATATTTATAAATTAGCCTTACAAAGCAAGCAGCACCTTGAAATAATTTTACTAGACTGAGAAAATCTTGTAGAAATTACTACAAAATAAAATTCTGAAGTATGTAATACACTAAAAAATAGGGAAAATGGGAAAATTCAGAAATGGGGAAAAAACTAGTTATAAAAGGCCAGGTATCTTCACACCTCAAGACTGTCATAAGCCAATTCCATGCAAAATGAAGATATTTACAAATTCGAGATAACATACTAGAATTTCAAATGTATGAAACCAGTTTCATTTGAAGAGTTTCTAAGTAGCTGCTGACAGTGGGGAAATAGAGTTGATGACTTGGAGGTTTCTTTCCACAAGGATGAGAGGTCCCCAATTCCTTCTCTTTAAGGTAACTTGAGGGCCTTGGCCATTGAACTATTCCAAATTATTTACTATTAAATGTTATCTTCTATTTATTTGTTGATCTCATTTGTTGAGCTCTGTAAAGGATCCGAGGTATTTTGCTCACCTCGATATTTGCAGAGATTAAAACAGTGCCTAGCATACTGTAAGCTTTTTAATAAATATTTACTAGGAGAAAAAAAATCAATGACTAATAGAATTTAGATTATAGCTTAAATATAAAAGAAAGTGTTTCTTTTATGGCTTGTAGTACATTTTGTGATAGAAAGAAAGAGGAAATCATGATTTTCAGGCAATGAAGAGTGGGGAAAAGACAGAATTAGCTGCACCCCTTTCTCAGGGACTACACATCTGCAGCAGTGCAACTGGGAGCAGTGCCACGCTTACATCGTGGACAGGTGGCAGGAATACTGAGAATTGTTCACGTCCCTGTCCTCATGAGGGTAAAATGCCAGTAGGAAATGAGAAATACTACCAGAATCTTCTTTTAGCCAAAGAGAGAAAAGATTTATCTTGCCAACATTTTCTTAGGTAGCTGTGAGAACTCACAATAACCAGCTCAACAGCAGCTTTCTTTAAGCTGCTTTCTTTCAGGGAAGCAGGCATTGGAGAAAGTGCTGTCTCGTGATTATTTTATGTGGTCACCTCCACAATTCAGCTACAGAAGCATTCTTCCACCCACATCAGACAAGGATTCTGAAACTCAAGGGTGTTCTACATACACATGTTCAAGTTCTGAATGAGCCAGCTTTGACTTCTTGAAACTTGCTCTTTTTATGACAGCACCACGTTTTCTTTTTGTTGTTTTTATAAGTATGGTATCATGTGTGTGAATTCTTATTTATTTTTTAACAGTGAAATGACTTGTGTTTTTGGTTTGAGCTCAAATTTTTAAAATTCCTCTGCTTGCCATGTGCACTCGAAAAAAATATACATCAAAACCATGATTGGTATACACATTTGGGTGGAAAATATTTTCCTTTTCTTTTTCTTTTTTTTCTGTTTTTTTTTCGGTACTGGGAATTGAATCCAGGGCCTCTAGGATGCCAGGCCAGCTGACTCTACCACTTGAGCTATGTATCCAGTCCTTTTGGTTTTCGCTTTGTTTTTTTGGGATAGGGTCTCTTTAACTTCCCCTGGGATGACCTAGGATTGAGATCCTCCTGTTTCTTCCTCATCAGTAATGGGATTACATTCATGCACCACCATGATCATATTTTCTGAATTACTTTTTCCCAAATACTTTTCATTTGGGAAAATTACTTTGGAAGTAATTTTCTTCCAAAGGAGGTCAAGTGACTGATTGTTTAAGATTCACCAAAAGGGAATTTGAATCAAAGCACCTACCATTCAATGGAGTTATGGTTCTGCTGCCTCACATCCAGGGAATTTATAATTAAAAAGAGGTTGTACTAAATCACTCTTAACAATCTTTTAACTCTAGACATGTTTGCTTCCCTAGCACTTTAGGTTTACGTTGGCCGTAACACTTATCTTGCTTTATTTTAATTATTTGTCTCTTTCAGACTGTCCTGCAGACAGAACCTCCATCTCACTCACTACCACACATCCAGGGCAGAGCGGCATGCCTGATGTACAGCTAAAGCTGAATATTATTAAATTGATAAAATGAAATAACCGGTCTTTCTGAGCTGTAGAGAGAAATAGTTCACTGGGGTATTAACAACAGTAAGAATGTGTGCAACTACTTAATTATCAAAGGAGGTATCACCATAAGAAGAATTCAAAACAAAAATTGCCAACCCATCACCAAGTTAATTTCCCCAGAAATTTACTCTTTCCTCAAGACTTTCACTCCACCCCCTCTTAGAATCCAATGTACGGTAAGTAAAAGATACTATTTTAAAAGTGCGCATGATATATACCATTCATTAGCTACAGTCCATATAACTCTGGCTTACTATCGTCCCTAATTTCATTGCTGTCAGGCTCTGTCTTTAAGACTTCCAGCCCTAATAAGCTAAAACAACCAATTAGCTCTTCTCTGCACAGCATGGTTTGAACATTCATTCTGAGGTTGTTGAAGGATAATGCAGAAATAAAGAATTACAAGAATTTGTAAAACAAAAACTTTTAATGATGTAAAATAAACCTTTCAACTTCTGAGGAATTCAGCTTGTTTCATTATCCTTTCTACAAACCAACCAGCCTACCTGAGCTGCACAGAATGAATGAGGCTAGTGTATAGAGTGACACAGTCTGTCCACATCTCCAGAGGGCACAATTTGCAGGACTGCAGCTTGAGTAGCATCCTGTATTATGGAAGGAAGTTGCTCTGACATTGATGAGGGTGGCAGGATGTCAGCCCTCTGCCTAAGTGATGAGATTTCCCAAGAAATAGCAGATGATGGCATGAGAATAAACTTTGTCATGTGTTTACTTGGGCTTGGTACTTGCTTACTGGCACTTACTGTGCTATGTAGAGGCTTAATGTTCTTTATCATGCAAGTCTTCACATTTCATAATTGAATATTGGCAAGCTAAATAAATTGCCATGACTAGCTAAGTCTCAAAGCATATATTAATCTTTGTGCTTCTTTTACCTATGGAGCTTGTGCTTCTCCAAATTCACACAGGTAATTTTGGTTCCACTGAAAGGCTTATAGGTCATGAAGTAAAATACGGACTTTATTTGGAGGGAAGAGAGACTGAGCAATTGTATCCAGGCTCATGACATGATTCATTAGATATTAATAAAATAACTAGCAAGAATAAATTGGACGTTTATTGTGTGGGATTTACTGAAAAGGCACCTGTCAATTAAATGAATACCTTGGGAAGAAAAGAAATATCAAGCAATTCTTTCAAATGGGAGTTGACTTGGCCTCCAAACTAAAGTGCACCAGGCTAATCTCAGAAATCAGGAATCATTGTCTATATCAAAACAGTCTAATAAGAAAATTAATTTGGGGTGTAGGCCAATTAATCCCACCAAATGATCCCTACGCAGAAAGGTGAGAAGTAGGTAGCAAAGCAGCAATATCTGAATTTTTGAGCATCAGGATGGGGCTCCAAAGCCCCGAAGATGTCTGGGTACCAGGAAAAGGACTGTTGTATTTTTACTCAGGACTTCTAGCATGTATGCTTTTGCCTGGACCCAAATATATCTATGAAGACTCTTCTATGCATGTTTTGTAAGCTGTATTTAAGGAATAATGGAGAGAAACAAACATTTAGAAAACCTTCCATAGCACATTTTATATTGTGTGAGGAATTGAAGACAGACATGTATCATTTCCCATTCATAGCTGGTACACATCTGCAATGTTACTTTCTCCTTTAGAGACATATCAGAATTCAGGAGGCTTTAATTGAGAGGTTGGCTTTATGTCAATTTCATTTCTATTGTCTTTTCTTGTCTACAGATCTAGTTACACAGCACAAAAAATGAACAATAAGTAAACACTCTTCACACAATTTCTTTTCCATGTAGAGTGAGACTTATTCTATTGATATTTTTCAGTTGTTCTTTAGACTTGATGTATATAAAAAGTTATTTCAATTCAGAACCTAGAAATGATTGATTTCTGGCAGTGCAGTCATTCCAATAGGAGCCTCTCAATATTTTTTCTTTGATATTCCAGGTGAAATCATATAGAAATCCCAAGTGTAATTTTGGATTAACCTTCACAAGTTTGACTTTTCTAGCAGTATTGTACTCAGAAAGAATACAAGAGCAGAGTATTAAACACTTTAAAAATCCTATGTCATTTAATCTTTAAATTACTTCTGTGACCAAAGTATATTTTCACAAATCGAAAACAAAGTTCCCAAAGTCTGCATAACTCAAAGTTTTGAAGAATCAAGTCTCAGTGGTCGCTGTTTAAACATGAAGGTTAATATTGTTCAAATACCTCAGCTGGGCAGCTATAATCTCAGCACTCCTGGGCTGGAGACAGGAATTCAAAGTTGGAAGCCAGTTGGTGATATAGTGAGTACAAAGCCAGCAACACAGTCACCACATGTCCTAAACAGACCAAGGCTCGGAAGGTAGCTCAGTGTAGAGCACTGGCTGAGATCCAGAGTTCAGTTCCTAACACTGCAAAGAAACGTCCCATTGGAACCAAATGGGTCCTTCAACTTATCAAAATGAGACAAAAGCCCTCTACTGAGTCTAATAATGCCTATTAGTCATTTTAGCACTCAAAGAATATGACACAATTTCTGTTTGGTTAAGATTCAAAGTAGTAAATAAAATATCCAGTAATGATGCCATGAATTTTCAAAAATAAAAAAAGGAAATGAAGAATTCCTGCCCTGAAAGTATTTATCATTGAATACCTATTAAATTATTCAACTCACACTTTTATTTTCCTAGTAATAATCCAAGTTACTATAAAATAGTAGCATCTGAGCACTTTAACCCAACACAATAAAAATAATAATGTCCCTTAAGATACTTCTACTAATAAGACAAATTTGAATACTTAATGAAATACTTTTATGCATTTCCAGCAAAACCTCAACATTAATAGTAAGTTGACTGTGCATTGTGGATACTATTTTGTTGGATACTAAAGGCAGATGGATATAGTAGCTTTTGTCATTATTTTATACTTAGTAATTTCTTCTCTGGGAAACCACTATCTTATAAAAATATTGTTATAAAAATCACTACGCTATTGTCAAATCAAGCTGTGCTTCCTAAGTCAATATACAAAATAAAAATTTTAAAGGATAATGTATTAACACTTTCTTTGTCAAAGTAACAACTTTTAAATTCAGAACACATCTCTTGTGAGGTCTAGTTTGCATACATAGATAAATAGATCAGTCTGTTCTTGGAGTTGAAAGTCTTCATAAGCAGATGTTTTCATAAAATGTAGCAAGTACAATACAGGAGTAGTATTTGAATGTTCCTTTTTAATGCAAAACAACATTTAATATAATCAATACTACCTACAATTAGCAGTGTACTATTCATTAAGTTGTCAAAAAACAATAAATAAATAAACACACAAACAAACACTGACGTGTAGCATTTCCAGTCTCCACATGGTGTCTCTAAGACGCCAGTGTGATGACACAGAAGTTGGAGCTGAGAAGAGATGCCCATACCAATGGGAAGTCAGTCATGTATGTGCTGACCCCAGTGTACCTTTGTGAGTCTCTGTATGGAATGACTTTGTTTCAATAAGCTTAGGTTTTTGGAAGAAATAAACATGGACCAAATCAAGAGCAGAATTCATTGATTTTTCTGAGTTTAGAAACACCACTTACCTTGTGTGGGCCTCCATTTCCTGCAGCACAATGTGCTTTTTTGTTCCCTTACCATTCTTGAGTTCTGAAAAATCATTTAAGATCCACTTATGGAAGGGGCTAGTTCACATTTTGTTGGTACTAGGATCAGAGAATTTGTCTCCTCTTATGCTTTTTGATATAATCCATGAGAAAAAATATTTTCAGAATTACAGTATAAAGTTGTCAATTTTATCTGAGGTTTCTTAAAAAACAAAATAGTTCACTTATGTAAAACACTGAGTCAGAGACAATTAAAACCTATTGTCAATACCATTTTCTGCCTCATTCCTTTCCCCATTATGATAAATTAAATGTCCTTATCCAGACTATTCCTTTGATTGCCTACTACCCTCTCCTTTCCTTACTCCAGGGCCAAAGGTCTTCTTGCAATTCCTCAACAACTGTAAGATTACTCTAGACTCTGGGTACTGTATCCTTTCCCTCTGTCTGGAACACTTTCCCCAGATCCCTTCCATATACCTTGTCTTTGCCTTAACAGAGAGAACCATTCAAACATCCCTGCTTGATCTTTCTTCCATACTTAACTCTGTTTTTCTGCCTAACATTTACCAACTCCATGAAATACTGGATTTAGATTTGTTCAATGTTGGACATTTTTTGAAAGTTCAGAATTCTGTTTTCTGTTATATCTACTTAGAAGAATCCCTGGCACTCAGTAGGCACTCGTTAAATGTGTGTGCTTGCACATATATGACACTCCGTAAATGCATATACTTGAGGGTACACACCCATGCATACTTTTTGTGGGACAGAGGAAGAGCACCATTGCCCTACACTCAGTGGAAAACTTTCTTGAATTTAGGTTTAGTACATTCATTCCATGATACAAGTACTACAATATAAATGCACTCCTATTATTTTGTCAATGTTTGTTCAGCTGGAGCTAATACACTACAAGACATAGCTGGACAGAAAGATAATATAGAATAGCTTTCTCATCTATGTTGGTTAGCAGGGAGGAGGCAGAAATTCTCTTCAAATATGAACTAATTAACACTGACATATTTGGGGTTGCTAAAGCACCTTTGATTTTGTATCTATTTGTTGAGTAAACAGAAACCCAGTTATTTCTAGTAAATGTTTCCTAGCTCAATGGCTTGTTTTTTGGCTGCTGTAAGTAGAATTATGAGAGATGTGTTGACATTTAATTTATGCATAAGCAAAAATCTATTTATTTTAGACAGAAATCATTGGTTTTGCACAAAAATTGGAGATTATAAGTACAAGTTTCTTTCCCTTTGCAGATGGAGAAGTCTCTTACTGTGTTACCTTATGAACTTTAAAAATATTTTATAAGAGAGTCATGTATTGTATAATTATATTGTCAGTACATGCATAATAAAGATTTATAAGAAAAATTGGACTTTAGAACTGGATTATTGATATTTTGTCCCCGCTGAATGTCTTAATAATAACTTGTCACGTTAGCAGTTATGTTCTGTCAGGTGAGAATATTTGTAAATAAGTCCCTTGCTTTTTGTTGGTTTTCTGCTGTGTATTAATCAACTCTGCTCTCTTTAAAGTTGTACCTTCTCTGTTAATATTTAACACTAAGTATTTCCTTCAGGATGCTTTAATATAGATTAATATTATTGCAGACAAGCAGCGAAGTATATGCTACTCCAACTTTAAGTACTCATTTTAAAGATCAGAGAAAAATAGGTTGGCAAGCTGTGAACCCATAATCTGTGGTACTGGTCTCAGAATCCACCTGCTGCTATGGTTGACAAAGCTACAAAGTGTGCAATTAATCTTTTGTTGGTGTCTGCTTGCTCATTTATCTTGGGTGATAAAAAAACAATTAAATTAGTTAAATTCACCCTGCTCTGACTGAATGTTAATAATCTTATTTTACTATTCACTATTATTTTATCATCATCATTATTATTATTCTTTTCCAGTACTGGGAATTGAACCCAGGGCCTCACAAATGCTAGGCAATGGCTCTACCAGTTGAACCACAACCCTAGATCTCAAATTCGAATATATTATTACTGTTTCCTCCATAGAAAAAGCCAACAAAAAAATTCAGCTTAACTTATAAGTTAAGATAACAATATCAACTCTTCTGCAAAGGGAAAGTTTGGTGTAGGATGCAGTACAGTACTGTAATGAAGAACTCAAACTGTCTAAATTCATGATGAGTCTGATAAGATGACACCAGTTCCTTATCTTAGATATGGTTCATTGGTAAAACGATCTTTAGACTCCACACAGACATAGAAAACAAAAACTCACTCGATCCCTCTTATGGACATTTGTTGCAAAGGACATTTGTCTCTCAAGTAGAGCCCTTAACCACAACCTCTGGGTCTGACTAGATTCATTACTTTGAATTACTTTAATATATCAAGAAGCATAACATAGTAAAAACAAATTATTTCAGAATTGAGGCTTTTATATAGCATTATTTGAAATTATCTCATATTATGATGTGTTAAAATGTCTCATAGATATGTAAAATTTTTCTTTATGATATTTATATAGAAGAAATATATTATTTGGATCTTTTTAGGATGGAAAAATGACAAGATTGCTAAGACATTTTAGAACAATGTAGTGTAATTCTAAGTAAGTCATGGTCCTGTGTAATACAGTTGAGATAGTCTCTGCAATGAGTAGCTCAATATCCAGAAATAAAGTTGGATGATCTGCTTGCTTTCTATTACTATGTGGTTCAGAAAGTCCTAAGATTAGATTGTTAAAGGAGAGTGCATACAACCTCTGATTCATTACTTTACTAATAATAAACTGTGATGAGGAACTATAAATGATTATCAGGGAATAGGGTGAGCAATAGCTATAATGAACACAGAGGGGGTGCCTTCTAAAATAGCATGTGCCATATGTATGCACAAAACCAATAATGTACACATCACTCATGCTGTGTTTTGCAAATCAGCAATCTTTTAAAGTGCCTTTAATGAGAAGTTTGCTGATTGTTGCTCAGAGAAAATCAAGGAGGATTTTGGTAATATTTTCAGGAAATTTACAGCTGTTTAGCTCCATTTTTTTTTCTCATCTCTTCTCTCTAGCTCTGGATCTGGGTTTCTTTCCTTTAGTCATCAAGAAAAATACTTGCAAAGAAAATACATTTAGAAGCCTCTCATTCCACAGTTAGAACTTGTGCAGCCATTTAGTATATTAATTAGAATACTCTTCCAAGGATCCAGAAATATCGATCTAACTAGACAGCTTTTCTCTTTTCTCTCTTGAATGCATTCTCAGAACTCTTGTCACCATGCTGGTCCTTCTGCAAACTCCAAAGGAATGCATTATGAGGCTATAAACTGAGACAAATAAGGCTACATGGTGTGTTGATTGAGTTTAAATTCTAACTCCTTTACTTTCTACCTGTGAAACTCCAAGATACAACCAAAGCAGAGTTTAAAATTTCTTCCTATGAGTCATTGCAATATATGTTACTCTATTAAGATATTTATCACTATTTTTGTTATTATCTGCTTATATATATATTTTTTCCTAACTAGAGCTTGAGCAAGGATATAACATCATTAAATATCATATACCTTACATGATTCATTATACCATCTGGCAAATTAATGAATGTTTGCTGAGACAACAAGTCCCTTTATCATAAAAATTACCATAAGATTGTATTCTGAGAGCAATGGAGGATGACAGGTGAAATCACCAAGCACAAATCTTGGAATATAGTACAAACTCAATAAATGATGGTTGACTACTTCTTAATGAGAATTCACTAGTAGGATTTCCCAGAATCACTATCCTCTTCTCCTACTATGTAACCACACTATTCTCACAGTTAACTCTGGTCCTTGGGTTGCCTGTTCACTATGTGAGTAAAAGGGAACACTCACTGTTGGCAATGGCTTCTCTGACCTGTCCAATGAACTTGTTCAGTCCCATTCATTCTTCCATGACTATACCTCTTTGCTGTTCTTTTAACCAGTCTTGCATCTTTCACAAATCTCCTCTCTTCACATTCTCCTTCTTTGTATAAAATAAATCACCAGATCAAAGATGGAGGATAGTATAGGGAATCAGAATTCCTGAGCTCTGTGATTTCAAAAACCACTTCAAGACATGGGAGATACACTTGGGTAATTCTGATTCTCTCTAGCTAACTTAATAACTACCAACACATAGGTTACACATAAAATTCAAGGACTGACCCTAAAAGTAGCTTTTAATTGTACCTAACAGCCAGGTAAATCCTGGCATGGCATAGTCACTAGGGTATGTATGCCCTGGGGAAAGGCCCCCTGGCTGTTTCTCCCTTTTCTTGTTTTTTTTTTTTTTTAAAAGCAGAAGATAAAGCATCAAACATAAACAAATCCTAATGCTATAGAAAGCATCCCTACACACCACTGGGCTGAACCTTGTCCCAGCAAGCATGCCCGCCTTGAGAAAAGCCACTGGCTATTTCTCCTCACTGGCTGATTTCAAATCAGCAGCCCCAACTGGTGAGTGCCATGCACCACATGTAATCCCCAAATCCCACCCCCCATCATAATCCAATGTAGCTCATGGGCAGATTGAACACCCCCCTGAACAAAACTGAAAAACAGACAGTGAACTATAATCTACCACTGTCAGTGAGGGTGGGGTGAGCCCTGAACCAATCTCAGAGAATGGGGGTGGGTGAACTCTCAGCAAGCAGAGGCAGAGTGAGGAATAAAGACTGAGAGTGGGTTGGGAAGACAAACCAACTTCCCAGAGTAAGTCTCATGGGCCTGAGGGAGGCACACAAAACTGAATTGCTCCACCTTGCTGGGCGAGGAGCTGACCAGCCAGAGTGACTACTGTAGGGCAATGCAGCTGCTGCCTGGTGAAAACAACAGATCAGACCACCTTACACAAACTGGTAGTGAGCTACCGCAGGTCCTAATTACAACCTGCCCTATGGACAGAAGGAGACAAATACTGCTCACAAGCCAATTGTTTGGTGAGATCACTTCAGAGCTCCTGCTTGTAACAGACGTCCATAAGAACAAGGAAAGCAGGGAAAACAAAAACCCTCCATCTGTCTCACCCTCAAGCTGTTCAACAAGGGGGCAGCACCCTTCCCCACATAGCTGAGAATACCAAGTGCCAATACCAGGATTGGATGCCAAAGAACCAAGTCCAGAACTTTTGTTGAACTGACCATACCTTTCATTGTATTTGGGTTTTTTTTTTCTTTTTAGTTTTTCTTAGTTTCCCCCTATTTTATTTAGTATTTTTAACTTTACCATTACTATTTTCTAATAGTAATCTTAACTCCTTCACTTTCTAATCTTAACTCCTTCACTTTCTTTCCTTTTCTTGTGTTATAATCCATTGTCCTCTTCCCAATGATTCTTTCTTCCCCTTTTCATCCACTCTTCCCCCTTGACTTTGCCTTCCCCTACTTGCCTTCTCCTACATATCACCTCTTTACCCCTCCCTTTTCCACACTTACCACCTGCTGTTTAGTATACTGTACCAACCATACACACCCCAGTTCTCTGCAATCCCTGACACAAACACCCTCCATACAACAACAGAGCTATACCCAAACATAAAGTTCCCAAACCCTTGCAGCCCCACACCTCTTTCCCCACTTATCCCAATCCCCTTTCTGCCCCCTAATTAGCACTACTTTTTCAAATTACCCAAGTTTCTATCTCTATCCAAACAACCATTAGACCATTACCCCCTCAACTCCCACCATTTATATATTATTATGACCAAGGTTGTTCTCTATATAAAATGTAAATAACTGGTCTGGCATTGAACCTGTCAATTTGTCATTGTTAATTTATAGTTCCAGTCCAGGGACAGAAATAGCACATCAAACTAGCTAACAACTAAGCCAGTCACAACACAAAAATTAAATCAAGGGAAAGAAAATATGTGACTAAAACCACCAACTAGCCAATCAAGAACACAGGAGCACAATACCAATTAGAAGCATGGTGAGAAGAAGGCAAAGAAACTCCACTCCTCAAAAGACCAGCAATTCAATAGAGGAGTTAGTGGGAAATGAAGAAAATGAATGCTCAGTTCCTGACTCTAACAGAACAATGATAAATATCAGCAATGAACACAGTGACATACACAAAAAAATCTCTCAAAGAGGAAATCATAGATGAGAACTTTGAGAAACTCATGGAGAAGCTACAAGACATGGTTAAACAGAAGGTACAGGATACCACAAGTAAAAAAACTTGGAAGACACAGAAAAACTAAATGAACTCAGGGAGGACTTCAAGAAACACCAAACTGAAACAAAGGAGACTATAAAAAGGAGATATATGAAATAAGACAACAAAAGGTATAAAAGAGGGCTAGAATAATTATATGGAAAATCTCAGAAAAAAAGAATCAAACAGAAATCCTGGAAATAAAAAGAATTTTTATTTAATCGAATAAAAAATACAGTGGGAAGGCCACTCCAGCAGACTAGAACAAGTGGAAGACAGAATCTTAGAGCTTGAAGATAAAATAGATATTAAAGAAAAAACAGAAGAACTTTTAGTCAAAAAACTCAAGAGCTGTGAAAGGAATATACAAGAACCCAGTGACTCCATCTAGAAAAGAAATCTGTGAATCAGCATAGAAGAAGGAGAAGAGGTGTAGGCCAAAGGAATATGTAATATAGTCAACAAAATAATAGCAGAAAATTTCCCAAATCTTGAGAAAGAGTTGCCCATTCAGGTACAGGAAGCCTCCAGGACATCAAACCGACTTGACCAAAACAGAACCTCCTCAAGGCATACCATCATCACAACAAGCACAGAAAACACAGAAAGAATATTGAAGGCTGTAAGAGAGAAAAAATAAATAACATATTAAGGTAAACCCATCAAAATAACAGCAGATTTCTCAACAGAACCTTAAAAGCAAGAAGGACATGGAGTGAAGTATTTTGAGCACTGAAAGGAAACAATTTCAGCCTTAGGATACTCTACAGCAAAACAATCACTCAAAATTGATGGAGTAACACATCTTCCATCATAAACTGAAATTAAAACAATGTATGATCGCCAAGCCACCACAAAAGAAGATTCTGCAAGGAATTCTACAGATGGAAGATGAAAATAAGACCACAAGAGGACAGAAAGCACTAAACTGCAGGAGCAGAAAAGACAAGGAATCAGAGAGTAGCACTGAATCAGCGGCACACACTCAAATCCTTAAAGAACAAACACAACCAAATGGTGGCAATCAGCACGTACCTCTCAATATTAACACTGAATGTTAACAGACTCAACTCCCTCATCAAAACACACTGTTTGGAAAACTGGATTAAAAGGGAAGATCCAACAATCTGTTTTTTACAAGAGACCCAACTTATTGACAGAAACAAACACTGGCTTAAGGTGAAAGGATAAAAGATTTATCAAGCTAATGACCCTCAAAAACAGGTAGGAGTAGCAATACTTATATCAGACAAAGTAGACTTACATTAGTCAAAAGAGACAAAGAAGGTCATTTCATACTAATAAAAGGAACAAAATATCAATAGGAACTAACAACTATCAACTTGTATGCACTCATTGTCAGTGCACCCAACTTCATTAAAAATACATTAAAGGACTTAAAATCACATATAGACCCCAACACAGTTGTATGAGAGATTTTAATGCCCTTCTATCACCAATATAGGTCATCCAGACAAAAAAAATCAACAAAGAAATCCTAAAACTAAATGGCACCATAGATCAAATGGACCTGATAGATATCTACAGAATATTTCACCTGGAACAGCAGCCCATGGAATTTCCCCAAAATAGACCATATATTAGGGCACAAAACTAGACTCAACAAATAAAACTGAAAATCTCCCTGCATAGTATCCAATCACAATGCAATAAAACAAGAACTCAACAACAAAAGCAGCAGCAGAAAATATGCAAATAATTGGAGGTTGAACTACACATTGCTCAATGATCATGGGTCATGGAAGAAATAAGGGAGGAAATCAAAAGTTCCCGAAATTTAATGAAAATGAAAACACAACTTATCTGAACCTATGGAACACAGCAAAGGCAGCCCTAAGAGGAAAGTTTATAGCCATAAATGCATATAGGAAAAGGACAGAAAGATCTCAAATAAGTGCTATATCTCAAACTCCTAGAAAAACAAGAACAAGCTCTATCCAAAACAAGCAGGAGAGAAATAATAAAAAATATGGTGCCAAAATCAATGAAATAGAGAGCACAAAACCATACAAAGAATTAAACAAAAAGCTGGTTCTTTGAAAAAATAAAAAAGATTTACAAACACCTGGCAAATCTGATTAAAATGAGGTGGTAAAAGACCCAAATTAGTAAAATCAGAAAAGAAAAATTGGTGACAAAAATAAATAACAAGAAAATCCAGGAAATCATCAGAGACTGTTCTGAGAACCTTATATTCAAATAAATTGGAAAATCTAGAAGAAATGGACAAATTTCTTCGTATACACCAACAATGAACAGATTGAGAAAGAATACAGGAAAACAATTCCATTTACAATAGCCTCAAAAAAAAAATCAAATACCTAAGAATAAATTTAACAAAGATGTAAATGACCTTTACAAGGAGATTCACAAACCACTTGAAGAAAGAAATTGAAGAAGACTATAGAAGGTGAAAAGATCTCCCATGAATCAACATAGTAAAAATGGCTATACTACCAAAAGCAATCTACATGTTCAATGCAATTCCCATCAAAATCCCAATTACATTCATCACAGAAACTGAAAAGTCTTGCCTAAAGTTCAATTGGAAACACAAAAGACCACAAATAGCTAAGACAATATAGAACAAAAAGAGCAAAGTTGGAGACATCACAATATTCAACTTCAAACTATACTATAGAGCCATAGCAATTAAAACTGCATGATATTGGCACAAAAACAGATATGAAGACCAGTGGAACAGAATATAAGGCCAAGATATGAATTCACACAACTACACCCACCTAATTTTTAACAAAGTTGCCAAAAACATACAATGGAGAAAAGACAGACTCTTTAACAAATGTTGTTGGGAAAACTGGATATCTGCCTGCAGAAAACTGAAACTAGGTCTATGCCTGTCACCCTGTACTAGTATCAACTCAAAGTGGATAAAGGGCTTTAGAATCAAACCTGAAAATTTGAAGTTAGTACACGAAAGAGCAGGGAATACATTGGAAGCAATAGGCATAGGCAAATCTTCCTCAGTAGTACTTAAGCGACTCAGCCACTAAGAGAAAGGATGGACAAATGGGACTACATGCAATTAAAAAGCTTCTGCACAACAAAAGAAATGGTCTCTAAGTTGAAAAGGCCACCCACAGAGTGGGAGAAAGTTTTTGCTAGCTATACATCAATCAAGGGACTGACAACCAGAATATGTAAGGAGCTCAAAAAACTAAATTCCCCAAGATCAGTAACCCAATAAAGAAATGGACAACTGAACTTTTTAAAAGGAAGAAATCCAAGTGGCAAAAAAAAAATACATAAAAAAGTGCTCACCATCCCTGGCCATAAAGAAAATGCAAATCAAAACCACACTAAGATTCCACTTCACTCCTGTTAGAATAGCTATCATCAAGAATACCACCAACAACATATGTTGAAGAGGATGTGGGGAAAAAGGAATCCTCATACACTGCTTGTGGGAATGTAAGCTAGTACAACAACTATGGAAAACAATAGGGAGGTTCCTTAAAAAAATTAAACATAGATCTGCCATATGATCCAGCAATGCCATTCTTGGGGACATATCCAAAGGAATGCAACACAAGTTACTCCAGAGGCACCTGCATACCCATGTTTACTGCAGTGCTATTCACAATAGCCAAGTTATGGAAACAGCCAAGATGCCCCACTAGTGATAAATGGATTAAGAAAACGTGGTATCTATACACAATGGAATTTTACTCAGGCACAAAGAAGAATGAAATTTTGTCATTTGTAGGTAGATGGATGGAACTGGAGAACATCATCTTAAGTGAAGTTAGCCAGCTTCAGAAGGCCAAAAATCGTATGTTCTCCCTCTTATGTGGATTATAGACCTGAAACAAATGTAGTAATATTATTGGACATGGGTCACACACTAAGGGGAGAACATGTACAAGATGAATAGAGAAAGGAAAGGAAACCTAAAACTCGAATGTGGTTGATGTGCTCACTGTAGAGGAGAGAATATAGTAATTTTTAACTGACAGAGGCCATTATGGGAAGAGGACTAGGGAGTAGTAAAGAGGACAGGTAGAGATGATCCAGTTGGGGTTGTAATATATACACATATAGAAACAACACAAGGAATCTCTCTGGTTAGGTATCTTTATCTCAAACAAAAGCACTATTTTTTTCTAATTATCTTTTATGTATTTTCTTCTACAAAATTGAAGAACAAAAGAGCAAAACAGGTTCTTCCCGGAAGTGTAAGGGGATAGGAAGGTGACAGGGAAAGTGGTAGGAAGATGAATATAGTGCAAATAATGTATACACATGTAGGTAAATGCAAAAATGATATCTGTTGAAACTGTTCCAAGAATTGGAGGAGTGGGGCATGAAGGAGAGCACTGGAGGGGGTGAATTCAAGTATGGTATATGTGATACATTGTAAGAACGTTCGTAAATGCTACAATGTACCCCCACCTATCACAAAAATATTTTAAAAAATCAATTGTACCCCCCCACACAAAATAAAGTTACATTAACTGAGGGAAAAAGTAAAATAAGTCACCAAGACATATTTACTGTTGATACTGTTTTTTGCATATTCAGATGAACTTCATCCTAACTAAAATCTGAACAGCAACATTTAACAATAACATCTTTGAAGATAATGATTAATAACTTTCTTCTGAAATAAAGTAATGAAAACTATTAGAAGTATGAACTCCATTATTTTCACAAGTAAAAATGGCCAAATCATTAGTCTGTTGACAACATGATAATTCAGTATTACTGCAATAAGGAATTGGACTAAGAGAATCACAAAACAGGTCGATTTTAAACAACACATGATGCTTTACCAAAGGAAGAACCTGACAGGAAGTTAACTAGGGATTTATTTCAAATATTGTTATAGAGCTATGTGATACAAGATGATTCATATAACTACGCCCATTCAAATACGATAGCCATGACCGAAAGAGTTAAACAGAGACTACCTACTATTAGTCAATTAACACATTTTTATAGAAAACTATGCAGCATGATTTTCTGTAATGTGAACAGGCTCTGATTCAGATTTCATTTCATGGCCAAAAACAAACCTTTGAAAAGTAGAAACTTCCAGTTTTCAAATGGTTAAACTTGCGATGGTGCAAGTTATGAAAAAAATAATGTTTTCTGGATATTTATATGCATAATTTAAAAATGATTACACACATAATTTAAAGATGCTTGTGAAAATGTTAGTGAAATTTAAAAGTAAAGACAAAAAAAATAACTTCATAATAGCTAATATCAACAGGATCAAATTTTTTTCTAATTGCATAACCAAAAAATCTGAAATAATTGCAATAAATATTTGCATAAATATGCATATATATTTCTATCTTTTTTAGTAGACATCCACTAATACTTTGTTAAAAAAAATATATATATATATATTCACTCAGATTTTATCTTTAGATGGTGTATGAAGTGGTCAAAAGAATATTTCTACATGTTTTGTAAATCTTTAAAATTGATCATGATAATGGTCCATTATGTAGATTAATTTCTTAAGTAACTGAATATAAATGTTTTCAAATACAATAATAATTTTTTCTTGATCAACCTATTTTCTCTTTTATCAAACAGCTTGGGCACCATAAATTAGAATGTTTCAGATTTGCCTGGAAACCTAGTAAGGTTAGAACAATATTGACCTCTGCTGTCTATCCTTACATGGCTCTTGATATATTACTAACATACATGTCACCACACACATTGCACATGTAGAAGTGTAAATTTCATGTACTGTTGCACTATCACATTTTTTTCTTTCATCATTACCATTATCATCATTCTTATTATTTTCAGTGCTATGGGTGAAACCCAGGTTTCATTTCATTACCAGCCATGGTAATTAAGCATACTACCACTGAGCTACCTTCCCAACATTTTAAAAAATTCAGTAAGTATCCCCTTGTGTAGTACCTATACTTTATCAGGAAAATGTATACAAAATTAGTTACGGAATCATAATATTCCATAGGAATATGGAATCCTCCATTCAGAGTGGAACGGTTTTGCAGTGAATAGAGAAATTTCTAGTACTTGGAGAATTTGAGTAAGAGTTCAAAGGTAAGAAAGATAGCATATAGAGCTGAAAGTATGTTTGGGCACTTGCAAAGTAGAGTGAAAGAGAGAATCATATCATGTCAGTGTGATTTTCAAAAGACGAGAAGGGGCAACACAAGTTCTTTGCATGAGTGCCATGTCATCATTGTCCATTCTAAACCTTCACTAAAGCTTTACCCATAATTCTCCCAACTGGAGACAGCCATGATGGACTGAAAAGGAAGACAGTTAAATATCCACTTAATGGGATCATTTCTTAATAAATTATCAAGCCTTGAAAAGGAAAGGATGAGTCTCAAATGTACATTATTTAGGGAAAGAAGCCAATCTGAAAAGTTACACACATTATAATTTCAATGATATGATATTCTGTAAATGACAAAACAAAAATAGATATCATGATTGGAGTGTTTGCCAGGGCTCCAGGGTGAGCTTGGGATTTGAAATACAGAGGGATTTTTTGGGTGGTGAAGCTATGATAATAGAGAGATGAATCCAAAACTTTGTTTGCCAAAAGGCAATGGAACTTCCAGCACAAAGAGTAAATCTTTATTTACTTAAATTTCATTGCAAAAAGTTATTGAACAAATGGATTTTATTGTGATAATTCAGACATGCATACAACATACATTGATTAAATTCATCCCCTTCTATTAATCTTTATTATCCCTTTTTATGTTATAGTTTTAGTATGTTTCATTACACTATTTTTGTAATACATATAATATATTTTGATCCTATTTATCCTCTATTACCCTCTGTTCTCCTCCTGCCGCCACACATTGGTTCCCTCCCCAGCAGTCCTCCTTTTACATTCATGTCATAGTTTATATCTTTATTTTTTTGGCAGCACTGGTTTGAACTCAGGGCCTCACGTGCCAGGCAGCTGCTCTTATAGCTTGAGACATTCCACCAGCCTTGTTTTGTGATGGGTATTTTTGAGATAGGGGCTCATGAACTATTTGCCAGGGGCTGGCTTTGAACTGTGATCATCTGGATTTCTGCTTCCTCAGTAGCTTAAGATTGCTGGCCTGAGCCACCAGCACTTGGCATGTCATATCATCGCCATCATAATTATCATTATTATTATTAAAGTTTTGCTCTACACTCTGCATTTAAGAAATCTGATTTTCTGAGCTTGGCTTATCTCACTCAACATGATGATCTATAGTTCCATCATTTTACTACAAACGTCCTACTTTCATTCTTCTTTATGGCCAAATGGTACTCTTTATGTATATATTGCCACATTTTCTTTATCTAGTCACTGGTTGTTTGGCACCTAGGCTGATTCCACATGGTGGCTATAGTGAATAGTGCTGCAATAAACATGGTGGGTAATTCAAAATGAGATTCTATCCTGCCCCAGTCAGAAAAGTGCTCATCAAAATGAATAAATCTTGAGGTGTGCATATAAAAACGAATTTGGGGAATTAGACTGTGAAATGTAACAGAAAATCTAAATTATATTACAAATATAGAAAATCAATAAAAGAGGTAAGGAATAAGTAGTTGGCCCTAATAACTTTGGAGTAAAATGGAGTCTGTAAGACCACTGTGCTCTAACTGACAAAGGTTTTTACATGGAGGTATGGGTTAAAAATTCTTAAGCCACACTAAATGTACACTACACATAAGTAATAAAGTCAACAGGATGACTTACACTGTGAGCCAGGTTTCAGAGAAGACAGAGCAGTCAAGAATATCACTGTGGTAATGAGTTGGAGACCTCACATACACTCACTGTTAGATTAATACACATTCAGATATTCATATACATAGCAATATTTATAGATGTGCACATCTACACAGAGTAGTGTCCCCCTCATTCCTTGCTGTGTCAGCTGAGAGTCCTAGAACCACTAATACTCTTGCAATAACAAGCAAACATTGCTTGGGTCTAGGTTTCTAATACCACTTGCTTATAACAGTAGACAACTATGGTCGATTCTAAGACTAGGGAAGGAAATATATGAGACAAGGCTGGAATTTTTTAGTGTCATCCAAAAGGAAGTGCTCTAAAAACAAGCAAAACTATAATGAGGGTGAGTCAGGTAGTGAAGAGGTCAAGTAGAGATGAACCAATTCTAGTTATAAAACACATGTGCATGGAAACAATGCTAAGAATTTCTCTGTGTAGCTAGCCTTATCTCAAACTAGCAAAAACGCTATGTCTTTCTTATTATTGCTTATGTCTACTCCTCAACAAAACTGGAGAAGAGGGCAGAACAGGTTCTGCCTGGAAGCGAGGGGGATGGGGGGAGAGATGGCCCAAACAATGTATGCACATATGAATAAATGAATAAATAAACAAATAAAAGATGCAGGATGAGGTGGCAAAATGGCTTAAGTGGTAGAGTACCTGCCTAGCAAGCATGAGTCCCTGAGTTCAAACCCCAGTACTGCAAAAAAAAAAAAAAAAACCAAAAACAAAAAAGAAAAGATGCAGGATCCATTTGGAAGAGCTTCTAATAGTCAAAGCAGGAAAAAAAATGAGCAATAAAATAAAATATTAGTGAATTATATTGAAAATGTGACAATAAATATTAAAGTGATACAAATAAATGATTAAACAAATAGGTTTAATTGACAGTTTGGATGCATTTTATAGCACCATGAAATATATGTTGAATTTGCAACAAACACAGGTGGCCTGAAAATGCTTTCCTGCAACTGAAATATGTTCAGTGCTGTTTACTGTACAGTATATACCATTCTCTTACAATGGTAACTATTGAAATAGTAATAAATGCATATAAGTGAGGAAGGAAAGAAAGACCCTTTGATATGAATTTGATATGATATGAATTTGATATGATATGATTTTGGTACAACTGCTGCCATTAATGAGGCATATTGTCACTGGCACTGTACATGCATGGTCTGTGCACTGTAACTTTCTTCCCAAGAATGCAGTACAGAAAGGGAGGAAAAGGGGCAATTCTAGGTGGAGAAACATTGGTGAGTTGATAAAGGCCAGCATAATTTAATGTCATGCAATCCTGATAGGGTGTGAGCAATGAGAACTGTATTTGCCCTGTGATCCTTTTCTCCCAAATAGATAACCTCACTCTAATCACAAGACAAACATCTGATGCATCTTAATTAAGAGACTAGTACTCCTCAAATTGTCAAGGTTGTTAACAACAAAGAAAGATGAAGCTGTCGTTGCAATGACTGTCCTTTTGGGACAGAGTTCTCGGATCAAATATTGCCTTTCTTTCTTCCTGGAAGGATGAGGTTTTGGCAAGATGTCAAATTTGGGGGGGGGCTCAGATTTTCATGAATAAAATTGCAGTGACAACACTTAGGTTAAAGTGTTCCTACTAAATGTGATAATGCAAATCAGATGGCTACCAAATATCAGCACTGTTATAGCCACTAAAAAGATTGTTCTCTTCTCCCGCAATATTTTATCAGGAGCCAAGTCCCTTCTGATGTACTAAAGGCTGACATCACATGTCTGCTTGTTAGCTTTTATTTGATCACTTTTTTCCTTATTAAAAGAAAACATGAAAGTTGTCTTATCTCCTGTGTGTGTGGCTGCTTTTTGGTAGCACCAGTAAATATTTATTGAATTTAAATGAAGATCACTTTCTCTAAAACTCATACAATTAAAATATTTCCACAGTTGTTACCTTCTATACACTGTATGCCATTCTCTTTCAGTAGCAATAATTTTTCTTCTTACTTTACTTCAAATATATCATACAAATGATTTATTCCAATGGGAAATATATATATATTACATTTGTTAACATTTACACAATATTAAGGTTATCAACTGGTTGATATTTGTGAAGCCAGGTTGTGTTTTTACAACCATAACTAAAAATGGCACTTGGATTTTTACCACAATTGTAAAGTGACAAAGTTTAGAATGATGTGATCAATAAATGACCAGAGCTTTTCTAAATTTTATTTAGAAAAAGAACTATAGGAATGTTAAGCCCTTTTGGTACTTTGCAAAAGTTTATTTCCCCATATGTTATATTTTTGGACCTATTTTATCGTGGTTTTTATTTTAAGAATAAACACAAAATAACCACTATTCTGAAACTATCTCATTAGAGTTTCTCATAAACTTTAAAAAAGACCTAGCATCTCACTCAATTCTGGGATGTAAAAATGATGGAGTTACTTTATAAATTTGGCCTAGTGTATATTTTACATTTTGGAAGACAACAATTTTAAAACAAATCAGGTATAATTCCTTTGTTTATCTTAATGTTACAATGACACATTAAACATTTATGATAAAATAATTTTTACACTTTTCCTCTCAAAATATTTTTCAAAGGAATTTTGGAAAACAAACATAACATGAAATATTTCTAACCAAATTTTCCCTTGCTTGCTGTTGACTTTAATTTTACTCAGCCAAAAATATACACAAGTTGATATTCAATAATACTAAATTGACTACAATTCCCTTCCTCTTGAGGAATATGTTTCATTATCTGTTTGCACCCATTGTTTGTGAATAAAGGGGATATTTCATATGCTGGCAAAGACAACAGAAGACATGAAACTTCCCTAATGTAATTTCAGCTAATTAAAGACTCATTAAGAAAGAAATAGAAATGAGAATGTGCTGCAGAACTTGCTTAAGTAATTTTAATTTTTAATCGTTTTATTCTCTCACTAATTAAACAGTTTGATGGGTACCTACAGGCTATTTGCCCACTTTTCTGTATTTTACCCTACAATTTCATGTGTGCCCACTAATCTCTGAAGGTATTCAAATCTTTTCCTACATTGTTCATTGTTTTGTTTCTAATTGCAATGCTAATATAATTCAAATAAATTTATTATAAAATTTTACATACTTTCATTCAATTCTATAAATATACAAATTTGGGGAACCCTAATATGTAATGAGCAGATAAAATGCAAGAAAAAGTCAGCCAAAGGAATAGCCAATGAATAGACAATGACAAAAGGATAAACCTTAGTGAAAGGCAGCACTGCATGGTTATTTACATCTTGTGATCTGGAGTCTTAGGACACTTAGGCTTGAAACCGAGCTCTACAGTTTGCAAGGTGCATAATTTGACTAATTAACAGAGCTCTTTCAACTTGGTTCCTCTATCAACAAAGAGTATCATTGAGTTGCCCTAAAGCAGCTGTTTTAAGTTCTCTGTGAATTCTCCCATATTGATTAGTATATGGTCAGTTACTTGCACCTTGTTTTTGAAGTCATGTTTTTTTGAAAGCTCTTAATGCTTGTTTCAATATTATCTAGGAACATAAATATTAGACATTCATTCCAGTCTTACTAATCTGGCTTTTTCATTTTTTGTGCCTTTCTTTCCAGAATTCTTAGTAGACTGCTTATTTTCTCTGAGTCAGTAGTCATTTGCACTGTTTCAGTACTGGAAACAGTGAACAAATTTGTTCCAAACATGCAAGTAGTCTGTTGTCAGTGTGTTGCCACCATTGCAGTATTAGAGGGAGATCCAAGCCCAGGTTTGTATCAAATCTGCTGTTGTGTGTTATTCAGAATGAACTAGGGAAGCATCTAGAAGAGGTAGGCCATCTCCACAATTATGTCCTTGGGGCTGGAGTAGACCAAGACATCTTCATCAGCACAGACACTAGCTTGTGCTCAGGTACTCTAGAGTTCTGCCTGAATCTGCCCAGAATCATCATGGATGACCAGGGTCCAGCTCCTATTCCATTCCTCAAACCATCCATCTGTGTCACACTCTGATTCCAGAGCCAGGCAAGATGAGCCTAGCAGCAAGGAAGGACTAAGGCCCATGCTGCTATTGCCTGCCTACTGATCAGGTGACCTCTTCTGCTTCAAGACCACCGCAACCAGCCATAGGTGATGCTAGCAGGAATTGAAGTCTGTTAGAGTGGAGCCACATGTCTTCTCTTGCCACCGAAGCTATTCCAGACTGCTCTGGTCACAGTCAGGTTTCAGGTGGGCAGTCATTAAGCACTGCCCAGAATTATGTCACCAGTCTGCCATTTAATTCAAGAGCAAAGCTCTGCGATCACAACCCTGTTCTAACCTGAATGCACTGGGAATTGTTAATCACTTTGCTGTCTAAGGTTGGGCACTGATGGTAAAGATAGTGTCTTGACTACCAAGGCTGATGCTAAGCTGGATCATCCCTCAATGTTATAATGTAAGAAGTTTTACAGTCTCAGTGGTGTAGCAAGGTCCTTTCAAGCTGGCAGAGTGGAGGCCAAAACACAACTCCATCCAACTATATATATATATATATATATATATATATATATATATATATATCTGCTTTCTGCTGGGGCTAGACTAAAGCTCCATCTGTGTGCATTGCATGACTGTGTGACCTGGAGTTGGGAAATGGCCACCAAGGATGATACCTGGCCAAGTCACACCTAAGACTCACCTGTCCTGGAACCTGCACAGCTTTGTGGGTATGGAGTATCCCAGGCTAACTGAACACTGGCAATGATGAAGGGTGAAACCTGAGTCTGCCCTACTGATATCTTCACCTGATACCATGGTAAGCTGAGTGCTCTGGCTGGGAGGTCCACCCTGTGTACAGGTCTATGGTTTCTTAATGGTTGTGACTCTCACTGTGGTAGTTTTGGTGCTGAGTTGTAAGACAAAGTTCTGTGCTAGTTCTCATACCTTGATGCTCAGTTTTGAAGTTTTGCTTCTCTGTCAGCTGCATGGTTTGGAAGAGGAGTACAGGAGGCAGTCCTTTTACCACCTGGATAACACAGTTCCTGAAGCTTAGTCCAGGAGTGTTGGTCTCATTGTAATCGTCAGTTCTACCTTAGTTTGGTTTTCACTGCAGTGGGCCTTGTACTAGGTTTCAAGTCTAAGGCTGGAATTGAATTCAGCAGGCATTTAAAAAAACTAAGCAGAAAGAATTTATGTTCTTTCAGGATTCGTGTAGTAATATTTTAAACCACTAAAATTTGATGTCATATTCTGTTTTCATGTGTGTCTCCCATGATAATCAATCTTACTCATCTTTGTGTCCTTATTTCTATGTACTAGTCAAATCATTAATACTCAAGAATGTTTTATGCTTTATAATGAGTTGACTATTACTATGTCATATCTTTTTGTAACAATATTTATTTTTATTGGCATAGGTTAATTGCACAAGGGTTTCCATACATGCATATAATGTACTTTGATCAAATTCACCCCCATTATGTTCTCTTAACTTCCTCCCTCCTCATCCCCCTGTCCAGTTCTTAGCGAGTTTCATCATGCTATTTTCTACATTATACATAATAGCTATTCATACATATGCTCATATATATGAATACATTATATACATATATAATATATATAATGTTGCTTTGATCATTTGGGAATAAACTATAAACTTAACCAAAGATGTAAAAGATCTACACAATGAAAAATATAAAACATTGAGGAAAAAATCGAAAAGGCACTGAAAAAATAGAAAGACCTCTCCAGTTCATGAACTGGCAGAATTAATGTTGTGAAAATACGTATACTACCAAAATCAATTCATAGATTCAACACAATCCTAATTAAAATCCCAATGTCATATCTTCTGTAATAATTACACATGTGTTGATACTTTATCATAAAATTTGATATTAAAACATAAATTGGATTATATACTACTTTTCTTTTAAAAAGTTAAAATGGCAGCCTGATCTGGTGGCACAGGCTTATAATTCTAGCACACAGGAGGCAGAGGTAGGAGGGTTATGAGTCCAAAGTCAGTCTGAACTACGTAGTGAGACCTGTCTCAACAAAACAAAACAAAATGAAAAGAGATAGAGTTGTGACAAATTGACTATAACTATTTTTTGTTCATGATAGGATGATTTGCTTTCTGCCGAGAACATAAAGAAGATTAATTTTTGGTGGCCTCTGAACTGATGCATTCTTATGAGAAAAGACTCATTATTTTGAAAATGCCATTAATGGATGGTTTATTAGATGCCTCCTGGATCTGATAATAATATCTAAAGTCATTCATTTAGGTCAGAATAATAATTGACAATGCAGATGGTAGTGAAATTCAGTATCAGCTGGTGGGATGAGTGTTGCCTGTCAACATGGGAGATATTTTGATCAGAAGAACCAAAGTTGTTATCATGTATTTAGATTTCATCTAAATCACATAAAATAGGTATCACATTTATCAACCTAGATACCTAGAGGAAAAACGTTATCATTCTACCTCCACCTTTTTCCTTCATTCCCCTCCAAAAGCTACTCTTTTGTAAGTATATAACTGTAATAGTTTCCCTTTACTGTGTACAAATTATGCCATGCGATCTATAAGAAGAGCCTCAAATATTACTTCATTTGTTCCCCACAAAAGCCCTGAAGATAGCATTTAATGTTTTATTTGCCAATAAAAGAAAACTGAGTGTTAGTGTAGTCCAAATCCTACACAAGCATTACATGTCTAATTAAGGATTTGAACTGTTGTTTTGGTTACAAAGTCATAATATCAATCATTTAGTATTATGCATATTTTTATTTATAGAAAAGTTTTTATGTACTATTTCATTTTATCTTCATAATGATCCTGTTTCTTAATTATTATTTTCATTTGTAGTATAGTGCTCATTTGTAGATTGAGAAAATCTTTTCAGGACGTCACCATCTGGAGCTCATAACATGAAAGTTATTGCTTACTTTGGTTGGATTAGGTGATTAATGAATTCTTTTAAAGCTAAGGTAATGGAATTAAAATACCATTTTATATTTTAGTACAATAAAATAATATTTGTTCAAAAATTAATAGCATAAATGAACTATAATAAGAGCATTGAAAAATATAAAAAGTTCATTTACTATCTTTAAGTGAACCATAATACTATATCATGATTTTCTAACAATTTTAATACCAGCTTAAGAAGGATCAGTGGGTAATTAAATGCTTATGTTAGTATCATTAAGATAACAGTTTAAAATATTATGTGTACTTCATTACTGCATAATTATTTTAGACAAATCTCAGAACTCAGAATATGTAATTAGGGACTCTTGAAACCTATTGACAATTATTGTTTTATAGTCAAACAACATAGGAAACAGAACTTTACAAATATTAAATTTAATACATGTAGGATCTATTTTTAAGTTACTCATGTTTCATTAGGTTATTGGCAAAGGAGTAAAAATTCTGAGGTCAAGGTAACATGATAAATACCTATGGTAAGTCTATTTTAATCTAATGAATCAAACTGTAACATCTTTGCAACATCTTTTAAAAGTCATCAATACAGTATAAGGTAAAAGATATGTTTTAAATATTTTTTTCTCATAAATAGAAAGTATGTTCTTCTTTTGAAAATAAAATTTTTATTTTCATTCTTATTTGATGGTGAGGATATTTTATTTTCTTTAAGTTTTAAAATCATTCAACAGTATTTATCAGACACCTTCTATATATCAGGTACTGTTCTATGCATTAGGAATAATTTAATGATCATGTATGCTTCATATTCTGACATTCAATACTGGACAGTCACATAGTGAAGAATTATGATAATCACTGGCTAAAAATTAAATTTTAACTTGATTCAAGCAGTAATCAAACTTTTGGTTCGATTAAAGGAAAAGCCCATTCTGGTTAATGTGATTTTTATTAATTAAGAAATCATTAAGGAATAAGTAAATGAAATCCTACACCCTAACTTTCAAATTTAATTTAAAACTCTAATCATATTCTGTTCCCACTGCCAGAGGCAAATTACAAGCTTTGATTTGCACCTGACTGATATTTGACATGCAATGCCCATTCTTCTACTTTCTTTCCAAATACGCCCAATATAAATTTATCACAGTTTCACTCATGTGTTTGGGCATGTGTGTGTGTGTGTGTGTGTGTGTGTGTGTGTGTGTAGGGTAGAATTACATGAAAGCAATGTCTTTACTGATCTGATTCCCATCTACCCATGAAAAACAAATTACCCATTTGCCTTAGTCAGCTCTAAGCATTACCTGTCAAAGTTAGTTACAGGATTCAACAGTCTAGAATTGGCTACTATTGAAGTATTATGGGAACCTCATTATTTATGATATAAGTTCTGGTTAGCTTTTTTAAAATTTAGTGGATATTTCACTGTCCACTTCACTGACATGAGGCCTCACCTCCAGATATTCTGATTTAATTTGTTCTGGGTTCTTCTTGGCAGATGAATTTTTAATAGCCCTGTAAGCAATTTCAGGTCAGTCAAGGCTGAGAACTACGCACAGCTATAGGAAGGGATAGAAGCATGGGGAGGCTAAAGACTGAAAAGAGTTGACATGTTTGTGCCCAAAATGCCCCAACGTGGAGTCAAGAAGAGAGGATGCAGGGTTGGTGGAGAAGGGAGTGGGTCCTCGGCTGCAGTTGGGTAACTGGAAGTAGGAGTTCCAGAAAGAAGGTAAGCAAAGCTTGAGTGGATGGCGAACAGGTGTTTTCTGTTGCTGGATGTGTATTTCATGGTGGACTAGATAGAGCTTTCTACAGAGGCTTGCATACTGTTACTGAAAAAAACCGCTTTGAAATCCACTTTAAACTTAATATATAGGTAGTGGAAATAGTGTCTAAGAGTAAAAAGGGATTCATAAAATTAATATTATATATTTAAAACCAGCTGATTTGGCACTAGATTTTCTGCCATTCGACTGTGGTAATAAAGTAGGCTTTTCAAGAATAAGATTGTGTGATTGTGGGTATATAACTACACAAATCCAAAAACAGAGAATGCCCTAAAATGTTCATGCTAACTGGGAGTAATGAAATTTGAGGGAGTAGAGGACTTTTATGGGACAATCACAAGAGTGATTAATTGTGACAATTTCTCATGAATTATGTATTTCTCTGGGTAAATTGACGTGAATAAAAATAACCCACTATTGTTTATCCTACTGTTCTTCAGAGCTTAGATGAGGAGAGAACACATGGCCACACAGAAACCAGATATAATGGGAAAGAACTTAGCTGCACAAAAGTAAAATATCTTCGTAAAGTTTCCATACAATGACCAGCAAGGATTTAACAAAAGTAATCATAGGAAATCTAGAAAAATAAACATGGAAACAAATGGCCAAATCAGGTGAACTTAAACATTTTTTTTAATGGTAGTAAGTAGGTATTTAAACCTAGGGAGAAGGTTGAATAGGGTAAATTTTTAAATTTTCTAACCAGCATGTTCCCTACATTGGGGCTCATACAAAATACCAAAGTTTTGTTCAATTGTCTTTCCTTTTCCTACACCACCCAAATGCCTGGGGGGAAACTGATATTACCCAGGTCTCAGAGTTGGTTCTCAATTTATGGAAGTCCAATAAAGGGCTGTGCTAATAACTGCTCTGTAGAATTTGGAATTGTGTTCAGAAAATGGCCTTGAGAGATTTGTTCAGGAACGGCCATGGGTCTACCTCACAAGGAAGTGTGCTGATAACTGCAGGCCATGAAGTGCCCTAAGTCTTTTAAAACAGGTGTGCCAGAGAAGTTCCTGTTTGTCATGTGGATATGGGGCATTGTATTTCGGCAGCCATTTGGACAACATGAGGAAGGCTGTCTAGGATGAAGCCAGTCTTGTAGAACATCCCTCAGAGATGGAAAGTTGACACCTCTGATGACATTCTTGAGCTAAAAACCTTTTAGCTCTGGACTTTCCAGTTATGTAAGCCAGTAGGTCCTCTGTATTGTCTAAAAAATTTTAGATTAGCTTGCCTAAACCTATCAACAATAAAATGAGCCTCTGATGATATTAGAGTAATCTAATGACAGAAATAGAGAGTTCTTGATTATGACCTTCAGAAATTAATTCTCTTAACTCTGTCCTGCCCTACAGATGATTTTTCCTGTGCAATCTAGCCAAAAATCAATTTTCACCAAACCACTTAATATGTTTTTCTCCCTTGTTAATGTACTACTGTATAATTACTGGTTTATAAAATAAAATGCAACAGCTATTGAAGGAGGATACCACCCACTGGTGTATCTAACTAATTTGTCCTCCTTTGGCTCTATTTTTCATTCTTCAACTTTATTCCTCCCGAGACTCTTTTCTGCAATTACCTTGGATTCCAGGAATGACAAGACTGATCAATAAATATCTTGTAGACAAGGGACCAAAACTATCCCAAAACTAAAATGGACCTCAAGGACAGATCGCCCCCCAAATGAGGGCAATTACCCATGACAGTGAGGCTGCACCCCAACCAGGAGTAATTATCTCATGGAAACCAGATTGCTCCCCTCAAGTGATAATAAGTGATAATTTCTCCAGAACCCCTTGCAGAACCAGAACTGAGAGACTGATCAATCAGACCACTGCCTTGACCAGGATCATCTGCTTTACCATACCCCAAACTCTCAAAGTTCCTGTTAGCCCCTTGGAGATGGACTTGGGGGTCACTGAACCCCTTTATCTGTTCTATCAAACATGGCAAGTTCATTCAATCTCCTTTCTCTGCCTTTACCATGATTCATCTCTTCCACTGGCATATTGGGACAGATGACTGAGCACAGTCTGTTGTGATTCCCCAGAGCCAGGCTTTTGCCCTAAAACTCGGTTAACACTAACATTTCTTCTCAACTAAAATTCAAATCATTAGTGGGAGGATATTCTCACCCAAGCTGAGTCATACCACTTGTAGGAGCAGAGAGCTTGGGGAGGGAGGTGAGGGAGATGTTGACAAAAGTATAAAAGGTTTCAGTGAGGAATAATTTTGAGTGAACTGTTGTAAAACATGGTGAGTACAGTTAACAATATATTTTATTGTTGTTAATTGATGGAACGTGTTCATAGCAAAGGTAACTATGTGAAGAGAAGCTTATATTTTAAAATTATTATTTTCCTTCTACATAGTTTCCCATTAAAACAATCATTGGGTACTCAAAAAGAAGAAATTTCTTATTTCCAAATAGAAAACACTGTAACTGAGAATTGGAGTTTTTGACTTTTAAACAATAAGCTGATATTATATAATGTGTTTTAAAAGACAAACAGATGAGTAATAATGTATTATGAAATATAAAAGAGCTAGGACAGTGGGTTTTTTTTTATAGTACTGGGATTTGAATTTAGGACTTTGCAGTTGATAGGTAAGTGCCCTACCACAGCCACATCTCAGTTCCCAAGGTGATTAAATTTTGAATGGTCTTACCACACTAAGCAGATTAGTAGGTGAGCAAATATATATGCCTTATTTGATCATTCCACAGTGTATTTATGTACCGAACAATGCCATTGTACCCTGTTCATCATAATGTCAAATAAAAGTCATAGGAGAACATTGCTTTAGAAAAAACTCCTGCAGTAAGCCCCAAAAGACAAGACTAAAAATCAAAATAGTCACCCATATTAAGTCACCAAACTGAAACCAATTTGTTACATGAAATTCCAAGAAATCAGGAGAGAGAGAGGGATAGCCAAGTTTCCCAAACAGGTGAATGGTGGTAACACTGGGGGTTTTTCGGCCTTAATCTTCACAACTTTAATCCTTACAAAAAGTTCTCCAATGTAATCTGAGTTTAGCACATCAGGTATCTTTCTATTGTTCTGTCTCTAGCTCCCCACTTTACAAGGAAAGTAACATTGAAATGAACAATCTGGTTTTTTCCTTTGTTTCTTCTTTCTTTAACCCTTTGACAGCTTCTGCTCAGCCCATTGAAGAATACTATTTGTGGAATGTTGCTCAATTCTAGAATTGCAAATAAAAACCAGCCAGGCACCAGTGGCTCATGCTTAGCTACTTGAGAGACTGAGATCAGGAGTACCCTGGTTCCAGGACAGCCTGGGCATAATGAAGTCCATGAGACCCCATTTCAGTGGGAAAAAATAACTGGACCAGTGGCTTCCCAGTTATGGTGGGAAGTATAAAACAAGAGAATCAAGGTCCAGGACAGCCTGGGCAAAAATGGAGACCCTATCTCTAAAATAACCAGCAAAAACATCTGGTGGAGTGGCTCAAGTGGTAGAACACCTGCCTAGTAGGAGGTACCACAAATTAAAATGAAAACAAATTATTTAAAATCTTTACAGTGAATTGTATTTTTCCCTTTGACTGTTTGTAATTATTATTTGTCAAATAAAATTTGAAAATTTAAGAAGACAAATATATAGTGAAGTAGAAGTAAGATTTAAATAAGATGGGATCAGGTTTCTTTGCTAAAAATATTAGAATAGTCCAATAAAAACTATTTGAATTCAGGAGAGCTATCATAAGTGAGATAAAGAAGCTTCCCAGACATTAGGTAAGGTTTTTCTCTTCTCAACAACACACATCAGTTTTATCATCATTCAAAATTTGCTGGACTAAACTTCACTTCTTTGGTGTCCTGAGCCCTTTGCTTAGAGGGGGAATTAACTTAAAAAGGACATTTGTTCTTTTGTTGAAATCAAATATCAATCAGATATTTGGCAAAGTACATTGTCAAATTCCAGTGTTTGCAGAACTCTTATTATGTTAAAGAAAGTACACTCATGTTTTTACAGCCTGAACCAGTTTGCTCAAATTGTTTAAAAGTGAAAGATGCCACCCAGGGATACATTATTTACAGGAGTTGTGAAGTCATTAGGAAAACGGGCTTGAATTGCTGCATTTGCATTAAAGTGTAGCTTTACAGCCTCACAAACAGTGTCTCTCTTGAAATGGAAGTTGTTAATAAATCTAGCACTTTACAGCTTTGCCCTGTAAAAACCCTTTCCAGGGAGGAGGGATCATTTTCCTTGATGCACCAGTGCTATCATTGTTCAGCTACAGAAAGGGAAGTATCAGCCTCACACAAGTAATGTTTCAGACTGACGTGTTTTATTACCCATGGAACTTGGATGGAACCCTCATGGTCTTTTTAACACTCTTTCTTGGAGGCTGAACTTCGAATTTCCTCCTTTATGTGAAAGGAATTTAAAGAGACTTTATGCTCTGGATGCATCAAGGAGGCAGTGCAGTACCCAGCAGTCTTGACATCTGTGCAGTCTGTGTCTCTGGTCACTTCCCTGCCACTGTTGGAAATGTATCTTTACCATCAGAGGATGCTCCATGTGGAAAACCCAGCAGGGAGCAGCTTTTGCCTTGTTAAGACAAGCAGTGCCAAATTGTGTGCCTTAAACATTCAGTAGCTATGGAAAATTAGAAAAACATGGAAGGCAAATCATAGCAACTGCTGCCCAATAAAATAGAGATAGATTTTCTATAATTATGTAGGCACAATGCCAAGAAAAGGAAGCTTCACAACCTAAACAAAGGAGCATCCAGTGAGTAGCAACCATGGGCAGGTACCAATTCCCTGCAATCCCGTGCTGGCTACCATCACCGTTCCAACATAAAATCACTTGGAATATAACAAAGCCCAACAAATTAAATAGAGATTAATAAGTCTGTGTTCCAATATTGTCTATGTAGTGTGTGCTATCATTACTAAACCAATTTTTAAAGTATTTTATATTTCTTTTGCTTTTTTTTTCTTTCAATGTATACCTACAGACATATAGGACCAGACTCTGAGGAAAACAATAAAGTTAGTTACTCATTTCAGTATTTCAGTTCCTATTATTGTAAATTTTCACATGCAAAAACAATGATGAAAATAATCACTTCTTTCATTTTCATAAAATTCATTTTCAGTGAATTGAAAAGTTATTTACAGACATTGGTGAGGTGTCCTTTGCCTGGTTTCTCTGAATGGAAAGTGTATTTCTGAGTCCTGTTGGAAGCTCAGTCCTCTCTGAAAACAGTAAAAGTTTAAAGATTTGTGAAGAAAGGATGATATTCCTAGATTGCCTTTTGCAATTGTGGAATTGTGTCTCTTGAGCCCCAGGAGTTATGTCATTTGGTTATTCACAAGATCCTGCAAGGAAGGGCACCTAGGTGTGGGGGAAAAGGCAAATCCTCTATCTACAACACATGCAGGTATTAATCTTACGCATAAAAGTCAGGAAAGAAAGTAGGAACCATTGTGAATTGGAGTCTGTCAAATTTAGTAGTAGAGTGGCAGTCTTTAATTTTTATTTAACAACAAAAACCTCTTTAATTAGACTGTTTTCCTTCCTTTCTGCATTTGCATCTATTTTGACAGATTTTGGTTTGGGGTATCATTTATTTTCTGCAGAAGTAAAATATTAGGGCCGCAGAGCTGCTTAACATCTAGTCCTCTCAATGGCCAAATCAAATGGCTCAGTTTCTTTCCCAGTTTATATAATGTGTTTTGGAAGGAAGCTGTGATCTGTCCTGGCGCCAGGCTTTGGTTGAACAGTTGGTTAGTTCATTAAGGGGACACTTCGACCAAGTTTAGCTGATCCTTGTATTCTCATAGCAAGGATGTACCTACAATGTCTCTGTGGTTTAGAACATCCAAAGAAAGACTGGAGATTCCTAACTCTAACTTACAGAGAGTAGAGTTTTCCTTTCCATTTCAATTGTGGAGTTATGCAGTCAGGACTGCCTCCCACTCCTCCAGGAGCATCAAGTGAAGGTGGGAGGGTCATTTCCAAGCTTTAGGAGTCTCTGTTACTCAGTCAAGTTGTTCAGTCCATTATTCTCCCACTTCTCTTGAAAATAATTGCTATAATTAGTCATTATTTCTAATATAAGAACTATTGCCCTGAAGCAAAAGAAATGAGGTCTAAGAAAACCATTAAAATCATGAGATTCATAAATAATAGAAGTCATGGAAAGTTTCTGTTCAAGCAACTTGACTACTTTTGTGTCAGTGAAAAATGGGACACTAGACTGTATACATTAAAATTAAGCAGAAAACACAGTTTAGACAGATCAAAAAATAGGATAAGAAAGATGAAAGACAACTTCTGAGCAACCTTGAAAATTAAGAAATTCTTGTCACAGTCCTACTTAAAATCTGCAAAGACCTTTTTCAGGATGGAGCATGGACTAATCCTAAATGGCACATCAGGCTGTCTTCATGCTGCCATTTCTCTGCTCTTTTCCTCCAAAATCTTTTACTTCCTAAAATAAGCCATGTCACCTTTTAACTCCTGGACCTTACCTACACTGTTTTTGTATGTATAACCCTAATAAGCTCTCACCAAACTTATTATTATTATTTTTTTTGGCAGTTTTGGAGTTTGAACTTGAGGCCTTGTGCTTGCCAGGCAAGTGCTCTGTCACTTGAGCCACATTGCAGCCCTCCTTGTTTTTGTCTGTGTTTAGATAGAGTCTCCCACTTTGCCAGGCTGTCAGCCTAGCTGATATTTCCTTTGGGAAGATTTCTAAAGCAATCTGCTCCATGCCTGATTCCTTCACCAGGGAATCCTATTGTCCTTTGGGCTGCCTTAATTTTCCTGTGGGAGGGTTTTGGTTGGAGTCTGGGTTTTGATTTGTTGCTAGGTCTAGCTTTGAACTGTTAGGTTCAAAAAGACCTCCTGCTTTAGCCTCTAAAATAGCTGGGACCCCATAGGTGTGAGCCACTTCCATTGGCATCTTCATTGAATCTTATATTAGCAGAGCACATAGAATACTGATTTGGAATTTTTCTTTATTTGAAATATCTTCTTTTGCAATTGTCAGTATCAGTATAGGCACCATACTGGTGTTACTCAAAAGCCTAAGTCTCACATCAAGAGATTTCAATTCATATAGCCTGGGGTAGACTCAGGTTTCAATATGTCTTAAACCCTTTGGATATTTCAAAAGGCTTGAAAACCAATGAACTAGGTAATAAATTTGAAAGAGTCAGGTTCCTTGTTATGTACCCTGAGTGTCTACAAGTGTCCCTGGTACTTAGCACTAACAGCAGTGCTTGAATGAACAGATTTGATGATGGGGTCATTTGCATCACATCAGGAATAGTACTGTGATCTATGCATATTTATAAAAGATTTAAAAAATTATAAAAGACTTTCATTTCTGTTTCTCATTTCTTTGAGAATATTTTGGAAAGAATAGGCTCTTGAATTAAATAAAATGGTACATTAATAGTCACACCATGATTTCATGCTGAAGTGTACAATCTCAATAAAAATAGAAAACATCACTGGGCCTTTGTATAAATGGTTAAATGTCTCTTCAAATGATTATCCTAATCACAAGAATACAGACTTCATAAAAAGGCAGCAAGGAGGTAGGAGGAGAAGAGAATCAAAGTACATTGTATGCATGTGTGGAATTATTGCTGTGGAGCCCCGTTGCACAATTAATGTATGCCAATAAACATAAGGGCCAAAATTCATGAAATAGAAACCAAAGAAACCATACCAAGAATCAACAAAACAAAAAGCTGATTCTTTGAAAAATTAAACAAGATTGATGAGCCCTTGGCAAATATGAATAAAATGAGGAGGGAAAAAACCCAAATCAGTAAAATCAGAACCGCAAAAGGAAAGATAACAACAAACATGAAGGAAATCCAGGGAATCATCGAGACTACTTTGAGTACCTATATTCCAATAAATTTGTAAATCTTGAAGAAATGGACAAATTTCCAGATACTTACGACCATCCAAAACTGAACCAAGAGGATATAAACCACCTAAACAGATCTATAACATGTAATGAAATTGAAGCAGCAATAAAAAATCTCCCCCAGGACCTGACAGATTTCTGCTGAATTCTACCAGACATTTAAAGAAAACTAATACCAACTCTCCTTAAACTTTTCCATGAAATAGAAAGGGAAGGAACACTGCCTAGCTCATTCTATGAAGTCAGTTTTACACTCATCTCAAAACCAGACAAAGACATATCCAAAAAGGAGAACTATAGGCCAATCTCTTTAATGAACATCTATGCAAAAATCCTCAATAAAGTAATGCCAAACAGAATCCAACAATATATCAGAATGACCAGTAACCATGACCAAGTTGGCTTCATCTCAGGGATGCAGGGGTGGTTCAACACATGCAAATCTATAAATCTAATACATCACATTAATAGAAGCGAAGACAAAAACCACTTGATCATCTCAATAGATGCAGAAAAAGTCTTCGACAAGATTCAACACCACTTCATGATAAAAGATGTAAGAAAAGTAGGAATAGAAGAAATATACCTCAACATTGTAAAGGCTATATATGAAAGACCTATAGCCAACATCATACTTAATGGAGGAAAACTGAAACGATTTCCCCTAAAATCAGGAATGAAATAAGGGTTCCCCTCTCCCCACTCTTATTCAACATAGTCCTGGAATTCCTAGCCAGAGAAATAAGGCAAGAAGGAGTAATAAAAAGAATACAAATAAGTAAAGAAACTGTCAAAGTATTCCTGTTTGCAGACGACATGATCCTATACCTCAAAGACCCAAAAAATTCTACCCAAATACTCCAAGGCACCATAAATAGGTTCAGGAATGTGGCAGGATACAAAATCAACTTACAAAAATCATTTGCTTTTCTATACACCAACAATGAGCAAATTGAGAAAGAATATATTAAAACAATTAGATTTATAATAGCCTCAAAAAATCAAATACCTAGGAGCAAACTTAACAAAGGATGTGAGTGACCCCTACAAGGAAAACTACAAATCTCTGAAGGAAAAGATCGAGGAAGACTTCAGAAAGTGGAAAGATCTCCCTCACTCATGGATCAGTAGAATCAACATAGTAAAAATGGCTATACTACCAAAACCAGTCTACAGGTTCAACACAATGCCTATCAAAATCCCAATGACATTCATCACAGGGATTGAAAAATCTACCCTAAAGTTCATTTGGAAAACACAGGAGACCACAAATAGTCAAGACAATACTCAGCAAAAAGAGCAATGCTGGAGTTATCACAATATCTGACTTCAAACTATATTACAAAGCAATAACAATAAAAACAGCATGGTACTGGCACAAAAACAGACATGAAGATCAGTGGAACAGAATAGAAAACCCAGATATGAATCCACACAGCTATGCCCACTTTATTTTTGACAAAGGCACGAAAAACATGATGGAGACTACACAGCCTCTTCAACAAATGTTGCTGGGAAAAGTGGTTATATGCTGCAGAAAACTGAAACTGGATCAATGTCTACCACCCTGTACAAGTATCAACTCAAAGTGGATTAAGGACCTTGGTATCAGACCCAAAACTCTTGTTAGTACAGGAAAAAGCAGGGAATACTCTGGAAACAACAAGTATAGGCAAGGACTTCCTCAATAGAACTTCAGCAGCCCAGCAACTAAGAAAAAGGATGGACAAATGGGAATACATGAAATTAAAAAGCTTCTGTCCAAGAAAAGAAATAGTCTCTAAACTGAAGAGATCACCCACAGAGTGGGAGAAAATATTTGCTGTGTATATATCAGACCAAGAATTGATAACCAGAATATAAAAAGAACTCAAAAAAGCTAAACTCCTCCACAATCAATGAACCAATAAAGAAATGGGCTTATATATTGGTAGACTCAACATAATAAAAATGGCTATACTACCACAAGCAATCTATATCTTTAATGCAATTTCCATCAAAATCCAATGACATTCATCACAGAGATTGAAAAATCTACCCTAAAGTTTATTTGGAAACACAAGAGACCACGAATAGCCAAGGCAATAGTCAGCAACAAAGAACAATGCTGGAGGTATCACAACACCTGACTTCAAACTATATTACAAAGCAATAGCAATAAAAACAGCATGGTACTGGCACAAAAACAGACATGAAGACCAGTGGAACAGAATAGAGGATTCGGATATGAATCTGCACAACTATACTCACCTCATTTTTTGACAAAGGTGCCAAAAATATATGATGGAGAAAAGACAGCCTCTTCAACAAATGTTGCTGGAAAAGTGGTTACTTGTCTGCAAGAAACTGAAACAAGATCCATGTCTATCACCCTGTACTAGTATCAACTCAAAATGGATCAAGACCTTAATACCAGATCCCAAACTCTAAAGTTGGTACAGGAAAGAGTAGGAAACACTCTGAAACTAGTAGGTATAGGCAAGGACTTCCTCAATATAACCCTAGCAGCCCAGCAACTAAGAGAAAGGATGGATGAATCGGACTTCATAAAACTAAAAAGCTTCTGTTCATCAAAAGAAATGGTCTCTAAACTGAAGAGAACACCCACGGAGTGGGAGAAAATATTTGCCAGCTACACATCAGACAAGTGACTGGCACCAGAATATACAGGGACATAAGAAACTAAACTCTCCTGAAATCAATGAACCAATGAAGAAATGGGCAACTGAACTAAACAGAACTTTCTCAAAAGAAGAAATTCAAATGACCAAAAACACATGAAAAAATGCTCACCATCTCTAGCCATAAAGGAAATGTAAATCAAAACCACACTAAGATTGTACCTCACCCCTGTTAGAATAGCTGTCATCAAAAACACCACCAACAACAGGTGTTGGCGAGGATGCAGGGAAAAAGGAACCCTCTTACACTGCTGGTGGGAATGCGAGCTGGTGCAACCACTCTGGAAAAAAATTTGGAGGCTTCTTAAAAATCTAAACATAGACCTGCCATATGATCCAGCAATGCCACTCCTGGGGATATACCCAAAAGACTGTGACACAGACCACTCCAAAGGCACCTGCATAGCCATGTTTATTGCAGCACTATTCACAATAGCCAAGCTATGGAAACAGCCAAGATGCCCCACTATTGATGAAAGGATCAAGAAAATGTGGTATTTATACACAATGGAATTTTATTCAGCCACAATGAATGAAATTTTGTCATTTGCAAGTAAATGGATGGAACTGGAGAACATCATCTTAAACCAAGTTAGCCAGGCACAGAAGGCCAAAAATCATATGTTCTCCCTCATATGCAGATTAGATCTAAAAAATGCAGTAATATTATTGGACATGGGTCACATGCTAAGGGGAGAATGCATACAGCAGGAATGGGGAAAGAGAAGGAAACCTAAAACTTGAAAGTGTTTGATGTGCTCACTGTAGAAGAGCAAATAAAGTAACCTTAAACTGACAGAGGCCACTATGGCAAGATGACCGGGAAGTAGTGCAGAGGTCTGGTAGAGCTGAACCAATGTGGGTTGTAAAACACACGTGCATGGAAACAATGCTAGGAATCTCTCTGTATGGCTATCTTCATCTCAACCTAGCAAAACTGCTATGTCTTTCTTATTATCACTTATGTTTTCAACAAAATTGGAGAAGAGGTTAGAACAGGTTCTGCTTGGATGTGAGGGGGGTTGGAAGTAGGAGGGAGGGGGGAAGGGGAGAGATGGCTCAAACAATGTATGCACATATGAATAAATGAATAAACAAAAAATATTGACTTAATTTGGTTTTCAAGAGCAGAATTGATCTTTTTAACTGCATACATGCATACAGTGTATACAAATATTCATACACATGCATATATACACATTTATACACAGATATGTATGCGATATATGTATGCATAACCATAAACATATTTTTTCTATATTTCCATATATTTTGAGACAAGGTGATTTTCTTCAGTGTTTAACAACCCTGTGGAGAAGCTCATGCTGAGAGTTAGCTCTCTGAGCAGAGCTGGTAGTATTTTCTCTGGGTGAGAATATAATATTCAATAATTAATATCTCCTTTCATGACATATTGACTATGTCTTACTCAGTCCCAACTGGTACTTGAACCAAAACACTAATTTGATTTGACATGTGAATTGAAAAAGTTATTGAACCAGAAATCAATCACCTCTGATATCTACTTGAAAGTCTTCTCCTCATGACACAGAGAGACAACATGGACCACAGATTCTGCTTACTTTTAAAATTTTAACTAGGGATAATACAGAAAAATAAAGGGATTTATGAAATTTATGATATTTGTTCATTGATTTGTACAATGAATATTACAGTTGGGAATTTTTTCAAGATTGAAAATACAGTAGTAGAAAAAAAGAATAAAACTTTGCTGTTATCAACAGTACCCTGTAGGTCAGGAAATGCTAGAAAATAAGGAATAAATTAATGAGCCTTCTGTTGTGGAGCCCTAATGACTAAGATATTAAGTTAACAGACCATGGGAATAATGACAGATCAGTCCTATTTCATTTAGGTTCTTAAATATCACTTGAAAAGGACATAGAGCATCAACAGAGAGTTTTCTTCGAGACTTATGTTTAGAATAGATTGTGAATATAGAAAACAAACTAGAAGTTGCTCAGGATAAGGAATACAGAACAATACAGACAAAATTAGAAGTGAGAAAGTCAAAATAAGAAAGAATAGCAAAAATAAACAAACAAACAAAAAACCCGGTCAGTAGCATTCTCTATTGAACATGAACCCTTGTCCAGAATATCGTCAACAGCCATGCAAAGCCCCCGTGACGTGGTGATCTAAGGAAAGGATGAGAATGCTGCATAGTTATTGAAAAACCTCCCTCTCCCCCTGGACTGTGAGGGTCTATTGTTCTTCACAAAAAAACAAAAAACAACAGTGACGACACTTCTTTATTCATATCATCTAGACAAAAAAAATTTTAAGAAAACTAACCAAAAAATGTAAAAGGTATAATTAACCAGATCCCTGTAGATTCTAATCCAAATCAGATGCTGTACCCTTGTGAAGCCTTTCCCTAAATCACTCAGTAAAAGTCCAAAGTCTATGTCAGAAACACATCATAACTCTCTTATATGATGTGTCAAGTATGAGAAAGAACTGTCTAGAACATTTTTATTTGATTCCCTCTAATTTTCTGTGTGATAAATCTCCATGTGCATCTTGTCCCAATGTGAAGCATCAAAGGTGTGCAGACTGAGCCCTTTCCTGTCCCTTCAAATCTGAGACCCAGATAGAGATGTACTGTTTCTTTTTAGACCAAAAACTGTATTTCTTTTCTTTTTGTCTTTGTTTTTATTATTGTGTTGGGTGGGGATATACTGTGGCATTTACAAAAGCCTTACAATATATCAAATCTATCATACTTGAATTCACCCTCTCCACCACTCCCTGTTATCCCTCCCTCCCCCCATTCCTGGGATAGTTTCAATAGGGTTGCACCATATTCATCCTCCCACACCCTTTCTTCACCTTCTCCTCCTCCCACTGGTACCAACCCTCCAGGCAGGACTTGTTCCACCTGCCTATTCTGAAATTTTGTAAAAGAAAAAAAAATGACTTTTTTGTTTGTTTAAGAGAGAGACAAAGGGAGTTTCCTTATGACATTTCCATGTATATAAGCATTATAACCCAACTTGGTTCATTTCCTCCATGTTTCTTCTTTCTACCTTATTCCCTTCTTTTGGTGGTCTTCAACATGTTAAAAAATTCTATGTTCATTCTCGTATAGGAAGTACATCAACCATATTCATCTTCTTTACTTCCTTCTTCTACCCTCCCTCTCTCATACGAGACCTCCTGTTAGTGTGACCTGTTTTTCTTAACATTGCTGCATTTGTGTTGGTCTAATGCCACATGTGATGGAAACATGGTGGCCTTTGGTCGTCTCTCCATTCCAAAATATTCTGGGTACTCATGGGATGCAAGCACCTAGGGGACAAATATAAATCTACTTCTACCAATGACGTCTTTAAATATGAAGACTGGAGGTATGGGCTCGTCTTTGAAAGTCTGTAGATGTGAAAGCTAGAGAGAAAATCGCTCCGGTTAAAAATATCAATGCTTTCTATCATTTGCTCTTAATATCGCTGATAATAAAAGAAAGAATACGATATATGTTTTCTGACTCTAGGCAACTGAGTGAGATAAAATGCTAACAGATATAACACAATGTAATCTGATAAGTGCTGTAATGGAGATATGAAAACAGTACTGGAGAATATTGAAGACAAGTGATTATTTTGCAAATGGTATTCAATTATTTTTTGGACTGTATGTTTCTAATTATTTATTTGTTTTCTTCTTTTTATGTGGTCCCTGAGTTCTCAGGGTAAAAGGAATTTCTCCAAATATAGCTAAGCATGGAGTGTGTGGAATAATTATGACTTTTTAAAAATAACTTTATCAAAATGCAGAAATTTTCCAATGCTGAGATGGCATTCAGAGATGTGCTCTGTAACGTTAGCCGACATGCTTGAGGATAGGTGAACATCACTAGAAAATGTGTACCATATGAACCAGACATTTGAAATAAGAGAACCTCAATGTATAATGTATAGTGCTTGAGAAGGATACCACTCTACAGCTTCATTAAACTTGATCTCCAGCCAAGCTCTTCCCTGCTTCCAAATGGATCTTACTAATGGTAAACCTGTGGCTGTCACCGATGAGATTATGTCCACATGTGGGCACAATCCCTGTCTCTGTTCTTCCCTGTGACAGGTGACAGGAACCTCCATCCTGACAGGTGTGTGACGTATTTGCTGGCTCCCTCCAGATTGTTCAGTGCTGTATTTAATGGCTAATGACTTCTGCTTTCTGTTAGTCAGTGACATACACATTGTTACTTAAAATATTAGTTTCATTTTCATTGTAGAATAGTTTATATGGCACACAGTTTTTATTTCTTTAAATATGAGCTTTTTGATCATGGTAATGATGTTGACAGTGCTGTCAATACAGGAAAACACTGTTTTAAGTCGTGAAGTAGAAAGTCACATACCTGCAGATCAAAACTGTTTATCTTTTGGATTAAATTTTCCCTGATAGGAAGTGTACATTTGCGAACAATGGCATGCACTGCTGTGGTGTAAAATTAGATTTATCACAAGCATGGGGAGCAGAGCTTGCTACTGCTATTCTCCAAAATAATATTTGACATGTATTTTCTGTCATCTCTATGAATTGTATTTCACTTCCTTTATATTGTCAATAACTCTGTGAGGCCTCATACTTTCTTACTTGCTTTGGTATTTCATAACTTGACATATATACAAAAATATGTACACAAAAACACACTGTGAAAAATGGATAGGTGGTATCTTAAAGGAAAGATGACCATATCTGAGGCCACTGACATCCTGCTTTATGTCTTACACATTTTTTCTTTTGGTGAGGAGTCTCTTCCTTGTTATATGAAATGTACATAAGAGTATTGTTAAGAAAATTTAATCCGAACTCAAAACCACTCAAGCTGAAAGCAAAATTTGCGAACACTCTGAAACTGTGAAAGCGATCTTTGAATCCAGAGTAATCTTGGTTCTCTTTTCCCAATGAACTATTTGTTCATTGCTACTAATGTTTATTAAGAACCCAGAGCAAATCATTGCAGAGGGCTAGAGAAATATAGAAACGCGATGTCAATCAGTAATCAGGTGTGAGGATTAGGTTTCTTAGGGAAGAGCTAACATGGGATTAAATGTATGTGATGGAGTCTCAACTTAACTTTAAGGCCAGGGTCAATGGTTTTTCTGCCTTGGAATGTGACAGAGATCAATTTGGACTCAGAGTGTCTGAATGTTAATCTCAGCTTCACCAAATGTTAGATAGGTGACCTCCTTGTGCTTAGAACATTTATTTAAGAAAATTTGAAATATATATAAATCTTCTCAGAGCCTTTTATCTATTTTGGCACTCAGAGACTATCTTCAGCAAGGTCTGGAAATCTCTCTCTGATGTGCTGTCATCAAGGAAGACAGGTCCCTGTCAGCAGGGGAAGGTAAGAGGCTAATGTCCATGGGTTCCAAGCCCCAGATGGCTAATGTCAGACCAAAGCCTTTGCAGACTCAAGAGTAGTCACCATGCTTAACACACCCTGTGGGCCAACTGCCTCACTAGCACCCTCTAAACACTCACCAAGTGTTTAGAAATCTTCACTGCTTTTGTTAAAGTGACATGACATAGTCTTGAATAACTTCTTCTTTTGCTTTGAGAATTTACATTGCAGCTAAGAAATTAGTAACCCTGGGACCCTGAACAAGTTAGACATCCAGCAGCAGGAAAGGACACATGTAGCATTATTAAGACAATTACACATGTGAAGTCCTCGTCACATCATGGCTGACACATTAAACACAGATTATCAGTTAATTTAGTAATGCATACCAAACAGTTATCAGCATGAGAGCGTCTACGATGGTTGGTTGTTTTGGGAACTGAAAATAAAACATATGTCCTCAAAATGATTTTAAGGTTAAGATAACTGGGCATTTAAAATAATGTGCAGCTATTTCTTCTTTATTTTGAGAGTTCTGAGTAGCACACTCAAGGGTACTCTGGATGACCCAATAAAAAATTAAGTTCCTACAATTACTTTGGATTAATTGATAAAAGGGAATATGGGAGTAGTAAAATGAGGAGGAAAACAAAATTAATTAGTTTTCTGGCCATCAGATGTGAGAAAACAATATCATGATGACCCTGGTTTTCTCAAGTATTAAGCTCTTATAAAATGAATTGAAAAAGAGGACCTTAAATGACATGATCCAAAATGTCTACCACCAACTACTGTCAGAGAACAGCATCAGCCCAAATTTAAGAGTGGTATTAAGAGAACTGAGAAACTGGGATAGTCCGTTACTTTTTCCTCTCAGCATTATGTCAAATGACGGTCAAAATCTTCACTTTCCCTCTAATTCCAAAAATGTATCATAGCCTGTGATATTTATAGTTGGGTATCAGTGATCTTAATTGATTCAAATTGGTCTTTAAATTTCAGAGTTCTGCCAAGAGTGGTGACTCATGTCTGTAATCCCAGCTAATCAGGAGGCAGAGATCAGGAGAATTGCAGTTCACCACCACCCGCGCAAAACGTTTAGGTGACCCACCTCAACCAATGGCTGAGCAAGGTGGTATGGGCCTGTCATCCTTTGTGGCAACAATAAATAGGAGAATCTCAGTCCAAACCAACCTGGGCATAAACACAAAAACCTAGCCTGAAAATAACTAAAGAAAAAAGGAATGGCTCAAGTGACAGAGTGTCTCCCTAGCATGTGCTAGGTCCAAGATCAACTCCTAATACCATCAAACAAAAAGAATTCCAGCATCTCTTTCCCCTTCCTCCTCTTTCTCATTTTTAATGGAGTGCACATTGTCTATAGCATGCTGAAAAAGGCTACATGCTGCTTTTTTAGGAATTGCTGATCTTACTCTGCTTTCTTTATTTGTACTCCTGTGATACACAAACAGAAACATGGGTCAGATTCATACCTCCAGATAAGCACTGCCTTTCTTTCCACCTGCTGCTATATTTGATCATGACATGCTAATTTACATTCCATAAAATGTTCTCCCAACACGAGGGAGTAATAGTGGAATAAAACACTATGTTCTCTGAACGTTATCAATTCCAATTCAAGCCAGACTCTTTTCTTCACATTCACAGAATCTATCACAAGGCAAAGCTGTAATTAGAGGTTTTTCTCTGTTTCTTTTTTTTTAAAGGTTTCAAGCCATTTAAACTTCCTGAATAGCTGTTTTCAAATGTTCTAGTTTAGTGTAGTCAAGGCAGTCCAGTTCCCAGAATAATTATAAATTGTTTGCAAGTGGTCGAACCAAAGTCAGGCCATATGTTGTGTGGCAAGACACGTCTGTGAAACAGCAAATGTACTACACATCTCAGGTGATTAAATTCCTAAAATGCATTTCACAACTGGGTGACTCAATCTTGTCAGGCAATTGTAAACATTTAGAGGCATAATACCATAAAACATTTTAATATCTTTGATTTTATTCTATCAAAAACAAATTATTTTCCCAGTATATAAATATCCCCGCTTACGACGGGTCCTATCTATCCATATTACAATATGACAACGTTCAGACACTTCTTATCTGCAAAACCAACGAATCTGCTATTTGTCACTAAGCAACATTCAGAAACAATTTTCTCTTTTCCATTATCATGCAAAATGTGTTCAGAGCAAGAAATGCACACAGAGAAAATTACTCCTCTGGTGAGATATTTTGACACAAAAAATCTTTCCTCTCCTCAAAGATGAAAAGCACCTTGTCACTCACTTCTAATTACTGCCTCTTTCCTCCCAGTGCAGAGACGCCAACCCCTGTGGTGACGTCACAGAGGCATCTACTAACACGCAGAGCTGGATTTGACCAGGGAGCAGCATTTGCTGAGCTCAGGCAGGCCTGAATCGACGCACACCGATAGTGGTGATTTTTAATTATAACTATCAATCTTCTTTAAAGTTGAAGAAAGGACATATTGTCTTTTTTACATGAATCTTTGCTATTTCATCCTTGGTGTCAGTGGAGACCTTCCATCTCCTGTGGCATTGAAGTGTAATGATTACCAACATGCTTACTGTGAGGATCAATTAGAAGAGCTGTAAACATATTAAACATTAAAATAAAGAATTTCCTGCTCTGTGATTGTGATTAATATCCATAACCAAATGGGCTGGGCAGGGATGGAGCTGTGTGGAAGTTGAGCTGAGCAGATGCAAAATCATTAACCAAGTGTGGAAATCACTTCCCTAGAGGAACTGTCATTCTGGTCACTCATTCTGTGGAGATTCATTTTCCAGTGAAGGAAATAGGAAACAGAAGAAGAAAACAAACACTAATGAGCAAGCTAGCTACAATATTAAGAATTTCAGCAATCCCTGTTTGTATCAAAGCAAGGCTCCAAGGAATCTTACAGGGAGGGGCTGTTAGTGACAGGATGACATGGTGACAGGGATGCAGGGCCTCCTGCTTTCTTCTCCAGCAACTCAAGTTTATGATACCATTGCTGAAATTTCCTGTAATACTCTCTCCCTTAGGATCGCTCTGAGAGGAAAAACATAATTCTAAGGAAAAGCGTCTGTGATCAGAGGAGCATAGGAGAAGTTTACCTCTCTCGCCATTACTTCATTGTCACTTGCTTTGATCTGTTTTTTTTTTTCAAATCAATTGGGTTTTATTTGATTAGCTTTATTTTCAAAAGTCACATAAAATTTTCATTATTGAATTGAAGCGTTTATTGAGAGGCTGTTGTGTGTGAGATCCTACACTAGGTATTGGAAATGCTCATCTGAGTAGCAGACAATCAGTGTTCTTAAGCCAAAGTCATTCCACATTACATCTCATTCATCTAGAAATCCAGTATAATAGTTGTCGCTCAAATACAACCAATTTCTGATGTCAGGAGGGCACTTATTAGAATATTTGAACTTAAAAGAATGAACTGGTAAGATCATTCAGTGTACCTGGTTTTAACATTGGACAATCTCCAAACCTCTGTAAAATTGTTTTCCTCCCTCAGCATGTTGTGTGAGTCAGTGTGGTTGAGAAGAATGGCTAGAAAACGAGTAAGAAGGCCAGATGTGTGCTAGACCACTTCTAAAAGCATTGGCTTTGAAAACCTATTTTCCCTAGTGTCAGCTCTCATTTATTGCGTACTTACTCTATGTAAATGATGATGGTGAGTATGTCCACGACTGCCTAATGAGAAATGCACTGCTATACTCTGACAGCCAGATGAGAACTAGGGGTTGCAGCGATTCAGAATGTTATGTAATATTCAAGCCCTAAGAACCTATGCTCTTTTCCATGTCTCTGGGCTTCTTCCTGTTGCTCTCCCATAAATCCTCACTTAGGATTCCATTCCATTTTTGCTCAACAAATGCAACCACCTGCCAAGGAGTGCCTCTGCCTCCAGTCTTGTCCCCTTACAGCCTTCCTTACTCAGCTTCTGGAGTGATATATTGAAGAGACACATCTGAGCCCGTTCCACTGCTTCCCCGAACCCTGCCATAGGACCTGGGCTTCTGTTAAGAGGAGAACTTTTCTCAGGTATAAAAACACATACCACCATGGCTAACTCACTCCCATAGTCAGCTCCCTTGTCATCTTGCACATCCTTGTTTTTGCAGAGTTCCCTGCACAGTGTCCAGGAACCTCACCAAGCTGGAAAATGACGGTAGCATGTTCTCACAAAGTGATTGGAGAGTTCTGTTCAAATTTGATCATAACTTTAACAAAATCTTTTTATGCTGACGTTAGGGATGCTCTTGATGTTCAAGTTGCAACTTAATTTTTAACACTTGCTTCTCTTTTGAACCAAAGTGGATCACAGAGAGAAGACTAGGTAGTGTCAATATCTCCATACACAGGTTCTTCTCAATTTCCTCTGATCAAATTTCAGACTAGAGTCTGGAGTTATCTTCAGCAAGAATTTGAAAACATTTAAACAAAACTCTATGTACTTCAGTGAGTAAAATATGCTAAATATATGTTAGTTAAGCTAGAAAAATTAGCACTTTATGCTAATCTTTCAACCATCTGAGTGAAAACAGAATTTATTATTTCTGTGATTTTGCTTCTTAAAGAAATTAATAAAGAATACTAATATTTCTGAGCTTTGCAAATAAGCAATTTAATTTAGCAGAAACCATCTAATTACAAAATTATCACAATTTGCACATTAATTAAAATCTTAATTTCATAGACATTTTTCCTTTCATTAATATTTTATCATTCATAAATTTTATCCCAACTTATTTTTATTTACTTTTTCTCTGGTCTTTGTAGTATACTTACATGGATATTTGTAAGTATATTTGTAAGTCACAAAATATTGTGACTCTTTTTAGAACATGATAAACTTGGAATGGGTGGATTTTTTTTCTACTTTGCTCAATTCATTTTATAATCATACTCCAATTAATTTGTTCAGACATGTGAGAGAAAAGGGATTTTTCCTCTCTGTCTTGCAAAGACAGAAAACCAATAGGCCAAAGATAGCCCCAAGATGACAGAGTAAGTGAGGATTCTAGAATTGTCCTCATAGTTAGAGCGTACTTCCTGATTTATAACTGCAGTGGCACTTACCGTTTGCTCACACCTGTTTCCTCTTCATTTGCTTGCCTCTTTGATCTTGGATGTGGCAATGGGAATTATTTTGATCCATAAAATATGACCAAGATTGACACAATTTGTTGTCTAATTTCCAGGGAAAGGGTTAGAAAATGTTTTTTCTGCTTGTCCTCTTCTACATGTGCCCAATGGGGCTGCCCTCAGGTGTGGATCCTAGAGAGTGAAGATACATGGGGCACCCTAAATCCTTACAGAATCCTAGAATCTAGGACCCCAGGCCCAGCACACATTTCACATGAATATGAGTACAAAATAAACCTGATGCTTGTAACATTGACTTTCTCCCTTCCTTCCTTGTCTTCTTTCATTCTTTTTCTGTTTCTCTGGTTTTTGAGACAGGGTCTTACTATGTGGCCATGAATTCCCTATCCTTGGTCATCTGCATCCCAATGCTGGGATTACAGGTATAAGTCACCATGCTTGCCTCAAAATTCACTTTATTTTATACAATAACCCAGTAAAAGTTAACTAAGAAAATATACTTCCTACCACTTCTTAGAACTCATGTCAGTGTCCATACTGTGCTTGATAATTTATCGACAATGTACTTGATCAGTAAATATCCCCGTAAGAGAAATTGGAAATCAAAAATAATAAATACCTAAGGATAAATTTAACCAAGGAGTCAGAAGTCTTAAATACAAAGACTATAAAAGATTGCTGAAAGGAATTAAAGAGGATGAAGATAGAGGAAAGGACATCCTGGGCTCAAGCATTGGAAGATGATAATGCTACTCAAAGCAACCCACAGATCCAATGCAATCTTTATCAAAATCCCACAGCATTTTCTCTTCAGGAATGAGAAATCCCATCCAAAAATTCACATGGATGGTAAAACTATCTTTAAAAAGAAGAAAGAAGTTTGAGAATTCACACTTCTTGATTTGAACTTCACTATACAGATATAGTATTCAAACACTGTTGGACTAGAATAACATAGACATAGAGACCAAAGAAGAGAGAGTCCAGAAATAAAGTTCCATATATATGGGTAATTTGTTTTGTTTTTGACAAGAGTGCCAAGACCATTCGTGGAAAAAACAGTATTTACAACAAATTGTGTTAAGAAAAGTGGACATCCACACGCAAAAAAAATGAAGATAAGTTCCTTATCTATATCATATGTAAAAATTAACTCAAACAATTCTGAGGTTAAAATGCAACAGCTGCACTATAAAACCCTGCAAGAAAACATACAGGGAAACCTTCATGAGTTTGGATTTGTAGATTATAGTTATCCTATAATATCCAAAGCATAAGCAACAAAAACTTACACAAATTGGACTCAATTAAATTTAAATTCTTTTGCTCATGTAAGGTTATTGTCAAGAGAATGAAAATGCAACCAATATAATGGGAAATATAGTTGCACATTATATACCTGTAAGAGATTATAATAAGCAATGTATGAAGAACAGGTAACTCAAACAATAAAAATAAGCAACCTAATTGAAGAACGGCAAAGACTTGAACATGTATCTCTAAGGAAAATATGCGAATGACTAATAAGCACACGAAAGAATGTTGTGTCATTAATCATTACAGTCAAATCCACAGTGAGCTGTTACGCTATATCTATCAGCATGGATACTGTAAAAGAGAGAGAGAAAAAAATAACATGTTCTAGAAAGAGATATAAGAGCCCATTTAGTTCTTTATAAAATAGATAATAAATTTAAGGTCCTTAGCACAAAAAATGATAAATGTTTAAAGCTATGAAAAACCTCATTACTCTAATTTACTAATTTACAAGTCATGTAAAATGAATTGTCATACTATACTCTGAAACATGTAATTATTATGCAAATAAAAATAAATTAAGACAATAGAAAATAGCAGGTATTAAAGATAAAAACACCAAACAGATTCTTAGACAGGTGTACATATGACACCTGGTAAGAAAAGAGATACTGTACATTATTGATGGGGATATGTTTAAAAATTAATATTGCTGTGAGTTTTAGGCAGGCATATGTAGAATAGCAAACCTTAAAATTTACCCACAAAAACCAGTTTGAGAAATATTATAACTTGACTTATTTTCTTATTTTTATGCAGTACTAGGGTTTGAACTCAGAACCTTGTGCTTGATAGGCAGATACTGTACCACTCGTTTATCACCCCCAGCCCCTATTTGCTTTAGATATTTTTGTGCAGGCTGGCCTCAACCTGCTATTCTCCTATATTTACCTCCTAATAGCTGGGATCACAGATGTGCACCACCATGCCAACCTGTTTATTGAGATGGGGTCTCACTAACTCTTTGCCTGGGCTGACTTTGCACCACTATCCTCATGATCTTCAAATCCCAAAATAGCTAGGATTACAAGTTTGAGCTACAGCACCCAGGCAAATCTATCATTTTAAATGTGAATATTGAAAAACAAAATTTCAGAATAGATAATTTAAAAGAAGAAATTAGTACATTTTTTACATTGCTGGTGGAAATGTAAAATGGCAAAGCCACTGTGAAAAATAATGTGGTCATTACTGAAAAATGTAAACATAGAATTACCATATAACCTAACAATTCCATTCAGAGGTATGTGCCCAGAAGAAATGAAGGCAAGAGCTGGAACAGGTATTTGCACACGAGTGTTCACAGGAGCATTATACAAAATAGTCAAAAGGCAGAGATGATCCATTTACCAAAAAATGAAACAATGGATAAATAAAATGTAGTCCCAAGAAAATAGCTACATGACTCTACTTACATGGTGTATGTAGAGCAGGCAAATTCACAGAGACAGGAAGTAGTGTAGAAACTAGCAGGTTTCTACTAGGAAGGAGAAAATCAGGCATTATTGTTGTATGGATACAGAGTTTCTTTTTGGAATGAGGAAAACTTCTAGAAATCATCATGGATACACAGCATTGAGAATGAATTTAATAAGACTGAGATGGTGTCTTGGTGAACTGTTTTGTCCAGGCTGGCCTTGAACCATGATCCTCCTGATTTTAGCTCCCAAGTAGCTGGGATTATAGATGTGAGCCACGGGCGCCCAGGAAGATGGTTCTTGAGAAGGATCAGAAGAAGAGGAAAAAGTAGGCTGTAAAGAAAGTCTCATTTTTGGAGATTTTCTAAGCGGCTGTAAACAGAATGTTGACAAAGAATATGGGAGTGCCCTGGTCACACAGTGCAGAGAACCTGACTGAATTCTGTTTGGTCCTAGCACTTTGTGGAAGATAGAACTTCTGAGAGAAGAGCGGGGGTAGCTGATGCAAGGAATTTCTAACAAATCTTGAGGGTAATCAGGGTTTTCTCTTAACTGCTTCAGTGAAATGAGAGAAAGGAAAAATGAATTAAAGATAAAATTTATAAGTAAAATGGAAGCAGAGGTTAACAATTTGGGAAATTCTAAGACTGGCCATGTTGAAAATAATGAAATGTGTTCAGGATACAACTTGAAGGGTGTGGATAGGGAGACTAGTGTGGCTACAGCAAAGCCTGGTCCTATTCACTTTTTGATAGAGTACCTCAAGTAGTGTGAGGCCCTGAGTTCAAACCCCAGTACCACCAAAAAAAATAGACAATGAATAAATGGCCCCAATGACATTTTAGTGTGGTTTGGGGCTGCTACTCTCATCACAGAGCCACAGTGCCAAATCATGGATGACAGAGCTTCAGGATCAGCCCCACATGGCCTAGGTGCAGTGCAGGTGTAGTGGAGGTTCAGGGTCTTCCTTGCAGACAGCTGTCATGGTTAGTCTTAATCCTCAGTTTGATTGGACAGATGAATGCCCAGCAGATTAGAAAAGCATGCCCGTGGTTGTGTTTGTGATGACATCTCCAGAGATGACTAATTAAGAAAGGGAAATCCCACCCTACATGTAGATGACACCATCCAATAGGCTGGGAACCCAGACAGAATAAAAGAGGATGAAAGAGGACCCTGCAAGTGCATGCATTCCCTCTTTCTGCTTACTGGTCACCAAGAAATGAGCAGCCCCTGCCCTGCACTCCCACCACTATAATATTCTGTCTCTCTTCAGGCCCAAAGCAATAGATCCAGCTGACCTTGGACTGAAACCTCTAAAGCCATGATACAAAATGAATCCTTCCTCCTTTTAATCCACTTTTCTTAGGTATTTGTCACAGTAACAAAAAGTCTGACTAACACAGGGCATCTTTGTTGGTGCGCACAGTATAGGAAACGTGGGAACAAGGCTGCCTCCACCTGTATCTCAAAGGATGCCATAGGGAGGCTTGAGGACCAGGCAAGGAACAGCCCTGAGCTTGGGGCCACTTCAGTGTCCTCTCTAGGCAATGTCCAGAGGAGCTATGGGGGAGCAGGGTCACCTCAAGATCCCAGCATGGTGACTTGCCCCGTGTGTAACTCTAGCCTAGGGGAGCTCTGCCATGAAACCTAACATGTGTTGCAGATCTAAACCACCAACGTTGTGGAGGTGAGCTGTGTGGAACTGTGTGGGCCCAGCCTATTGGAGAAGCACACTTCTTCTAAACCTCTTTTGTTGCTTATAATTTGGCTAAATGGGTCTTAATGGTTGGCACTGATTCTCACCTGACCTGCCTGGTCCTTCCCCTCCAATGTCAAAAACATCCAGAAAAGCTAATCAGGTACCAAGGAGCTTTCATTAACCAAAATGGTTAATTGACAAAATCTTCAGAGGAGACTCTTCAGAGACAGTTTGAAGTCAAGAGGGGGGAAAAGCTTGTTACAATCCAGATGGACTCACCTATGCCAGATCTCACACAGTTTATTAAAGCTAAAAAGTTTTAAAGACGTGATCTTACAGAGGGCTACTAAACATCCAAGCCCTTGCAGGCACCTCTGAGAGAAGGCAAACTCATATTTTTGGCCAAGGCCTTGTATTTAAGTAAAGACAAATTATTTTTGCTGGCTCCAAACTTATCTTTTTAGTAGTCCATGCTCATGGAGTTATTTTCCCTGGAAAGTTTATTTAGCCAGGAGTTTTCTGACTTTTACTTACTCTGTATTCTACTTCATAAAAGTGTTTCCAGTTTCAAATTTAACTAACAAGTACTTTTGACTTAGCTGTCAGTTATCAGTCCCCTTCTCCTGTATTTGTCACTGGCCAAAAGACCCCAGTTCTCTGGTTTCCCAGGTACTCAGATTATTTTTATTAAAAGTCACTGATTCCTTACTTGGGCCCACAGATTAACCAAAAAAAAGAAAAACAACATCTTTCCATTTTGTCTATTGTCCTTTGCTCTAAGCCATTCTCTCCTGCAGTCAGCGTGAAGTCAAGAAAGGACAGAAATGATTAATGACATCTTTGTGACAAGCGACTGAAACTACCCCCAACAACAGGCTCAACTTAGAATGAAACACCCTCCAAATAACAACTCTGGGACCTCTCCCAAAACCAGAACTGAGATGGTGACCAACCCAATCTCACCTGCGTTTGGTACCCTTTACTGTGTATGCCTTTGTCCTCTACCTCCAGTTCTTTTGTCTACCTAGGGCTGTAGCTAATGTCTGTACCTCAAGATCCCTGGGTTTTTCTTTCTCATGCTGATAACCATTGGTCATGTGCATTTAACTACATATCACCTTTTATCTCCCAAAGCCTATACATTCCTTTATACAGGTTGCCACTCAAAACCATGCCATTTCTACAGGAAAAATGCTACTTTTATGTCAAGTAGTCCAGATTGTTTGCAATACCTAAGAGACCTTGAAATATTCTTCCAACCCCCAACAAGAAATAATGGCCAGCTGGACACAGTGGTCTTCCTGGGTTAAAGATTCCAGAATTTCATCCAGGACATTAACCAGATCAACTCAATCCTGTTCCTCCAACAGGCCTGCTATAGCAAGAAGACCCTGTTGATAACCCCTCTCCTTAAGAGATCTCAACACCCTGCCTCAGGAAAAAGTAACTAAATGAAATTTCACTGTCCTTTTTCCTTCCGATCATCTATCTATCTATCTATCTATCATCTATCTATCAAAAGTCAGGAATGTTGGAGTTAAGAGTGAGGACAGTTATGTTAGGAACAGACCCCGTTCCCCCTTGCAGGTCACTTACTAGAAACTCCCCACCAAACCCCAAAGACTGACAAAGGGACAGTTGTTAACCTTTATCTCTGGATGGATGCCAAGGACAATTGAGCAGACAGTGACCTAACCACAAGTTATCTTTCTTGGTTGCCTAGCAACAGTATCCCTTAGTGACCTTTCTGGTACTTTTCCACTAGACCCCTGTATCTAGCCCAAGCCTGTATGTGGCAGTGGGCTCTAGCTGTCTTTCTGGGGTCCCCTCCACAGGGCTCCTGGCTAAACAATAAACCTATGCTGATGTTTGAACCACCTCTCTGCTTCTTCCATTCCTCTTTCATTTCTAACACAGCTCACTCCAGAGTATGAGGAAGATGTATCATGAAGTTGATTGTTCTCAAGCCTAAGACTGAGTGCTGTTTTCCCTGTTGGGTTTTAGGTGTACTTGGGATAAGTTACTCACTTCTTTCTTCACTTTTAGAATGAAAATGTCTGTCTGTGCTGGTCCCACCATTGTAATTTGAAAGTGCATTACCTGTGTGACTCCAGCGGTCACTGGTGCATGGATATCAACCCCAGAATGAAGCAGGCCTCGAGTCTCATCCATATTAGATTTAAATGATAGTGAGTTGAGACTTCGCCCATAGGCTTTTGAAAGTTAAGACTTTCAAAACAACTGGGATGGAGTGAATGTATTTTGCACGTGAGAAAGTTAGGATTTTTTGGTGGGGGGTGGTAGCAATGGTGGAATGCTATGCTTAGAATGTCTGTGTCTCTTAAAAATTCATATGTCGTAACCTAAACTCCAAGTGATCATACTGAGAGGTAGGGCTACCAGGCATAGGGGCTTATATCTATAATTCCAACTACTTACAAAGCACAGATAGGAGGGTCCTCATTCAAGATCAGCTGAGACAAAAAGTGTGAAACTCTATTTGAAAAATAAATAAAGCAAAAAGGGCTGAAAGCTTAGCTCAAGTGGTAGAGCACCCACCTAGCATGTATGAGGGCCTGAGCTTAACACCCTTGTATGGCCAAATAAGCAAATGAATAAAGGGGTAGGGCCTGGGAGCTGATCATGCCACAAGAACTCTGCCCCATTTATGGGATTGCAACCTTACAAAAGGGCTAGGGTAGCAGGAGCTTAAGTATTCCTTTCACCTCTTCTGCCCCATGATGACCCTCAAGAGTCCAGGCCTTCATCAGAAAATGAATCTTCTGGAGCCTGATCTTGGACTTCCAGCCTCTAGATCTGTGAGCAACAAACTTGTGTTACTTATAAATGACCCAGTCTAAGGTATTTTGATATAGAAGCAGGAATGGATTAAGATAAGGTGATAATCCTATCTTACTAGCTAGGATCTTGAAAGTTAGGGAAGCTGAATAATGTGACCACAGTTACCCACCTATCATGTGACACAGTCCAAGATCTAATACATGGGTGGCTTCTCACATTGTCTCTAAATAACCACTTCCATCCCTGCTCTCACTCTCAGAATCCTCAATATTTTGAAGGGTATGACTCATTCTGTTGAATCTCTTATTTTTAAGTGTTTTATGCATGCTGGCTTATTTCATTCTCACAACTCTGTGAGTTAATTTTAACTCATTTTTCACAGACGTATGAAAAGTGATGTTTACCACCTGTCAGTCTCCATCAGGCTGAGACAGAAAGCCCAGAGCAAAACTCTTCAGTGGAGAGCTGACAAGTGCAGGCTTCAAAGTGAGGCTGCTGGTCTATTGTTTGGCACACACTGCAGGGTTCCCTCCCAGTTTGATATGGCATGGGGGACTCTTTTCCCTCTGCTGTGATCTCAGTGCTATCTGGGTTATTTGTGCAGTCTGTAAACCTCTGTATGTGTGTTTGTGTGTATGTGTACATGTCTGTGTTTTCAAGCTTGCAAGAGTCTTGTGATTTCAAGTTTATAATGCTGCCATTTAATTTATGTTTTGAAGGAAGATTTTTCCCAAGAGATCACCATCCTGTTATTTCAAATGCTAATGCCTGCCAGGTCCCAGGTATATCCAGAAGACCATGTTGAGTGTGAGAAGAATGCTGGGGGATATGGTGTAAGAATAGGACTTGGAGGTACACATCTGTGGGTTTAATGCTATCCCATCCTTGACAAGTTAAATGTCCTTGGTCAGTTTTCCTGAGCTTTGTGAGATTTTTTTTTGCCTACTATAAAAAATAGGAATAATAACATGTACTTGGCTGGACTATTAAAATGCTTTAAATTATATTAAACTAAATTAAATTAAAAGCTTGGCACAAAGGGTTGGGGATGCAGCTCAGTGCTGAGTGCTTGCCTAGCATCAGCAAAGGCCTGGAGTTTGCGCTCCAGCATCACAGCCACAAAACAAGCTTGGCACAAAGCAGATGCTTCATGGTTGTTAGGATTCTTCTTCTGTACTTGACAGTCTCAAAGCTCGGTTTTACCCATGTGTGGTTCTCACTGATCTAAATAAGGATTCTTTCATTCTTCCAAATGTTGAGGTAAGAATGGCCTTTAAAAATAGAAGCTTAATACCAAATAAAAGAATCTAATTATTTTCTGAATCAAATCTTGCCAAAAGGAGAAAACTTGTTTACTTTAATAATAATTCCACTAATGTTCCTGACTAAAATATAATTGTATTTTCTTCCCTGTGTTCTCATAAACATTTATCAAATGTGATTTAATTTTTACATACTAAAAAGCAGCACTATGTTTGTGAAATGTTAATTGTTATGGACATTGCTAAAGGTAAACATATCCTAAGAGGGTTAAGTGTTTCTTTGTAAAATGACACCTTCCAGTTAAGTGTTTGTAAAATGTTGTCATCACCCAGAACATTGTAGATGACGAAAGTGTGTGCTGACGACACTGGTGAACCTATAAATGAGAGGAGCGGCTATCATTGTCCTGCTGACAAGTATGTAGCAATATAGGTTTGGATTAATAATATTGATGTGCAATGAATAAGTCTCTCTATTCCATTTTCTCACCCCTCTTGTCTGCTTAAATGCTGTATTCATCACATAGTAAGTGCTCAGAAAAGACTGGCTCTCATGATTCCTTTGACATATACTAGTGTATGCTTTGTTGAGTTCTGGGAAGGTAGCTGCATAAAATTGTTTCTAACAAGAGAAAGTTGGAAAGCCATCCTAAAGTTTTTTTTGGGTTCAGGCATTGTATGTAATATAAATGAAGTAAGAGTCCCTAATTGGAACTGTATGGAATGTTATAGGAGCAATGTGGAGAATCATGTACTAAAGGACTCTTTGAAGGATCACTTTCTATATAGAGCCTGGGAATGGTCCTGCAAACCTGTAATGCCAGCTACTGGGAAGGCAGAGATTGGGAGGATCATGGGGAAAAACTTCTCAAGACCCCTTCTCAACAAATAAGCTGGGTATGGTGGCTCATGTCTTTAATCCCAGGCTCCCCAGAAGCTGTACAAAAATAAGAGACTAAACCCCAAAATAACTAGGCAAAAAAGGTGGGGTAGGGGCTCAAGTAGTAGAGCCACTGCCTAGGGTTCAAAATCCTAGTAGCACACACACAAAAAAAAATACCCATACTGGTATACGAGGGGTCTAACCTAGTTTACCCACAACCTAGGAGACTTGGATTCCTAGAAACTCAAACCTCATAAAAGACAGTAAGTCAATGAAGAAAACTACTTTTCACAATTTTGCTCATATTTACTGTAAGCATGGGTGTCCAAAACTCTTATTTTCCTGACAATAGCCTCCACCACCATTCTTACTAGACCTCTAGAGTATGTAGCAGAGAGGATCTATAGCTCCACCCTCTGCATGTCCTTGGAGGTTTCCGTGTATCTGTGGCTGCCCCATTAGACACCTGGTGGACTGAAATAACCTTTGTTTATTTTTTATGGACTCCCATATGAAACTGGTCCCAGAGAGAGTTACTATAACATAGGTTTCATTCTGTCATGCTCCATTAATTAATGATTGCAGCATCTATTTATCCAGTGTTAGGTGCCAATGACATGTTCTACATATGGACAAGTTTACTGAAACAAAAGCCTTGACCCTATGAAGCATTTGTAGTATAGGCAAGACTTATGGTAGTGAAGAAAAATAAAGCAGGGTAGCATGGACAAGAAGTGGGATTGTGCTGGTTAAGCAGAATAGTGAGAGGAGGCTTATTCAAGGGGTGGAACTTTGACCACAGATTTAAATAAAAGGAAGAAGAAGGCCATAAAGTGCTGGGAGAGATTGGGGCTGTTCTAAACAAAAGTAATAGTGAGTTTAAAGACTCTGAGTTAGGTGCATCTGAGAGCTAGTAAGGAGGCCTGTGTGTCCATGGCATACTGGACAATTAGTAGGAAGGAGTAGAAAGGGTAGAGAGATAGCCAGGAACCAAAGCAGTGAAGGCCCATCAGGACACCATAGTGAAGCTTTCGTTTGTTTTCCATGATTTAAAACTCACCCACGCTGAGATGCACAGACCAAAGTGGAAGCCAGGAGACAAGTCGGGGAGGACTGCCATAGTTCTGGGAAGAGATGATGGGCTGGATCCCAGTAACCGGTGGACAGCCACCATATTATAAAATATATAAACAGTTGTGTGAGTAAAATTTGCTTAAGCATTGGCTATGGGATATGAGAAAAACAGAGGCATCACTACTGCTGCAATTCCTTTAAAGTTCACCTACTTGAAAAATTAATCAAGGATTTATAAAGAGTGTGATTTACATGTGGTCAAAGCAGAAGGTTACAGGTTGTCTTCGTGTTTTCCGCTCCTCACATCCCAACCACTGGCTGGGAATATGGCAACACTACCAGTGGAGAGAAGTGTCTGTGTTGGGCCTGATGTGCCAGCCTGAAGCATCCTGAAGGTCTGGGGGTTACTGGCAGGTGCCTGGTGATGGCAGAGAAGGAAGGGCTTACGTGTGACTCACAGTTCAGATCTCAGAAGATCTGTGGTATAAGAGAGAGCCTGATGGGTTTATCTGGCCAGCAAGGGACATGGCCACGTCTATGCATCACAGAATCCAGGAAACAAGCTCCCAGCCGTATCAGGTGTAAATGATTGGCAGCTTAAATAAGGATGATGCAGTCAGGTGGGATGAAATTCCTCAAACCCTAGAAGAACAAATGGACTGGAGTCTTCCTCCCCCTTGTCATCTCCCCAGGATGCATCTCCCACCTACTCCCAGACCATCTTGGAAATAAGTGGGGGAAATAATGCTCTATGAAGTTCTATGAACTCCCTGAATACCTACCCATGCAAAAAATGCAAACAGTAGGTGAGAATAAGTATAATTTTGAATGCTTAATTCTTTATTCTTGTTTCCTTTGTACTGATTTTAGGGTGAGAGGCTCCAAATCAGGATGAGAAAATAAAAGAAGCTAAAGTTTTGGTACATGTGACTTGTCATGATTGAATTTCTGTCTTCCTACACAAGTTATTGTTGCTATTATGTAAAGGATGAGATACAAGTCAAAAATAAATAAATACACTGAGCAGGAGAAAAGCAGCAGTGCAAACCATTTTAGCTGCACTGATACTCTCAAAATACCTGTTCGTGCATGAGATAGCCAATTTAAAGAATGAAACATTTCAGCTGTAATAGCCATCCTAAAGAGATAACATTTATTTCCAGCCTGCCTTCTCAATGCTGTAAGGTCACCCTACAGCTGCTCAGAAGGTGGGCACTGTGGCAACCTAACAGGCTCCTTCATGGCTTCCTCAGGCCTATTCGTTTTTCTGGATATTCACACAGCTCTCATACAAATCTGACATATTGAAGAATTCCGAACTTTCTAGTTTCATTTAATGCTAGGAATTTAACATTTCAATCTGTGCTGTACATGGCACATATCCCTCTCTTCATGGCATTTGTCCTGTCAATGTCATCTGCTCTCAGATTTCAATTTCCCAGGCAGGAGCAAAGTCTATTTGGCAGGAGAGAAAAAGAAAATGCTATAACCCTTTGGAACCTTCTAATCTGGTTCTAGCCTCAGTACGTATTTAACTCTCTATTTTCAAACTCAGCTAATGCTCCATTAGAGACCGGAGCTTCCTTGGCAGAGGCTTATTCTCTTTGGCAGGAGGACAAAAAAGATGATCGTAACCTTCTGGCATTTTTGCTCAGATGATAACCTCAGTAACATTGAACTCCATATTGTCAAACTTGATTTATACAGTACTTCGTTGGAGAACCTAAAATATTCCTTCCAATTCAGGGAGCCAGTCATAGAGAGACTTATAGGTAAGTTGGGGCCAAGTCAGGCATGATTATGTTTGCAGGTTTACTTGCTTATTTAATAATTTATTTCAATGATGCTTGGTCTTTTCCATGTAAATAAGATACTATATGTAAGGGTGTACCAGTGGAAGGGGGGAGGATGAATGGAGGAGATGAGTGAGGGTATATGGTAGAATGGACTTCATATACTTATATGAGATAGAACAAAGAAACCTCTTGCAATTGCTTTAAGTGGGGCAGGCAGAGGGCTGATGAGGAGAGATGGGGGTGACCTAACCAATGTATGATATAAACCTAATAAGAATTGTCACTATGAATCCCCTCCTGCATAACGAATATATCCTAATAAAATTTTTCATAATAAAAATTAAATGACGGAGTAATTATTGTAAAATTAAAGGAAAATAAGGTCTCTGCATAGAGTAATGAATTGTGTATCACAAACTTAGGCTGCTTTTGGGTTAGACCAACCTGAATTTGATCATTAGCTCTATTCCTAAGATTTGCACAGTCTTGCCAGGAAAAGTTGTCTGAACTCTCTGAGCATTGTCTATGTATACAAAGCAGATGCAACAACTTTTACCTTACAGATTTATGGCTAGTGAGACAATGTATGCAAAACACTTATTTTAACACTTAGCTACGTCTTGTATTCATACATAATAAAGTTCAATAACGACTGGCATAATGAAAGTTAAAATGGAACTTATGTCTTGGTTTCGAGAGAGAACTCGACAGTAAACAGATGGTAAATATTGCACATTCCAAAGTGAAGTGGCAGTTCACCTACTCTGGATTTGTAGACCTCTAAGGAGGTCTCAGGAAGTCACCATGAGCTGCTTGTATTATGAGCTTTTTAAGGGGTTGGTGAGAACAAGAGAAATGTCAGAGGAGTTAGGCTAAGAAAACCACTGGTGTCTGATAGGTGCCTGTAGGACTCTGCAGCTCAGTGGTTGGTTTCTGACTCAGGTCTGAGAAAACAAATGAGTTGGAGGATAGATGGACGCAAGGATAACAAAGGAAGTAATTTCATTACCACTTCAATGGACCAAAGTCACACATATTCTATGGACCATGTGGACTGGTTTATGTGGCCTGGTTATGCTTGGGTTGTTGTATAACCAGTCAAGGAGATTTACCACAGGAAGGAAGTAGAGGTCAGCAAAGAGAGACTGGACTGGTAGTATGGTAATAGCCATTAATGACCACCTATATACTTATCTTTGTTAAGAATGCTATAGGGGAGATATCTTCAAGAAATTGGGAACTGGGATTGAGGGGACAAGAGTAAAGAATATTCAAAATTTCTATGAGACAGATTTAGTATTAATTATATGCCAGATACTGGAGTCACTACTGCCTCAAGGCATCACTGTCAGATAATAGCTTCCATTTACAGACTCCACCTTCCCTCTTGAAGCTAACCTAATGGATTAGAGAGCTGAAAATGCACAAAATGGGAAATCCGGGAAAAATTTAAAATGTCCTTTCCTATTCTTGGCTTCCTGCAATAGACTCTTCCTGAGGAGGAAAAGAACATTAGTTATTATGGAATACTAAAAATTTTCATGACCGAAGAGGGGTTTTGTCTTTTTGATCATTTAAGAAAATCACCCGGTATTACCTCTGAATGTTTCCTGATATTCCTTCCCAGCTGTCTGTACTCAAATTCTTGACAATTGCTCTGGTTCTCATTTTTGTTCACCACAGATGACATCCTCTTAGTCAAGAAGTTAATATGTGGGAATTGTACAGTATACACTTAACTGAGGCTCCCTTATGCAATAAGTATTTTTGCAATTCATTCCCACTGTTCCGTGATTTGTAGTTTGTTCCTCCTCATTGCTGAGTGTTTCCTTTGTGTAAGCATGACTCTGTTCAACCATTCTTGAGTGAACATCGTGGCTTTTGAATTTGAAGCTGTTATGAATAAACTTGCTGTGGTTTCTTGTGCACGTCTTTTTCGCCTTGGGTAAATACCTGGACATATAGTTGCTAGGTCATAGGTTAGTTCTATATTTAGGTTTATAGGAAATTGAATGTTTTTTTTCCTAAAGTCATTGTACCATTTTGTTTTCCTACCAATTATTAATGAGAGTTCTGATATTTGAAATCTTTGCCAACATTTGATGTTGTCAGACTTTTTCTAATGGTTAGGAATTCTGGTGTGTGTGTATGTGAATGAAATAATTTCCCTCAGAATATGTAATTGCTAAAATCTGAGAGACAAGGAGGGCAGGGCCTTGATGGAATATTCTAGAATGCAAGCTTCTAGAACAGAGCTGCACCTTGCTTTTCCACATAACTATCCAACTACCTATACCATTCTTAAACGTTCCCATACCCTGTTCTTAAATGAAATCATTGCGAGTCTTTCCATGATTTTATTTAACTCCCTCTGAAAGTTTGCTTCACAAGGAGGCAAACTTCCCCTCCTCACCACTCCAGATTGTCTCACCACACCTGCTGCCATTCCAAGTGTTCAACTCCCTGAAATGATATTACACCATGGTGCATCGCTAATAATAAAGGTTAAAAGATCACAGAAGCAAGACCATATGCCCAAACATGTTGTGTGTGCCCTGGCAAAGAGAATTTAAGGACTGAGTCAGATTATCTTCTGCTTGCCAAGAAACTGGATCAAAACTAGGGGAAAAGTTATTCTGTCATATGGGCCAGGGAGCCAAACAGTAGTTCCCTTAAGTGTGGTGGAGCAGAGAATAGCCAGTCAATGCACTGCTCTACCAAACAGTTTCCCTCAATGAAAGGAAAATAAATATTCAGCCTGACTCTGGAGGATTATTGAAAGATTTGGGTTTCACACAAGCATTTAGTCACCCATGGTATCCACAGAGGTGCTGGGTACAAGAATACCTTCTCACCATGGATACCAAAACCAGAAGTTGAACAAGTCCCCTATATAAAATTGTATGGTATTTTTCTATAACATATCCTCATCCTTCCACATAATTTAAAACATCTCTAGATTATTTATAATCACAATTCAATATAAATCCTATGTAAATTATTTGAATCAATGATAAGAAAACAGGCAAAATTATTTTCCTGATTTTTATTTTTGGCTATCTTAGAGATTGAACCCAGGTTCTTATGCATACTAGGCAAGTGCTCTGTCATTGAGATATATCCCTGGCCCTTTCCAAACATACTTGACCAATGGTTGGTTCATCCATGGTTGGAGCCCTTGAATGCACAGACTGACAGTTTCTTCAATCCCATCAGGATAGCCTCCCTCTGTTCAGGTCTTGGTTCAAGTGTTATGTTCTTAGATGGACTTTGTGGTCATCATCCCATTTCCAAAACACTCTACCACTGTTCATTTTTCAAAGGCATATCGCCTTTCTAATTATATAGTTTGCATACTCATTTTGTAGTGGTGGAACTCATCCACAAGAATACACACTTTGTGAATTTGCTTCATAGAGCCTGCTACTGAGTCTGTGGCACATAAGGCTTGGTACATATTTGTAGGATGCATGCACGAATACATGAACACAGAGACCAGACAGGGGTCAACTGGTCCCACTGCAAGTGAGATATTTATACCAACATACTCCTCTAGGGAGTCTGCTACAGCTAAAAGCAATAACTTAAACCACAGATCTTACCTGGGTGGGGTTTTATTTCTTCCTTTCTTCTTTTTCTTTTTGTGGTAATGGGGTTTGAAGTAAGGGCCTTCCTTTTTCTACGTAAGCACTCTACACCTTGAGCCATATCCCCAACCTTCAATAGTGTTCTTCATGTAAAATCAGGAATATTATAACTACACAATCAATATGTCCCAGTCCTTCAAATTTGAACTATTTGTACTTCAGGATATCTAACTTCTGGAGACTATATTCATCTATTTTTAAGTATACAGTTTAAGAGCCCAGATTTTCTATAAAATTATTTAAATTTAAATTTTTAGTCATCTGGTGAATTATTTTCATTAAATAAGTAACCCCATTATTTAGTCATGATAATTAAAGCATAAAGGAATCACATTTCTGAACAAATCTGCCTGCATTTGTTCAAAAACAGAAGCACAGTGTTTTCTCCTCTATAGTAAACTCCACATTTTGACCATATTCTTGAAGTAATTCCCAACACTTATTATCAAAAGCAGAGTGATGTTCTTTCCAGGAAATAAAGTTGCCATTGTGTTTGGGAGAAAAGGCGATGAAACACTTTAGTTTAGTAGTTCCACTGACTGAAGCAACTCTAGCACACTCATAACCAAAAATCATTATGGATAATATAGTGGAACTGTAATTTAGTTACAAGAAATAATTACAGTTAATAAACACTAAATACACTGCTTATCCTACTTATACATCTTAATCTCTTTTATTATTTTCTCAATCAGTAAAGGAAGAAACAGATTGATTTCAGATCAAAGCCCTGAAAAATGGGATTGTACTACTCACTAATCTAAGAAAAGCTACTATGACTACATAACTTTCTTTGACTATATATAAGAAAACAATGCGATTTTAATATATCTATCATTTAATATAGCCTTATTTTTGCCTATATGTGTAGTTTATGTTGTATTATGCTGACTACTTTCATTTCCAGTAAGTAGGTAATTGAAGCAAGATGATTTCTTTTCATTTTTTTAATATTTTATTTTTTTAATTATTCACATGTACATACATTGTTTGGGTCATTTCTCTCCCCTACCCTCCCCCCTCCCTTGTGTGGAAGTTTGTAACACTTCCCAAGCCCTAATTTGTTCTTACATCCCCTGATGAGGGTAAGCTTTTGTTCTGGTAGAGAAAAACAAAAGGCAAGGAGATTCCTAGAATTAAAAAACGTAGTCCAGAGAATAATCAGGATTATGACTGAGCTTGAAATGCTGAGGAGAACAAGGGCTAGTTGAAGAAATCAGGGACTGAAAGGCTGGAGATGTGAAGTCCCTGGGAGATTGAGTCAACTCTGCTTCACACATTTGGTAAAACAAACACATGAGATATTCATTGCACACAAAACAGCATCGTGACTGGGACAGAGTAACCGTTCAATGATGTTTAGCTAATGTCTTAGTTTGCACTGCTCTAACAAAATACCATAGAATAGATGAGATGAAGAAGAAATATTTATTTCTCACAATTCCAAAGGCTGCAAAGTCCCAGGTGAGGATGCAAACAGCTGCCATATCTGAAGAGGGACTGGCAAGTAGCTGCCTTCTTGCTATATCTTCATACATGGTCAGGAGAGCTTGCCCTCTTCCTTTTTAAAATAAGGGTATTAATTCCATCACTAAGACCACTTCTCATGATCTAAGATAACCCTAATCTTCTCCCAAAGCCACCTGCCCTTACCACATACTATTCCATCTAGAATCAGGGCTTTAACTTAAGAATTTGGGGAGTCACAAACATTGAGTTCACAGTAGCTAGTCTTCACCAAAAAGTACAATTGTTCCATGATTTCTTGTTAAGGGACAGAACAAAAACAAACTGATGGAAGTTATAGTGATAAAATCTGTGTAAATTATTTACAGCAAATGGAAAAATACTGAGTTATTTCAAGAAATGTGATGACTTGGGATGATTTAGAGAAACTCAAAGGGTCAAGAAAATATATATCTTTCATGACAATTGAAAATTTCTTTAGGTTCAGGAATTCTTTGATTCTAGGGCATTAAGGTTTTATTTAAAATTTGTTGCTTTTTGTTTGGATTATGGAGAAAATATTCCATAACAAAGATACACTCAGATAATTCTTATATATATCTCTAAAATATGTCTTATCCATGATAAAATACCAAATCATAGGACATATAAAGCAGTCTAGATTTCAAATACATGTTCAGGCAAAGTAAAACAGTTTAAAACTTCAATGCAGCAAAAATCTGTGAATTCCCAAAGATGGGATTTAGAGATGATTAATATTTTCCTTTATCTGTTCCAATGCTTACAATAATTTTCTTCTTGCAAAACACTTATTAAAGAGTACATTTTTAGAAGGTGGCTAGATTTAGTCACTCCAAAATTACCACATTGTCCATATTTTGTAAAGTTATGAAAAATACAGGATTGGAGATGTCAGCCTCATCACTCTGAAATACCTCAATTTCCAGTATTATGATTCATCCATATTTTTTTCCTGATTACAAATATAAAATCACCCAGAAACAAAAGATAATTTTAGGGTCATTAGTGTAATTACACTAATTTTATGTTTGTGTTCAGTAAAAGAGAAGAAAAACATTTCCTTCATAGAAATTCATTTTCTGAACTATCTTGACCTCTTCAGTCAAGGCTGCACCACCAGCTGAATATTCCTGTATCCAAAAAGGAAACTAGAAGTGAGAATCTTGTAAGCACTTCATTTTCCAACCTTCAGCTATACTTACAGTCTCCTTTATTGACTGGAAGAAATAAGTAGGGTTTGAACTAAAAATGTGAATGAAAAGTCAGATCACAAAAGAGGTTTCAAGACTTACAACTCATAATACCTGATAAATTTAACTAAGAATGATTTCAATGGTTCTAATATTTTCTGGTTGTTTCTACATTTAATAACATTTTAATTGCAATTAGTATTTTCCTGATATAATCTTCATTATCAAACACTAAATTTTCTTCCTATACTGTATGCAATCTGGTTAGCCAAAATAGCTTTGAGTATGATCCATATGAGTACATCTGTGTATTTGTTCTTTTTAATTTCCATACAATGTTAAGTACTCTGTGGATGGGTATTCTTTTTTGAATACAATACAATTTGTATTCAATTGTATCCAAAAAGGATACAATTTTGATGATGACTGAGATACAAAATTATATACAATCAGCACTCCTATCTGCTAATTCCATATTCTGGATTCAACAAATGTAACATTGTTATTGAAGAACACTACTTTGTTAGACCTATGTTACTTGATTCTGTACTGAGCATGTACAAACACTTACTCTAGTCATCTCTTCTTGAATAATACAATATAGGCAGGTCATGGTGATGCACCCCAGTAATCAATGAGACAAAGAGTATGAGGTGAGAAGGCCACAAGTTCAGGACCAGTCTGGGCTACACTTTCGGGGCTGGGATGTGGCTCAAGTGATAGAGCACCTGTTTAGTAAGCACAAGCCCTGAGTTCTAACCCCAGTACCAAAAAAAGAGTAGAGCATAACAATTATTTACCTAGCACTTACATTACATTAGGTATTATAAGTAATCTAGAGGTCATTTAAAATATGTGGGTAGACTATATGCAAATAGTGTGCCATTTTATATACAGGGTTCCATCATCCTCAAATTTTAGTATCCATGTGCGGTGGGTTGTACTGGAGCTGAGCCCTTTCAATACCAAAGGATAACTGTATAATTTTTTTCTATAAATATAAAAAAATGAAAACTATTCACAGACTTAAATAGGTCAGTATACTTTGACTTCATATTTTTTGAGAGGGCATTACGGCTTCATCACTTTCCTTAATTCCTCCCAGATAGGTATGTAATTATATCAATGTCTCTCAGTTTGTCAAACATGTACTCCTGGAGAGTGTCCTTACTGATGCACATCTGGTAGTGCATACAGAGAAGAATAAGGCACGATCTTTTCCCAAACAAATATAAAATCTATCAGGCTAACAAGTCATGCATAAAAATGACAAAAATGCAAAACAGGAAGCAATAGGAGCTTAACACAGTCATGTAAAAATGCCATGTAAATTAAAGTGTGGGAGAGGCTTCCTTATTAGAGTCAAAAAAATGTTCTTTCAAACTAATACTTGAAGGACAGAAGTATCTCAGTCAGACCAAAAACTCTCCTTTTTAATTTAAATAAATATTTCTTGACCCCTCTCGCTCCCTCCCAAACACTGGCTCACACTTTCTGGTGAGGTTCTACATAGGAAGACATAGAATAGCTACAGAACAATATTGGGATGCATTTATTCTCTGTTGACTGACCTGTGAGACAGGCTGATTCACCTACAAAGGGAGGATCAGGAGAGCCCTATGGCAAGAAAAGGGAAGCCCCAACAAGATTTAGGAGAGGGTACCCATCTAAAACATGACAGCAAGCAGGGGGCACAGTTTGGCAAGTGTAGAATAAACACAGAATACTGGTTCTTTACTCCTTTGCCACGAATCATGGGTGAGTACAGTGAATTATCCAATTAACTGATATCAGGACTTTGAGAGGATGGGATGATTCAGAAGCTACAACAATAAGAATGGCAAGAGAAGGAAAGGAGGAAGAAGAAAGAAAGCAACACTATCATGAACAAATGTTTCTTTTCCCCACTCTAAAATGGATGACTTGTGACAGGTTAGAACATTCCTCATCATTTCCATTGAAAAATACTTCACATCTTTCTTAAAACACCTAAAGAAAATTTCCTGTATATGGTAGAGGTAGTGTTGTTCTAAGTTTTAAATATTCTCAAAATAAATGGCAGGGTACCTGGTGAGTTTCCACAGGTAAAGATGAGAGGGCATTAGTGGACCGCCCAGATCCACAGTATTTTCTTAGAAACGTCCATCTCTACTACTACATGACATGACACTGGCTGCTGCTTCCATATCTGTTAGAATTCTATGTCTATATCTTGTTCCTCAGATACAGATGCAAGTGGCCTGATGAGATTCAAGTCCTTCCTAAAGTTGCCACTGTTTCCAGGTGGGCCACTGGAGAACTGATGGCTCCTTGACCATCAGCGTACAGCTAAGCTGGCTTGTCTCCTGATTGAAACCAATCAGAACCTCTGTGAAGGTAAATCCCAGAGGCTCCCACCCAAGAGACCAAGGTCCTCAGCACAGTACAGGCTCAGAATTTGGGCGGTGGGGAGAAGAGAGGCAGCTGTTTGCAATATGACATAGACATTCTTGGAAGTAAATTAGTTCACAAGCTTTACATTACATCTTCAAAATTAATTCAATTTCCTTTCTGTTTGGTCATCAATTACACAGAATTATTGCTCTGCTTATCAGTATCTATGTGACAAGCTAATAAGCTATATTTAATATAGAAAGTCAATATTTAAAGACAATATTTATATTAGTATAATATCAAAATAGTCAGATATATAATTACATATGTGCTATCATTACAGCTATAGCAAGCTCTTTTTGCCTTTGAGGAAAATATAAAATATATTAACATTAAATTATATTATATATATTAACATATTATATTTATATATTATATAATATATATATAATTTTTATATATTATAAAATATATATTATATTATATATAATATTAACATTAAAATATATTAACATTCCTATTGTTTGAATGTGGATTATTTCTCATTATTTTGTTTCCTTCAATATTTGGAACATGTATTAATGTATGTAGCTAATGTTTAATGTCTGTTTTAATTTGAAAGTGTTGATTTAAATACTGGAGGTGTTGTACTCAGTTACTTTTACCTTTGTGAAGAGCACAATACATTTTTTTTTCTTTTATTATTCATATGTGCATACAAGGCTTGGGTCATTTCTCCCCCCTGCCCCCACCCCCCCTTACCACCCACTCTGCACCCTCCCTCTCCCCCCCATCCCCTCAATACCCAGCAGAAACTATTTTACCCTTATCTCTAATTTTGTTGTAGAGAGAGTATAAGCAATAATAGGAAGGAACAAGGGTTCTTGCTGGTTGAGATAAGGATAGCTATACAGGGCATTGACTCACATTGATTTCCTGTGCGTGGGTGTTACCTCCTATGTTAATTCTTTTTGATCTAACCTTTTCTCTAGTTCCTGGTCCCCTTTTCCTATTGGCCTCAGTTGCTTTTAAGGTATCTGCTTTAGTTTCTCTGCATTAAGGGCAACAAATGCTAGCTAGTTTTTTAGGTGTCTTACCTATCCTCACCCCTCCCTTGTGTGCTCTCGATTTATCATGTGATCAAAGTCCAATCCCCTTGTTGTGTTTGCCCTCGATCTAATGTCCACATATGAGGAAGAACATACGATTTTTGGTCTTTTGGGCCAGGCTAACCTCACTCAGAATGATGTTCTCCAATTCCATCCATTTACCAGCGAATGATAACACTTCGTTCTTCTTCATGGCTGCATAAAATTCCATTAGAGCACAATACATTTTAAATATTTCTATTACAAAGGGGCTAGGAAAGAAAATGAAGTGAAAAACATATAAAAGGTATTCTGAGGAGAATTAAATAAAAATTTCCACATGTATAACAGTAAACATGCATAATTTACATATGAACAGAACCAAGATTGAGAGTTTGGTTCTGAAAGGCCAGACATGATGGGTGCTGCTTTTCATCCCACCTCCTCTGCAGAGGAGGATCCTGGTCTGAGGGCAAAAAGTGCCATCCCTGCTGTCTGAAAAATAACTAAAGCAAAAGGGCTGGGGGTGTGACTCAATTGGCAGAGCACATGCCTAGAAAGCGCTGGGTCCTGAGTTCAAAGTGCAGTATAGAAAAATATAGACATCTGTACATCTGAATGTATAATTCATATTAGAATTCATGAGCATGACACAGGATTTAACACCCTGTGAGAGGTAAGATCAAGTCTTGAGTTTATTTTATCTTGGTTGAGTGACTTTGTAAAGGTCTTTGCCTCATCTTCCTTTTTTATAAAACCTGAGTTTTAGCATCCTCCTCACTGGGTTGCCTCAAGATTTAAGAACTGAGAAAAATAATTCCATCTACCACAGACTGTCTTTGAAATGCCTATGTAGATAGGTGAAAATGGCAGTGGGTGAAGAGAGGACAGCAGTGAGAAAAGCATGACATGAACTCCTTCTGAGTCATCAGGCTCAGTCTGTTGTGCTGAAAACATTATTGTCTCCCAACAAGGCAGAATTCACTAGGAAGGTAATTAATAAATGGGTGATGACATTCCTGGCTTTTCTAACTTTTCATGTCATTCCTGGGCTAATGCTTTATTTAAAATATCAAATCCACCTCTCTGTATGTGTGAGTTCTCCTGCTTTGTGTGAGTTCTAGATTTCACCACTTTGAGTCAGTTTAGGCAACATCAATACTACAGTCTAGGAGTCCTGTGTCCACCATACCTACTGGTACATCACATTTCTTAAGGTCAAACTTCAAACTTGCCTATCCAATAGGAGGTCAAGAAATAGTCTAAGGCTATTTTTTTTTTTTTTGAAGTAGACCCTGGTCTTAAGGAACAAGCAGTTAGCTGGGTTTGAAGAGAACTTTCAGCCCCTTTGCTCATTTCTCCATCAAACATGGTCACGTGGTGCCTCACACTGAGAGGCCCCAGCAGCTGGGTCTTCAAGTTAGTCTCTCCTCCCTTGACTGTGCATGTCTCCAGGCAGTGCACTGACCTTCTGTGTACTTTTTTTAGTAGAAGTCATGAGCTCTACTGAAGGTTTTTGAATTACATTTTCTCATAAGTTTATAGTTATTTACTATGTCAAGCTCTTTTATATGAAGTTCTTTGTTCCATTAAAAGTGTTCCCCCTTATTTTTATTTTTAGAGTAAATAAAAACTTCATATCTATTTTTCAGAGTACTGATTATTTTTAATGCAATGATGATAAATGCTAGTACAATGACTTTCAGTTGAGGTTTTAAAAGTCAAAACAACATATAAAATTATTAAAATTGTTTTCTGAATGAGCCACTTTTGACATCTTTAATCAAGAGCAAAAATAATTTGAGGGCCAATTATTTTTTTCCTATTCTTGAGGATTGAGGTGAACAAAGTAAGAGGTGTTTTTTTTGCCAAAATACATTAGGTGAACATTTTTTATGTCACTCTCTAATAACAGACATGTATTATTTCTGTTATTATTGGACAAAGTCCTAGCTGACGGTGATCCCAGAAAGCATGAGATGCTTTCTTCTACATGATGGAGAAGTTCTGCTGAAACTTAACAAAAGTGGGGAGACAGGATTCTAAGCAGCCCTAATCACAAAAGAATTATCTTTGAAAATTTCACAAATTAAATTTATAAGGGATTGCTTTTGTAGGAGAAAACCGTTATTACAAATAATCACACTTTGTTTTTTAAGTTTATCATTTTGAAAGGTTGGGTTTTTTGAGTGATACTTTGTAACACAGATGTGGCTTCGCCAGTGTCTAAATGTTTCCTCGCAACACTTAGCATGCTCTCCTACAAATGTACTCAGTTATTCCACTGCTAATGCCAACACAGTATTTGATTCAGTGTATTTGATTGATATAATTGAAATTATTGTTTTGGTACATCAGAATAATGTTTTTAAAACAATGATTGACTTTTTATCATTTTCAGTGTATAAGATTATAGGAACATGACATGTGAAAGGTTTTTTTTCCTCCTTATGCTCCTTAAACTATTCACAAGTGGATGGATGAATAGATACAGGTTTTCAATGATGTACTGACAGGGACAGATAAAATACACAAAAACAGAAGCTGTTCAGATTATCTCAAATGTGTGTGCAGGATTGCTACTAAAACTTAGAATGGGATTTTTGAATTGACTTTAATTCACAAAATAAGAGATTGTCAGTGTTGGAAGTAACCTTGGATAACATAACTCATTCATTTTTTCCAGTGTAAGATACCTGAATGTAATTAAAATGATCATGCTGGCTTCTGTCATGCTGAGTGACCTTTCTGGCAGTTGGCCTTGGTTCACAGTCTGTTCTTTGGAGTAACATTTGCCTGTTCTAATCCCTCTTCCTGGTGACAGTCCTTTCAAGCAGCTGAGAACACACATATTGTCTCTGTCTAAATCCTTTCTCTCCAGTGCACACATCCCTAATTTCCTACCCCATTTCCCAGGTGATAAAGATTCATCGTCCCCTGCACTTTCCACACCAGACACCTGCAGGTGGCTGATGTCTTGCTCCCAGGTGGATCTGACAGGGACAGAGCACTGTGACACCAAGCAGCCTCCTTCTGGACAGCATTTCCTACTAACACTTTATTAGCGAAGGTTTAGTTCTGAAATATAGCAATCTATAGCAATCTCATAACTTTTCATGTTTTTAAAACTTTTGTCTTTTTTTTTTTTGCTTTTATTTGTTTTACACATATTCTCTCTTTGCTGAAAAATGGCCCCATTGTAGCCACTTTGGATAGAGCTGCAGTAAGATAACTGACACCATAGCAGAAGCAAAAGCTCAAACTTGTCTGCTTCTATTTTATTCAGACATTTACTATAGCTCTCAAAATAAAAATAAATGATGTTATATTTAATTGAATTTGGACACTAAACTCTATCTGCTTCTATTGTAAGAAAATTAAATTCCACTTGTGGTTTCAATAAGAAAAAAGACACAATTTATATTTTCTTTAAAATACAATTTTTAAAATTATTATCCTCATTTGTTGGGGATTGCAGGTAAAACCTTACTTCTTAGCAGTTTGTCATTACAGCATTGATTCACAGTTTTAACTCACCACTCTTTTCCCTCACAGTTGTCTTGGAATATAATTTTAAGAAAAAGTTTATCAAAAACTACAAGTTAAATTATATTCCCTAGGGAGTAATTTTTAAGTTCTATAAAATTGTATTTATTACTAGCAAGTACAACATTCTCTTCTGATATTTAAGAGTAATTCTTCAATACCTCTTATGATATTAGAAAACATTTTAAAATATGAAAAACATGCACATGAAAAATAATAATCATCTCTATTTATAAACAATTCAGATAGCTTACAATTTTATAAAGCAAGACAAGATAAGCTTGTATCAAATTTAAATAACTTTTATTTTACTATCAGTATAATTTTATGACTTAAATCTGGATTACTATACTGATTTCCATTTGGATGGAAATAATGCCAGGAATTTCTTTATTTCTTTTGTTCTTTCTGAGCAATTTTCTTCAGTCATGGGTTTTCATTTAGGTTCTAAAATTCTGAATGAAGGAAAGAGGACTGAAGTCTTATTATTGTAATTTTTTCTCCTTGGGATCTCAACAGAGACTGATTCATGATCTTCAGGAAAATATATGTTGTTGCACATTTATGTCTAAGCATTTAGATTTCCTTTCCTGTTCCCTTTCCTTTTTCACTTTTTGTAGATAAAATACTTCACTTTTCACAAGCAGTCCAATACATGGAAAATCCCACTGAATTCCATTGTGATATGGTATAGCAGATAGTCTGATTATTCTAGTTTTGCAGGCTGTAAAAGCTGAGGTGAGGAGGTTTGATTCAAATCATGCAAATGTGGTACACAAAGTTTTGATTTCTGATGTCAGAGAGCCACCACAAATGCTGTATCATTCCACATTTGCAGGCTGTCTCAAAGTTTTGGTGTATTAAAGAGTCGAGCAGTGAAACTGTACCTTCAAAATATCAAAGGAGATTGTCAATGTTGATTACATAGATTCACAAGCGTTTTCTCTGAACATATTTTATTTAGATAAAATTGTATTTTGTTTTGAAATATATATGCATATGTGTTTTAAATCAATACATAGTGATTTGTTATCTGTGTATTTAAATAAAAATATACTTGGAATTATAATTGAATATGCTTTGGCTATTGAATATAATAAAAAAATCTTTCATGGAAAAAAATGCCTCTAATCCAGTTAACAAACAGTATTGAATTTTTATTTCACCTATTGTTAGACTTTTATCTAAAAAGGTATAGCAGACAAATATGATAACAAAGACTCTTCAGTGCTTCATAAAATCTCGTGTATTTTAATCCTCCCACCAATAAGATACATGTAATGTGTTAGTTTCAATCAGGTAAGACAAACTGGGGATGACATAGAAAAGAAGAAAAGTGAAGAATTCACTCACAATACTGACAGTTTGCAGCCTAAACATAAAAGTTCTAAGTGAAGCAATGAATTTATATTTTTTAGTTAGAAGCAACAGATTTAAATTTTGCAGTCATGAATATGTTCAGTGTAGATTTATGAAATAGGGGTGCTATTGCTTATGCAATTGTTACTTTATTTTATATATACTTTATTTATATAATGTTATCAGTTACTGCTGAAGACAAAAATCTCTCCATACTTGCTCTATTTTCTCTACTCTTCCCATTTTCTCTCAAATTGTCCTCAAACCAGCCTTTCCTCTCCATGACAACCATCAATCCACCTGATAAATTAAAGATGACATGAAAATAAATACTAAATTCTAAGCTCATCCTACCAGACCTACAGCTGCTTTTGTCATGGTCTTTTACTTCTGCCTTCTCAAAACTATATTATTAAGGCACCTGCATCTTCAGGACTTTTGTCTTTGGTGTTTGGTTTTTGATTTATTTTGTTCCAGTTTCTACTTCAGCTGTTTCTCAGTCTCCCTTCTTAAATTCTCCTCATTTCTGTAATCCATGCTTTAGTCCATGTAATCCTTCCTTTTCGAGTTTTCCTTCAGATTATTGTCATGTCCTCCAGATTTTTACATCAGGGCAGACTTCTAATTCTATAACTCCAACCAATTCGTCTTACTTACAATCTCAAATTCATGTGTCTTATGATTATATTACATCTTCACTTGGAAGGCTGAAAATAAACTCAATTTCCCCATTCCAAGCCTGCTGTCCTGCCATCTTCTGAATCTCCATGACTGCTTCTTCCTCGTTGCTAGGCAACCCTCACATTCCAGTTGCTAAGGCTTCAAACACTGGAATCATTCCTTATCCTTTTCCTTTTCTTACCTGTCATATCTAATACATCAACAAATGCTCAGAACGTCAATTAAATTGTGACATTCCTCAGTTCAAAACCATTCTACAGGTTGTTTCCCAACCCATAGGGAGTGAGAGCTAAAGCCTTCACAATAACACACTGACTTATTGGAGTTTTGATTTGGGTTTTGTTCCATCAACTGTTATTTATTATATGGTTCAGTTCCCATCTCACTCACGGTTCTAATAGATAGACCTCCTTCACTCAGTCCTGCCTCAGGTATGAACTATAGACATGCTGGGTAGGGAAGCTAATGGAGGTCTGAAACCCTACCATTTAGACAGGCAGCCTAGGGTGAATGAACCCTGGGATATGGGAGGTTTCCCAGAAAAGTATGAAAATAGATTTCCTCTCTAAAACCTGTTAGAAATGTTTTCAGAGATGTGTATTTGGTTGTGAGTGAGTGTCCAAGAAGCTTCAGGAGCAAAGAACAGGCCTGTTATCACTAAAGCTTTGTGTGTGATGACATTTTTGTTCTGTTAATTCCTAGGTTTTTATTTCATCCTTGATGGGTTCATACTTTCCAATAAAATGACACAATACACTAATGTACTTGGTGTTTGTAAGACAGAGAGAATTGGATGAGTTGATGAACACTGTATTTGCAACCATAGTTTGAGAGCATAGCATTTTTAATTTTCTAACAAAATGGATTACCATGAGAACAATAATGTGAAAATCCTTTGTCATGGACTCTGTTGGAGAGTTTTGAAGATACTCCAGAGTGTTAAATGACCTGGAAAACTCAGTGTATGGAAAAGTCTATTGTTCTTACCTAGTTATTTCCACTTCTGCACATGACTGAAATATTAGCATCACAGGACTAGCTGTAGTGACATACAGAAGGAAGGGAATTTCTTCACCTTGTTCTTTACTCAGTAAAATCTCAGAGATACTTTAGTAGTTTCTATTCCACAGGCTACCTTAATAACAGGTATCTGAAATATCAAAAAATCTTATTAAAAGTTATTTTCCATATGTAATGATAACATGCCTACTTATTTGATGTTATCAGCCTATTTGAGAAGGCGTAATAACCTGGAGTATTTAACACAATGCAGCTATTGTCTGTAGATTATATCTGTTATGTGATGGTCAAATTAACCTTACAGAGTTTCATCATTCTATAAATCAAAAGGAAAGAAAGATAACGAATAATTGGTATAAGCAATCCCAAACATTAATCTTCTCCATGTCTCTGAAATCTATCTATTTCATCTTTTGTATAAGCATAGATTCAAAAGTCACCTAAATCACATGATCAAAAACCTTTTACTAAAAGTGTTGTGTTTCTTTTTTTCTCCATGTTTAACATATCAGAAGTAAACTATGAGAGAAAAATATGGCCATAAAATAAGTATATCAACTTTCTTAAAGTAACTTTCATTAAAATGAAAGCATAAAACTTTTCAAATGACAATTTCCACTCATGGTCACAGAATGCAACTGACTAAACTCAGGTCTGTGCCACTGTGTATAATTTAAAAGCTACCTGAGAAATTTTGTGGATTATTTCTTATGCTTTTCATGAGCAATCACTAAAAAATACAAGGGGGTACCAATGTCTACATCACAATGCACAAGACATAGGTATTTTAATGGTGTTTTCAAAGTGAAGGGAAGTGTTACTGAGCTAAGGAAATGATCTAATTCGTGCAATGATTTCCCATTTTTGAACTCCATGTCATTGCCTCTTAAAGTGTACTGCCACTTTTGTATCTTGGCTACAAATAGTCTAAATCATTAATTCACGTACATTAGCTATAGGATTTTTACTTCCTAATTTTAGCATCTTATTCCTGAGGATAACAGATCATCATTTGCAGATTACCTAATGTTTCTAGAGGCATGATTGTCAGTTCTTCAATTTACATTTCAGCTCTCTTTCCCTTGATTATTATGCCCCAGAAAACTTAAGTCTGGAGAAATAACTTTTAAATGAAATTCTGTTCTGCATATAATATAAAATGTTTTTGTAATTTTGAGTATTGCCATATCACTTATTCCTCATGTGTTTAGGCATCTGTATTTGTCAAGATTAGGTAAAGAAAAAATAAAACACTCAAAGTATTTCAGGCAGAAAGAATTTAGATAATAGCTGCTTTAAAACTGCTAAACTGACAAGGAACAAATGCCAGGAAAGACCATTGCTGAATCTTAGCTTAACTACAGGGTTTCAAAGAGGGAGGAAATGGGAGAAGTCTAGGTAATTAACAGCAGTGAGCACACCATCTGCCCTGAGACTTCAGACACCAAACAAGCACTGAAGCCACTGTGGCTGGGGGGACATGGCGGGATTCCATTGGCTTAGGGCCCCACTCTTTGTTTGACCCCTGTTCAGCGGTGCCTAGTGCTGAAGATTGCAATAAGTTTTGTGAGCAATCAGTGACCAGGCTCCAAGACTTCTAGCATCCTGGAGAAAACAAGAATTAGGAAATGGTTCCATGTACCAACCTCAAATCCTGCCCAGTATTACATAATCCTTTCAATTATAAATGAAAGCCTTTTCCAAAATCCTTTTCCAATCATTCAGAACACGATTATATTACTTTTGTAGGCTAACTTTATATTCCCCAGAGCTCCTCCTTCCTCTTTTCTCTCTCTCCTTCCACCCCTCCTTCCTTTCTTTCTACCCCTCTTTTTCTTATTCTTCCCTATGGGATACTAGAGGTGGCAGGGAGAGGGTAAATAAAGAGGGTGAAGAAGGATGAATGTGGTCGATGTACTTTCTGTATGTCTATGAATATGGAACATACAAAAGTGTCCAAGTCAGTTTAAGAAGGGGTTGGGGAAGAAAAGAGAATAATGGAGGAGATGAACTGAAGTACATTGTATGTATATACGGAAATGTCACAACAAAACCCCTTGTACAGCTATTATACACTAACAAAAATATTTTATAAAAGATAGGATCAAATTTGAATCCAGAATACAAAGAAAATCCCAGCAGATTCTCAGTTAAGTTTTGTTCCACTGAATAAAAGACTATGATACCATTTTATCACATCTGTTTAACAGATGTTTGTTAAACACTCTCCACACACCAAATTCCAAATATAAGTGATTTTTTGTATGTATGTATAAGTATGTATATATATATATATATATATATATATATATATATATATATATATACTTGATTTCAAATTCTCAAACCAATATATCATCTATAAATAGGCTGATATTGAGAATAATATTCTTCTCAATATCGAACCATTCCTCCCAACCTGCATAACTGCCAGATATATGCTGTTGAGGAAGTTTACATAACTTCAGATTACATATTTCTTACCAATTTATAAATGACTTATTTAGACTTTATATTTTTGTTCACATATCCAGGTATTTTGATATACTTCATATGACAGATTTCCTGTAAATCATTAGTGTGAACATTATGTTCTACAAAAGAGAACTACAAATGTAGTTTAAAAATAAACAAGTTTGAACAAATGGCAAAAATACAGATGTCTACCACAAGCTACTCAAAATGAAATATGACCTTATTACTGAATGACAATTGTGCGACAATTGTTCTCTCTCCTTCCTTGGCAATTAGAAATTGTACTTTTCCATTGATAGTGGACACTATGTGTGAAAAGTGACTGTGGACACTCCACTGGTTAGAATGTTCTTCCTAATACTCAGTCAAATCTGTTTCCATGGAATTTCCTTTGTCATTTTGAGTGGTCAGTTCTGGATGCTGTTATAAACTTGTCAACAAGTAAGCTGTGCTGTTAACACATACAACACATGTAACGACTAATATATGTGAAAAGTTTGTGGGGATTTTTCTCAATTTTAAAAACCACAAATGGCTAAAATTACATTTCCCAGTTTTGAAATTTGGAGAACATTCCATTCTATTCTTATCAGCTATAGCAGCCTCCAATGAATGGACCGATGCAAGGAGCAAAGATTTTCTGCCAGCTCTGGAGCCACAGACGCTCTTCTGTAATGGAAGGAGGCTCTTGCTGTTGGAACAGAGCCAGGGTCCACCAGAGACGGTTGTTGAAGTTATGAACTGAAACATTTCCTTCTCAGAGGCTGAACTCCGGACCTCTTTTAATGTACGCCATTTCTTATTAAGGCAGCGATTTAGTGGCTTGTGTCAAGCTGAAACTATCATTGTCCCCTTTGACACTGACAATGGTTTCAGTGGTTTCAGTGACAGACCATGACGCACAAGAATGTGAGTGAAATGAGGCTTCATTTAACGTGACACTGTGAGTTCACTCTCATGAGATTCATCAATTCTAACTCACTTACATCTTTACATCAATCTGTCTCGTTTGTTTCAATTGGTTCCTGTTCTATTAGTTGGGTGAAACAAGAAGAGTGCCACAACACTGCTCTCTGTCAAACCAAACCAGCTTCCCTAGGTTCCCTGAACATAGGTTTTCCAGCATCCTCACCTGGAAACCTGGATTTGATAGGCTGACAAAAAGGCTCTTCTCAAAAATTAATTAGAGGTTTGTTGACCTCCATGAATTTAATACAATTCAGTTGGTAATTGATAAAATGTACCAAGTCACAGGTGGTCAAGACAGTTAATCCCTTCCCTTTCCACCTGCTGGTATCTCTAGAATAAGTTTAAACTGCATACCCACCATCCATCTGGAAGCGAGCATTACCCCATAGCTGCTGTGTTCAGTTGCCTTTCTTATGTCACAAGTACCTTAAATTATCTGTGTCTAACTCTGCAAGGTCATTTAAGGTGTCTAGATATAATTCATCTGTGATATTCACAGTATCTAAAATGTAAAAATTCAATCCAGACTTTGATTTGTTAAGATGCTCTCTTGATGAAGAAAGGAGGACAGAATATTTATATTTAGGAAACAATACTTTCCAAGAAGTTTATATTTGTAGACAAAATACAGGTTATTTTAATTTCATTTTGTATATGGAGTCTATCATTCTTGTTGTAACAAGCAGAAAGGCAATGGCATATTTTGTCATAAAACCTCAATCTAATGCTACCCTATAGCAATGCAGTATATGGGAACGTTAACTGGGTAAGGTGTACATACTGTCCCTCAGAATGGCCCCCAAATCAGATACAGTCATTTCTTTTTTTTAATCCTAATTTTCAAGCTTGAAGAAACAGAAAATACAGAATTCACTGAGGAAAATACACTGTGATATTTTGAATCAATTAACCCAATGAGCCCAACAAATTAGAGGATAGATATGTGACAGCTTTGAAGTTAGGTCTGGTAATATAAATATATTATCAATAATTAGAAAACAAGGCTAAAACATTCGTCTGAGAATGAACTGACCTCCTTGTGTGAGGATTTTAAAAACCACATAAGTATTGTAGCTCAGGAGAACACAAAGGATTTAATCGGAGGCAGTTTATTGGCATCTACTTGCTAATGAGTATGAAATATATGTTCAATCATATATTTTCAAGAATTTTAGGGTGTTCATTTTAAATGACTATTAATAAATTATACATTTTCTAAAAGTTTGGTAATTAATAGTCAGTGGTTTCTGTTGACCAATGAAGCAATGAGAATGTGAAACTGAGCAAAACGCATATCGCCTTTCCTTCAGAAGATCCCCTCCTTGTGGATCTCTGCCAGTGTCTTTCTGTTTGTCCAGCTTAGTCGCTCTCTTCCAACTGAATCACGTCAGAAATCACAAAATCATAATACACTGACTGAGGAAGAGATCATGAAGCAGGAGGAGACAACAGACTGTGTCTCTCTCCCTGTTATCAGCAATTTTCTGCCATCTAAATGTACTTGCCCTGTTCTTATCAAACCAAAACTCAAATGAAAACAAAATATTTATATTTCTGGACTATTTCTAGTGTCTATGCTGACTAACACAATCAAGGTCTTTTCCAGTCAAAGATAAAGCACTTATTTGAAGATGCTCCATGAGTAAGACACAAGGGCCTCCTGGTTTTGGTTTCCTTCAACCTTCGTTTCAACTTTAAAGGCAGTCTAGTAAAGAAAGAACCGTACCTGCTTTCTGAACAGGACCCAGATTATGCTGTGGGAAGAGGAACTGGATTCTGTGAAGTAATCCTTTTGCAACAGGCCTGCACAAGCGACTCTTCGCCTGACATTAATTGGCCATCCTGTGAGAATGCCTGTTAAGAAAGAACATACACCATTGTGAATAAACAGGATCCTTTTCTAATTTGTTCTTTATTTAACCAAACACACTCTTCTTAAATCTTTTATATTGTGGTCCTATTCAGTCACATGTGTAATCACTGCGCTTTTCTGCCCATATAAACCAATGACTACAGTATTTCTGGTTAAATATATTCATCCAATTGTTGCTTCATCATATTTATTTTTCCTTATTTTTATTTAATAATAAATTAAATATCACTCTAAACTTCCATGAATTTCACATAATACCTTAAAACATTTAACATGTTAATTTATACCTACATTTCCAGATTTCCTGGGTTTCCTAAGATAATTTCTTCATAATAATTTTATGCTGTACTTAGCATTTTCAATGCTCTTTGATTATCTGTTTCAATTTAAGGATTTAAAATATGTGTTCCATCCTAAAAGCTTATAACTGACTTGCATTTTAACATATGTTGAAGATTTTTCTGGTGATCTGCAGGAAATTCACATTGTGGGGTAATTTCTATTTTTTTAAAAATTTTCATGAAGTTCACTTTTTAATGAAATTCTCCATTCAGTGAAATTTGTATTTCTGTAAAATATACTCTTATGAATTTATGAGTTTACTGGCATCAAAAACAGTGCATAATTACCCATTCCCATCACATATCTCAAAAAAACTGTTAGGTATCTATAAAGGGACCTATCAGTAGATCTTCCATGTTAAGATGCTACAAGGAATCCAGGGAAATGTCGGTTGCTTATTTAAAGATAAGACTGAGAAAAAGTGTTTGAATTGCTAGTAGTCTTCAACAGAGATCACTGATCTTTATTTTATTGTGTGCGTGTTTTGCTGGGGATGGAATCCAGGGCTCACACAGGCCAGGCAAGTGCTTTTCCACTGCAATACACAACCAGCCCATGACTCTCCCTTATATTAGTTGGAATTATAGGAAATTTCCATGTTTTTAAAAAAGATATATAGGTATAATTTATTTTTATTTTTCGTTAACATATATTATTTGTACAGGTGGGGTTCATTGTGAAATCTCCATAAGTGCATCTAATCTTAATTAGACAGCTAGAAAAACCAGTACTAAAGTTTGTATGGAAGCACAAAAGATTTCAAATAGCCAAAACAATTCTGAGCAAAAAGAGCAATGTGGGAGGTGTCACAATATCTGACTTCATATTATATGACAGAGCCATAGTAAGAAAAACAGCATGGTACTGGCACAACACCAGACAGGAAGACCATGAAATAAAATAGAAGACCCAGACACAAACCCATGTAGGGTACTGCCATTTGATTTTTGACAAAGAGCCAAAAATATGTGTTGAAGGAAAGACAGCCTCTTCAACACATGGTGCTGGGAATACTAGATATCCACCTGTAGAAAACCGAAGTCAGATTGTGTTTCCTCATCTTACACTAGCATCATTTCAAAGTGCATCAAAGATATGAATATAAGATCTGAAACAGTGAAATTACTTCAGGAAAAAATAGGGAACACATCTGATCACATATGCACAAAACAATTAGGAGAAAGGATGGACAAATGGAACCGTATCAAATTAAAAAGCTTCTGCACATCAAAGGAAACAGTCACCAGACTGAAGAGGCTGAAGAGACAGCCTACACAATAGGAGAAAATTTTCATCAGCTCTACATCTGACAAGGGATTAATAATAAGGATATAAAGGGAGCTCAAAAAACTAACCCCATAAAGAATCAACAGCTTATTGAATAAATGTGCAAATGAGCTGAACAGACAGTTTTCAAAAGAAGAAATACAAATTGCCAATAAACATATGAGGAAATTTTCAACATCATTGGCAATAAAGAAAATGCAAATCAAAACAACATGAGAATTCACATCGCTCCAGTCAGAAATTTCCATTTTTATTAGACAAAAGTAATGAAATATTGGTCATTTCATATGAGTAAGTGTAACATTTCCATTAATCCTGACTCACATTTCTGATATCAAGTTAAAATCCAAAATATCACTGTCATACACAAATGCACACTTTTAAAGTCAAGCAGAAAGCTTATCTTTTTTCATTCTTATTCCACATGAGCAAAACTGTGTGAGGAAACCGATTGATGCCTTCTAAGATTACTTCAAATGCAACAAAATCCCATGCTCTTTCTTTCCCTTTTTTATTTAGTAGAAGAATCAGTTTATCTTTAATGTTTTTGACTTTTCATGGTCAAGTAATTACAAAAGAGTTACACGGCAGACACAGGGGTCTTTTTATATTCTTCTGCTAAAGTTAACATCTCACATAATTATTGATTAATGATCAAAACAAGGAAAGTAATATTGACCGAACACTATTAAGTAATCTATAGATCTTATTCAAATTTTCCCATTGTTACACAAATGTCCCTCTAATTTCCATTCCAGCACCCAATAAAAAACCCCACATAGCAGTTAGGCATTCTACCTCTTTGTGCCTTCCAATTTGGAACAGTTCTTCAGTTTTTCCTTACCTTTCATGACCTTGACATCTGAGACGTTCTAGGCAGTTATTTTGGAGATAGTCTATGAGTTTGGGGTGGTCTGCTGTTAGTCCAGAACTAAATTCAGGTCACACGTTTTGGGCAAGAATATACAGGCATGACATTGTGCCCTCAATATCATTGCATTGAATCAGAAGACACAGAATGCCAATAAATATCATTAGTGGTGATGTTAAATTTGTTTTTTAATTAACGTATTATATTTGTACAGAGGTTATATTGTGACATTTACATAAATGCATATAATATATCTTTATTAGATAGATTCACCCCCTCCATCTTTCTCCTTTATTTACCTCCTTAGAACAATTTCAACAGATTTGACTGTTATATTTTCATTCATGAATACAAAGTATTCCAACCATATTTTCCCTCCTTCACTCTTTCCTTATGCCCTCTCCCTACCCATTTGTATCCATCCCTGGACAGGATCTGTTCTACCTATCTGTCTTTCATTTACTAGAAAAGAACTTTTTTGTTAGACTATGATAATTATGGCAGGGTGTTTCATGTGTCATTTATACCCTGAACTGAAATCCCATGTTCTTAACAAGCAAAGCTGTTGTCATTTTTGGTGATGGCCTACAAATGGAGTGATTACAAATGTTTTTCTTTTTTTTTATTCCCTTCTTCCCTTCTCTCTCCCTCCCTCCCTTCCTTCCTTCCTCTCTCTCTGGAGATTGAACCCAGACCCTTGTACATGCTAGTCAAGTGCTCTACCACGTAGCTAAATCTCCAGCCCTTGTTTCTTTGATGCACAGCCTCACTATGTTGCCCAGGTTGGGCTCAAACTTGTGATTCTCTTACATTGGCTTCTCCAGTGCTGAGACTACAGGTGTGCAAGCTACCATTCTTTTATTAGGCTGGAAATAAAACATGTTTTCCCTCATTCAGGAATGGTGGTCTTTACATAATCTGCTTATAATTTTATATTCTGAACAGGTTGAATCAAGCTTAATAATCAAGCTTACCATGGAAAAGAAACTTATAACTCAGGCTAGAATTAATATTCAACATTTATTGATAATAGAGTATCTCCAACAAAATAGCCTATATTGTCTTTTAGGTTTCAAATGACCTTTTGTTTCATCTACCTGAAGAACTTATATATATATATATATATATATATATATATACTTGAATTCCTATTCAAGTATGAGATAGCCTTCCTAGTCAAAATTCCTATTCTTATTCAAGTATGAGATAGTCTTAAGTTTAACTGCCATCCTTAAGAAGATATATCTACTTTGTATTGTTATTTCAGAAACTTTTTAGAACTTCTCATTTAAAAGTATGTCTATATAGTAAGTGATTTTTCATGGGTGTCCCTTATAAGAACAGGAAATTTGGAGATACATATTAGACACCAGAAATACGAATGACAACCTTGCCAAAATACAGTAAAGAAATACCTGCAAACAAAAGTAAGAGACCTCAGAAAGAACCAATCTTCTTTAACCCTCATTTTGAACTTCTGGCTTCCAGAACTTTGAGAGAAAATAAATTTCCATCACTTAAAACATCCAGTTTATGATCTGTGTTTATAGTAGACTTACTAATACAACTGGGGAGGAGGAGATCCAGAGAACAGACATGAGTTTCCCTATGAGGCTGTGCTTACCATGGAAAACACACTAAGTGAACTAGTACACAGAATGAATTGGCCAACTAACTAAATCTGTGCTCTGCATCAGCCATTCTGGTAAAAGCACATTGACTCATTGAGAATGTCACCATGTTGGCCGGGAGAGAGGTTATGCATGGCACCAAAAGCCTGAGTTCCCACTCAATTAAAGCTGGCCCAGCTTAGGGAAAGTCCCACTTGCCAGTATCAGAGAACTACACTGAGATCATCCACCACTTTTCACCAAGATGGCACTGTCCCACAAGGACTTCAACCAGCCACTTCATGGCAAGTTAATTATAGTCTTACCCTTCCACCTTGGAAGGGGAACAGATTTCTATTAAATAGAATCAAAACATATCTTAGGTATAGCTTTCCCTTTTTGTGTCCACAGCCCAATGTTTGCCTAAGAAGTTACCAAGTCTTGATCTACTGACACAGTACTTTCATAACTTTGCATTAAGGCATTGGGTACACATAAGAAAGGAAATGAATCGTCGACAGTTTATTTGTTAGGAATGGTGTTATTCCTAATGGTGTAGAAATACACAATTGTGTTATACACAGTATTAAGCACAATTTCCTCTATGTTAAAAGATGCATTTGTAGGTGTTGATAAAGATTTGCTTTCTGTGTGTTTTCCACAGAAACAGAACCTATAGATTTTGTGGGGGGGGGCTCAGTGTATATAGAATTAGCTCATGTAATTATACAGGTTGAAGAGTCATGAGATCTTCAATCAGCAGGGTGAAGTCCAGGAGAAATGGTAGGGTAATCTTAATTCAAAGACTGGCGGCCTCAATATGCAGGAAGAGCTAATATTTCAGTTAAAGGCAGGCCCAAAACAATGCTCCAATTTGAAGGCTATGGTGCAGAAGAAGTCAATTACCTCTTCTTGAGAGGAAGGTCAGCCCTTTTTTTCTACTTAGGCCTTCTATCTTCAACTGACTGGATGCGGTCCACTCACATCACAGAATTCAATGGAATTTCTTCAGTCAACTGAATAACACACCCAGAAAAACATCCACAAACACTTGGAATAATGTTTGACCAAATATCTGGGCACCCCGTTACCCAGTCCAGTTGACACGTAAAATTAGTCACTACACATTCGTGATGGTACATTCTCCTGCAAATATGGTTACACAAATGTGGTTATATAACATACCACATGCCACAAGAGATTTACATCTATGGTCTTCACTCTTAGACGTCACATTCATTCCTTTCTTATTGTTAAATGCCTTTCATTCTCAATATTCGATTTGTCACTTTCTTTACCTTACCAGGCTCTTAAGACATGGATTCATCAGTTTGCTTCTGGTCTTCATTAATTACTAATATAATTTCAGCCTAGAAAATCCATAATTTCAATTTACCACATAAATGCAAAACCCTTCCAAATTTAAACACACTTCTCTCCTAAATTTTTTCCAAAAATTTGGAGTCAAAAAAATTAACATCTTTAAACCTAAAACCAGAAGCTATATCTGCTTCTCTTCATGACTCCTCCTTGCGCTAACAGTCACATACCCACCTTGTCTCCCAGTGTTGGTGATCAGTCTCAGCCAGTGATTCTACCATGCTCCAAGCTGGGTAAGCTACAAACCTTGAAGGTACTCTCATGCCTCATTTTTCCTCATCCAAGGAATCAGTTATTTTACAAGTCATGTTGATTGAACCTTTATGTGTATTTCAGATATGTTTCTTCCCAATTTCTCTTCTCAATTTGAATGACTATTGTTCAAATGAGCATCTTTTCTGCATTTGCCATTGAGTTGGTCTTTCTATAGTCTGCTGTTGACCACCTTAATAATTTTCTTCATGCAGTATGCAGAATGATGTCTCAACTAGCAAATCAGAAAAAAGGGAACTGAAGATGGGCATTTTTCTTATTTATGTTCTTCTACACTTCATATATATGCATGAATCTAATCCACTTTAATAAATTTTTCTTGAGTAACCATGATATGCTATGTACTATGTTAGCTATTAAAAATTCCAAAGTAAACAAGGGCCCTCACCGTAAGCATTTCATGTTCCAGCAAGAGAGTGAGATGGTGACTAGGCAATTCCAATGTCCTGTGATTAATACTAAAATACCAGTCAACCTGGGTGCTTTGCAGTCCTAGGGGTGTCTTCCAGTGCATTACAGAGCAGTCAAGGAAGTCTTTCAGGGGAAAATGATTTCCAAATTGAAGACAAACGAGATCTGAACTGAGCATGGATGGCCAGTTATATCTAGAGAGATTAATTGAGTTATGTGGGTAGGAATATTGTTTCATGCATGCAGAAAGTTTCCTAAATTCTTGTGAGGTTTGAAATGATTCATGAAATAAATACTAATTGTAACATTACTTTCTGTACTTATGCATAAATTCACAATTGAAAAAAAAACACTTCCAAATAAATTAGGCCACTGAAGCTTTAACATGTTGTTACTCATGTCAAGAACTTATTGTCAGAGAGCCTGAAGCACACAGAAGACTGGAGAAGGTGTGTCAGTCCAACTCACATTTTCTATAAACAGGGAATTAAACTCTGACATTTCTAAGTGGACTCCATTGGCCTAACACTGTTTGAGAGACTGCTCAGGTATTTGATTAATGCAAACATTATTATTTATCTTTTCAAGGATATTTATAACCTAAACTGTTAAGTGTTGATGATATTGTAGTTAATTATTCATGACATGCAATTTTTAATGATACCAGGTGGATCATCCTAATTCCAGACTAACTGCATCCCACTGAAGTGATTTCTCCCCCATCCTGCTGCCACCTGTCTGCTACCATACCTGCCCAACTGTGGAAACTGACAGCTGGCTCTTCAGTGGGGAGAACTGGGAGCAGGAGTCAGGTGAAAATGGCTCATTAGCAAGCAAATGGAAAAAAATTTGCAGAATTCCCTGTGGACGTTTTGGATGATGTCTCTCTCTCTCTCCTCAGTTGACCAATTGAGAATTAATTGCAAAAATTCACAATAAAATTTTAACTCCCAAAAGTGTTTGAAATTCCTGTGATTGGATGCCATTATAATTAATAGAATTACTTATAGCTCCTTCACTAGAGTTTTCCATTTAGGGATGAATCACAACATAAATTTTGAAAAAGTTATCTGATATTTTGGCTTTCTGAGCATATCTAAGGATGGCACCTTAGAGAGAGTGATGGAATGGGTTGTTAGCATATTGAGTTCTAGCTCCCCGAATCACACAGTTCCCTTCACTACTGTGGACTTCAGATTGCACACAAAGAACAGGACTAGTGGCCACAGAGCTTGAATTATGCTTAATCATAGCTTTGTTCTATACATTTTCTGTTTTATTCAACTTTATTTATTTGAAGTTATTAACAGAATACTTATCTCTCTTAAATATATTTGTTATTTGTGGTCTTTTACACTGTTTAAAGGTCTTTCTATCACATATATGGAATCCTTGAAATATTAATACTTACAAATTTTTTTTTTATTATTCATATGTGCATACAAGACTTGGGTCATTTCTCCCCCCTGCCCCCACCCCCTCCCTTGCCACCCACTCCACCCCCTCCCGCTCCCCCCCCCCCAATACCCAGCAGAAACTATTTTGCCCTTATCTCTAATTTTGTTGAAGAGAGAGTATAAGCAATAATAGGAAGGAACAAGGGTTTTTGCTGGTTGAGATAAGGATAGCTATACAGGGCATTGACTCACATTGATTTCCTGTGCGTGGGTGTTACCTTCTAGGTTAATTCTTTTTAATCTAATCTTTTCTCTAGTTCCTGGTCCCCTTTTCTTATTGGCCTCAGTTGCTTTTAAGATATCTGCTTTAGTTTCTCTGCATTAAGGGCAACAAATACTTACAAAATTTTATGCCTGGGCTTTAAAATATGGCATTTTCAGAAAAATGTAAACAGGTAGACCAGTTGGCATGAAATAAAACATAAATATCGTTGCAAGAATTTCTCATCTTCTATAAAGTATTAGTAATTCAAACAATTATAGAAAGTTTCCCTAGAGTAAGATTATTATTGTAAAATAGTTCCTAAGCAGCCTTCAAACTATGGAAAGTTAATTGTTTAACTAAATAATTTTTTTTCTTTTTTCTAATAGTAGCAATACTCAAATAATGCTTTTTAAAAAGAAGCTGATGTACAGAATAGACTGTCAGTGCATAGTGGTTCCCACATAGTAATTATGACTTATTCTTTTTAGGATGTGGGTATTCTAGAATATGTACAAATTTTAGTGACACATGAGTACAAGAATAACCCTGAAAACATCAAGGCAGACTGGCAAAGTTCCAAAAACAGGCTTTTCAAAAATTGTTCTTACTGGTTATTACCTGAACTCTTTTCTCACGTATGTGCACCTGTCTTATGACCTTTCTCATTTCCTTACAGCCTGAAGCTCTGGCATTAGTAGCTGCTGTGAGAAGCCCTACTGTGACACCTGTCACTATTAGTTAAGAATTCCATTCAACTCCAAGATAACTAGAATGGTTCTTCTATAGTTTTTCAGGTTCCCCAGTGGGGAGGGTCAAGGGCTGCCTGCAGCGAGCACAGAACTGGCTGTTGAAACATTTCATTTCACAGAACCACAGAACTGCCAGACCAACCTTGTCACAGCCATTTGTCACACATTTAACACATGCTCCTTCTATTCCGAAAAATTTTTATCTCCCTGGAGTCCAATGTCACAGAGCAAAACTATTTTGCAGAAACCACCACAAAATATCTTCACAAAGGAGCTCATAGGCTGCAGTTGGTTTTTACAGACTTATTCTTTTAAAGAGCTGAGAATCTGCGAGAGCAAAAACAGCAGAAAAAGGTGTTTCTTGACATTCCACCACAGGCACTGCAGCTGTTATCACCTCTGGAGTTGAGGTACAAATGTTACCAAGATACTGTCAATGAGGTAACACCCTTAACACAGACTGGCAGCCCGACTGTGTGCCGTAGCTCATAATGATTTCTGCTATGTCCTCCTAGGAGTCAGACTTCTGTTGCCACCATTGCCTCCAATTGCTCTTACTTGAACAGAGGGATTTGCTTCACATCAGTGGGAGGTTAAGGTATTTGTTGACTCTGTTAAAAAGTGTCATTTCAAAGGGAAGACTAATCAAAATGCTTAGAATATTATTGCTCTACTTTCTGAAATTCACAGATGTATGTGCCATGGAAAGGAATAGCTTGAATTAAAATTCACCCCCCAACCCATCTCATTGAATCATTGCTCCTTGTGAGTAGAATATGTTGGAAAATTTTTCAAATATATGATGTATATAACACCCAAATGTTTATTTTCATAACAGCAAGTTGTCATTAGGAAAAATCATCCAATATATAGTAGAAATGATACACCAGTGAAATGATTTACCAGTGATTAAGAAACTATGGAATATTTTACAAACAATGTACAGAGAATTTTATATCTTCCCCCAAACTTTCCCAATTGATTTTGGTACAGTGCCATGAAAACTAAGAGGCAAGAGGATGATGTCTTTCTCCAGGGATGGGACTCTAGGGATTTGAAAATTGACCAACTGCCTGGCATCGTCATCTGCTTTAGGATTTGTAGTTGTCAACAGCTTTCATCTAGGCTGGTAATTGACTAAGTAATCTCAGTGTCAAAAGAAGGATACCCTTGGCCTTGGAGCACAGCTTGTGGAGGCATTTTCTAGGGACATCTGCCACCATCAGAACACAGTAATAGTTCCTCTAAAAATGTATGCTCCCCTAATCATCTAATTAAAGAATAAGTATTATGGGCTTTACTGTCCCACACCGACCTTCCAAATTTACATACATACAGTTCCAGGAGATACTCAAATCTACATTATGTCTCTACCACTTCATCATTCTGTCAAAACTGGTCTTGTAAGGTTGCAAGTGGCCTTCTAATGAAAACACATAAATTGAGAAAAAGGTCACTGGCTTCCAGCATGTGTTCAATGAGAGCTGACCTCTCTACCTTTAGCATCACTGGCCTGCTCCAGAGACTGGCTCCAGACTCTCAGAGTCTAATCAGTACACTCATAAGGACACCATAGCTGTCTCTCAACCTCATTATTTTCACACCAACCCTCCTGCACTTCTCAGTATTACCTATTTTTTTCCATAGGGTTTCTTCATCTGAAGTTCTTTGACTGAAGCAAAATAAACCAAACAAGGGTTGTAGTCACGGCTCATGCATTAGAGCCTCTGCCTAGCATATGGGTGACCCTGAGTTCAAACTCCATTACCATGAAAAATAAAGAAATAAAAAATATATATAAAACAAAATACAAAGCATCAATTCCTTGATACTTACCAGTCTTCTATGGCCAACAATTCTGGCCTAATAACTTACTTTATTCTCGTGATTAGGTTTCGTAAGTAAGTGCTGACTTTGACCCTTTTTCTCCAACTGCAACATGAAGTTTGGCCTGGTGCTTTTCTCCATAACCAGTGATCCCCAAACAGCTTTCTCCACCCTCATTCTCTGATGACCTCCATCTTTCCTACCTTTTGGACTACAACCTGTTTACAGCTTCCTTAGAACACATCAACAGAGCCACACTTATTAACAGAAACGTTTTGTAGGCTTCTCTTTACTCTTAAGATGTTGTTCAAAATCTTCGACTTAAGCTGTTTAAATTCTATTTTTCTAACTTCATTATCTGATAGTCATGAAGCTGACTGAACTAGGCAACAAAGTAAATGCCTTTGTTATTCCATGACATACAGTATACAAGTCACCCTGTTCTTGAATAAGTCTCATTGTCTTCCCCACCCTTTTTATTCTGCTACTTGAAGCTCAGTCTGCAGAATGGCACCATGTGCGTTGCCTGAGAGCTCCTTAGACATGGCACCCAGACCTGCAGAGTGAGAACCCACTATTAAAAACTAAAATAATCACTGCTTGTTAAACATAGCAAATATCACCCTTTCCTGAAGTCACTTTCATTTCCACCTTCCCGTGATATCTTTTCACACTTCTACTACAGCACATACCCTAAAGCATTGTGGATATCTGAATTCTATTTGGTCAGATCTTGCCCATATGTATCTTCTTTCTTCTCTCATCTCTTCCTTTGCACCTCCTCTCCTGCCTTTTCCTTTTTTCCCACCTTCCTCAGCCATGCATTATTACTTAACAGCCTCAGTAGAAATAAGATTTGCTGTATTGACTTGTTCCTCTGGATTTGTGCCGATCAATACATATTTCCTCTCAATCTGTGGTTCATTTGCTCCAGAGAAAAATGCATTCTTTTCTTTGCTTAGGGAAAACTCTCACTCCCAACAGAAAGAAATGATAAGGAAATGGAAGTACTCATTACTCTAATTTGAACAGTAAACATTGTATACATGTACCAAAATATCACATTGTATCCCATATATAAGTACAATTATAACATGTTAGTTAAAAAGGAAATATAAAAAAACCTCTCATTTCTATGATGAAAAGTAGACTTTGCCAACATAATCACTACTGAGCAAATTAGTTATTTGGAATGAGATGCTACATGTCTAATTGTACAAGGCATGACAAACCAGATTCACGAAGTGAATGAATTATAGATTTAAAATGCCTCATGTGGTAAAATAATAAGTTACGCCTTTTCTATCAAATTGTATTTGTATAGTCATGAGATATTTTTAGAAGAACAATTATAGATTGCAAAAATATTTCAGTGTAAAGTAAATTATAACTCAGAGGCACACATACTTGTACTGATTTAGTAGATTAATGATTGCTCAAAAAATTATGAATTTTGACTTTTCATATGTGTTATACCTTCAACACTGGCATTTGCTGACTACCTGGATCTTGAATTTACATATCCCTGCTCAAATGGCTCTACAGCTTACATATTTTTAACCCTTTTTGGACTAATGAGGGTTCAAATTTACTCTGGAATTCATGTTTCCAGATATCAGAGGCAGACCATCCTCAAGATTTGCCTTCATTTGGAGCTCAGCAAATGCTTTTCCTAGAGTATCTTTTTACAGATAAATTCATTATTGAATCAACAAATTCTATAGTATGACAAAGTTGGAAGTACTAAAGATTAATCTACATTTTTGCAAATCCAATATTTACTATTACAGTTGTCAAATGTTACAATAAATCTTTAAATTGTCTGGATTGTTATAGATACAGTCTGAGCTTTATTAAATGGTCTTTATCACCACGAAATATAAAATTAATGAATATTAAGTTTATGTGAATCCATCTTTTTTTTAAGGACACAATGCTTTCTTTAAGACACATTTACAGACAAGGTGAGATACTGTATTTCATATAAAGAACTTGTATTCTGTGATAAATTAAATAAATTCATGAAGCCTGAAGGATTTCCATAAAAACCTAAATAAATCATTTTTTCCTCTGTTCAATAGGTGAGAATTTTACTGCTGTTTCAATGTTAACACCTTCTTAGCACATTTTACCTGATTATACACATCTTGTTTCTAGAAGGAATTAGTGGATGAGTGTGTTGATCCTAGAAATTAAAAATTTAAGTGAAAATGAATTAATTAGACCAACTTTATAACCAAAGAAGTGAAGATCTGTGTGAAAAAAAACTACAAATAATTCCAGTTAAAAATAGGTCACAATGATTTAGCTATTTCAAGATAATTTGCTTTTACTACTGAATCATGACCAACATTTGTTAAATAACTTGACTTCTGTTATTTTATCTACTGATTTTTAGTGCTTATGTTGTTTACATTTGATTTCTGTTCTTTGATCCTCTTATATAGAAATATAGGAGTAGTGGAAAAATAAAATGAAATAATGACAATGAGTCATTATAATCAAGAAAAAAGGCCAAATTCTCTATAGGAAATTAAGCATAGTATAATTCCAAGTAATTCTGGTGGTCTAACTGTCCCTCTTCCTTGTGAGCTCCTCCTACTAAAACTGCTCTTTTGTCTAAGCTGTTTAGAATGATCATCTTCATTAAAGTCTTGTCTCCTTCTCTTTTTAATAGAAGACTTGTAGTCACATCTTCAGATTTCCAACTGGATTTGGTTGTTTAATTGCTTTGGAATCTGGGGAGAGACACATAATTTCTCTGCATTCCAACCTCTTCCCCTATTTATTTTAGAGGATTTATTTGAGAATGAAATAACAATGTCTTACATGGCTTACATTTAGGGAATCCTTGCCAAATGTTGCATGATGTTCTGAGCATTTCACACTGACAATTTGAACTGTGTCTCACAGTAATCCACTGCAGAACAGTGATATAGAAAGGCTACATATTTTGTCACCAGGATACAATTTATCCTAGGCTGATTGAGTAGAGTTGAATTGAGTACATTTTTTTATGGCCTTGCTTCATTACCATGATTCCTCTTGAATGACAAGGAAGAACACTATTGTAGATATTATTAAGTATCATGTGAAGGGGAAAACCATATTCCCTGCAGCTCCTGCACCCAGTGAAACAGTTATTTAATAGTTAGGATAAGCCGTAAAGGAGTTGTCATTATGAAAACATATAGGAATCTAAGTTTATAAGAGGATCTATAATTTGTCTCAAGTCTGAAAAGCAACTTAGTGGCTGGAAGATTTTTTAAAACATCCTATGTTTTATTTGACACAGGTGCTTCAAATTATATCTTTTTCCCTCTCAAACAAAAGCACACCATTGCAGCTTTGAGAAAGTAAGAATATATGTGCTGCTGCATGTATCATTTAATTTGTTTTATTTCATTTTGTTGGACTGATGGAAAGTATGTACTTGGAATTCATTAGATCATATTTTCTCAAATACTTTTCTGAGACTTCATTTCAGTGATATATTTTCATTTCAGATCACAGTCAAAGAATAAATTGCTGGACACTTGAAATTTCTCTCCTGGTTGGAAGGCAGTTGCAGTCAACAAAACGGCCATCTGTTGTGGTAACTCCAGAGATAGAGGTTTATGAGGTATGAAAGCCTACAGTGTATTTGGCCAGCTAGATCTCTAGATAGTTATAGTTCACAGAAATAATTTTCAGATAAAGATAATTTAAAAGAAAATATTTCTTAATTATTGTTTGCAGTTTCAAGGGTAAGTAGAGAGCTCTTGGTAATGGAATATTACATGTATTTTGTCTAATATTATTTTTATTTTTGTGGGTCTGGGGTTCAAACCCAGGGCATTGCACATTGTATGCAGGTGCTCTACCTCTGAGCTATACTGCAGTCCTTTCTTTTGAGCAAAGTCTCACCATATAGCTCAGGCTGGTCTGGAACTCACTGTCCTCCTGCTTCTGCCTACCCAGGGGTGGGATGGGGTGGGATGACAGGTGTGTTCCATCATAGTCAGAGAAAATTCTGTAATATTTTAATAATACAATAAAATAGATAAAAGATACAGCTTCCTTAATGTGAAATGCTATTGATTTGAAGAGTGAGACTTTTTGAAAAGGCCAATACTCAAGAACCACTTAAAAGTAAATTTAACATTAAATCATAGTTGTATGTCTAGAAAAGATCAAACTAAGAGTGTTTCACTTCATACAATCAAGTACTCAAGAGCTGTCTTTGACCCAGAGGACAAGTCCACAGTGGCAATGGTGTGAGCTCCTTGAACCCTCTCCAGATAAAAGGGACCATAATTGGTGAAAACCATTTGAAAAATATGAAGACACAGAAAATTGTTCTATAGTCATAAAGAACATGAACCCTTATTCAAGAAAGCCCATGAAATCTCTGTTGGAATGTCACTGTCTATGGTACTTGGGCTACAATTGGCTTCCTGACTCCATGGCTGCATGCTGAACTCACTGTGATGGAAGCCCCAGTCTGGGTTCATCTGAGTTGGGACTCTCTGTCACCCAGCATCTAGTTGAGGGCTATTTTCTCATTCTCCAGCTCATTATATGACATCTGTATAACCTCAAATCAAAATGTGACAATTGCATTATAAGAAAACAAAAAAAATATATAATAGCCTTCCTAAATATGGATACAAAATTATTTGATAAAAAATTAGCAAAAAAGTATATCATGACAAAATGTGTTTCCTACCTAAATACTAACTAACTTAATCTATTATTTTAATAGAACATAGGATAAATATGGTATATGTTCATCTTACTGCATGCAGAAAAATGTTTGACAAAATTCAACAGAAAATGACCAAATAAATTGTGATATATTTACACAAATAAGCAATAAAACAATGAATAAACACAACAGAATGACTAAATGTCAAAAACCACTTTAAGGAATATTGTCCAAACTGAAGGTATATGATATATAATTTCATTTATTTTAATTTTGAGAGTAAGCAAAACCTGTATCTGTTGATATAAATCAGGAAACAGTTGCCCGTTTATAGTATAGATTGAATGAAAGAATTACAGCTATCCTCCTTAAATTATGAAAATACTCTATTTTGATTGAGATGGTCATCACGTACTTTTCAAAACTCATTGATAATATATGATACAGTATATAGTAAAATAAAGGAATTCAAGCATACATATTTTATTTTAATCCAAATAAAAGAATAAAGGGAGAAAACCATCAAACTATATTATGAACATTTTCCAAATGCAATAATTAACATTAAATTTATTACATGGCTAATCTATTATTTAAAAGTGTATCTTATTGGAGATTTATCTTGGGTCAAGTGTTTCTACATTTTAAAGAATATTCTTAGCCAGGTACAGACACTCACACCTATAAATCCATCTACGTGGGAGACAGAGACATAGTGGATTGCAGTTTGAGGTCAGACTGGGCACAAGATTAATGAAGTCTCATCTATACAGATATCAGGCCACAATGTTTCATATTTATAATTCCAGCTATGCAGGAGGAATAGGTAGGAGGATTGTAGTATGAGGCTGACCCAGGGCAATAATGGGAGACCTTATCAAATAATAATGCTACTAATAATAATACAAACAAAGAAAAGTAGAGGCATGGCTCAAGTGATACAGCAGTTGCCTAGTAAGCCCAAGTCCCTGAGTTCAAACTTTGGTATCATAAAAATCAAAAATTAATAAATATATAAATAAAAATCACCTCCAATGATTTTGAGATGAATCTATGTATTAGTAGTTAATTTATTTCTGTTCATGAATTGTATTACATAAAGCAATTGTTTGTTGAATAATATTACATAAAGCTACTGAGTGCTAATGTTGGGCAATTAGTGTAGGACCTTCTTGACATGTGTGTGCATTTACAACTTTTGAATTTTAATTGGTATGCACTAAGGCACACATATTTGAAGCATTGTGAGTACAGTTTGGAGTTGCATTATCTGAAACTAAATATGAGCTTTCATGTGAGCTTCCAAACAGGGAGCAGTGGTCTTGGTAAGTGGAAGTTTAAAGGCAATACCTGTGATTGATGTGATAGTGTCTTAGTAAAAATGATTTGTGCATAGCGATCCCAGATACATGTATGGAAATACTTCTCACATCCTTGGACCACTCCAGATTTGCAAATAGCGTAGGTAAAGACTAAGCAAAATCTTAAGGCAGTGGGTGTTCGAAGGGCTGAGAGTAAGTGATGAACCAAGGAAACCCAAGTCATGGGGAAATTTCAGGTGACACCCTGTGCTTTCCATAAGAACACCACAAAAGTTTTAAGACTTGAGCAAGAACCACGATATAAGAAAATGAGCTACGCTTTACAAGTAAGCAAAAACAACTTAATACAGAACAATGTGAAAGACCATGCACAACGGCTTTTAGAGGATATTATAGAACATCCTCTAAACATTGTAAAGGTAGCACTCATAACATCCAGCATGCACAAAGTCACACAAACAAACATCCTAGATATTTAATGAAACAGGAAAAAGTAACTGGTAAAATAGGTAATATCAGATGCATAAATGATCTAGATACATAGTCAGCAGAAAATAATTTTGAAATAACTATCATTGTATTAGGGAATGAAGAATATAGAGAAAGGAAAGACAAGGAAGTATTTTAATCATATAATTATAATATAGTCAAAGTTAAATCTCTACTTCAGAGTAGGGATTAGTAGTGAATGGATGGGCTTAAATACAGACTCAACACAGAATACAGGCATAGATAATACTAATGAATCTGAAGATAAGCCAATAGCAAATATGCAAATTGAAGGTGGGAGGAGAAAGTAAGAACAAGAAGAAGACAGGATGAATGAAATCATGCCACTTGGGTCCACATCCTAAAATAAGTTCAACAGGCATTTTGGAAGAGAGTACTGAGAACAAAATCAATATTTGAAAACAGAAGGAATCAAAATATTTCTGAATGGTTATATTTACTTTCTTGTGGGATTATTCATTTGAAATCTTATCTAATTTTCCCTTGGCACTTTCAATATTTTACTTTCTATTTCTAAAATTTCCATATATTATTATTGCCAAATTACAGTACCCCTAGATAAGAAATCAGTTCTCAGTGGTAACTAAGACATTGTCATATTCTTGCCTACAATTCTGAGACTTTCAATTTTTTATGTATCAAACCCAAATTCAACACTATGTGGTTTACAAAAACCTCCCTAAAATCCTGACTAATCACTCCTTACCTTTTGAAAGCACTTGTATTCTTTCTATATTATAACAAACATAATGTTATTTTGTTTATTCATGTGTTTCTTCTACTTTAATGTGAGTTACAATAGCTCTTGTAACTTTTTTGCAAATCATTTTTGAATTGATAGAAGACTAAAGGAAATACGCAATGAACACAGAGCAAGATGTGATTTACAGTTGGTTCTAAAAGGAAACAGAAAGGAAGAAAGCTTGGGTGTTCTCTATTATACTGACAGTAAATTAGCTTTTCATTTGAATGTTCGTTTCTTTCAGAAGAGCTTGATGCATTTTAAGTTGATGCAGCAGTGCATGTTATTAAAGCCGGAGATCATAAATTATTCCTTAAATCATTGAGTCTCGGGAAAATAAGAAGCCAATGAATCACATACCATTTGAATATCGATTGAGTTTCCATGTAAGCCTGGGCTGTCTTTGGCGTGCGTGTTTGGCTCCAGCAGGTCTGCATGCTTTCTAATTTGCTTGAGAACTGTGCGAACATATTCCCTTGGTCCTCTTGTAAAATATGACAGCCTGACATTTTCTTTAATTATAAGACCTGATCTGTTTAATAGCACTAAATTGGCCTCCAATTTGACAGGCCTCCCCTTTAAAATCAATGGATAGACTCTAGGGCACCAGCTTGGTCATCAAGATCAATATTAGAAAAAATATGGCTTGTCAAGGCCTCTCAGCCTTTTATTGATTCAAATGGGGAAAGGCTCCCAGATTGAATAATAATATTAGAGTTCTGATCCCACAGACAGAAACTTCTAACGTCAACTTGAGTAGAGGCAGGTGCATCAATGACAAATGATACAAGCATGATATGATTATCCAAGGTATCGCAGCTAGAAAAAGCTACATATTTTCAGGGTTTTATACATGGTTTTTAGATTATTCAGCATATGAACAAAATATAGAAATATTACCTTAGTATTATTAAAACAATATGAATGAAAACCACTAGAAAGTTTTCTCAGTGTTTACGAAGAAGAAAAATATGTATCCAAAAGAAAAAAAAATTATGAGAAGAATTCATTATTTTTTCTTGAACTACATATTTAAATTCAATTGTGCTGAAGTTTTAGAAGGAATACTTAACTAAAAATCATTGGTCTTCATTTTTACTGCTGAATAATTGTAGTTGTTCTGATAACTTTGATTTTCTAATCTGCCATGTGAAAAACTAAACTGATATATTAGAATAATAATCTAAGGAAAAAAGCACCTAGAAGTCAATGTTAAGTTCTTCCATATTTCATTAGTGATTGAAAACAGCATGCTTAGTTACTGTATTTTCACTTCTAATTTGAATCCTAAAAGAGGCAGAAACACAGGTCAGAGAAACAGAAAATATGAACTTGACATAGGACTTTGAGATTCTTTCAATAGCTTATATATTTTTTATTTACCACTACCAAAAAGAGCACTTATAGTGAATAAGGTGTTCTGTTTCATACTATGCGAATTTTACCACAATTAGTGAATTTTAGAAAAAATTTTCAGTTTTATACCTGAAATAAAAGTCATATCAGCTACTCAAAGTCTGGAAAAACTTGGAACTAGTTTAAAAAAATTTGTGAGGTAATTACTCTAATTAATAGTTCACTGAACATTCTATAATTAATGGAGTACATTGTAGGTATTTTATTTACTTTTCTGTATTTATTTACCTCATGTTGATTTTCATTTTCCTGTATCTATGTACCTCATTTAAATTATCGCATTTTAACCTGTCATTGTATTTGTTGTGTGGAAGTACCACAACCTCCAAAGTTATAATCCAACATAGGAGAAATGTGAACATCAGGCTTGATGAGTAAACTATCAAATAGCCAGAGAAGATTAATACCATAACTTAGATTTTTGGCTATCCTTCAGTCACTTAAATTCAATTTTTCTACTATAATACAAAGCTTACCATCACTTTACCTTAAAGACCTAAGGTAAGAGTTTCCCCTTCTCTGTAAGTCAGCATTTCAGTTTCTTTGCACCATAAGCTCTTATAGACATCTATCAAAGTTAATACCCTTTCAAGCAAAACACACAACTATACCACTTCCTGTTACCTATGTGCTGACATAGCACAGCTGGGTATTGAACTGCTCCTTCATACAGAAAGGAAATATTTTTTCTCAGTTATTTGCAAGACTATTTATAACAGCCTTAAAGCTAGGACATTTTAAATATAATCTATCAAAAAAATTCGGGAAGAATTTCATTCATTTTTATAAATTTCAGGCATCAACAATCTAGAAATTTTCCCAATTATGAAAATTCTTCTTTTTTTTCACTTAATTAAAATTTTATCAACTGCTAAATATTGCTACTTGGTGAACTCTAAGGGAAGTTATTAAGCATTTCCTCTGTGAAGAAAATTTATTATAAATAGGAAATACTGATTTTTCCTCAACACTTTAAACTTTTCTGATTTATTTTTCAGTTCATTTATTTTTATCATATAATTTATTCAGAAAGACAAAGCCTTGTGAAGACAGTGTTCTGGTTGCTGTGTTTTATTTTGCTTTTTTTCTGAAGGTAACACAATTTCCTTGTTCCTAGAATGATGTTTTTCTTCCATTCTGCAATGGTTGCAGTGGAATCCTTTCTCAATCCAACACTTGAACATAGTCCTTTAAAGTGGCTATTTGGGTGTTCTTGGATAGGCATGGAAATTCCAATAATTCATAAAATATTAGCTCAGATCTATAGGCTAATAGATCTATTAACCACTAATGAGAAATTCATCCTTCTATCTTTCTTTTTCGCTTGGTCCACTGTTCTAATGGGTTAAGCAGAGATATGATTACAACACTAGTTAAAATTGACCTCAGTTCTTTTTCTGAGAAAGGCCTTGTACACCATACATCGTGAGCCACCACCCCAAAAGACACCATCATGCCAAAACCCAATGCTGAAATCCTGAGTGATCAAAATCCCTACAGTTAAAATACTGAAAGATCAAAATTCCTAAAATATAATTACGCAAAAAAATTTTAAATATTTAAAAGTCACGTATTTACATTTTTAACAGGAGTTGCATTTGAGAAACATAAAAAGGGACAGAACATTTGTTAGATAACTATATAATAAAGTGACAAAACATTTGTTAGACAACTATACAATAAAGTGGGCAACAATATACCTAAATTTGAAAACATATCATATCGTATTTCTCAAGCGTAGTGATATGATATAGTCCCTTGGACATGACAGTTAAAAACATATGGACCATAGTCATAAGAAACATCCTAAATCTTTCGAAAAGATTAACCAAAAACCAAAATAGATCTCTGCCATAAATGAAGTCACCCAAAGAGCTGAAATCTCAAGATTATCATCCCCATATGTAGATGTACAAAGAAGGACATCTCTGCATTTATCGAGGAAGCTTCAATATTTTTAAGGATGCGCGCAAAGTCACTCTTCTGATAACATATCAGAACTGAAGTCAGATTTGCAAAACAAAGAATAAAACACAGTAGAACTCTGCAAGTCTTCTCACAATTTATGCCTCCAGTATTAGATATGAAGCAGAGATAAAATATATAGCACAGCAAATTTTCTAAAAATTCTAAAATTTAAAATTGTGGGAAAGAACTGAAAAAGTAAACAAAAGCAAGAAAGGAACTCCAAGTTCAGATAGCTAGAGAAGTAGACCATAAGAGAGACCCACTTTCCTGATCATTTTCAGAGTTTCAACTCTTGCATCACGATGAAATGATGATTAGTTTAGTGTTGCTCTGTTTTAGGGATCCTCAAGTGGGATACACCTGCATTCATTTTCTATTTGGTGCTGCTCTTTTTGAATTTGAGAAGGGCACAGCAATGAGAAATTCCCAGGTGAATTCCTGTTCTGTGTTGTTTTGGTTAGGTGGGAATCTATTCATTACACTCTTATATACAAACACGAATTTAAGAAAAGCACTGTTGCATAAGTAACTCCTTACCCTACTATGTATACACTGGTCATGAAGCAGTCACTTCAGTTGCTTCTTCAGGTGAGTTGACTTATAATCATTTAAAACTCATGGAATTTCATCTGAGAGGAATTTATGGGATTGATGGCTTTTTAAATCTTGGCTTCTGTATTTTGATGTTTGAGATTTTAATCGTTCAAAATTGTGATCTGGGAGATTTTAGACTTTAGCAAGTTTAGGCTTTAGGGATTTTGTTCTTTCAGGAGTTCAGCATTTGGGGTTATGGCTTTTAGGGTTGAGCCTTCTGTATTATGATCAATGGCACAAAGTTGCTGACCATATGTCAGGAGTGAGGTTACTGATTCTGTCACAGCAAGACTGTGGGCAACAAATCCTCATTTTCACCTGACAGCAAAGCTGCCCTATAGGCACAGCTATGACATCTACTTCAAAGCAGGGCTCTGATGGTAGTTGGGTTATTTGCCAAACCTAAGGTCTGAGCCTAAAATTTCAATATGAGTAACTTGCAGCCAGGATTTTGAAAGTACCTTGAAAATCTGAATTGCTTGCATAATAATTCTCAGATTATTTTCAGAATAAAGACTTTTGTAGGGGAGCTTAGAATTATTTTTTATGTAAAGAAATGTGAATTTTGACCCCTCTAATCAAATTGGTTTATGTGTGAATTTCTTTAATCAAATCACTTTTCTTTTATAAATTATACTAAGGGAATAAGCTTTGATGGACAAGTGTACAGGCTATAAGAGGTAAAGCTGCAATATGGGACTGTTCAAAGCAGGATAGGTTTGGGAAGACAGGTTCAAGTACAATGTTTCCTGGAGGCCTTAGATAGTGGGATAGGGACAGACAGTAAGAGAGGTCCTGTGTGAAGAAAGTCAGCGCACTTCAAAGATAAACAACTTATATCACAGTTTTCCCAGGCTTGGTTTTGCACTCTATCCCTTCTCCATATCAAGAACAGCTATCACTGTTCTTAGCTATCAATAAGCTTTAAATCATTTCAGGTATTGTTGACTTCCAACATAAAAGAATTATGAAGAAAGGACACTGTGTGGAGACAAGCATTGATGTGGAAGAGATTTCTAAAAGCAATGAATCCAAAAGTAATGAAGGCAATGTTTAGGGGAAAGAATAAATCATTTGCAGGTATGCAGGAATTTTCTGTTTTTTATAAACTATGGAGTTACTGAAGAGTGAATGGAATCTTCAAAATAGAAATTATAAAGATGGCGATGTACTGCTGTCTTCAACGTCAATATGGTCTGTTTGCATTTATTTTTCAACTTTCACTATCAGCCCTGCAAATTCTGACACAATCACCACAGAGCAGCCTGTGGCTCACACAGAGCGCTGACCTCTCACTAAAGGCAGGGAGTGTCGCTGATGTTTTCTGCTGTGCATTTGAAACTGTGGAAATGGTTTGGGTGAAGAGTCCCTATTTCTTTCCTCCAGCTTGAATTTCATGTTTCATAGGTCACTAGCTTGGTATAATTATGCTGATCTTTAATCATTTGTTCTAATTTGCATTAAATTGCTTTGGAGATAAATGTATCTCAAATTTGTAATACTAATTAATAATTATGCAGAGCTCCACTATTTAAAATCATGTAATCTAATTCTAAGTTTAGTATTTTGTTTTTCAATGCTATGTGTTCAGAACATTTTCTAAATACAGACTGATAGAGTCAGGGCTTGGAAAATTGCAAGCATACCAGCCTACTTCACCATATGTGTAGAGTACAGGCATAAATTCTTAGTTAAAATTAAATCTGTACTAAAATCAATAAGCACCTGAAAAGCATAAGGTAAATCAATATATACACAACACAGGCTGCAACAACATATATGACTCTTGTCACTCTAAAATTTCACATGATTGATAAATATCAAAAATGACTAGTTATTTATGTAATCTTGTGTTTTATCTTACAAGCAATGAAATACTTTGACAAATACTTTTATATCACATTTTATACATTCACACATATATATGATGCTTGTTACATTGCACATATACTCATATAAACATAATGTAAACATATGGACACGGAATGCTTTAGATCCTTTTTCTAAGAATTAATCAAATATTACATAACATATCACATAATAAATAAAGTTGATCTAGATGAATTCTTGTACTATTCACAAAAACTCATTCTCAACTTTTTAGGACTCTTCCTATTTGAAGTCCATAGTGCATTGTGGGATACATCTGGCTGTTCCATTTTGAGAAGCTTCTCAACATGAGAGAGAATCTATTCAACATTCCGTTTTTGATACATTTCTCTAGTATAAGAATAAAAGTTTAAAAAGATCTTTGATGTCCTTTTAATGTGTATGGTTCAAGGCTGGATATTGTGGAACACAGGGTAATTCCAGCTACTTGTGAGGAAAGGATAGGAGGATGGAGGTACAAGACCAGCCTTGGCAAAGTCATCAGACCTACCTGAAGAATAAACTAAAACAAAAGGTGCTGGGGTATGACTCAGTGGTAGAGTGTTTGCTAACTAGTACGAGGCCATGAGTTCAAACCCCAGTGCTGCCAAACAAAAATTAAAAATCATAAAAACTCAAGTGTCCTGCTCAATCATTTACAATATATTATCAGAATTCACAAGATCACAGTAGTCTCACTTTGGAAAGTCTCTACTGATTTGCAAGGGAAGTGTCTCTCCTTTAGTAGCAAATTCTTAATTCATCTAAATAATCTAATTTACAAATCATTGATTAATTACTTCTCTTTGTTGACTGTCTTTTTTGGAGAAGCTGCTATCATATATTTCCTTAATTATTTAGTATGGTTTCCTTTAGTTATTTGAACATATTTATTGTAGTTTATATAAAATATTTTGTTACTAAATCCAAAATTGATGGCCCCTCAGATACATTTTACAGTTGGATGCTTATCGTTTCTTGTGCAGGTATCACTGTTGTCTTGTAGGATTTGTATTTTTCTGTTGCTGTTGTTAAAATTGAACATTTTAAACAATGTATCATTTTTTATTTATCCACCCCATACTCCAAGTTCTCTTGTTGTTGTTATTTGTCTGTGATTGTGTGTGTGTTACATGTTTTTATTTGTACTGTTAGATGTTTTGCATTTTCCTGGAATAATTCTGTTAATTGTGTTTCCTGCAGTATAATCATTGAGCTCTTTGTTACTCCCATCTACCCCCCGCCAAGGTCTTTCTTCATTTTCGTGTCTTCAGAGGGTGCACAATTGCGTCAGTATAATTTAATCATGAGTCGGTGTTCATTCAGATTGCCTCAAATGACCGGTGTGCATGTCTTCCACTAATTGCCCAAGTCATCCGTTGTAAGAAAGCTTTAGTTTTAGCCTCCTGCTTGCTGAAGACATCTCATGTCAGCCAGAGGTAAAAGGCTGGTACTTCATCTTTCCTAGGTCTGTCCTGTGCACGCCCACAGCTTTGAGCATACGGCCTTTGATAAAACAAGGTATATATTTCAGTTTTCACAGGTCTCTACAATGCTCTTCTCTGACATTCCTTTTAAATTCTCAAACTCATGTTTATCCCAACTGAAACTGCAACCGTAGGCAGTGGGGATGGTGCCCGCTGTCTGCCATCATTTCACATTTATCCTTCACGCAGCCTTCCCTTGCAGCAGGGAAATCAGTCCAACAAAATAGTCACCATTTTTGGAAACTGTAAGTTTCCCAAGAAGATGGAAGCTTAGTAATATCTTATTTATCCTGTGAGGATAGGGGTTTTCAGAGAATTATTAATGTGGCCTCCATGCACTGTGCCAATGAGGTAGAGAGGAATGGGATGGGAACAATTTTAATTTGAAATAACACACACTCTACTGTCTTACTGAGGTTCAGTAATTTCTCCTGGATAGATTTTCCAATTAGTTATGTTGCTTTGACTAATAGACCCAAGTCTGAGAAGGATAATGTTCTCCCACATTTCACTGCTTTGTAAGGACAACAAATTCACTAAGGCCCTCGCTCCTCCATTCCAGAATTCATGGTCAACTTCTCTCTCTTGACTTGTCACTCTAAAGACTGTGCTTCTTATCATATAATGCTCCTATTCAGTAGTTTTTAGTTTTCTTTTTAAATCTCCACCTATATGGAACCGCTTGAAACGCTATTTCTGCTCCCAGTTCTAGATGAGTAGTTTATCTTTTTGTTGTTCTCAGTTTCAGGATCTGCTATCTTTGATCCTTTTTGTTCTACTTTGCACACAGGTGTCTACCTTTCTTTTATTTCACTGGGAAGTCCCTCATCCTGCGTCCCGCAGGCTTAGTCTTCCTTTATATATTTTCATCTTTCATTCATTGCCTACATTTCAAGACCCAACAAGTGTTGGTTAACATGAGAACTCTGCTCTTATCTTGCAAGTTTTCAAAATTTCTATTTTCTGTTCATGATCACCCTCTGCCTATTCACTTCTATTAATTCAGAGAGGCTGTAGACACAGAACATAGACTTTTCTTTAATTTTTGACTGAAAGCGTCATCCCCATACAAAAGTTAAGTTACATTATGGCTGCTTCCACCAGCTTTTAAGCTGATAAGTCTGACATTTCTGGAAGCACCTTCATGTCTGTATCAGCAAATACATCAAATAATAGAAGTTAACCATCACCTCTGTTGGTTCAAACACTGTAATGGTTCTAAAAGCAACAGTAGCAATTGATCCCCTTTGCAAAATCATAGCGTGATTCGTAATTTAAGCATGGCCTCTTATTTGCATTCTTTCTTCTCACCTGCCTTTTTCTTTGTATGAATAAATCTTCTGAGCAGATGGTAGAAGATTATCAATAAAAGGCGTTGTTAGCCTCAGTGTGAATTCATTATGCTCTGTCAACAGGCACTGTTCAGCCACCTGCTCATTTATTACATTTAAACCAACTCTTTTATGTTGTAGGAAGTTTCTGGCGGAACACTTAAATTCTATTTTCTTATGGGCTAAAGTACAGAGATCATTAATTTTTCAGACATAGTCATACAAAATGTACTTATGTTATACAATTGTACATGCTTATTTTGATTACATTTGTTTTAACCAACCACCTTCCTCACATTTCTCACATTTATTTCGAGATTCTTGTTTATAGAGAGTAAATTTTAAAAGTAAAAACAGAAATTAATGTCTAAGTAATACATAACAATAACTAGAACTTGGTAGTTAGAAACGATACAAATGCTAGAAATGCTACAAATAATACCACATTAAATATTGGCTTAAACATTTTAAAACTTTTTAAAAGTATCTTTATTTATAGATATTAATATTTCAGTGTTTTAAGGATATTATTTGGGCAGAATCTGTTATTGCAAACATACCATCATTGATGAAATACTAAGTATGAAATGGCCTTTGAAAATCTCCACTTTAAATCCTCCATTAAATAGATGGAGAAAGTGGAATCAGAAATGATAATCTCATTTTTTTTCCAAATATTTCTTTAGTAAAACATGTTCTTGTCTTAATACAATTGCTTCTCACATTCAAAATATGATTATTTCATTTGTCAAATATATTAAAAATCATATTTTCCAGTCTTTTATTTTTTTAATGTTGAAGTTATTAACTATCTAGACATTTGAACACAGACCTGCAGACACAAGTTAGTAGGTAGGAGCTGATACTGTGTGTTCTATCACAGGGCAGAGTATCTTAACTAGAATGCCAAGTACAGAACAGTTATTCTATGGTAATAGTCTCATAAAAATTAACAAGTTGTCAGCATTATTGAATGAATAACTTTAGTCAAAGTACAAAAAGTTAGAGAACTTTCACCAAACCAATGTTTCTTCAGTGAATACTACAAGAATCAGTTAGATATACGAATAACTAAATATAAAAGGATTTGTGTAGTAGGAGAGATGGAATCCATGAAAAGACAGTTGAAAATGGATCTTTAAGTTCTGTTGATTGAGAAGAAAACTTCATGACCTTTCCGAAGGGAGCCTGTTATCTGCTCCACAAAACAGGACTAGCAAGTAGTAAAGACATTCCTATTCTTCCCCACCAATCTCTAGACCCAACATAGGAATGGTGTCATACCTCTTTTTGTAAAATCAAAACAATGTCACTCTACCTTTTCAATTGTTACCTCCAATAGTCTTTGGAGAGGCTACCCAAGGAAAGTTTCTGGTGACCATGAATCACTTTGGAGAGTCCTTGTGTTTACCCAATTATGTGAGACCATTAAGATCCCTAGAGGTGTGTGACTGCTTCTTCATTTTAGTCATACAGGCACTAAAGTTCTTGTAAAAAGTAGAATGATGGTCTTTAGATTTGCTTTAGACTTACAAGAACAATACACAATCTGTACTGTTTGCAAAGCATGTTCTCTAAACCAAGAAAATCTCTGTATCTTTTATTTTAAAGTCAGAACAGTAAAACTTACTTGCATATGATTTTGTAAGAATTATAAAAGGTGCAAACCACTCAATAAATGCCCAGTAAATGGGAGATCTAAGTACAGATCAGAGCATTAAAACATCCAAACATTATTATTCACGTTAGATGTAGCAGAATGTCATTACTTATTTTCTAAACAAAGTGGTAATACCAACAAAATGGCTATTCGAAATACACCCTTATTTCTACCATGTATATATTTTGAATGTACATAGTAGTGTAGCTTTACAAAACAATTGTAGTCATGGATTAGGGAAAACAGTAGCTGCAAAGCCAAGATGACTAGGAGAGAAGATCCACCCCATTTAAAAACGATGCTAAGTTTTGTGGAAACTAAGGATGGGACAACATAGTCATGCAAAGTGCAGGTTTTCATCAATTCATTAAAATGATATTAAAGTCAAAACAGATCTTTTATAATGGCTGACATTTGATGGGAAGTGTCTTTTAACTTTAAGAATGTGTACCAAGTGGCAGTCAGTGTAGTGATGGTGGAGATGAATGTAGGTTGCCTATGAACCAAGTGTGAGATTCTGTTGCCATAGGTATCTATATTTACTACAAGAACTGAGCATTTCCAGTCATCTGTTGGGCTTTGCTCAAGAATCTGTACCAGTATGAAGAAGAAACAAGAAGGAATCCAAGGAAATGTTTACAGCATTTTTGTCTCAAGAAGAGCTTAGCTGTAGGGATGATTGAGCCTTCTGCAGCTGGATTTCGTGTTTGAAGAGAGGATGAGTTTACGAAGGGACAGCTTAAAGCATCATTGGAGTGACCAGTTGGCATCTTAGACCTCCAGATCTCAGTGGTTCTTGCCCCAGAATCTAGTGAAAATTAAAATCCTGGAGGAGATTTTCAAGAAACACTTGATCATAAGGATTAGAAATTTGATTCTCAAGAGGAAACTGGTGATGATTCTGAAGTGGAAGACTCAGAATTTGGCATATGCATGAAGAAATTGCATTTTTCTCTATGGATGCATACTGTGTATGTGTGGAATCCATTAATATTCAACTTGAACATACTGCTACTACTTACCAACACTGTAGTATTTTTATTTTGTAGTTTTATTTTGTTTTGAGACTTCTTCTCATTATGCAGCCTGTGCTGTCCTGAAATTCAAAACTGATTTTCCTGCCTCCACCTTCTGAGTACTGAGATTCCAGGTTTGTACCACCATGCCCAGTACACTATAGGTCTTAGAAGTAGAGTAAATAACTACATAGTGCAAACTTCCTTGTTTTAATATTGTCTTAAAATATAAATGCTATGTACTTTTAATCAATGATATTTTGCATAAATAGAATTTTCCCAGTTGTCTGGCATTACTTGTATGTATAATAAATAAACTTCAACTTCCTATTAAAAAAAAGATGAAGTGACCACACAGATTAAAAGAAGTTCTAGAAAAGGAGATAGAAGAGTTTGAATCAAAGAACAGTGTGACCACATGAGACAAAATGAACCAGAGGTTATTTGGACAATTTTAGCAGAATGGTCATAATAGTGAGAGGGCTGAACGTTCATTTTTGAATGAGACAAGAAATTTCAAAAGTTTTGAAGTAAAAAGAAAGTTAAGAAACCCAAATAATTTTAGTCATTCACATGGACATAGGTTTGCCTGTGAAGAAGAAGGAAGGTTAATAAGTAGTTAACGTTATTACCTAATAATGCAGTCTTCCTTCTGAGATGACTTGAGAATGTTACCCTCTGTAACAGGCATGAGTCTTTCCTATGTCATCAGAATAAATAGAAGCATGGGGACTACTCCCTTCTTAGCCAAATAATCTACTCTCAGTACCATCCAAAGTAGTAGAAATTTTGTGAATACTTAAATAGGTCCAATAAAAATAAAAACACAAAACACAATGGACCATAGTCCTAGCAAAGAAATACCTGAACGAACCTGAAAGGAGAAAAGCAGCAGAACTGTAGCAAGTCTCAGTGACTGAGTTAAAGTGACTTGTGGTAGCTGCGCTCATCCCTGTCATCACCTCATAGTAACTTTAACAAGCTGATGTCACAGCATCCTATGTAGCCATTCAGAATCAGAAAATGAAGAACCTTTCTCAGAAAAAAATAGTAGTGATCAGTAGAGTTGGGAAGATGATATAAATCTGATTTTATATACGCCATCCTTTCATGGTGCCTCCAAGGGGTTCTGGGAACCAAACACACAGCCCCAAATTCCACACATCATGATACTCCCATACACTGAAGGTCGTAGGTACAAAAGTTTTTCACAAACTAGTGACTTTCTGACGTAGATATTAGCTCTTTGACTATCCTGCTAAGGGTTCTTATTATATAGGTCATTTTTCTAAACAACGGCTCATTTTATTTAAGCAAGGATGTTTTAATGAAACTTGTTTTAAGAGACTTTTTGAAGTGAATTTAGTTTTCATGTTAAGTTTGAGACTTGCCAGGCATGGGGACACTTATTCTTCTATTCCTTTTTACATAATGAAACTTGGAAATGACATGACACTAATCAAAAACACGGTGATTATAAAGTGTGCTAAAGGACAGTCAGGCAAATTATGTATCTTGAAACTGACACAATAGCAATGAGATCAGTTACCTTACTGATGAGCTTAAGATGCAATCAGGTACTGTCATATAGTACTAAGCTAAAGGTTATCATTGAAAAGAGATTAAATTACTATATTCTTCTAATAGATCAAATGACATAATTTTCAAAACCACAGAAGTATTTGGACATTCTGGAAAATTTCTTGCAGAAATGTTCAGTGTTGCCTTCTAATTGTCTAAATTTCAGTGATTGTCCTAATTTACTAGATCCAGATATGCTTTAATGATAGGATAATACTGTAAAAGAGAGAAGAAAAACCTCTGCTTATATATAGCAATTTGCTTTCACATATTCTACCAGTTAATTGCCTGTAATCATTTGGGTCATTTGCTGACGTACATTTTTGCTCATGTTTGGATGAGCAAAGGAAAAATATAAAAGAAGCACATTCATTTTTCCTTCATTCTTGCCATGTAGACTTAGACACGCACAGCACAGAGCTGACAAACTGAACAGATGAAGGTGAGGAGGATGGTGAGCTTCAGAATGTGGAATTAAATGAGAGACTATTGGGTAAACAATCTCCTTCTGATTTATATGTATTATTACTATTTATTACATTTACCTTTAGATATTACAGAGATGAGAGTTGGTCATATTAAAATAGATTTAAAACAGTAGTGATTTTCTGATATAACATTATATAAAGTGAACACAGAGAAGTACGTAGTAATTCTTTTATTTTGTTTTTGTGGTGCTGGGGTTTGAACTCAGGGCCTGCACCTTAAGTCACTCCACCAGTCCTTTTTTGTGATGAATTTGAGAGAGGGTCTCACAAACTATTTGCTCAGGCTGGCTTTGAACCACAATCCTCCTGGTTTCTGCTTCCTGAGTGGCTAGGATTACAGTCATGCCTCGGTACATAGTAATTCTTCAACACTGAATCATAACAGTGCATCTGCATTAGTTGTGTTGATACTTCATATTCACATATAATCCATGAGAACAGGGAAATAATTAATCAAGGAAATGAATAACTTAGATGAACAATAGCTCTAAGGACAGAAGTTTCTTGGCTCCCCTGTGAGATGGTTGTGACTGAGGAGAATGAATGGGGAGGGTACGTGTGCAAAGAGAGAGCTTTCTACATAGAACTTAACATAGACAGCCTTGCTTTTCCTGCATAAAGTTACACTATTTTTTTTAATCCTCTAGAAACATTCTTCCAAAATATCACTGAAACATTTGGTGCTAATTCAGTCATCAATTGGCAGTTGTGTCTAAATAGTTGTACTAGGACTTAATTTAATTAATAAAACAAAGATTGTATAATGTAATGTGTATGTGAATATACTGTACATGTACTGTAAAAATTAGCTATGTGTCCTGGACTTTTTAATATAACTTTGAATTTGACATTACCTATGAACATATATTTTAATATTCTAAATAAAGAATTTTATGCACTCTCAAAAAAAACTCACTGAACTGTCTTTGTCCTTTCTGTAGACTGTCCATAAACACATACAGCAAAATTATTTGATATTTGTGAGATTCATTGTATTCGCTAATATAAGTATAAAACAGAATGAAATATAAATGCCAATACATTCAGCCACCAATCTGCGTTTTGCTTATAGTATTCCAGATTCTTACAAGTCTTCTTAAGGTTCCCAGTAAGAAGGAGCACAGAATCTCACTGTCTTTTCATATGACAGCCTTTTAAATATTTAAAGATAGGAAGCATGTCTCCCCAAAGCTTTTCTTTTCAGGTAATATAATGCATACACAATTTTCTCAAAAAAGTGAAATTATCATTGAAAGAGATGTATTTGACATATTTTAAAGGTAGGAAAAAGAACAACCAATCTCAGTTTTGGTTCTACACAATTCATAAAATAATAAAGCTTAGGATTCTCAGTTTTGATGATTTGAATCATCAAAACTTGGACTATTTTTAAATAGTCCAAGAGAAGAATAACATTCTTACTTCTTATAATTTGGCTTAGCTTATCTGAAATATTATAGATAACATCTTCTTTTTTGGGTGTTCTGTCCTAAAAAGGCTCATGATTTTGCTTGCTTTATTATATGAATCATGATGTACAGTGAAATTATTTTTATCTTTATGGATGTTTTATTCACTTCCAAGGTCAACTAGTGTGTTCTTGGAGCAGAGCTGAGTAAAACTGGGCTTCTTTTGTTGTTAGATTTTATAACAGTTATTGATCTAATATTCCAGAAACTTCTTTGATAGCATTCATAGTTTGTAGAGCTTAAAGTATTTCTCATAGGTAAGCCATGCAAATGTCATTATTATTTAATTGCTTTTGTATTTGGAGACTCTTGCTTGCCAGGCAAATTCTTCACCATGTAAGCCATGCCCTCAGCCCTTTTTGCTTCCATTTATTTTTAGATAAGTTCTCTTGTTTTTGCCTGGGGCCAGTCTTGGTCCTCCTATCTTCACCCCCACCTCGCTGGGATTACAAGCATAAGTCACCACACAAAGGCTTTTTTAAGGTATTTATTTTATAGACATTATATTTTTCTATTTTTATCAAAGTATCTTGATATAAATTTAATGAAGGAGGTACAAGAGTTGTACACTTAACAACTACCCAAAAGTTTTGAAAGAAATTAAAACCTAAGTAAGTGGAAAGATATTGAATTTATGAACAGAAGACAACACTAGGATAGCAATCCTGACAAAAGGGAAGTTCAGATGCAGTGTGATCTCTATCTAAACCCTGCAGCCTTTTTTTTTTTTAAGTTTAGTTTTTGAGTTAGGGTTGCACTAATTCTTTGTCTGAGCTGGCCTTGAACTGTTATCCTTCCATCTTACTACTTTTTAAAATGTGTACTTGTATGTTCATTTTTGAGACAAGGTCTCGCTATTTAGCCCAGGCTGGCTTTGTACCCCTTAGTTTACCAAGTGCTGGCATTTCAGCCATGTGTCACCATACCCAGATAAGTTATTTCTAACTGGAATGTACAAAAACAAAAGCTTATATTTCTGGGGCTCCATGCAATATTTTGGTACATGTGTGTATGTTTAAATCAATTTAAGCATATATATTCTCACAAACATTTGTCATTTTTATGATAGAAATATTCAAAATAATGTTCTCCAGCTTTTAAAAGAGCTCAGTCCTTTATGGTTATTTACGGCCACTTCCCCAGACTCTGGTAACCACCATTCTCTCTCAACTTCTATGAGATCAAATTTTGTATATTCCTTGTTCGAGATCATGACATTCTTATCTTTCTTTGCCTGACTCATTTCACTTAACATAAGTGACAAGTTCTTTATCTTGTCATAAAAACCAGAATTTGAATCTTTTTTAATGGCTGAGTAGCATTCCTTTGCGATATCTACCACATTTGCTTTACTCTTTCATCCCTTGATGGATACTTAAGATACTTGTTTTCATTTCTGGACTACCGTGAATTGTGCTACAATAAACATGGGTGGGGGGAACAGGTGTCTCTGGCATAGTGACTTCATTTCCTTTGGCCTTATATGTGCAGTAGTAACATTGTTGCATCTGATAGCAGGCCCATATTTAATTATTTGAATAACCTGCATGCTGGTTTCTCTAATGAATATACTAAAGGACATTCCCACCGACAGCAAGCAGCATCCTTTTTCCACATCTTCATTGGCACTTATTATCTTTGGGATATGGGCAGAAGCCATTATTTTTGGGGTGAGGAATAAGTTGTGGTTTTGATTTTTGTCTTTCTAATGATTACTGATGTTGAACATTTTTACATAAACCTTTTGGACATTTATATTTCTTCTTTGAGAATGTCTATCAATTCTATTCACTATGCTTTAATCAGGGATTTTTGTGATTAAATTTTTAGAGTTCTTTAGGTATTCTGGATATCAACCATTTTTCAGATGTAAAGTTTTAAAATACTGTTTCCCACTCTGTAGGCTGTCTCTGCACACCATTCATTTTTTGCCTTTTCTATACTGGAGGGTTTTTGTTTGATGTAATCTCCTGTGTCTAGTTTTGCTTTTTTTTTTTCCCTGTGGTTTTGTGGCCTTAAACAAAACTCCATGTCAATTCCACTGTCCTGAAAATTTCCCCCTACATTTTCTTCTGATAGTTTGAAAGTTTCAAGTCTTAACAATTAAGTTTTTAATTTTCTTTGAATTGATTTTTAAAACTAGTGAGTTAATTTTTTCAATTGAATGCACAATTTTCCCAGCACAATTTACTGAAAAGACTGCACTTTTGCTAATGGATTTTCTTAGCACCTTTAAAAAAATCAATTGGCTGTTGATCCATGGGTCAGTTTTTAGGCTCTTTATTTTCTTCCAGTGCTATGTATGTCTGTTTTTACACCAATATCATGCTGTTTTGATTACAACAACTTGTACTGCATTTCACCTCATTTTCTTCTTGCTCAGGTCGATTTTGCTTATTCAGAGTCTTTGTGATGTTTTTGTTCCCCTAGATGAATGTCCTTAGTATTTTGATTAGGGTTACTTTGAATCCATAAATCACTCTGGGTAGTATGCACACCTTAACAATAGTGATTCTTCCAATTCATGAACATAGTATGTCACTCCACATTTTTGGTTCTCTTCAATTTCTTTCATTATAAAATATTTTTCATTATACAGTTTTTTCACCTCTGTGGTTAAATTTATTTCTAGGTATTTTTTAGGCTATTGCAAATGGATATGCCATCTTGACTTCTTCCTCTAAATTTTCTATTGGTATGCAGCAAATTTACTGATACTTATGGTGATTTTGTACATTGCAATTTGCTTAAACTCAATTTTGAGTTCTGATACTTCCTTCTGGTGGAATTGTTTGGGGTTTTCTGTGTAAAATTATGTCTTCAGGAAAGATTGGCAATTTGACTTCTTTTTGAATTTGTATAAATTTTATTTCTCTTTCCTTTGCTTAATTATGGGGTTAGAACTTTCAGATTTATGTTGAAATGTGCTCAAATTTGTCTTGTTTCAGATTTAAAGAGGAAAGCTTACAGGTTTTCTTCATTCTGAATAATGTAAACTGTTGGCTTGTTACAAATGACATTTATTTAAGTATATTCATTTTATACCTAATGTGTCCCATGCTTTTGTCATGAAATAATGTTAAATTTTATCAAATGTCTTTTCTGCAACTTTTAAGATGACCATATGGGATTGGTACAAGTTTATTTATTTGCATGTACTGAACCACCTTTGCATCTGGTATCATTCTCACTTGGTCACAGTGAATAGTCTTTTTGATGTGATACTGGATTTTCTTTGGTAGTGTTTTGTTGAGGAATTTTTCATCAGAGGATGTAAAAAGAATTGTTCATCAGAGATGTTGTCCTGTCAGTGTGTGCATATGTCCCTTATCTGGTTTGGGTGTCAAGGGTGACCTTATAGAAGGGGTTCAGAATAAATCACTCATCTTCTGCTAAGAAGAATTAGCAGAAGTAATTCTTTAAAAGTTCAGTAGAAATCAGCTGTGTAGCCATCTGTTCATGGCAGTTTTGGGTAGAAGGCTATTTATTATAGATTGAATCGCATTACTTGCATTGTTCTATTTATGTTTTCATTTTCTTCATGATTCAGTCATGTTACGGTGTATGTGTTTATGAATTTGCTCATTTCTTCTGGGTTGTCAAATTTGTTATCAAATAGCTTTTCATGATCTGTAATGAGATATGTGTTTCTGTGGTGTTAGTAAAATTTCTCCTTTTTCATCTCTGATTGTATCTGACTCTGTTCTCCTTTTCTTATTCTAGCTAAGTGTTTTAATCTTTTCATGGAACCAGTTCTTTGTGCTTTGGATATTTTGTGCTGTTTTTCTAGTCTCTATTTCATTTATTTCTGCTCTCATTTTTATTATTACTTTCCTTCCACTAATATGGGGTTTGGTTTGTTCTTGTTTTCTTTCCTCTTGGGATGTAGTGGTACAATTATTCACTTACTTGAACTCTTTATGCTTTCTTAATATGGATACTAATCGCAGAAATTTCCATCTTGGTATTGCTATTGGTGTATCCCAAAGGGTTGGGTGTTCTTCCTCCATGTTTATTTGTTTCATTAAAAATAATTTTTCTTAATTTCTTCCTTAACTCCTCAGTTATTATGGAATACATTGCTTAATATCCATGTAATTATATACTTTTCAAAGATTTTCTTCTCATTGAGTTCCAGTTTTATTACATTGTGGTCAAAAAGATAATCTATGATTTTCAGTTTGATGGGCTTCCTTTTGAAGTTCTAGTGGGACATGTATGGTGAAGGTATGTTCTCTAATACTTTTTTTTCTGTAAATATCTTTATCTACCCTTCATTCCTAAAGATTGCTTTGCTGGGTTGAGTATTCTTACTTGGTGGTTATTTTGTTATTATTTCCTTTGGTACAATAAAAACCATGTACTCTTTCTCTATAAGGTTTCTGCTAATAAATGTGCTGTCAGGCATGCTGAGACATCAGTGTGTGTTGTTTGCTTCTCTCACGTTTGAAAATCTTTTCAGAACTTGATTATAAGTTTTTAAGTAGGCGTAGTTGAGGTAAATACAATTGGTGGCTGTGAAACTTAATCCTCCCAATCTCAGTCTCCCAATTAGTTAGAATTACAGGCATGAGCCAATGGTGCCAGCCTTTAAATGATTTTTAAATAGATCTTAAATTATATGTGAGAGATTTTTTGTTAGAAAAAATATGAATTTTCATTTCTTATTCTGAAATTTCATCAGTACCATTTTCTTTTAATTTTCTCTAAGTAGTCTTTATTCTCCCACCTTGATTCCTTTGCCCAAAGAATGACAAACCATTGCATATTAACTTACATTTCCATCACACACTAAAAATTTCCATTCATTCTTTGGTTTGTATTCCTAATTTTAGAAATGTTGAAAAATCCTCCATTTTCCTTCCAATCTAAGCTACTGTCCCTAAGCCCACAATTGGCTATGGAAATGGGCTGCCATTTTCTTCCCTCTCCATCCTAATACCTTTAAGCTACTCTTGTATCATAGCACTTATTCCCTAGATGCTGGTTTCCTTGTCTGCTTTCCACAAACTAGGATATTTCATCTTCCTCGCTGTTAGGAAATGCTTTCTGAGTCTATACAGTATTTTCCAAACAATAAATAAACTTTCTAGTTGTATGTACCAGAGTGAGACAAAATGGTAAATAATTCCTTTAGGGATCTATCTTCCCCAGAACCATTCTTGTATACTTTCACATACAGTCACAAGTAAGAATTCTTTTTGTAGAGCAAAATCACACTGTCCATAGTGTGATATAAATAACAGATTCCTTTAAAGAAAATTCTTATCTTAAATAGGAAATTATAACTCCAGTGTCTCAGAATACTCCTTTAAAATCTCCATGCAAAAACAGCATTTAAACTCAAAACATGAAGATGCTCAAAATTTTCATGGATAAATGAAGCTATAATCCTTTGGTAATGAAATACTTAAAAACGTTAATGAGAACATAGTTAACAACATTAATAAGAGTCAGAAAACAATCTTTTCTCAGAGGAAAATTTAGTACCCCTAAAAATAAACAAATTTGATTTCAAAATTAAGCAAACAACGTGGGGAATGAACAGCAAATCAACTTGTAAAGCAATAAATTGTGGATGACAAAGAAATTATGAATACAGGAAAAGTAGTCAGGCATGGTGGGCCAGGCCTCAGGATTCAATACTTATGAATGTTCTTATTCTCAGGTCTTATATGAGCAAGGCTACATGGACATCTGAGACAGAGTGCCACTAAGAATGAGATGTCCTACAGCAAAGGAAACAATGACCATAGTGAAGACCTATAGACCTGGAGGAAATTTTTGTCAGTTATACATCTGACTAGGGATTAATTTCCAGAATATATAAAGAATTTAAAAGATTAAACACCAAAAGAATAATTCAGTCAATAAATGGGCAAATAAACAGTTCTAAAAGAAGAGCTGGCCAATGAAAAATGTTCACCATCCTTACCCAGAAACGTAACACAAATAAAAATTACACTGAGATTTCATTTCATCCCCATCGGAAGAGCTATCATCAAGATGACAAAGAACAACAGATGCCAGCAATGACTCGGGGAGAAGGGAACACGTTTATACTGCTGGTGAGAATGTAAGTTACAACCAGTATGGAACTCAGTGTAGAAGTTCCTCACATGACTAAGAATGGAGCTACCTTTACAAGACCCTGCTGTACCATTCCTGGATCTATAGTCAAATAATCCTAGTCAGCACTCAGTAGAGAAACCTGCACAACCATGTTTATCGTGGCACAATTCACAACAGCCAAGTTATGAAGACATCAGATGAATAGATAAAGACACATGACAGACAGGAGCCTCATTCATCCAAGAAGAATAAAATTATGCTGTTTGTAGGAAAATGGATGGAACTGGAAATTTTGACTTTAAGCAAAGCAAGTCAGACTCAGAAAGACAAATATCACATTCTTTCCCTCATATGCATAATCTACAGCTAAGGAAAAACCAAAATAAAACAAAGACATGAGAATACAAGGGAGACTACTTGGGATAAGGGAGCAGTAATGGTGGGAGGGGAAAAGAGATGGTGATTGCGATGAATATGATAAAAGCACGTCATATACGTGTATGAAAAGGCCATAGTGAACCCTGTATTTAGTGCAATAAGGAAAGAACGAGGTTCCCAAGGTAACACCTGTGAGGCCAGCATCACTTGGCCTTGGCTGATTCTGTGCTTGCACGTGTGGTAACAAGGGGAGGCTTCTTTAAATCTGGAGCCCAGCCTGTCTCCCTTGTCACACCCTGGTCCAGACCCTGCTTCCCAAAGCATTGAGTAGGATGAACTTTTCTTCATTCTTCTGCAACTGTGTTTCACTGCATTTACAAGAGGAGGAGTTTCTATTCTCCTTGCTTGGGATTTATTTTTCCAAATCTGAAAATTCCTGAGAATCACTCCAGGCATTGGCTACTATCACTTTAAGTAACAAATCTGACTCCTTCCTTCTCTCTCTCTCATGTTTACTGAGTTCCTAGTTGTGTATTTTAATTCTGCTTACTAATTTCTAATTTATCCTGAGATTTTCTTTTTATGTGTACTTATTCTAAATGATATCTTTAAATGTAACTTTAGATTTATGACCCATAGTTCTTGGTTGAGTTTTGAATTTTGATCATTAAAATTCTGTTTAAATATTTTTCAAATCTACCCATTTCTTTTTCCTTGTTTTATCTCCTTAATGACGTTTTAACGGTGTAATATTTGATATAATTATTAAACTGATTATTATTAATTACATGCGGGTCATTGAACTATTGTATCTGCTGACATCATGATATAGTCAACATTTCCTGGTTCTTTAAAAATGATTAATTTTTTTAGATTGCAAACTCCTAATTGACTTAGTGCTGGTTTACAGGTATGGACATTCTGTGGAGCCTGGATTAGGGGTCAGTTCTTCAGAAAGGACTTATAATAAAATCGACTGCAAAGACAGTGTAACAATCACAGGAACTCAGAGTCATCAGAGGATGGATTTATGGATATAAAACCTCAGGGTAGAAGTTTTTTGTTTGTTTTGTTTTTTCTCTTCCTTGAGTCTAGGCGAGCTGATATGTTTCTATATTGTTTTCCTTGCTAGGAATTAATTTTTTCCTCAGCAACCCTTTCACCAAAGGAACATTTTTTTTTTTTAGTTTCTGATATTTTCATCAGGGTCAGTTTCATCTGTAGACCTATAGCAAGTCCCTTGTCAAGTCCCCTGTGATCCTGTGGGTCACTGTTTGGATAACATTAAAAAACAATTTAACTTAGATTGAATAAGTTTTCCTTTTCCTCTCATCACTTTTTGTAATTTCTAATGGGCTGTTGCATAAATGTGAAATTTTCTAATTTTTTTTGTTTTTTAAATGAACTCATTTTTTTAACCTAATATAAACTCCCTGAGGGAAAATACCTTATTTTTTTCTTTCATGTTTATATACATGGTACTTAACCTGAGGGCCTAAATTATAGCATATAAATATATTTTGTAAATAAATCATTCCATGTGAAAGTCTATTTTAAACTTAACATATTACTTTTATAATTAAGAAAGCCTATATTATTTTTTAAAAAATAACCTCAGCTGTTATTTTTTGCCCTGTCTGAGTAGATTTTTAGAAACAGCTATATTGTGTGCAGTTGCCTAGAAACTTAGGAGACGGATATTTAAGCCATCAAACCCACCCTCTGAGGTTCCCCTGAAAGCATTGAGCTACATATAATTACTGGCAATCCACTTTTGTGCAAAAGCTGTGCTACTTTCCATTGAGAATTGGAATCCTCACAAATACGGGATACAATTGTGGAAACTGAAGGGATAACATCTTTAAAATTCTAAACTTCAGCATCATGGATACTCAAGAAGTTTTTGAACTACCAGATGACCACGTGAACATATCCAGTTGTGAAGCTATCTCTTTAAGTTTACTGACATATAAAAATATCACATGACAGGATGATTTAATCACCAGCATATCAGTTCAATGCAGTTCACAGCTGTCCCAAACAGCAAGTGAAGCTAATTTGCAAATGTCAAGCATGTCCCTTTAAATTGGTTCATTAACTCACTTTTGGAAGGCAGTGTCAAGAACTAGGAGTTACTGGCATTCCTCATTAGCAGATCTTCTGGACAGGGTAAATAGGTTTAGATGGAATTAGATTGATTAGTCTGCCTTAGAATTCAGTAGAGCACAGTAAATTCCAACTGTGTTTCCTCTGGTGGGTAAGAGTGAACCCTTTCCAGCAATCTAGCCTCCTAACGAGAACCAGAACATCTCAGCCAATCTGTACATTGAGGTTCAGAAGCTGAGGCACATGGACTTTAGTGTGGCCTTTACTTATGATTTTAGTAACAACAGAAACACCTTGTTAAAGAATGCAAAGCCAGTACAATAGGCTCAACAGAAAGATTACATAAAACCAAGTCACAATAGCATTAAGTGGAAATCCTGCGGTAAGAAAGCACCAAATTTCTGAACTTGCAGTGACAAAAACACAGTATTTTGAGATGCATATGCTTTCATAGTGACATTTACTCCTCTGGATTCTTCATTACAATACACCAATATTCCTACTTGACATTGTATCCAAAGTCCTGTGTTTTATTTGAAAGGGATGAGCCAGTATTGAAGTGCTATAAAGATCACAACAAAAAAGTCTACTTTGATCAACAAGAATTGTTACCACTGAGAACACCATAGAAGTAGTCAAAGTGACAGGTGTGTTATGTTTTATCCCACGGGAAATGCTTTTGTGATTTAAGCATATTTAAGTAATATGTATTTAATATAAAGCACTATTTGAAATTCTACTAGTTAATTATCATGAGTGAATATGTCATGGTTCCTAACCTCTACTGGGATATTTACTTGCTAGATGACCTTGGATAAGGCATGTAAACTCTTGTGTCCTCATATCCTTTGCAACATGACTCTTCTCAAAATTAAAGCCTCTGAGATATATAAAGCATATAGTAAAGTGGCTTGGACAGGACATGCATTTAATATCACAGATTTCTTCATCACAATCATGATCATGGTTACCGCCACCAACATTATAATCATCATCATTTCTACCATCCTGCACCTTGCTTGCTCTCAAGAACATAATATATTGTGAAAGTGTGTTATAAAATATGTTTTTATAAAGTATTTACTTTCTAGGAAACATGCTATAGTGAGAAAAAAATTGGACTTTGGAATAGGATAACTCTGAATTTTGTACCATTGTTTAGGTTGATATTTAATCCTCTGCATGCCCATCACTGCATCTGTTGAGCACGTTACTCACAGGACTTCTGTAAATGAAATACAGTAAGTGAAAGCCTGCCCAGTCTTACTACATAATGAGACAGTAAATACTGCACTCATTTATGCTCCTAAACCTTCTAAGTGTTTTCATCTTATAAAGTCAATACAGATCCTCAATTTTCTATGTGAGAGAACAAGGCTATTGGAGCAAACCAGATCCCAGAGAGTGGACACACAGCTTCTCCTTCTGTCTTGGTATAGAAGCAGTCACATGAAATATCTCATATTGGAGGCTCTTGCTCAAATCCACACCCATTTCTATGAAACATTGGCCTAAATCTCCTTGGAACTGCCTCGCTTTCTAAACCACCTGTAGATTTACCTGATTGTGTTCTCATGTAGTGATCCAGGTGCTTTTTGTAAGTTTTTTCTTTGTTTTAGAAATACTTCTGTAGCAGACCCTAGTCAATGTTAAGATTTTTTAAATCCCTCATATTCCCTAAAATTGCCCCAAAGTTTAAAAAAAATCACCAAGTCACTATGGTAGGTATTGGTTTCCAAGGACAAATATTTACAGTAGGAATTGAAGCCAAAGTAACTCCTTTTAGACATATAACAGGACTTCCACTTTCACACTATTCAGTACAGTGTGGTACTGAAATAGCAAAATACTACATATTTGAAGAGAGTCAGGGAAAACATGTCTCTCCTTGCTGAGAACTTCAAACACAATGGTGATTTCAAGTATGATATATTTGATACATTGTAAGATGTTTTGTAAATGCTACAATGTATCCCCACCCAGAATAACAATAAAGAAAAATGTCCCAGAAAGAAAGCAGTGGTGTCAGCACAATTCAAAAACTAAACCACAGGCTGTCACTGGTCTTTACCTAGCAGCGTGGTAATGAGAAAGTGAGTCAGGCTTCTGAAAGGACCATGTCAGTCTCAGCGACTCAGGGGTGTGTGCGTGAGCTGTAGAGAGTCACTGTAGCATCGAAGAAAGACATGGGAATGAAATGACATGAAGTTAGTGAATCAGCATTCAGATACAGTGAATGCAATACATAAAGAGGGAAATGATGCGAGCAGTTATTCCAAAATAGAGATAATACAACTGCTTAATAAGTACTTGGAAAGTGAAAAGCCTAAAGTTTAAAAAATGAAACTATTTCTAGTGTTCTCTGGCTGCACATAGCTGGAATCATTTCACTGCTGTACCCAGCAATAATCACCCACAAACTTAGGTGAGGCTTGCAAAATGAAAATGCACATGCTGTTACAGTAAATGAAGGCCTCCGTTCTTTACTCACAGAAGTTAAATTAGCAAAGGAATGTATTGTAGTCATTTGCACAAAGTTTATCACAATTTTAGTCATCACAATTGACTTTTCTTTTGCAATAATTTTAACTATAAGTTATTCATGTGAGAGGATATTGATTTTAGAGCTATTTCTTTACAGAAAGACTGGTAGGAATATCTAAAATATTTCATGTAATAATGTTTAGCATACATATTGATGGGAATATTAGCACTTAAACAATAATTATGCAATATGGACATGCACTCTATATGCATATGTACATATAATAAATTATATATTTATAAAAGTATATGAAATCTTACTCTATATGTATGTACACACATATACACATATATACACATACACTCAAAATTTCTTTGGATGTATTCCTATTTTTGCTGGCAATACAATTAACTCTACTACTATTGATATACTATTGTCTATAAGAAACTTATAATTTCCCAGACATTCTTCTAAATAATTACTATAAAACATTTCACACATTTCTCATACTGATCTTACAAGGTAATTACTTTTATTGTTTCAGCCTCATAGAGAAGGAAAGTAACTTTCCCAGTGTTCACAAAGCAAGTGGAGGAGCTCAGATATGAATCCAAGGAATTAAGTTTTCTTAAACTATTTGAAAGGTAGAGATTCTAATTGTAAGTACTTTTAACTTAATCATGAAATGACTGATTATTTCAATACATAAATATGTTTTGTTATGTACCTTTGGCAATTCAAGACTTGAGAAAAACAAGTAAATATTTAAAACTGTGGGCATATATTTTCCTTTAAGTATGAATTCCTAAAGGTAAATATGTATCAGCAGAATGCAAGAAACACTTTGACTTCGAAGCAAGTCCCATATTGTACCTATATTATTCAGGCTTCCGCAGGAATCAGAGGGCAGGTAATTTGATGAAAGTTAAGCCAAGGGAATACAAAACTGCTATAAGCAAAGCCCTTCACACCAGTGGGTCAAGAACAATCTCAATGAGCATCACAACCTCTGCTTCCTAGGCAGAGTGGGTCAGAAAGCAGTGGGGAGGGTGTCTTATGGTGGATTTTTCTCACAAAAACCCCCCATTTACTCCATGTTCTCTATGCATGTGCTTCCTGAGTGACTTTGCAGCATCTCCCATCAAAAGGAAGGGCTTGGCACCTTCTTTTGCAAACAATATGAATGGCAAGCATGCCATTTCAGAGCCCACACTGAAAATGTTTCCACACACTTCTCCTCTCAAACCCTCACTCAGCCGCCACAAGTCCAAGCATTCATTAGCCTGCTGGGTAATGAAAGAGTCTGAGACCAAATCTGAATATGCTTATCATTCCAAACAAAGGTCACATGAGGAAGCTCAGACAAGATAGGATATATACCACCCAAGTGACAACTGCCCATAGATAAAAGAATCCAGCTGACCTGCTAAGTTGTGAGCAATAATAAATTGTTTTTGACTTACTGACTCTTAGCGCTGAGGAGAAATAGCTAATTAATACAATATATTCATATGTGTTCACCTATTTGAAGAGTATGTATTAGACATTTTTTATTAGGAAAATATTATGCTAGTCACTGTATAAGTACAAAATTAAAATAAGAAAATATTTGATTGAATTATAATACGAAATGTAGGTGAAATGTATAATGTTTTAACCCTGCAAGAATAGAGAGGTTAATTTAGGAATAGAAATACACTTAAAATTTTTTCTTTATCCTTTTTTGGCTGTTGGAGTTTGCTGGTACCTGGATCATGGTCATTTTTTAGGGAACTGGAATTTCTCTTTCTAAATGACTGACTCCAGATGTAAATGGATAGAGTAGCACTATCCATTAGAACACTCTGTCATGATGGAGATGTTTGCCATTTTCCAATATGGCAGCTACTCATTGAGTGGGTGAGGAATTCAAGAGTGTTGAGTGCTACTAAGAAATTGTAGCTTTAGTTTTAATAATTTTAAACAGCTTAAATGTAAATAGGAAAAGCGCTATGAGGATAGTGGTCTACACAGATATGCAGGATCATTCTGAATAGTGTCTTTTCCTCACTAAAATTTACCAAGAGGCAAAGTACTATTTTTATATTAACCAGTGATTAGAGCAATCAGAAAATAGTGTTATTGCTTACTATTTTGAATCTGATTTGACTACTCAGAAATCCTAACGTAAGTAGATTTTCAGTGAGGTATAGTTTTATTAAACTTAATAATATTGTAAATGAAAATAATACATAGAAAAAAATCAGAAGTTTCTCAGATGTCTCAAATTTCCTCAGGGAAATTTGAAATTCTGACAATTTCAAGTCAGAAGAGATTTAGGGGTTTGGGGCCAATTTATTTCTACCTTATAAATGTGTGACATATTAGCTAAGAAAAGACAGAATTGCTTTTCTCATTCAAATTGGCTTTCACTTCAGTAAGAAGCAGGAGAGAGAAAAACACAACAAAGAGGATGAATCAATACTTTTCATTTCTCAAGAAAAATGGTCCTGTAAAAATAAAGCTGACTCCTCCTTTTGGGACACACTTGAGAAGCAGGGTTGGTGTTCAGTGACATTTAACATTTTGTTTAAGTGGACTGACATTTTGTGTTGAGAAGAGCCAACAAGATGGCCATGAAAATTAATTTCATTTCCTGTGCTCTGTCAATGTGAATGCCTGTGAATGAGACTGGAGAATAAAGTCACATATCTGATGGCCTCCTCCTCAAGACTCAGACGTGAATCAATCCACTCGCTTCCTCCCTGCTGCACAACTCACGGATCTGTCTGGTGGTTCCATTGCCCTCTTCCCTTCCCACAGTCCTCCAGGCACAAAGGCAGGGCAATTCCCCTGTCATAAGAGTATTCATTTATGGTGTAAGTTTAAAATAAGTTAGACATGCTTTCCAGCCTATTTGAAAATCTAACATATACACAACTTTCTCAGTGTAAATTTCATAATTTGATTTGAATGTGAAATTTTATGAGGAATATCTTCCTTAAGTGTTGTTTTGCAAGTCAATAATATGGTCATAATCACTGGCAGAAGACCCTTGGTTTGTATTTCTGCAGATATGAGTTGAATTTTAACTGCTTTGTGGTAAAATCATTAAGGATGTTTAGGGACTAGAGGAAAATTTTCTTTCTGCTGTCACTGTGAAATAGCATAAGCATTTGTTTTATTTGAATGACATTAGCACCACCTTTAATGTAAGTTGCCCAAAACAGATTAATTTCTTAAAGTTATATGCAGTTTACAGTTTCTTATAGTATATGTGAGTAAGAGGAAATAACTAATTTAAATTATATTATAATTTATGAGAACTGTAAGCAAAAGTAGTATTTATCTTAGACTAGGTTTACGTTTGTTATCTTTCTATAAACACTCATGGAAAAAATTCTAAATAAGCTGACAAATCAGTGAATTGCAAATAAAAAATGACAAAATTACTGTTTAAGTACATGCTTGTTGATTATGCAAACATAATTAGAGTAAGGCAGATGAGGGTAGTCTTTAAAAGCAGCTTGAAGTATGACATAGACACTTAGCCTTGTGACCTTAGGGGAGGAAAAAAAGACAACAAGCACCTAAGTTTAGGTGCTGTGTTCAGTTTCTTTATGAATAAATATACTAACCACAACTGACTTGATAAAATTGCAGTAGAATATGGAAAGTCTCACATACAAATCTTCAAGGATTGACAGTCATGGTAAATAGTATGTTTTGGACAGTTTTGAAATAGTGTGGGTTGTTTCTTGTAGACTTGCTTCTAATAATAGGCAATTCTAACAATAAGTGAAGTGGTTGTGACTTCTAAAAGTAGGTGACAAAGACATTGAGATTTTTACCTTTTTCTATTGCATCAGTCACACTGAGGAAGGTCTTTAACAGTCAAGAGGACCCTCAGACAGGCCTAAGGAAGATCCATGTGTCCAAAGCCTGTGGGCTCCAGACACACTGAGTCTACCAGCTGAAGACCAGTGACTGAGCTGTGTTGGGGTGAATCCCCAGCTCCAGTCCAGCCTTAGCACCAGCATGGCCCAGCTGACACCTTGAGGACCAGCCTTTGCCAGAAAGTCTCCCCCTATGCCACTCACAGGCAGCTGACTCTCAGAAAATGTGTGATAATAGATACATGTTATTTGGGGCTGTGATTAGTTATGTAGCAATTAATAACTAAAACTTGAGTTTGTTATTATGTTTATAGTCTATACTGCATTCTAAATGTTATCATTGTTTCTTTTGTTGGTGGGACTGGGGTTTGAACTCAGGGTTTCACACTTGCAAAACAGATGCTCAAGCTATATCTCCAGTCCTCAAAATGCTATTCTAAACCTGATTTATTTGTTTTTGTTATAACAATTAATGTTAAAAACTATTAATAAAATATATGATTAAAATATACTATTTTATCATGTTCTCTTTCTCAAAATATATATTTAAGTCAAATGAAAATATATTTTCCATTAATGGCTTACATCATTCTAGCAAGTAATTAATTACCCCCACTTCAAAATTCAGAAGTCCGTTTAATTTTTTTTAATCTCTCAAGGTAAATATTCCCTTAATTGTAACCTAAGATTATTTTGTTATACAACTTTCATAATTTAAGGAATAGAGAAGTAATGGTAACACTTCCAGTATGCACATTTATCCATCCATTCATTTAGCAATGTTTATCATGTTCCAAACGGTTTTACAGAAGATCTGAAGCTATGTAAGGCTGAGGAAGACAAAGACAATCCTTTGTCTCCTGGAGTCTCTAGTCTAGAACACTATGTTGATAACAATCCTGATTATCATCTTAGTGACACAGAGAAAAAATTTTTTTATAAAATTAGGGCTACTATGTTGAGTGTGAAAATACACTCAGTACAGAGTACCTTCCTTATGACTTAATATTACACTGGCAAGAAAAGACTATATTGTTTATATAAATTGGTAATATAGTCCAGGCTGGATTTGAGTTAATATTATTTCTTCTTTGACTTATGAATAACAGTTTATAGCATAATATAAAAAAGGCAAAGACAGACTTCCTATGCCAAATCCTTATTGTACCTTCCCTTTAATTCATAAAATTCTGTTAGTAGAAAAAAAATTTGTGTTCCCAAGATAAAGATGATCTTGATATATCTGGAGAGAGAATCATTTGTAGAAATGTACACATTCTAAAGAAAAGACTAACCCATAATATTTGAGTATTAACCTTGATGGAAGAGGGAACAGACACTAGAGGTCAAAGACAGACTTTTTCTGAAGGGCTCCAGAGCAGATGCCCACGTAGCAAGAAGCTACACAGGTAAGGTGCTGGACAAATTATTTGATTCACAGTGTGTGAGAATCTTAGAATAAAGGAAGAGATGTACTTCCAAAGAAAGACTGAAAACTGTAGATTTATTTGGAGGGAATTTCTTAAACCCCTACAATAATTGCTAAACTGTTCTAAATATCTATGTGATGGCATCTTTAAAACTGCTAACATGCATGCATTACTTAACACACATAACGTAAACACAGAGGATAGTCCTCTGGGAGGCCTGAGGGCTGGAATAGTGCAGAATGGTAAGACAGAGTTGGGTGAGAAAGTGGAGAGATTGAGAAGACACACAGGCCAACCTCCACAAGATGCATGTAACATTGATTGATAATATTCAATATTTTCTTTTGTATTTCTTACCAGATAAAGAGCTTGATATTTCAGAGGAAACCATAACCAATACCCAATTTATAAAATGGGATCATTGATGAAAATCAAATTGAACAACCTATTTCTTGTAGGATTGTTTTTCTCTTAGAGGCACAATGGTCCTATCAAATAGTTCTGCAACAGGAGTAATTTAACTTCTCTGACACAGCTATAATTGTCCAATTGTGCATGTACTTTTCAAATAGTGTGCAAATGAAACTCTTTCCAATAGAAATTCAATCAATTCCTCAGTTAGGATAGGAAGATCTCTATTCTGATGATAAGTAAGGGTAAAAGGCATTTTAAAGTGTCTCCCTTGCCCCCACCACAACGCAAAGGTCCTCTCTTGTTTGCAAATATATACATGTTTAGAAGAAAAGGACCCTCTTCTATAAGTAGTTCAGAATCAAGTGTCAAGTGATAAACAGATCAACACTACAGAGTACAACAGTTTTCAAATGACCTTTCATTATTAGTTTGCTTTTCCTACCCAAAATTTTTTAAAAATCAAATCAAGGAGCACAACACTAATTATTTGAAGATTACATCATTTAAAAATATTACCTACAGGAATAAAATGGAGTATAAGTATAGAACAGAAGATGGTTATCAGTTATTGTTTTAAAACAAAGAAAATAGAGAGAAAAAAGGATTTAATGACAGGTGCTTGGTGAGCCTCTTGCCAAGAGGGAAATAAGCCTAAAGCTTTCTGGTGCCCAGCACCATGGCACTTTGAAACTTTGACAGGTTAAATTAACACAAATCTGAAACAGAGGAAATCTATCCTTGCTTGTCTCTCTGCCAGAAAACTGTGCTGGATGAATCCAGCTCTTCTGCATAAACCAGGCCAAATGCTTAAATCTAGAGATGGATTTTGCAAAGCCAGACTCTACTCTGATTTTACGGTCATTTTTGTAAGTGTTTTCTCATAAATTATACCCAGGGTAAATGCAGGTACAAGCAAATGACTTGTTTTAACTAGACATATTCTTTCAAAGGAGTTAGACCAGCATGAGACCAAAGGAAAAGGAATCAGATGACTACAATAAATCCCTTTATGTTTTATCCATATTTTTGGTAAGGACAAAGGATTACATTTAAGTATATATTTGTTCAAAGATATAGTTGATGTGTGTTGACTCAATAATTTCTTATTGGCTATGTATACTTAAGATCAGATAGTTTTGTTTCCATACTAAAGACGCTACAGACTTCTCTCTCCTATCTCTAAAATGCAAGAAATAAAAACCTATCAGAGTAAATTTTTCAATGCAAGTTTTGCCAGAAATACTGATTTTCTTCCTTCAGTATTTTTACAATACTGCTTTAATTTTCTAATGCCTTAATATTTTGCAATTTTATTTTTTTACTATTTTAATTAATGTTAAAAATCGTTTCACTAAACTGGTGTTAATGGATGGATTCGGCATCAGTGGTTTTCTAGATTTTCTAACTCCTGTTTCTAATGCCTTTTCCAGATGCTGTCTTCTACACACCTGTCCTTATCTTCAGTAACTACTTTTACTCTGGGTTCACTGCATTGCCTTAAATATACAACTTATACCTTAATCTTTAACCCCATAGCAACTCTTAATTGGAAGGAAATTAACTAACATGTATAAAATCAAACAGATAGAAAATAGCAGAGTGAGGATTTATACTGGGAAACACAAAAAGTATGTCTGCTCTGTGGACACCCATGTTCTTGGTTAAGCTGGCACCAGGAAGGACTGGACTCTGCAATGTGTGTGTGTGTGTGTGTGTGTGTGTGTGTGTGTGTGTGAAGGAGATACAAGAGAGGCCTGTAAGACTGGCATAAGTGAGGGAAAAATGAACACAAAGCTCCCATTCAAATGCTGAATCTTACACTTTAATGTGTTAGTGCGTTAGAATGTTAAACTGGTGACATACAATGAAATGGATGTGATCTATTTACCAACATTGTCCATTGATTTCATGGGCAGCTGATAGTGCATCTTTGCCCTTTCATTAAAAAGAAAATGGAGCCTATTTAAATGTTTTAATTGTGGGGGTTAGAAACCAATTTGCTTTTATCAGATCAATATTGCTTTGACCAAGTATCAATCAAGCTGACAAGGCTCCTACTATTGAATGAAGGAAGGGGTTTAACTAAATTCCATTCTCTTTTTGTCATGAGGGAGAAGCATCAATGTTTGTTACATGTTTGAACTGCACATACATTGTGGCTTAGAAACTAAAATATAAAAGTCTTTAGAATGACTGAAATTTACATAAAAGGCACAAAGTGGATGAAAGAAGGTGTATTCTTCTTCACAGTCTACATGTCTACATGTTTGAAGAATGCTTCTGACATTTATCTCCTTTTTCTTAAAAGCATGATGAATTTAAGTGGTTGTTGAATTTTATTGGTAGAGTTAGCTTGAAATTTGGATTGTCTATAAACAGGTTTAGTGTTAGCAACTGCATTTTCAGTGGCCAATGCTACCCGTCAGGCCTCACTCAGCTCTCTGGATCGCTCACTCCATGTCCAGATGACTTCCTCTTGTCAATGTCACTCTTCCCCATGCTAGTCTCATTGACAGGGTCTAGGATTCTAATCTTATCCATTAATCCTTGTCAACCATTTTTTTTTTGTGTGTAAACTCACTTCTTATGCAAGTGGTCAACAGCTTGAGCCTTCCTCCAGCTCTTTTTTTTTTTAGTGATTTTTCAGTTAGGGTCTCAGGGTTCTTGCCCAGGCTGGCCTCAGATCACCATCTTCCACCAATACCCCCCACACAGCAGTGATTACAGGCTTGAACCACCATGCCTGATCTGCTCTTTGGACAGAGTCTCACTAACTTTTTCTCTGGGATGAACTTGAACCACAATCCTCCTAACTCCACCTCCCAAGCACGTAGGATTATAGACATAATCCACCATGCTTAGCCCCCTACCCTTTCTAAGACTTCTCTTTTTCCCCACTTCTTAGAGTGTGCAGCTGAATTTTCATTTGTATTCAACATGAGATTTTAAAGGCAGCCTTTTGACTATAGCCACTGATGCTCCATATTAAACTAATTGCAAATGCCATGGGAACACTGTGTGGCCCTTATTTTTGTTGTTATTTATGGTTGCCAATACTCCTCTGTCACTCTGCTGAAAATGGTTTCTCCTAATACCTTGTCTAGAAGGTGTTATTCATTCATCAAGAAACACCTCAGACTCTGCTTATTTTCTGAACTTATTTTTATGCTTCTGCTACATCTACTCTGTAGTACTCTGGTAAACTTAAATCACTCAGTGCTCTCCTGGTGTATTGTACATTTACACCAAGAGCACACTATGCCATATTTTTATGAATTTTATGCATTTGTTTCCACCACTGAAATTCAAATCCAATAATTTCAGTAATTTGTATCCATTTATCTTTCGTAAGATGTTAGATTTAGAACTTAGTATAGTGTGTAGTAGACACTTAATAATTTCATTCAATAAGGCAGTATACTGATTAACGTGGAAAAGCAGAAACTACCACTATCATACTAATAAATGATTTCTTTCCCAAGATACAAATATTTGAGTTCAAATATGAGTGGGCTTTGATGAAGCAAGATAACAAATTTCTGCCCCATATTGCTGAAAATAACAAGCCAAAGTCAACCATCAATTTCTTTTCAAATTCAGGTAGGGAAAGTCCTTCAAGAAAAACATGAACTATTCCAACCTTCCTTCTGTAGGCGACACACACCGATGGGCATTCTACCTCGAGCTTCAATAATACAAGTTTTCCGATATCTAGTGCTTCCAGGTTTCATTGGCCTTAGGCTACGTCATACGCTAAGCCAAGTAATTAGAGCACCAGATTAACTTTCAATATTGTCATCTTGTTGCCAGTGCAAAAGCAATAATAAATCTATGCTTCTCCTTGCTGATCACCTACTTAAATAAATGGTTCAGTAAAAATCACTTTCAGACTCATTTTTCCAATTTGTCCTGTTTTTATACAGCTGCATGCAGGAAAACATTTTTTCCAACACTTTTGTGCCAAATGGATTTCTATACATGTTACTCTTCCATGTGTCATTCATGAATTATTTTGTTTCCAACTTCTTTGGAAATGGAAAAATCAGCATATCATTTGAATTCATTGGGCACTTTTCTAAGTTTCAAGAAATTACCTTAATTTAGTTTAGGTGATTAACTGCGTTCATCTAGGAGATGTTGCTTCCTTTGCCTACTTTAGAAGCAAACACTAAGATGTGTAGTAAAATTGTCTATGATTGTTCCCATACTCAAAGCACCAGAGAAGTATAAAATTAGCTGATAAAATATTTTCAACTAGTAATATTACCTACCCTGACATATTAAATATAAAACATTTAAGCTAAGTTAATATTAACTTTCTATGAAAAAGAAAAATAATGATAAATTTCATTTTACTGCAGAAAAAGTCCTGGGAAAATATATTCATCTTGTAGAAAATAAGCTCTATGCGGTCCTGTGTGAAATTGGGAAAATAATCATGAGGAAAGACTTCTAACATAGCTGGTTTCAACTATAAATTCCTTCAAAACTTCAGAACTATTGAGCAATTTTAAAGGTAGATTCTTCCCAAACTATTTGGCATCATTGAATAAAATATTGTGTACACATGTATGTAAAAAGTAAACAGAGAAATGAGACCTGTTGAAACTATTCCAGGAATGGGGGAGGGGATAAAGGAGAATGATGGAGGGGGTACATTCAAGTGTGATATATTTGATATAAGAACTTTTGTAAATGCCATGATGTACCTCTACCCAGCACAACAGTAAAGGAAAAGTTCAAGATGTGTCATAGTGAGGTAGCCATAATTGTTTTACTTTACCTCTTCCACTTGCCTATGAACTCATGCTATCCCAAATATAGCATGGTGGTTGAATATGTCTCACTTGATGCTTCCCAGAAGTCACAGATTTCAGTTTCACAAACCATAGGTGTTTTATCTTAAAATGAAAATGAATTTCAGTAAATGGAAACATATTAAATGTAAATCAAAATATTTAAATGGCCAAACAATATCCAAACAAATATTGATTGTAAATTATTTAGCCTATAAATTCTAAGAAAATTTAAGAAGAATAATTGAATAATTCTTTATAAAGAATTTTAGAAAACTTGAAATAATCATTAGTGTTTATTGTCCACAGTTGCAGAAAGAAATATCATAAGAATAGGAATTAGGCTATACTGAAATTGGATTTGTACAATGGGTATATTCTAATTTTTAGAGGTATACCTGACATTTTTGCCTTGCAACCTCTGCATTTTCAACACCAAGGGCCAATATAAATCCACAAAATATTAAATAAAATAAAAATGCATATTGAGTAGCTAAATTAGCTTATTCTGTGAACTTCAAATCTACACACCAGTGTTGGTAAGGGTAATAACTGTAATTAATACTCAGCTAGTTAAGACTTTTCAACAAAAAATAATTTTCCCTTTTCTCCTATTTCCCCTGAACCATCTTCATCTTTATACAAATTTCCTTGAATGTTCATAGCAGGAAGCATATGTCAGAATCAGAATTCTTTTCCAGGAAAAATTAATTAGGTAAAACCAAATTTTACTTAAAATATTCAGGTTTACTATGCAGCATATTTATACAAATTCTTAGGATTCCTACACTTTCTCTTCTATTACACATATGATTGGAGACAATAAAGTTCAATGATATACACCATCATTGATCATTAGATATCACAGAATTTACAGGAAGATCCTTATGTGTTCCTCATAATTAAAGGAAGTGAGGGCAACTGCCTTATTACTGGTGACACTCACAGGAATAAACTTGCATGAGAAAAACATAAAATACTTGATATGTCTGGATGGCCCCAACATGACCTCCCAAATTTCAGAAATCCAAATTACTTACTTAGATTTCAAAGACTTTCTTAGGGTGATAGGACTTTTTCCTCTAGTTTAAAGCATTATCTTTAAAGATCCTATGGCATGTGTGTGTTTTCTACAATGTAAAGCACGGCCTACAAAAACAGACATTAGGTATGGAATGTGCTACTGTACCGTCGACTAGCTCAGGGTCCTACATACAGTACTAATTTAAATATTTGCAATAGAATTTGATTTAATACTTTTAACTTACAGCAGCCCCTAAAATCACAATGGGGTGAAACATGGCTCTCAACAGAATTTCAACAAGTCAATATAAACTTTGCCTGGTATTCATTTATGACACCGTCATTTATTTGTATATGAGAATTTTGATGAAATGCAAAATCAGAGAACAAAGCAAGAAATTATCATAAAAACTCCCTTTTTGTTACAGAAGAGAAGTACATTAATTATGAGGAAATGTTGGAGGAAGGTTTTTAGAATAGGCTGAATTTAAGCTATGCCTTGATTAATAAGTGAAAGAGAAGGAATAATGGTAGAAATATTCTTACAGATACTAAATCAATAAGAATAACTTCTGTCCTCATCATAATTATAACTCTTACTTACAAATACAGTGTCATTTAAGTGTATGTCAAGTTGCATATTAAGGGTTGCATATATTTATAAATCTTGACAGTCCTCTGAGTAGATTCTTTTTTATTCCTATTTATAAGAAGGAGAAACAAGCTTGGAGATTAGGCAGCTGTTTTAAGACCATACTACTGAGAACTGTCAAAGGCACAATATTTAAGGCATCAATATCCACATACTGTGTTTCATATACCATACACTTCTTGTTCTTCCTATAAAGAAAATACTGAGCACAGAAAAGTCATGAGGAATCTCAAATCACAGCAACGACATCGTGGTTTAGGTATATAGGTCACAATGAGAGGTTCCCTAGAGAATGGGTGAATGATCTGTTCCCATAATAGACAGATAGGTGATGGTTCCAGGTCAGCAGGGAGAAAAGTTCTCAGTACCCCATCTTAGCTAAGAGCTGGGTAGGGCAGTATGCACCTGTCATAGCAGTTACACAGGAAACATAAATAGTAAGGTCATGGTCCAGGCTGGCACTAGGCATAAAGCAAGACCATGTTTGAAAACTCTTACAGCAAAAAGTGCTGGGTTATGACTAAATTGACTGGGTTACTACTTGGCTTTCTTGTGATTTGGCCTAGAGAAGACACTACGGTAGGAGAACTTTGTTTTAGATCCCACGTCAGTCAGATATAGTAAGATTTCTTCAATAACTCATGAATGCATCATGATAAAATCATATTGTTTTGGAAGGTCATTCTAGTTGAAGCATAGAGTTCAATCAAATTAAAATATTCCTACAACCGTACCTGTTTTCAGAAAAGGAATTTATGAGTAGCACTGTCTGACTTCTCAGTCCAGTCATTGTCACATAAAAATTAATTCCCCTGTTTACATATTGCTTTTTTTGGCAATAGCATTCATCTTTTACCCAAAGATTTTAATGAACTATTATTACATTTCCCACTGTGGTATTTCCTGACCGTTGCCGACAGTTTTCGATTAAATAGGTCTATGTATTATGCATGTATATGTATATGACACATTAAACAAAACTGTCAACATGTATATATTTGTATATATAATATCTAATGTATTAAATATATTAACATATAATATAAATATATTAAATCTAGCGTCTCTGTATATTACATGCATTATATCTAATTGCTTCAAGGATAACCAGTTAAAGAATGAGTTTTTCATGGCTGAGGGGGATAAAGGAGAATGATGGAGGGATTGAACTCAATTATGTTACATTGTAAGAATTTTTGTAAATATCACAATGTAACCCTAGTATAACAAAGTATAATAAATAAAAAAGAATCAGTGTTTCACTATTGTGAGCCTAATATTCTAGGACTATTGAATTGTTATTTCTATTTTGTTGTCTTTAAAAAGGTAGTGTCTTTTGAAGATTACATATTTTAATTAAAAATCCCCATTGCATATCATGAATTAACTCTAATACTCAATTCAATTTTTTATCACTTATTCCACAGGGTATGTAACTTATAAATAGGGTACGTAACATTCTGTAAATTCATTTTTTGTATTGCTAGTTAGCGTCTAATAATATATGTCTTTTCATGTGAACTTAGTCAATGACTACATTTTTTACTGGTTGAATATAATGACAGGGTAGGTTTCAAGATGGCTGAAGGAAGTATGCCCTAGAAAAATGAGTGTCTTAGTCACAGCTCCTTTCTTGGATTTCTCCTTGCTGAAATAAAGATGAAACTATTAAAAAAAGAAGATTTGGCAATTGCAAAAGGGTGTCTAATGACTTTAAGTTCAGCTTTAAAGGTAGCATGTGTAGTCCTGAGTAAATGTGTAAAATGAGGCTGGGTACAGTGGCTCAAGCCTGTAATCCTTGCTATTTGGAAGACAGATTTCTGGAGGAAAGGACAGCTCGGCAAAGAGGTGTCAATACCACATCCCAAATAAGAGCAGGATATGGTGGTGTGTCCTTGTCGTCCCAGTAATGCGGGAAGCATAAACAGAGAATCATGGTCTAAGCTAGCCCAAGGAAAAACCACAAGATCCCTTTTGAAATATACCAACAGAAAAAGGAGCTAGTGATTTGGCTCAAGTGGTAGAGTGTCTGTCTGCCAAGTGTGAGGCCCTGCGATCAAAGCCTTGAATTGCAAGCATAAGTAAAAGAAATAACTATTTCCTGCTCCTAAAGGGTTTGAAATTTCTAGTCAGTGATGTATACATGCTTCTTTTGAAGCTTCCCATGTGCCCCCATGCTTCAGTGATGCTCAGGGAACTCCATGAGACTAGCTTTACTCTCATTTTACAGACAATGAAACTAGCTTAAGCTCCTTACGGACAGACAGCAACTGGGAATACAGCCTGGACGATTACACAGCAGTAACAGCCCCTTTTCTACACACCGACTCTCTGAAGACAACGGAGTTACGCATATGAAATAAGATTTTCAATGCTAGTTTTTAGCTGCATGAATTTTCAAAAGATAATCATTGCACCAATTTGAGGGAGACATTCATGAGGTAAAAGAATCTCTTGATGATGATGTGAATTTAAAATTAGAAAATCCAAGAGACCATTTTCATTCAAAAATTTATTACAATGTTGACTTTATCCTTTATTTTAGTATAAGCACTTGGGAATACAAATCGTTAAAAATATTCAGTTGTTAGTAGAGTCAAATTCAGGCATATGTGACGAGTTCTCTGCACATTTAAGTGATGGTCAAAATAAGGTATCACTAAGTGGAAATCCATCGAAACCAACAAAAAGTGATTCACCATAAAATAGATACATTTAAGATGATGCAAACATACACACATATTCACAAGTGAATGAAATGCTTGCATGTGAAAATAAATCAATAAAAAAGATCAAGAATATATAAAAATTATATTTGCAAAAACAAGAAATTCATTTTTTAAACAATTAATTAACTGAATATTGAGGAAGGAATCCCAGGCATGATATCTGGTATGGATACAGGAGCTGTAGTTTAAGCTTACGACAGATATGAAACTACAAAAATAGGATTCATATGAGAAGGCCAGAGACTCAAAGAGTCCCTGAAAGAAACATGGCATTGGGATATTAGTGTAGGAATGGGTGCAAGGGACAAAAGTGAGGAGTAAGAAAGATGAACACAGACAATCTGGGACAGGATGGGAAGAGAGTTTCAGAAGCCAAGGAAGAAGCCTTAAGGAAAGTGAACATGGAGGATCTCAATAAAGATGCAACATGAAAGAGAAACGTAAATCAAGTTGATGCAGAGTTCTTTGGTAACTTGACGGTGGAAGTTATGATTTTGTTATTAGTTTCCTGTTAAGCTTTTGTCTATATTTATTCCTCTCATTTTTGTTTTCTCCTCACAGGACAGATGAGGGTATCCACGGAGTCATGGATGAAACAAGTGATCTGAAAGTGATTATTACCATAATATTTGCAAAAATTTTATTAATATTTATTACACACATTTGTTCTTCATTTTGGATTATTAGGCTAAATATTATACCATTGTAAAATAAAGCTTTGATTTTTCCTCTTTAAGGATGTTGGGCTAGTTACAGCCCAATAAACAAGCAATTTGTAAGGTCTACTGCAATAGGCCAGAGATCGAATTCAACACCTTTTTCTACCATATTTTTTATTTACAAATATATTCACATATGGCATTTTCTATCTGCTTTTATTATGTGAATTGTAAGCTAAACAGTATAGGAATTACACATTTCAGAATACGATGAGGAATATATTATTTCTATAACTGATTTAGTAAGTTAGTTGGTATTTTCTTTTCCTTTCTTTTTTAGACATTTGGAAGAACTGTTTAAGTTGATTTACTTCGTCTTCCACAAACACATACTGTCCACACAAATACACCTCGAAACATTCTTATTTCTCATTAAACCATGTTCATTATGAACCAGAATTTTCTTTTATATTAAATCATGTATGAACATTTGCATCACACAGATGGGAGAAAGTTGAGGAAACAAATAAAGTGCAAATAACCCATTTTCTCTTAATTTCCTTGATGATTCTCATTTCTGATATGAAGTGTTTAAAAGAACAACAGGTAGATGAACACTGAGCTGTGACTCGTTTCCTGGGAGGTGTACCTGACTCCTTGGATATTGTGGCATCAGAAAAAAATATCATTATTTTTAATTTGAGCAAAATTTTAATTTTAGAAAGTAGGTAGTAACACTTGTTTTACTCAGTCAAAACTTTTTTTCCTCTGGGGAAAGCTGTAATACCAAAATTATACCAACAGTATATAAAACCCAAATTTTATATATTGTTAATTTAAGTTATACTTTCTTATTAGAATGATTGTTGAAGGAAATAACAAATTTTAATACCAAAATGGATAAGTGACTTGGAGTAAATAAATCATGAAGTGTTTGCTGTTAGAGATATGATTATAACAGAATTAAACTGGCCTTACTATAATTTTTACTATTATTATTATTGTCATTACTGTCTTCCATAGACTACAGTGTCAAATAAAACTAATGTGAATTCTGGTGAAGCCGCAGGGTCTATATTATAGTAGTACATCAGAATTTAAAATAGAAAAGAATTCATCATGAACTTAAAAACAAAAAACCATGTGTCTCTTTAGATTTTTTACATATATCTGGTTTTATTAGAATGTATACTGCTGTCAAACTTTTAACAAGTGACTTTCCCAATGCTATCTAAAATTTATCAATGAATTCAGAATTTATGACACTTAAGCATTTTTAAGATTTAGCATCCTTTATGTATTTCCTGGTCAAGCATTGGGCATTAGGCATTAATCAACATCTGATGAATTTATAATATCAGGTAATGACTAAGTGACTCAAACATTGAAGGACTTGGTTCCAAAGTGATCTCAATTAAGTGCAATGGTTTCCCCATGCCGGCAGTAGAGACATAAGCTAATTGATTATTGGAGCACAGGAACCATCACTATTTCTAGCTTCACCAAGTAATTACTACATTTATGCTAGGACAATGTCAATATGCATTTTTAATTAAGTTATCACAATAATGCAAAATAGTTCTGTGATTCCTTCAGTCAGAACCAACTAATGATCCTAGTGGAGTCTCATCCCCAAATTCTACAATGCAGAGAGCAGGAATTGATGTTTTTCTCTAATTTAGGAAAAGAATCAGAAACAGCATGTTTATACATGTTTATATGTAGTGATGGTGAAATATTATTTTTATAAACTCAGGCAAAACTATGAATGCTTGCAATGCTCTTTTACCAATGCTAGATGAAATTGTAACTTTCAAAAGATTTGAATACAGCAGAAGTTTGCTATAGTAAATAAGTATATGAATTCTTTAATCAGATCCTTTTACTATCAGGATGATATATATTAAATGTGAGCTATCAGAAAAGTTTTTGCCTCCGTTTCATCATCTATATATAAAAAGTAAAAAAATTCTTACATCAGAAAATATTTTGAATTTTGAATAGCCCTTTTAAAGAAGTTGGAATATTTCTGGCATATAATTTGTGTGGAACGATTTATCATTATCATTTGTTTGGTCTGTGAGCAGCCAGGTTGTTAAGCTTGGTCTTCCTTTTGTCGATATATATAATTGAGCATTGTCACTGAACGCCTATGTGTCACTATCATTCTAGGCAGTCCTGCCTCTCATGAACGTCTTACCTCATTTGTCCTCAGGTCAGTGAATTGACGCAGGGCATGATGGGAATGCATCATCTTGAGAGTGAGGAAAGGAAGATGCATTGTTCTCACGGGACATCAGATTTTGAAGGAGACTTTGTATATTGACAATGCTATCTACTCCCTAAAGAAACAATTTTACCAGTGAAGAAACGAAGTTCATGAAACTGAAACAAATTATGTCTCAAAATGGAAGAATGAAAATGTGTATCTCATTTTCCAAATCTAAATTTGATGTTTCTGTCTTGTGTCTTTTTCCCTCCTGTTAACACTAAATGTGATATGAAATGTCAATAACTCCATTGAAAAACTCTTTGTATTTTGTAGTAGAGGCACATGGAAAAATTCTAAACAAATGTTTGATCACACAATTAAAGTGTTTCATTTTGACTTTCTGATTTTATTTAGGAAAAGTATAAATTCCTATCAAGAATAATCCTTAAGGAAGTATCTCTTAAGAATATTAACATCAATATAGCTTAGTATCATGTTTTTCCTACTTTAGAACTGATTCTAAAACGTTGCTTTGTTCATCTTTTGGGAAACACATGGATAAACTAGCCTATGATTAGCACTGATTCTTGCTTTTTCAAATTTTGCTTTTTGTTTTTGTGATAGTTAATTCCACAGTCTGAATATCGTTTGTATTCATAGAAGAATGAAGAACAAGTCATTTGTCAACAATCGGATTTGCGTGGCAGTCTTTGCTCGTATTTCTAGGCTAATCCTCATTTTATAAAAACATTTTGAAACACAGGGTAGGTTACTCTTAGGCAGCTGTTGGAATACACTGTCATAATCATTGTGACAGTGCTTTTGGACACATTTATAGGGTCAGTCATAGTTTCAATTTTGGTATCATGGCTGCCGTGCAGGAACTTGTGACTGCAGTTCTATTTAATGATGGCTCCTGCCCCATGGCCATATAAATCTGAACTTTTTACCATTAATCTGTAAACCTGTAGCATTAGGGCCCACTTGATCATACAGTCAGTATGCCAACTCCCTAGGTACATGCTGACTCACAACCATTGCTTGCTCTGCCTTTGCCAGTGATCCTCTAGTGACATGAAATAATTTGAGGATATTGTAATTCAGATCACTTTAACATTTGTAATGATGATGAGTAATGCTGGTTCCTGTGGCATGACCTGATTTGGATAACAATACAAAATGTACTCATTGAATAATGACCACCTTTCCAGTTATATCTCTGTTATGAAGATCTCATCATGCTTGATGAGTATAATCAAGGAAATTAATATTAACCTAATTGTGGGAACTTCATGCCCAAATAATTCAGGCTGGATTTATCCTGTATATGAGTACAGGATGACCTAAGCTTACATCACTTTTTTGCAATGTAATTCAAGGTGATGCCCTGGCAATGAAATAGTCCCATCCAGATTCCTGTAGATCAGTGGGTTGTTGGTGGGGTTAATTTACTCTGTAGAGGACATCTGTCAATGCTGGAAGACATTTTTGATTGTCACAGTTGTGGGAAACTGGTAGTTTCTAGTCACAGAACTTACACTTTCTCCAACAAAGATTTAACTGGCCCACAGTGCTGATAGTAGGGATGATGATAAGTACACCTTCAGACAACAGAAATTTGAATTTCAAGTGACGTTCTTAGTGGGATCCAATCAAGCACTGGAAAGTTGTTTTCTGTCTTTAGTGTCCAAAGTGTACAGAAATGTTTGTGCAATTAAAAACAAAATCAAAGAAATAGAGAAAGGGAAGCAAATGCAGAATATCTCATGACATGAGTCTTAGTCACTTTTTTATTTGAGTTATTTACTAGTAGGCATGCCTACTAGGCAACAACAGCAAAATTATGCCAATGTACTTTTAAGATATGTATGAAGCAATAAGAACTTGATTGTATATTTTATGAATGATAAAAACTTTGCAAACATATTTCTACTAAATCGAGGATTATTTGAAAATCTAATTTCTTATTTACAATTGTTTTTCAGTCTATATTTGCCGAGTGTGACCTAAGAACTCAAAATTGTTCAAAATTGTTCTTCTGCTCATCTAATAGGCTATAAGTATAAAGAAACTCAGGTTATGGAAGGGATAGGTGAGAATCACTTGAGTAAAACTTTCCTGATCAGCACTGGACCGTGATAAGGCTGTAATTCTCAAATTTTTATGTGCCTAAGAATCCCTTGAGGGTACCTTTTGCAGATTGCTGAACAACTGAAGTGTCCTGTTTAGTAGATAAGAATAGAACCCAGAAATTTGCATTTTAAACTACCCTTTCTGGTGATTTCAGACTATAGCTTCAGGAATGCTGGTGTAAGTTTACAGTCCATTGGGTGCAAATGTTAAGTTCTCAAGGAATTCTATTTAGGAAAGAGAGAATAGGGAGGATTTAAGAGAAAGGCTGAAAAGTGTTCAGGACTAAAAAGATATTGTGAACTCATAATAATTCATTGACTAAATAAGTGCTTATCATAAGCCAATTATCTGCCAGGAATGGTCTAGGCACTGGGGTTAGAGTTGTGAATGAAATAAATGAACAGTAATTTACCCTGGTTAAGTTTACATTCCAACTGAAGGATTCAGACAGTAAATCACATACCAAAGCAGTACGTATAGTTGTATCCACATGTGTACTTTACAGAGAATGAAATAATTGCTGATTTCATCCCTAAGGTTTCAGAATTTTTCTCCTTTGAACTATCTACCTTCCCCATGTGCCTGCCTTCAGACCTGTGATTTTACAAGGAATATATTGATCTGTTAATGGATATCAAATTAATCAATCCAAACTTCTGTTTGAAACAATATTGCATCTCCCTCTCTACATGATTTTGTTACTACTGATATCCAGAACTAATTTTTTGGTAGATTCTTCTTCCATACTTTGTGAAAATTATTATAGAATTCTTTTTTTGGCTCTTTATATCTCCATGTTAAAATAACACATATTGTCACATCCATCCTTTTGTTTGGCTTACTGTAATTTTACCACTGTTACTTAAAACTGTAAGTTTTTTAAAATTTCTCTGAGTTAAATGAAAACAGAAGGTGTGGTGTGTGTCTTAGCATTTTTCTTTATTCTTTAACAATTTAGAACACTAAATTGGACAGATTTGATGAGCATTACAAAGGTAAAATCAAAAACAAAAATAATTTAAAGTTTCTAAAAAACACCAGAAGGTAAAGTTTAAATGTATTTATTTGTTGCAAGCTTTCTTGGGGCTTTCCATGGTAGTCTTCAGAGTGATGATAAAACAAGCTATGTTATCTAAACCTATTGAGTTATAGATTCCTTCTCACACACTAAAACAGGACCCACACTGTACAGTGTAAGAGTGATTAAGAAGATAGGGGGAATTTGAAAATACCTTTTAAAAACCTGACAGCTAGACTAAAAACATTGATCTATTTTTTTTCTTTTTTCTATACACATAGTTTAAATGTAATTGGATAACTACATAGTCAATATTTCTTGTACTATGAAAAACTTAATCAGAGAAAAAACTATTTTTTCTGCTTAGAATTGAAATTTAGTGATTTTAGGACTTATACTTTCACCCAAAGAAGAATTAATTTTCAGATCAGTCACTAAGTCCCTAATCATTGGGGACTCCCCTGTCCCACAGAGAAGAACAAAGTACTTACAATAAAAGCACTACAAAGAGTGGTATCAGAAGAAAATCACAATGAAAGAGACCAGTCAGAACAGAGAATGCTACGTCATTTGTTTCAAACCAATAGATCAATAGATTGTGCTTGGCATTTTGTGAAATAGACTGGAAGAAACACACCTTCAAAAAATATATTGCTATGGATGCAGTGTTACATGCAGTATATCTGTAAAGATGGTAAATAATACCAAAATATACTGAAGGGATGAATTACTGAGAAGAGAGATCAATGGATTACTGACGAATTAGATTTACAAAATATGAAGTAACATCATATGAAAATATCCACCACATCTGGAATTGTGTTTATTTATATACTAATTTGCCCCATAAAAAGTCATATTTACACTTTTAAGAATATTTTAGGTGCTGGCATGGTGGCTCGAGCAGTAGAGTACCTGCCTAGCAAGCATGAGGCCTTCAGTTCAAACCCCAGTACAACCAAAAAAAAAAAAAAAGAGAGAGAGAACAAATTAAAACTATTACAAACATTATTTAGTTTTAAGGGTAAAATGCTATCATGAAATAAATATAAACAGAAGACATCCCCTTAGTTCACTGATCAAGGATTTGGGTTCTTTCTTTGCTTTTATTTGCCAAGCGAGAAAGAACAGCAGATAAATGGAATAAATTTAATTCTTAATCACATGCTTTATAAAGAGTTTAGAATTAAAATCTATATGAAAAATAATCAAAAAATTCCTGAAGAGTTTTTGGAATCCAAAATGTGTAAGTCCTCATATTTTTTGCACAATGAGTGCAAAACTCATGTTTTTCTCGTTCTTTTTCTTGATTTTGTCTCCAAACCTTTTTTTAGTGTTTTTCTTTTATTTTATCATTTTTTTATTTACTCACAATGTGTATACATTGTTTGAGACACCTCTCCCCTCCTACCCTCCCCTTCCAGGCAGAACTTTTTCTGCCCTCTTGTTCTACAATTTTGTTGAAGAGAAAACATAAGAGATAATAAGAAAGACATATTATTTTTGCTAATTTGAGATAAAGATAGCTATACGGAGAGATTCCTAGCATTGTTTCCATGTACATGTGAAATCCAAACATTTTAAAATTCCTTTTGCTGAAAGAGTCTGATTATGTTATCCAACTGTCATCTAACTCCTTGGCTCAAGAGATCTTCCCGTCTCAGAGGTGAGTAACTGTACCCAACTTCTAAAACCTTTTAAAAAGCATCAAAATTCTATGGAATTAAAAGGAACCCCTAGGAAAAAATCAAAAGAGAGAGACTTCTTTGAATTGTTAAATAGTAAGTTTTCACCATCTAAAAGAACAGGATTTTAAGATAGCAATAGAAAATGCTAAAGGAAATTACATTACATGCAACTTCAATTTGTGGCCTCAGACTAAACCTTACCACACTACTATGCATCTCAAATAAGGGCTATTCGAATAGAATTCTGAGGAGAATATGTGCTTAGTCTGAATAATGGGTAGAAGTGTTACTTACAAATACAAATATTAAATAGCAGTACTCTTTTTTTAAACATTTTACCTAGTTTCTAAAATGACTCTCTGTGGCTTCCGTGTGCACACCAGTGACATAACTTTGGTTCATTGGTATATGAGATTTAGAAAGTCACTAGAGTCTAATAGATATACATTTTGCTGTTTAGAGAGACACAGGGGGTCTACAGCATTATGTTCCCATAGCAATTTTTCATCCAAATAACAACTTTAAAGATAATTCCGATGAGGTACTTGATAAGTAGGAGGTATTCTGATTACATCAGAAATACGTTCTACTTATGTCAGTTAGGGACTAAATCCTTTAAAACAATTGATCCACAGTGAAACCATGCTTATCATTTAAAACTAGAAAATAACTGTAAACTTTTTCAGTTAATAACTAAACTTGACTAAATCTCGATTTAAGTTCACACCTTAGAATATTATTAGAAGGTAACTTCTAGACATTTCAGTTCCATTAGTTTGAGTGTTTATAAAGTATTACATCTCAATGGGAAAATGTATTCTGATCCATCAGTTTTATGTAAATATTTTATAAGGACTATGTACAATATTCTTTATAGTTCTTGGAACATGGGGACTAAGTCAAATGAGAAAGGAGAACAGAGGAATATAAATTAGTGTATGAACCTGAAATGAAATACCCGAGTGAATAAAGTTTCCTTTAAGAGTTTAGGGTTATGGATTGTTTTCATGTACTTCTCACTTTTCTGCATTTGTTAAATTTTCTGCCAAAGTCACAAAATGATAAATAACTATTTTCATATGAATAAATTTTCACATCTATGATTTTTTTTATCTTAAACTTCCTTTAAACAGTTCACTTATTGTAAAGCTTTTTTGACAATTGCATTAGGTTCATTTGAGGTCCAGATTACACACTTGTATCTAAATAGAATACATTTATCATCAATTATAACATATCCAAGAAACAAATTATTTTCATATGAGAAAGCAGTGGAAAATTGACAAAAAATATTTCAGCATAGTAACAAGATAATTAGAATTCTTATTCGCAAACTGTTCTCTTGCCAACTTAGGCAATGTTCCAAAATCATAGTGCTTCCAAACTGTATAATGTTATTATAAAATTTTCATTTAACAATGCCATGATGAATTTCTCAAACTAAGTTGCATCAAAAAAATTTCTTCAACTGAAACTGTGTGAGAATGTCAAAGGGGCATTTGAGACCCAGCAATGTTCCATGAGTCTGAGACACACTTTCACAATGAATGTGATCCTTGAGGTTGTGTAGGCTCACATTTCAGTTCAGATCTGCCAGTAATTCTGTTTTAAGTAATTACTAGAGGCCATGAAGGGGAAAGGCAAAGAGGATTGACAGGTAACAGGCACTAAAAAAGAAAAAGTACTAGCTTTTACAGCACAGTGGGATGACCATGGTAAACAGCAACTTGTGTATTTTATGAAGAACTAGAAGAGAACATCTTCCAGAATTCAAACCCTAACCACAAGGAGAAGGAAATGCTACCTGCTCTGATGTGATGAGTATACATTGTGTTCATGTATAAAATCTTATCACACTGTTTTCCACAAATATCTTCTATTATTATGTGTTAATACGAATTTAAAATTGAAAAAATCTCCATGATTCCAAAACCAAGGTCACATGTCCCATATGTTTCACCAAAACAGTTCTTTTTTAACCCATCTTACTGGTGGCCTGATAGGCATTAAATCAACTATTGCCTCTAGATGAAATCCAGAGATGTTTTTAAAAACTTGCTCCTGTGCTCATAGTCCAATCCCCTTGTTGTGTTTGCCCTTGATCTAATGTTCACATATGAGGGAGAACATACGATTTTTGGTTTTTTGAGCCAGGCTAACCTCACTCAGAATGATGTTCTTCAATTCCATCCATTTACCAGCAAATGATAACATTTCGTTCTTCTTCGTGGCTGCATAAAATTCCATTGTGTATAGATACCACATTTTCTTAATCCATTCGTCAGTGCTGGGGCATCTTGGCTGTTTCCATAACTTGGCTATTGTGAATAGTGCCGCAATAAACATGGGTGTGCAGGTGCCTCTGGAGTAACCTGTGTCACAGTCTTTTGGGTATATCCCCAAGAGTGGTATTGCTGGATCAAATGGTAGATCGATGTCCAGCTTTTTAAGTAGCCTCCAAATTTTTTTCCAGAGTGGTTGTACTAGTCTACATTCCCACCAACAGTGTAAGAGGGTTCCTTTTTCCCCGCATCCTCACCAACACCTGCTGTTGGTGGTGTTGCTGATGATGGCTATTCTAACAGGGGTGAGTTGGAATCTTAGCATGGTTTTAATTTGCATTTCCTTTATTGCTAGAGATGGTGAGCATTTTTTCATGTGTTTTCTGGCCATTTGAATTTCTTCTTTTGAGAAAGTTCTGTTTAGTTCATGTGCCCATTTCTTTATTGGTTCATTAGTTTTGGGAGAATTTAGTTTTTTAAGTTCCCTGTATATTCTGGTTATCAGTCCTTTGTCTGATGTATAGTTGGCAAATATTTTCTCCCACTCTGTGGGTGTTCTCTTCAGTTTAGAGACCATTTCTTTTGATGAACAGAAGCTTTTTAATTTTATGAGGTCCCATTTTATCTATGCTATCTCTTAGTTGCTGTGCTGCTGGGGTTTCATTGAGAAAGTTCTTACCTATACCTACTAACTCCAGAGTACTTCCTACTCTTTCTTGTATCAACTTAAGAGTTTGGGGTCTGATATTAAGATCCTTGATCCATTTTGAGTTAATCTTGGTATAGGGTGATATACATGGATCTAGTTTCAGTTTTTTGCAGACTGCTAACCAGTTTTCCCAGCAGTTTTTGTTGAAGAGGCTCCTATTTCTCCATCGTATATTTTTAGCTCCTTTGTCAAAGATAAGTTGCTTATAGCCAAACACAACAAGGGGATTGGACTATGAGCACATGATAAAATCGAGAGCACACAAGGGAGGGGTGAGGATAGGTAAGACACCTAAAAAACTAGCTAGCATTTGTTGCCCTTAACGCAGAGAAACTAAAGCAGATACCTTAAAGCAACTGAGGCCAATAGGAGAAGGGGAACAGGTACTAGAGAAAAGGTTAGATCAAAAAGAATTAATCTAGAAGGTAACACCCATGCACAGGAAATCAATGTGAGTCAATGCCCTGTATAGCTATCCTTATCTCAACCAGCAAAAACCCTTGTTCCTTCCTATTATTGCTTATACTCTCTCTACAACAAAATTAGAAATAAGGGCAAAATAGTTTCTGCTGGGTATTGAGGGGGGGGAGAGGGAGGGGGCGGAGTGAGTGGTAAGGGAGGGGGTGGGGGCAGGGGGGAGAAATGAACCAAGCCTTGTATGCACATATGAATAATAAAAGAAAAATGAAAAAAAAAAAAAAAAAGAAAAAGAAACCTAAAAAACAAAACAAAACAAAAAAAAACTTGCTCCTCTGAATTGGTCCTGTCTCCATGATCCCACTTCAATGGATGTGTACTATTATCTAAAAGATGTGCTGCCCTATTTCTCTATTATATATTTCTATATGACTCCCCTTTTCATACTCTTTTAGAGGGTATTATGATTACCATGTCCAAGTATTATTTCAAAGAAAAAAAAAGAAGACTTCACCATAGTAATGGTTTTGATTTTCTGAATGAAACTTTTATATACATTGATAGACACCTTCTTGCCACAGAGGATTGGAAAGCACGTCTCTTATTTCCTGCAAAAGATATGATTCTGGTGTGAGTATATCACCACCAACAAGCTGAGCCAAACAGAGAACTACGATAACTAAGAGTGTTGGATAAAACAGTGCAAATAAACTATGAAAATCTGATGGCTTCATTTAGCTGTTTGCTTCTAGTGCCTGCTCCCCAAAAGACACCTGTATGACAGTCCTAAAGAAGAAAGAAGATTTGAAGAAGAGTAAGACGGGGAGGAGGATCAAGCTAAGGAGACAAAGGAGGAAGAACCAGTGTCCTACAGTATTGAAAATATTACAATACTTTAGTAATTATTTTATATTAGTCTAGTTAATCAAATCTGTTGTTCGTGTCATGATTATGAGTGTTGCACCAGTACATACGATCCTGCAATGATGGGTGCGCCGAGAATGCAATTTTGGTTGCAGCAAATACCTTTTTATATTAGAGTAATTTTTGAAGATTGAAAGTATATTCACATTGAAGCATAAATGGAGTTCCTACTGCTTATTTAACTGCATTAGGATATTTCTAACATGTACATATATATGTATATGTATATATGTATACATGTATGTATATTTAAAGAAAGAACTCTGTCCATTATGTGATGCCCTCACCTCAGAACCCAGCCTCCAGACACCTTCCTGCTCTTCTACATGGAAGCCTGAACTTCATCCCAGTTTGTCTCCTAACACAGAGGCATCTAAACTTCATTAAAGAACATTCAACAGTCATTTCAGTATTTGCCTTCCTCAGCTAACTATTCTGCACATACTAAAGGTTCACTGGAGATAAATCCTACGAAGGCAAATATAATTGAAGAATAGAAGTCCAATCTTTTGAAATATTTTTAAATACTCTTAGATATACCCAAATCTGGGTAATGAGATGTGCTGAGATCCTGTTGTATTGATGACTGCTGTAACAAATAGCACAGGCAAGTGTGGTGTTGCACAACTGTAATTCCAGCACTGGGGCGGCCAAAGCAGGACTATCACAAATTCAAGTCCAGACTGGACTATAATCATAATACTCTGCCTAAACCGAACCAAAAACACCAAAAAAGAAAGCCCTGTTTGACTCATAGCCATACCTGTTGTCAGGATAATTACTAAGCACCATTTCCACTGTTACCAGAGAGTCATCTGTTACATAATTGGTGAAAGTTGAACAGAAAGCATTTTTTGAAACTTGGTGAATCTGTATTTTTTACACTTGGCAATGCTAAATTATGTAATGCATTTTTTCTTTCTCCCAGCAATTAGCTTTGCTTTTGTTTGTGGTTTATAAATAGGTCTCAGAAGTATACATATAAGTATAAACTATGTATGTTTAACATTATATTCAATTATTGTTAGCTCTTTAATCTTTTTCTTTCTTTTCCTTTTTCATTTTTCACATCACTTTGAACAGATGCTGAAATTTTATCTGTTAGATGCTCGCTTCAGCTTCCTAAAACTATTTTAATGCTTTGGAAGAATATACAAGATGATTGATGGGAGGAATGAAGGGACCATTTTTCTAAAACACTCTGTGTGAGCATGAATGTGTGCTTATAAGTCAGTTGAATCAATTTAAATTTAATTGCAAGTATAATTTTTTGTTGCTTGAATTAAAAAAAAATAAGTAGTTTTTGCATTTTATTTGTTTGCTTGTTTAACAAAAAGTTACACCCCAGAAAGCTGTTAGTCAATCCGGTTTCTAAACTGATTTTGTGAGTGCCCATGGATCAGAAATTACACAGCACCCTCTTTTCTTTCCCCAGTAGTGGTCCCAGCGATAAGTAGCTTGTCAGAACCATTGAGGATGGCCCTGATGCTTACTGATGTGACGATGTCTGTGTCAGTTGGCTCCATTCAACATGTGACTTGCTTACTGAGCACAAGATGGCTAATAAGAAATAAGTGAAAATAATGATAAAGGCACATGGTGCTCATTTATTAGGTATATAGGTAATAGAGATAAAAATAATTAGTACTGGGATCATGACTGTAATACATGACTACATGCATTACATGGAGAGGATGGAGGAGAGATTCTTACACATTATTTCTATTGAATAATAGGCACAGTATAGAGCTATACACAAGGTGCTATGTTTCAAATTATATTAGAAAAGTTAGTAAAATAAATAAGCACTGTAATACTTGTAACTAGTCCACATTTTCTGAACAGTTCACATGTGCACATCATTCTATGCTCAAGGAATACCATATTATGGCACACACAGAATTCAACATTTTGGTTCCCTCTTTACCTTTACATAATTCAAATTTATTCTCTGTTTTCATAGGTCATTGCTTTCTTTCATGTCTTCCTTGCCTTTATATTATAATATATAATTTCATTTCTACTGAAACAAGTTGTTTTATCCACATCACTTACATTTAAATGTATGACCTATTAATACACCATTTTAATGTTTCAATATGACTCAACTCAGTTTTTTGTTTGTGAATGCTAAAACAGGTATATGACACACATTACAGAGGGTCAAGAATCTCACTACACAAAACAAGTAAGGTTATTTGAGGAGACTTGAAACATCATTTAAAATTTTCGACCAGTGTGTTATTTGAGCCTATATATTGCCCAAATCACCTAGTCACACCCAAAAATCAGATTTCCATTTATAATATCCTTTTGGAAAAGTTTATATTTGTTAGTTTTGTTTAGTTTTTGTCTGTTTCAAATAAGAATTTAGGGAAATCTTTCTGTACTTTTCCTTGGCTACAACTCATCAGAAAACGCCATTTAAGACCAAAGCATTAAGTAATTTTTTTCTGTTACTCTGAGTGAAGTATCTATTTCTCTGGGTTTGACAAATCTGATCTAGGATCATTCAATTTGGCAGTGACAAAGAAAGATAAAGGCCTCTGCTTTTGCCATCTGATATTCTAATGCCTGAGGGAAGGAAACTTTGAACACCAGTTTATGGAAAAAGCGGTTAGGTAAAGAGGACTCCTTCAGGAAGCCTTCCTCACTGCCTCCTCCCTGGACAGACAAGTCACTCTGCACTGGGCTCCCATTCTGCTCTTTACGTTCTTAGTTCTATGAAAGGATCACATCTCTTTATTTAAACCACTTACCATTTTCCATACTTTAGAGCCAAAATTTTTCACAAAGCTTAAGCTTAAGTTTGCTGGAAGGGATTGAGAAAATGAAGAGGACATTAAACAATTTACAGCAAAGTTTCTTACATCATAGAGGTAAGTACCCACTGATTTTAGCTAATCCCACACCAGTTCTCTGACATTTTGAAAACAACCAACTACAAAATTGAAATAATACAAATTGGTATTCCTTATTAAGTTAAAAATAAGCATGGCATCAAAGATGAAAACCATGTGGTGACATAATGATAGGATATTACAATCCACAAATATCTAATAATCACTGGTCTGTTTAAAGCTGTATGATAAAACCTTTCCTGTATGTATTGCCTTTCAATTTTTGCTCTGCTCCTTTCTAAAACCTTCAGCATGTTTGATTTTTCAGAAATTCCAGATAGCATGATTTAACTTACTCTACAAAATGGAAAATATATTTGTAGTAATTTGTTTTTTCCCTAAAATCAATTGAATTTCCTTCAAAGATCAAAAATCAATATGTACCATGATATATATACATATAATTTTGAATAAATTATAAATATATTAATAAATATGAACATCAACACAATATTTCACATATTTGGTTTCAATATATAGAGATATTTATATAATATTACATGATATATTGTTTTTTAATCATTTTTGCTACTGCATTCTACTGTCTTTAGGGCCAACTAACTGTGGTCTTGCCTGACAAAAATGTATAGTTTTTCCATTCTAAAGCAAATACATTGATCTCAGCTGATTGTTCCTTTGGGAGAAAGTGGCTTTCAGGATCGTAAGTATTACCAGTTAGCAACAGAAGAACCATTGTCTATAAATGTGACTCAGATTGAAAGCAAGCAAAATGAGTCTTGAGAAATTTTAATGAAAGCATGCCCTTTATTTATAGTTAACCTGTTTTTCTGAAAAAAGTCAGTAATTTTTTATTGTGACAAATTTTTATTACAATAAATTTCATTTTTTCATGTAATTTTTATTATGTTAGTTAATTGTATTTGGTTAAGAATTTCTTCCTCTTAGTTCCTACTGATTTGCAAGTGTGTTCTTTCCTACTGAAAAGCAAACCATGTTGGCAGGTGCATATGGCAGCCACCCAGACTGGAAGGTTGCTTTGCTCTGGCTGTGCTGACCCTGGCCCCTGAAATTGGTCCTGTACTAGAGATAGGGATCAATGCTTCCAATTTCAGAAACATGAATTCTTCCAAGGTGCCCCTGGAGGAAACCCTTCAAGCTTTTGTGATTTCCTCTAACTGCTTAAAATCATGCTCCCTTATGTGTTCTGTGTAACAATTATTGCCTTCTTTCCTGGAAATGAAATGGGTTTTACTTGCTTTATTCTTCTTATTGGTCTCACCCTGTGTTCTGTTTTTCCCTCAAATTGTAACTTGGTTTTACCTTTCAAGTAATAAAAATAACGATTTTTAGTACCTATTTGAATGCTGTGACTGAGGTAAAGAAATTGACAATGAGGTAATGCATGAGAAAAACATATTGAACAGCAGCCACTGGTATTAGAGATGACTTGCAAGAGTGGTTTAAACTTCATATTCTACTAATTTAGCGTGTGACCAAGAAAGGGATTTTGTTATAGTGAATTCACATTAATAATTATATGTGTTTGCTCTTTAGGATTCAATATCAAATAGAGCTTTTGGATAAAATATCCAATATTAAATTTTGATTTTTTTGTGAATTCACTTACTCAATATAGCATACCAAAATGTCATCATTTTAGCTTGGACATTTAATTATGGACAAGTCATTCATTATGGAATTGAAAATTTCCAAACTAACATTTATATTTTGATTCTAATTATGTATAATTGTGTATACTGTATCAATATACGTGCAGAAAAATTTAGAAAATATTTTCAAAGTGGCATTATTATATATTTAAAATAGACTCAAAAGGCTGAATGTAAAGGAAGAGTAATCCTAAATAAATAAAATCAACATAGCAGATTACATGTAATGTTTAATTTATATATAGCATAAAACACTACCTCTAAAAAGCTAGAAAAACATTTGCCACAACTATGACGAGGTGTTAATATATAATTGTAAACAATATGGACTAAGCTCATCAAAATAGAAATGACAACATTAAAATAAAAAGTCACATGGTATATAAAATTATGAGCAGACCATTAACTTCAAAGAAATATAAATGAATCGAAATAGTATCTAAGGTGGATACAGAGGTGTGCACCTGTGGTCCCACTGCTGGGGAAGCTGAGGCAGGAGGACACTTCAGCCCAGGGGTTTGAAGCTGATCTGGGCAAAGATGCTCTCTCAGGAAAAGAAGGAGGAGGAGAAAGAAGAACAAGGAGGACAAGAAGGAAGAGGAAGAGGAACATGAGGAGGAGAAAGAGGTGAAGTAGAAGATGGAGCAATAGGAAGAGAGAGGGGAGGAGAAAAAGGAAGAGAAAATGAAGATGAAGACAAAGAAAAACAGAAGAATTAAAATGCACAAAACTACCTCTGATAAGAGCATTTAAGTGAACTTGATATACTAAGTGTGAACTAACCTGGTAAAATTTGCAGAAAATATCTTAAAAGTTCACATATTCATACAGGCTAATCAATTTCTTGGAATCCAAGAAAATAAATTGGAAATGCAGATGGGTATTACACAGCAATTCACTTTACAATTGTGAAAAGAAGAGGAAAAATCAATAGATAGTGGCAAAAATGTTACATAAGAACTATCCTTTATCACCAAACTGTTTAGTGATATATAAAAAACACACATTATATAGAGAGGTAAAATTTGTGCAGTGCATATAGCTACAGATATACGTTATTTAAGTTTAAGTGTCACAAATACATAAAGAAAATCAACAGACATTAAAATTTGACACTGTATTTGTGTGCTTGACTGGAAAAAGTATACATTATCTCTCGTTCTGCAATATTTCTTTACTTTGCAAGTATTACGCCTTTTATGTGATTTTAAAATTAACTTTGTATTCAAATGATATACCTTTTTCTCAAGTAGTTTGTTGTCATTATTAAGTTACTAAAACATAGGGGCTAAATAATTTTCATGTTAAAGAAATTTCTAAATAAATAGTACAAAAATTGTTCAGAAATGACTTGGTTGTTCTTTTCTGGCATATTGAAAAAATATACTTTTCTGTAGGTAAATCAACTTCTATTTCTAAATCACTAGAAATTCTTTTGAATTCAAGAGTTTTCAGCTTAGTTGCTAACATGCAAGGTGGAGAATTAATAAAATAGCAATGTATAATGCAAAGATAATGTTATAATCACATCATAACTTTCAAAACTCTTTTCCAATAAGGAAACTAACATTTTTAAATAACTCCCCATCACAACATCTAAGGCATAATAACCGTTTTGAATTTATAATGCTATAATTTTCAACTGTGTGGAATTAAGGAAGCTATAGTACCACTCATGTAATGTGCACATATATATAACATATATATAACATATAGATTATATACACACATATACACACAAAAGTATATGAAAGGCAATCCTAAAAATTCAAAGTAACATGATTTTAAATTTCACATTTACCTCTGAAATTCTTTCACAGACGGACTAGAATTTGTTTATACTTATCATGTAATAGTCCAAAGCATTTAAATGGATTTTAAAACCACTTAAGAAATTCTACCCATGACTTTTCAAATCAAATATTATTCTTCAAGTTTTTAGTCTGTAGGACATTCCAAAATATAACTATTTCCATAAACGACATTCTGTGCTGTAGTAAACTGATTATGAGCTCCCTGAATAGTGCCCTTTACAGTTAGTTATTTGTTTATTGCAAAGATCACGTATCTCTTTTATGAATATAATACTTTCCATTCTGAATTATAGACAATTAACCTGGACCAATCCATTTGAAATTTTAAAGGTATGTTTGAAAGAAAATAACAAAATACATTTGAATCTAAAATATAGCAAAATGTCTACATCAGGGGTAACCTTTTTAATCAACATTTTCTACCAGATATGAAAGAGGGGGAAACCACTGAATAATTGCATTGAATTTAAAAAGCACTGGTGTGTGACAAAACACCTGTGATGTCATCAAAGCTGCATATCCACATGATGTGATTGTTGCTACACAGATCTGATGGTAGGACAGATTGTAAATCCTGGTCAGCCATGAGTCTGTGGGAATGCTTGACTCCCATCCCACACAGTGGATGTTCTAAAAGATGGAAGGAAATGACATCTGAAAGATTTGGAAAGAAAGTCCCTCCTGAATGGGCAGAAGACTAGTTTTGTTGCACACAAATCATGTTGTGAATATAAAAATAAAAACAAAGAGTGCATGCTTCTCTTCTGGTTCCAGTAGTATTGTGGGTTGAATATGAACTATCTACCAAAGCTCATGTAGTATTTACTGGTCCCAAACTCAGGGCACTATTTTGGGAGGAGTACAAACTTCAGGAGGTTGAGCCTCACTGTAGGAAGTAGGTCATTGTGGGCATGTCCTGGGGGGCTGAATCTTGTCTTATTATTCCTATGCAGTAGGAATAAGTGTTCCTAGTGTGTTCCTACCACATGTTCCTGACACCGTGGTGATTTTCTGCCTTACCCCGGGCCTGGAAAAACAGCTGGCCATGATGAAATGAAATCCCCAACACCCTGATCTAAAATAAATCTTTTTTTTGTTTGTTTAAGATTTTCAGGTCAAGTACTTTGTCACAGTGATGAGAAAAGTATTAATGTATGTAGTAATTATATTCCGTCTCTCTTTTCTTTTAGGACTCTTGTGTCCTGAGGCTATGGCTTCCATGTTGCCTCAATTGTCTCCTCTTATTTTTGTCAGGTTTCTGTATTGACTCCTCTTCATCTCTCTGTCCCATAAACATTGATGTACCTCTACAATTTATGCTTTTTCTCATTCCTTTTGAGATTTCATCTAGTTCCTTTGCTTCTAATTCCATTGTTACAAAAACTAACAAATATAACAAATATATTATCCGTAGGCTCCTTTCCTCTCAATTCACATCTCCACTTGGGTGTCCCCAAATAAGCACTTGAGAGTCCCTCTGAAAGCAATTCTCTAACATATACAAATTAATCCTTAAAATATCATTATTATTTCTGAATGTTGTGATTCTGATTCCCAGTTTTCAAAATAACATGTGAGAGTCATCCTTGAACAGAGGACTGGGCTTTCGTGTTTCTGCATTGACCAATGAGTAGATGTGGGTTGCCCTGGATAAAGGATGTGGCCTTGATTGATAGGAGTCTGGAAGGTCACAGCTGGGACCTGTCAGTCATCATTATCCTTATCAGCCTGCATGAGGGTTGACTTCATCTCAAACTGGATGAAGTTTGTCATACACATCACTACACTATAGACCTTGTCTTGAACAACTGGAAACCATCTCTAAGTGCCATACAACTAATTTTATGATGTCATATTTGCAGAGCAGCTGCTGAAGATTTGAATTCATACTTTTATTCATTGGTAGCTGCTTTGAAGTTTACCTGTGCTGACATAAAATAAATCATGCACACAGAAGTGTGTCAAAAAATTGCTTACATTACACTTAGAATTCACATAATTTTGGGGAAACTTTGAAATACAAGAACTTCATGTAAGAGAAAAAGCACAGCCCTGATTTTGTTTTTTTAATTTCTGAAAAACATTTTGAGAGGTTTTTTTAAATAAGTTGTAGCATGGAAAGTATTATATTTAACATTTTATTACCTTCTCTGCAGCCCTTTTATTGATCAGTCATTGGGTTATTTAAAAATAATACCTAGCTGTGATGAGTTATTGAATTGCAGTCCCTGTGGTCTAACTCTCTGCTGGAAATACTGAAGTTCCATTCCTTTTTTTATTTGGAGTGAATGGTAAGAAACACTTATGTAGACCACAGAGGATGAGTATTCACTGACAAAACAATATCTTATAATGAATGTTTGAGGGAATTGGGAGTATTTAGTTGGAGAGTTGAGTATTCAGAGAGGACATAAAATGCCCCTGCAAATATTTGAGGAGTTTACAGTGGCAGAATTTAAAATTGGTGTAATTGGTTGTAGGAGACAGAACTACCAGGGGGAGAAAGCTTCAAGGGAGAGTTCCACTGACCCTGACAAAGAACCTCCATTGTTGCCATCAGGCTATGAAAGGTTTTCCTAGGAAAAGGGGAGTCCCTGTTCATGGAAATTTTCTGTTTCCTTTTTTCATGGTTGTATGATCATTTCTTTAGCTAATCTTCTACTGATAGACACATATACTGTTGCAAATCTGGTTGCTAGAGGCTTAAGGGGCTTGGGGACAGAGGATGTGGAGAGATTGGCCAATGGATGCAAAGTCAGATTAGACAGGAAGAGGTTGTTCTGGTATTAGTTTGCACTACTGTGCAAAAAATAATGTTCTGTATATTTCAAAATAGCTGAAATAAAAGCATTTGAATGTTCCCATTAAAATAACTAATAAACAGAGATTTTCAAATATAAAAGAAGACATTTTGTTCAAGTAATACAAATGGGGACTCAAGGATTATTTGTATTCTGTAGGCAAACTTTGAGATGTGTCAATACCTAGGGTTCTGCGAATCTATGTGAAATTTCCAGTACATTCTCTTAAGATTAGCAAATTTGTTGTAAATTTTTGACACTTACTGATTTAAAGGAAGAGATGATGGAGGGAAAGAGAGAGAAAGGAAGTGAAGGCTGGAGGGAGGGAGAAAGAAAGAAAGAATAAATTATATCTGAATTTTTCAAAGATTGTAGAAAAGTATATTTTAATTTATAATAAATCCAAAGATCACATTATACTTGTGTTAGTATGGAGTCAAATATTAATATACTGAACTTATCTTCCTAAATCACTGAATGCAGATGACTTAAGATTTTTTGGACTCTCTTTACCTCTGATATAATAGCTGTGGAGAAGAATCACTGATTGATATTTTTTCTGAAAGAAAAAATAGAATGGAAAATAAACATGACATCATGGGTAAACACAATGGAAACATAGTAAATGGTGGGTGAGCAGAGATTTCAGCATTAATATGACATGGCCCCGGGTTATATAAGGGCACTGTGGCAGATACTACCTTTGACTTGCTAGTAGTTTCAAGTCCACTCTTGCCTCTCTTAAGAGAAGAAAGAAGAAAGATGCTGGAAGCTAATGCAGACTTCCAAAAGAGCCAGGATCATCCATCACACTCTTTTTTCTTTTCTTTCTTTGGCCTTTTTTTTTTTTTTTTGACCTACTGGGGTTTGAACTCAGTTCTTTGTGCCTGACAGGCAGGTGTTCTGCTGCTTAAGCCCCACCCCCAGCTCTTTTTGCTCTGGTTATTATGAAGACAGGGTCTTGTGTTTTGTCCAGGGGTACCTGGACCAGGATCCTCCTGTTTTATGCTTTCTGCATAAAAACAGGTACACATGGCCATCCAGCTATTAGATGAGGTGGGATCTCACCAATATTTTTGCTTCGAAGTGTGATCCTCCCAATCTTACCAACCAAATAGCTATGATTACAGGTGTGGGCTAGGTGCCTAGCTCTCACCCAGACTCTTGACAGGACATGTGTAGCAGCCAGCAGTATAAAGAATGCCGCCAGTGGGGCCTTTTCTGTTTCTTCACATTTACGCACCTAATAAATAAGTCTTAGTTTTTCTAGATGACTGGTATTAAAGAATGTTTAAGTCAATCAAAACAGTCATTAACAATGAAGAATAGTCAAGGGACAATACAAATATGCACTAAGTAAACTTTAATTAGAAGCATTATACCATGTGCAGCAACCTAAGCATTTGTAATTTAAATGACAGATCAAGAAATGACTACACAGTTGAAGAAAGAAGCCTCAATCTTGCAACTCTGAAATTTTAGTTTGAAATAATCTATAAATGAAAAATGGCGTAACACATTGGCATATAAATATAACATGTAAATCTCATTGCATTTGCTTTTTAGATAATCTCCACAAGCCTGATACGAAAATTCTATACTAATAGTTTAAACACATGAACATTGCAGTATCAAACTACATACATGAAACTTCTGAGCAATTTTAAGATCAGAGAAAATTTAGTAAAGTTGAATCTGAGTTAACTGCTAACAGTTTTCTCCTTGAGTCAATTCACATGCTAGTATATTTTCTCCTTTCTTCCTCCTCCCCTCATTTCATCTCTCTCCCTTCCTCCCTTCCTTTTATCTTTATGTAAATACATTTTCTCATTTTTGCATAATTATACCAATTTTACAGATGGATATAGTTATATGTTTACGAACTTTAGGCTAAAATAATTTATATAATTGCAACCATTTATTATATTTTTGTAAAACTTATATTTTACATTAGTAACATACAAAAGTAAGAAAATGTGATTTTTGTTGTCTTCATTTTAATTTTTGTAAATCTAAATACACTGTAGCATTAATGGTTAAATACATGAGATCAATTACTGCCTCAAAGATTAGTTATTAAAGTGAAAATCTGAATGTTGACCTTGATGCCTTAAATAAATGCATTTATGTAGCAGTGCTTTTAAAATTGTCCCCTTTGGGAGACAATATGATATATGTTTTATAAGCTAAAAGCACAATTTCCATGTCTGAAAGAGTAATAATAATAGAAAATTTTGTATGTCTATTTTATAGCACCAGACAGAATGAGGGCTTACACTAAGTGAAGTTCCATAATTGTTTATGAATTGTTTAGTTCAAAATTATGCCATGATTGAATATAAAATGGAATAAATATCCACATACCGTTGTAGATATTTGTAAATACTTCATTTTTAGACTTAAAATGTACTCCAACTTAAGCCACAAACCTGAGACTTAGGTGAAAAAATACCTATAACTATTAATCTTAACAAACTAGTTATAAACGCATGAATATTAATGTTTTCCATCTGAGAGACTAGACTGAGGAGACTGCTATCAATGTCTCAAAAATATTCATCTTTGTATGAATGTAGTCATTCTTATGACACCTTTGAGACAAAACAGAATTCAAGTAGCTCTAATATTATATATAACCTACTTTACCTTCTCAATTTTTATACAGGAAGCAAGTTGAAATGATCAGATGCATGCTTTAGTAAGCCAAGGGATAGAGATACAGACAGAACTTAATTTTCCTCCATTGTCTATGTCCCTGACATAGCATAAGAAATTCAGTCATTACCATAGATTAACTTTCTTTTGTCTGTTAAATTAGAAATGTATCATTTTAAGGTAGGATTAAGTTATTTGGAAATATAAGGTGAGTTATAAATGAGTAGAAATTATCAACAAAGTTTATTTGAGTGTGCATTTTAGAATGACACCGACAATGCCGTATAATACTGCATCTCACCCAGCAGGTGTCTGCTTTTCTCTTGTTTAAAAATTTTCTGACTCATATTTACCCCCATTTACAACTAATTGAAATATTTTCCTTCTTTGTGAAACTCTTAAGTTCTCTGTAAGTTACTTAGATTCCAGCAGGATTCAGTAAGTGTTCTTCTTACCTCCTACTGCACGGGAACACCCATGGAGAGACCAGGACTTAAGAAATCATCATGCCCATCAGGTGAAATGAATTATGTGAGTGTCTTTCACTTATTTACACGTTTGCATTGCTCCTGTTGATTTATAACAGGTACCATCTTGGTCAGAACATTTTAAGTGGTACCACTTTGAAACACAATATAGTCTTAAAATTTGCTTTAAAACTTAAGTCTTCTTTTCTAAGAAAAATGCCACTGTTCTGAAATTTTCATAAAACTTTCACGGTGACTTTCAACTATTTGATAGGAAATGATTTTTTTTTAACATACATTCATCTCTCTGTGATTTTCAATTCCTTTATACAATGTACTCCATCACGGAGTCTAATGCGCTTACAAGAGTGACAATTTGTCCCACGCAAAATTGTACCCAAATGCTTCAGCACATTGTTCTTCATTGCAATATTTATGCAACCAAGTAATCAAAAGTATCAAAAGAAAATTTTCTTTATTTCTAAACAAAGAAAAGATGAAGCCAGTGCTCTTGTTTTCGATTTCTGAATTTGAATGTCATGTTTACAAATCACCAATAATGGAAAATATATTTTATTTCTAGATAACAAGTATTAGTAATCTGTAATTATTTGTAATTTTAAAGACTTTGGTAACAAAGTGTTCTAGAGATAGAAGCTCAGTGTGAACCAGCTTATCAATAACTTATTGTGCATCTATCACATTATGATACATAATCACAAAATGTGGCTGAATGAACAGAATTGAGAAGGGTAGGAATGAATCTAGGCCTTGGGAGCATGTTGTCTAAAAAATCTATACATTGACTAAATTCTCTAACCTGAAATGCTGAAGATTCTGCATGAACCTGAAGTTTTGACCTAAATCCAGAAGGACAAAGTTATTTAGCTACAAGAGCCTGCAAAAAAGAGGTAGGGCAAGGAAGTGGTAGGTGAGAAATCATGCATTTTATTTAGGATATGTTGAATTTACAGTCATCCTCACCCTGATTTCTGTAATAACTTACAACTTGGTCTCCTTTCATGTATCCTTATCCCATGCTCCTTATACCTACAGCATCTGCTCACATAACAGAGCTAGATCCTTTTAAAACCTAAGTGAAATCATGTCATTTCTACTGAAAATCCTTCATAGCTCTTTGTCTTCCTCAGAGGAAAATCACAAGACTTTACCCTGTGAGATCTGGATTTCCATTACCTGTGAGACCTCATCTATGAGAGTCTCCATCTAAACATTCATTTCCAACTGTGCTAGCTTGTTTTTAGAACAAACATTCTCCTTCCCTAGGGTCTGAATGGCAAGGACCTGTCTGTAATGATATTTGCCTAGATATAGCCATCTGGGAATGAATTGCTCACCACCACGTTCAACTCCTTGCTCAATGCCAAGTGCCTATGAAGGTCTGTCCTCGCTAAGAAATCACCTACTGTAGACTGTCAAGCTTCCACTGTTGCCTTTATCATTCTCTACCTCGCCCCCTCCATGGGCTTTATCATTGTACATATTACACTATTTACTATTTATTATAGTAATATTTTATTAGAATAGTCTTATAAAACTTTGTGTTTACTATTAGGGTATCTCTAAGAGGTCCCTAAGGGTTTGTTTTACATGAACACAAACAGTCCTGGGGGAGTATTTGGTGACTCATCAAATGTCAAAATTTAAGCTTCTATCTTTTCATACTGTCTTCTTCAAAGAAAGCGTGCTGCATGACTCCTGCATTTATAATCTGTACAGAAAAACAAAGGTGATCAAAGGAAGTCATGTCCTATACATTTAATCCACATTCAGATGTTCTACACACTATCTCGTCTTACATTTTAATGTCCAGAACTAGTCACCTGCCATATACAACTACAAAAGAGGGGTTTGGAAATTTAACTGTCAACTGGTGAGTCTTATGCTGGGGCTGGGCTGGAAATCCAGGCTTCTATCACTAGAGAAGATTGGTTAAATAAATATTTGTGGACCACTAATCATCTTTGTCACAAAATCCAAAGGCATATGGTGAGTAAGCAATTGGAGGCATGTGGTGACCATACAGAACTGCTTAGTCAGGGACAGTCCTGGTACACTTGTTTTCTTAGAGTGATTCATGATAGCCTCCCTTCATATTCAAATGTGTCCTAACTTGCATGGATAAATTACAGTCAAATTACACATACAACTGTTCAGTGTAAACACCCGGACTAAATGTGTACTTCTGGAAATCCATAACACATAGTCTTTGAAACCAAGAAACAGAATGAGTTGACCCTAAGTTCTAAAGAACTTTAAATGTAAATGTCAAAGAGTCTGAGAAGCCAGTCAAAAGGCAAGTCAATTAAGCCAGAGGAAAATGAAAAGGAAGCTGCTGTCACAAAGGCCAAGGGATAATAGTATTTCAAAGAGAACACAGAGTCTTGGCAGATGAAGTAAAATGAAAACTCAGAATTCACCCTTACATTTGACAATGAAAGATCATTACTGACATTCTCAGTAGCCATTACTATAAGGACCACCACAAAATGAAAGCAACTAGAGAAAAGAATTATATGCTTCTCTGAAAAGTTTTATATCAAGAGGGAGCACAGAAATAGAGCTGTAAAGGGATCATTGAGATGGTTTTTAAAGCCTGGGTATAAGTCAGGGTATACATAAGCATGCTGAAGGCCATGATCCTGTAAGGAGTGAAAATACCTGATGCAGCGATAGGACCTATGCCTTGCAAAAGTGAGAGGATGAGACACAGCAAGCAAGTGCAGGCACTGCCTTCCTCAGAAGCCATTGTTTCTCTTCTATAAAACTACTATATCATACATAAAATATTTAAATGCACACAATTATGGGGTGAGAAACATACAATGTTTCTTTACTTGCATAAGTGTGTTTTATAACTATATGACATTTATACTTTTGTTTGGTAGTACTGGGATTTGAACTTAGTGCATAGCAATTACTAGGCAAGTACTCTACAACTTAAGCCATATCTCTAAACCTTTTTGCTTTAGTTTTTTTCTTTATGATTAAAAACATTCAAAATCTTTTCTTCTAGGTGTTTGACTATACAATGCATAAATTTTATCTTATACCCACCTTACTGCTAAATAGCGTATCAGAAGTTCTTATTCCTGTCTAATTAGAACTTAATATAAATGGATTCGTCTTTCCCATTCTCCTTTCCCATACTTTCTTGGCCTCTGATAACCATTGTATTCATCATTTTATGAGACCAAAGTTTTTAGATTCCACATTTGACTGAGATTATGCATTACTCATATTTTTGTGCCTGCTATATTTCACTTAACATAATGATCTCTACAGTTCCATTCACATAGTTGAAAATTATAGGGTTTCATCTTTTTGTGTGAGTGACTAAAATTCCATTTTGTATGTAAACCACATTTTTTTCATCCACTCATTATTTGTTGGACATTTCCATTTCTTGGCTACTATGACACTGACAGTGGGATGGTGAATATGGATGTGCAAGTGTTTCTTTGAGAAGCCCATTTTTAAAAGGAAGAGCTACTAGAGGAGTAGACTGGTAGATTTAATGCTGTAAGCATGTGGAAATTGTCTTCAGGTCTTCATTTTGTTCTGAAATAAGTCTCAGTATTCTTAGCTGAGAGTGAAGAAGGAGCCTCAGGGATGGATATTTAGAAATGGCAGAGTTTTATAGGGCAGGACTCACTACTCAAAGTGCATTTGAGCACCAATAGCATTGAGTTTTCTAAAAGCTTGTGAGCAAGGCAGGTTATAAAGTCTCACCACATTTTCATATCTTGCACTTTAAGAAGACCTGCAAGTGCATGCACATCACCTGGGAGAAGACACAGTTGAAAAGACGAGGAGAGCAAATTGATAAAGGAAGGTATCAGGATTGTCCTTCTTGAATGGTGGCCATGATTTCCATGGGAAATTAGAGTGTTGTAGCCACTGGTCCATGACCATTGTCACTGAGATCTCCTCTTGAGCATACATTACGTTATTTGAATAAAGCAGGTTAAAATAAAATGGCTTTCCTCAGTAGTCTTCCCCATGTCAGTGGATGGAACCACAGCCCCTCTACTGCGTAAGCCCCACATTGTGGGGTCCAAGTTAGTTCATTTTAGTCTTTCTTCACTATTCTCCAATCCTTTGGGAAGCCCTATAGATTTTATTGTCCACAGCAACCCCAAATCTATGCCTTTCTGTCCATCTTTTCATTCATTACCTTAGACAGTCTTTCACTTCCACAGCCTCATTTCCCCTTTGATTCTGCTCTTGAATCTAGACATCTACTTTCCTTCTTGACAGTCCAAGAGTGATAAAAAGCTAACTGGAGCAACTTAAAATTTTAGTGGACTTAAAAACCATGTCAGCTGAGGCATAATTACAGGAATTTAGGATGTTTCATGCTGAGAAGATAAGCCTGGAGCTTGGAGGAGGATAGTTTGATTTCTACCTTCAAGTAATTGAAGGGAAGATAATCACTGAAATTTTCTGGGCTCCATGGAGGCACACACTGGGATAGGCACTTAAAACCCATTATGTCCATTTTGTAAAATGACACTTCATGACAGTTTCCATGTAATCGTAAACTCCAAAGCTGCAAAAATTAGAACTATGACCCAAGAGATGATATAAAAATAACTGAGTCCCAAGCTTGGACTTAGTTAGCAAAACCTCATTGAGTATCAGTTCAAATGTTGAAGTGTAGTAAAGACAGGCAGGCCCTGAGATGCTGTGGGGAAAACACAAACATCATGTGGTTACATGGGCTAGGTGATGACTAAGGTTACAATGTCACTAGAGTCCCAAAGTTCTGTTAATTATTGGAACCCAGAATTCTTTCCCAGTCTGGAACTTTAGTGAATCTACATTTTAAGTAAAGTGTAAAACATCCTATGCTGTGGTGTGTTAAGTGAGTTTTATGTTTTCATACCCAATTTTGGTGATAATTAACTTAGGAAGAGCATAGGTTTGTTTCAGCTCATAGTTTTAGGTTTAAGTCCTGGAATGATGAGCCCTCTTGCCTTTGGCCTGGGGAGGAGCTGCACTTCATAGTAGGGAGGGTATGGCAGACAAAGCTGATCACCTGATAGCCAGGGAATAAGACAGAGGGAGAGGAAGGTGCCAAGGTCCTACTAACCCCATCAAAGGCATACCTCCAGCTCTTAGTACACACAAACACCCCAAGAGGTAGATGCCACTCCAGGGTATAGACCTTTAATACAAGGGCTTTCAGGGATACTTACAATACAACTATAGTATGAAGATAAGAGAAGTTTCACAAGATGAACTGGAAGCCAACAATTTACTAGAGAGTTTCAGAAATGACTGAAATTTAACAAAGAATTTACTAGTTGAGTATTGATAGCTTCTGTTAACTTAGTAAACATCTAAGTAATGAGGTTGGGAGCCAAGGGGAAAAATAAAAGTAAGTCCCAAACCAATAAAACCATTACACAGATTGAGGGAACTGGTCAAGTTCAAAAGCCAATAGAACATACCTTTTCTGGTAGCTAGTCAAGACAATAATTCCACCATACCATATTGCTGTACATACAACAGTCCATGTGACTATTTTATCCTTTGGTACTTTGACTTTTTATAAGATCTTCATTCAGACAACCTTCTTCCTCTGACTTCCAGACTTGAATACTGTCTCTCATGACTCATATGTTGCATTTTCTCAACATTTTATCCTTTGGAATATACTCTTTACTTTTTTCTACACTACATTTCTTCTTCTCCATATGAATCCTACGTAACTTTTTATAGTTTGATGAGTCTTTACTTCCTCTGGGAAGCCTTTCTTTCCTTGCCACTTTGAAATGTGCTTTCTACTGTAGACAAACTACAGGATGTAAATACAGCTTGTTTAGTGGACATGTCCTCCACTCACAGATGCCAAGAACCTTACTTCCTTCATTTTCATCATCACTAAATATCAAGTAGAGATACTAACATACACACTAGGAATCAAACATGTTTGTTGAATAAATTATTAAATGACAAATTCATCTTTATATCAACTTGAGCTCCCAAATTTGTTTGCAAAATAAAGCCCCAGGATTTATTGCTTCTCAGCATGGCAGAGATATTCAATATAATGTTTTGGATTGTGTGAAAGAGAAATTTATATAATTCCCTGTCTCATATTTTATTAAATAGTTATTAACTGGATAAAGTTTAGCTAATTAGACAGCAACAGTAAAATCTAAAGAATAACTCAGAAGCACACAATGCACCACATTCAAATATCACCAAGAATATAGGATATTCTTGGGATGGTTTCTGAAGGTCTTTGATGTTGCTCTTTCCTTAACTCATATGTAACCACTGATTAAAACATGGAATCTAGAATTTCATTACACTCTGTTTTTATTGTCTTAATTGCACCCTAACTATAAGTCTTCTCTCATCAAAACTGAAATTTCAGCAGAAGAAAAGGTCATGATTTAGGGAAGATATTTTTAAGCAGTGTATATTCAACTAACGATCAATAGATTAATACTTAGGCTTTCATTTGTAATCTGTTTGGGACATTGTGCATACTTAATGATTTATATGTAGTTACCTCATCTAATTGTCAGCCTGACGATTCTCCATTTAAACATTTATTTAAAGTTTGTAAATGCAATATGCCAAGGTTTTTAGTAAATGAGGATGGATTGATCACAGATAGAATCCCTTTCCAGAATCCTTCAAAATGACATGAAAGTATCTTAAAAAGAATAAGGTCACAAAGCTCACTAGTCAGCCAATGGGGGCTCAACACAAGTGAGCTGGTTTCAGTGGCAGAAGTTTAAGTGTCAGTGCTATCAATGGTGGGAGTGCTGAAGGGTGAGTAGGACACATTCAGGAATCTCCCCTAAATGCCCTCTTCCCTCATTCTGTAATGTCAAGTAACTCTGTTTTCACATCCCATGCTAAAAATGATAGGAAAACCCTTGAGAAGGTCTTGAGCAAGGAGGTGGTGAATGGCCCAGCAGCAGCCACCCACAAGGACAGACAAAGCTACAAGAGGCAGGCAATGAACAGTCACTCCTCTGCAGGCTTCTCCCTTGGTTTTTGTATCTCTGTGACATACTCTACCACTCTGTTAGTTCTATGAATACCCTACCCCATCTCTTTTTGGTCCATTTCTGCAGAAAACATGCAAAGTCTGGCCAAGGGCAAACAAAGATCCCACTGATAAGAAATTAACATTGTGCTTTTATATATGTGAAGCCTTATATGGCCATCTAGGTACAAAATGGACCTGGTAAGGTAGTTTCCTACCTACCCAGCTCTTTCCATGTAAACCTTCCTGGCTCATCGAAAGCTTTACAATTTTGTACATGGAATCAACATGTCTAATATCCTAAAACCCATAAAAGTCCCTAGGACCAGAGACCTCAGTACACTTGATCACTAGTCAGGCTGCCCATTCCCTACTTCCTTGGGAATGTACTTGTTTTTGCTTTCTTAAACCTTACTGGATAAAACTCCCCTATGCATCTGCCTTTTAATTCTTCACAGAAACAAAGAACCTACCTGAGCCAGGTGATCTGACTCTTCCCAAATGATACTCCTAGGAAAACCTGAACCAAAAATATCCCAGACTCTGGGAAATTAGAGGTAAGGCATAGTTAAATCATGGATGTGAAGTGTTAGGTTTTAGATACAAAAATCAGATCTTCTGCTATCTTTGCAGCTTGAGTCCCAGAATGCTTACGACAACCAATTTATGCCTCAGTGCAGGCAGGCATTAGAAGTGTTCCTAAAATAGCCAGTGAGAAAACAAGTGCCTTATTAAATTTGGGCTCTCCCACTGCATCAACCAATTGTCATTAGAAACTACCAAAGCCAAAATAAAAGCTAAATAAATGTAAACAACAAAAATAAGAAGGCCACTTAACTGACCTGAAGACAACTTTAAGAAAATACAACCTGTGTATTTCTTCACTGGGGGATGAGTGTGCGGAGAACCCATGACAGAGTGAGCTAGATGCAATGAAATTAGCAAAAAAATGGGTACTCAAAGAATGTGGACTTCAAAACTGAAAAAAAGATAGCATAAAATTACAACAAAACTGTAAAATTTAGGAAATTGCTCACAAAACATTTAAAATAAGAAATAAAGCCCAAGAAAATGACCTGATTAAATCAGAAGATGCCATTTTGAGATAAGGGGAACTATTTCAAAAAAAAGAAGAAAATCATTCAAAAAATAAAATAAAAGTGTCACATTTCTCAGAATCATGAAATAAATGTTTCCAAATAACAAGGGCTGCAGTTTAGAAGGTCACATCACAAAATATGTCACACATATCACACCAGCATCAGGCTTTTCTAAAACATTACCGAAAAAGAGAACTGCCAAAAAGTAAGGAATTATTCTTTTATGGTAGAATTCAATCTACCCATAATGGCATCTCTACTTATTTACAAAGAGCTTTACAGTAGTTAGTATTAGAGTTTAGAAAATCTTTCTAATCAAATACTACACATGGCAAATGTTAATGGAGATTTTAATATGTTCCAGGTGGTGTTGGATTACACATTTTAGGACACAGGTAAGCAAAACAGGTATCTACCATTGTGAGGCATGTGATTTAAAAAGAGTCTTGCAATTATTAGCTACGGGAAGATAAAAAAAAAAACTTTGTAAAATGTAAGCATATTATAGTACATAGGACAGTTAGGAACAGTCTCTATAATGGTATATACCCTCAATTTGATTTAAACAAAAATTATGGTTAGCTTTTAAATTTTAATTTTTTGAGAACAATGGGACTTAATTTTGCAAAATCAATAACATGTAATATTGACAAGCAAAACATATAAAAGCTACCCAGTGTATTCACTGCTCCCCAGTCTCCTACACAGATGATCCTGTGTTCCAGAGGAGGTCAGCTGGTCCTTCCTCTGAATTCTCCTCCACCAGACTGACAGCGAGCCTTGACGTAGAGCAGGAAGGGTTATGCACTTGCCTTTCCCCAACTAAAGATCTCTAAAATATGTTTCTAGAGCTCATCTTATAGAAATATTGCTGACCTTAAAACATAATGTACAATGAGAGAAAACATGGCAAAAGTTAACTGGAGAAGGGTGGTATGAGTGAGAATAAAAGAAGTGAGCGGTGTGAGGGTGGGGAGTCTTTACTTTCAAGACAAATTATTTCAAGAATATTTGTTTGCAACCTTCAAAGTAGGTGGTTGTTACCAGCTCAATAATCCAGAGAGTTCCAAATGTCAAATCTAATGTCTCTGAAAAGATACTTTTTTAATATATACCTTAAAGAGATTTCTGGTCAAGTTTGAGTCCAGATCACGGGGCTCTCCCCTTAGGATACACACATCACGTGTAAGAAATTTTACTTCTGTGTCTTAGTCCAGGCTATTGTGCCAAATATGTACTAAATGCAGTCACTAAGTCTGAAGTTTGGGTCTGAACTAGAATTTATCTTCTATTCACAAATAATGATAATAATCTCATAAGTAGGGTTAATATCAAGAGCAGAAAAATATTTCTCCATCTTCCAATTTCTTCATTTAGCTTATTTCATCTGCAATTTTTTCTCCCTTATTTTACACCAGATGAAAGGGTTTGAATATTTTCATACAGTTAATATATGCTATAGCACTGATTTATGGCAAAATAAGGTGAAAGGATATTATTAATAAACATTTTCAATATTTTTATTCATTGGCCTCTATATTGACTGGCAATATAAGATGAAGTTCCTAACTAGTCATATTTTATTCATAAAATACAAACATAATTGTTTTACTTCACCCATGATGAATTAAATTTTTAATCCAAATTCTTTCAAGTAACTTCCTTCAAGTAAGGAAAGTTACATTTTCATAATTTATAAAATTCAACTACCTGGTTAAATTGGTTTTTATTAATATCTCTGTAACTTTATGTTTGAATCCCATTTTCTCCTTCATCTCCTAACTGGTAATTTGAAAACTGTGGATTTCCTAGGTTAAGCAAAGTAACAATCACCTACCTGTTTTCTATTAAAAATATACATTTGGGATTCATTTCATTTTTTACTGTATAGCAAAAATGCTTACTTTTTCATGTTCTGGGAAATAAACTTCGATTGAAACCTGGTTTGTAAACTGATCATAGGTTTGTTAAAGAAAGCGCATGTTGTTATAATCACCTGGTAACAATTATGACTGTTTACAGAGCACGAATCCTCGGGGTATTAATTTAACTTTCCCCTAAGCAGGAATGAAGTCCATTCGCGCATTAGGGCACCATTTATGTTGCCAAAGATTAAGGTCTGTGTAGATTAAAAAAAAAAAAAAAAGCACTTTAAATAACTATAGGGAAGTTACTATAAATGCACTCCCTGCCTTTATTGAAAGTTTTAGAAGATAGTAGGTTCACACTAAGCTCATGCGGGATGACTGCCTTCCAATACAGAAAGGAAAGTATCAGAACTGCACGCACTAACCTCGTCAGTCACAAAGCTTGCCATAAGTACCATGGTTCTGACACACTGCACCTCTCCCCACCTCCCCTGGTCATTCAGGGATCAAAGCTGCCAGCTGACAATTTGCAATTTAACATTCTGTCAATAGATTGTTCTTTTTATAGCTTGTTACATTTTGAAATGTGATTGAGCTAATTAAACACAACTGTGAAATTAAGCACAGATTTAATTAACATTCTGATGGCTTTCAGGACACTTATTAACAAAACATATTTCAAAAAATCTCAAAGTAGAGCTAAATTCATTAACCCAGACCTTCACCATTACTCACTTCAGGACACCTTTTATTTTTATGATTCATTTTATATTTGCTTCCTATAAAATGTGAAGATTTGTATAGCCATATCGTAGACTGCTTGGAATACAAACTGTTTATAAAGTTAGAATCATAATGCTAAATTTGATAAGTAAAACGTTTTATTGAAAATATTTAATATTTATATCTCATTAGAAGCACAACTGTATGTTTTTAATTCTTTAATCATGTCACACAACTTGTTATCAGAGTAATACAATAGTATTATTTGCAAAACTCATGATATATAAAATGATAAAGTTAAAATCAAAAGAAGAAAAACAAAGTAAAAGCTTATTGTAGTTTGTTACCTGTACCCTGGGATCTGCTGGGTTTCACAGACTGTGGACCCGAATATCAGCTGCAGCTTCACAAAGTTCAGTTGCTGCAGACAATCCAGCAAGCCAGGAGAGCCGCACTCTCCAGTGAGCTTCCCCAATATGATACAATTATTACCAATTACCTGAGACTGCACAGAACTCCTCTGAGGCTTAATTTACCTGACTCCAGACTGGTGCAGCACAGTTCCTATTGCTTAGCCCTCCAACAGCTGTTACTGTAGTTGTGGTCGGTGGTGCCTCCCTGCAATGTTGCCAACAGGTTTATTTGTGTCAAAATTGCTCAATCCATAGCAACTTTAGTAGTCAAAAGTTTTTATGCATTCCGGTTATGAACTGGTCTTGTGAATAAGACCAGTAGCCATGAAAGTATATTCAACCATAAAGAAATGATAAATGTTCATGGATATAGATGTGAGTCCTGACAGGAACATTACACAGTGTACCCAGTATGAGCACACCAGATGGTGCCAGCAAACATGTTCAACTTTCAGGCAAGAGTTCAGAATTTTAAAAAATCATTTGTATCCATTATGACACACAGTTTTATTTATTGACAAATAAAATTCTATCTTTTTTCATAGATGACAATGACTTGATATTACCTATGTATAATATCTCAGGATAGAATGCTGGCTTTCATTTTCTTTCTTTCTTTTTTGAAACTTCCTCACAAATGGAAGTAAATTTTTGGCAAAGAGAAAAGGTAGAATGACCATTTTCCTGAAAGCATATTAAAACCTTGCAGCAAAACCACTTTAAATAGCTATTGAACATTGACACTTAACTTGGATAAAGATATTTAGAGGAGAAACATTCAGCAAGTCATAGAAAATATGCAAGACAAGTAGACTGCAAGGCCAAAGCTCTGAAAATTGCAAGAGGGCCCAAGGTTAGCTCCACGTAAGGTAATAATTTGGTACCATGATTGTCAAAGCCATAAAAAAAGCCTCACATGTGAGCACAAACTCTCAGACGGAGGAAAATCAGGGTAGAAAAGGAAAGGGTTGATGCATTGGTCGTTACACCCCAGCTTATGGGACACAGGTCCCAGGCTGAGTGTTAATCCCATCTTGCAAATCCAAATATAGACTGTGTACATTTTTATCTATTTGCAGTCTGGAGTTTGAACTCAGGACTTTACACTTGCTGGGCAGGTGGTTCTTTACTACATGAGCTATGTCTCCTGTACTTTTTTGCTTTGGCTGTTTTAGAGATGGTATTTTGCTTTTTGCCCAGGCCAACCTGGACCACCATCCTCCCTTTTTATGCTTCCTGTAGTCACTGGGATGACAGACATATACCACCATCCCCAACTATTTTTGTGAGATGGGATCTCAGGAACTGTTTTTGCCCAAGCTGGCCTGGAACCAGGATCCTCCTGATATGAGCTTCCAGCCACATAGCCTGGGGTTGTAGGTGTAAGCTACCTGCTCCCAGCTTATGTTCACTTTTTACAATTGAACAAACCATTTGGGAAAAGCAAGAACATTTTCTGGGAAGAACCATGGTGATTCTTGCTTTACAGCCAGTCCTTAGGATTCTTCCTTGCACATCACACACTGAAGACCTATTGACATATCCCCTGTAATACAAAGTTCATACCCAGGCTGGGTTCCCACTCAGAAAGAGAGGTTTCATAATGAACTACAGGGACAACACCAGAACCAATCCACAGGACCGCATTAGTGTTAAGGAAGAGACAGAAACCGGCCAGCTGACAGAAGAGGAAACCAGACATGTTACAGAGAAATCCTAAGATAAACCCGCCAGTAAACCAACTCTCCCCAAAACAGACCTAATTTAAGTAATGCATGAAAACTAAAAATGAAGAAAATCATTCCAAATAATACATAAAGATGAATCAAGTAATTTACCAAAAAAGCTGACAAAAACTGCAATAAAAGGAGCAACTGTAGATTATAAAAACAGTTGCTAAAATGAAAACATTAATATCACAGACTAGCTACATAATAGCCCAAAATTTTCTCATATTACATACAGAAATAAATTTTTAAAGGAAAATTTTAAAAACTTGAAGGAGGAATGCAACAAAATAAGAAGTTGATAAAAATTAAATGAGAAGTAAAGTCTACCAGAGCTAAGGTCCTCTTCATGGTGAGTAAAATTAGCAACAAACAAACAAAGAAAACCATGTAGTCTTATCCACATGGAATTTGAGACTATCATTCTAAAATTTCAAATGAAAAGATACATATTAAAAGCTTCTGTTCAGAAAAGAGACAAAATTCATTTGCTTTCTTATCATAGTTGAAAAGTGATGAAATAAAAATGATATTTTCAATACAGTAATTAAAACAATAATAAAAATCAATATAATACCCAAAACAACCCAGTGAGGACACTCAGTAGTAGGCCCTGCGTATATCTGTATTTGATGGCGAAATGCTGCTCTTTCTACTGTTTAAATGATGACAGTTTTTATGTATGGGTTTGGCTAAGTAATTTTAAAAGTTTAAAGTAATTCCAATGTACACTTCCCAGTACTTACGGAAAGATATTTCATAAGAGCTGTTTGATATAAGTTACACTAATTATCCTAAATTGAGATAGGCACTTCAACAATATAATTTTAAAAGCATGTCTCCACTTTTACCAGTACCACAACAACTCTTCATAGTAAGCTCAGTCAGTGCAGCCCCCTTCCCCTCCACTTGGGCAGGTCCTATTACTCTCTTTTGACTAATGAAGCATGGAAAAAGTGACAGTGTATGATTTTGAGGCTGTCATAAGAAAAACTGCAGCCTCCTTTTGGGCTTACAGCCCTTGTCCTTCAGATGTCCCCTAGAGACCTAACTGTGAATCTGGGAGAAGCCTCACAGACAGGTGTTGAGAGTTTTTCTACTCAACTGTCCCATTGACCAGAAAAACTAGTCAACCTCAACTGTGGCCACATGGGTGAATCACCCTGATGGATGGACAGCTCATTTAAGCTTTTAGAAGTCTCTAATCTTAGCCAGACTATACCTCCCTGAGATACCCCAAGCAGGAACTGCATGACTGAGTTCAGCCAACCCACAGAAATGTTAGAAATAATTTTTGATTTGAACTTTGGAGTGATTTATAGCAGTAAATTATAGCAGCATTTGGGAGAATGCATTGGTCTATCACCAATTCTTCTCCTTGCAATATGCTAGTTCCCTTTAAAGGTTCAATTATCATACTAGAATTACATAAGATACAAGTAGCTCTTTTCTATAAGTACTTGGGTTTTTGAAGTGTAGCTTGCCTTCAGAGATCAGTCAGTGCTTGAGACAGACTAGCTCGTAGCTTAATTCTTAATGTTAAGTGATGATGGAGACTAGAAGAAAGTAGCATTATGAATCTACCCACAGAAGGACTGACTTCCACAAAGCGAAGTACAGGTGTGTGCTGTGACATTCTCCCGGGTGAAAATCTGCTACATAACATGATTCTACTCCAAGGTTTACAGAAATTCTGCTAAGAAAAAGAATATGGAGGACTGGTTTGTGGAAAAGGCCATTATTATTTGAAGAGGGGAAAAGGAAGTGTGGTATTCTGAGCAAGGGAATGCGAGAGCCCCACTCATGGTGGTAGATATGAATTGTGTTTCTGTAGTCAAAGTTTCTTTACAATTTTTTTTCCACGTTTGGATCCAGCATGCTAAAAGTGGCCAATCCATATGAAATAATGTGTTATTCTACTGGTGAAAGTACTATAAAATTCAAGTCCTATTTAATTTAAAGGATATATACTTTGATTTTAAATGCAGAATATGAATATCTAATAACTTGGAATTTAGGTATTTTAGTTCTTTATTTGTCCTTCTAAAGAAATAGATAAGGTAACTGACTAATCAGATTTGTCTTGTCCATAAGATATTTTTTAAACTTTGTTTAAGAATATCTTCTAAGTTCAACTTCTAGAAAGTCACAGTGTATTATTCCAATTAAAGGTGATGAGCTAATAACATTCATGATTTCCTATCCCTCTACCCTAAGACTCCGTAAGATTAAAATCAATTGAAAAACCAAACCCCCACACATGCAATAGAGAGAAGCACAAAAATATTCAAGAAAAACTCAGGAAAATTGCAGGAGCTTGTGAAATCTCCTGATTGGTAACAAAGGTATGTCTTGAGACATTCACAAAGAAACCACTTCCAGCAACAGTGGCAACCTCAAACTGAGACCTGAAAGTGGTTTTCAAGTCATTAATTCTGCAAACAGAGAAACTATTAATCAACAAAATGGTAGTAAAAAGACATTTTTAACATCGTTCATTAAGTTTATGCCTAGGTATTTTTTGAGGTGATTGTGAATGGAAATGTTTTCCTGACTTTTTCTGGAGAAGTTGACTGTTGAGATACTGAGGAGATCATGATTTTTGTATGTTGATTTTATATGCTCCTACTTTTCTGAGAGGGGAAACAAACCAAAACAAAAACCAAGGTCATGAAGGTAAAAGAGGGGTTATTAGGAAGTTGGAAGTGAAAAGGAAAAGAGGGAAAGAAAAAGGGAGGGATATGAAAGAGTAATAGGGGCAGTGAATATATCAAAATACATTCATGCATGGAAATTCGATGACTAAACTATGTACAATTTAATATACACCAATAACAAACAAACAATAGAAAGACTTTTTAGAAGGAGGAGGATCAGAGAAACTTTTCTATCCTTTAAAAAAACAATTTTCCAACTTCATTGAAGTATAACAAAAGTTGCATACATTTATGATATGAAATGTGATGTTTTTATATGGGTATGCATTGTTAACTGATTACCACAACCTAAATCATTAATATATCTGTCAACTGAATTACCTTTATGAGCATCTATGTGACAACAACATTAAAACCTACTTTTTGCAAGTTTCAAGCATTTAATGAGGTATTAAGTTACTCTCTAGAGCTTATATTTTTCTGCACAATTTAAACTTTTCAGTCTTTGATCAACACAATTTTCACGGCAAGAAAGTTGAAATCTCAAAAAACAAAGAGGAAGGTAGGGATTTCCAATCCTGAGGAGCTACAGGAGGAACCAGGAAGAAAAGCAGAGGTGGTCAGGAGAACTTGGTGGGAATCAGTCTCTACATGATCTATCCCTTCCGTGGAAAAACATACAGCGTGTCGGAAGCCAGAAGAGACTCTCTTTTTTTAAGGGATTTTGATTCTTTTCAGTAATTAAGAAAACAACCATTTAAGATTTTTTGATTGGTTATTCATTTGTCAGCTATTTGTGTTCAATTCTCAAGAAGCAAAACGTCTTGTTTAGGCATCATCTCACCCATTTCCTACATGGGAAGCAGAAAAGGTTTCTTTCTCCCCTTTTCCATTTCTCTCTACTTCATCCTGTTATACAGAGTAAATCCTTGCTAAAACAAAAAAATGTTTAGGCTACAATCGAAAATCTGAATTCAAATTAATGTTTAAATTCATTTGATTGTAAGAAATATTTAAGATCTTCATTTATAAGTGGGACAATTTTGAAGTTTGAAATAAGTGAGGCTAAGGTCATGGGATGAACACTTCTCTAATGAAAGAAGCTTCCCCAATCCCCCAATCTCAGATCAGTGTTTTCCAGAATGTCAATCAAGCAGAGAGAGTACAGCTGTTGGGCACAATGAACTAAAAATGCCTCTGGAAAAAAACAGCTAACTTTGGGTCTCTCATATTTAGAGCAAAGCAGGCATAGAGGTGAACACCTGTGAGCCAGCTCTCATATGGCTGGATTCTCACAAGGTACAACTTTTCTCAGACCTGCTGCCGGCGGTTTGCTTTACTGCAGAGAATTGAGCCTCAGGTGGAACACTGCAGAGAATTCCCACTGATGTGCTCAGCTCTGGCCTTTCCAGCGCTTCCTTTTCACACTGATCACAGGTGTTGCATAGTGATGCTGACACAACTTTTGTCATGGCCAGGAGCTAGTCATGATTTTCTGATAAAATGGCAAAAAGGAAAAAGAAAATTATTCTTTTTCCTATAATGTTGAATTTCCTTGGAGAGTTAGTTTAATCAATCTGAAACTGGGAGGAGGAGGACTGTCAAAATTAGGTTCTATAATATGAGCACTTACAACGGCTGGGAGGAAGGTATCTCGAGCTCTAACATGTGTTTTAGTCACACCCCTGTGACTAAAAGGCTGAGAGTGATCTGATTATTAATGTGGAGTATTTCTCTGAACTAAATGTGATTTTCTATTTTTATTCTTTCAGATATTTAAACGTTGCTTTGGAAATTTAGTGCAAATAACACTTTATGAGATCTTTGAGTTCCAGTATTGGATGTTTCCAAAATCTCAAAGAATTTACAAGTTACCTCTGCATAAACATTACACAGACATTTAATCCAAGGTTTACAAAAGGCTCTAAAGTGTTAGGAATTATATTTGCTTTGAGCTAGAGCCTTGTTATTAAAACTTTTAAAAACTAAGTGTATCCATTCAGAAGAGAACCTGCTTTGGTTCATTTATAGTCTTCCCAGACACATTTCTAGCTGTGAAACTGCATTCAAGTTTGTAAAAGCAAGAATAGAGACGAGACATTGACTGGCTATCACTTGCCTTAAGAACAGTCTCACAAAAATCCTCAACCATAGCCAGTCCTGCCTTGTTAATGGGATCTTGAAGCTTACAAAAAGATTTACTATCTGTGTTTCAGAGAGTAGGTTTTCTTATATTTTGTTACATGATACAATGCAAATGCAAGTATAACTTCATCTTTTGTATTTCTGGAGTATGTCTTCTTCATAAAGTGGACTACATCTAAATTTTCTTCCCCAGACACAAGCACATCAGTCAATATTTTGCTGTGAGATGACAAAGAAACCTGAGCATTCATGGATCATCACATTTTTGTTTAGAATGGTTTTAAAGCACACCTTGTAGTACCAAGATGGCTACATGAGGACTCAAGACCTTGGCAAAAGTCCTAGTGAACCTCACAGGCTTTACCAGAAAATATAATATTTAAGTTAAATGTTGTTTACCTTATAAGATAAATAGTGAGCTTTCCTATTATAAGCATTAAAAAGAAGTAGTTGACCTAACAAGGTCTCTGTGGTAGAAGTATTAGGTACTAGAATCCCTCTCTTTCTTCCTTCTTCCCTTCCTTTTTACTTCTTCCTCTCCCTCTCATTCCCTCCTTCTCTTTTCCTAGAGATACTCTCTCTATATGATCTTACAATTTAAAACACAAGGCGATTTTGCAACACCTAAGCAATTAGAAGGAAAAGTTGAGTACTATGCAGCCAGATCCAATGGCATTTACTCCAAAATCATGACTTAAAACTTACCACTTGATTTTAGCTACTGAGATATGATTTTGCTTTAGAACTTAAGTTTTGCGTTGAGTAATAATAAAAAAAAAGAATTACAAAAGTAAAATATTTAACTCCAGTGTTCAAATGATAAAGAAAAATAGAATGAGCTAATTTGTCATTTCTAAGGCTTGAGTGAATTATCTTGTAAAGAATGGTAAGTAAGGTGATTTTAAGATGTTTCTGATTTTTCTTACATCTTTTGTGTTATGTCTTCACCTTTGGTAGCAAAGCATACAAAGCAAAAGTAAACCTGTGTATATTTGAAAATTTGCAATCTTTTTTGTCATTAACTACTGACCAATTTTCTATAACCTACATTTTAAGGGATTTTGATATCTCCATAGTTAAATGAATTAATTCCCTAAAACATTTCAACTTGTGTTTTCTAGGATGCCATACAACTGCTGTGCCCTGAGTAAATGCTGAATAAATTGTTAATTGGATGATATCAATAAACTGAGCTCCTGCACAACTTCTGATGAGAAATGAAAAGTTTTCAGCCCCAAACCAGTTTGTCAAGTGGTAAGTAAAAGAAATCTATTGATACCAATAAATCGGTGCTTATTTTAAGCTTATGTACAATTTTCCAGATGATCTCTCAATGCGATATGAATTAATAAATTTATTTTAATTGATTTGGCATTTCTAACCATAAATGACACATTTATAATGGGGGTTTTATTGTATTAGTATCCAGGTGCTGCTGTAAAAAAAAAATCACCACAAATTTAGCAGCTTAAAGGACAAATGTACTATCTCACCCTTCTGTGGGTTGTATGTCTCACTGGATTAAATCAAGCTGGTTGGCCGGGCTGCACTTCTTTCTAGTTTTGAGGGGAGAGTATGTCCTTTTCCTTCTCAGCTTCTCAAGGCCACCCACGTTCTTTGTCCTGTGGTCTCTGCATCCTCAGAACCAGCAATGTTACACTCTGTCTGTCTCTCACGCCCACATCTTCCTTTGAATATACCTCTGCCTCCTGCTTTCATTGTAAGAAGCCCAGCTGACTCCACTGCTCACCTGAAGCATGGCATAATCTCTCCTGTGTCACTGGAAGCTGATTAGCAGGATTAATCCCATCTACAAACTTCACTTGTTTTTCTTTTCTTTGAAACTAACATGTTTACCTGTTCTTAAGATTAAGAAATAGGTTCTGCCTATCGCCCTTAACATAACTAACTAAAATAAGACAAGGATTTGCACTTGAATCATTTATTTGAGAACTGACCCAGAGGAACAAAATTTTGAGACAGGAAAACAGCAGGCATATGAGGAGGGCATGACACTGCAAGGGTGTCATATCTAGCTGATCACCTGTATGACCAAAGGGAACTCAATTCTACTTCAGACCCTGACAGGACCATGCAGCATGTCAGTTAGAATTTATCCTAGTGTGGAAGACAGTAATAGGTCTGTACCAGCTCCTGTCTTGCTTGGTGACAACCACTTGTACTTCTAGGTTTGCACCAGTTTAGCTAAGTGGGTTGCTTAAAAAAAAAAAAAACCTATACTATCTTGGCAGAGATGCTCTTGAGTGCACGGTGACAGTTACTCAAGGCAGCTGGGACAAGTTGTCATCAGGTACACATATGTCGGGGCAATGATTCAAAGCTAGACATCAGGCTGGGGATGTATCTCAGTGTCAGAGGACTTACCTGGCAAGCATGATGCCATGGGTTCAATGCCCAGCACTGAAGAAAACAGCCAACCAACCAAAGAAAGATGGACCTGAATCTTTCTGTCATTTTTTGTCAAGATTATGTACAAAAATGCAATGGTTTGTGAAGCAAGACATGTTGAAATGGTTTAATTAAAGCTGAAGAAATCTGACTAGTACTTTGGGGACTAATATCTCTTTTATGGTCTCATTTATAAAATATAGGTCTTAGAATAAGGTGGTATAAAAAGAGAATACCATTTGGGTGTTGTGGATTGTGCCTATAATTCCAGCTACTCAGGAGGCACAGGCAATAGAATCATGTTTCAAAACCAGCCAGGGGAAAATTTAGGGAGGCATCCAGCTCAACAACAAAACTAAGAACTAAAGGACTAGGGTGTGGCTCAAGTAGTAAAACACGGTAAGTGTGAGGCCCTGGGTTCAAACTCAGCATTGGGAAAAAGAATACAATGAAAAGGGTTTCATGCCTTTGCTAATAATTAGTTAATAACAGTATTGCTACTGACAGAAAATCCAACCGATTCTAGTGAGTTTATTTGTAGTTATAGTGCTCAAATTCAGATGGCTACAGGTAATACGGTTCTGATGATGGGCCTATTGAGGACAGAACTCAGCCCAGGCTATACTGGATTATAGACAAGAGGGTTTATCCTGAAGGAGAAGTCTGAAGGGAAACCCACAGCAGACTGAGCTGGCTCGGGTCCTTGGCTGGCACTGGGAAGAAACAAGATGCAGAGGTGGCGAAGGCTTGTACCAGGCAGTGTTGAGGATGGTGACTAGAGCAATTATGTGTTGGTTTTCTTTATGTTTTTGCATTAATGACTGATTTTAAAGCTTGGCTTTTAATAAAAACCTAGTCATAACTTTAAAGCTGAAATCAAGATGGGGACAGATCGTAATTTTCCCTCTCTCCCTGTGTCCCTTTTTTTTGGGGGGGGGTGTTGTCAGATCCTTGATAAAAGTCTGCCCTTGGTGACCTGCTGGTGTCAGAGGAATAAGACACATAAAGCAGGACCAATACAAGAAGCCCAGTCCAGGCGAGATCACCTTGTACCTACAGACCAGTAAGCCATGGGTCCCTGGTTCCACAAACCACTTGCAAGATAATATTTTGTAGTAATAGTGATTGATGCATAAGCCAATTCTCACAATTTATGTCATCATTTCAGCTTTGAGTGAGAGAATTCTAAAACTAAATGGCCATTTGGCTTGCAAGGTCACGTCATGTTTTTTCTTACCAACTGCAATCAGCAGCACAAATATAATCCAGGTCCCCACACTTGAAAACTAACAGTTGTATGTCTTCTTTTTCTTCATTTATCTGCTGATAGTACTTGAAGTTTCTTCAAAAAGAATGTGTAATGTGTAATTTGTATTGCTGAGTCTCCAAAGCCATCACTCTACATCGAGGTTCTCACAGTAAAATTATGTTAGAGAATTTGCTATTCTCTGGAGCTTCCCTTTCTTTGTACTCATCATCGACAGCAGTGGTACCATCAGTATTTTATCCTCTCATTTGCCTCCTCTCTCTCTTTCATGTATTAACATATTAAACACTGATTAAATGCCAACACTATGGGTGACATTTTGGACACAAGATAAAATATAACTGAAGCTGTCTTCAAAGCAACAGTCAGGTCATTTGTTTATTTCTTTGTTTTATGAGACGGAGTCTTACTGTATACCCCAGGCTGGCCTCCAACTGGTGATCCTCCTGCCTCAGCCACTCAAATGCTGGGATTGTAGGAGTGAACCACATGTCTATGTCAATGAGGTTACTTTTAAAGTTTTTTATCTTATAAAATTAAGACTGTCAGAGACAGTCTCAACAAAACAAAACAAGTAACAAGCAAAATATGGCCTCTCTTTTCAACTACAAAATGTTGGTTTATTCTGTAGGTAAATTTACATTATAAAAGAGTCAATCATCATCCCAGTGACTCCTCCCCCTCATTTTTAACCCTAATTCGAGAAAACTACAGTTTTGTATAATATGAAAAATATTACACATATATAGTTCAATCATTATAAGTTTAAATTTGTAAGTTTTGGAAGGTCAAACAGCAATATCTTTTTCTTTTTCTTTCTTTTTTTGTTGGTACTGAAATGTTAGCTCGGGCATTGAACTTGCTAGACAAGCACTTTGCCACTTAAGTCATGACCTTTTTACCTTAGTTATTTTTCAGTAGGGTATTACTAATTTTTTACCTGGGCTATCCTTGAACCACAATGTTCCTGTCTTCATCTCCTACATAGTTGTGTTTATAGGCAGTGGTCCATGCACCTGGCCCAGCAATGTAATTTTCAATTCCTTGACTCATTTTCCCTTTAAATATCAGGAAGCATTGCTAAAGCATCCGTAGTAATGAGAACTAGGAGCAGAACATGTGTAATTTCAATCTTGTTTATAACTTTTGCCACATCTAGCTGGCCTGATACAGTATCTTTTATCTGTTGGACTCTTAGGGTCACAGTACTGAAAACATCATACAACTTCTACTTTTTTTATCTTATTGAAAAGGTCATCTTCTTCCTAGGATTCAAAATTCTCTAAGTGCATGACCTGATAGGGTTACTAACCTTTGCAATTTCCCTTTATGTTATACAATCATTTCTTACAGTGCTAATCCCTTCATTGTTCAATGTATAAGGTTTATGCTTTCAAGTTTCCCCATTAGAGGGGAGCAATGAAAGTAAACGAAATATTGCATCAGCATGAGGTGAGCATGAGCAAATGAACACAGAGGACAGTGGGAAGAATTCTAATTCTGCACTGAAGTGGGACAGGAAGACAAATGGAGGTGTCAGGGAGTGTTCATCTGAAGTACTAATATTGGACCCAGATGGTTTGGCTCACACCTGTAATCCATATTCTCAGGAGTCAGGATTAGGAAGGATTGTGGGTAAAGACCAGCCCAGCAAAAAGCACTAAAAAGAGTCTGTCTCAACAAAGAAGCCAAGCGTGGTGGTGTATGTCTACTTGAAAGGTAACTAAATATAAAAAGGTCTGGGGTGTGGTGTGGTTCAAGTGCTAGCATGCCTGATTGGCAAGGCCAAAAGTTCTGAGTTCAAATCCCTTTACTTCCACACAACAACAAAACAGGACCAACATGAATTTCAGCTTTTAATAATAGATTTTGTTAGAAAACATAAGAAGTCTTCATGTCATACTCTAAGTCCTAGAGAACATGCACTGACAATTCCTATTCTCCCCAAGGTCATTCAATTTCAATGTCTGCCCTCTATTTTTGGGCTGCCTTGCTAGTTTGCTTTTATTTCCCCTGGTTTTCCCTCTCTTAGGTTTCCTCTGTGCTTTATGAATGTTTGTCCACAAATTCATGTTTATAGTAGAGATAGGATTCTGTATATTAGCCTTATCACATTAATGAGAAATCTAAAGCTAATAAAAATTTCCATCTATAGGAAACCTGTAATAGACATTGTATGAAATGATCATTTCACAATGCAAGTATGAATATCTTATAGCCTAATAAAATATAAAATTTCCCTAAAAACCCTCCAAAAAGATGTAGTACATGTTAACAGGTCTTCAAGTCCTCGTGACCAGATTATCAATGTCTATTTCTCTGGTATTACACATTATTTATAATTATGTACAACCTACATGTGCCAGAAATAAATAAATAAATGCCAGCAACATATGGAGGTTGTCATTTATGGTGGAATTATCATTTTGGTGTTGCTGTATGTACATCTGTTGATAACAGATGCAACTTCATATTACTCTTAAGTCCCCAGAAAAACAAATATAACAATAAATAATAATCTGTCATTCTGTTTTCAGTATTTATACCAACTAGGGAATGTTCTTTTTAAATATAACATTTCCATATGGTAGATTTAGATAAACATGTTAGTTCATATTTGTAAAAACATTTTTATTTGTAACTTTTTAGAAGTCCATAATATATACACTAATATTTCAAGTATGCATACTAGATATTTCATTTATTTTCCAAAGATAATTATAGTAAGGTAATTATAATTTGTAATTCTAAAGTGTCCTCTCAGTCTAATGCTTCCTTATACCATCACACCCTGCCTTTTCTTAGTAGCAATCCTCAAACTCTTCTAAACAATTGGAGAAGGACCAAGGAACATGTCTAAACTAGTTTTACAAAGCCAGTCTTACACTGATCTCATTAACAGGTGAGGACACAATGCCAATGGAAAATTACAATGCTCTCAATGAACACAGGTATGAGGATCCTCAGACAAACACTAGCAAAGCAAATTTAACATCACACTGAAGAGTCATCCATCGTGATGCCTTGGATGCAAGGAGAGGTCAACCTACACAAATTTGTAAATGTGAAATGATACACTAGAAGAATGAAGGACAAAATGCAAGAACATCTCACTAAGTGAAATTTAATGTTTTTATGGTACTGGGGTTTTGAATTCAGGCCCTCATGCTTGCTAAGCAAGCACTTGAGTCATACCCCCAGCTCTTTTTGTTTTAGTTATTTTCCAGATAAGACCTCTGTTTTGCTGGGACAAGCCTTGGATTGTCATCCTCTGGGGTACAGTGCAGAACACAGCTAACTTTTTGCAGTTTATCTCTGTCTCCTGTGTAGTAGCAGAAATTGCACCCATTAGCCTGGTAAAGTTTACCATTTTTTAATGACCAGTCCTCAGCACTGTAAAGGGCATATTTGAAGAAAACACAGTTAACATTACACTAAATGGTGTACAATTGAAATCTTTTCTAAGATCAAGGACAACAAGGAGATATATTTACACAACTCCTACCCAGTGCAGTACTAAATATCCTAGCCAAAAAATTATGCAGAGAAAGAAATAATAGATATCCAAATTGGAAAGAAAGAAGTTAAGCTATCTCTGTTTGCAAATGACATGAACTTTTATGTAGAAAACAGTACAATTCCACACACACAAAAAAACCCCTTTTGAATGAATAACACAAATTCAGTAACATTTTAGGATGTAAAATCAATCCATAAAAATCTGTAATATCATTGTATAATAACAAAAAACTATATGGAAAAGAAATCAAGAAAATAATCCCACTTACAGAAAGTGACAAAAATAATAAAAATACTTGGGAATAAATTTAAGACCTGAAAACTGTGAAAACATTAATTTAAAATTTCAAAGATTGGCAGAATCAACATTGTAAAAATGGCTATACTATCAAAAGCAATCTACATGTTAAATGCAATTCCCATCAAAATCTCAATGACATTCATCACAGAGACTGAAAAATCTACCCTGAAGTTCCTTTGGAAACACAAAAGATCATGAATAGCCAAGGCAATACTCAGCAAAAGGAACAATCCTGGAGATATCACAATACCTGACTTTAAACTATATTACAAAGCAATAGCAATAAAAACAGCATGGTACTGGCACAAAAACAGACATGAAGACCAGTGGAACAGAATAGAGGACCCAGATACGAATCTACACAGCTATGCCCACTTTATTTTTGACAAAGTTGCCAAAAACATACAATGGAGAAAAGACAGCCTCTTCAACAAATGTTGGTGAGGAAAGTGATTATCTCCTTGCAGAAAACTGAAACTAGATCCATGTCTATCACCCTGTACTAGTGTCAACTCAAAGTGGATTAAGAACTTTAACATCAGATCCAAAACCTTGCAGTTATTACAAGAAGGAGCAGGGAATACTCTGGAAGCAATAGGTATAGGCAAGGACTTTCTCAGTAGATCTCTAGCAGCCCAGAAACTAAGAGAAAGAATGAACAAATTGGACTACATGAAATTAAAAAGCTTCTGCACAACAAAAGAATGGTCTCTAAACTGAAGCTAACACTTACAGAATGGGAGAAAATACTTGCTAACTATGCATCAAAGGACGGATAACCAAAATATACAGGCAGCTCAAACAACTGAATTTCCCCCAAATTAATGAATAAATGTGCAACTGAACTAAACAGAACTTTTTGAACAGAAGCAGTCCAAAAAACACATGAAAAAATGCTCACCATCCCTGGCCATAAATGAAATGCAAATTAAAACCACATTAAGATTCCACTTCACTCCTGTTAGAATAACCAACATCAAGAACACAACCAACAACAAATGTTGGCAAGGATTCTGGTACAAGGAACCCTCATACACTGCTGGTGGGAATGTAAGCTAGTACAATCACTTGGGAAAACAACATGGAGGCTTCTTACAAAACTAAACACAGACCTGCCATATAATCCAGCAATACCACTCTTGGGGACATACCCAAAGGAATGTGACACAGGTTACTCCAGAGGCACCTGCACACCCATGTTTATTGCAGTGCTATTCACAGTAGCCAAGTTATGGAAACAACCAAGATGCCCCACTACTGATGAATGGATCAAGAAAATGTGGTATTTATACACAATGGAATTTTACTCAGCCATGAAGAAGAATGAAATTTTGTCATTAGCAAGTAAATGGATGGAACTGGAGAACATCATCTTAAGTGAAGTTAGCCAGGGTCAGAAGGCCAAAAATTGCATGTTCTCTCTCATATGCGGATTATAGACCTAAAACAAATACAGTAATATTATTGTACATAGATCACACACTAAGGGGAGAACACAAATCAGAAGAATAAGGAAAGGGAAGGAAACCTAAAACTTGAATGTGGTTGATGTGCTTACTGTACAGGAGCAAATATAATAATTTAAATTGGCAGAGGCCACAATGGGAAGGGGACCAGGAAGTAGAGAAGAGGTCTGGTAGAAATGAACCAATGTGGGTTGTAATACACACGTGCATGGAAACAATGCTAGAATTCTCTCTGAATAGCTATATCTCAAACTTTCAAAAATGCTATGTCTTTCTTACTATCTCTTATGTTTTCTCTTCAACAAAATTGGAGAACAAGAGGGTAGAACAGGTTCTGCCTAGAAGTGTGTGGTGGCAGGGAGGGTGGAGGTGACACAAACAATGTATACACATGTAAGTAAATGTAAAAGATAAAATAAAAGAAAGAAATAAAATTTCAATGAGATACAATTAAATGTAATGATATCCTGTGCTTATGATTATAAGTTTTAACAGTGTCAAAATTCCCATATTGCTGAAAATGAACTATAAATAAAATGTAATCCCTATCAAACTTCTGATGATATTTGTCTCAGATATAGAAAATAATCACAAAATTTGTGTGGAAGCTCAAATTCCCTAAACAGCCAAAGGAATTTTGAGCAACTAGAAGAAAGTTGGAGGCATCACACTTCTTGATTTCAAAAACTGTAATTAGAACATCTCAGTGCTTACATAGAGATGATAGACCAATGGAGCAGAATTAAAAGTCTCAGAATAAATCCTCACATTTAACCACCAACTAACTAATATTTGACAAAGGAACCAAACACGTAAAAAGGACAGTCTCTTCAATAAGTGGTGTTGGGTCAAAAAAATTCCTCAGCCTTATCTCATATCATATACAAATGCTAACTCTAAATGGATTAAAGACAACTTCAAGACCTAAAACTGCAAAGTATTAGAAGGAAACACAAAAGAAGTGATCCATGCCCTTTGCTTTGTCAGTGGTATTAACCCAGAACACAGGTGACAAAATGAGAATCGATGGACAATTGTAATTACATCAAACTAATCTTCTGCATTAAAATGACCAACACAATGAAGGGAAATCCTACAGAATAGGACAAAATATGGCAAGCCGTACATCTGAGGGAGGATTAATATCCAAAATATGAAAGGAATTCAAGTGACTCAATGGTAAGAAAATAGCCCAATTACAAAAGAACGAGGACCTAAGCAGACATTTATCAAAAGAAGACATAAAAATGTCACAATTAATCTGAGAAAATCTTCAACATCAGTAATCATCGAGAAACGCAAATGAAAACCACAGTATATTACCTCATGTTTGTGAGAACAGTTCTCATCAAAAAGGCAAAAGATAGTAAGTCTTTGTGAGGATGGAGAAAAGGGAACCCTTGTTTTCAAGTGTTGGTGGAATACAAATTATTGTATCCACTGTGGAGAACTGTTCCCTTTTGGGGAGTTCATTTTTTTAAAAAAAGGGAACTGTAGAATCATATGGTAATATGATTCTACAGTCCCACTAATGAGTATATATCCAAAGAAATGGAAAAATTGAAGACATGCGCACACTTCCATGATCTTTGCTTCAGTATTCACAATATCCAAGATATGAAAACAACCTAAGTGTCTACCAACTAATGAATGGGTGAGAAAACATGGTGCACATGCACAATGGAATGTTATTCAAACTGAAACAGAAAGCAAATTCACATATCAGTGACATGGATGTTCTGGAGAACGTTATGCTAAGTGAAACAACCCAGGCACAGAAAGAAACATACTGCCTCATTTAATTATATGTGGAATTCCAAAAAGCCAAATTCAAAGAAATGGAAGTAGAAGGTTGGTTACTGATAGTTTGGGAATCTCCGGATAGATAGCGGTAAGAGGATTAAAAATTTCTATTAAAAAGAAGGAATAATTTTTAAGAGAGCTACTAAACAACATATTGAATATAGTTAATGACAACATACTGTATTGCTGAGTGATTTTAAGAGTTCTCACCACAAAAAGTGGTAAGTGAGGTAGTATATGTTTATTATCTTGATTAAGCCATTCCACAATGCAAGCATATTCCAAAACAATATGTTTTTATAGCTGGATATGCATTTTTTCACTTATAAGTAAATAAATAAAAATATTAATAAACATCATTATAAGAAATTATTTAATATCAGTCCAAATCCTTATATCTCCTTTGACAATTATTTATGCTCATAATTTAAAATAATAAAATGAAAAATAATAGACTGTAGAATTCTGATGTAATGGGAAGCAAGAGAACATGAAATGTCCTATTTCAAATAATTGCTAATTGTCTATAAAAATGAATGTTGCTTCTACTTACTCTGGGGGAACTTTTTATTTCTATATACTCGGAGCTCATTTCTCACCTATCAGAGTGGCAGAAAGTAAAATTTCTCTCAACATGCTCTGTTGGCAAGAGTACGATGAAAGGCACATTCTAATATCCAGATGGTAAAGCTGGAAAATAGATGGGAACTCGGCCACATCTACAAATGTCACATTCAGTCACCTTTGCATCAGCAAACTCAAAATGTACAGTTCAGTCACACTGCTAAAATATGATGTGATGTATATTCACAACTTTTCACTCCAGCATTATTTTCAATAACTAAAGACTAGAGTCAACACCACTGTTCTTTACCAGATCCCCGGTTGAATAATATAGGGTGTATATGTTTAGTAAAGTACTACTCATCTCTAAATAAACGAGATGCATATCAATATCAGAATGAAATGACCTATAGAATTTATATGTGTGCTAAATGACAATAAGTGCAGAATATTGCTAATATACACTAAAACCAGTATAAGAAAGGAAAATGTGAAGATATGTTTTTTACTTGATCATGTATTTCCTTTTATTTATAATTCTAAGCAGAGGATGGGAAAATTGGAACAAAAATAATTACCCATTGAGGGAAATAAGTCAAGAGCATTCCCTCTAATGTACATGTCTGTGTGGACTCTGACTTGTATATGCTTTACATTCAATATTGTTTTACATTATTAGAATGTAATTAAATTGCATAGGATAAATCCTAGAGAACATGTCATCAAATTTTAAAAGGTGTAAGAGAGGCATCATATTCAAAATGTCTGCTTTAAGTGACTTTAAAGTTCAGTGTTTTCAGAATGAAGAAACATGCAGAGAAATTTTTCTTAGTTTTCAGTATATTTAGGAATGTTTGCACTGTTCATCCATCTTAAGCCATTATAAGTAGAACATAAAATCAAGAAAGTAAATAAAACCCAAGATATTTAGCACAAGAAAACACAAAGTTGAAGTTAATCGAAATCACGATGATCTTTAAATTATCATTAAAATAGCATAGACTCTTATATTCCTCTCCATAGCTTTTATTCCATCTTAAATTATCAGAAATCCACTGCAAGCCCACTTAAAACTTAAAATTGATATTTGATTCAGTTCTTCAATCCTCTATTTCCCTCCTTCCCCAGTCAGGTTTGGAACTCCAGGGGCCTGGGAAAATCAGGTACTCAGGATTGACTCTGTGACACTGTCCCCCACACTGAGACTTGAGGCTGGTAGGCAGTGTCATGGTGTCTATGTTCTGCCAGATTTTACTTTTAGCTGACTTCTCATGCTAGGAGCTGGTTGAGAAAGAAGGTACCTTTTTTACTTTCCTCCAGTTTTTTCCAATTCACTGTTCGCAGCTCCTCCTCATTGTACTGCCTGTCAGGACCTCTGTAAACATAACAATAACACACAGGCTTCCTCACGGGATGCAAACAGCATTTTGGAAGGAAAGCCTGGGTGAGGTGTTTTTCAGTCTCTCCCAGCTCGGTGCCTCCAGGTACTTCAGTTTATTTTTCTGGGATTCTTCAACACTGTTATACCCAATTGAAGCAAGATGGCTCTGCATTATCCATTTGACTCACAGGAAACTTTGAGAGCCTACTGTTCTGCCTTCCCCTCTTTCTCCCCTGCCTTTTCACTCTCAGCCTCGGGACCATCAACAAGGGCAATCAGATCCCAGGCAGAGATTAAGATTCTGGGCATCCCTTCTTCCAGCCTTCACCCTTTTTCATTGTGATTCCTTGGGTAGCCTGGCCATTTGATTTCTTGCTCTTCCCTCTGGTCTTATTACACAGGCTGAGAAAGTGGTCATTTTTCTGAGGAAAGCATCTCTCCACATTGCCCTGGAATCTCTTTAAAGAATATAGGTACTAAAAGGCACTTTGTCTTCTAATTCTGTGTTCTTGGAGACAATTCTAGGATAGAAGGAAAAGGCACACTGCATGTCCTCTTACAATGGCTTTGAGGATGGTAAAAATTGAGTTTGAATAAAAAAATAGAAATATAGTCACTGGAGGTGAAGAATATTAAAAAAGTTCAAAGTTACATAAAGAGACCAGGAAAGCTTATCAACAAAATAGTATTTTGAAATTACAACTATAAATATCCAGGAAAGAGAAAATAGTTGTGCCTCGTCAAACCATAGCTGAGATAAAGACTTTAAAACCTTAGGGACAATTACTGACATCAAATTCTACAAGGTATGAGTGATCCATGAAGGAAGAATTAAAGTAGAAAAAGTTTCCTTTATTATGTTTTAAAAATCAGGAGTAACAGAACACTTCTTATGGTGGTTTGTAATAGAATAAAATCAAGTAGAAAGATCTATAATGAGTTTTACTTCATAGGACATGCTGGTAGGATTTAAAGTTGCAAGTTACATTTCATTTTTGTGTACTTACCTCTAAAGAAATTTTCTATTTTTCCCTCTTTTCTGCTTTTAAATAATATGCAGCATTGTCCTGCATTTACAGAAGCATCTATCTTCTGATTAATAAACCTGTTCTTTAATGAATTAATTTTACATCATGAGAACTTTCCTTTTTATCTTCTGTAATTCTTCACCAAAGAGAAAAATATATGCTTTGAGCCCCTGAGCTCCAACTAAGGACAAAATTTGATTCATTAACTCATAATGTCTAATCACTGAAAGGTTTTAGTTCAGATTTAGTGCATTTATGTCTTTAAAATGTATTCTAATAGACAAAGGGTGAAAAATTGTTTAATGTATTTCACAATGATCTTAATTAAGGTCATAGGAAAAGAACTTTTTTAGGATTTTTCTGTATATTGTTTTGTGCTTGAAGGTAATCACTTGAGAATCAGCCATTTCCTGAGTTCAGAAAGACCAAAGCATTGCATTTTTAGGAAATTAGACTTTTAATAATCATTTTCTTAAATATCATCAACTCACCCTATCAAGACTACTTTGTAACCCAGCACTCTCAAGTTTTACCTGAGGGTTTTTGTGGCCACTTTCATCATCAGTGCTCCATAAGTATTTTTGAAGGAAGGAAGCTACAGAATCTTAATATTGATTCCCCTGATCAGCCTATTCATCTGAGTCTCATGTCAGCTCCACCTCTTCCTCCTGTAAACACCCTACCTCGCAAGGACATCAAACCACAGCCCTCTTCTAGTGAACTCCACTCGTAGTTTCTTTCTTGGATTTTTTTCCCTTTTCATTGTTTTATTTTCTTGTTGTCCTCCCCAATAGAAAATGGGGACAACTTTCTTTCTTCATTTGTATTGATCATCCCCAGCTTCTTAGAGTGTAGTTCCTTAGGTATATATTCAAGCATCTCATTTATTCTCAATCTAACTTCTTCCTAAATTCATTTCAGGTTTCTCTATCAATTGGGATCCACTTAAACTCAGCAGGCTTGATTTTTTCAAACACTATAGACTATCAAGAAGAATTTGAATAATAATGATTAGTTTTTTTCTTTGAGTTTTCTAAAACTATTTTTATTTATAGTGCTAAGTGTCATTTGTTCTGACCATTGTTATTTTTAGATATTTATTTTAAAGCTCTAGTAAGGCTGATATGTATTTCTTAAAACATTTACTTCCTGGCTGAAGATGTAGTTCAATGGCAGAGCACTTTTCCAGCATGTAGCCTCACATGCTTTGATCCCCAGTGCCATAGAAAACAAAAGGGAGAAAAAAAACCCAGCTACTTTATTTTTTGTATTACTATACACTCAGAAAAAACTTCATATGTTAATGTCTCCATGTATGAAAATATAGTTGAAGATGTACATCAAAGGTTTTTTAAATCACTTGTTTGTACTTGTTGATAATATGGAATTTTTAGCATAAATGGGTTATTTATCTTACTTACCAAATTCCTTAATTGAGTGTTTTAAAGTGCACATATTGAGATAGGTGCCAAATACATTAGAAGGTATAAAATAAGATTCTTCCCGGGTATGACAGATGGCTGCCTGAATGAAGAGGACAGGCAAGACTGGAGAATGCTTCAAATAGACTTTATATCTGACCTAATTTTTGGAGGGGTTAGAAATGTGTCAGGTAAAATGGTGGGAGCAGGAGACTTTCCACAACAGAAAGAGAAGTTGTGAATTCATGGGTTTCAGTTAAGCACAGCTGCAGTAAAACAGGCAAAAGGTGCGGGGGAAGATACCATGAAGGACATTGGCAAACCAAATGAAGATGCATTTCATATCCAAGCTGAAGAATGTTAATGTTGCCTTGAATTTTACTAAGGGAGTGACAAATACCAGCTTTGCCTTTTAGAACCTGCACTATGAGAGTAAGTGGGAGAATTCAGTAGGTATAAAAACATGAGATTAAGAAAAAGTTAATACATATATACTATATGTACACACACACACACATACACACACATGGTTGTGCTGGGTGGGGGTACATTCTAGCATTTACAAAGTTCTTACAATGTATCAAACATATCATAGTTGAATTCACTCCCTCCACTGCTCTCTTTCATCTCTCCTCCCCTGATTGCAGGAATGGTTTCAATAGGTACCATTTTTGCATTTACATGCATGTGTCCAGTGCCTGTCTAGCAAGTGTGAGACCCTGAGTTCCAACCCCAGTTCTGCCAAAGGAAAAATAAAAATAAAATATATTTTAATAGATCAAGCAAGTCATAATGGTGACCACAGTACAGGCAATGAGAAAATAAACTAGACAAAATTAAACTGGACAGAATAAAGAAACATTGAAGTAAAAATTTTAAGTCTTCATCTGTTGGAAATGCAAGCGGACGACATAGGAGAATTGACTTGGATAACTTGGCTAATTTATTAAAATTTAAAAGCAATTTTTAAGTTTAAAATATTGAATTAAATTTTAGATGGGATTTCATACAAAACCAACAAATAAGTATGCAATGCAAGTATTTATATGGGTATGGAGTTTACATAATTGGATTGGAAGACCCAGTTTCAAAACTATAAACCTAAACTTAATGGTGCATACAAATAGCAATGGGATTACCATGGAAAATTGAATACAGAAGAAAAAGATGAAAGGAAGAAAAGAAGAAAATTTTACAGGTAATATAGAAAAAATACACAGTAAAACATATAAAACAGAAAAAGTATATCATGAAAATAAATAAGGCAAAAATTTTATGGGAAAGGAATGGATGGTATTGGTGTTCAATGGGTCACAGGTTTGAGTGACATATTGAGTAAAAAGATTCAAGGGGCTAGCTATAGGCTAATTATAATTATACTCATGAAATGAGTTTCAGTAGGCTACCACTCAGAAGAATAACTTCTACCTTGTTTCTGAAATAATTTTTACAGAATGTCTTGCAATCTTTGTCAATTCTGAATTAAATTTCACATATTCATTTAAAATTTTTCTTTAATAGAAAATGTCAGAGGGAAGTTATTTGCTGCCAAAGATATCAGGAAGATGAGAGATCTTGATGGTGTGTTTCTAAGAGTCTAAAAGACTCTTGAAAGGTTAGATTGAAGAAGTCACTAAAGAGAAATTATAGCTGGACACCAGGGGCTCATGCCTGTAATCCTAGATACTTGGAAGGCTGACATCAAGAGGAAGGCAGTACCAGTCAGATCCAGCAAAAAAACTTGCAAGACCTCATCTCAAAGGACAGAAACTGGTCAAGTGGCATCTGTCATCAAAGGGATGGCAAGAAGTGCAGAGTACGAGGCTGCTGGTCCAACTGACCTGGGCAAAAAGGGAGACCTTATATCCAAACTAACCATGGGAACCATGGTTCAAGTGATAGAGTGTCTGCCTAGCAAGTGAGAAGCCTTGAGTTCAAACTTCAGAACTGCTAAAAATGAAAAGGGAGATCATGATGCTTTGACAATAGTAACCACAGGTTGATACAATAACCATGGATGAACAAGAAGAATGTCAGCTAGAAGTCTAAGCAGCCATGCTGTCACACAAATTTGAGTGGCACCTACATGTCTGCCTGTGATACACATTGGTAGATTTTCATATCTATCAAAAACAGAAACTCTATCCCATTATATAAAGAAACACTATTCAAGATAATTGAGTTTCATGCTTTCTGCTACCATCACAGATTTGATTCTTGATTGCATAATCATATATTTTAGATGCTGCTAATTTTTAATTAATCTCAGGGATTGAGAACATGTGCATCACTCATTAGTAGTAGTTTTATATTAGCAAAGCAAATTGTGACATCTACATACACTGGCTTTATGACTAAATAAAGGAAACCACCTATATTAAAATTAGGAGAGCACATTTAGTGTGCTCTATTTCTAATTGTCCCTCTCTTTTTTGTCCCAGCTTCTTAGATAACATGGAGGGCCTGTAGACATTCTGCAATAAAGAAACATCCTTTTGACACACTGCTCACTGTATCACAGCATTGCTGTGCATCTGTAAGATGTTACTCAGTTTGAGAAGTTGTATTTTTATCCATAATTTATTAGTGGGTTGTTGGAAAAATATGCCTGTGTGTGAAGCCACTCTGCCAGCTGGTTCCCAAAGGAATCTTTACTTGGAACTATTACTTTAATGCACAAAGTGCTCCTGGAGAGCAGAGCTGTGATGTTGCAGCATCCAAAAGAGATTCATTCCTCTTCACTATCAAGTAGCTTCATGACAAAGGAATGAAAGTGGTATTTACTTGAATTTGACATTCTGTGGGTACTTTGCCATTTCAAATGCTCACTTTCAAATTAATAATATTAATTTATTGAAAAATTAATGGGAAAAAAACAATATGCTCGCACTTCAAAAGATACAAATTTACTACCTGTCATCAAAAATGTTTATCACAACTTAAAGGTAGGGACACCTTTAGTGAGACCATTCAGAGAGATAGGAGAAGTAGAATATGATGTTTTGATGTTTGTAACCAAAGGTAGCAAGAAAAATGGAAAAATGATAATGTTTGACTTTCTCATTTTCTAAGGTTTTCGAGTACTTTCTACAGTTCCTCACATGGCCACACTACAGGACACACACACTGGGGCACAGGGTCCAACAGCACCACCAAGTCTCATTGGCTAGTCTATAACAGGAGACATTTCTCATATTTGTGTATCTAAGGGAATGTCACAACATGAGGATAAACCACAATATCAATGGCACCCAACCTGAGGCAAAGGTAAAATTTGAGATGAGATTATCTAAGTGAATTTCAGAATAAAGTACAAGTTATATTGTGAAATTGCATCAACCTTTTAGAAATATCTATAGAGCTGGGGTTGCATGCTGTAGACATGGAAATATGTATCACTAGCCCTGCTGGTAAGAGTCTCAACTGCACACTCAGATCCACATTTTTTAACGAACTATATGCATGCTTAACACTAAGATTTTGTGTCATAATGAAGACACTACTTGAAGAAAAACACATACAAAAATAAGCAGACCTTACTCTTTGGCATTTCTAGTTTCTGTACTTTAGCTATGGTAGTAGTACTACTATTGTTATTTTTTACTTACTGATTCATCTGTGTATTTATTTCTTTTTTAATAAATATTTATTGGATGCTTATCATAGACCAGACATTATTTTATCTGATGACACTGTACAGACCTTGTAAAACTGAGTAGAATAAGGAATAAATAAACAGCTTGTTTAAGAAATCAGATGGTGATGAGTTAGGAGAAATTAAGTAAGAAAGGGATAAGGAAAATATGACAATGAAACTGCGGCTTTGTCACAGGGTTTTCAATTCCCACCGATAGGATGGCAGAGGAAAAAGTCCTGTAATAGGGTTCATAGCGAGCTACCACTGACATCCACAGTGAGACGTCCCAGTCACGGAACCAGGAGGTCCAAATGCCCCATGGTAGAAACTGAGTTTTGTCTTTAGTGTTCTTGGATTGATTTACATCAGGAAAATCAGGTGATCAAACACAGGTAGATGGAGATAGAGAGTCATAAAATGCGGTCAGAGTGGAAAAAAAAAGGGCAAAAATTAGTTCAAGTTCTGTAAACTACAATGAGAGCTTCAACTCTGAGAAAAATTGGAAGCCACTAGAGATTTTAAACAGAAGATGGACAGAAAAGACCCCGAATAATGGCAGAGAGATCAATGGTGGAAACCCAGGGAACAAGTAGGAATTTATTATGAAAATGTAGAGAAACAATCAAGGGCTGTAGTAGTGAAAATGGTAGGAAAGATTCAAACATATTTTGAATGTATAGTTATAACAGTTTCCTGCCTGGCTGGAAATGATTTGTAAAATACAGAGAAGTCAAAAATGACTCCAAGGGTTTCTGACTGCAGAGTACATAAGTGGAAGTGTCAAGCGGGCATTTACCCTGATGGGGAGGACAGTGGGAGATGCAAACTTGGCAGAAAAGTCCTGAGTTTGATTTGGGCATGTTAATCTTGAGATACCCATCATACATTAAAACAGTGAGGTCAAAATGATATATGTATCTGAGGTATAAATAGGAATAAATATCAGAGACATCCATGATGGTATTTCAAGCCAAAAAGTAAGGTGCATTGAAAAGAGAGAGCAGGCAGAGGATGAGTTCAATGCTAGGGGGTCTGAAAAAGCCATTAAAACAGAAAGATAAAGAATGACTGGTGGTTTAGAAAAAAAGAATCACGACAAAAGAATTTCCTGGAACCACAAAAAAAATAAGGAGTGAAAAAATGTGTTGTATGTTGTTATTCAGTGTTGTAATCCTGAGGGTTGAGAGAAGAGTGAGTGTTAAGTGCCTAGAAGAAGAGCATAAAGGCCATGGAGTTTAGCAAACACGAATCATTGGGAAATTTACAAGCACGAAAACACCTTCCAGTAATGCAACAAAAATTTGTTCTGTGGAGAAGAGAGAAAATAATCACTCCAGTGATATTCTTGAGATAATAGTGCATGGAGTAGCAGAAAATTATCACTGAAATCAAACAAGCTAAAATTTTTTAAATCTTCAGATTACATCTACCAAGTTTGTGTGCAATATGAACAAGCAGCCAGCCACCTTCATCCACAGAAATCCAGAACTTAGAACCATCTGCTAGCTTCTATTATTCTGTTATTAAGTTGCACATTTTACCATGAAAGATTATAATGGTTGAGAAACAGATCTTAATCTATGTCAACATTTCATCTGACCCCTGCAGAGTTTTGTAGTTCTGTCTGTACATTGCCAGCTCCATCTGAATGACAGGTCTTTTAGCAGCCAAGAACTCTCCCAGGAAGAAGAGAATGTTTCTTTCGGTATTACTTTTATTGGGGCCCAAACTCCTGCATCATTACATGGACTTTCCCTAAGGTTCTATTCCCTCATCTTGCTGCTTGTTCTTCAGGAACTTCCTTTAAACAAGATTCTATTCTTACCACACACTTGTAGTCTTTTCAAAACTTTTGAAAACCTCCTTCATGTCTCCTTCCACTTTAATAAATTTGAAAGCCCACTAGAACTGGTCTGGAAATTTCTTTCTGTCACTACAGCTTGAAATGTGAGCATCTCACCCTCCTGATGCCCACTTCCTATCTGATCATCACAGAACTATACAATCCTTTTCCCCACCAAAGTCTATGGTTGCATTTACACGTCGATTCATGCAGCACTTGCTTGTTACAAGGACATCAGCATCACAATGCATTGAATCCTTAGATTTTAAATATATTAGCTCCAATGTCTCTATTTTAATAGTCACAAACAAGCCTAACACAATGGTGTCTACATAAAGAATTCCAGGGAGGAAATTCTGTGATGACTGAATCAGTAAGCTAATGAAATATACATTTTAACATATAATTGAAATTAAAACTGCTAATGTAGTAACTGGAATAGAAAGTATTTGAACAATAAGGTATTTACATCATAATTCTTTGCCTTTATTTAGGTACTTAGCAACTGGACAGTGCTTCCACTATACACTGGCATTTCAACTCCTGGGGTCTGATATGAACTTCTGAGTGCTGCTACTCTAAGAAATGATAGACTTTTGATTATTAGGTGTGAATTCTAAGGGATTCAATGATGTGTGTTCAAAATGTAGATGAGATGTGAAACCCAGGCATTCTGAACAACTACTGAATCCATCTGAAGAGATAGAAACACAAGAAATACTCTGATTTAAAAAGTAGTCATATCATACAGGACTCATTAGGTTGCAGAAAACGTGATCTTCTAACTTTCTGTATCACAAAAGTGTTATAATCAATAACTTTCTGTGAGAGAGAGAGAAGAATCATATCTTTGGAGCCATTTTTGACACTTCCTGTTTCCTTACACCCTATCTAGTAAGCCCTGTAGATTGAAACTTTTAAGTATCTCTAATGCTAGCCTCATTTGAAATGATAGCAACTGTTCTACAGAAAAGAATGCAAGCAAACAAAGAAGCTAGAGAAAATACACAAATAAGGTTTTAAGCAAGCATGGGCCAAAAAATATTATGAAAAAAAAGTCATTCCAAAACCAAAAGTTTTTAATCCCCACGTGTGCATGTCACAGCTCAGTTGATGTGAAGAAGCTCTCAGTCAGTCCTGAGTGATTGTCAGTTGTGTTCAAATCATTGTGTGATCTGCTGAATGCTTCCCTGCCCTTAATTTTGCAAAAATCTGCCTCCAAAAAGGAAATGGTGCTCAAAAAGGCTACAGTTATGGTAATCCTCCCAAGTTAAAATGGGCATGCCATGTGTTTAAGTGATGAAGGGAAATTTTGATATTTCTGGCCAAGCTGCATGTCTTTAGTGGAAGTTGCGTGGCATTCTGGGAAAAATGAACCAAGCATCCCCGATACAGCACCCAATCTGTGCATCCTGAGCATTCTTGGTTTTCCCTTGGTGTTTGTCTCCTGAAACCCACAAACCTTTGGATATCAAGAGTCAGTTGTATTGTACTCCAACCCAAGTTTGGATTCCAACCCAAGTTTTGGAAAGTTTCGTTATTATTTCTTTAAATAAACTTTCTACCTCTTTGTAACTCTCAATTCTTTCTTATATCGAATAACTTAACATTTGCTTTTCATAAGGTCCTAAAGCTCCTGAAAGCTTACTTCATTCTTTTTCCCTCTTTTCTCATCCAACTGTGTATTTTCAAATCGCCTGTATTTGAGCTCACTAAATCCCTCCTATGTTTGACCAGTCCTGTTACTGATGCTTTGCAATGCGCTTTTAATTGTGCTGAATGACTTGTTAGATCAAGGATTTCTGTTTGGTTTTTGTAATTGCTTCCCTCTCTTTGTTAAGTGTCTATGTTGAACTGTTTTTCATGTTCTTCAAACTCATTGAGTTTCCTCCACCAACTGCTTTAAAACTGAGCATTTTCCCACCCTGATTACTGCTTCAGTTTTGGAACCCTATGGTCACTTTTAGGTATGGTCATAGTTTCCTGAGTATGCAAGAAGCCTGCTAAGCACTTTCTTGTCTGGGCATTGGAGATTAGGCATTCATTCCAATCTTCCTAATCTGGAGAGTTTTGTAACTGTCTTTCCAGATTTTTTAAGCAGGCTGATAATTTTTTCCAAGTCCACAGTCTTGTCCATCATTTCTAAAACTGCCCATAGTCCAGGTGCTCCAGCAGTCTACAAAAGACTGTTTTTCTATCACTGCTCCAGTAGTAGAGGGCAATGCAAGTCCAGGTTTGTCACAAATAGTCTGTCATTTCCTCAGAATGAACCAAAAGAATACCTAGGAAAAGTAGACTTTCCATACAAGTCTGTTCCTGAGGCACGTATGGTCTAGATGCTTCATATAGTTATCAGCCTACATGGATGAATTGTGCCCAGCTTTTGGCAGAGGTACCATGATGGACCTGCCTCAGGTTCCTGTGTCATTCCTGTGGCCAGCAATGCTACCACATGTGATGATCTGATCATATAGTTGGTCAAACCTAGCCCAAAACTGGAGTAGAACCAAGGTCCATGCTGCTATGGTCTACTTATTCTGGGGTGAATTTTGGAGCCCAGACTGCATCAACCAGCCATAAGTAACACTGTATTACATAGAAGTCCAATAGACTGGAGCTGTTGCAGAGGCCTGATCTGCAGGCAAGCCTGGACAGGTTGGCCATTAGGATTTACCTAGTGTTAGGACTGAGTTCCAGCACAAAGTCTTTTGCTTGTTACCCTGTCCTATGCACCATGAATGGTTCTTGTACCGTCTCATGCTGCCCAAGGTAGTATGACGTATGCAGTCCCTTGGCACCTGTGCTGATCCTAAGCTAAGTCACACCCGAATCTCACATCAGCAAGGACCTGCAGTCTCAGTTAGTGCAGCAGGCAGTGAGGAGTCTGAAACCAAGTCCATCCTCCTCAGGCACAGGTCTCTCTGCCTGGTGTTGGGACAATCTGGAGTCTTGTCTGTGTTTCATTAATGACCAGATGAATATCGATACGGTCCTTATGCTTAGATGTAACCTTCCATTTTTCCTAAATGAAATATTATATTATTTATTCTCTGGGATTAATATGTTCAAAGCATTCTGAGAATCCTAAAATAACTGAAAAGGGGGAATATATTTTCAATTATTGCTTATTAATACTTTAGTGATGATAGATAGAGGAATAATAAAAGTAACTTGGAAACATCAATCCCAATGTTTCTTCCCCTCAAGCCCTTTTAGACAGGGTCTTGCTGTGCGACCCACACGGGCTTGAACTCACTATACTTCTGGGCAGTAGGTAGAGGTGTGTGCTACCTCTCTGGGCACACAGAATGGTTCTTCACAGGTTCTTGCCATAACTTGAAGAGTTTTTCTTTTCAAATATCTTATTCCTGGAAATCATCTATGAGAGTTTGGTTTCTATAGGCTTTAGTAAAGTCTCATATCTAAATTTTCTCTAAGCACCACAAGCAATTTTGATGTTCTTGCTCAAAATACTCAGGAAAGCAACCTCTAACAACACAGAGTAATTAAGACATAACACAGCTTCAGACTTGATAAGGAAAAGTAATTAAGTCAGGAATATGGAGAATGAGTTGAATAACCAGGGAAGGAGGAGGAACTTAAATATTCAGATGAAAGTCAAAGAAGACAAGACTGTAAAAATTTATAAGCAATTTTCAAGATTAAATTAGACAACTAAAACTTTTTTTATTGGAGGAAATCTAACCTTGACAACAGATGTTGACACGGCTTTATGTGAATGGCCTGATGATCCACACTCTGTGTGGTGGCTGTCCAGTATTAGTGTGTTAATCACTGATGAAATAAATATGTAAATAAATTTAAGGATGCAAACATAAAATGCAAAACTTCAGAAATGCAAGCAAAACGTCCCCCAGGAAAGCTACATTAAGTGGGAGGTGTATAGTACTATGGATTGAAAGTTACATGGAATGAAAACTGCTGTATTCAGCCTACATGATGTAGTCATGTTAGTGATGATAATGAAAACCATAACTCTTGCAGGTCTTGACTTTCCTATTTTTAAAGTTGCAGCCCTAATATTGCATTAGCATATTTTTTCCATTTAATTTAGAAATGTGTTTCTGAAGGTTGTAAATTGACGTGACATTGCTTCTTGTGCTGGGCGGTAACACCATGACTTCCTGATCACTGCCTATTTTGCACTGAGGAAACAGGATTTTAAAAGAGATTCAAGCTTCTGTGTGTGCCTGCAAAACGCTAATGTGCCAGCTGCCTGGCGCCTGCAGCCTTCTTTGGATTAAGGAGTAAAATAAAACTCAATGTGCATCCCCTCAGCCTTACTTAATGGATGATAAATCACTCATAATAGAAAACACAAATGCTGCCATTCTACTTTGGAACCTAGTATTACGTACATTTTTAAATGATGTCTTTCCCTGGGTCTCACCTTCTCTCCAATATATGTATTCATTATATTCTTTTTAGCATTGGGAATCTGCTATTTCCAAGGCATCATCATAAAACCTTGACCTAGAAACCGTCTTCCAAATCATCTCATACAACTTACTCACTTAGACATCCTGAAACTGTGACCTGGGGAGGTTCAGTGATTTCCCCAAGTTCACACATCTGAAAAATTACAAAAGCCAGGGATGAGCCGCCTGTGAATATGGCATGCTGATGGTTTTGAGCAAAGCTCTTGAGCTCAGACAGGACCTGAAGACCAGTGTCTATGAGAAGAGAAATAAATTGTGAATGGGGACTTTTAAAATGAGTAACAATTGCAGTAGACATGTTTAATGTTTTTGTTACTGTCCACTATTTAGCACATTTTTTTCGGCATACTCCATGGGTAATGGTTTTGATTTGGGTGTACTTGTGCTCTGCAGTCAGAACCTCTTCCTAAAGTCATCTCAATTCCTTGCTTGATGTTATCCATTTCAACACTGCTGCCAGTCTCAGCCTTATTCTCAGAGTGATCTTTAATTATGGATTTGCAAAGTCTCGTAGTGAGAGCGAGTCATTGGCACAATAGTTTCAACATGAATCTTTTTTTAAATTTATATTCATTTTAACTGCTATAGAAAAACATAAAAATTGTGCATGTGTACAGAGTACCTAAGAAAATAAATCTTGAAGTCGTTTGTCAGATCTGCTAGTTCTTTTATATCTTGTTTCCTCTACCCTTCTAGAACTCTCTTCATTCAGCAAACATTCCTTGAGCGCCTGCTGTACCTCAGGTTAGGACATGGAGCTATAAAGATGAATAAAACATTCCTCCTATCCTCCACAGCCTCGCAGGATTTGATCTGCTTGCCCTGTCATTCAATTATTCAAACCCACCTTTGCATCATTTTCCCAGGTTATGACACAAATCAGAAATCTGCTCACTTCTATTATATTAACCATTTTATCCTTTAATCCATCTGTAATTGTACCACTTGTCTCTTAAATTTTTCTACTTTAACAAATCAGTTTGCAATCATAGTGTTTATTTCAGTCCTGTCTGAGTCTTCCTTTTACATGTGTTATCTGTGTGACCTTGGGAAGATAGCTAAGCTCTCTGAGCCTTTTTTATACATCTAAAAATGAGAATAATATTAGAATGCACCTCATAAGGTTATTGAGAATGAAATGAATTTACATTTCTAAAACATGTTAGTCAGTGTTTGGCTCCACAAGTGTTCTGTGCTACATGAATATTAGTTGTATATGTAAAAATGTTATTGAAATGTTAAATGAAAAATAATATGCAAAAATGCAAATGTTTATGGTATAATAGAAAAATACCCAATTCTGTACAAATATTAGTGATTATTGTGTGGAAGATAAATTTCTTTCCTAGATGTTAGAAATTCTCTTTAACTAGTAATTTTTATTATTATTATGCTGCTTAGCTTTATGAAAAAACTACAATTGAAACATTTATGATGTTTCCTAGTTACTTTCAATGTCAATATATAGAATATAATATTGTTGACTTTGCATGCTACAGTTTCTTAGTTTTATGTATTTTACTATCTCTGAAGTGAGAAATGTGTATATAAACATAGGGAGATTTCTTCCATTGATTAAAGAGATGAAAATCAAATCTCTGTAAAAAACCATGACATCTGTTTAAATGCATGTAAGCTCGCTTTTTCTTTTTCCCTTCATTACTGTCTTGTCTTGGGCCATTGCTACAACTATCTTCTGTTACAGATATTACTTAGAGTGGTTAATACTAAAGTCTAGCCTCATTATAGACACATCAGAATATACTATCAAAGTACAGTGTTACTTAGTGCCTTTTTGTCCTTCTGTCTTTGGATAAAATATTTTTAAAGGTCTTTATTGCTCCAGTACAATGGTTCATAAGGTCAAGTCCACCCTCTCTGTTTCTCTTTTAATCCTTATTTGTATTTCTTGCTGAGTTATCTCATATAGTTTTGTTTATATCTGCTTTCTGATTTGTACTTTCTTTCTCTCCAACATGACTATTCAAGTTGCAGGGATCCCAGAAGCTACCACTATTCTTAACAGGTGCACATTCAAAATCACTCTGGAGGCAAGCTATAACTACTAAATCATACGCAATTTTTCCAAAACACAAACTGTGTGTAAAGCAAGGCTAGAACGCAGTAATCTGTGTTCTAATGTGTGGTGTGTGTGTGTGTGAAAGCTGAGATACTTTAGCCAGCTTTTATTCCATTCCTTAATTTATCAGCCTCGAAGGAAAAAAACTCTGAAGTATAAACATCAATTTTGCAAAACTTTCTATTTGACTTTAGTATCTGCTGTACAAGGAAAGCAAGGAAACTAACATCATGTTACAGCGAGCACTTGAGGTGCAGAGAGCTGCAGCTTCTTTCCAAAGCTCCAAAGCCATCAGCACAGACGCTCAGTGGAAGCCAGTCCTGCTCATTCGGAATGAGGGCCGTGCTGACAAGAAAACATCGGATCCCCTACAGACACCTTTCTCTAGTTCTTCATCTTCCAACAATTCCTTGCTTTTCCTTAAGCACTAACACTTGGAGTATTTCTTGTATATAACCCAAGTCTGCCTTTATGTTTGCTTCATTATCAGTTTTATTCTGTTATCTGTGATATGGCCTTGAAAACATGCATCACTGCTGTTTTATTGTCTGAACAAAGGTAGTTAAATTTAATCAGAATTTCTGGCCATGACTAATATACTGAATCCTGTAAAAATATATTTGTGACAATAATAAATTCAGACAACTTTTAAATTTTTGAATAAGTGATATGGTGTAGCTGTTACCTATAGCTATTGATATTCAAGATTTGCCTCGGTATAAGTTATACCAAAACAAAATTTGACATTATAATGAGCCCTTGGCAAAAATGGAGTGAAACCATTATTGGACCTTGAAAGGCATTAGCGGTGCTAATTATAAAGCTAATAAACTCACAAGAACTTTCACATATAACTGCAACTTAGGAACCTCCATCCATCACTGTGCTGACTAGATAATGATATGAAATGCACAACACACTCTAATTTGGGTTTTGTGTCCTGAGGAAGCATACCACAAATGTAAGTACCGTTCAAGTATTTTATAAAATAAAATTTAATTTTAATAAAATGTTATATTCTGTAACTCTAGTTATAAATCAAACAGCCACAGTGTAGCTCACTAGAAATGCTGTTCGATTTTGATACCGCCAACATCAGCAATTGCTTGTGTAAAGTCTTATTTCTTTAAACACTGACCTAGGAATAATCAAGCTACCTACATAATTTTCAAGATGAAAATTATATCTACTTATCTGTATCTGTCTATTTCTTGTCTTTTAGCACAAAATTCTGAGTTCATGTGTACCAGTTTTATCAAATCTAATAAAATATTCTAGAAGTAACTGAATCACAGAATATAAATCAATAGAATGTTAAGATTGAGACAATTGAGACCTGTTCCACACACAAGCTTTAATTTTCTTTTCAATAATTATGGCTCATCTGTAAATCTGGCTGTGGTCCTTCTGACAAAGGAAAAGTACCCTAAACCTGTCACATCCTTTTGCAATTACTGCAACAGGAAAGTCTACAGATATCCCAGGCGTAGCAAAGCTTTTTAAATAATTCACACTAGATTACATTTTATTTTTTATTTTTTAGTTTGGGCTTTAAAAAAATGTAGTGAATAGTGTTTCCAGGAACAGTTATGCAACATGCATACAGCTCTTTTAAAAATGAGTTCTCTCAAGCTGTTTCTTATACAGTATTTTGCAGTGTAAACTTATCAAACCAACACATAAAGATCTAGAGGCGTGCAGAGGTCCATAACAGCAGTAGTATCGAAAAGACCGGAAAAATGTGAACTGTTACCACTGGGTAAGTGATGTCAATATCAACATTTTTTTGTATTGAGAGTGATGCATGAATATCACTCTCATATTCATGAGAATATGAATATATTCTCATGAAATACCATATTTGATCTTCCTAAAAGTAATATTATTTGGATATATTCCATAATTAGATTCTACTAATTTGTGCTTTTTAAGTGAATTTGACATATGTCTTTTTTATTGTTTTTAGAATCATGGCCTCTATAAACAAAAACGCTTAACTTTAAACTGCATTTTATGAATCATTATTAAAGTTTTAACAAGATGAGAAACAGTCAGAAGAATCATCAGATTTATAATTCCATTAAGAACTGATTGGTAGATAAATGCTAGTTTGTATGCTGCCATAAATTTTATTCTAGTAGCACAATCACATTCATTAAACCACTGACATAAATGAAGTCCTTTCTAAGAACGTTTGTTAATGTGTTACCCTCTAACTTAAAAAACCAAAATTTGAAAGATACTAACTAGTCAAAGTTATGTTACACATGCAAGTTTTTCAGAGTAGAGGCAGTGATGCTTTCTGTAGATTTGTGCACATATACACACACACTCACACCCACACACCCACCTGGATGTACAGAGACCAGGAAAACATCTTTATCATCTTATGTTAATCTATATATACATGCATACATTTAGTTATAAATATACAACAACTGCCAGGCATTTAGCATATGGATTTCCATAAGTAACACAACACATATAATGTTAGTCATATCCAATTTGTGCTAAATAATGAAAGAACCAATGTTTGACATAAGTGATAATTATCTATTCTGCATTTATTGCTTTACATTTTAATTCCAGAAATTAATAGGGAAAATATATTTACTTGCAGGTCATTGATATTTTGTGTATATTAACAATTACACTAGAATTTTGCTTCTCAAACAAGTTACCGTTATTTTAAAGCACTTCAATATTCATATGTTATTCGGCTTATCAGAATTGCCCCATATTAACTGTGAAACGGACAGATCTAAAAATATAGCACCAATTAATGGAAAGCTTACCCACCTTACAGTTTATTCTTAATTTTTGTTTGAATTAACTTCACTCAGCTATTACAGAATTACATTTAGTTATTTAAAACAGATACCTCTGATTATTTTTATGTTACAACTATAGTTCACTAAATATAATTTGATATTGTTAATGTTAATTTGATCAGTAAATCAAATTTTAAAAGTCAACTTAATGTGTTACACATGAATGCAAGAAACTTGAAGTCAGCTGAGGCCCGTTTTAAAAGGATACCACATTCTTGCATCATTTTCCCCTCAGCCAGGAGAGGCCCCTTCAGTGAATGCCTTGCTTACATGGTAGGAGAGGGGCACGCAGGAAAGTCTCTAAGGGGAACAAAAGTAGGTTGTGGTTAAAGGCGATTTTCAAATCAAGTCACGACCGTGCACTTTTGTAGAGCATGTCCAGTAATTTCAATGAACGTGGTTAAAACCTGAAACACATTGCTTTCTAAATATACCAATCACCATAACATTGCTAAAAAACTGAGTTTCACTTTAGTAATCCACTAGGAAATACATAGAGAATCTCCATGTAAGGAAATATGTCAGGGGATGTAAAGCAACTGATGATATGTAAAGTTCAGCTAATTTGGGGAGTTTAAAGGTATTGGAAATTCATTTAGCTGAGTGTTATTTGACAGATGACAAATTTGAAAATGATCAAATATTAATGATTAATATAATCAGAGAAAACTGCCATTATACTCAAAGATTATTATTCCAATGAACAAAAGTTCTGTCTATTCAACCAAAAGAAGCTAATACATTAGGATTACAACAACCTTATTTTTGTATTTAATAAATCAAATGAATTGTATTCTAGCAAATAATCCAAATACATTTTTTGTTTGCCAGTTTATATTCAAGTAAAATTTTTAAATGGAAGCAATATAATCAGTAAGCATTTCAATAAGGGTATTTTGAGTAAGATTTCTTTTTTATGAATTTGCAATTACCTAAGAATCATAGTGATAAAGACTGTTGAGTTATCACAACTTCAACAAGATGACGTGTCAGAAGCAACAAATTCTAATTTCACTCTCCTATTTGTGATTTTTTTCATAAAAAAAAAGTTTGTTTGTGTGAAGAGGAAATCTAGAAGCAGAGTGTCACTAATCAAATGAAGACCGCTCAACAGAAGCCTGACCAAGGGAACTCTAGCCACAAAGGGTTAGCACAGCTATTTAAATCTACAAATCGGTGCCTTGGATCTTTCTTGTAGAATTACAATATAGTGAGCTACTTGTCTTTCCTGGTGAAATTCACTGACCAATTGTTTATAGAGTTCCAAGGTAAAAGAGAAATGTGCACCATTATTTTATGTGGGGTTAGAGGTTTGTCAGAGCCATCTTCAGAAGAGAAAAAACTGGTTGAGCCTACTTCATGGAACATCATCCTCTTAGTTGTGCATTATCAGATAAGTTACACTGATGTTCTTAGTCCCTCTTCTTTTGTGTCTAAATTAGGGTTTGTAAATATTAGAAAATTTGTTAAAGAAAGCAAAAACTGTCTAGTGAAAACCTGGTCTATATTTGCTATCTGTACTGGTCAATGATTTTAGCAAGAAGGGGATCACTCTCAGAAGATTTATTGTCCAGAAATTGACAGTTTCAGGCTTTGATTCACCAAGAATGACCCAGAATTTTTCCATCACTGACATGCTGACATTTCATGCGTAGGTTTACTGCCTCCTGGTCCCAAGAGGGCTGCTGTAGCTTCAGGCAGAGGACTTCAGTTAAAAACAGAAGCAAGAAAGTGAAAGAACAAAGTTCATCTCCTACAAAGGCTTCCTTCTCTTATCAAAGAAAGGAAACGATTCTCAGAAGCCTCAAGCTGAGTTTCTCTGATGGTTTATTTGCAAAAAGGGGATGATAGAGACATTCTTCAGTTGCATGGAAGCCAGGGAAAACAACTGTCATTCAAAACAGATCCAGATTGCTCTTAGGGGCTTAGATCAACCACAGCACTGCCCAAGTCAGGAAAAAGCAAACAGGTGAAGATCTGTTAATCAGGGAGGAAGGAAGATTAGCTTAGGGAAGCTATCCAGTTTCTGCTATACTTTGAAAAATACTGTAATTATTAATATGAGCAGAATAAGCACAGGAAGGGGAATGCCTTCTAAATAGAGGTTGCAAAGACATCACAGGAACAGTGGCATTAGTCATGGATCTTGGGTATGTCTTCACTTGGAGTGTGATGGAGGAGTAGAAGATACAATGGTGGCAAGGTGTTATTAATTATTAAGACATGACATAAACTAATTTCTTTCCCTTAATCACCCCAGAGTCCAATCTACTCTTTGCCAACTACAAGGGTATGTGACTATCTGTTCAGTGTTTTGTACTATCACCAGGTAAGTATTTGGGAAGGATATTTCCCAGATAGAAGAAGGGAAATCTCTACTGGAATTTGCAAGCCTACCATGACCCCACAGGTACTTGGAATAATGAAGAAATGAATTTTGAAGTAACCCAGGAAGGAGGCACTCAAAGTAGCAGGCCAGCAGAGATTTATTTAGCATAGGAAGACAAAGCAGGGTATAAGGGAAAAAGGATAATTAATTACCAGTACCTTCTGACAAACTGTCAGAAGGTGAAACACAGTGCTTCATGGGAGGTCTTCATCCCAGGGTATTTACGTCCCTTGACTGGCCTGGGGCTTCAAGTTCAGAACTGGTCACCTGGATTTATGGTCACACAGCAACCTCCCAATTACCCTGTTTTGATATCATCACTGAAACCCAGAGATAAAAGTCTGGGTTTCCCTGGCAAACAAAGGGTCTTGTGGAATGATGGATGTCTGTTCTTTACCATCCTTTCTTGGGAATTCTTTCCAGCCACAGATTTATAAGAACTAGGCATTTTCTGTTCCTGGACCTAATGATCCTTTTAGGGTGAGTGTCTCTCACTTAACATCTAAAAGAAAAGGGAAGGTAATGGAAGGGTTGCACGTTGTTTATTCTTGAACAGCTGATCCAATTTCTTGCTGTTCTGGTGATTTTAAAGCTTCATTTCCTGTATCTGCCTCAGCTCCTGAACTTGGCTAGTATATATATTTTCTAATTTTGCTGTTACCTTACCCTAGATATCCTGCCTCAAATTTATAACTGTTTAGCTATGAATAATAAAAACCTGCAAAAATGGCTTAAATAAATTAAGGTTTTATTCTTGTTATATAAATAGGAACTTTGGAATGTGACAGTACAATGCTGCTCTTAGGGCTCCATAATGTCATCAACAAGCTGGTCTCCATTTAGTTTCTTGCTCTATCCTTCTTAAGGAGTGACATGGCTCTCCAAGTTCACACCTGGACTTTGATTCCACCAACCACAATGAGAAATGCCAAGGGACATCCAACAATCTCCCCCTTTTATGGTTCTCCTGAAAGCACCTCATAACAACTTCTGCGTTTATCACTTCAACCGCAACTCTGTCATTTACCATCCTTGGGTGGAAAGAAAGTGAAGAAGTATACCAAAAGTGATGATCTAAAAAGAGTTGAAGATGCATTAGTTGCAGATGCATCTCAGTATTAGATGAATACTGAGAATCAGTTAGCAGTGTCTGCAATATTCAAAAATATTCAATAGTCTGCTTCCATTGCATGTATTGACACAGCTTTTAAATACCCCTATATATAACTCCAAGCTCTTTTCAATAGCACACACCCTAATTGGCTTTGCAGTGATTAATTAATAATTAAACAAATATTAACTGAATCCAGCACATGTAAGTCTGAGGACATTTCTAGTTACTTGTGAAGAAAGAGGTATATGGCAGGGTTTCTCCCTATTTTCCCTCCCTTGTCTACCTTATCCATACCCAGTGTATGGGCCACAGACATTTTTCTGCATTCACAAGTTTTTCATTTCCATGTATTTATCTGACTGACTGTTGAACCTGTTTCCCAGTATATTGGTCATTAAATTCTTGCCTCTCTTGTAGAAAACCAGCTCAAATTCCACCTCTTACAATCAATAATTCCATGCTCTGTCAGTCAGAGCTCATTTTTCATCCCTCTGTGCTCTCTGGGCAGGTAATATGTAATGTTTTCTAACTCTTTAAAAATTATTTTGTCTTAAAATTAGTTCTTTGTGTCTTGAACTCTTTACTGTATGTTGAGTCCCTTTAGTCAAATTGTGTACCTGGCTCATCTTTATCTTTGCCAGCACTGCAAATTCAATGTTCCATATATTTGTAAAAAGCAATTTTTTTAAAATTTATGGTTATCTTTGACATCACCAGCTGTCAAGCTTGTAATATTGGGTTGTGAGACTAATATTTATTCTCCTTTAGATACTTAAGACTTCATTGTTATAAATGATCATTAGTATTTCAGTCCAGCAAAAGAAATGATACTTCTAGTGATGTGTCAGCCAAGATTTAATGTCAAAATTAGAGACTAGTACAAACATGGTGGAAGTAGATTGCATTCTGCACACTCATGTGAACAGCTGATGGGCTTAGAAGAATATTCAGGATCATTGAGCATACGAAAAAACAAAACCAAAGCATTCCATATACTTAATGGAAACATTTCCCAGTGCTCATCCTAAAGATAAAAGCAACCAGAGCCGGAATCTAGCTCCATACCCATAATCCTAGTTATACTGGAGGTAGAGGAAGGAGAACCATGGTTTGAGGCCAGTCTGGGCAGAGTTAGCAGAAGAATCTATCTAAAACAAACAAAAAGCAGAAGGATGGGTGTTATGACTCAAGTGGTAGACCATGCCTAGCAAACAAAAGCCCTGGGCTTAACAAAAAAATGATAAAAGCAATGGGTGTTTCCTAAGCATCTATCCTCCAAGACTGACATATCAAAGGAAAACTTCTGGTTTACACAAACTTTATGGCTTAATTACTTTATAGAACAGACTGCATTAAACTATTAAAGAGCTTCAAATCACTGCCAATGCACAAATTACTGTGGTAAAACAGACACATCCCTGCATTTTCTTCAATTTAATAATCTGACACATTCTCAAGTTAAGTGGAATGTATTTACAGTGTTGTATGCCAGAGCTTTTGGAAAATTAAATGAAATTTTAACTTAAAAATGGGCTTTCAAATGTCATTTATCATGAGTTGTTATAGATTAGTGATATTTTGAATATTGTATTAGCTATGTTACCATTTCTTTTGAAATTGATGAAATGTTCAATAAACAATAACATGAATCTATCCAAAAAAGTAAACATATCCACACACACACAAAACACACATACACAAACAGACACATATAGACACACACATAAACACATTAAAAAAACACAGACACACAAACACACAGACACACATAAACACACGCACACACATAAATACATAAACACACATGAGAAACACACATCCATACAAACACACACAGACACACACACAAATACATAAACGCATTAACATGTGGAACTATGTCTAACTTGAATTCTCTTAGACATAGACTTGCTTGATTTAAAATTAGCTAATGAGAAAGAGAACCTCGCAAACATCATTCAGCTTAATATTCAAGAAATTATATTATTTTCATGCTACAGATGAAAAATGAAGAAGTCACTTAACTTTTGAAGTTCTGTGAGTGAACAGGTATTGCATGACAGACTGAAATTCACTAATGCTACAACTAAAATTACCAAAGTGGAACTGGGGATGTGGCTCAAATGCAAGAGCAAGGCTTGAGTTCAAACCCCAGTCTGCAGAATGCAAGGCATAAAAATAAACAAATAATAAAATAACCCAAGTGAAACACGAATGAGGAGAAATCAGCTTTTACAGTTTCAATATCCTGCATGTTTACAATTCATTGTGAGTTTAAGTTACCCCAAAACACGATATTTCTGTTATTTTTTGTGAGGTAGTTATCTAATTATGGTGGTTCTTTGACATTATTTCTTATGACAAACAGAACTTCACACATATGTTGGATATATTTCCACACTGGGGGATTTTTTTACTTTGGGAAGTTTATTTGTTTGGTTTATATTTTATAACATCACATTCCTAGCCAAAAAGAAAAGCATCCCTTGTAAAGGTAGGGACTGTATTTCCTGTCTCGTTCCTCTATCACACATTCATAACCACAGAACAACATCATGTCCAAAATGCACAGCAATGCCTTATGTAGTACTTAAGGTTAACTTTTGTGTGAAATTTTAATAGTGTTTTAATACTTTGGTTTCTCAACATGAAAAACCACTAATTTGTTGAATTTTAAGGAAAAGCCAAACTTTGTGCCAATTAAGGAGCTGGACCTCTCAAAGGCATTCTCTAAAGTAGAAAGCAGAAATAAAACACATCACAATAGTACAAGAATAAGAAATAGAGGCTAGTAAAACAGAGTAACCCTTGCCCTGAGGGCAGGCTTATGGTTTAGACAGGAAGTGGCTCCAAAAAGCTCATTTGTTAAAGGCTTGGTCCTGGATACCAGTGGTTCCCGGGTTGTGAGGAAGTGATTGGATCCTTAGGGCTCTGGCCTCATCAGTGGATTAATCTTTGATTTCTTTGTAACAGAACGGCATTATTGTGACGTGGGGAAGGTAGCAGGTAGGGCCTAACTAGAGGAAGCAGGTCACCAGGTGAGCCCTGGAGAGACATACTTTGTCTTTTGCCTCTTCTTTGCTTCTCTTCTTCCAGGCCACTCTGAGTTGAGCAGCTCTGCAAAGTGCTCCTGTCACCTGGATGTTCTGCCTTCTCTCAGGCCAATGCAAGAGATCCCTGTCGACCATAATTTGAAACCATGAACCAAAATAAATGTATTTCCTAACATGTTTTTTTCTTGGATATTTTTCACGATGACTAAAAGTCTAAATAATACAGCAGAGAAGTATGTGTGTGTGTGTGTGTGTGTGTGTGTGTGTGTGTGTGTGTGTGTGTGTGTGTGTGAAAGAGAGAGAGAGAGAGGGAGAGAGAGAGAGAGAGGGAGAGAGAGAGAGAGAGAGCAGAGGGAGAGAGAGAAAAGAGAGAGCTGGAACCAGTGACCCTGCAACTCCTAAATTGGCTTACAGGAAGATCATCTACTTGGGAGAGAAAAAGAGAGAGAGAGAGAGAGAAGCAAGACCAAGCATTGAGTTTTGAACGTGATAATTTAGATGACAATTGACAATGTGTCAAAGTGGAGAGAGAAGCCAGGTAGACTGCCCCTAGGTCAGGCAGTATTTGATCTGAGTTTTCTGCCTAAAATTGCTTCTTTAAAACTGCTCCAGATAATGCCTAGTCACTTCTAGATAGATTTGTCTATTTGACTTTGATCAAGGAGAGAGAGATCATTAATTAGGATGCCAATAAGTCATGCATTGAATAGACAGAAAGCTCCCCCTAACTTCCCCATGCACGGTTGACTACCATTCCACTTGCTGTTATTGTTCTCTCTCTGCAGAAACATTTGTTTTGGCTTATGTCATTCAATTTTGCCATTATTTATGCATCTTTTTCCACTGGTGGTGTAGGAATTTTGGAACCAGGGCTTTATTTTTGTTTTTTCATTTATATCCTCTGTGTTTAAATAGAGTGCAGCAGGTAGTCTGTAGAGCAGAACTGCAATGCTTTCACATTGATAAATGTACTTGAAGACACACAAAGTGAGGATCCCTGGTGGTACACACCAGTAACTCTAGGACTTGGGAGGCTGAGGAAGGAGAATCACAAGTTCAAATCCAGCCTGGCTACATAGTAAGACTCTGTTTTAAAAAATAAGCAAACCAACAAACCACAAAAAGCACATGCCAAGTGAAATAACCCAAAAACATTCTAATAGTTTTTAAAATTATTTTAAGTAACTTTGTTTTACAAACACATGGACACACTCCAAACATGTAAAAGTAGCTCTTCAGAGAGCTGATTGATGACTTAAAGAATAATTTGGCAGATATTCCAAGATTATAAAATATTCTTTAATCCCTTCTAAACTATGAGCTAATTTCCTGAAAAAAAGAACTATATTCTATTTTTTATTACTATTTGTTATTGTGCTGGTGAGAGTGCATTGTGGCATTTACAAACATTTTTATAATGTATCAATATTTGAATTCACTTCCCATCATTCTCCTTTATGCCCCTCCCCTGATTCCTGGAACAATTTCAACAGCTATCATTTTTTCATCTACATACATGTGCATACATTTTTTGCACCATATTCATCCTCCTACACCCTTTTCCCTGCCACCTCCCACCTCCCACTAGTACCAACCCCCTACCTGGGCAGGGCCTGTTCCTCCCTCATGTTCTCCAATTTTGTACAAGAAAAAGAAAGAAGAAAAAAGTGACATTTTTGCTTGCTTAAGATAAAGGGACTTTGTGATAAGAAATAACTATATTCTAAGGTAGGTAATAGTATATGAGGTGATTTAGCAAACCAGATATGTCAGAGTGAATACTAGTTTTATATTATGGAAAATATTGTGGTAATTTGAGATGATTTTAATTTTCAAAATTTTGTAATATGTCTTTTTATTACAATTTCCAGAAGCGTTGTATTTTTGTCAACACATTCTGTTAATAAATCTATTGATTATACTTTTGCACTTACTTTAATATTTAGCATTAACAATTTGATATCATTATTTGTTTTCTTTGTTGTATGTGAAAAAATGTAGTTCAAAAATAGTTAAATGTATCTGTCGACACATAAAAAAATTTGGGGGGGTTTAAAAGCACTTAATTACTAGAAAATAAATAAGGAAATGGAGGTACTGGTCTCTCTCAGAGGTATATATAAAGACGAGTTTCATATTACCAAAATAAAAATGACCTAAGGGATTACTGTGGCAAAGTTACTAAAACTTTTTAAAAATATGTATTTCTTTAAAAATTTTCAACCCTATGCCTCGAAAGTCTTCCAAATTCAAACAAATAACACTTACACATACAAAATTCATTTGTATGTACTATAAACCAATGACTACTAAGCTTACAATTGCTAATTATGAAACTATTCAGTACTAAGCACTTTAAATGTATTACTCCATCTTCAACCAGTCAAGTGTATCAGGTGTAATTATTCCCATTTTACAAATGAGAATACGGAGACAGAGAAAAGGAGCTGTTGCACCTTACCGCTGTTAATTACTAGTCACAGGGATCTGACTCCGTTCTCTGTTCTACTCTGTGCACAGCTCCGTTAAGTGCTATTATTCAAACATAACATTTTACATCTGAGATTTGTTGGTAAATTCTTGCATTATGCTTGAGTACTCTTCATATTATAATCCACCCAGTATAAATAATTTTGCACGTTAATATTATGACCATCTTTCCTGATGCTTATCTTACATGAATTCTGTGTGTACATATAGATAATTAGAAGGTGTTTGACTGAAAAGACCAATATTGAAAAAGGAACTACTGTCTTCAGAAAGGTCCTGTTTGGGGGAAGTGCCTAGTAGGAAAAAAAGAATAAGCATAGGAAAAAATGCTAACTTAATCTTTGTAGCCTTCTGTATACTTTTACCTGAGGGCACATTGAACACTTTCAGTCCTGTAAAGTCTCAATGGTTAAATTCCCCTAATGACATGCATGTCTGCTGCAGATTTTGATTGTGTCACAAAATGCATCAAAAGTTTTGTAGAATGCTTCAAACAGGCTTTAAAAATTCGTGCTTTCCCCTGCACAAGTATGCCAGTAAATATGTAGTCCTTAAAGTGAATTCTCATTAATCTTTAGTTTTTGTTAATCTGATGGTGAAACAAAATCTCATTTTTTGTGTGTTTTGTTTAATCAGCAGTATTGTGGCTGAAACTCAGAGCTTCACAAGTGCTAGTCAGGTACTGGACCTCTTATACCTCTTAAGCCACTCCACCAGCCCTTCTTGGTCTGTTTATTTTAGAGACAGGGTCTCGCTGCCCTGGAACAGGATCCTCCTAGTTTACACTTCCTGCCGTGCTGGGATGGTGACATGCACAGGCTTTTTTCCATTGTGATGGGGTCTCACAAACGCTTTAACCCTGGCTGTCCTGGGACCATGATCTCTGTGATCTCAGCCTCCCAAGTAGAGAGGATAATGGGCATGAGCCTCCAGGACCAGGCTTCAGTTTGTATTTTTGTATTTGTTTGTTTGTGGGTTCTTTGGTTTTTGCAGTGCTGGTGTTGAATCCAGGGCCACACATTTGCTGGGAAGGTGCTCTAGTGCTCGAGCATGCTGCTATAGTTATTTTTGAATAGGGCTCCATGTTTATGCTCACAGCACCTGGACTGCCAGGTCCTGTTTACACCTCCTGCATATTTGAGATGACAGGTGCACACCACTCGTCCAGCTTCTTTTAACTAGTTGAGATAGGATATTGTGAACTTTTTGCCTAGGTTGGCCTCAAACCTTGATCCTTCCAAACTCCTTAGCTGGAATTATAGGCATGACACCTGCTCCTGGCTTGATTATTTTAATTGGTATTTTGTGACTTATGTATAGATTCAATGATTAATGAGACATCTATATTTCTTTTACCACACATTTTTGTGACAGTGGGACGTAAGAAATCAAGTCATAATATTTTTTTACTGGGCAATTGATTGTTAAAAGCATTTTTAACAATGAAAACTTCTAGTCTCTGTACAGCTGTTATTTAGTTCATGTACAAAGAGCACAATGTGTATTTGTGTTGCCTCCTAATTACTCACCTGGATTCAAAATGATTAATAAAATGAGGAAATTGTTCAGGAAAGAAAGTATGGCACAGAAATTAGGAGTGGTAGTAATGAAGAGAAACAGGACATATGTAAATATTTAAAACAAAGTGAGCAAAGCAGAGACAGGAGATTCTCAGCTTAAATGAAATTTTAGTATCAGTCAGATCAAAAATCTCTCCTGAGTATGAAAAACAGCTTATAAGCATAGAATTTTCAAAAGAAATGTCTTTTCGAATACATTTTCTTCAGATTCTATGACAGGGAATCAATGAATCATAAGTATTTCTAAAATATTAATTATTGACAGGTTATAAAGAAAGGTTGATGGTGATATAAGTTTATCATTGTTGTTATATTTGTCTATTCTATACAAAAGATGAAATAAAATCACAATTAATAAATGTTAAATTCCAGCTGCCTTTATTTCCCCAACTCAAATATTACTACTATTTCTGTCATTGTTTCTCTATAAAGAAATATAATTTTATGTTTCATTTCGTGTATATTGTACTTAAACTGGATATTGTTTTTTTTCATAAAATTATGTAATTTGGATTCTTCTATTATAAAAATTCCATATAATAATTCAAAATAATATGTTTTCTCCCTGGATGTGCACTTTTATTCCTCTTATTAATAATCATTTCATCACAGCCTGAAAAATGTATCATTTAATAATATCAAATATGCATTTATTGGTAAAATTTAAGAAGATTGTTCACCTTGCTCAGTAAACATTGGAAGAAATTTTATTATCAAGGCAGACTGAAGATGACAGAAATGGTCTATGTTAATTAAATGAGCTAATTTCAATGAAGATAACTGTCAGATTGTAAGGCAACCTAATAAAAAATCCTTCTCTCTCCCTCTCTCTCTGTCTTTCCTGTCTCTGTCCCTATCTCTCTATCTCTTTCTCCCTCTCTCTGTCTTTCTCTCTTTTTCTCCCCATATATCTGTCTTTCTCCATCTCTCTCTCTCTTTCTCTCTCTCACACTAGACATTCTATTTGCTTAGAATTTTGAAAAGGGGTCTTACATGAATAGCTTTAAAACCAGGGGTAGAAACCTTTGGATAGAAAATCAAAGGACAACCGCCTTCTGGAATTGCTATTGAGAATGACTACAGAGACCCAGCTCTCCCTGGGGGCTGAGGGTAAGAGATAACCATTGTTAAAGCAATCTTCAATACTGCAAAAGAACCAAACAGAAATTCCAAAAATGACAACTCAATAAGAAAAATTAAAAACTAATGGAAAGTCTCTCCAGTAGAATGAATCATATTGAAGACAAATATCAGGGCTCAAAGATATGGTAGATGTATTAGAGCAGTCAGATAAATAAAAAGAAAAGAAGTATGGTTGGAACATGCAAGACCCCTTGGACAAGACCAAACCTACATATCAGGGGCATAAAAAAATAAGAGATGTAAGCTAAATTAATAGGAAACATATTTAAAGAAATAGTGGCAGAAAACATTACAAATCTTGAGAAAAGACAGACATTCAGAGATAGTATGGTTTCAGATATAGTATGGTTTTAGAACACCCAACAGACAAGACCAGAAAATAACCATTCAAAGACATATCATAGTTAAAATATTAAGTGTGCAGAACAAGAAAAGAATATTGAAATGTGCAAGAAAGAAGCACCAAGTCACCTATAAAGGAAAACCCTTCAGAATAACAGCAGATTTCTCAACAGAAACTTTAAAAGCTAGGTGTGCATGGAATGACATATTTCATTCACTGAAATAAAGTAACTGCCAACCTAATACTATATCCCAAAAAGCTATTATTCATAACTAAATGATAAATAAAAACCTTCCATGATAAACAAAAACTAAAGCAATTTATGACCATTAAACCAGCACTGCAGAAGGTACTTAATGGAATCCTATTTACAGAAGAGGAAGATAAACGTAATAAAAAATATGAGAAAAAATAAATTTCACCAGCTGAGCAGATAAGCAAATAAATATTGAGAAAGAATCAAGCACTACAGAAATAACAAAATGGCAGGAATTACTGCACACCTTTAAAAATTAACACTGAATGTTAATAGTCTCAATTCTCCAATCAGAAAACAAAGAGTTGGCAGGAAGCAGATGCAAGCATTTGTTGCCTACAACAAATAAATCTCACTGGCAAAATAAACATTGGCTTAGGTATGGTAAAAAAGTAGAAAACCATCTTCCAAGCAAATGGACCCCAAAGACAGTCAGCAATGTCTATACTCATATTTGATAAAGTATAATTAAAAGCAAAATTAGGCAGATGAAACAAAATATGGCACCTCATTTTAATAAAGTGAACAATCTATCAAGAGGAAAAAAACAGTTGCTAATATTTACCTAACAAGTGTCAGTGTACCCAACCTCATTCAACATGCACCAGTGGACAAAGGCACAGATAGATCCCAGCACAATGTTAGTGGGAGACATCAGTACCTCACTATCATGAATGATAGGTTATTCATACAAAAAAATCAACAATGAAACCTCAGAATTAAATAGATAAATGAAATCGATAGATTTAGCAGACATATACAGAGCATTTCATCCAACAGCTGCACAATACACATTCTTCTCCACAGCCCAAGGAACTTTCTCCAAAATAGATCATATGTTTGGATACAAAGCAAATCTTGGAAAATAAATGAAAATTGAAAAAGCTCCCTGCTTCCTAACCCATATGGAATAAAACTAGAATATTACAGCAAAATAAAATAAAATAAAAACAGAAAATAGTCAAACACAAGGAGAATGAAAATGCAATGTTTAGTGACCAGTGAGTCATAAAGATAAGGGAGGATTACAAAATTATCTAGAATCTGAAGAAGACAACTTAAAATTTTTGATAATGCAATGTCAATCCATGCATGAAGTAGCCTGAAATTGGTGTTTCTTCTAACACCCCCCCAAAAAGTGTGAGGATATGAAAGACAAATGACAATTCTGACATATAGAGAAATTGGCCTGTAACATTTTAAAATGTAAGGAAAAGTACTTGCTTTATCTTTCAACAGAATCAACAATGACTGTTACTTCATTTCCTAACAAAATTATTCTTACTTTTTCTTTTTCACATTTTAAGTTAATTAAATATGAACATTGATTACCAATTTCTGACATTCCTTTTCATTGTACAATATGATTACTTTTTCAAAATAAAGATGTGATAAAATTATTCTAGAATCCAATTAATTATGTTTGTTCTAATGTAATTTTAAGGCAAAAGCAGAGTAAACCATGATTAATTTATATTGCCTGATGAATTTATTGATAAGTCTTGAATGACTATTATTTCTCCATTGAGGGAAAATACAGCTGTTTGCATCTGTGATGTGTTTTATTTCTATGGGAACCTTCAAAAAAGTTTCAAAGATCCTTTTGTATGTTTTTTCTCATATGTGGAATTAGACCTAATACAGATACAGTGATATTATGAAAAACATGCCATGCTAAGGGGAGGTCACATATGAGAGGGAGAAGTTAAAGAAGGAAGTTAAGAAGGTGGATATGGTGTGTATATTCTGTATACAAGAATGAATACAGAATTTTTAAATCTGTTGAAATCACCATAAGAAGGGGACTAAGGTAGAAAGAAGAAAAATCGAGAAGATGAACCAATTCAGGTTATAAAACATATTTTTTGTTTAGATAGATGCATTTAACTATCTTTTTGAACTATGTTTTTTTCATATACAACAAAGAAAACAAATAATGAAATCAAATCGTTAATGCTTTATATTAAAGCAAGTGCAAAAGTATAATCAATAGATGTAAAAACAGAATGTACTGCTAAAACTACAATGTAGTGGAAATTGTAATAAAAGGACATACTATAAAATATGAAAAATCTAAAAAAAAAAAATAAAAAAATAAAAACATCTCAAATTACTAGGATGTTTTTGGTTCAATTCATTTTCAAGACTGAGGAGAGTGAATAGTAGAAATTTCAATGAAATAAAACAAGTTACATAGCAGGTGTATTATGTGTTGTTCAATCTATAAATACATATGGGTTTATACCTCAAAGGTATAACAAAACTAGGGAGAAAATGCTTGCCAAGATGATAAATCAGAAACAATATGAACATAGTTACAATTCACAAAATTCAATGTTCACAATTACACCAATTACTTCCCTAAAATGTGTTTTGAGACTATTTTCAGGATACACTTCATAAAGAGAAAAAATGGTCAAATATGAAGAAATTTTTAATCCTTACAGGGAAGATAACAGGTCAAACATTTTTATAATTCAATATAAAAATATTTATTAAATAATTGGAAGTACTGACATGAATGATTGGAAGTTACTTCATTTTGTGTTAAGTTGCACAAATCATTCCCTGAAATAATTTCTCCTACAAGTTGACATGTATGTATTTAGCCCTTATCATTGAATTTCTATGATGTGTAAAATGTAATGCTTCATTTACAGTTTTATTGAAGAATAAAAACACAGCTCTCTGTTATCTACTGACTTAGAAGTTCTCTACACCTATTAACCCGCAAAACAAACTTTGTAAATGGTAGTAATACTCTACAGATCTTTCTATTTTAGGAGTTAACAGAGAAAAACTTTTTAAAAAACAATCACATTCAGCAGCTCAGTCTTGAAAGATTATCATCCTTCTATGGAAACGAACAGCAGAAATTCCAGTCTTTCAAGAGCTGTACTCAAATATTATGTAAAATCTCTTGTGGTACATGTCGTCAGTATCTTGGGGAAAAATGTCATATTCTGAAAAGCCTGTGCCTTTTAGAATAACAAGTAAATTTAGCATATTGTTTCAAAAATAAAATTGTAAAAAAAATAAAAAGGTGTGTGGAGTTTTGCATCTGGATTACTTTTCAAACTTCAGTTTTCTGAAAACTTTCCTTTTATGGGATGTCACTTCATTTATGCCCTGGTTACTCCATCATAGTTAATATCTCAGAATGTAACTATGTCAGGAAAGGTAATTTCAACTTCCTTGGCTTTTAAAATCAATCTAATCTTTTAGTAGTCATTATATTTGTATAAAGGTAAAACGAGACCTTCTGCTGTTTCTTAGTGGTGGCCTGCTCTATTCCAAACTAGTGGAAGACACAGTCGTAATAAAATATTTTTAAGACACAAAGCAAGCACAATGACTCCAATGTGAAAACATTTGCATTTATGTAACATTTCACATACTATAAAATATTTTTTCTATTTATTTTATTCTTACTGCAGTCCTTCCTTAACACACCCTTTCAGAAGAAAAGTGTATTCTTTCTCATTAAATCTCTCTTATTGTAAATCAATCTGAGTATTTCATTGAGAAAAATTCCAGGGAACATTAAAGTACTTTTGTTGTTTTTCCAAGAAAAATTTTCATTACCAAAAGATGGACATTGATTTGATACTGTTTGCATTCAGAGACCTACTTTCTTAATTGTTAAAAGTTATCACTGTGATCCTAACCTCTGTTTCCTGTTCCTCAGCAAATTAGTGTATTATTTGAATTAATATACCTAATCCATTTTGTTGGGTATTCAGCAGAGTACATACGAATAAAACTTCTAAGGTCTATGCATATTCATTAAATATAATTTAAGTGAACATATGAACAAAGACTAAATATTTATAATAACAATTTGCCTTCATGCATATTCATAGCACTGTATTAAGTAGATAATATAATTATATAGTTCTGTATATTCCCACTTTACATAATTTCAATACAACTCTTGCATCTCCCTGAACGCCTTAGGAAAATTCATCAATCTTTCTTAAAAGTGTGAAATGATGACTAAATACACTATAAATATTTCACGACTTACGTAACTCAAAGTATTACTTGATACTAATTGCTCCAGTTAACTAACTTGGTTGATTAGAGGAGAATGCTGATGAGTTAAGGGTTTATGTATCTGTGTCTTGACTAAGTTTATGTCTCAAAGAAACCCAATTCATGGGTTGAGAATAAAAATGTAGATGGCTGCTCAAGTCAATTACATCCAAGAATGTGAATCAAGATAAATTCTGTGCACTTTCTTTTGAAGTGTTCAGATACATTATTCCATTTGCCTTTGGAACAAGTCTTTAGCTAAGCAGTGTGCTTGTGTCTTCCTCTTAGTGTAAGTACTCTGATCGTGGGAGAGTTCTTTCTGATGTCACACCACTCCTCAGATGAAAAACAAACACTCTTTCTCTGCTCTACCTGGTGTCAGTCTCTTGTCATCATACCAGTGGACAGAAGCCACCGCAGTCACTACACTTGGAATGATTTTCTTACCAACTGAAGGAGGTCAAGGTCTAGTTGGCGGGAGGATATTGACATTTAATTTTAACAAAGATATCAGGATTGTGAATTGAGATATCATCACACATATTGGAGATTGCCCCAAGCTCTTAGAATTTTTAAAACCTGTTTTGCAAACGGATAATGGAAGAATTAGGTATTTTACTATTAGGGTACATTGTATTGGAATATTTTTAATAAATAAAATAATGACACTTATTCATTAAATGTCAGTAGTATATTATAAACCTTGTATTATACCTTCTAAACTATGCTTTACTTCTGACATTTACTTTTATGGAGACATAGGTTATTAAAATTTTCTTCCTCTGAAATGATAGAAGTTGAGACCCTATCTCAATTTAAATATTTCCTACATGTTTGTTTTTCATGTCTTTTCATTGATTCCACTACAATACATGGTAAATAGGGACAGTTTAGTACAGCTTCTGATATTTGTAAATCATATGTAATATGTTAGACTAAGGGCCAAAACCCAGAAAGGATACATTTGGAAATCAGGTGAGATTCATTTCATAAGAAGAGAGGTAGGTGAAGTTAATTACAGATTTTCTACCTTGCTGTGGGCAATGAATGATAATAAAGTGTATTGACATCCAGAAATAAACTATAGGAAATAAAATTAATTTATTTTGCAACTGTGTCATTAGAGTTTGTTTTTCTCTGTCTAAAAATTTCCTTATTTCCACATGGTATTTCTTGCTTTTGGCTTTTTAAGTAGTCTAGTAAGAACTTATGGCAGATTCCGATTCCCTTCAACACATTGTTTAGGGGATCTGTATGTCTAATGCAAGTGACAAACACATTGGAGCATCTATGGCGAGGATGACTGTGGGAGGATTGTTGCAATGAAAACCAGACACACCCATGTGTCAACTTTACTTCTTCTCATTCTCTTGCTTTCTGTTTAATTCCCTTTAGATTTTCTTTTCCATAACCAATGAATCTGAACAAATCATCTTACATTTATTATAAATGGTATAAAAATAATAGCATAGATATCAATTCTCACTATCTTCAAATTAGAAGCTAGTCTTGGAAATGTAGAAAATAAGAAATTTCACTGCTCATCAATTCTAGATTTAGTAAAATATAATCAGCATATAAAATGTCTCATTTTATAATTAACTGTTGAACTATGAGTCTATGAATTTCATGAACTTTCTATGGTTTCTAAATAAAGCTAGGTAGTCAACAGAGAATCAATTAATATACTACACAACTGCTTCAGGAACCCCAATGAATGAAATAACAAGGTCTGGTTCAAAAGAAAACTTTAAAATATATCATTTATGCTATAATTCTGCTTGCATACTTACTTGGATTAAAAATAAATGACCACTATTTTATTCTCGTCCCCAAATTCTATTTGCATTAAACAATTTTAGTTGCTATACTTTTCCTATGTACGCTAATCTGAGGTACTACTTCATATCAGTACCTCTTCTTGGTACAAATTATCTTCCTTACAAAATGTGGCACCAATGAATTCTTTTGCCCTAGAATGGTCAACATTCAAGGACATTTAGAAAAACAGTTGCATTGTGAGTGTTTGTCCTTGGATGATTCTAAATCATCTCACGAATGTCTAACTTTGCCTAGACTATACCTATCAATGCAGGAATTTATTATAATTCAATTCAAAATACTACTGTTGGAACAAGAATGAACAAGTGATTGTCAATTTTTACAAGCTCTTAAGATGATAATGGCTGAAAACAAAACTGATTTAGATAACTGTAATTTTCCAAATATATTGACATATCTAAATATTTAAATCTCTGAAAATGAGTGATAGGTTATATTAAAAAGATTGTTTTAATTATAATTACATGACTTCATGAAATACACTGGTTTGGGGAAAATAAGAAAATACCTGCTGGACTGTGTAATTGGGTAACTCTAAGGTCTTGTCTTTTATTGACTTAAATATAAGACAAAAGCTGTTTAGAACAGGAGTTTCAAAAGTCACTGCTGCTGTCACCCATCCCTCCCAGAGGTCCAGAACAGTTGGTTTAAGCTGCTATTATCTTGCACAAGGGCACTTCAAAACACATTAGGTAAGGAGAAAAATGAGAGGTCATTTGTGAATAGAATAGACTGACAGGGATTTGAGATGAATTTTCCTACTTGTTGAAAGGATATTTTTCCAAATCCCTCAAATGTTACAGTCATGATAACAAAAAATGATAAAATCAGTAAGCACTATACTTTAAAATAATCAGGTACATTGTGAACCACAGCTTGTTTCCAGTGTGCTCAATCAAGTACGCAGTATATCCTAATGGTAAGTTCATGGAAGAGGGAGGCAGGAAGGAGGGTGGGGTGGGGATCAACACAGGTGACTAGGATGCCATACAAAATAGTTTCTCCTCTGTGTACAAGATTTCTGGCTCTCAACATTTGTGACTCTGCCATTTTCTTTCAGTGGTTCGTGTGTTTTGTGTTTAACCTATTTTTGAACTACATTTTTAAGTTACATCACAGAAATGAATTTTAATGCTTTGTGAACTGTTTGGCAGCTTTAATAACTCTTTTTTTGTGTTTGTTTTTGTCTGCTTGTTAACAAATTGTGAAATTCTTTGAAGTCCTCCAAAATGAGTTGATTACATGAAAAATAATGTTTTTGATACAAAGTACGATTTTAAGTTTGTAATTTCTCTATTTTCCCAGGTTTCATGCAAATCATGAATGTATTTTCAAGCTTGTGACAACTTGTTTACTTAATTAGGCAATTTCATTTGAATATATGGAAGTTTAAAAAATTCTATTGAAATAGAAAATGAAAATATCAAAAATAAAGAGAAGCAACAATGGGAATCCAAAAACTAAGACAATTTATTAAAATGCTTCACTTATTCTGTTTTTGGCTTTCAAATAAGCAAAATAGGGTAAATATTAGTCATTTCATGACTCATTATAATGCATTTAGCATATACATTCTCAAACTCTAAGTAATGGCTGGTGTTCATCAATCTAAAAATGTATTTGTCTAAATATATATAATTTAAAAATCACTTTTATTCCCATAGAGTATTACTGCTAAATGATTGTACATCAAAATGTCAAATTGAAATTTTTATTGTTTTACATCAGACATCAATTTATTCATGGTACTTATCTCTAAAAAATGAGGAATACTGAATAAGACAAATTTCAATGAAAGTTATATGACATACAACACATAATGAAATAGACAAATATAAAATAATGTAGAAATGAGGGTAATCGTAACAATCCATTTGATACTAAAAATGATTTTCAAATTCTTCTTAACTGATGTCTAGTTAACTTCACGTATCACTACTAATTGACATTCTTAAATTAAATATACATTTAGAAGACATTATTTTCTAACCGTGTGGTAAATTTTACTTAGAGCACCAGGCACCTCAGGCAATTTTCCCATATTCTCCTTATCAACCTCAGTGCCACTTGCTTTTCCTCTTCTGTGGACAATCACAGACAATCACACACCTTGTTTGTTACCTTCTGTACAAAAGCCATTGTGCTCCTTAGTGATGTAACTGCCACACTTGTGCTGCCTTCTTTCCTATCAAATTTATTTCACCCAGAACAGAGAAAGAAAAAGCAAAAAACATCTTCTACATATAAAATATTTGAAAGAGAAATAGTTTCACTTCTCTTTGTGGGCACCAACTTTTTATTTTAATGACTTCAGACTAATGAAATTGATGCCTATTCAGCAAGTGAATATTTTATATTTTATGTTTTAGTATAGACTTCCTAATGTTCCTGAGTTTTTGGAATTAGCTATTTTAATCAAAATAATGAGACATACTTTCTTTGAACAAGATTGGAAATCTCATTACACAAAAGTTTTACTTCTAATATATAGTCAGTTAATTCACATCAACTTAATGTATCCGACATTGTGTACGCAGTTTTAAAAACTCACTCATTTCCATTTAACATAACTGACAGCACTTGTGCATCAAAATTTTGAAGCAACAACTTTTAGTGTTTTACCTCTGTTTAATATTTCATCCATCTTCCCGATGGAGATAGAAGAATTTATGCCTGAAACAGAGCCTACAACAAGGAAAGGAAAAAAGCTAAAGCTGTTAAAGAAAAAAAAATAGGCCAATAATAAGTAGAAATATCTAACACCTGTCATGTTGAGTTGTGGTATGAGTATATGTATTTATTAAAATATTTCAGCAAGATATATTGAGGTAATAACAAAGAAAGGATTCACTTATATACTGTCATTTTAGACATTAAAATAGCTTACATAAATGAGTTACATTTCCAACCAAGCCAGTTCAAAACTTTGGCTGGCATGTGTGTGGCATATTTTGACTCTTGTGAACTGTATTATAAAGTGTCTTTAATTACAGCAAAATTCAAATGCAATTTGTAAATAATGATAGAAAATAATATAAATGAATATCTTCATTTCCCTTCAGGTATCAAGAAAATGTCCATACTTCAGGAGTCTTGGTGTTAAAGAAGAAGGAAACTAACAACAAATAATCGCTGCTCAAATAATCATCACCTTGGGAATATTGCTGATTAGTTATAGAGTTTCTAGGGGAAGAAATGGAGAACCCAGACAAATTTAGTACCCTACACTTGCCAGCTCCTAGGTGCTGTGAGTTCTTAAACATCAGGTGAGGGTGTCTTCAGAAGGTGGAAATAGTGGTTAGAAACCAAGCAGAAATAAAACGCATCCCCTGGAAACCAAGAATGCTTTTGACCTTAGATAATTTTTAAAATAGATTAGGGCAAAAACTGAAATCAACTTAATGAAATGTGATGACCTCTTACAATTTTTTTGCTGGGTCTTAGGTTAATTCTCTTACTGTGGCTTAATTTAAAATATTCTCTGTATATTTTCTTACCTCAAGTGTTAAGAAAACTACCTTGTAGAGTGAGCATTAATGAGAACACAATGGAGAGAGCGATTACTAAGATGTGAGCCAGCGTGAACTTGATTGGATAGAAGCAATTCTAATGGATATGAAGAGTTTTTTTAATATTTCTAGAGGTACAGATTGCCTCTACTTCAGAAGCTACTTTGCGTAAAAGTAGCCTACTTTTTATTTCTTAACTATAAATGGTAGAAATCCCAGCTGTGACTTTTAATGATTATTCTGTAGACAAGTACTCAGTATGCATAAAATTTAAATACACAAGATATGAATGGCTTGGCTACAGGTCATTCCCACATATCTTAGTAAATAAAGTGAAATAGATGTCATGTCAATTTGTGGCAAGAGAAAGCTACCACGCAATGATTACATAGCATAATAACTATTCTTAGCAGACATCAGTGTAAGTCAGTTGTGCCTTTCATAAGGAGATGTATTACTTTCTTACACGTCACAAAAATTTGAGTATTTTTCTACTAACTTAGTGAAATAGCTCATTAAAATTATAAATAAATTTGTTTTCCATATAGAAATCTAATGAAGTCAAAGCAAAAAGCTCAATGAATATTAAATTTTACACATTACCTAATCTTTCTGTCTGCCAAAATCCATTAATGATTGGATGAATACAGTTATCTGCCATTCATATCAACCTAGTATCCTTTTCTGTCCATCTCTGTAATCTCTGAAAATTTTAACAATATTATAAATGTCATTTCCTCTTCCTACCTCTCAATTATTTGAAAACTGGTAAATTTCAGGTTCAGTAAACATCAGAATAGAGAGGAAGGGAAACACTAAAGGCATATTTTAGATTAAAAACTAGGGTCTTCTGGTCAAAGAACGGATGTGTTCTCTGAGTAGGTGGGACGGGAGTAGTACAATAAATAAATCACAGAAAGAGAGCTACAAAGACATATTGAAGTTGATTTTGTGGTTTCCATTTAGAGCAGTCATGACTGGTAGAATTGGTTGTATTAATAGAAATGGCATCTGGGCACTGGTGGCTGTTAGTTATTTGGAAAACCGAGATGGGAGGGACTGTAGTTCAAGGGCAGCCTGGCCAAATAGTTTGAGAATTTTCATCTCCGAAATAAGAAGAGCAAAACAGACTCCTGCAGGTGTGTCTCAAGGGTAGAGTGCCTGTCCCACTTAAAAAAAATAGAAAGGCCAAATCAAAGGAAAACCATAATTAGGTTTTGGATATATAGCTCAGAAGCCCACCCAAGACCATCTACACAGAGCTGTTGCAAGCAAAGAAATCCATTTCTGTCTCTTGACTTATACTATAAATGTAACTGGAGATGCAGACATCTACCTACAATGACGTGTGGATGGGGAGTTTTGGTAGTTGGACTTATGGAAATATACAAGATCATCAAGTAAGAGAATCTAGAGAGCAACATGGATGGGGTGTTAGATAAAAGAGGAGTTAGGTGAGTGGGCAGAGTAGAATAGAACAGATAATCCAGGGATTTAGAACACGAGGAGGAAATGTCAAAGGAGGAACTGAGAACATAAAAGTGTTTACGCAAAGTTGTCAATCTTATAACTTGGCGTCTATAATATATTAAATGACATATCCATGTTTAATATTCAAAAGTATTTATTGTATTTATTATGTGCAAATGCAGAGATATCACTGGGAATACAAAAGAAAAGGAATCTATTCCTTTAAAACTGCTGTTCCAAGAGTCTTTACTCCCATTTCCTGTGTAAAGAGCAGGGAATGTTTTCCCTTTCCCCCTGTTTTCCTTACTTTTATCCTGTTATAGTAAAGTCCTTTCTTAATAAACTTTGCTATAACTTTTAGGACAAAAAAATAAGAGGAGTAGCAAATAGAAAATAAATGATTAATTATAAACAATGAATTTCATAGTTATTTAAATTTACATAAATACGCCATATATATTGGTAGATCAGTTGCTAAACTCATGTGTTTTGTGGAAAAAAATGAAATGTCAACAATAAGCACAATAGCCTTCATTGAATAGTATGAAAAAATATGTCATGGCACAAAACTTGAGATTGTGAAGTAATTAGGCAAGGTAGCCCTTAAAATGCTTTGCATTACCTTCAGAATTCATACCCTTTGCCATGGCCATAACGGGTCCTGTCCTACTTCTTTTGCGCTTCTATATTTCATCCACTGTGGCTTTCTTTCTGTTTCTGGAGCATACGAGGCTAAGTTCACCTTAATTGAGGTCTTTGCACCTGTTATTTCCTTTCCTGGAATTCCCCTTCCCATCTCTTTACATGGGTGACTTATTTTAATTACCAATTATCTCCTGTGATTTTTCCCTGAGTTACTTTCTTTCACATCCCTCTTTCAATTGCCTTATTTTCTGCCAGCATGCATTACAATTATCAATTATTTGCATTCTATTGCATTTATTTATATAAGTATTTATTTATGCATGTATTTACATACTTGCAAGCTTCCTCATATTCTCTTCCCCAGATAAATGGAAATGTTCTGTACCTTGTCTGTCTTATTTGTTGCTAGTTCATGGAGATTTTATGAATGAATGAATGAAAGAGTGAATAAAAAATACAAGAAGTTTCAATATTTAGAAATTAGAAGAACATCGCAGGGTTTATAAAGTTTATTTGTAAGTGGAATACGTGTTCACATAGAAATTTTGGCACATGCAAAAAGGTAGGTTATAAAAATCATTCATTATGCCCCTGTCAGAAGATTGATATATTTTAGTGTTTATGACACTTTCTTTCTTTTTTGGGGTGGCACTGGGGTTTGAACACAGGGCCTCAAATTTGCTAGGCAGGTGCTTTTACCACTTGAGCCACTCTGCCAGCCCACTTCCTTCCATTTTTGACATGTATCTTAGCCTAGTTGTGATTATAACTTTTTGCATATTATATTTGTTACCTAGCATGTCATAACTATTTTAAAGTTATTAGAAATATACTAATTATATTGGCTGTTATTCTGTATTGTAACATTATCATACATATATATTTCATTGTTTAATTGTTGATGCACTTTTTCATTTCAGTGAAAGTTTAGTGGCACATAATAACTTGGCTACATTGCTGACTTTTTAGTAGTAAACTTCTAGGAATAAAATCATATAGTTAATTCGATGATAATCTTAATTTGATGCAGAGACTCTTAATCTATTCAGCCAAGTTGCATGCCAGAAAATTAAAGCAACCTTGGCTTATATCAATGACATGTTGAGTTTCCATTTCCCTATGTGTTCCAACATCTGAAATGTTTTTATGAGTTATATTTCCTAATTTCAAATGATATCTCAAGAATGATACTTCAGAAGTTTTAAATTCACATTTCTTTAATATTAATAGGATGAGGTTGATTATGTATAAAACGATTATCATTCATATCTCCTGTTTATTAACTACACAGCTCATCGTTGATCCACGCTTATAAACCACCTACTTAACTTCTACACCTACTAGAGGACCCTGAAGGAATTTAGTCTTGAGAAAGTAATCTGGGTAATCTATCGCACACAATTATCACAATGTAGTAAAAACAAGAATAGAGGATTTTAATGCGCAAAACACATTACCTACACCAAAAGACCAAAGAAGGGAAAGGCATATGACAAGATCCTAAAGTGGGTGAAGGAAGTGGGTGAAGGAATTGGGTGAAGGGTGGGGCCATGTTTCAGAGTGACAATTTGCGAATACAAGAATTGAAAGCACAGGATCAAGGTGGAGAGAGTTTGTGAAGACTGGAGTGCAGAAGACAGTGAGACAGGGGCTGAGAGAGCCTTAGGATTGGGACTGTGGAGTACCCAGTGACACGCTGCAGAGTTTTCCTGTGATCCCATGGGCATTGGGAGCAGCAGAGGTACAGTGAGGAGTAGCACAGGACTTTGGAATATTGGGTTCACTCTGGCTAAGCAAAGGGTAAGGCCAGAAGCAGTGACTGTCTCTAGTAGTCCACAGCACATGGCTGATGACTTAGGGTGAAAATATGGAGTAAGAAGCTAATATATCATGGGCTGAGCCTAATTGCGCATGCCTCTTGTCTTGACTATTATGAAGATAAAGATAGCAGGATCATGGTTTGAGGTAAATCTGGGCAAAAGTTCACAAGACCCTGCCTCAAAAACAAGTGAGGAGTGGTGGTTCATGCATGTAATCCCAGCTGGTGAGGGGAAAGCATTCGTATGATCACAGTCCAAGCAAGGTCAGCCCAGGAGAAAGTATGGAACCCTATCTGTGGACAAAAAAAGAAAAACAGAACAAAAACTTAAAAGGACTGGGGCATGGCTCAAGCAGTAGAGTACTTTTCTAGTAGGTACAAGACCCTGAATTCAATCCTAAATATCATCAAAAAAATGTTAACATGAAATCCCTATTTATGGTGTGGTCTTCTTTGTGGATGAATACCTACACCATTGAGGAAAAGAATACAGAGGATTGAGAAGGAAATTATACAACTTTTTATAAAATTTACTTCTACATTAGTAGAGTTGTAAGTGGGAAAAGTCATGAATGGTTAAAGAAAAAAATAAAAAACAAGAGTGAGTGAGTGAGTGAGTGAGTAGACTATAATGAAATTTGTTTGGTAGACAGGGACATCCTAAACCAAACTGCAAGGACCATAGGCTATTGATCCCTGAAGAATTAAATTGCAATTCAAAGGGAAAAAGAAGTCATCAATGTACAGAGGCAGTTACAGCCATACAGGAAATGGCATGGCTCACTGGTAATTCTGTCACTCCATGGCACAAATCTTGGATTAAAACTCTTCCTGGGCTTCAACACTTTGTAACATAACGTATACAAAAGAGTACTTTTGCGTATCAGATAACTCTAAAATTGTACAAGTTCAATTGAGGATGAGAGGACGAGGAACCAAGGAAGAAAAGCTTGTAAGCATAGCCATGAATTGATATGTCAATCACAGTTGAAATTTGAATCTTGAAAAATTTAAGTGGTTATAACTGACAGGGATGCAGAATTTTAGTATTTACATTAGTGTAAATTAATTGTACCAAGGGGTTTCATTTTTATATTTCCATGCATGTATTTTAAACAAATTTGCCCCCCTCTCCTGCTTTTAAACAGTTTTAGTGGGTTTCTTTATGTTATTTTTGTGCTTGCATATATAATATACTTAGATCATCTCTCCCCCAAATCCCCATCCTTCTCTCCTGTCCCCCCTGCCCTGCCCCCAGACAGTCCTCCAGGGGGAGGAGCATCATTGTCTGTGTTTCCTGGGCAGTAATATTCTCCTTGAAATCTAGTACCAATTTGCTACTCTAAATAGAGCCAGACCCCCCCCACACACACACATACCAACCCTGCTGCTTTTTAGTATTTCTTAGTTTCTGACACCTGGTTAAGCATTTATCATTAATTGCTTGGGACAAAGACAGAGAACATGGAGCACCTGCCCATACAGGGAAAGGCTGGATGACAGCTTCACAATGTTCTTCTGTATCCCTGGCAGGCTCTGTTAGTCACAGCCCTAAAAAAATGCTGACATTAGGGCACAGAGAGCTTACTGCTTTCACCAGGAGCTGGAAGGCAACAGAGATTAGGGGATAGAATGAGGCCTACTGACACTGACATACTATGCTCCATTTTACTGTTCTGCCTGACAAATACCTGAACCCTAAGAATACCTGAAGATACTAATGATATTAATTAGAACACCAATTAGATTATTCATCTGTTGGGAAGTTTCTACTGAAACTTCTAATGAGATTGCCTAATAAAAATGCTAGCAATTAAAAAAGGATTATATCTTTCTATAGACCTTTCCCCTAAAAATCACTTTCATGGTTAAATTACTGTTATTACTGCAGATCATAGCTAATGAATAATAAACATTCAGAATTATTTTCCATCTTCTAACTAGTAAAAGAAAAAAAAATTGGAGTAGAATCCAGTTTTTGAACATGAAAATGAAATTACATTCATTAAACTTCATCTCTATCTGACATTCTGCAGGTTAATTAATTACATATTGGTTTTGCCATTTTCAAAATTCCTTGAATCACTTGAACTTGTGATGTTAAAACTCACAAATTCTGTTAAAGGGACCAAAAGTATGAGATACATCATAGACAATTATTGAAAGTGGTGAATAGAATATTTTGTATTCAAATGGTAATTTTTTATTTTAATCACTAGCTAGTAAGGACATTTCACAGCAAGAATTTCCAAACAAATTGACAGAAGTTTTAATAATGCAGTACACAAAATGATTCGTAAACAAATTTCAAATCTGAGGTACAGGACACACTTATTCATGAATAAAAATAGTACTTAGATTGCTGTTGACCTAAAGATATGTTTCCATGTATTACATATAATTTTCTTCTTCAATACTTCAAAATGTTCTAAGAGGTATCACCATGTAGCTCCAGCAATTTTCGTCTTCTACACATAATATGTAATACTGATAAAATGGTTTTATGTGCCATGGCATCTAACATAGCTTCAAAGAGGTCTCTTCCATTTTGTTGAAAATAAATGGAATTAATAAAAAATGACAATTCTCCTTAAAGTCAAGGTAGGGTGAAACTCTGTAAGGTCCCTTCTCAGGAAATAAATCAGATCTACAGCAAGAAGACAAAACATAAAGAAACTCACTCTTTCTGTAAAAATAATGATGCCTGCTTTTCTTTCCTGTTTGCATGCTCTATCTATAAAAATACAGTGGTGTCTAGGAAAAGAAAAAGAGAACTGTGAGTGGCTGTAGACATGGAGACTTTTTACACTGGTTATTAATGTATTTCATATGCATCACAGAACAAGTGATATACTAGATCAGAACATATTTAACTCTTGAAAAAGTTGCCAACTTGCCCTAGAGATTCTGCAGGGAGTTGTGGGCAAACCCATGCGATCAGCGTCCCCTCAGTGAGCTGGATCACACTCTGGGTGACTGGCTGACACGAGGATTCAGGTAACCCAATATTCCCACTTTTCCCAGAGACCAGACTGTGTAGCAGCACAGTGCCTCTTACAGTTGTTTTGAAGGGAATGACAAAACTGTTAAATCCCAGGGAATTTAGAATTTACTGTTGTAATAATCTGTGAGAAAAGGAGAACAAAGGAATAGTAGTTCTATGTGAAGTTGACTCCAAGCTCTTAGCTGAAAACAGAACATTGCTTCATTGTATAATTGTGGTTGATACTAAGTTGTATTGAATTAAATATTTTTAATTTTTAATTAATTTTATATATTTTAGAGAATATATAGAGAGCTCTCATAAATTAACTGTAATGTGCTACTCTAATAAACTATCAATTAACCCACATCTCTTTAAAATGTTGAGAAAATGGTCTGACAAAATTTTGCAATTATGCAATAAGGGGAAATTTGTAATGAACTTGTAGATTGTATTTTACTATGCCTTGTGTGACCTTCAAATTTAAGGTTTATGCTGTGGAATTCTACGAAATTCAACAAGTCATAAATATCCAAGGGAGTTGCTACAGTTTATTTGAGCAATGAAATGAAAATTATTTTGGAAAGTGACATGTAAAGATCATTGAAGTATTTCAGGTTTATTGAAAGCACTTTCCAAACATGGACCTAGGACACAGTGTCCTTCATTTCTAAACTATGCTGCTCTAATGCTTCTCTGTATCTGTGCAAATTACTCATTCCATTATTCACAAGACTATCAGATTTAGTTCTAATATGATCAATAGTAAATTTTAATTAATTGTTGGGAGGCTTTTAACAAGTACTAAGTAGTTTAACATTTTTCTATTGACATATAAAGCTGGAATCTGGTTGCTCAATCAACCTAAAATCTTACCCATCATTTTTATAATAAATGTACAAGTTGAATTGAATGTATTTTTCCCACACAGGTAGGAATTTGGGTTAAGAGTGAGTGATACAAACTTTCAGAAACTATTTTGGAGCACTAATGTTCATTTTTTTTATTTAATTTACTCACATTTCTTATGAAAATATAATTTCATAAGATTTAATGAGTAGCTGTGGCATAGATTATAAATTTTTGTAAATTCTTTCACAATGTGTTCTTTGATAAAATAATATGCTACATTTTGCTTTAGACGAATGATGAAGTTTTATACGCAATTTCATGGGTAGAATACAAGCAGTAAACCCCTGGAAGCACAACCCAAAGACAACCACTCAGTATGTGACTGTCAGCTAAATTTCTTAATCACCATCCACTCTAAATCCATTAACGGACATAAAATTGAGCCAATAGCTTTGAGATCATAGGAGGCCACTTGGATGAGGTTACTGTTCCATTTCCTGATCTGTGTGCTGGTTGGATGGGGATTTCAGTTTTTGAAACTTCATCATGCTGCATGTTGATGATTTGTGCAATGTCCTGTGGCTTCTAAAAAGTTCCAAATTTAATTAGGTGGTGAAAAAATAAACATCACAACTAAATCTTACTTAGAGTCTCAGAAACAAATTGTTTTGTGGAACAATTATGTCTTGAACTAATGGTATCCTCTCTACAATTTCTCCCCTTCACCTTTGTTACTTTTTGAGTAGCTTTTATTGGCTCCTATTTCTTTACTAAACTTTTAAACATTTTCCCATCATAAAAACTACTTCTTACACCTATGTGACATAGCATATCAGATTTCTATGGGTTTAAAAAGCTTCTTTATGCTAGTGTTTCTTAAATTATATTTCTAAAGAAGACCCTCATTTGCAGTCCACAACATCTTACTCTATTTGTTTGCATGCCCACTAGCGTCTCAAATTCTAAAGACTCATCATGGAAACTTCTGATTTTTCTATGCAAACATTCATATACTTCCTAAGCTTGACAACAACTTTGTTTTTATTTTTTCAGCAAATGGCTCTTGCCATCTACTAAGTTTCTCCAAGAAGAAAATATTGTCACATACCACAACAGTAATATCCTTAAATCATAACTTGGATCATATCTCTCTACTCAATAAACTTGCTCAGTGTCTTGTATTTTATTTGAGCATATAAAACATTGTTTTCCCACTTGAATATAAGCTTTGCGAAGACAGGAAGAATATATATTTTGTTGACCCATCCTGTAGCACAAATCTGATGAAACAAAATCAACATTCCAGGACTTTAAAATAAAGGAAGCTATGTGAACTACATTATTAAAATGTAGAAAGATCATTCAGGTGCAAATATCTCCCAAACGAAGAGTCAGTACTAGGACTTAAGAGGATTGAATTTAAAGAGAATTTTAAGCATTTCTGTCATTGTTAATTGATTTTTCTCCATGTTAAGTATATTGACAAATCAATATTAAGAAATACAGGAAAAATTACAATCATTGAATTCACCAACTATCAACCTCTTGAGCAAACAAAGAAAACACTAATATTAACTCAAAATGGATCACTGAATTAAATATAAACCTAAAAGTATAAGACAAATCATGTTAATGGGTGTCCACTTGCTCTAGGAGGTTCTTTCCTCCAATGAATTGTTTTTCACCTGTGTTAAATATTGGTTGTTAATTTGCATAGTTCCATTTTAGTCTTTCACTATTGAGTATAATTTATATAACAAACCTTCAGTTTTCTTAGCAGGTGTTCTATCATTTTAGCAACACCTTAGCCCTTATTTTAGGCTGGCCTGAGACTGTGATTTTCCTACCTATACCTTCCTCCTAGATAGAATTATAGACATGTACCACCAGGTCTGGCTTCCTAAATGTGATAGAGTCTTGCTAACTTTTTTGCCCAGGATGGCGTCACACCAAAATCCTCCTGATCTCCACCTTCTGAATAGCATGAATTACAGTCATGTCTCACTACATCTGTCCCTTGGCTACTTGATTTCAAATGAACAATTCTGAAGAGGTACATTTTCACAGATGTTTGCAATCAGGACTGAATCCTGGGTGCCCACAGTGGAAATCAAGTCAGTCACATAATTGATTTTTCTTTCAAGTCCAACTTTCATGGTAACTCAAATAAACATTGGTGATACAGTACAAAATATGTTAAAAAGAATTTTTATAAAGGTGGTATATATATATGTATATATATATATACATATATATATATATACACAGAGAAAGAGAGAGAGAGAGAGAGAGATTTACTCCTATATCCATCAGCAAAAATGACTATCAAATGATATGTCACTGCTGTTAACATCTGAAGGTATAAATATGGTCTCCAGAGGATACAATTTTATAGGTTTATAGACAATGTGATTCTACCTGAGGTGTTTATTTAATTTAAAAAGCAGCCATGCATGGTGGCTCATGCCTGCAATTTCAGCACACAGAAGGCAAAGATGGAAGGAATGTAGTTCAAGACCAGCTGAGCAAAAATTTAGGAGGATGTTATCTCAAAAACAAGGCATGCAGAGTGGCAGGCTCATGATTCCAGCTAAGGAGCAGGTGGAGGCTGGAGGATTATAATTCCATGCAGGACCAAAGATCAAGACCCTGTCTTAAAGATAAAACTAAAGCAAAAAGGGCTTGACTATGGCTTAAGTGGTAAGCCACCACTCCAGCAGCACCACCGCCCCACAAAAAACATATATCTATGTAAAACAGGCAACTTAGATTATATTTAAGGCAATACAAAATTTATCCCTAAATATAAAAAAAATCTGTTTTATGGGCACCTACATTTGAAGGGAAATTTGAGTTGGACTTTAACATTGACATTTGTAAAAGATTTAAGAAACCCATCTACACATCTCACATTTTCTTCATGTCTAGTCCAGTTCTGTTTAAATTATAAAATGAGAAGATGGAAGGGGCAGCAAAGAGAACGCATGGGTCACTAGAAGTTTCTAGTACCCAACTTGAAGTAGATGTTAGACCAAATTTTAGTGATGGGCATCTGCCGAGCATTGGTAAGGCACTTTTTATTTAGTATAAAAATAAAATGAGCTAGCACAGCTCAGTGATGTAACTTCATTACTATGTTTACAATATTAAAATTAACTCTGGGTTTACATTCCTGAAGGACACTTAGATATCATTCAGTTAACTATCTCCTTCAAAACAAAGCATCATTCATGGATTTTAAGACTTTCAGGCAAGTGGCAAAGTCATTATTTGTATAAATACCTTTGTCAATGTCTGTGCCAACAGAAAAAAACCTATGTATTTAGGATCCAACCTTCTTTCCATGACAATTCTTTCTATAGCAACAAAATATCATTGAAATTAATTTTATTTTGATAAGTATATATTTATAATTTGAATTACAATTGCCATTGAAGAAAATAATGTCCCACTACTTCTATTTAGGTCAAATAAGATAATTTCAGATTATGACATAAACTTCACAAGATCAGGAATGTCTCATTTATACTCTTGTTAAAAATCTTCACATAATGTTTAATAAGCATCTGACAGAAATAATTGACAGACTATAACAATTTTATGTGAATTAACGTGAACGTAATTCAAAGGACCAGCATGAAATTCAGTGTAACGTTTAAGTCTTTGTGGTAACATGTCTTTTCTACTTTAACAATGGCAAGCTTTACTGAGTTCAGTTTTAATTAAAATAGTTTACACTATGCTGAATGTAATTTTTAGGTGTAATGCTCATACACTTTATTAAAAATAATTTTGATTACTTCTTTTCAGGAGAAGTTTAGTTGTCAGATTTCCCTGTAGGAAGTGTCAGAAGCAGGCAGAACTATCTGCCCAGAGAACTGCATAGCTGAATATTTTTGCCCGTAAAGTTTTTGAACATGATTGCCTAGTGGAGGCCTGGGGTCGTGTTAATTCAAGTGGGGTCAGCTATAAAGTGAAAGTCTTATTCATTTAGGCTGTGCCAAAATTCTCAAAACTTTGTGAATATATTGAAGAGACTTGTACTATTCAAAAGCTCATATTCTACTTCACAATCTTATTCCCACACGAACTTTAGAAACAATACGGAATATTGTTATGTGTGTCTCTGTGTGTGTAAAGTTATAATCTGATCTCTATAAAGTTTGTAAAGTAGATTCCTAACAGGTTCATCCATCAGAAGGAGGTCTTGATGAGGTTACTAAATTTTCAGTATTTTTGCCTCACTCTTATGTGCCCTGGGACTCCCTTTCATTTTCTTGAATCTTTACCTCCCAAACTCAAAGCAATGATAGAAGGAAAGTGCTTAGCAGGTAATAACCGACCCTGTGCTGTGTAGTGAAGCAGGACCATCTGTCAGTGTTCTCTTCGTAGAAAGAATGTGAAATCAGGACAGGACCTGCCCTTTTCTAATTTTATTGGCTGGCCAAGTGCTCCATTCCTCCCACTACTCCATTAAAGAAATACGTTTTTACCCATAAACTTACAGACAAAGGTCCATCTTCTTATACTTACAGGACAGACTTCACGGGAGTATGACATAGAGTTATAGGCTTAGACATCACACTTGTTTTAAAATTCTGCTCTCACTAAATTGAAATTCTGAATAATGTTTTAAGGAGGGAAACTTCATTTTTAACTTTGAATTGGGCATAGAAAATTGTGTAGCTAGTCCTGGGTACCCAGGTCTTTAATTTTATTGACACCACTCATGAAAATCTAAAAACATGACTCTTTTTCATGACGCAATCCACACTAGGCAGCATGAGCGAGATTGTGCTAACGTTAGGAACTATGACCTAGTGATGTTAAAGCAAAGATGATTTCCTGGCCATGCTACACAATAGCTTTGCATCCATCACCGATCATCAGATGGGGAGTGCTTCACTTCACTCTGTTATTCCGAATTTCTATTTCTAAAATATTTGTAATCATTTTAAAGCAACATATGCAACACAGAAAGATTCAATGACACAGTGATCAGAACCCCTTTTCTTAGAAGACAAACTTCTTTTTTGTTTTGTTTGCTTGTTCATTTGTTTTTTCACAGGCTCTCACAATGGTAGCTCAAGTAGTCCTGGAACTCTCTGGGCAGCCCAGGCTGGCCTTGAACTCATGATCATCTTGCTTCAGACTTCCCAATACTGGGATTACAGGTGTGCACCACCACAACAAGATGCAAAACTTCTTCAGTAACAAGAAACACCGACTTTCCCATTATGAAAGCTCTTATGGCTTTCACTGCTGAAAAGTGAATAAAGGGCTAGAAAAGATCTTTTCTCACATAAAATTTATGCTATTGAAAAACAGTTGCAAATGCTAAATTATAGATGATTTTTTAATCATTGTGGTCCAATACCAGCAAAGGTACTTCAAATCCAGCCTTGGGGTGTTCTCACAGTGATTTGTACCCTGAGGCTAACATTGCTTTACTGTTTCCAAAAGGAACTGTTACTTAATGTCACTTCCTGTACTTTGAAATGGCGGGTGGGCGTGGAGGGGCATCCCATCCAGTCATCAACACCACAAGAGTCCTGGTCAGGTCTCTTCACTACTCTCCAGTCCACAGTGCAGCCATTGGGTGCTGATTTCGAATCTTAGAATTACCATGGAGTTCCTCATCTTCACCCAGGCGCCTCCCTCTGTTCAAATGCTTTAGTGTGCCCTGCCTTTCTCCTGATCTACTCATCTTATGTGGGTAATGCCTTCTTTGAGTTTCACATAAAATGTTGCTTCTTAGATGAAGATGTGGCAGATTCTGGGTGTCCTGGGTGAAGAGCCCTCTTCTTGGATCCCAGCTGTCCTCTCGCATTCCACCACAGCACACATTTTCTGATGTACTCAAGAGTTGATCGAATCAAGTGTTCATTTTTAATTTGGGAATAGTATTTGTTATTTGACGTAATTCTATATGCTCACATTTATATGAAGGTTTGGCTATAACTGAAAAAGAAAAGGAGTTGTGTATGGCTGCTTTTATTTCCATTACATATAAACAATGCAGACTCTGTTCTACTGGAAGCCATTATGCCTAGAGAAGCAATATTCAGCAGTGGCTTGGAAGTAAACTGATAATTCAAAGGTTGATGGTTCTATTACCTCTGCATCCAAGGTGATCTACGACTATCTGTAATCACTTTGTGTTCTTCAGGCACATTTTGCTTATTTTAAAAACTAGAGTGATAGAATGGCAGACAGGCATAATGGCAAAATTCCTTTCGAGAGGCAATTGCAAGTTTGGAATCTGTCTTGGTGTGTCACCTTGGAGAGTCCCTCATGTAACTTCCTTCTTGGTTTCTTTTGCTGTGAAAAAAGTTTAATAATATCTATCTTATAGAGTCATTGTGAGTATTACATGGAAACTCTACAGCTACCTAGAGTGCAAATTATAAAGAGTTATATATAAATGACAAATAAAAGTTTTGCTTAAAATATATTAGATCAAACAAAATATATTAGACCACCAAAATTACCTTGTTCCCTGAAAACAATTTGTCTTCTAGAGTATAAAATTTATTACACTGTATATGTACAGATATACCCACATGCATAAACATCAAATTACATATATATCAGGAGCATATATTGAAAGAGATGATGTGTGCTTAAGTATAATATGTGTATACTCATGTATACACACACATAAGTAAGTCTTATTATTTGATGCTATATGCTTACTAAATGCTTTGGGAAATAATTATAATAATAAATTCACTAATTTCCTACATAACTGTATTTGCCTATGGTCTAACATAGTCTTGGAGATAATTTTACTGCTACTAAAATATTTGTGTCATCGCTTTGATGCATTGAAAAATTTACAAGAAGTAATGTAGACATTTATTGAAATAATGTTCTTACCATGATTTTCATCACCCATTATTTCAGCACCATGCCTGGGTTTTTTATTTTACCCCTTTCTATTTAAGTGTACAGAGTGAAGTCCAGGATTAAATAGAATGTTTCACTTAAGTGAATCAATTTCAGTGATCCATGAAGAACCATACAATTGCAAAGAGGTGACAATTTTATATGACCCAAGATGTTACACAATATGTTACACTGGACAATTTTAGTCATTTTGTTTATGTAATTAGGAATTCTATGTACCCATAAAAGTAAAAGACCTCAGAGGATGCATGATTAAAAATAAACATGATATAGGTATTCACCACACTTGTAACAAATCTTCCAGGAACTGTCACTGTGTTGCAGACATGAAGGTCCAAGTTAAGGAAGTCTCTTTTCTCCAGGTACATAAACCCTCCTATGGCCATGTCTGTGAAGGTGACAAAGGAGAGGAGCTGGCACACCATTGTTGTACAGTCTCCATGCTCTATCCCATGGGAGAGCTGTCAAGGATCTGAGTCAGATGCAAACCAATTCAGAACTTCAAAGTGTACCATTATCAAACTTCAAGTCAGTTTTCTTCTCTGTGAAGTGTAAACTCCTACAACAAGACTTTCTCATACAAAAATTCAAATCCATTTTTATTGTTCCACTATTTTATTTTATCTTTGATTTTTCATGCATTAATAATATAAGGGGTTGCGTTGTGATAATTCAAAACATCTGTTCAGCATACCTTGAGCCAGTTTCACCCCTCCATTACATTCCTGTCCCCTTGACCCTCTTGCCGCCTGTCTCAAAGTGTTCAGTGGGTTTCATTGTGCTGTCTTCACATGCATCTGCATCACACACTTCCATCTCTACCCCCATCAGAGCATCCTTTGTAGCTACACTTCCACCCATGGGATCTAGAACAAACTATCATGCCTGAAGACATACTTTTGCACTTTCACATTGTAAGAAAATTGAACTTATTGAAAAGGAATCTAAGTAGTCAAAAGTGCATAACCTCATACCCCTTTCTCTCAAGATAAAAATCATAATACTAGTTTCTTTTAAAACCCATCTTGCCCTGGAGTTTCTGTGCAATGTAGACCTTTAGCTGACCACTATTATGTTTCTTAGTTATTGTAATACATCCCAAGGGAGGTTAAAAATTAGGTTTCTCTTAGCCTTTTAGGATAGAGGAATAATATAACATCATTATTTATTAGCTACATATAAACTGCTTTTAATAAGCAATTCCAAGAACATAGGAGTATGTACATGTGTTTTCTAGTGAAAAGTGAAATATGTTTAAGACATAGTTGAAAAAATAATTTTAATATCAATTTTTTCTAAAAAATATTGTTTCCTGTACCACTGTCAGTTCTATAAATGAGGTTGCAATGTATTTCTCTTCTGAGGGCATCACTTTCCAGTATTCCTAGCATACATAATGAAAAATCTATATAGTTTTATGAGTATAAGAAGGGCATGATAATAAAAACAAAAACAATTTGAGCTATCACTGTTGGATAACAGATTACATTTTGGACAGACAACTTCTCAGGTCACATTTTTGTTGTTCAGATGAGTTTCATGAGTTTCTGTGAAGTCTTCTTTTCCCAGTGAATTTTGATCTTATGGGAAATATCCTATGTTGTTCAAGTCAAAAAGATGTGTATCATGTTGTGTTTAGTTTTTTCTTTATTGAAACATTTCTATTCACATTATCATATCTTTTACTAGAAATTTTCAGTGCACTTTAGAAAGAAGATCACATTTCAAGACCTTACAATTAAAGGATTTAAAGATGAGAAAGCTACAGGCATGATCACTGCTTTTAATATATCTTTTCACTAAAATTACTTAGAATGGTGTATGTTTGCGTGACTGTATCATACTCTCCGTATTTTAATATGTCATGTAAGTGACATCCACATATATTTCTCTACTATGGAAACTTCGCTTTAATGAAAAAATTGTAGACCCTACACTTACATATGGTTTTTCATAATTTGTAATAATGTATTTATGATTAATGTGTGATGCAGCAGCAAACCTTGTCCATTTAAAAAATAATTTTAATGATATTGCATAGTGTCTAAGCATACAATTAACATATCTATTATTCATTAGGTATGAAAGTGTGAATTCAAGTATAAGTATTATACTAATAAGATGTGTTTGAATTTTTATCGTACACTTTATTTTCTTTATACCTAGTATTGCACATTATTAGTATCTCTGCATGTTTTCCATTTGTTGTATGGATATTTTTTCTTTTTGATCAACTTTAAGTGTGTCATTACTGTTAAAAACTACCTCAGACTGGTATAATCCTGGCTGATGTCTATTAAAATTTTAAACTCTAGTCTTTCAAGTTTGTACTCAAAGCCACTCATTTGAAAAAAGTTAATCTTTTTCAGACAAATTTCAAAAAGAATTAACAGAGATTGTTCATGACCTTTTCAAATAATCACATCTGAGCTTTTTTCAGTTGATTTTTCATGTATGAGTGAAATTAAGTAACAATGTGATTTCTAACAGGAAAAAAGAATATTTTGAATCATAAAACAGGATTTAGAATTTTTTCTGTTCAGGTTTATGAAAACTTGGGTTTCATATCCTAAATTAACTTGGGTTTTTGAGTGCAGTCTCAGATTAATGACTTGTCTCCTAAAACGCTAGTGTTACCGTATTGATTCTAGACTTTCTCTCTGTTTTCCCCAAGGAGTTTCTGAATGACATTTCCCCAGACTCTAAACCTAATACCCCCTTTCCCAATACTGATACCTCCTGGAGGTGGGCCATGTCTGCAGGTTGTCACAAAGATTTCTGAAGAAAACTACAGCAAAACAGTGCTCTGGTTTCTGCCATGCTTGATATGTAGGAAGTGCATCTTAAAAATACTTTGAAATAACTCACATGTTCTGAGAAAGGTCTCATGAAAGTTCTTTCATGATTAGATGTTAGGTGCCCTATATAAAGGTGTCATACTCTAGGACTAATTATGAACTCAATATTCTGTGATACTTATGTGGGTGACATAAGATGTAATATTAGTAACATTTATGATAATATTGTGAAATTAACACAGTGAAGCCTACTTCTTAAAGCCAAGACACATACACCTGAAAAAGCAGCTTGTACAAGTGTTTTTAAAATTTAAAGAAAGCCTTATTACTGGAGAAAGAAATTCCATTCATCACCTGTTATTGTTTGATGCTTACAGCTTTCACTTCTGCAGCATTTTTCAAACTCTGTCCTAAGCACTTTACAAAACTGACCTCAAGCGTTTTCACAGATCCCACAGCACAAGTGTATTCAGTCATCCCGCCTGAACACAAGAAAGCCTGATAGCATAGTGAGTACAGAGTCGGGATTCAAACTCAGATCTGCTGCCTGCAGAGGCCGAAGGCTGACAGTCTCCTGGCAGTAACCAGGAGACTAACAAGGAGAGGAGCATGTCAGAGGTCCTCACAGAGGAGACATCCTTAGGTCTCTGTAGAGAAGGACAATGGGAACCTTTAGCGTACTGGGTTTCTCTTTACTTAAGATTGTGGTATCAGAGGGTAGAATGTCTTTAGTTCATTCCCAATACTGCCAAAAAAAACCCTCAAAATGTAGGATTTATGTTCATTTTTCATAATCAAAATATTGCATTAAATGTAATGATATTGATTTTTCAGTTTTTTTTTTTTTTGGCAAACTAAATATTGTGCTTATGGAAAATGCCATAATTACTTCACCTCAATCCCAGAACTCACAGAGCAGTTTTTGGTTTGCTTGGTTATGTGCCTTTTGAAATTTATATTATTAATGTTTTAATTTACAAAAGCAAAAATTGTACATATTGATGAGGTAAAATGTGATGTTTTAAAAGATGGGTTAAATAACTGAAGTGATATATTCATTGCCTTGATTACATAGGAACGTTTAAAATCTACTCGCTGCCATTTTAAAATATACACTCCATGATTATTACCTATGGTCCCCACACTGGGTAGCAGATCACGGAATGTCGTGTCCCCTTTTGTACTGGGACTTTGCTCCTGGACCAACACATACCCCTTTCCTCCTCCCGCCCTTTTGTGTTAATCCCTTCAGGTGCTTCTACTGCCTCCTGGAGGGCAGAACTGAACTGGGATGCAGATAGGCATGCAAAACAGACTCAGGCCAACCTTACAGGGAGAACCCCTCATGCCCCAGTGCTGCTGTGCAGGACCCAGGGTGAGTGAGCACTTGAAGAATTACAAAAGGCTTGATGATGCTCATTTATTGGATTCAGCCATGGGGTCAGATTGATGGTACTTTCAATTCCATTTCTACCTCCATTTTTCAAGTTTTCACATCTGTTATGATGTTCACTTTGAATGTTTCTTTCTATGCATTTTAGGAATCTGACTGCAAGCATAACTTTCCCAGGGTTGCCATAACAGATTATCACAAGCTTTGAGGCTTAAACTGGCTGCTCTGTATTTTCTTACATTTCTAAGGCCAGAAGACCAAAGTCAAGGTGTTGGCCTGGCCTGGTCTTTCTGATGATTCTAGAGAAGAATTCTCCCTTGGGGCCTCTAGCTTCCTCAGGGAGTCATGCCTCACGCCAGTCCTCTTCTTCATTCTCACATAGCCTCTCTCCCCTGTGACTCTCCCCTTTTATCTCTCTACTTTCTCCTCTTTTTATGAAGGCATATTTCATTGAACTTAGGACTCATTGAGAATGATCTCATCTCAAGATCTTCCACTTTCAACCATCAAAATATATGACCTGAGTAAAATAATGTAACTATTTCAACAGCAGGCAACAGCATCAGAAAAGGGCAGGAAGAGAATGAACAGCATCAAATGCATCACCACCTTGGTGGTATCTTGTTAAACACCAACATTACATCATTTATTCTTGCAAAGAAGTGGTAACCACAAAGCTTCATTGCCCCAGCACAAAAAAGGAGAAATGCAGTATATGAATTCCATTCCTTTTGCAAAAGTTATGGAAGAAATTCATTTTGGAACATTATAAGGTAGTTCAGTTTATATTAGACATATTTCTATATTTCTGGATCTTTAAAATTATTTCATTAAATTTTCTCAAGTGTATTTTTAGTGTACACACTAAGTATTTGTACAATACATTCATAAGTAGTTGAGATTTTATTTCATTTTACACCTTGGTTAAAGTTTTATTTGAACTAAGTTCTAGTTTAATGATGCATTATGGAGAAATAATCTTTTTTAAACATATTTTACAGCCTCTCCCTAAATTGGAATTGATCCCAAAAGGCAGATTTTCTTTTCTTGTTTTTGTGTTTCAGCCCTTAATACCTTGCTAAAGCTTATCAATAAATATCCCACAATAAGTAATAACATCATAAATATATTCAATTATTACTTCTATGATTTCATCACATTTAACTGAGAGACAATGACAATTTATGATATGGAGTAGGAAACTCAAAGAAGCCAACAAAAATATTTAGCATGTATTGTTTGCCTTAACTCCAGATCCAGCTAGGTTGCCGTGTGTTTGATCTTCATAAATGATCAAGAAGTTTGGACGCCAATCATTTCATCACCATAAACTCCCTCACCACTCTGGACTTTATTTTAACAATTTCTGTTTTGCTGGAAACAGAGGTCTCAAAAAAAAAAATGGAGAGAGAGAGAGAGAAGTATTTAAAGTCAAAAAGAAAACAATTTTAAGCTTTCAAACCATACATAGAAAAATATTTAGTTTGAAAACCAGATAGTTTCATCTCTTTAAACACATTGCTGATGGGTCTTATGTAAACCTAAAACTCACTTATTAGTCTTTGTCATTAACTTGTAAACTTCTATTTTCAAGGGATTAATTTTAATTTGACTGTTTTAACACCAATATATTCTTTCTCATAAAAAGCATATTTTGGATTATGATTTGTTCTCCCAAGACATCTAAATTTAGTTAAAGTTTTATTTGAACTAAGTTCTAGTTTAATTATGTATTATGGAGAAATAATCTTTTTTAAACATATTTTGAATGAAACTAAATTTCATTTAATTATGAGAAAAATGGAATGCAATTTCAACTTTTCTTTCCAAACTTGATATCTGTTTTTCTTTCAAGATAATGTATTTCGAATTCAGATGATGTGTGACAAAACATATCAACCAACTTGGAACACAGAAATCGTAACAGCAGTACAACCACCAAGGCTTACTCCCTGCTTACTAAATGTCACGCTTTTGTAAGTCATTCATACATGTTGTGTTGTTTACCTTCAACACAGTCCTGTGAGTTACAGATTGTTTATAGTCCCATTTTACGTGGGAAAATAATAATGAGACATCAAAGTATTAAGTAACTTTCCTAAGAGCACATCGTTAGGAGTGGGGGATTTCAACATCGAGCAAGATACCAGATGGCATATGTATATAACTACTGCACAAACTCCACTTCTAAGACAGTGAGTGCTTATGTGAGGGGTATGTGTGTGTGCATATTTGTCTCTGTGTATGTTTGTGTGTGTGTCTGTGTGTATTTGTGTCTCTGTGTGTGTTTGTGTGCGTGTCTATGTATTTGTGTGTGTCTCTCTGTGTATTTGTTTGTGTCTCTGTGTGTCTGTGTGTCTCTGTGCATGTTTGTGTGTGTGTCTGTATTTGTGTGTATGTCTTTGTGTGTTTGTGTGTGTGTGTGTTCTAAACAACCTGCTGGGAAAAGTCAGCATGAGTCTGTAATGGAGATAAAAACTATTTTCAGCAATATCTTTAAATTATGTTTGTAACTGTCAGTTCTTCAATGCTACACAATAGAAAATATGCACAATATCAATTAGTATCTACATATTTTGAATTTGAAGAAAACTATCTTTTTTCAAAAAGTTGTGGAGCATAGACACTGCCCATGAATTTATAGATCTAGAAAAACCTTTTAGCAGAATTTATTTTTAGAGTTACATGCTTGATTGTGTAGGCCCACAAGTACTGTTTAATAGAACTTACTTTTAGAGTTTTGTGCTGAGGACCAATTCCTATATATGTCTGACCTTGGATTGTCTACAGCGAGCACTGCTTTTGGAGGAATAAATGTGCTAGATAATAGCTACCTACTCCAAACTTCTTTTGATACTATCTGTTAAATTTCTTGATTTTTCTTTACAATATGAGTGACACTTACAGTCCCTATTCACAACTTAAGTCCACAGCTGGTTCATGCAAAATAAGCCATTTTGTCGTCCATCTGCTCTAAGAAGAGATTTGTAACTGTGCACAGCTCAGACAGTACTACTTTATCACTACAGTTGCAATTTCTAAATAGATTTCAAAAATAATGATGTTCAGTTTCTACTTTTAGATACCAGTGAGATAACACCTGTCTAGACAGATGGTCTCTGGACTGTGAAACTAAAGACAGCTGAGAAGCAGAAAAAATCAAGCTGGAGACCAGTGTGAAACCATTAGAATCTCTTGTGGAAACCTTTTAGTCCCTGAAAAACACTTTCTATTAAAGACATGTGGGAAACTCAAGCATGCGATGAACAGGAGGTGTGGACTAAAGAAGTTGAAAGAAAAAAAACATGCATAAAAGGCTGGAGAAAAGTGCCATTCTTGTCATTTCTTGAACAATTAATATTTTGCATCAAACACTCTAGGACTGTGACTCTGTCTGAGAGAAGAACAGTTGTCACTACCACTCTCATTGCAGTAGTCAGCCAAGGAAAACCTCCTAACAAGAAACCTGTTTTTCTTTTTATCTCATTTTCCCTTGTAGTGTGGTGACCTTATCAGTCTTTCTGCTCTGGTGTTGGGGTCCATATTGGTAGAACATTGTTCTGGATACCTCGAGGAAATAATGCAGATTTCCATCCTGCACTGCTGTAGTTCTACTGCCTTATATAGTCTACTTTGTTAAATGTACACAGTCCAAGGTTAGCAATAACATATTCTTCTTTTGAGAAAATGGCTTTCGCAATGGAAATTCGTCTGCTCCAATCTACTTTATAGACCAAACATACATCACTAAATATCACTAAATCTATCTATCTATCTATCTATCTTAAAATCTATCTATTATCTACCTATCTATCTAGTATCTCTCTCTCTCTACCTCATCTATTATCTATCTATATATCTATCTGGTATCTATTTTATATCAAACCAGAATGTTGAGCTCTGTGGGTTTTATTGAATTCGTGAATGATAAACTTAGATCTGGCCTGGTAGCTGTTAGTTAATTATTTACTTGGCAAAGGAACCCATTGTTTCCCTCTCAGGTACTTATAGGGTAAATGAGGTGTACAGAATTCCTTATTTTCTAAAAGATTCCACTCATCTCAAGGTTATTGCATCTTAAACTTTGATGGTTCTCACTCAAAAAATATGTATGGGTAAATTAGCATATATCTTAAATATAGCATATTATATTTAATATTACTAATTACATATACTAATTGGTATTACTTTTAATATGTAGTATAAAATAGTAATGAATGTAGTTTCTAAGAAATTGTTGTCTTCTAGTTTATTATACTGATTTATCTTCTTTCCAGACTGCTCTTGTGAATATGGAAACTAACATTTTATCTTCAGCTAATTCAGGTTTCAATACTCAGATAATAACATTATCCAATTTTAATTATGAATTGGTTTTCTTATAGAGGAATGATAGAAGTACCTAATAGTCAGATAATTTTCATAACTAACATTAGGCAAACCCTGTTCCTAAAAATAACAAATATCTTTTCACATTTTAATCATTATCTCATATTAATTATACACATAATGGCTTAAGTTTTCAGAAATAAATATATGTAGAGGTCTGGTTAGGGATCCTAACAGTGATTTACCCAGAGATATTACTGTATAGTAAAGAAATGCTTTAACAAGTCAACATACTAAGAAATTCATCATCTCTATTTACATACCAGATTTTAGAAGTATGAAAAAATCCATCAAAAAATTTCTCTATGATCTTTAGAACTAAATGAAATATCTTCTGTATTATAAATTATTATTATTTATTAAATTAATGGTCTATACCATCATACCATTTTTTTTCTTTTCCTGGGTGGACATATATCATCCCAAGCACATCTTACTTTTGTAATAGTATGTCATGGTCAATGATCTTAACATATTTTTATACCTCTTCAAGATAAAATAATTGTTAGAGAATATATGTTTGTGGTACTGGATACTGGATTAAAATACAGAAGGTAACATTTGACTGAAGGATTTACAAATGGTTTTTTCTGTACATTTCTCTGAATAAATTCTTTGGATTATCAGAAGAGGGAACTCAATGTCCTTGTTTGAATGTTTGAATGATCCATAGATGTAAATATATATTACTGCAGACACTCTACTTGCAAATATGAGTAGGATTTATGATATCTAATGACATGAAATGTAGCACACTATATAGGTACACAATAAACATAATCATGACTTTATTACTCCCATAACATAGATAAAACATTTCACCTAATTAAATTTCTAAGTTGAGAACTGCAGAGCTTTTGAAACAGTTTAGAAATTATTACCTGTAAAGTATATCAGCAAGAGAGCTCAAGTCTACTATTTAAGAAACTTAGTTCCAAATGCATTCCATTCAAGCATGAAGATAGTGAGAAAAATCAGAAAAAAACATTGTTATTTCCACCTTTGGCTGAGTTTTTGAGTACCATGTTGAAAAACTTGAAATATTTTTGTGCAATAAAATCAAATCATAGCTTAGTCCCAACAAAGAAGGCTTGAAAAAAGAAAGCAGGACAGAGTTCCAATTGCAAGGTTCCTGAAACCCTGGACAGCGTCACTAAAATATTGTACATTGCACCACTTATTTTTCCTATCTTGCACCACTACCTTGGGGATCAAGTGAGCTGAAGCCTGAGAAAGCACTTGAACTCTGTAAGGTGACAGACAACCTATGACAGCATTGTCTTCTGAAGCTCTCTTCTTAAGAGGAAATGCTTATTTAAACCTAATTCCCACCTTCCAGGCTGATTTTAAAATACTGATCAATTTCATTTTTTCCCAAAACAGAAGCATCACTTATTGCCACCAAAGTTGTATTATTGTTTTCAGCCTCAATACAGTCTATCAAAACCAAAAGTAATTGCATAGAAATGAACAAATTTTATTCTAAATTAGGCATTTTTACCAATTCTAATAGCTTGTTATCTAGCTCCAACTATTTTTCAAAACCAATGAACTTTAATGTATATGAAGATATTTTTATCACATTATTTTCACAGTTGGATACATTTATTTAACCAGTAGATATTTTTCAAAGGAACAAAAGCATTTCTACTGAAGTTATTGCAAAATGTTAATTCAACTAAAATATTCTTGTTTAACTACTCTTGCAAATTAAATACAATTTAAATATTGATGTTATTTGAATAAAAGTAAATGAATATCATTACATCGTATTTAAAAATCAATGTATTTTAACAGAATAGATGAAAATGAGAGCTATGTACATGTTGAAATGTTATGAATTGCTAATATTGCCAAAAGTCATGTCATAGTTTTTAATATTCCCATCCCTGCACTAGACAAAAAGTCCATGGCTACTAACTGCTTATAGAAAAAGTCAAAAATACTTACTTAGCTTGCCAATCAAATCTCTCCCTGAACCACGGGTCCAATTTTGCTCATCAGTTCACCCCCCTCTCTCCACACTTACACACCCAAGGATTGTGCATCTCAGCTTCCACCACTACACAGGGACTCCTATAGCTATTAGTTTCCTGATCCTTTGTACCTGGCCTGATGATAAGGTATTTTTATGTCTCATGTCTCACCTGCATCTTCACAGTGTTTTTCTGATCTTACTCTTTTTTGATTGGCATTCAATATACCACTCAAGGTCCACAGAAAATGCTAGTTTTATATACTGAAATGAACCACTTCCATAGAAGAATGTAATTGTGATGCTCTCAACTTTCATTACACTGTAGTTATTGATGCATCTATCTGTTGCCATTTTGCATTCTTGAGGAGAGAGTTCATAACCTGTCTTTTACAGAAGCAAATATAAAAATTTTAAATATGTAATAATAGAAGGGTAAGAGTAGAGAACCCCGACTCCACATCAGGTAAAACATTTTCCACATCATACGTATTTTAGATCGGTGAAGTTTTTATTTGTTTTATACTATCATGATTTGATATTTTTTAAAACACATTCCTAGAGTATCACAGAATACACTTAAGTTGGTAACATGCATGAATGTAAGGACTATAGAGACCACAAAGGAAAATATGTCCTTAAACTATTTGTGTTTATCACAAATCTCTTTTCTCACACAAACGTTACTGCACTGACTGATCACGCACAACTTCACTACAGAGATAGTAGGCGGCTCTTTCATATTCTTTGGGGAGTGCACAGTAAAATCTTGTAATTTTCACCTATTACTGCCATTCTTCCTTGCTGTGTGGAGCATCCCTACTTTACCATCAACAAATACTGTCACTACTGCTCTTCTCCTGGTGTAAATTTTTCTTCTCTCTTGTCATGGCTATCTTCCAATATGTCTGCTGTCTGCTTCAGCAGTCTTATCTTCTACAGATTCTGAAAAAGACATTTCTATTCTTCTCCACACAGCACACCTTTAACCCTTAAGATCATATTTCTTCCTTAAGATGGCTGGTTTACCAGAAACTACAACTTTTCTACCAGGAAGTGATGTTGCATTAATTTATTCATTTATTTATTTAGTAAGTTTTCGGCATCTCTAGTATCTTTTGAAAGTCCCAGCTCCAGATGTTAAGATTTCATATTTGCTTATGGCTATATCCAGATGCTCTCAGACAGGATCAACGCTTCAGATTCACATTAGTTTAAATTATACATGGATAGTACTGGAAATAATTATGACATATTAATGAGATCAATCAATTATGAATTATATTGACAAAATGTTGTGATTACTGATGGTCCTCTTATGATAATTATAGATGTTAATGTACAAAATGACTTTTCTCTGTAGGATATTCAATAGGTAGTGACAAAAATGCAGACTCTTAATTCCGGTGGTGATAAGGGTTCTGAAGCTATATTCTTAAGAGATAAATAGCTGTACACATACCATCTAATTGGGTACGAACCGTTAATGTCAGAAGTCTGTCCACTAAATTTTGTTGATGATCCTATGTTCCATAAATCAATCGGTTATTTCTGAATAACTTCCAGAATGCTGGGTCCTTCTGTGATGTGATGGAGTATGGCTTCTAGCATGAAACCCACGAACACCATAGAAAGGGCATCGACTTGTAAGTCAGAGATCCAGACAAGCTATTCAATTCTCTCAGCCTCGGGTTCCTCATAAAGATAACCGTGCTTACCTTGATCTGTACTTCTCTGCCTTGGAATAAAATAAAAATAGAGTGTATAACTGGCACTTAGCTTTCTTAACACAGGCAACATTTAGTGGTGAAAGAAGACAACAGTTGGTTACAGATTAACTGGATTGCCACCACATATCAGCTATCAAAACCAAAGGCAGATATCAAAAAAGGAAAGTACCAAGAGGAACCCCTTCTCAGCCTTCTGGGGCTCTGTCCTGCACCTTATTTGACTTACCTTTTTCCTTCTACAACTCAGAGGTCTCTGCCCAGTGCACTGCAACAGGGATCAGAGGGGAATAACCTTTAAGGCTTACAGTTCACTTCCTTATCTTACTATGGTCTATTGAAATTAAGTTCAGTTCTAACAATTCTGAGAATTAAATCTGATTTGGGCTCCTGTGTATATGTGTGCATTATAAGTTTAAATTAGAGAACATTTGTTTCCTCCACAAGCCAGGAATTGGAGGAAAATATCTTCACACTTTATCCTGTACTCATCTTCCTATTCAGCTAACTTGTCTTCATTATATGACTCCAAGCAAAAAATCTACGCAGGTTATTTTCTTCAAATTCTACAAATCATACAATGCAGAAAAATTGAAAGTTACAGACCCATTCTTCAAAGAAGAAAATCACCATTTAGATTTCTTAAGACTTAACTGCAAAATAAGGTTTAATATTGGGGATTACTAAAACATTTACAGCACAAAGTAAAAATAACCCATAACATCCCCTAGAGGCAACTACTCTCATTATTATTTTATTTATTTATTTGTTTATTTTTGTGATACTGGGGTTTAACTCAGGGCTCACACTTGCTAGGCATAAATATGTTATTTTAGAATATGCTTATATTATTCAATAATAGATCTACATAACTTTTACTAAGTATAAATTTAGATCAGAACCACATCGTAATGATGTCATGGTATCCCACACTTAAGCTAATATGTGATATGTTAAGTTTTCAAGTGGGTTGACAGTATGATTTCTTCTAATTTTTCAACTATTGTAACTTTTGGCTCAATGAGCTCCATTATGCATACATCATTTTCAAATTTCCTACTTACTTTTTTACATTCCTTTAAGTACAATAGGTCAAAATAAATTTGAAACTTTAATTTTTAAGGTGAAATATTTTATTTTAATAATTTTCATAAATATAAGAAATTAAGTAAGTTTTAATCCCATACAAAAGGATAGAATTGTGATTGTTACATGTATCAGCTCAGATGTTTAGGAGATGTATTAAGTTTTACACCAGATTTTGAGTCCTGTTATAGTCTCGAACTCTCTTTCAGATTGTCATTGACTCTAATCTGAGGCACACTATTAATGTTTCTTTCCTTACTTCCTGTATTTCTTTTTCTTTCTTATTTTTTTTTGCTTTGCTTTGGTGGGACAGAGTCTTACTATTTAGCCAAGGATGGCCTAGAATTCCAGAGCCTCTGGCCTCAGCCTCCTATCTGCTGGGACTATAGCCATACACAACCATACCCAGCAACTTCTCTAACATTATCTTTAAAATTATTCATAGTGGTATTACTTTGGGACCTTGCCCATCAAACACTGAACATGTCAATCAAGGGTCATGATTTTTCACTGGCCCACTCCTTGTAAAAAATCATTCCTTGTTATGCATTTGCTCTAGTTAGTGTTGATGAAATCATGGAAGAAAAATATTATTGATATATCACTAATTTTATTCCAGGTACACTATACTTCATAAAGTAGTATTTTTGAAGGTTAATAAAAATTTATTATTTGAATGGCGTTACATCAATCTTGCAGAAGAAAAAGTTGAGATTTAGGTGTGTAACTGGTTGACCAAGTCATAAGTCCACTTGTGCAGGCTGTTGGCTTTTGTCCTGTGTCCATTCTGTCCTCTTCCCCTCGAAATGGGACTGGCTGGCTCAGGCTATGTGCCCTCAGCTGAAAATCGTAAACATTCTCTTCATTTCTTAAACTAAAAATAACATGACACATGTCTTAAATGGAGGTGTGTGGCTATATCCAGGGCTGCTCCGCTCTTTCTCCTTCCCTTCTCTTCTTTTTTAGGAGCCCTTGATATTTGGGGGCCTCTGCTCTTCCCCAGGGCTCCATGTGCAGGTGTGTTGGAGACATGCACTCTCTACTCACAGATGGCCGCCCCTCTCTCTTGGTGATGCCACTGCAATGCTCCCACCTTCTGCATCTTGTCAGCCTTTTGGACTTTGATTCAAAGCCACATACTTCCAACATACTCAGCCTTCCTTCCAACACAATCAGCACTCCCTCTCAAGATCCCCATTTTCTTCTACCTACCTGAGAGTTGAAGAAAACCTCAAGCTTTCACTTTCTTATTAAAGACCACAACCTTGATGTCAAGGCCAAAGGAACAATTTGTTCATCAGGCCATATAACTAGATTATAAACCAACATCTGCCAGTATCCTCTACGCAGCTCTGCTGATTACTCTCAGCTATGATTGCGATCTGAGACAGCTCAGTACCAGCACAGATGGGGCTATGTGCAACCTGGACCCAAGGCCAGTGGTGGATGCACTGGGAGGAGAGCACCGGGGACAGACATTGCCCAAGTGTGAACTGTGGATATGGGAGGGTTTACAGGAGTCACTCCCAAACTCACAGCTTCAGATTCCCTTAAGATCTGCTTTGAATATTTCCCCTCTACAAAGCCTATTCTTGTCATCCAGCTGGTTTTAGTCAGATGTAAGTTTAAGGAGCAGGACTTCTTGTAGGGCTTTGTCCAAAATGAAAACTCAGAAGGAATAGGGCAGAAGATATGAAGAATTTTAAGACAGTGACCATTTAGCTTGAAAGCACATGTTCCTTCTGATCCCAGGACCAGTGTGGCTCACAGCCACACTGAATCTCCTGAAGCAAATCGTCTGGAGGAAGAGTGGATCTTAGGATAAATAAGGTTTCTCTACTTTTTATTTCAAATGAAAAGCCTTTGTCATTCTGCAGCCTCAGATAACAGAGGTAGCTTCAATGCATTTTAAAACATAGCTTTCTCCAAATTGAATTCAGTCCCACTAATATTAACAGAGCAGTTATTTTATACAGGGAACCATGCTTATTATAAGAAAAGACAAGGCATGCCCTAAAAGAGAACAAAGAATAGTCTTGGGGAGAGGATGGACAATGACACCTCAAACAAAGATTAGGCTAGGGTAATTTCACCAGGTAGCTGTGCACATCACTGCCCCTCCCTCTGCTCTTTCCTGCAGCAGGATGGTTCCTGTTGTGCTCGTCTGTCCCCTGAGTCCTCCAGTTCTACATATCTCAGCAATCTCAACACTTCATCTTGAGTTGACTGTACAAGAAACTGTCAAAATTATTATTGTATGGATAAATAAACAGTCGTGAGAACAATCATACAAAGTGATCAGTCTTTAAATTTATGTCTGGTAAGGCAAGAAATACATGAACTTTTGAACCATTTGCAACCGAGTAAGAATTCTAGCTCTGACTTCTATTTCTTTTCAGACTGGCTTCACAAGTCAGGTATCATCTTCATTCTTTTAGAGTTGATCAATGTAAAGACTGCTATGAAATTTAGAAGTAATACATTCTATTTCTAAGTATTTAGTATTATCTCAGTGAAGAATTGCTGGAGTGAAAATCACTGGGCCCAAAAACAAATGGAACCACTTCCTATGTGACCCTGGGCTGCTTCCTTAACATCTCTGATGAAATGGGGACAAACATAATAGTATGTGTAGCATACTATTATGTGTTTTTATGAAGATTATATTTGTTTATATATGGAAAACTCTATCTGCCACAGGATAAGCACTCTTTAGAGTCTTTGAAATTATTCTTATTCATGTAAGCCCACTATTTAATTGAACTGGTATCAAAATCTCCAGTTCATATTAGACTGACTCCTCATTTGTCATGGCTTCCATCACAACTGCTCTCCCCCATATCCTTTTCCTATCACAACAATGACTTCACTCTAGCGAACGAATATGTATATTCCTGGATGAAGTACTACATTCTTTCTTCTGATGTATAACAATTTCATCGGCTCTCTTTTTAATTAAATAACTATTTCACCCCAAAATAATCTATACTCATTTTGGTTTGATAGTCCATAACTATATTTCCAATAGAGATTTAACAGACAGGGCTAATGGTTCCTATTTTTCCATTTTCTCCTTTACCTAACATGTAAATAGAAAGTTAATAAATTTGATGAATATGATTGATTTTTTGATGTGTCCATTTAAGTGAAACCAATTCTAATTTCAAAACTTTTAAAAAATTTATTTTAGAGACAGTAATTATTATGATCAGAGTCAAACTCTTTGAAAGTAATTGGACAAGTGATCAAAACAAATAATTGGGACAAGATTTTTAACTTGGCATTATTTTTCCCATTTTGATATTGAGTGGAGTTTTTAAACTTTCTGACCTCAAACTCTCTATCCAGTGGAAAGAGCACACACAAAATGTGGCTAATATCCAGTAAGAAATCAAACTGAGAACCCAAAGATGCAAATAACTGTTAACAAACTTGGGGGTGCTATCCAGATAGCACATGCAATAATATAGCATTTATGTGTTGCGTACTAAATATTTCAAATATTTAAAGATAAACACTAACATAAGCTTCTAACATTTTCTCACTGTGCAAACAGTATCCCGCAATAACCAATCTATGTGACTTCCACTTAACACATTTGCCTTGCTCAATGAATTAGTTATGTTCTGATGACTCTCAGAAAACTCTTACAGGGCAAAGGAAAAAGAGAAGGAATCTAAGTGGTTTATTATGAAGATTCCAGCTTTTACCAGCAAAAGGGAAACTCAGGACTCGAACTGCAATGTAGTTTTTTGAGTTATAGTTCATGATTTACTTACAATGATACACAAATCAGTTTTTATTTAGTTGACTAGATTCTTTCACTCTGTTAGCAACTTATCTTCCCTACAAGATATATGTGAAAAATAAAGATTTAGCTGCCATAGACACAATCTTGTTTCATTTCTTACTGAAAAAAAATCAATATTAATTGGATAAACCATATCTTGGGAGGAAAACATGAAGATCTATTGTAATAAGAAGAATGTGGACACTTAATCGTTGGAGAAGAAATGTGGAAGTGTTCAGTACGTCACGATAAGAAGGAAAGGATTTCAGAGTTGTAAAGCTCTCTAGTGTGTGCTTCCTAAAACACTTCCAGTATTATTTTTCCTCTTCCCTAAAACTAAAACTGACTTTTTAGCACAGTATTGTCAATTCCTCAGAAAACCAGAATTGCCTGGGAGAGCTAGAAACAAAGAAAAGTAAATCAATTGCTGAAGGAAAGGTAAATCAAGAAGTAAAAGTTAATAGAAATTAAATATGCTAAAAACACAGGAATAAACTTCATAGGAATAACTCAACCATCTAAAAATGTGATATTATGTGAAGGTGAAGTAGTTTGAAACATGTTTACAGTAGACTGCAAAACACAAATGTTATCATCTGTATTTATTTATGCATTCAATCCATGCATTTGCAGGGATCCCTGCCATGTCCAAGGCACCGAGCTGCACTCTGGGAAACATTAAAGATAATTGTTCAGAGACTTCCCCAGTGCCAAGTGGAGTTTCTAATACTTGAGCATAAACAATCCTGGTGCAGAGCAGAGAGGAGCAAGTGACAGATATGCAGCCAATTCCTGCACTGTTAGGGTTAGTGGGCTGGATGTGGGAACTTCTGCTAGTGCTGGGGACTTTTCTAGCTGGAACAGGAAAGCAGAATATTGCTTGACAGGCAGTGCTCCAAAGCATAGCCATGTGGATACACAGTTTGTGGAGGAGCAGAAAATGATAAAGCTTCAACAAGGTTTGGGGCAGGTGATTTTTCTTTAGCTTGTTTATTAAGACTGGGTCACACTATAATTTTTGTCTGGGCTGACCTCAAGCTAAAGATCTCTGTCATATTGGATAGACATTTGGTTTTGGACAAGGGAATAATATCACTAAAGTTGTGCAATAAGCTCATTAACACAGTAAAAATTAAGTAATCTAAAAAGGTTATGCAAGCACCTGGTTAAAAGAGTCTCCCTCTGGATGGAGGGCCACTGACAGTGTCCAGCCAGAATATTGCAGGACCCCCTAGAGGAACAGAAAGTGGAGTAAGAACGGACAGGGTGGGGGGATTCTTAACTATTCACTTCCTTCCAACTTCTCTACCAACCCAAATTTTAACATAAGCAATGAGAATTCCTCTGTATAAAATGTTATCTTTTGTGCAATCACCACATTATCTCTGGCCACAAATTTGCCACCCAAAGGTCCTCTGACAGAACTTCTGTGGCCACCATTGGAAAAGAATCAAACTTATTCAGTAAAGAGAGAGTAAAGTTCCCCAAGACCATTGTCATTTCCAAGGTGATGGTTGGAGCAACCATATGGGGGACATACACTATTTTCATGGTTCATAAGATGTGTGAATATTTGGTATGGTGTGTTGGAAGTGCAACCTGACAATAATGACAGTATGGAGTCCAAGTATAGTAGCAGAAGCTGGTCACTTGTGCTTAGGACAGTAGCTAGGCTTAAAACTCAGAGAAAGACATAGATATGGATGGCACCAAGGGAGAGGGAAGAAAGGAAAGGAAGTGAGAAGGAATCTGAGCAAAGAACTCTGGGAAAATCTTTACTGATGGGAGAAAAAGGAAGACACACAATAACACAGGAAGTACATGTGGGAGTGGAAAAGCTGGTGGTGGGCATTTAAAATGTGAAAAATAAGTTATTGACAAACAGTAAATAATGTCTATTTTTTGACTTAACTAGTTTTTCTTCTTTAATAGATTGCTCATTTGTTGTAATTTTTTTCATTTTGTTTTTAGAAAAGTAGGGGGAAATATAGAAATGTAGTTGTCCATAATCCTAAAATCCAGAGTTAACCACCACTAAAATTTTCACATTAATTTCTCCATGTTCTTTAAACGTCCATCCATGAAGTCTTACAAAATATATGCTACCGTATTGCAGTTGTACTTTTCACTTATATTTTACATTTTTAAACTGTTCTTAAACACAACTTTAAGTACAATATGCAGCTTGTAGTTATATAACGTAGACAGAAATTTCCACAGTATCTCACAACATACATTTTAAATATATACCTCTTTTGTTTCTTGTGGAAAACTTTATTTACAAAGAAATAAAAGCAGCAATCTTAAACCAACAGGCCAAATAATTGTGCAAGTTGAAGGTTGTCTTCCTGAGCTACTGGCTCAGTCTCAGATTTCATCATTTATTTCATTAAAACCCAAATAGTCTCAATCTACATCGGTGGCTCTCTCTAAAGGAACACTCTTTTTAGCAATACTGGGCTTGTGACTCAGGTAGTGTGCCACTTTAGCCATGCCCAAGCCTTTTTGCAGTTCTGTTTTCAGATAGGGTCTTCCCCTTTTGCCCTGGTGATGATCCTCCTACATCCCCCTTTGTGGTAGCTGGGATTACAAGTGTGAAACACCATCCCTGGCTTTTGAAGCACATTTTGAATACCTTTTGAGGAGATGCAGCACTTAATAAACAGGCACCATTGGCACAGGCAATGCAGCACCTGTGGTAACTTTGTGTAAAACACCTGATGCCTCCATCACACTGAATTGCAGAGGCTTGCTAAATATCTACATATTTAATGAATTTATAGAATTGCACTAATTTTATTTCTCCTTTATGTTACAGCTAGTTCATAATGTTGATTTTTAATTGTATGAATAAAAAGAGTTTATAGCCTATGAATTTCACTTGAGTTTATTAAAATAGATGCCATAGGAATTGGTCATAAAGGGAAGCATTGGTTGTCATAGGTGACACCTATTCATCTGAAGCTTCTATTTGTTTCCCTGCCTCATGAAAGACTCGGTGTGCTAACTTTACACCAACGCCTATGCATTTCAGCAGTTTTGTGTTAGCTGACTTTTGTCTTTAAGACAAAAGGAAATATAAATGTTTAAGGAAATGTAATTTTTTAAAAATGTGATGATTTGATAACAAGTGGCCACAGCTCGAGAATCGTATTGGTTTAGTACTTTATTGTGGTTTATTTCAATTTGTTGGTGTTATAAGAATCAATAAAAAGGTGTGATGTCATCCTGAGATCACTGTTCAGATAGAATGACTGAGACTTCCGAGAAATGTACCTCTGGTAATTTATTTTTCTCCTTTGTTACAGATTAACTGAAATGAGGAAAATGAAGTATACCATGTTTTCTGGGCAAATGAGTAAGCATCATTAAAACTCCTGTGTGAGTGAAGGAAATTGAGGAACGTCTCTTATACATCTGCTGATGTTTTGCGTTGATTGAAGAAAGGATATTTCTTTTGTTAAATTAATGAGATTGTAGCTCACAATTCTGAAGAGCTCCACTCAATAAATGCACTAAACATATTGAAGAAACTGTAAAAGAGGGATTTATTTCTTTGAAATGCCAGCCTTTCTGTTTTATTTTATTGAAAAATAAGGAAGAGCATGGGTTAGAAAAATGAAAAAGCAAAGGGCAATGGAAGGTTTTGTTTGCAATATTTACAAACTATTGCATGAAATTGTTTGCATTTCAAACGTGTGCATATGCATTTGGAAAGTAAGTTTCCATTTCACCTTTTATATTTCATAGTTTCATGACAAAAATATATCTGATCTTCTCAAAAAAGAGAACTGGGTTTTCCATAGGTGAGAAAGATTTGTAGTAAGTCCTAAAGGGAACTAATGCAGCTATCTTCTAAGATAGTCTTCGGTTCAGTAGAAGTTATGCACACTGTCCAGGACACTCTGTGTTTTATTGCCTCTCGCATCAGGACGCCATTCCCCCATAATTTGCTCCCCACACACTTACACAATTCTTTTCTGTCTTTCCTGAAGCATGCATCAGACACTGCTAGATGTCAATTCAGTAACCATTCTCTTGTTTTTCGTATCTCACAAATTTCTGCTCCTCTCACTGTTATATAAAGATAAATAATAAATATTGATCCATTATGTTAATCATATTCCCAAGTCAGATGATAGTTGTAACTTATTTCTGGTCAATGAAGAAAATCTGCTCTGGTAGTTCTGCAAAATATTTCCTCACGCTGCAAAAAAAGCAATTAGGTATTCTTTTCCCTTTGCTTCTGCTGCTGTGATCTGATGAATTGAGCCTGGCAGAATCTTGCCATCTCTATGAGTTGTCAACCCATGGTCCAGACCCACATGTTAAGGGTTGAAGGTAAAACAAACTTTGGAAATGATGCTCAGCCAAAACAGTGCTTTTGAACTCTCCCTCGGTGCCATTTTTGTGATTATTTGCCACCAGGAGCATCATAATGGATGAAATATGCACCAATGTATCCACGGTCCTGCCGTGAGCAGTCAAGGTGTGCCCTTCACTGTGAATTCTCAAGGTTTTCTGTTAATAACTTGAACCTCCCCTTCTCTATAATATTATGATAAATGCATTGCCTCCAATTTCTTCTCTTTCTGTGAATTTTCACAGCACTTATTTTTACTAGTATATAACTTGAAATAAAATAATGTTTCATTGTCTGGAAATTTTATAATTATATTATTCACTTTGCATTTGTTATGCATCTCAAAGGTCTCAGGTAAGGGATGCATAGGTAGGATATAAAGCACCACAAAATGTAAATAAAAGCACTTTCTTTATTTCTGTAAGGGATGTGAGACAAGGTAATGTGCAAAGGGCAGTGGTGGTAGAAAAAAAGACAACAGTCTGATCTGTCTTGTAGTGGTCAGAAACTCTGATCCCTGTCATAAAGGATGAGCTGAGGTTCACAGGGCTGACAAGGGTGACTGAGGGCTTTGTTGTCAGAAAGTATAGATGGACAAAGGTGAAGATGTGTGACACCTTCAAGGACCTGAAGTTAATTTGTTCTGCCTCAAGTATAAACTGCATGGAGGAAAGAGCTCATAAATTAAGCTGGAAAGGTAGACAATGAATGTGTCATAAAATGTTTGTGTTCTTTATTTATTCTTCAATTAAATCATGAGGTCACCTAGGTTTACAGTAAGCTAGTCCAGAATTTGCAAGCTCATACTGATCTCACACTTTTAGCCCCATAGATTTGCTTGAACTTGTCTGGCAGAGCAAGCTGACCCTCAGGATAGATGGAATGGCCATTACATAGTACCTCACTTTTTTTCAGCCATATAACCTGAAGCTGTTCAATACGCACTGTGTGCACCTAGGTAGAGTTGGAAAAGCTTTCAGGAATTCTTAATATAGAATTCATTCTTTATGAAAAATTTAATTTTCTGTCGTAAGAATGAATTTTGCAAGTGTGTATTTCAAGTCCACCTCTGAAAAGTTCTGTGTTTTGTAAGCTGATATGTAACACAAAGATTTACCTAACCAAAATTCACCAAAAGAATGGAAGAATGGAGTATCTGAGTATATATAGCAGACTATGGTTACTCAGCAATAAAAATCTATTCAACATTTCTTTCTTTTTTTCTTTGTGTTACTGGGGTTTGAACTCAGGGCCTACACCTTGAGTCACTCTATCAGCACTTTTTTTGTGATGGGTTCTTTTGAGATAGGGTCTCACAAACTATTTGCCCAGATTGGCTTAGAACTGTGATCCTCCAGATCTCTGCCTCCTAGGTAGCTAGGATAACAGGTGTGAGCCACCGGTGACCATCTCAACATTTCTTTCTGGAAGTCGCACACTCAGTTTCTCATGGAACTTCAAGTTCCCTTGTTCCTTCTCAATTTCCTCTTCCACTCATAAACAAAAGTATATGTGCATAGAAGTAGTCACTAAGTAGGTAGGAAATGTATAAGAACCAAAGGAATAAAAACAATATTAAACTTACTGCACTGGTGGATTTTAGAAGTAATGATTACTTTTAAATAACTATAAATTGATAATTAAATTAAAATTTAGCAATGATATTGTCAACAACAGGAAGAAAACTCATACTTGCTTTACCAAAGGCTTACTGAAGAGGAGTAGAAAATGCAGGGTAATCCTGGGGATATTTAGTCTCACTGTGATTACAAATTAGCAAAAGTATAGCTAATAGACTGCTCACCTAAGTTAGAAGCTGCAAAAGAAATCTGAGTCATTTTCAGTGTGCATAACTAAGGATCACGAGATAAATAACACATGATTTGTGTCCAGAGACCACGGAAGGGTGTGGAGAGTATCACCACATGTCATTTTTTATCTGCAGTGGTGCAATTGAACATTCTCAACCCAGTGTTTTAGCAAAAAAATTCACCTTCCCCATTATTATACAAATGCCAGTAGCATGGTGCTGAAATTTTTTTGACCCTGGAACAATATATCATATAACTTTTATTTTAGATTTTGATCATTTGTTAAACCCGTTCTCTAACAATGTTAAAGTAGTAACATATCCCAAATGTCTTCCTCAGAATATCTGAATTTGAGGCTTAGCTGTGCCACAGAAGACGATACAAACTCAATACCATTGCTTAGCTTCATGAAATGCAATATGCAGCGCAGCTCATCCTGTCTCCGGACTGCCAAACGAAATAAAATCACACAAGGGGCCACCAGATCCACAGAGCTACTCAATTCTAATTGATGACATGTGTAAAAAATGTATGACCATTTCAGCTTGAAGCAGAAAAATAATAAAATAAGCAACCCTTAGAGATAAAGGGAAATTGCAGACAATTTAAAGAAGCAAAAATTACTCAGTGGGATACAACTCTCACTCACTGGAAAACACAGAACTGTTCTCTGTGACGCCTTTCCATCAGACTCCTCCTCCCTTCATTTGCTATGTGCACACTGGCAAACTTCAACCATCATATTCCATATTCTTTAGGCAGAAAGACAGAAAGGCAATCTTTGTTTTGTAAGTGTTTTATCTGTATATTTAGGGATTTTAGTTAAGTCCTCTTGGTAGAATAAGTGCTTACCTCACATTCATAAGTGCAAAGGTAAAAAAAACTTACAAAAATAAAAATACATCAAAACACATCTATTGGAATAAAATCAAAGTAGCTCTTATTGAGATAAACAAGCTGGCCCATTTTTTAAAAAGACAAAGTCAAGTACACAGTATCATTTCATCAAGTGACGTGATATCTAACTTCAATGCTAGTATACCTTACAACTAAGAGGTTTTACTTTTGTTGAAAGTCCTGAATGATCTTATCGGTTTTAAGTTTTTGAAGGGAGGCATAGAGAACTCTAAAATCCAAATATTTGATGCATGCAGCATCAATCTCAATTTGTTGAACAAATGATGACATACAGATGCTTCCATAACAGACTTTCATTTTTACATTTGAGTCGTACTTTCTGATTGTATGGTGTTCTATAACAATTCCCTTAGCAGTTGTCAGTACACATTAAATAGAAAGAAGGTCATAAAAGCTGTTAAATAAATAATATTTATCACAGATATATAACACAAAAGATTCCCTTGGTAATAGAGGAATATTACTGCAGTTTTTCTTTCATATTTTACATTTTTCTCTTCTATTTTTATAGCTTTGAGTGAGATTCATATGGAAATGTTGTAAACAATCTTATATTTCTTTTGATATCCAAGTTTGAATTAGGACCAAATAAACATAAATCTATTTTTACTAAAAACAAAACTAAAATAAGAGAAGTAATATTCAGACAATTTGTACTTCAATCAATTGCTTTATGTATTATGTATATATATATGTGTGTATACATATGTGCACATATATATCTATGAAGAGAGAGAGACAGAGAGAGAGACAAAGACAGAGGAGATATATATATATATCTTCTTTACATTTGTATATCTGCTTATTGAACATTTTTATCGGTATATAATAGTTGTACAGGGTGTTTCTTTGTGACAGTTCCATGACTGTGTACAATATACCCTGGTTTGAGTCACCCCCTCCATTTTTCTCCCTTTTCTCCCTTACATATATACTTTTTAAATAACCTCTTTGTGGGTATTAGAACAGTGTCCGTTTTCTTTAGCCTTATATATCAGAAAAATATAAAAGCAATATTTACAAATGAACATTGCAGTATAATTTAAAATAATTTCATGAGTTTTTATTGCAGGAACAAAGCCTGGTTTTCAAGGATGTTATTAGTGAAACTTAAATCTGCAGTTATTGATGTGTTGGTAGAGATCTTGTTAAAACAATGAATAATTCACGAATATTCAGCAGCTGTGGCTGCTTCTGAACATTTTTCTGTTCTACGCCTCGGTGTCTTTCTTGAACATATATAGACAGGTTATGGTTCTTCACTTATCTGTATGTCTATGCTACACAGCCAGGAGATTCCAATGTCTTCAGTGAGTTTTTAAAGCAATCATGTTTTACATCCCCCAATTATCTGAGTTCACAGACGCACCATAACTCCTTTCTGATACATTTTCTATGGTAAAAGCATTGTGCCTTGAGGCATGTGCCTTGCTTTTAACCTTTGAATCCATGGTATACAGCAGAAACTCAAGAAATGCTTGTGGCACTGAATTGTAGTAGCAATCCCGCTAAAAATTCCTATAAAAACTCACTAGCCTCTAAATATCAGACTGGCTACTTTGCAAAAACTATGTGATGGAAGGTGAGATTTAACTGATGCGACATCAAGCGTTAACGTAAAATGATTCAGTAAGTATAATAACAACCAATATGAGAAAATTTCTTTCTATTCTGGAAGTTAGCCCTGAGATGAGGAAGAATTAATATTTCTAAACACAGAAAAACTTGAAAACTCCAATGCTAGCATCGACTAAAAATTTACACAGGTATTAACTAAATATGTACTTTTATCCCTAAGTGGGCATTATCTCCTTCAAATTAATCATATTTTAAAGCTAGATATGTATGCTCATCACAATTTCATCATTCAAAACATTTCTGTGTTTTGTGTTATTAGATTGAATATCATCAATGAAAGTATTTTCCCACAAACCTGATGCTAGTTTCTTAATTAACTATGCAGATGGATTGGCATAAGAAACTAGAGAAAAGGTGAGATCAAGAAGAATTAACCTAGAAGGTAACACACACGCACAGGAAACTAATGTGAGTCAATGCCCTGTATAGCTATCCTTATCTCAACCAGCAAAAACCCTTGTCCCTTCCTATTATTGCTTATACTCTCTCTACAACAAAATTAGAGATAAGGGCAAAATAGTTTCTACTAGTTATTGAGGGGGTGGTGGGGAGAGGGAGGGGGTGGGGGAAGGGGGAGAAATGACCCAAACATTGTATGCACATTTGAATAAAATAAAAATTTTAAAAAAACAGACCACAGAACTTTCCTTGTTTTGTTTTAGCCTTTCTTTTTCCTAAGGAAACTTGGTCTGTGAAATGCACAAATTCTTGAGTTCTGGAGCAGAGCTCATGGCCCTTGCCATTCATTCTAAAACCTTCAGTGTTGATTGTTACACTTGTTAACATTTTCTACTTCATAAGTTATACTCTAACTTTTTTTTCCTATTTGATAAATGTGTTCTGAGTCTGTTTACTTGTATTTTTTTCTTCCTTAAATTTTTTATAGCATTCACAAATGCTACCATCTCAACCCAAAATATCTTTTACAAGAATTTATAACAAATTCAGTTTCTTGAACAAATAGAGAATTATTTACATTTCCTACATCTTCTTGTGCCTAAATTGTATTTTTGAAGGAATTTATTTCATCACTGTTGAAGAAAATGACAGCAAACTTAATAGTGGTTCATTTAGAAATACTAAAACATTCTTCATATACAGTCAAGTTCATAAAATAAAGCCACTGATTAAAGTAATTGTTATTTTAGACTTTAGGAAGTAAACAGAAGAATAGAAATAATATTTTAAGGTAAATAGATGAAGAAATGGCTTATGTATTAGCTATAAATCTCACTGGTGATAAATGTAAAATTAAGTGTATTCATGCATTTCTTAATGGTAGGTTTTAGTGTAATATTCAGAAATTGCAAAAATCCTTTTAAAATCTTCCATGATTCATATTTTATGTGCAAATTCCACTGACTTTTTTTTTCTATTATTTCTTGTATCTTTTTCTCTCTGTCCTAATTTTAGGGACTCTCATGATATTTTCGATTTACACTTAACTTAATGATGTATGTATCAAATCCTAATCACACTCAACAATCAGCTTTCCAGAAAGCAGTCTGAGAGCTTATATAATGGGAAAAATGTGGAGCCCAATAGCCTGGGGTCCAATGCCTGCTTGCAGCCACGGGTAGAGCGCTCTTCAGTAGGCACTCTGTGCTCTCTGAGCCTGTGTCCACACTTGTCAGTGTCGGACTTCAGGCTTTAGTGATGCGTGGTGGGGGGCAGGGATGAGTCTCTGAGGGAGCAGCTGGCTGGCACGGTGCCCAAACCTTGTGTCCTCTAAAGCTTCAGGTTAAACCGTAACACAGCTACAAGAACATCCCTTGTTAATTCTGCAGAACATCCAAGGCTCCTCACATACTCACTGAGCTGGAACCTGCATTTTAAGATTTCCCAAGATTTATGATTATTCTCTTTTCTTAATTAGTTTCTAATTTAACACTATTATTAGTATTTCCTTAGGAGTTTTTTTTATTCTTTGATTCACATGTGCATACATTGTTTGGGTCATTTCTCCCCCTGCCACCCTCTCCCCCACTTCCCCCCAGTTCCAGGCAGGTCCTGTTCTGCCTTTATCTCTAGTTTTGTTGAAGAAAAGAGACAAGCGTAATAAGGAAGACAAAGTGTTTTTGCTAGTTGAGTTGAAGATAGCTATACAGAAATATTCCTAGCATTGCTTTTGTGTACACATGCTTGACCCATGTTGATTCATCTCTAACTGATCTTTACCCTGGTTACTGATCCCCTCCTCATGTTAACCGCTGTTGTCTTAAGGTTTCTGTATTAGTTCCTCATGAAACACTTTCATGTTTTGGGTTTTCTACCTATATCTATATCATCCAAGTGTGCTCTCCCCTTGTCATGTGATCCCAGTCCAACCACATTGCTATATTTGCCCTTGATCTAAAGTCCGCATATGAGGGAGAACATATGATTTTTCGTCTTCTGAGCCTGGCTGACCTTGCTCAGAATGATGTTCTCCAGTTCCATCCATTTACCTGCAAATGAAACTAGATCCATGTCTGTCACCCTGTACTAGTTTCCTTAGTTTTTATTTACACTGTTCTGGCCTCTAGGCAATTCCTTTTTTACATTCCCTAGGCTATCTAATATGGACTTTTGACACTGAAAATTGCACATGATGGAGTGAGGTCCACTTGAGGAGGATGGAAAGACTTTTTTTGTGTGTGATACTGGGGTTTGATCTCAGGCCCTATACCTTTAGTCACTCCACTAGCTCTTTTTTTATGATTTTTTTTCCAAGATTGGATCTCACAAACTATTTTGCCCAGGCTGGCTTTGAACAGTGATCTTCCTGATGTCTGCCTCCTGAGGCTTATAGGCGTGAGCCATTGGCACCTGGCATTGGAAAGATTTTTAGTTTGAAATTGTGGGTGTACTTTGTCATATTGAAAATATATTTGAGGTTTAAAAATTGGAAATCCAGTCATAGCATACAAACAAGAAACAAAACTATCATACATATTTTTATTTAATGATATACACACGTAAAGATCTCAGTCATTGAAGAAGTTTATTTGCCTATTCCTATCTGCATCTCTGTAATATTTCTTATCTGCACATGTGTGGAAGCCCCTGGGGGTAGCTTGCCAGATGCTAAAGATGGTTCTGTCTGGAGATTAGGGCTTAGAGTGCTCTTCTTCACTTTATTTTTTCCAATGTTTCTGAATTGCTAGCAGTTTTATTAATGAAAAGAAAGCAAGCAAAATTTTATATTGGAAAACTATGTTCCTGAACATAGTTAAAATTATTTTAAAGAAACCTAAAGATGAAACCAAACTATCTTGTATGCAAATTTTGTGGAGAGAAGGAAGGAGATCCCAGCAAAAAGAGAAGGAAGATGGGAAGGGTGATCCCTTCATAAAGTAAGTAGCCAGTGGCAGGAGAGAGCTTCTGGAGTTACAACCGGGTCTGAAGCTGTCAGGAGGAAGACACTGGCCAAAACATGGCCAGCAAAGCTCTTGGGGAAAACATTTTCATGCCAGTGGGGACCAAGTGCTCCTTAAACAGCCTGCTCACCAGCTGTGTGGGAGAGAGGCAGCCTGAGGATAGAAACCAGCATGGCTGGCTGGCAGGGCAGACCTCATTAGCAGGAGAAGGAGCTCTGTCCCTTCCACCTAAGTTAAATGGCTAATTAAATACTTCCCTGCTGAAGCCAGGACCAGCCTGGGGGTTCCACTTTAGCACTATTTCACTGCAGTATGCAGAGCATTGGTGCAGCAGGAACTTGCCAAAGTAGAGTGTACTGGTGAGGTTTGCATGCACATATGGTAATTTCTAGAAGACAAAGTAAAAGGATAAGGAGCAAGTATATATAAGAAACAGACCATTTGCAAGTTGTCAAAAATGTTTTCTTAAAAAACAGTGACAAATAAAGTTGTGTATTCTAAAATAAATAAATTGGGTAAGTACCTGTATTTCAGGCATTGGTTGATGTGCACTGCTGGGGATAAATGCATGGAAACACCCACTTTCTGCTCTTTGCGCACTTGTCTTTCGTTGGAGGGACTGACTTGTAAACTCAGTATCACAGTAAGGAGCAATCACTAAAAAAGAGATAATCATGATAGAGCATGCAAGGAATATAAGTTCCCAGATGATACCAAGACTTTCAGAAATCTAAGCAGCCAACTGATAGCTTGGAGGGAAAATGAAGGAGGGAATATTTGAACTGAATTTACAGATTTTCTTTGCAATTAATCTTCACTCACTTTTTTCCTAACTCACACGTCAGGTTCACTTAAACTTCCTTTTCCCTCTGACCCTAAGCCTGGATCACTTCCAAGTGATAAAGTGTTCCACGGAAAATTTCACAGAAATATAGTATAAAGAAATACCTGGAAGCGGAGATATACTCAATTATCCAACATTGCATTAAGAGGGAAAAATACACACACCTATTTATCTGAATATCAACTCTGAAAAACTCAGTTGTCAAATGATTCCACTCTGATGGCTTTTAACAAAGTCTAGCAATAACCCTCAACCATGTCAGTTTCCTATGTCTGCTGTCTGAAGAATCATTGCCAAGTGCCATGAACAATGCCAACTAATGAGGGGAGCTGTCTTTTGCTACTATGACTGAGACAAGGTGAGAATCCAGAGAAAGAGTCAAAGATTTCTTCTTTCATTCACTAAAGCCATAAGTTCTTAGGGAGCTCAGATTGGTTAAAAATTATACTTAAAATTATAGAACCTTAAATTGCATGTATTTTTCCATTTTTTTATTTAGCCAAACAAAATATACTCAATCAACCGTTTTATTTTGTGTATACTTGTAATGTATTTCTCCTTAGTCTTCACATACTTCTGTGTCACCATATTGAAAGTGCTCTTTCTGAAAGCTGAAAGTAACTGTGCATCTACTTAGTAAAACTCTCCTGTGGCTCTTCATGGCTTTGATTGTGAAATTCTTGTTTGCCAAGGGTTTGGAGAAGCGGCCTGTGTCTCCCCCCCTACTCATCCTGACCTGTTACCAGCTCCTTTGGTCAAGGCAAGCTACTTTCTGATATCTGCTGAAGACTGTGTCCTGATGTTTTGATACTCTTAAATCCACTGCTGTGTAGATGCCTCCTGCTCTGGGCTACAAAAACTAGGAACTGAACTAAGTTCTTACCTCCACCCATGCATTCCTTCATCTGAAATGTCTTTCGTGACTTTTCTCACATAAACTAATTAAATGTCTCCGTTGCATTGTAGGCAATGCTCCTCAGAGTATTTATGACATTATATTACAGTTGTTAATTGCCTGTCTTATATCCTAGTACCTATCAGAAAGTAGGCACATAAAAGACATTATGTAAATACTTAATAAATTAACAAATGCATCATATAGTATTGGAGTTAGACTTTATATTAAGACATTACAAGTTATTGAGTATGGCCTTCTATGTAGGTAGAAATTGAAGTCTTAAAGTTAATATGAGTTTCCAAAAGTACTGTCTTGAAATCTTCCCTGAATTACCAAGGTTTTTTTTTTTTCAGATTTTCTTCTTCTGAATACTTTAAAATATCTCCTTCCTGTGGCCCTCTTTCTTCCTTCACTTGGCACTAGCCTACATATGTCTTATTCTTGTCTTTCAATGACAAAGATGACCCTAATATCTTTCTATTTTCAGACTGAGATCTAAGGAAAATTTTAGCTCTGGTTTTGTTTGCAGTGATTGCCTGTTTCCCTTGCACAAGTCTCCACTGGCAAAGCTGCCAATATTTATTTTAGAAGAACAATAGCTTTTGAAAAAGAAGGAAAATAAAAATGTGGAGCTGCCTTGAGCTACGTTACGATCTGTTCTTCTTGATAATACTGACACATTTTCTGACTGTGTATGTCAAGTGGATTTCAAATGCTATGGGGTGCTTTTTAAATTAAAAATCTGTAGAGAGACTTCTAAGTTCTTTCCCGTGAACTCCAAAGATAACAAAATGTTTGTGTGTTTTTAAGGATTTTTGAAGAGATGCCAAGACAGAATTTCATGTGCAAGCGATAAGGAAAAATAAAAATGCCTATGATGGAAAAGAAGTTGGAAGAAGTCTAAGTAAGAAGCAGGTTAATCTAAAGATCTGATCTTTTTGAAGAAGAGAGGGAAGGAAGATTTGGGTCGGAGATCCTTGTCCTTAGAACATTCTATGACTGTTCTGAGAATGATGGGACACCCTGATTCACAGTCACCTTTGGTTGTTGTTTGTTTTTTTATTGTTGTGCTGGGTTAGGATTCGTTGTGGCATTTTCAAAAGTTCTCACAGTGTATCAAACATCTCATACATGAATTCCTTTAGAAAAGTACTGTGCTTCTCAGGAAGTGCTCTGCCTAGTGTTCCTGCTGTGCTTTGTGTTGTGGCAGACGCAGTGGATAGGACTTGTGGCTTCTGCCAATATGAGGACTGGGTTTCTGAGCCCAAGAGCTGTGGCAATTAGGCTCCCTTTCTAGGTAGTGTTTGTGACACTACAGAGCATGTGTCATTGAGGAAGTATCTTTACACAACAGTTATTAAAATCCCTTATCCTTATTGGGTATTTATTTACCTGTTGAAGATAAGCTTCCTAAAACTGTTGCATCTACAAGTAATGGACAATTTTCCTTTGCATTCAATGTAGAAATTCTTATTGATCTTATTCTAGTCCAAATACCCTAATACTAATATATTAATAGGTACTTAATATAAGCAATAATGACTCTTAAAATAAATACAGCAAAAAGGCTATTTGTAGGATAGCTGTAAGGGCAACTTACTATAAAAATGTTTTTATTTTTTTGCTTTGCACATTCCGAGACAAAATTGCACGCCTTTAATGCAGACAGAATTTCATATGAACATCCTGAAGCTGAAGGCTTCCCAGTACACTGTATATTGTCTATTTTTCATGTATATCATTACTTTGCGACTTTATGTTAATCTATAATAGGAAACATGGACTCTATGAGGCATTTCATTAAAAAATTGAAAAATTTAATATTAGGGTCATTCTGGTTTATTTTAGTATATCTTAATGAACATAATAAACTTTTTTACTAGCTGTAATATTCTAATATTTTATTATAGGAAACAAATTAAAAAGCAAATTATCATTAAGTTCTAAAAACTATGTCAGAAATTTAATTAAAATTTAGACTTTGAGAATAATACTATTTATTTAATACGAAATATATATTTCAAAATTATCAAATTAACACCTACTCGTCATTTCATTTGAATGTAATGTTAGAAATCAAAAAGACCCTTTCCAAAATATCATAAGATAAATTTTAATGAAAACGACCCATCCTATTTAACACATTTTTTTTAATAACAGTTTTTAAAGTGAGTGCAAATTTACTCCTCCCTTTTTGATGCCACACACTTTATGGTTTTCATGAAATGTTTTGGATTTTGTTTTTCCTTTTTCTTTCGGCAGTGCTGGGGTTGGAAGCCTGGTCTCAAGCATCTTAGGTAACTCATACCACTGAGCTGAGACTTCAGTCCATAAATATAACTTTGATATACTCAAAAGGAGATAAAATGTATTAACAAGGACTCTGGCAGTTTTATACATACTTAATCATGAAACATGGGCTTAGGTGAATGATAGAAAGACTATGAGAACTACACTTGTGATGTAAGTGCCAAATAAAGGGACAGAGACATACATAAACACCTCGCTTCTTACTTTCAATACACAAAAGAAGTCTCTGTTGAGATTCGATTACTTCTGAACTAACAGATGATTTTTGATTCTGTTCTCAAAATCTGTGCTCTTTTCCAGATGAAATCCCTTTTGAACAATCCACACATTTATCTGGCTTATATTTCCTTTTCCTATATGTTGTTTATATAGGAATGTTACATTTTAGGATTTGCTACAAATAGAGTTGTAAGCGTGTGCTAGGAATAAATGTCAAATAATTCCCCAGGCACTGCTATGTTGGCAGATGATGTCAAGAGTTCCTGAAGAGACAACAGAAGACAAGTCCTAAGAACACATTGACAGAAGAGTTCACAGGTTATAATTTGGTTTGGGAGAGTTGCAAAGCGACAGGGGCATACATGAAAACTGACTATCTGAATAAATGGGTGATTCACTGGAAATCAATAGTTTGCCTTTGAATTAGTGGTACTCTAGGTTGCAAGGAATTTAACGCAGCAATTAGCAGTACCCAACAGCACTGCGTAATCCGTGAGTTTTCAATAAATGAAATCAACGAGTAAAGTGCCATTAGAATTCACACAGATGCACACACACCCTAATTTATGAGATGTTATAACAGGTACATAGAAATGCTCTTTGCAAAAAAAACACTGACTCCTCCCTCCGGCCCACAGGGTGTAGCTAAAAGCAGGATAATAGCTTTCATTTTGCATCTGTCACACTTGTCTGAAAACTTTGGGCATACTCCTGCTTAACTCTGCACTTCGGCATGTTAGTCACTCAGGAGTGACTATCAAAACCCAGGTGATACCTCACCGATCTAAACCCCTTCAAGGCTAAAGACACAAAAACAAGAGAAACTGAGTACTTTATTTCAACTTTTATAATACCCTATTCCAGAGCCCCCAAAGGACACTTAAAAGTCTCTAGCCATTGTCCTAAACCTGCAGTCATCCTGGATTCCAGGAGCAGCAGAGTCTGCAGACAGACCACTTGTGATGAGATCACCCCTGAGCAGGAGCAATCATCTCACAAGAATCAGATTATTCCTTCAAGCAATAGAACCTCCTTCTTTGAGCCACCTTGCAGAACCAGAACCGAGACAGTGATCACCCAGACCACATTGACCAAGACTGCTTCATCATGCATTCCTCTCGCCCTGTCACAATTGTCCCACTCAGCCCCTAAGATGGCCTGAGATGTTTAATCATGTTAGTCCTCTCAACAGAGTTATGTTGATTAAACTTCTTTCTTGCCTTTTCACCACTATTTCTGTTTCTTTCTTTGGGAGGAGTGGCCCAGACTTGACATGTTGGAAGTCCTAGAGAGGTGACTCTGTTCTAGAACCCCTCTTACGGTGGTGACAGTAGAAAACGTGAAAACACTGCACACAGATTGAACACATCCATATTTATACAGACTGCAATATGTAGGATATTTATCAGTTTGCTCCACATTTATTGGATAGAGTCTAGAGCAGCACTACCTACTAGGTAGATCTATATATCAGACACATATGAGCAAACTAAAAACAAGGAGGAAAATTTAATTTTAATAATATACTTTATAAAAACAAACCCACTCAAAATGTTATTTCCATCTGTAATATGAAGTATTGGGTGAAATACTAACTTTTCCATGGTAAGTCCTTGGTTTGGTACCTGTGTGTGTATTTTACATTTCCGCACTTCTTTATTTGGAGTGTTTGGCTGGCAGCAATCATGTTGGACTCACAGCTGCAGAGATTTCTGTAAGGCTCGGACTCCTGGGAATTATGTACCCTACCCCAGATCTGCATGGATTTGCTAACATACCTGACTGTATCTGACTTGTGACACTTATTTACAAATCTGCTGACATCAGAGACTCCAGTTTTTTACAATTCTAGTAGTATTACAAAAGTCATAAACTTGTTGCTCATAATTAGAGCCCTGTATGTTTTCATATAAAGGCAAAAAAGGAGACTTTAAGTAAAATATATGTTGTAGGCTAAGGGAATATTTTCTGAAGGGACCTAAGGTGGCAAGAGGAGAACAGGAGATTGCTTTTGTGGTTGGAGCTATCATGAATTATGACTCCTTTAATGTGTAGGGCTTCATACAGTTTCTATATGCATGCATGTATGCATACTGGCATCTGTATATTTATTTATTTAGGGAGTTTTAAATATTCTCTTGGCTCAGATTCTTAGAATTTATGCATTTCTGAGTAAGGAAGTTGCCTTGTCTTATATAATTTCGGAGACTTGGAATGTAAATAATGCAGTTGCATTCCTTGACTGGAAGTTCTCGTTTCATCTGAGTCCTTTGAAGATCTTCCCCAATCTTCTTTCTGGAATCTGCTGGAATTCCTCGGGCTTCACATACATACTTATGTCTCTTGCCACGTAAAACAAGAATCAGCTGCTCAAAGCAATGAACCACCTCTAGTCATTATTCTCTTTAGGTTGCTTGGGAAATGTTTCCTGAAAGCTCCTGTGTCTGGCTGCTACAGCTCCTTATTTTTCATCCCCCAGAATCCTTGCTTCAACCTCCTTACCCAAAACTGTCTTTCCTAAAGTTCCGCAAGTCCTCACCTAGAGGACTAGGTGACCTTGTGACCACCCTGTCCCTTGTCTTTCATTACCATGACAATGTAGAGCTCTTTCCTAATCTTTGTTCCAAGTAACCTGAACAAGTTTTTCATCTCTTTTATTTTTTCCTACCACCTCTTGCTAATTTCCTTCCCAAATGACTCCACAACATGTTCACTTTGATATTTTTGAGGACTCTGGATTTAAACATCTCTTATCAATAGTTGGTGGACTGTAAATGGAGCAAGTCTTCCTTGAATTTTTATCAATGTGTTGTGTAGAATTGTTGGTGGGTGATGATGATAAAAACCAGATTGACTTCAAGTTTTCTTTTTTTTTATTTGAAATAAATTTTTCTGCAGTACTGGTGTTTGGAAATCAGGACTTCACACTTGCTATGTGTGCACTCTACCACTTGAGCCATATCTCCAGTCCTTTTACTTAAGTTAGTTTTTCAGACAGGGCCTCACACCTTTTGTCCGGACCAGCCTAGGACCACAATTCTCCTACCTATGGCCTCCTGAGAAGCTGGGGTCACAAGCGCACACCACCATGTTTGGCTCATTCTTGAAGACAGGTTCTTGGTAACTGCTTTTTTTTTTTTTCTTTCCCGTGGGCTGGCCTCTAAGTAGATCTTACTGATTTTAAATTCCACTGTCCATGATGGATAATCCTGACTGCTTATGCACAGGGTGGACTGACCCTGTTACACTGGACCTGCCCTTTGCTGTCTCTATCCTCTTCCCTTCACGCTGCCCTTACTCACTAAGCTATGTCATCTATCATCAATGCCTCTACAATTTTTCTCTATGCCACAGACCTGCCAACCAAGATGCCCAGACTGGAACTCTGTTCCAAATTTAATAATTTTAATCTCTACCTGGGTTTCTTATATCAATATAAATATGCCCAATCTTCAAATAATATTGTTTATAATCTTATACATTGTGTTATATTCTACTAAATAATACATAAGAATTCCTGGTAATTATTGAGCATAATCAGGCTAACAACTAAATGCTTTGAATAAATTATTTCCTTTACTCCTCATAAAAATTCTGTTATTAAATATTATGCCAATTTTGCACCCACCTCATTATCTTCTAAGAGAGGTTTACTGACTCGCATAGCTCATAGATACCACCCAGCTGGTAAGTGGTAGAATCCAGTCTCAGATGCAGGATGTGTGGTTGCACGGCCAGCTTTCTTTTCATTTTTAACAATAAATTTAGTTCATGACTTTCAGTGGCTAAATCCACCCTTATTATTGATCATTTGTGCTAGTGTGTGGGGTCTTCTGCTTGAGAGGTAGGTTCTATATAATTATTAAGAACATTAACACCTACATCAAACTCCATCTAAATCCCATCTCTGTTGTTCTTAGGTAGGCAATCTTGAGTGAGTTACACAATCTTTTTGGGTTTCGTTTTCTCTTGGTTTCCATTGGTAACAAGCATATAAAAGCAGCACACTAAAATGATAGGATTATTGAGCTTAGACAAATATTTTTATCTATCATAACTCTCACTGGTTGTTACCACCAGTCAAATCTAAATCCATTCAGTCAGTTTCTGGTGTTATACTATAGAAGTTTTCTCATACTTCTGGTTGAAAACTGTTCAAGAGTCTTATGCAGACAGCTGGCACTGGCTCCTAGGTTCCTGCCTTTCCATATGTCATACCTGTGCTAAATATTCCTGCTGACATAAGTTGTCATAACACAGGTATCTAGTTGAATGGTCAAAATATTTTGTTGGCTCACCAAAAAATGTATCTACATAATAGTAATGGATTGTAAAAAAGTATTTGTTGAGACATAATGCAGCTTACCCCACCTCACTTGTCCTATCTCTAAAAGACTGGCACATGTGTTGTTTTTCATATGCTAACCAGTCAGAATTGTCCTCTCTGGATTTTCTTCATCAGGTGAGGTTGCCTGTTTCCATGCAATATTGACTACTGTATGGAGTCATTTTCATTTAGTTAAATCTGCTGAAGCCATCAGTGAAGTCTTAGTGTGTGTGTTACTCTCATTTTCAAAAGATAATTCACTCCAAAATTATCATGGATTTTCTTCCTAATCTTGAATAGTTCCAGTAAAGTTCCAAAGTTCTCCAACTGAGTCCACAGTAATAGGAGTTATTAATTACTGCATCTGCCTGCAGTTTATGAGTTCACAGAGATTATATAATTTTGTAAAGTCAGATCGAAACGAAAATCTACGCAGCACCCAAGTCTTTCTCTATTTATGAAGATATTCCTTTGCAAATTTTATTAATCTTTTGGCTGAAAGAATGACACCAGCTTTTCACATGCAGCAATACTGAAATCTGAACAAAAAGTATGATATTCACAACCTTCTCTTTCCATGCTGCCATCAGAGGAGAATTTCTTGGTTGTTACCTAAGGGTCCTAGAAGTTAATAGGCTAGGAGTGGAATGGACAATGTCTAGAATATCTGACCTGATTTTTGTTTATGTGAAACTACTTTTAAAAAAGGGTAAAAACTCAGAATTTGAGATGGGTTATGATTGCGGAAGGCGGGATTTCCAGAGGGACTGGAGTTTAGAAGGGTATTCTTGTGCAAGCCGTTGGAAAAGATCAATAAAAGGCATTTTTTTCATATGCACCTTGTTTGCTTTCTCTTTAAAAATCCTCATTGAAGATGTGTTCCTTTGGAGAACTTTTGAATTATGTGCTTGTTTCTTTTGAACTTAATACTATCTGGGTATAGATCTTAATGTAAGAGCAGAAAGATCAAGTTTTATTAGTTACACATTTTTTATAATGACACAATACTAAAACTCAATTGATGCATTATCTGAATTGTTTTTTCTCTTCTCTATGTCCCTGAGTAAATTGCTTGTGCTGCTTCTGCATAATGAAAGAAAAAAATCCACATATCAACGTCATTTTTTTCTTCCCTGTCTATGACCAATCGAATCTTCTAGTAGCACATTTTCTTAATACTAATGACTGGCCTGATTATAAGTCCATTAATTATTAATCAGAACACAGTCATCTTTCCAGCCATGGTAGCTTTAGTGTCACTTGGTTTCCAGTTCTGTGCTTGGCAGACTTTCTATAGCCTATGGGACTGTAGATTTTTATAAGAAAAAAACATTTCAAATAAGGTACATCTTGTACTCATATTTATACTTAAGGTTGTACACATCTCTGTCAGATATTTCCAACCATTTTATTATATTTTATAGCAAGTCCATGATATTGTGATATTCTGATGTGACAACATAGCTTTGGATTTGTTGGGGAATTTTGTACCTGATTAAATAAAATTGCTTATTTCTTTACCAACAGTTTATCCATAAACACCCATATTTACCAGTATAAGGTTTAAACCAATATGTGTTTCTCATATAGTCTCGAACATAACTAAACTTAAAAGAACCATTCTAGTAGACTGAATTCTAATGCTGAATTTCAATATTCTAATGTAAGTTCAAATCACTAAACAGACAACATATATGAAATTATATCTTATTATGAAATTGCTTTTGAGTTACATGTGACAGCTTGGGTTCATAATTTATGAGCTACTAATTCCAACACTTCAATGAATTTATGAGCAATTACTATAATCATAAGTTGCATTTGTACAACCAGTAATAACCTTACTGGAATTATCTTCAAACTTGACCTATCTCCTACGTACAAAAGAAAGTTTGAGAATGTGTAGAATCCCTTGATGAGAAAAGAATGCAAGTCCACTGGAACTGATATTATTAAAATTGTGGAGGGATTTTATCAGAAATATTAATAGAAAGACTAGAACTCAGAATATATATTGAAAATAAGATGTGACAGGAAAATCAATAAAATTTAAGAGTAAGAGCTCCATCAGCGCTTTTATTGAGAATGTAAGGGTGTACAAATTCCACATGATAACTCCGAGTGTGTTGAAAGAACATAGAACTGACTAGTCAGAACCGTAAATGAAAAACAAAATTAGTTATCATATCCTATATACATTTTGCTCAGAAAAAAGGCTTGAAATGCACTATATCAACTTAAAATGCCTGCTAGTAGCAGACACCGTAAAGAAGCCACTTTTACCAGGAGATTCACAAAGCCTAGGGAGGTAAAATGAAGTACATTTCTCTTTCTACTAAGCAATGCTTTAGGCTTTTTGTAAAGTAATAGCTCTTGTCTAGTTGCCATGATAATGAAGAACAAGAAAGTCCAGGGAAAATTTATTAATATGGCCTACCCATCAGTTTAATAGATAAGTCCTACCAGCCCTTGTACTAATATGCTTTTAATGTTTTATTTTTTTGGCAGTACTTGTGTTTGAACTCAGGGTTTACCAGGCAGTTGCTTTACAACTTGAGGCATGACTCCACCCTTAAATTATTAAATGACTTACTTTACAGCCCCAAACTACCACTACAAATGTGTGTCTCTGAAATAAAGACACAGGGTGAAAGAAAGAAAGAAGGATGGAAAGGAGAGAGGACGGAAGGGAGGCACAGAGTTAGGCGGGCAGGGAGGGAGAGATGTAGGTAGTTAGGAGGAAGACTTATTTATTTCTCCCAAGGCTACATTAAATGTACACTAGGTCTGATTCTAGATGCCCTCTTTCAGTGGACTGGTAGACTTGAATAAACATCATTTACTTACTCCAGTATTCCTATTGTGAGAGAGAGAGAGAGAGAGAGAGAGAGAGAGAGAGTTCCTGCATGCCTGTAAACACTGCATATGTGTTTGGTAAACTATGGGGACATGTGTTTGACATGTCTGAGTAACTTCTACTTGGTTATTGAACAATGCCTTACACAAATACGTGTGAAAGAAAAGTACTTGGAAGGGGGCAGAGATTTTCCTTGGCTCTCACTCATTCAGTAAAGATTAATCTTATAGAGGAAAACTGAAAATAATGATGAAAAGTGAAATGTTTGAATTTTTAGAATATAGAGAGGTGGGAAGAAATAGTATTTAATCTGGGAAACAAAAAACATGAGAGATTATGCAAAGGGTTGCGAAATAGAAAATCCACAGACCACATCTAGTCAAGACAGATAGATAGGTAGGTAGACAGACATATAAATACAGATACTACATATTAAATATTTCTCTATATTATATATATATTCACATTTCAGAACACTTTTGCAAGACACATGGGTAAATTCACATGTAACTCAAAAGTACCTGACTTTGACATTTGTTTTAACTGCTTACACTCTACAAAAAGTTGAACTTGTGACCTTTACAAAGGATCAAGAAAGAAAAAATATTATGGATGGAAAAAACCTTACTGTGGATTCCTGAAATTTGGGACTAAATGGGCAATGGGTGAAATGAAGGTGGTGGTTAGAAAATGCAGAGAATATTATAAGATGTTTCTCTGTATGACCTTTAGCATTATAAGGGAAAATCCTAAAATGATATGACAACAATTTGTCAATAAATCAAATGGTTAGAGAAATTAACAGAGGACCAGATTACATGGATTTGATACATTATGTGAACTATATTCACCTGTGTTTCTACTTCTTCATGTGAATTATTTTTACAAGAGTCACATACCATGCTATTTTAGTAATAATTAGACTAAAACAGTTCATTGGTAGTATAATGAAGGACTAGGAAGCCATATATTATTTTGCCTTTTAAAACTCATATAATGTTGTATGCATATATTTATTTGAATTTTCAGATAATTGAAGGGCAATTGCTTTGATTTCATTAATTTAACTTAATTGGAAAAAGAAAAAAGCACAAATAATTGTTTCCATTCTTAAACAAGAATTTGTAACATGTATAAAATTATAAACTGCCACTGCCCTAAGTTGCCCTTTCTCTCCAACATCCATTCAATCCCCATCATTTAGAGTTGTCTAAAGAGTCCTGAACCCATTATGTCTGAGTTCTGTGGCACCTTGCCCATTCACATTTATTCCTTCCCTCCTCTCAGATGACTGGAAGAGAGCCAATCCTTGATTAATGACAATGAGGGAAGACTCTGGACAGAAAAAGGGAACTAGCCAAGTGGGGGAAGCTAACAGAGAAGCCACACAGCAAAGGGTGTAGAGACGTGGGAGTGGACAACTCAGGGAGGATGTGAAGGACATAGATCTGTGAGATGTGAAGACGGGGTCTTCAGGAGCCAAGATTCACTCCTGGTGTTTAACATCTGATGTGTGTATCATTCATCTTATTTAGGTCTACAAATCCTGATTTCTTTAACTCTAAAATTATAAGAAAAAAATTGTCCTTTATTCTGCTAGTTTGGGGCATACTTGTGCAGCAATAAAATGTAACTTGAACTATTATTTTCATGCATACAGCTCTCACGTTTATATATATCTAACTTAGACCTTGTCCCTGAATTTTAGGCTTGTATATATCTAAACAATAATTTGACAAATCTTCTTAAGCAGTCTAGTATCAAACACGAGCTCAATGTATGAAAAACGAACCTCCTTCTTTTTCCATCCACTGCTTTACCTTCATCGTATGTCGTGGCCATGAAGGGAAACTGTCTTCCGAGAATGGGAACTTTGGGTTCATCAGGGTTCTTCCCTTCATATCCACTATCAAGATTGTAAGCAAAGCCTGTAGGCACCACTTGCAAATTAGATCCAGAAGTTAACCACCTGCATTGTCACCAACTTGTCAAAGTCCCCATTGTCTATGCCTCCAGTGTTCTAGTAGCCTTCTTAATATTCTCCATGTTCTGTCTTGGCCTGCTCCCCCCTCCATAATTTTCCTTCTACCTAGGAATTAATGTTGAGCTATTAAATATTCGTCAGAACCAAACTTCTATCTTCATAATTCTCTTGTGATAAAAACAGAGCACAACCCAGTCTTGGCAAAAATCTTGAACCACCCTCACACCTCAATAGTGATATTGACTCAAGCAAACTCGCTTCCTATATCTTCTTAGGGAAAAGAAAGGAGGTGTTTTCTTCCCGTCTTTGTGCCCTGCTTCCTCTATCCACATGGCGTCTTTCCTAACTGTACTTAAATATCATCTTCTCTGGTTACCCTAGGTGAAATTTCAACAATTTCTCTTCCCTAATTCTATCAAATCCTTCTATACTTCAGTATTCGTGATCATGTTCATAAAATATAGTCATAAAAATATTTATGTTTCATTTATTACACAGATATCTAACAGCCCTATTAGGATACAAGCACTATTAGGATGGTAAAGATTTTTCCATTCTTTCTTTCTTTCCTCCTTTCTCTTCCTTCCTTCCTTTCTTTCTTCCTCTCTTTCTCCCCTTCTTTCTCTTTCTTTTTCTTTCCTCTCCCTTCCCTCCCTTCTTTCTTTCCTCCTTCCCTTTCCTCCCTCCCTTCCTCCCTCCCTCCCTTCCTCCCTTCCTCCCTCCCTTCCTTCCTTCCTATCTTTCTTTTCTTTCTTGACAGTGTCTTACTATGTAGAGCAGGCTGGTCTTGAACTTGAGGTCCTTCTGATTCAGCCTCTCAAGTGCTTGGATTTCAGGAACATGTTACCACACATCTGGATTTCCTTTCCTTTTGCAGTATTTTATTCTTAGCATTGAGAACAGTGTCTCACAAGAAAGCACTTAAAAAATTTATTGAATGAGGAAACTAGTAGTAATTAAAACTTTTACTTAAAAATATTTTCAGTGAAATACATAATTGATTCATGTATAATTTAATCAAACATTCATCTTGCAGGTAGAGCTCGGTCACCTACACACTCTTATAGGATACAGTGGGTTTCTGTTCTATCTGGAAGCATGGTCTACCTGTTCCCAAAGGCTTACTTAGAATGAGACACTTTCCATCTTGAAATTAGCAAAGGATAGTATTGATTACAAAGTCAATTTTTAACATGTTTGTGGAAAATATAAAATAGCACTGTGTGTGCTATATATTGACTTTTGAGGAGACATAGTTCAGAAGTACAGGCATATCAAGAACTTGAAAAAGAAATAAATGACTTTTTAATAGAAAATTCAGGACAAATGTATCAGCTTACTGAAGAAACCTTAAGAACATTCACTGTTCTGTGAGATTCTTCAAGCATTTCAAAGGCAAGGCAACCATCTATCCTAAGAGACAGCCTAATTCAAGGTAACTTTGACCACATTAAATTGTGCTTCTCCACACTGCCCATGCTTGTCATTTTAGTGATAAGCTGAAATTTTCCCTATAGGTGGTGCCCATAATTTATCTTCTAATCCAAGAGAGTTGAGAAACAAGAAAATAAAGAGTTGGACAAATAGCCTGTAAGTTTTTCTTTTTCTGCTTAAGGGAAAGACTAATTCAGAAATGAAAACCCACAGGAACACGTGTAAGATAGTGTTTATATGTATAACACTCTTGTAAATATTTGCCAATATTCCAATGTTGGAAACAAAATTTGCATCAGGGCTGATGTTCAGGGACATGTGCTCCTGGAATGGGTTTGAGCCACGTCTCCCTCTATGCTAGCCAGTAAGGCTGGAGAATTGTTGAATTTGTGCCTTGATCCTGGCAGCCAGTCCCAGAGGATTGAGGAAGTTCAGACACTCTGATGTCTCCATCTGGAGCACAAAGACATAAAAATAACACAGGTGACTGAAATGGAGGAATTTTCAATAATCATTTTAGTACCTGGTGGTGGCATCAGGACCCACTGGCAGCACATCTCAGGGTAGCAGCAGGGTCCAGAGTCTTCACTGACAATTCCCTGCCCAGCCTGCTTTATTGATATTTGCATGGCTGTCTTTCACTCTGCCTAGTTTCTTTTGACTTCTTTTACCTACCCTTATTTTTGGAGCTGATTCTCAGCTGTGTTTTATTTCTGTGAGCTGTGTGAATACCTTCCAATAAGCTCATTTCCTTTTACATTAAAATAACTACACACCTTTTATTTATTTCCAATACCTTGGCTGGTTATGAGGGTGCAGGTATGCATACAATTTCCTCTAGTAGAAAATATGTATTTGGAAAGCAGTTTGATTGTGTGTATGTGTGACAGAGAGAGAGAGAGGGAGGGAGGGAGGGAGGGAGAGAGAGAGACAGAGAGTTATTATGTGGCTTACTACTGAATAGATTTAAGGTTTTGAGTAAAGTACAATATAAAAAAATAATCAGAAGAGGGAATATTGAAATTCTTAACAGGGAGCATCAGATCGATGAAACAGCAGCCCACACCCATGTCACTGAAGCATGAAACAGGAAAACACTGCAATGAGAAAGTGTTTAAAACCACTAGGCCTTTAAAACCTAATACAGAAACTGACTAGGGAGAGGGAAAGCCTGAGGGTGAAAAGCTTGCAGGCCTTGAAATTGAAACCAAAGCAGACAACCCAAAGGCAACATTCACTGCAGCTGGGCGATTCAGGCCCAGCAGTGAGTCCGAAGGGTTCCTTCAGGGAAAGACTCACTCTGGCTCCAACAATGAGTTGGAAAGGACAGAGCCTGGGCAGCACTTATTAAGCACTTATTAAGCCTCTGGGATGGAAAAAGTAAGCAGCTAACTACAGGCAGTGCACGTTTTTGTGAAATAAATGTGAGCCCCCATTGGTAAGAGCCGGGATACGTGTACCATAGAGCTCATGAGAAAATTAGGTCCTGAAAAAGAAAAAGGAAATGAGATTGTCACAGAACAGCATGTGTTGATAAAATCTGTATCAAAGTATACCACGGTAAACCAAAACTAATGCTCATCCTCCCTGGTCCGTATGTGTTAATGGTTCTTGACTGATCTATTTTCATAATGTAGAAATTCTCTGGAAAGTCAGAATAAATTGTACTCTGTTCATTCAGTGTTGAGTTAGTAATTAACACAACACAAATCTCTTTCCTGTTTAGAGGAATAATCTAAAATGGGCATATCTTAGAGTTAGCTACATAGCACATTACAGATCCAATCTTTTTCTTAAGGAATAAACTTCTCAAATATTACAAACTGACAAATGTGAGCTGTTTTAAAACAATTTTGTTGGCATTCAGTTATATTTAGTCTCTCTGAAACCTTCCCCAGCTACAGAGATTAATGGGATTAATGACTAAAACCTACTTATGTCAGTGATCCTCGAAGTGTTCTCAGAAATGTAGCATCAAATAAATGCAAATTCTTGGGACTCAGCCCAGATATTCTGAATTCTAGGGATAAGGTCCAGCAGTGTGTGTTTTAATAAGGCTTTTAGGTGACTATGATTTAAGATAAAAATTTAGTACCACCAATCTTTGTTATCTCTAGCAAAACCACTTTTCCGAAAAATTTTAGCCCGGCAAGATGAGTTTGCAAAATCATTGTTTCAGGAACTTCTTAACAATTATTTGAAAAATAAACTAGGCAGATAAACTCTCATACCGTTTATATTCTCCTTCTAAAAATAGAAGACAGATTATTCAACTGGGTTTAATCAATTGTTTACTCTTTAAGTTCCTTTGAAAATACCTATGAATAATAACATCTCTGGAGCTTTTTGTTTGGAGATCCCTGACCATGGCTGTGAGATCAGTCTTGCATGGGATTCACGCTTCTACTTTCTTTGTCAAACTTGTGGGAATGAAGAGAATTTCTTAAGGATTCCTTGGATTCACAAATCACATTTAAAAATTTTATGCAGTTTTCTGGTGTCATGATTTCACTGTATGCAAGAAACAAATTTAGATGACTTAATTAGTATTTGCTCAGAACTGGCAGAGTGGCTCAAGCTGTAGAGCATTTGCCTAGCAAGCATGAGATCCTGAGTTCAAACCCTAGTGCTGCCAATAGATAAATAAATGATTTGAATTTGCTGAATCTGCCATATATAATCAGATCTAAGAACTAGAAAATGTGCAGCTCTGATAGTTTTAAGGATAATAAATTGAAAAAGTTTAAGAGTAGACTCACAGAGCATGTTGAACCAGATTGATTTAAGAACAGTCCCCCAAAATTCACAGTCTCACCCATCAACACACTTCTCTTTTCTTTCCTGTTAAGCAACCACTGGACATGATCCAAAGGTGAGTGCTTGGTCACTTTTACTCCCATTTCCAAAATACTCACGGTTCATTAATCCATACATTAATCCAATTTAAACTTGTAATAATACTTTTCAAGGGTTTTCAAGATTTCTCTCCTTTTGTGTACACACACACACTCATACACACACACACACACAGATCCCATTGCGTATATTGTTCATGCCAAACTTCCGTTCACAGTTTCTGAATTGCCTTAGCGTGATTACTCTCGCCAGACTCTGTGCCCTGGTTTATTGCATTTTCTCTTTCCTCACTCTCCAACAGTCACAATCCACTTCTTCCTTGAAGAACACAGTCAGACACTACTTCACCATTCTCTTTCCCCAAACTCTTAGCAGTAGTGGCTTACTTTCAAATTTTCCCATAGATATTTCCATTGTGGCTTGCCTGTCCATTATTGGTGTGAAAAGCATAGACGTTATTGCATATTTATAAAAACTCCAATGCTTTAAAATAAAAGGTTGGCATAAAGTAAAGTGAAACATATTAATGAATAAAGAGTGAATGGGTGGGTAAGGTGATATCCCTAATTATCTGTGTAAATTTTCCTTCTCTTTTTCATGAGATGGCAAGTGATTCTCTGAGCAAATATTTTACTTCCTTTGCAACGACTTCCTCACAATGCCGTCGACTCAGTGGGTAATCAATTGCTGCTGTTGACTGTGGAAATAAAATAAATTTGCAGAAATAAACCAGGTTTGTTTCTGGTAATAGAACTCCGCTTGGTGATTTTTGGCATGCTACATGAAATCACCACAGGAAATTTTATGAATACATGCTGAGTATTCCAAGCGATGTCATATTTTAGATATAGCACTATTGACTATAGTCTTTATGGATATTGAAAATTAAACAAGTCTCAAAAGGGAGAAATGTTTGGAAGACATAATGATTCAATTCTTTGTTTCTTTCCCTTTGAGACCGTGGTGCCATGACAGTGAATTGAACAAAGTTGTACAAATACAAATGCATTTTTTGAAATACATTTTAATCAGTGCATCTGCCTGATAATTAGTAAAATAAAATGATGTAAAAGAAAATATATGTCTTCTGAAACAGTTTCCACTATGGTAGCAGAAGTATATAAATTACATTTTTAGCTATATCTTAAGTTATTTTATCTCACCCTCCTGTAATTACTTGGATCATGTTAAATGATACTATTGTAAACTTAAGTTATAACTAATATAAGTAAGGCATGATATTAATATACACATGAACGCGTACATGAATGTACCTGGAAATTGTGTGAATATGTATACATGTATACATATGATATCAAAATACACATGTATAGAATTAATATTTTCTATAACCTGAGCATTAAGAAGATCAGGCTATGGATACAAATATGTTGCAATTAATATGTTACATGGGAAAAGTACTGTTTTCTATGCTTATATATTCATTTTTCATTCTATGATTATTTCATGAGAAGGAAATGAAAGTTCCTGAACTCTGAGAAGCCACTAAAATTAATTAATTCCTAAATAGTTGATTCATTAATAACACTAACTCTGTGACCAACACTCTGAAGTATATCAGGTACCATGACAGAATCTATTTTTCACCTGAATATATACATCCATGTAAATTTATTCTGTTAATTTTAAAAAATATACTTTCATTAAAATTGGCTTTGTTATTCTCCTTTATTTCCTGTGTGAAATAGGTAATTGATACTGGGGAGATAGTTCTTTTGACAAATAGTAATAGGTGAGCTATTTAAATAAAGGGTGTTGCATACTCTACCAAATTAAAACATAAAAGCTCACTCGCTTCAAATAATGAATTCATTATAAATTTATTTTTCATCTTTTCTTGATTACCATCTTAAATAGAAACATCCATAAATCATTTTACTCTTTCAAATTAAATTATCTAATATACATATTATTCTCATGTCCTCATCTTCTTGTCTTTCTATTAAAGTGTCAGTAACTACGGTTCATCGGGGAGATGTTTTATTTGGAAATAATTCTCAATACTTAAGAAATAGAGAAGTTGTCATTCTCAAACAATGCATTTCTATAAGCTCTACTGCAATGGGTCCAGATTTCCAATTTACAACTTTTAAATTAATGGCTGTTTGCTATCAAACTAAAGGTAGTTATCATGGAAACTCTTTCATTGCAAAATGCTCTCAACATCCATCCAGTGTATGGAAATAACATAAGAAAATGAAGCAAGATTTTATTCTTTTCTATTTAAAGGGGAAAGAGGAAAAATAAAGATGATCAGAGATATAACAAAGATCTATAAAATTCTTAATTTTTAGTCTTATTTACATAATAATAGAGATACATACGTGTCAATATTTATAGGAATATACATATTGGACTTTAAAAAACATTAATTTGTTCCTGCTCTCTCACTTTTATTATTTCTCTCTCTGGGAATTTTTTTTTTAAAGATTTCTTTCATGTAGTTTTTCATCCTGTGTGAAGAGTAGATTTCTGTTATGATCCTGGAATCAGTGGCCTGTGGAGTCAGAGTGACATGGACGACAGTTATTAGAGAAGGACTATATGTTGATTTAAGTAATATTTCTAAAGGGAGCATGAGAATTTCTCTTAAAATGTGACAGTTTGCACATTCACTTTTCTGTTTTACTTCTTTCCCTAATTCAGGTGACTTTGCAAATGGTGAGGCAACTTGCCACAGTTAGGTCAACTACTGTGAAGTCAATTTCACAATCCACCTTCAATTTACTACTAGGTAGAATGTGGATGGCTAAGTGAGGCACTGGGTTTTAAATCCACTTGATTTGCCAACTACTTTAATACCTTAACCAATGTCGTCTATGCCTTATACCAGATGCATGCTGTTTTTCCATCTTCCCAAACCTCTTCTCGAAGGTGGAGCCAGTTGGTTGAGGTAACAGCAGAAGCTGCCAAAAAAACTTAAATCAATCCCATCCATTTAGCTGAGATTGGCAGCGCCTTGCCAAGACATCATCACAGACATTTTAGTCCATTTTGTCCAATGATGGTATCATCATGAATGGAAGAAGAAGCCAGGCTGGTGAATTGCAGCAGAACACAAAGCACCTGCCTAAGATGTGGGCTTGGGATGTAACCAGTACCACAATGACAGTATGCATTTCATTGGATTAAACTCCTCTTGAAATTCTTGTCTAAATGGCATAGAATTTCATAGTATAGCAGTCACTAGTCAGAAACTGCTGTGCAACACTGACGTTGCAGGAGCTCTAAGTCCTGAGAGTTAAAAACTGAATTTCATGTGAATGCATTGTGACTTAGGAGAACTCGCAGTGTGAGCTGACTAGTCAACTAGTACTCACCTCCTATGCAGTAATTTATGTTCTGATTTACCAGTATGAAAATAGTTAAAGGAGGATATTGGCTGAGATTTTTATTAGGTAACCCATAACATGGATTAATTACTGAAATTAGAGAAAAAAGTGAAAAAACTGTCCTTCAAAGTTATTGAGAATGCTTTACTCTGTTTGGGTGTGTGTTTGAAGTCATGCATATCAGAGTATTTAATCCATGCCATCACTTTGAGTTGAGATATCCTATTCTGCCTTAGGTTGTATAGTAGAACATAAACTTAACTAGGGCAGATTTTAAAATCTCTCCTTGACTTAGTGTTTTGGGTCATCTTCAGCTTTATTTATAAATTGAAACTGTAGTTTGATTTATCATCACTTTAGGGCTTAGTTTGAATACTGACCATCAATCCTTCTAGATAAAATGTGAGAAAAGCAGTCAATTACTCTATGTTTTGACTAGGATACCATGAAACTATCTTGATCTTTAGAGTTATAATGTATGTGGATCAGCTCATTTGCTTTTATTTTCAATTTTCTTTGGGAAAAAATGAAATATATTGAATTTTTTGAAAAAAAATAAATTTCAATACATATTTTAAACATGTTAATTACACTTGACCTAACCAGAAAAATCATATAATAGTCCTATAGCTGTAATCTTCAAAGACTAAAAGTCAGTTTCACATAACTATTTAAAACGGAAATAATCATATAAAATATATCCAGAATTTCAGTATTTTTCATAGGTCAAGAGCATACTTTTAATCTATGTGTGAGCCACAGAAATATCAGTCTGCACCTTTGTTTGTATCACTCCTAAAGCATTTTAATTATCATTTTTGATTATTGGGGTAAAGGCTCATATACTCAAAAGCTGAACAGTTGATCCTATCAATAACAAGTTATTTTCATTACTCAGATGGATGAATTTCTTGATTAGCTTTTCCCATATTAATTGCTGGAAACTGATGTAGCAAAATTTTGTATATCAAAGACTTTGGAGCTTTAAAAAGGCTGTGAAATTATCTATTTATCTTATGCCCAACACTATTTACAAATTATATTTTATCACTGCAATCTGAAGGCTCTTATCTCAAAAGACAACACACCATACACACACCCCCACAATGCACACATACTCACACACACACATGCACACACACACACTCACACATGAACACACACGCATCCCCACAATCCACACATGCACACTCAAACACACGTACACAAGCAAACACACGCACCCCTACACATGCACACACTAACACGCACACACACTCCCCCACACATCCACGCATGCACACTCAAACACACGCACACACACTCACTCGTTAAACTTTATGCCAGAATCAAATGATAAGATCAGTTTCACATCTTAACCATTTTCCAACTTTAATAATTTATGACATATAATTTTACTCATACAGATAGAAATTGAAGTAGGCTAATATAAAAGCTTATGAACATATGAATAAATATTAGTGGTTACTGGTTTTCTGGTGTTAACTGGGATTGTACTCAGGGTCTTGTACCTGCTCTCTTGAGCCAGACTCACAACCCTTTTTGCTGCAGTTATTTTTCAGATAGGATCACACACTTTTTGCCCAGGCTGACCACAGACCAAGATCCTCCTCCCACACAGCTGGGACAACAGGGAAGACCACCACTCCCAGCTTGTTTGTTAAGATGGGGTTTCACTAACTTTTTACCTGGGCCAACTTTGAACTGCAATCCTCCACATCTCAGCCTCTCAAGATGGTAGAATTACAGGAATGAGACCCCACTCCTGGCCTGTTATTTTCAATGTCATTAATTTCAGCTTCAACTGTACTGAAAATTTCAGCACGTGTTCATGTTCTTCTTGTTTCAGTTATAATTAGGTAATGACTTCCCTTGTAAAAGACAATTATTCTCTCTCTCTGAGAAATAAATGAAAGACAGATGAATGATGCTGATGTAGATAATTTTGATGCAAAACATTTCCCATGGATGTTATGAACAAACTTTAACCTAAAGTAACTCTTTAAAATGGTACTTTCTACTAATTTAATTCCTTTTCATGAAGTCATTTCTGAGATAAAGTTAGGGACACAGACTATCGAATATGAAATTTGTGTTAAGAATGCCAGATTCCAGCTCTGTGGTACAGTGATGGGCAGTTATATTACCTTATTGCATTACTAGCCATATTTGATTTTTCTTATTTGTAATGTGTGGTAATTAACCTTTCTAGTATGTTTCATTCCTATATAAGATGTTTTATTGAATAAATTAAAAATCCTATGAGGAAGCTAAGTCTTCCTTAGCTGACAAAATAATGTCATTGTCCCATCCTTTGTATTAACTGGTAAGCAATTTATAAACAATGTATCCAAATTCAGTTTCATAAAATATATAATAAAATTTGCAAGTAGTATATCTTTTCCAGGAAAGGGGCTACAGACCAGTCTAATTTACAATTACACTATTTTCCAATAGCATATATGGGAACTATTTTTCTAGTATTCCACAAAATGTGCCTTCCCCAGGCCTTCACAATTGCACACCTCTACACACTGAGGTTCCTGTGGGGCCACAGTGCATCCACACCAGGACTGTCTGTGGGTTTCCTTCAGTGCTGATAGCTGTGCGGGATGGTCTACCCAGCAGGGGCTCCAGACCCTTTCTTGGTGTCACCATGGTGCTTACAGGACAGCAGTACCCACCAATGGCAGAGAAGTTCCTGGTTTACTACTAATTTCTACTGATTTTATTTTTCAGTGAGTTTTCTTTCTTTTTTTGGCAGTACTGGGGTTTGAACTGAGGTCCTCATGCTTGCTAGGGAGGCGCTCTACCACTTGAGCCACTGCACCAGCCACCTGAGGAGTTGTCTTTAAAGTATGTAAGCACATTGGTTTTGTTTACTAAGCATTGCTTCTCTTACAGTTTCCACACACGGTACTGAACACCACAATGCTCAGGTGTTCATACAAAAGAGTGTATTATGCAGGACAAGCCATTCCACATGGCGTCTGAGTCAATGCCAGTGACATTCTTTGTCTTGAGACTGTAGTTAAATGCTGCCTGATATTCTGAATCAGAATATCTATCTTCCTTTAAACTGAGACTGTCTTAATTGCAGCATGGTTCAGAAAGGGTGAGTAGTGAAACATGAATATTTAATATTTAATATTAGGAAGTTATGGGAAAGTGGGCATGAAGAAAATGGACTGGTTAAAGGCACTAATGAATTAAATGGTGTATATATATATATATATATATATATATATATATATATATATATGCAACTTTCTAAAGTAGCAAAAAGGGCTGGGGGTGTAGTTCAGGTAGTAGAGTGCTGGCCAAGCAAGCAGAAGGCTCTGAGTTCAAACCTCTGTACCACCAAAAATAAAATACTGTTGACTCAGCCTGTTCAAAATTAAATATGAACTCTTATTAAAATAATAAGTGTCCATATGCATCTTCTCCAAAACTTGCACTAGGATCTCCCTATGTGTGCTGACAAATGAACGACTGGGGATGCTATTTAGCACTATGATGCTACTTTTAGTTACAACAATATTCATAGTTATGTAAAATCACACTCATTGAGTGGTAGAATGCTTTCCTAGTGTGTGTGAGGTGCTGTCCCATCTGTAGCATCAAAATGAATGAAAGAATGAGTGAATAAATGTATATAAACTTTCTGACGCTGTCCTTTTGAAAGAAATATACTTGTGCATTCCTTCAACAAGCATTTGGTGAGTGTGTTCTGTGAGCTTGGCAATGGGATATGAAAGAAACCTGTCCTGAACACAGGGGCACTGAGGCAGTCAGGTGTGTCAAAGAGAGAGGAAACTGTGACCCTGGTACCTTGATTGAAGAAAAAGTAGAAGAAAGCTTTCTGTTAAAAGACTACAGCAGCTTGCATATGTGTGACAAATAAAGCAAGCTATAGAAGGGGAGAGACTAAAGATATCAAAGACAAGGCAAAAATTGGAGGAGTGAAAAGCCAGGAGAAGAGAAGAAATGATTGAACAAAATCAGACATGGAAGCAAAAAAGGTTTTGAATAATACAAGGAAATTTTGAACAAAGAGAAAAATTCTCGAGAGCATCTTTTGAGTTAACCCTACTTTGTGGGATAGAGTGTGTCATCCCAGAACATGAAGACTAAAACAGGTTTATAATCTAGGAGCTCTTGCTTTTCTCATTGAAGAAATGAGAAACACAGTTCTTGATTTCAGAAGCCCTTCAAAGTTAAAACAAGTTGTATTTCTTTTTCCCTTGTAACTTAAAAGTCAAAAATTTTGACTAAGGAAATGTTAATAGTAAATGTTTTAAATTGTTGACAGCTCTTTCTTCTTTTACCATAAAGGTAGTTAAATATGCAAATTTAGTATCTCTACCTATGTATCATCAAAGCACTTAAGGAATGGACCCTGTGGGCCTGATTTATGGATGAAACCTTGAGTAAATATGATAGATAGACAGCTGATATTTAAACATGGGGTCACGCCTTACAAATGACAGACTTGCTTTGTGCACAGTGCATTGCACATAAACCTAGGCTTGATTAAACTATATTCATTTTTCACTTTTATTTTTGTACAAGTTCAATGTTTATTAGGTCTTTGTTTTTTAATCCCCTTGGATTTTTGTAGCTAGAGCTTTTCAACCTTGACAGATTTAGAAATTAATGAAATTAGTTATAAATTATCACCATAAATTTCAGGATACTGTGTACCAAATATTATCAACTATCTGTGATTTGATAACTTATAGGTAATAAAATGGATTTTCAATTGGTAATTATTTTATGATGAACCTTTGCTTCAGTAATGATTCCCATGGCTAATACCCTAAGCTATACCTTCTGTCTTTTGAGAGTTTTTGTAGTATCTGGATTAAAAAAAAGCATTCAGGCATGAATACAGAAGCAAAAGGGCTTTGGTTCCAGTAATTACACTGTTTCAGTCTTATCTTTTAGAATTTGTATCACAGTTTATCACCTTTGTATTTTCTCTAACTCTTTTCCCCCTGTAAGTGGCATATTGATAAAAGACACACAGTGTCCAAATTCCCAGCCCATCCACCTGCTACTGAGGAAATGCTACGTAATTGTAACACCTGATTGTTGTAAACCTTGTAAAATCATGAAACCAAACAAAGGAGAAATGTGCCCCCTCCAGTAATCCATAAATCCCCACCACATCCATTGCCTAAAGCAATGGAACCAATGACATGGATATACGAAATTTATTTGGAAATTTTTAAAGAAATGTTCCAGTACTCTGTGATGATATATAGTTTTTGAAATGCAAATATCTCTGAAATTTCCTCACAGAAATTTAGGAAACCCAAATAACATTCTTCTACATGTTTGGTAGGGCACTGGTGATTCCTTCAGGCCATCCATTTCTCAAGCAAAGACCACTAATGGTAATGCAATGATCCCTTTCTGTTCTGCTGTGCCCACTCTCACTCATCCTAGCTCTTGTTAAGCAACTGCCCACTGCTGTATAAAATCACAGAAATGTGAAGGTAATTTTAATTGTGCAGCACTAAGATGTATGTGGCCCTAGAGTGCCTTTGTGTTTGACACCTGCAAGCTCTACTTTCCCTTGATCTCAAAGGAAGTGTTGGTCTTCGATTTCATTTTTACTTTTAGTGTTTTCTATTGAGGCAAAGAAAACACAATGACTAGCAGCATGGCTTTTGTGAGCTTGTTTAGTGACCAAAAATAAATAAGAGTGTGTGTCCTTTTTGCAGCTCAATAGTGTTTCCTATTGATAACCTACAGACCTTGTTCGGAGGGAATTGGCTGAAAGAACCACATCTTAAGAAAAAGAAGAGAGAAGCAGCAGAGAAAAAAAGAGTCAATACAGCTCCCAGACTTACAACAGTCCATGACCTAAAAAGCTGAGGAACACCTTGTAGATTATTAGAATCAGTTCTTCTTCAGGAGTCTTTCTTTTCTTTTTTCTCATTATACACATTTATTGCTTTTTATGGCAGATATTTGTCGATGACTTATGGCACTGAGTTGAGGGACTCTATTTTTTTATTCGGGATTAAGAAAACCTTTATTTTTAAGAGCATGATAATCATGTTTGATTTTAAATTCTTTTAACTCCAAAGAGTTATCTGACAATTGTTTAAAATTAATTTTTAGCAAAACAGGAAATGTCTATTAACTTTTCTACTAAATTACCTTTCTTATAATAATTTTCCTATCTGATGGAGAAATATAACATTTAAGCTAGTTATTGGTATGTAAAATTGGAATAGTCACATGATAAGTGCAAATAACAATTATGTCTATGATTTAATCAGTTACAAATGGGACATTTTGGTTTTTGGTACTATTTGTGATTAGGTTCAGTGGTGAAATTCAAACATGACACATTTTATGTTATAAAATTTTCATATACCACTTAATAATGGCTGTAAAATAATAGATATCTTTCTTGATTTCTTTGTGTTCAGAAGTTTTAAGTTTGTATAAGTAAGCATTGGACAAATTTAAGCAATTTATAATATGAAAAAATATTGCTCATGTTTCAGAAGATCTAAAATAAATGTTGGGGTACTCAACATTTTGTTTTGTGACAAGAAGGTTAAATGCTTTGTAATAAAAAAATACAGACATTGCAAAATCTAATGAGCCAATGGACTTAAAACTTTAAATGAAATAAAAATAATATTTTGCCATAATTTCTTCAAGACTATGCAAGTTCTCTTTCTTGCAATTAAGAAAAGACAGCTTGCACAAATAATTCATCTTAGGGGTTTCGCCACATTAATGGCCTGCCCCAAATCTTACAGAGGACTTCCTGAGAACTTGCCTGTGTTGTACTGTGTCATAGGTAGTTGTTTCTCGTGCAGTATTTCTCAGTCTTGATGTCTTTTAAGCATTATGTTATTTGCAGCATTGTGTGTTGAGACAAAATTAATAAAGGATCAATTTAACTTAAAAATTCAGTGTTAATGCTATGCAAAGTAGTTTGTCAAAGTGACCAAAACATACCTGGATCTCCTAGCAGGAAGAACAGTTTTTGCAGCGATACCTGGGAGTTTTATTTTTGGTGGAATAAATTGTGTCAGGAAAAGTGCAGACATGGGAAATATAATGAAAGGTTTGGGAGTCCTATGACTTAATCTACAATGTGTCACTTGTTGTCATTGCACAGGAGCCTCAAACGGGCTCCTAAAGATCCTTGTGGAATTCTTAAATGGGACATTGCAAAATGTGAATATAATATAGAGATCATTAAAGCTTTTAAGGCAGGAAAAAAATTATTCCTTCAGAATGATTGACATGTTGGAGAACAGAAAGAGTGAAATCTGGCTAAGGAAGATCTTTCCAGTGAAAGATGTGCTGGCTATCCTTGCTGAGTGGGACTTCGAGGGATAGATTGAGGCTCATTTGTCCAGTTTTTGTTGTTTTGATTGTTTTTTCCCCTTTGATTGAAAACTGCTCTCCTTCACCTAAGAAGAGTCACCTGATCTTTGTGGCACCTCCACTGGACTTTCTGCTTACAATGAAGGGGGAAAGGAAGACAATGATATTTGTACAAATATCTCTGGCTTATCACAGATAATACATTTTATTTCTTAGAAAATTTGGCCAGGTCTTAAGGCAATTTTGATTGACTTCTTGCTGCTACTTGTTTCTTGGTTCCTATTAATATGTAAAAAGAATAGGAAAAGATCAACCTATAAGAATTAAAGTGGAGAATGCACAAAAGCTACAGAAAATGTTGTATAAACATAAAAAGATGTTCAAAATATTAAGACTAAGTTAAACCAAAAATAACACACTTTTCTGTTGGCAGAGGCTGAGAAGTTTGGTAATACCCTGTGTTGGTTACAGTGTGAGACAGACTTTCCAGTATGCCTGCTGGTGGCAGTGATCATTGGTACCATCCCTGTGAGAACAATTTGCCAGTAAATCCAAAATTTTAAATGCACATTCTCACTGACCCAGCAATTCTATTTTAGATCTACTCACTTGTATATAAAAATGCACACATAAGATACTTCATTTCATACATATTTATTTCATATGGAAAATTGATAAATTTAAGTGAGCAATTATTTATACAAATACTGTTATATACCCTTATGGAAAATCCTGGTGTGTTAAGGAAATAGACATCTTTTAAAACTGCTATATAAATATCCTAATGTATCCAGAAAAAATTGACCCATTATTTGGAAGAACATATACACTAAAAATTTATTGATGATACCTACTTCTGAGAGGTGGAAATGGAAAGTATTTTAAGGAGATTTCGCATCCATTATATCCTTTTTTGTGGCAATATTAAAGCATTTCTATATTTTTATTGCATACTTAGGAACAAAATATGATGTTTTGATCTACATATACATACTGTATTCATTATAACAGTAAGTGATACCACCTGATAGTGTCTGCTCTCTTGGCAAAAATCCAGTCTACAACTGACATTGCTAAGAACAGTCCTCATTTTGTGCATCATATCTCTGGAACTACTCATCTTTCATAGTTCCAACTTTGACATTTATTTCTTTCTTAACCACCCCATACCTGGTAACCAACATTCTGCATTCTGGTTTTGTTTCTGTTTAAAGATTGTGGATATTACTGAGATAATGAAGTGATTTTCTTTTTATGTCTAGTGACCTCTTGGTTCATCCACATTGTCAAAAGTGGCAGGGTCCCTCTCCATTGTAAAGTCAAATAAATAATATGTAAGGAACTCATATGACTCAATAGCTAAATAATAAGTAGCTTTAAAGAGGACAAAGGACCTGAGCAGACTTTTCTTCAAAGAACACATAAAAATGTCCAGAGGCATATGAAAGAGTGTTCAACGTCACTAGTCATCATGAAAAATGGATCAAAACCATGAGATATCACTCCACATGTACTAGGACAGCTTTTATTGGTAAAATGAGAGATAATAAGTGTGGCAGGAGTGTGAAAAAAGGCAACCCTTAGCTACACTAACACAGCCAAAAGGGAAAGCATTGCAAAAGCTACAAAAGAAATTAAAAACAAAACCACTACACTACTCAAGAGTCCCCGTTCTATTAAACACCCAAAGAAAATAAACTCACCAATACCTAAAGATGCCTGAATTTTCATGTGCATTGAAAAATTATTCACAATAGGAAGACACGCAACAATGCAAGCACCTGTTAACAAAGAATGGATGTAGAAATTGCAGCGTGTATGTGTTAAAAATAAAATAGTTTTCGATATATTATACTGCTCATTGTCAATTCCATAAATTAGGAAAGAAAAGAAATGAAGACCCGGAGTTCAATGAATTGAAATTTCATTTATGATTTTTTTTATCATGTGGTTCTCACAGCATAGCAGGTGGAAAAAACCATTTGTCTTCTACTGGAAAGTAACAGAAAATCACTTACATTTGAAGTCATTCTTAGCAACTTTTAACCCTTTAGAAACGAAGGGCTAGAAGAAAATTCATAATGATCATTTGTTATTTTCAGAAAGCATTTCTTCTACAAAATAATACCTTTCTACTCATCAAACCTTGAAATGATGTGCGTGTTACTTTTTCTTCGAGAAAAGGGTTAATAAAAATATATTTTTTTATTTGGATTTTCAGATTTCATTGTAAGAAAACTTGAATTTTTCTGAATTGTCTGAAATTGAAAGACAAAAATGTATCTAGTGATAATGTAACTCCTTTAGAAAAAAACAAATATGTATGAGATAGACAATTTATTCAATCATTAGTCAAGTGTAAATACTAACCAAATATAAATTAACATTTCAAACTGGTTGTTAATTGGAAAAATGTACTTGAAAGTTCTCTTAACTTTTTAAATATCTGTTAAATGATGCTATGTCAGAGGAATTTGATCATAAAAAAAGTCTAGAAAAAGGAATAAGATTGAGAAATAAGGACATTAGACCATTACTTACTCCAAATTAATACTTATTCAAGCAAATACTGGCAAATTTTGGAGAGTTGGCATCTCAATATTCAACTAAAAAATAAATCAGGTACTTATATCTGGAAAATTATTATAAGGTGAATGAATACATTCAGAACAGACAACTTTGTGTAGGGAAATATCCACTCCTGGGAACTTTATAATTTGTATCTCATGATATGAACATGTATTCAATCACACCCTTATTGAACAACACAAGCGAGCCTGTTTTCTTTTGGCTCCCTGTTCTGTCTCAATTCTTGGCTGTCTTCACCTTTCTTTTGTCCTCTCTTTCCAACATCCCCACACCATATGTAGTCTTCTCTCACTTTGTTTTGAAAGAGATGATTCTTATGTGAGATCTCTTTCCTACTTCTTTCTATTTTATCTTCTGCAACAGTAGCAAAGTCAGTAAATATTTATGGAAGAGGTTCATAGATTGCATAGACAGAAAGGAGGTGAGTAGTTAGACTGCAGGTAATTTACAAAACAAGTAATAAAATCAAGTTACTGTAACCCTTATTTCCAAAGTAGCCAAGAGAAGAGTAAAACAAAATCAGCATCATAATTCATCTAAATATCACTTGTAGAAAAACAACAAAGACACTTGTACACTGAAAGAAAATTATTTTATTTTTGCTCTAAAATCCAGTAGACTCAGCTTCAATTTGTTTTAGTGAACTAGGATTTTACACAGTATTTTTAGTACCACAGGTTTCTTTAAGAATACTCTTCAAAAGCAGTAAAATATGAAAGGTGAAAGAGAAAGTAACTAAATACACGAATATAGTCTACCAATCTGATGTCACAGAATATTCAAAACTATCTTCTGTTATTTCCAAAATAGAATCTATGCTCCAAATTACTTTGTAAAGGAACATTAAAGACTTCCTTTTTCAGGGAGAAAAAAAACTAAACTCCAAATGACCAAAAAGAGATAATCAGATTGAATATGTGCAAATAAAATTAAGACCATGGAAAGGAAAAAAAAACAAAACATGTTACAATCAGCAAATGTAGATGAATACAGGGAGTCCTTCCAAGAAAGTCATTTCCCTCATATTTGGAACATTAGAGCGATAATACCCATTTACATTTATACAAAATTAAAATTATTATTCTGCCTTCAAAACCCTAAAGGTAAAAAGGAGATATTGTAAACATCTATAACTAAAGAAATAAAGGAAGTAATTTTGATTTCTAGACCAACACAGTCCCATATCCTAGCTAAAAAACCATGAGATAGCGGTTACTAGCATCCTGCTATAGGGACAGAAACAAATCTTAGGAAGATTATGGAGTCACTCAGGGAACACCTGGGGGAAGCAGGTAATTCAAGTTACACCTCAGTCTCACAAGTCCAAGCTGCTTCTGTGACTTCCATTCCTTCCATGAATGTTATCTGCTTGTTGGAGTTCATCCTAGGTTCAGCCATCAAACCCTGGAAGTTTCTTTCAATACTCTATTCAGTAAAATCTCATAATTCACACAGCTATGAAATGACACTGGATTAAAACCTGAAAAATAACTTAAATTCGTTGATTTTAATTTTATTGAGAGAGAAATAACCTGAAGGAAAGAAAGAAAGTGACTTGTAAAAGTCATAGTAAGGGGAAAGTGGGTTTGAGTCTCATTGTCAATACCATTTAGTCTTAAAAATGTTATCCTCTTGCTTCTGAACAAAGAATCCTCTAGGTTTGTTCACTTTATAAATTTGTGACTCTTCTTTGCATTATAGAGAGTTCTTTCTCTGTAGTAAATAGGTTTCCTATTTTTGCTAGACCCTGGCCTCCTTTCTGCCTCTTTTCCCTCTCACTGAAAAAATCAGCCTGTATCAATTTGTAATCAAAATGTCCATCCTTCAGCTCTTAATGAGTCATTGTCTGGGGAGTCACTTACATCCAGGCCAGTAATGAGCATTTCTGTTTCTCAGGAATTCTTATGGATCCTAAGAATGCATGGCCAATGTGTCTGTAGTTAGGTCTACCAATAGACTTTCTGAGGGTTCATACTGAGCTGTGTCCTGACTAAACAATTCTTTACCTCCCCATTATCAAGATCAAATTTCTCCCTGCCTTTGCAGTTCCAGAAGCAAATGGGTATCATACATGCTAGGTTTGTAAAAAATGCTTACCCAAGTAAATTACCTGAACAAAAGATCATCTTTTAATCCTCATGATCTAAAGTTATCCACATCCCCTTCCACAATTAGTGCATCTTCCAGCCTTAAGTTAAAAATACAATATTTTAGTAGATAACTTGCTTATGTTAGTGAGAATCGACCTAAAAATAAAAATTTCCTCCCAGACTCAATATTTTGATGTTTCTAACACATGTTTATCATTAAAAGTAGTTTATTTTATGTATTATCACAACTGAATGGAAGTCACCAGCCCCATTTTGCATGTAAAGAATGGTTCACTGATGTCTATAATTTTACAGCTAATAAATCGGGGAGCCAAAACTGAGCTCTAAAATTCAAATACAGAATCTTCCAATCCACAATGTTCCTTATATTAAATAGATTATCATAATTTTTTAAATCATATTAGTTCTAGTTTTGCCTCTATTATTACTACTGCTAAGTGGAAGAGCCCAGGTCACCAAGGTTTTGTTACTTTCATAGTCAATCTGCCTCTGCAAGATAAATTTGATTAACATCATTAATAGTCTAAATTTAATAACTATACCAAAACAAACTTATTTATGCCAGCATACAGTAATTGTGTTTTTTATAATATCTCAGCCACATTCGTTTTACTGCAGAGTCAACTGTAGTGTGAGACTTGATGGCTCTAAGCCCCTAAAATTAGTACCATAATGAGATGTAAAAAAAAAAAAAACAGCCTTCATTTGCAGTGGTTAGGTGAATCTTAGAGCACCAAAGCTACTTCAAAATAACTCAGGCACTGGGAAGGAAATGTGGCAGTTAGAGAACCAATGGCAACATGGAATAGATTGAAATGGGAAAATTTAGCAGACGAGAAATGACAGCAGTGTCTGAAAGGAGAAATGCTGAAGTTTTGCATTTTATCTGTATATAACTCTTTCCCTGAACATTTCACTTGGACCATACCCACTCCATGGCGTGCTTACTTCCTCCACCAAGCTTGAACAGCTTACTCCCTGTGTACTGGTACAAAGGACTACACCTGCCCACAGTAGACCATGTGAGTGAGCTAATACAGAAATTCTGTAAAAGTGAAAGGAAGTTCTTTCCATAATTGTACTCATTGTACATAATTTTCATAATTGTACATGCTAACAAAGCCACATGAAAGAGCGAGGAACAAACAAATTCAGTCATATGATTTTAACACTATTAACACAGGGAGACTCATTCATCACGTCATATCAGAATTATTTAAGTTAAATCTCAAGTAGCCACTCTTTTTCACTAAGATTACTATTTTGAGATAATACTAAAGAATTAAGAGTAATTTCTAGTAACATAAATATTCAAAGAAATTATAAATTCAAAGAATGTCAAAGACCATTTATTCATTGGGCTTGGAGAATAATTTTATATTTTTAATAGAGCTAGTTACAAATTTTGACTGCATGATTTAGGTAGAAAAGACCTCAGATAAGACACTAATCTTTTTTAGTCACAGTCTTTTTACTTTATCTACACCACACTTGTCGTACAACCTCTAGATAGTCAATATTTAAGAGAGGCTCTAAAATTTGAATTCCTACACCCCATCCATACAATTTCCTCAAATATGAATATTCAAGCCACAAGAGACATCGTCTATAAAAATAATGTTATGCTAGAAATTTCAGCAACATTTAAGCTGTCTTCCACTGAATTGAATTATGGTGATTTTAATTTTTTTCTTGTTCAGTTCTATTGAAGAATTTTAAGCATACACATTCATTCTAAAATGAATGACTTTTACATTGCTTTAAGATTAAAATAATTTATCACATTATTAAAATTAAAATAATTTATTTTATGTTACATTATGAAAATTAAGCAGAGATGAACTTTGGTTAAGATACAATGATGACTAAATATTATATAGACTTGAATTTGCTCTCTTTACTTCCTTTAGTATTGTAATAATAAAAGTAGGATTTATATATAAGTTGATATTTGAATTTTAAAACTCAGAAGAGGAATATTTCTAAAGACATTACTTTGTGCTTTGTTATCAAATGCTCTAAACTCCTTATCCTTAAGAAGCCCCCGATTTGAAATTTTCTCAGAACCTGACAGGACATTGTAATACTTTCCCACCTGCCTTCCTCATTTCATTCCATCACCCAAATGAGTATTACCAAAAATCATTCCACCTGGGGAGGAAGAACGTATTAACAAAGGACATGGGTTTTCCCTTACACACATGAAATAGGAAACATTTTTCCTATTTCCTAATTGACTGTGATATTCTAAAGCCGTCTATGTTTCTTAGCAGAAAATATCGAAAAGTTCCTTTATAAGATTTAGCTATTGCGTGCATGCTAAAGTTCACTCATAGCAGTTCACATACAGCACTAAGATATCCAGTTTTTAGTTAAAAGAATATGGTTTTAGCAGTTTCCTGCCTCTGAGTAAATCAAATTTAGTATTAAATTTCTTAATTGTAAAAGAGAATGTTTTACATAGTCATTGGTAATAAGGAAATTACTTACATCATAACCTAATCTTCATTTGAACAGATACAAAAGTAATTAAAATATTTCACAATAAAAAAGAATACAAACTATAAAAAGCTCTGACCTAGAAATTTAAGAAAACTGGGTCTTGTTTTTTTTTTTTCATTTCTTGCACTTTGCCTCTTTGTATAACAGCTTACTAGTTGTTCTGATGGAAAAGAGAAGATAGGAGTTCTGTAGAAGCCCACCAGCACTAAATGGCATTATTTTGTCACTCTCTTCTGTGTACTCACAACTTACTCATCAATAACTCAGGAGATTTGTGCTGAATTTTAATAAAATGGCTATTTTAGCATCAGGAATTCTCTTTTACTGGCTCTTTTAGCGTCATTATAATAGTGACATGTAAGAAGCAGAAGAAATTTTCAAACTAAATAATGAAGCTTTCAGTTCTCTTATAAAGTCATAACCTGAGGAATCACCAGTTAAAATACTCTTAATTAGAAAAAAGTTGTCACAACAACTTTTTTCAAGTTTTTCACAATCTGGAGGATGAAATTAAGCTAGTTTACATCTTTTTGGAAAGAATATGAAGTATTAAATTTGAAAATAACAAAATAAGAGAAAAGAAAACAAATCTACCTTAGGTCAAGCATGGAACTTTTCTAAAGCTTTCAGAAATATTTAGATGCATTTAAATCTGTTGAGGTGGCAAGGAGCTGCTGTAATTAATGATAATGAGATTCTAGTGAAGTAAAAATACCTTTCTGGGAAAGTCAGAATTCAAGTTAAAATCTCTGCTGTCACTAACTTGTATCTTCCCATTAACATTAACTTTACTTAACAGGAATGCTCTCTAATTCTATAATTTTAGAAGCTAAGGTACAATATAATCTCAGTAAATATTACATCATCAAAAGAAAATTGTTTTATCAAAACAATGGTTGAACCCAGAAAAATCCAAATAGATGCTCTCAACTCTTTGAATGTTATGTTTAAATTTGGTTTATTTTCAAAAAAGTTTTCATTTTAAGTGATACTTTCAGATGTAAATTTTTAAAAAATGAAGATGAAACATTAGGTATTTAGAAATGAATTTCTCATGAAATATCCCATTTATCATTAGTAATCTCATAAACACAAGTCCTGTGAAGTATTTGTGAAAATACATGGAGACACTTGGTTGCAGTTCTGGACCCATTACTAAATATATTGATCCTATTACCATATGTTTCTCAACAAGAACTCCTCAGCTTTGTAAACCTCCTGGTGAATGTTTCTATTAATATCATGAATATCCAATTGGAGTAAATTTCAACCTATAAAATGACTATGTATGTGATTGACAATGATTATTCTTGGATGGTCATAGAGGATAAGATGGTTTTTCTGTGTTTTTAGCAACCTAACACAGCTAGATTCCTACCCCTCACAAAATATTTCCATGTGGAATTATACTTTCTAGTTAATGGTCAGGAAGAAATGCTTGTCATCGCTCAGATAAATGAAACATTTTCATCTTCCTCCTTGACCAAAATTCAATTGCTTAAAATGTAAATAATGTTCACATTACTTTGTGGTATTAATTCTTAAGTAAGCTCTTACTTCCTAACAAATTTACAAGAATTATAAATCTGTGATGAGTGAAAAATACATGCAAAAAAAGGTCCCCTTCTTTTCTAGCAAGAGCTCAAGTTTTTTTTAACATATGCTCATTGACGTGAAATATTAGGAAACAGACTGGCACAGAGGAAATACAGAAATTCTCATGGATTTGTAAGGTGAAACATACTGTTAACTCAGGACAACAAGGTTTTTAGGTCATTATGAATGCTTAAGACACCACTGGGGAAAAAGCAGTTTTATACTTGTCAAATGCAGCTGATGAAACATTTTTGGGACAGTTTAAAAATGATAGTGATCACAAGGAATTTAAACTTAAGAGGCACATGAGAAAAGATCGCAACTAAAATTTCTGATGATTTTCGTGAATGATAAACTTGAATTTGACCACAGTACATTATATAAACGTATGGAAATATCACAGTGACCTTCCTTTGTATAATTAATATAAATTAAAAATAAAAGGCAGATTCATTGGTGTTTTAATATTCATCAAACAGAGTATTTGTTCATTTTCAGAATTACTTTATGGCCTGTTTGAAGAGCTCCATTTCCCTGCATAGGAAAAGAGAGGAACTTCTGTACTTTGACCACCTTTTCAGTGTTAGGCACTAACCTACAGGAGTTCATATTGTCAGAACCACTACATAATACTCTGCAATATGAAATTAAAGACTTGTATTTTAACTTCTGAGATTGATAATCATGCAAATGTTCCACATTTAGTTTGTGCAAATATTTTAACAGGTAAAATATAACAGAAGCTATATGAATAGACTTAAAGCAAGTTTGTGAGATTTAGTACCACAAAACAATTGGTGAAATAATTCAATTATAAAACCAGGTTTTTCTAAAAATTTAATATATATACTGAAGCCATTTTCTGATTTGCTCTGTGTTCAGTGTATAGAAACACTTCAAATGTTTTGTTCATTGTTAAATGAAAATTATTTATTACAAAAATTGCTCGAGAACAGGGCAAACAGAAACCTATTCCAATTTGCAGAACCTTCTAACAACATGCACAGGAATGTTTAGGAACCACAAAAGACTAGGGAGATGGGGAACAACAGTTTATAGGAGGTTTTTAATCCTAAGCCTAAGTGTCAAGGACTTTTATACATGGCATTACTTTTAAAATGCAGCAGCCTCTAATGTGGATTATTGATCACAAATGCTCAGAAAATGAACCTCTGCAGGGCTCTGCTGCCTGGAGCTTCCGACCAGTCTCTTTCCTGCTCTGCAGTGCTAAGAATTCACGCAGCATAGTAGCACCAACTAGACAAAAAAAAAAATCATGCCAGAAAAACACAGTTCTCTGTTTGTATCTTCAGGAATAAGAAAGAGCTCAGCCTTTGATGTCAGACAATCGAGAGACTAAATGACATAAATTTATGAATCTCTTTAAAAGAAACAAACTCCTGGACTCTTAAGAAAATGTTTAAAATGTATTTTAAAAGATAGTACAAAATCTCTTGATCATCAAAATTGCGTGGTAGGATGATTCAGAAAAATCACAGCTTTTTAAATATTTTGCCTTATTAAGTTCTAGTATAGTTTTTGGTGGATGCAGGAGCCACTAGAGTTTGCTATAAAACTTTTGTTTTAACCAAGACAACTTATGTAGAGTCAAATTATCTGCACGCAATTATAGTTACCTATAAGACAAGTTTTAATCTTTTTTCTAACTTTTAATCTTTACCAAAATATATCTGTTGTTTTATCTACAAGTGAGACAAACTCCAAACATTCATTGGCTAGCATAGCACCCCTTTCTTTCTTCATCCAGAGGCTCCCCTACCCTTTACTGACACCCTCTGGTCCTTATTGCTAAGTCAGCTTTGCCATCAAATCATATTCTTACCTTGACCAGGATAGTGAAATTTTCCTAAACTGTCAAATAAAAAATACATTGAATATATATATATATATGTATATATGATTTATCAAACTTGTTACCTTTTAACAAATAGTTTTTCTTGCTGAATACATAATTTGTGATAATTCTAAAATAAACACTACCCCATGTGTAAGTTCATACATTGATTTTATTTCCTCTCTCCAACTTCTCAACCTAAAATCTGTTAGGTTTCAGATCACATAATAGTTGAAGTATTTATTGCACAACTTGAGAAATGTTCAGGTATGCCAGCCATCCATTAAGAAATTCCACAGCTCTGGGTTTTCAGATGCATTTCTACAAAGCACAGTGGTGCACATGAACCTCACAGCTTATAAGCTCTGGCATTTGGTTAATGACTGTGGTGATGTTCCTTTTCTTAACTTTTAAGGGTTCTAACTTCCTATTTAGCTGTCTATGGAATCAAAAAGAAAATGAAGTTAGCAGGTTTTCTCTTCATTTCTTAGTTTTCTGATGTAGTAATCAACAATAATTGAAGAGCTTCATCAACCCCTGCACAAAACACTGAGACTTACATTGTGAAAACCTTAAACTGTCTTTTTTTCTGATACTGGGATTTGAACTCATGGCCTGGGGCTTGGTAGGCAGGAACTCTACCACTTGAGCCACACCTCCATCACTCCCTCCTTCTTTTCTTACTTTTGTTTTCAAATATGTTTTAAAATCATCTTCTAACACATCAGCTAAGTTGCTTTTCAAATTTGGCTGTTTATTTTACATATCCTTTTTGTAACTTTTAACTTGAAATTTACTGTTTCCTTAATTAGACATAGTTGATTTTTGCATTTAATATCTTATTTTTAGACATTTCTTTGAATATATTTATATAGTCATTTTTTTCTAGCTGGTTCAAACAAACGTATGCCTGTTATGTTTAAGACACAATATACTGGTCCATGCAGAACTTAAAACAGTTTTAGCATAAAATTGGAAAATAGACAAATATGGGAGCTGCCTCAAAAGACAACAGGCATTTCCAAAAACTAACGGCCTAATAATTGTTGAGTCTTTTGCATTGAGGGTGACAGTGTTAGTCATGAGAACTCTTTTTAACTTGCTGTGGTATTTAGAAATAGCTCTGTATTTGTACTGCAACTTAATAGTCTCCAGTTTTATATCCTTCACCTTTCAAATTTGACTCACTGTTTGTTTACTTCCTTAATATGGTGGTACTAACGAGCACTACTTTTCCATCTTCCACAGGTAAAACTCAGAATCAAAAGTAGAAGCATTGATTTCAAACTGATTTTTAAATTAAGGAATAAATGCATTGCATGTAGGCAAAGCATGGCACATATCACTATAAAAGTTTTTGCTTCCAAACCTGCATTACAAGTACCACACTGTGTGAATTTTTCATGCTACAGAGATTATGTAATTGAAAAACAAAATAATTCTAAGTATTTAGTGGACTCTTATTCTTTCCAAAATAAAATTACTTAAAACAACTTAGTTTTTTTTTTTTTTTGGGGTTGCCATAGCAATTCTCTGTATATTCTTGTATATCACATTCGTATATATGGAAACCAATATTCTCCTCCACCTTTTCTAGTTAAAAAAAATAAAGATTTCAATCTATCACATGTTTACACAATATTTAGAACAAAGCCCAGAATAATGCAAGGCTCTGTTTCTCGAACTTTGCAGAACTATGCTATAGAGCACCTCTCCTGAATTTTAACAAGTTATTCCCCCCCCATGCCCAGTTCTTTGCTGCTCCTTTCTGAGAAACACTTTGCCCAATCTGAAGACCCACAGTCAGATCCAAGAGCCACCATCCTATTTTCTGAACATTTGCATTATTTTCCCCAAACAGTCTTACCCTCCCCAGGCACTTATCACCTTCTAATATATTCGCATGTATTTTTTCTCTTATTTTGGCTGGCATTTTGAGATGACACTAATAGGAGATATTTACTCTCGCTTACACTTTTCAGCATAACATCCCTGCAGAGGGAAAAAAAAAAAAAAAAAAACCACCAGTTTTTCCATTCTGGCAAGATGGCAAGAAAGGATGGCTTTGCAGAAAGAAGCGAGTGTGTCAAAAATCCTAAGTGTCTAGGAGACGAAGTGCACAATCACAGACAGCAAGCAGTCCCTGGCAAAGGAATGTCAGCCACTTACCAACGAGATGCCAGCCTCCCCTGCCCTTCCTTGGCGCTCTCACTCCCCGCCTGCCATCCTGCCGCGCCGGGGTCCAGGTTGGGATGGAGCAGTTCCTCCTCGGGTCCCTTTCAGCTGTGGCAGATGGAGGCGAACTGCAGAGTTTGCAATCATTCAGAGGGACCCCTTCGGCTCGCCCGCCTCTCGCAGCAGAGGGATCGCAGGTAAAACATCCTTCCCGGCCCGAGCTTTAATGGCACTTGCGCTGCAGGCTGCGCGCACTTGCGCTCCCCGCGCCCAGTGGGTTCTATCGGGAGGGAGGCGCGGCGCCTCCTATGGCTGGTGCGTGCGGGGCGCGGGTGTTTCCTCCAATGCGCCCGCGCGCCCCGCGCCCGCGCCTCTGACTGGCTGTGTCCTCCGAGGGTCCCTGCCCCTCCCAGCCCGTGCGCCCCGCCGCCCCGCGCCACCAAGGTGCGTCCTGCACGTCCCCGGGTGGAAGGCACCCGGTGCCCCGGGAAGCGCCTGGTGCGTTTTGCGCTCTGTCTACTCAGCCGGCACCCTTCCCTGCAAAGCCCCAACCCCGGCTTCCCCGCTCTGCAGCCTCTCGGTGTTTAGCAGGAGCAGATTCCAAGGAAGCTTGGGGAGCTCGCAGGCGACATGTCCCTTCACTGTCCCTTGCTCTTGGGCCCAGCCTGTGGCTGATGCCTGTGACAGCAGCAGAGAGTGGACTTCTTCACTTTGGAGAAGGTTCTCAGGTCCTCCCTGGGAAGCACTCTCGCCACCTGCATCTAAGGGCTATTAAGTTGGGACTGGTTTTATTTCTCCTGGATTTTGTTGTGATTGCTTCTTCAGGTCAGTTTTCACAAACCTGAGGAAAGAGCCGACTCAAGTCTCCGACAAGCGCAACCTTTTCTGAGTTTTTTTCCTATCACAATGGCTGTAATTGGAAAAATAGCACAGGTAGTAAATCCACAGCGTGGCAGCTGTAGTGCCATTGTTCTGCCAGTCTCCCCTTTACTTTTCCTCTCTGTCTTTGAGTCATTCCCCAGCTCCTTCAGTTCCTCTGATGGCAACTGTTTGTTAAACAAATTTTATTGCCATTCCTGTGCCATGTGTTTTCAGTGAGAATGGAGTTTGCATCTGTGTGGAATGGAAGGGAGCTCCTACATACTGCCTTCTATGTCTGCTGCGTCTATAGGGGAAACTGTAAGGTGTCTCAGGTGGCACCTGTGTCTTCTAGTGTCATTTTTCATGTATGTGTGAGTCCAGCCTGATCTTGTACTCAAGCTGATTCTGCTGCTCCCTTAATCCCCCAGTGGGGTCTGGCTGACTCTAATTAGCAGGGAGACTCCAGTGCCATGCAGCCTGTAGCCGGAAGCCCTCTACTACCAGCTCTGTGGTCTTTCTCTTGCAGTTTTTCTGGTAATTAAAATTAGTTGTTGTTGTTGTTTTCCTGTTTCTTGGCTTCTTTTCATTCATCCATGGATGTTGTGCAAACACTAAGTCTGCTTTTAATGGCTACCCTCAGGAACTAGGCTGATTTCTCGTTTCATAGCCAAGACGAATTTGTCTGTTTGCATTTAATGCTTCTTTAGCCTTCCATCCTTTTTATTTTCTTGTTCTTACTTTCCAATAATTAGGTTATTTTCTTTATGTGGGAACTGAGGAATTGCTGGGGAGATTCAAGTTCTCTGGGCTTTTTCTCTGTATCACTGGATCCACTCTGGTAATAGGCTGGTGGTTAATACTGAAAATCACCAGGGCTTTTATAAGCTCTTTAAATGTATCACAGAATAGATTCAAAGTCTAAGAGCTTCAAAGCATTTCTTATTGTGCAATGACGTTTTGTCTTTAAATGTTTATTATAATTGAATGCCTACAGCCTTGAGGTGAGATGTAGTGAGTGAGCCTGCTGATAGTTTTGTTCTCTTCTTGAAGTACCCATTACCTATGATTTGGTTGTTCTGGCTCTTTGAGTCATTATATCATCTGTTTCATATATTTTTTTCAACCATCCTTGATCTACCATGGATGTAAGCTGTTACATAGAAATATGTTCAAGTGAATGCAAATATAAGCCAGTAAAATCAAGGGATAGGACACATGAGATGAAGATGGAAATGGAATTTGAAGAAAAAACTGCATTGATTGCAGCTTAGAAAGAGCCCTCAGTTCACCACTGAGATCCTCAGCAACCAATGGTGAGAAGGAAACTCTACCATGATTTTCTCCCACAGTCAACACAAACCAGAAAATTCTACCTCCCAAACAATGTAGAAGGATTAAATCCTTCCTCCTTTTAATTCAAAGAATCTTTAGGCTTATGATGCCTTTACTTTTTATGAAAGGAGTGATATTATCACAAGAATAAGGCACAAAGATGTTTTTCACACAAGTAGACTATGCAGTAGCATTTTTCTTTGTGAAGTTTTCTGATAATGTTGAGAGAGAGGAGATTTTGAGTCTGATGAATAAGGGGGGTAAGATCTATTTCTTTCAGTTGAAAAGACAGTGTTAGCTTTAAGTCATTATTTGTGGGCGGTAACGATACATGGCTACCTTTTATCAGAATCCAGAAAGAGTGACTATACTTTTATTTTTATAAGTATTTCATTTTGTTGTATCATGCAATTATATATTCTATATTAATATCTAATATATACAATATCAGTCTGTCCGACCTCATTTTCTGAAAAATTCTAGAAATTTGCTATCAGGGAGTTTGTCTTGTGCTGTATATTTTCAAAATATTTTGTTTGGAAGTGAAGTCCGGATAGATTTTGGACATTTCCATATCGTCTCATATTCATAAGTCTCCAGGAAAAACAAGCCAATGTCTGAAACTGGAGAAGCAATGGCAAGAAAACATCTACTTGCAGGAGTTCTGCCAAGAGAAACTAACACTCACTTTCCAAGAACCTATCAAACGTTTTCATGTGTCGCGACTAAGATTTTCTGTTACTGTCATCTGCATGTGGGAATTTTAAGCTATTATTGTCTTGACTTGACTTTTCTCCTTGAAAGACATGGAACCATTCATACCCTTTATAAAATCCCAGTGCCATTTACTTAATAAGAATGTTATTAAAAGATCACTTCTATTTGATAATCTCAGTGACAGTTTGGAATTCACCAGCCCAGTCTCTACCCAGATAAAATATCCTTTGAACACTGAAACCCTTCACAATATTGCTGTAAGTGGGCTAAGTGGTTTAGTAGCTAATTATTTCCATGGTATGGTTACAGGACCTCAACCTCGCTGTCAAGTGCTTATCTGATCTTGTTGATCTTGTTGTCTAGCCATCTTCACGTAAATATCTCGCTCTCTTTATCCCCTTGTCCCCAGTGGGCAAGAAAGCAGATGCAGGCACATCTGGAGCAATGGAGTCGCCTGGATGGTTTTTATTTTATTTGTGCTACAGAGTTTTTCTTTAAATCATGCCCTCCTTTCTCTTTCCCTGAAGGTGACTCATGCAAAGTTCCAGGTTCTAGTTAGCAGATCATACCATCCTCACATAACACCAAACTCTCGTATAAGATGTAGAGGAGCAGAGTAGTATTCAATTAACAACTGGATCATCTTTCTTTGGTCTCCTGCTTTGCCTGTTGAAGCTACTTTTCTCACTTGCACTTTCTGTTTTGTTGTTTCAAACATCTATGGTGTGTATTAATAATAATGGGAACACAAGGGCTGGAGTTTAGGCAGTAGAGCACCTGCCTAGCAATGGTGAGGCTCTGAGTTTAAACCCCAGTACTACCAAAAACAAAACAAAAACAAAACTTAAAGAAAGAAAAATAAAGAAGTGAAAATCTTGCATTGTTAGGTTATGTGAGTATTCCTCACAAAATAAAGCATGAAGAATCCAAAGTAAATTTTTATACGAATGGGACACAATATGGATTTCTTAGAATAAGACTTGCTACTTATATCACAGCTATTTTATGGAATCATAAATAAACATACCTTAAACAAACTTGGGAAATACACCAACTTAATTAAACATCTGCTTCAGGGGACAGCACTGAAGAACACAGCCTGTTCTGTGGTGGTGTTGATACAATCTCCAACCAAAATCAGTGGGAGGTGTGGTGGAGGCACTCTTACAACACAGGTCTGGTGGCATGGTACCAACTTCTGCTTGAGGAAGATGCAGATGTCTGATCTCTAAGTGGGATCCTTGCTCTTTCTCTCTTGGTGACTTGTCCAACAGAAATGACCCTCCCTGGGGAGGACAAGCATGACAAGTAACTAAGGCTTTCAGACAGCAGGACCAGTGGTGACATACTATTATTTTTAAAGTCAAGTTTGCTTGTGACTTTTAATTCAGGAACTTCCTTGAGTATTCCATTGTTTTCATGCATCTACCTGAAGTCCCAGAATGCCTGTCCTTTTTTTCTTTATACATTCATATTTTTCTGTGTATGTTTTTTTGAGACAGAATATTATTTCAGCCCAGGCTGACCTCCAACTTGTCAGGTAGGTTAGGTGACCTAGAACTCAGGAACCCTGCCTAAGCCTCCAGAGGTCTGGGATTACATGCATAAGTCATGATGCCTGGCCCAAACATTTACTTTTAAAGATTTCCCCTTTATATCGTGTGCTGCCACCAAGTTCTTCTCATCTAAATCCATCTCTATGGGGAAACAGAACCTTAAAGATTCATATTTTCACAATGAGATATTTTGCCAAATAGTCTGCATTTACACCCCAGTCGTCTCAATTTTGGATAAAAATCTCTACTGTGTTCTTACATCCCATGCAATTTGTTGCATGTGATTTTGAAGGGCTATCTTGGGTGTGAGGTAGCTTGAACATTTTCTGTTTCTTCCCTCTTTCCTGTGCCCAGCAGTCTATTCTCTGACTGTTGGCCTTAAATCAAAAAAAATCCTCCACTGCACTCAGGAAGTCGATCTGCCTACACTGAGATGCACGATGCGTTTAATCCTGTTAATGGCATGGGGTGAGTAGGGCACCCCACGAGTGAGTAGGGAGCATCCTTTCTTTGCCTGAAACTCTCTCAGAAACACCCCACTATAAACTAGAAACATTTTCATCACCCCCTTTTTATTTTGTTCACCAGTAAGCCTGTAGTTAGCAGTCGCTACCACTAGATGGCACTCATGTTCTAATTAGCAATGTCGTTTAAGTGCTAGCCTATGGACTTCCTAATTTTTTTTTAGAGAACTGAGAGGAACCCCAAATTAAGAAATGAGACTATAAGAAGGGTTCTACAGGTGATTTGCCATAATCATGGAATAAACGTAACGATGAGATACAAAACATCAGAATGTTTGGTAGGTGGTCTTGCACCTTCTTCCTGGCCTAGGAAGAGCGATTAGCATTTGTGAAGGGCTTCTATAGGAGGCATCAAGGTTGGTAGGCTTCAGAAGACCCCCTCCATTTATGCTAATGTCCTAATTGAAACTCAGCCCCACTCCATGTTACTGTTCTTAAGGGTTTACTAAAGCAACCACCATTCTGATTAGAATAAAACAATCAGATCACCACAAAAAAGTTGTTTGTACCAGAAGCAGACAACAGACTTCATGTACAAAAAGACTCGTACATGGAAAATAAGTTTAGCACAAGCGCATAACAAGATTAAATTCCAGAATAAATTTATACTCTAGCACTCCATGGTATTTCCATATATTTAAGCATGTAGAGTTCATTCAACTGACATTTGCTAGGAAGCCACTCCTTCATTCCTTTACAGAGGAGAATGAATTTAAATAGAATATTTTAACTAAACTTTTTTTTTATATGCTTCGAGAAGTGAATAGTCTTATATCCTCTTATTTTAGTGTTATGCCTGAATTATATACAAATAATTGACATATAACAGCCTGCAATTTTGGAGGAAAACATAATTTTAACAAGTGATGCTCTTTTCAGAAGAGATCATATTTTATTGTATTAAGTTTACTGACCATCAAAATTATTTATATCTAATTTTTTGTCATAATGACTTAAGAGAACTATTTTCCTGTTGCTATGTCAGGTACAACCTGGTATCTGGAATTTATTCTGTGTTCTTTCTACCTGAACAAACCATGGCTTGTGGTAACTGCTAATGCTGGTGGTAGGAGGACTCAGCTGGTAACTGTTTCATCCTTAATATTTCTATAGCATATATTAGTTTTACAGGAGGTTTCATCGTGACATTTCCATTTATGCTTACAATGTATGTTGTCTAGGTTCATCCCCTCCATCCTTCTCACTTATCCCCCTCCTCCCTGCTTAAGATGCACTGGTTGTGTCTTCATACATGTATATAAAGTACATTGCCATATTCAACCTGCTTTGCCTTTTCCATTCACCTTCCTACTCCCTCTAGCACCCACGACCTAACAGGACCTATTTTACATTCCTGCCCGTCATTGTTTAAGTGGCTATTCATTGTTCCGATGGGTTTTGCCATGGTATTTCACCTGTGACTATGCCATCCTCCATTCAGTCTACCCCCCTCTGTTACTCTTTCTTACACTTCCTCCACACCCTGTCATTCAACAACTTTCAGTGTGCTTCATTGTCCCACTTCCTACACAAATGCAATGCACTTCAATATTATTTGCTCGATCTTATCCTGGTGATGTCCCTGATACTTGTTTTGATGATGCAGGAGTCACTGCTGAAATAACTACATTGGCTTTGCTTGCTGACAGTGGTAAAAACTTTCTTTGTGTCTGTGAAATCTCAAGATATAATTTATAAGCGAAGCAAGTACAGATACAACACCGATATTTATGCTTAAATAGCACCTTTCTTGCAAGGATCCCAAACACACTTAATATGGTAACAAAAATTAATCAATGGAATATAGCTCTGCAACACCTCTTTTATACACTATTTCCTGTTACATAAACTTTGTATGAAAGGAAGGAACCGTGGATGGTAAAACTGCACTCACCACAATTGATGAGAAGCTCCTACTGCAATGAAAACAAATTACTTGAGGTGCCAAAGTACAAGACAGTGCAATTTTGTTTTCAACTGCTAATTGATTATTAATTATCAGCTCACAGAGGGCTGACAACCTTCTTGTTGTAAAGAGAAAGGAGGCTGTGTAGGACAGTCCCAACGAAAGCCAAAAGGCTGAACAGGGTGGCATTGTGTCAGCTAGGGTGTTCCTGTTAAACGCTGCTTCCTAATGAGGTAGGAGATACTAATAAGACCCTAGCAAAAGAAGAAACCATATTTAGACACCCCTGGAAAACAAGCCCAGAGAAAGAAAATAACAATGTTTCCTGCAAAATGACAGCAGTGAGTGTTCTCTTACTTTCTTTGAAACCTAATGCCACCAACAGTGACAATCTCTGACATGCAGAGCACGGGTGTTTTACCAACACAATTGATGTGTCATGAGCTACTATATTAGCAAAACTATGCTTGACCAGGAGAATTTTGGACACAGTAACAGAAAAATCATTAAAACACAGCTTTTTAAATATTGGAGGAATAATGGTTTTCTTTAAAAACCTTTAGTTCTCTGGACATTCTATTTTAACAAGGGCAAAACGAACCCAATTTCAATATTCGTGGAAGACTCACTGAAAGCACTAAGACTCTAGTGAAGTCCTACTTAACCGTGCCCTCCATTCTTTCCAAGTTTGGCTTGCCAGTAGTGTAGACTTAGCCCACATTGTCAGGGCAAAACACAGCGCACACATTGCAGCCCTTCAAGGAGAGCAACCTCCAGTTATTCCATCCTTAGGGAAAACAGAGTGTAGAGTTCCCCTCAGCTTCTCCCCATGATCTCTGTCTTGTGTAACCTGAATTAAACTCCAGCTCCTCAGCTTCTCTTAGACTGGTTGGTATAAACACAAATTTTATCACCATGTGTCCTCAGTTCTGATAGTCACTTCAAAATGAAAACATGGGCTGGGTCTATAATGCAGTGTTTCACGCCTGTGATGCTAGCTACTCAGGAGGCAGAGATCAGGAAGATCATAGTTAGAAGCCAGATGGGCAAATAGTTCACGAGATCCTATCTCAAAACTATCCAGCATTCTCTCTACATCTATCTATCCATTTATCTACCTGTATGGTAATGTCATAATGATACTCTCTGTATAACTACCTTACAAAAACAAAAATGTCTTTTTTTAAAAAAATGGAGGACAGGAAGATAAAACAGTTCTTGTCTGGGAGTTGGTAGCAGTGGGAGTGGGGAGGATATGCAGAAAGGGTGAGGGAGTGTGACTACTGTGGAAATAGTATGCTCATATATGAAAGTAGAAAAATGAGACATGCTGAAACTATTCTATGAATGGGAGGAGGGAAGATAAAATGAAAATGGTGGAGGGATGAATCTAAAATATATTGTAAGCACTTTTTCAAATGTTTCAATGTACACCCAAGTACAACAATAATATGCTAATAAAAATATTTTAAAAAGAAAGAAAATACTCAACACAAAAAAGGTCTGGAGGAGTAGCCTGCCTAGCAATTTGGGCACTGAACTCAAAACCCACTAGTACTGCCAAAATAAATAAATAAAAACAAATAAATAACCATCATCACCACCACCACCAAAATACCTGAAAATATGCTTTAGATGAAGGAATGGGACTCACCTATACACATTTCCTTTTAAAGTCTTAATTGTTGACTTTATTTTTCTGGTATGTGTGTGCTTCTAACTTCACTAAGTCTTAACTGCATATAGTGCTCACAAGTATAAATGAAAACACAGGAACCTTTTTAAACCTTTTTAATATTAGACAACAGTTACCACCTACTCCACTCTGCTGAATGGAACAAAACAGGAGTTCCATTGCTTAAAAGTATGGGGCTTACCTGAGATACAGAACACATGCTAAGGGTACAGATAACAAGCCCAAGTTTGGAGATGGAGGAGCAAATATTTCACAAGACTCTGTCTCAAAAATATTCAACAGTATCTCTATATATTTAATCTGTCTATCTATCTATCTGTCTATCTGTCTGTCTATCTATCTATCTGTCTATCTATCTATAGGAAATGTCATTATGATACTCTCTGTGTAACTACAAATGGCGCGATCCTTGAGGAAGCTGCCCTGGATAAACTGAGGTCAGAGACATTGATTTAAAAGTCATCAGTTGGCGTTGGTTGTGAGGGGAGGAATAAATAACATTTTTCTTTTCAGAAATGGTGTCATGGAAAGAGGTCAGAGTCAAAGGTGGCAGGTTGAAAAAAGATCCCATTTTAGACTTCTTGGGAAGTAAGAACCAAGAGTGCACACGGTGTGGGCCAGGTGGTCTAGGTAGGAGTAGAACTACATGAAAGAAGCCATGGAGCAAGGAGTGAACTGATGGAGACAGACACGCATAAGTATGTCACATTGAAAAAAGTCAAATAAGGTAAGAAGGCAGAGTTGATATTTTTTGTTTATCAAAAAGGAGGTTGGAAGTACACACAGAATTGTTACATTAATAAAAATTGCTTCAAAAACAATGGGTATTGTTTTAAAGGTTCACCAAATTTTCATATAAAAAGAAAGTTTAAGAAAAAATGGAGAAAAAAAACCCTCTTCAAACTGACACAATGTTCTTCATTTGGCTGATTTTAACTTGGAGCGAACAGCACTAAGCACTTTCAGAATTTTTTTTTTTTCCTTTTCTGGAGGAATGTTTCTCAGACAAGTCATCTTACCATTCTTTATTGTTGTCGTCCTGGTCTTGAATTCAATTCCTGATACCTAACCCTTACATAAAATAGGCACAGCTATTTTGTACACACACAGAGTTTCCTCATGATTTGTCTCGAAAGACTGTTGAAACTAAGCGTGCTCACCGCAGCATCTGCTGTGTGTGCAGGAGCACAACAGCTGGCCATCTCCTTTGGAGAGAGTACAGGCAGCGTGGACACCTGAGGGGCAAGTCGAAGGCACAGCAAAACCCCTCACTTCAGACTTGTCCCAGTGATGCTCATTTTTCTACATAAAATCTACTTAGTTCTAATCAGACCTTTATTTCTTTTAACAACATAAATGAATGAAATTAAATATACTGTGGTGTCCTTGACTGCAAGATAGACATCCTGTATGTGTTCATTTTCACTAATGATCAGAGATATAAAAAGAATGTGACGTTTGCATTGATGTTGCTAGATAGAAATATAGAAATAGGATATTCTGTGTCACATTCTAAGACATAAAGACAAGAGTTCTGCACTCAGGACTGAACTGATACAATTTACTTAGAAATGATTTACTGAAGTTGTAAAATACAAACAAAAAATAAGATGCATGTCAGGTTGATTCTGGGGCATGCAAAACAACTTAACATCCATTGTAGCCATTTTTAGAAAAAAGCAAATCAGGAAATTTTTTCGGGATTGTATAGTTTTACTCAAAGAGTGAGCCGTGCTGTATTGAAAACACTCTATTTTCCATTTGAAAGAACTGATTCACATGGTTCTTAACTATGATAGTCAAAATGTACAATTACTTTTGCAACTTCTTTTGAACTGGTCATAAATAAATAAATTTGCAGTGTACATGTTTTACAATACTCTTGTACCTTCTAGAAATGAATGTTTAAATTTAGTCTTCTGAAATTTTATTGAATATATATAGAGCTGATAAAGATTCATAGTTTGATTTTGACTTTGGCCTACGCTTATAAACATGAATTTTAATTAACCCAACAGCAGCTGATAATAAGATTATTAGCATGTACAGAGTGTGCAGTTAATAAAAGCAGAGCTGGAGGCAATTAGCGGAATTAGGCGGTTTTTCCTAATGGGAAACAGTATCCTAAATACTAATTGTTTATGCCAGTCCAGTCACTGCAGATACCACTAATAGCATCATTAAAATAATGGAAGGCACATTATAAGCTCTAAGTAGACTTATCGATTTGGTATCAGATTGGCACAATGATGAGCTTATTACTACACATATGTATGGATGGATATATGTGTGTACATATATATGTGTGTGTGTACATATACATGGGGTGCGGAGTAGCTTGGTTGCTGTACAATGATTTAGTTTTGTTTTCAAGGACAAAACTGTGCTTTCTCTGACATGGAGAGTAAGTCTCCATGTCTAACTCAAGATCCATGATGCGTAAGTTTTAATTATTATTTGTGTGTGCTTGTTATTAATGAAGCTTTTGAAATGGTCATGAAGTAAAACTGTCGTGCCCTTGGGATTGCAAAAATGAAATATAAGAAATCTAGCATTAATTTCGAATTTTCTAACCTGAAATTCTCTAAGTTTTACTCTTCGCATTTCCCATTATCCAACGATGCACACAGGAATTGGTTGTTGATCATGTGTTCTTGCGGAACAAATAATGATGTCATTCAGACTTGTGTAATTAACAAGTGAGAAATAAACACAAACGTTGATTAATTTGCTTCGCAATGTGTTCCAAAGTCTCCCCTTCCTTTATCTATCCTTCTTCCTTTTTTCTTCTACTTTTTTACATTTTTAAATGATTCATAGAAATGTAAAAATCATTCATTTTATGCATACCTCACATAATGTACTGATGCATGCATATGCCACATTCTGTTCAAATCTTCAACATAGTTGTCTCTTTGAACATTTCTTATGTCTTTATGGTGAAAACATTTAAAATCCATCCCTCTGGCTGGCAGAGTGAGTCAGGCAGTAAGAGCTCTTGCCTAGCAAACATGAGCGAATTCAAACCCCAAATTCTCTCTCTCGCTCTCATTATATAATATATATATAATTGTAGCTTGACATCCACTAAATGACAGCTGCCCATTGTCCCCAGTTAGTATCCCTGGCCTCTGGTGACCATCATTCTCCTGTTAACTTCTATAAGATCCCTTCACCTTCAGATGTGTGTGTCTTTAGAGGTGAGGTGAGTCTCTTAGAAGCAATGAGTTCCGTTTTTTGATTCATTCAGTTACTCTGTCTTTTATGTTGAGAATTTAATCCATTTGCATTTAAAATAATTTTTGATAGGTAGAGTCTTACTATAGCCTTATGGAACTGGTTTTCAAGTTTTGCTGTAGTTCCTTTCTCTCTTTCTCACTCACTTTCTGTCTTTGTGTTTAAGTGATTTGCTCTGCTAATATGGTTTTGATTTCTTGCTTATTCTTTTTGGTTTACCTACTATAGACTTTGACCCCGATGTTTAGGGGTCATAGACATTTGCCCAGCACTGCTTTTACTGTGATGGACTTGGTACTGGGTTTCAAGTCTAAGCACTGGACTTCATTTTCCCTTTCTTTGTAAGCTGGGCTGCTTGGCATTGGAGTTGATGAGACACGGGAAATTCTTTCCTTCTGCCTTCTGCAGTACGTCTTCCATTGTGCCGGCCTAATCAGTGTGACATCTCATCTGGTTTGCTAGAGTCATTTGGGGCAAGAGTAGCTGTTCGACTTGCAGTGTCTATGTGGAGACAATCACCAAGGGTCTTGTCGTCCACATCATACCTTTCCTACCCACTCTCCTATTTTTATTCTTTGGTGGTGATATTTTCGGAACTTTTTTTTATTCTTTGAAAATAAAAGCAAAGCAATGGTCTGTTCTCTGAAAAATGTTTATTTGAAAGGTTTTTATCACTGAAACTTTCAAGCACTGGAGTGTGAGGACCCTTTTGACTCTGAAGCAATATTAATGTCCTTTTGTTATTGTTATCCATTGTGTTTTCATGTTTACCATGTAAGAAATTGACACTAAAAGCCTTTTAGGTATATAGTTTATTCGTTCCTATAAAACTTCAATAATGAATTTTATGTGTTCACATTAATAGCCCATGACACATTTTAATGATAAAATTACTATGCTTTGATATATAATGAAAGAATAGCATCGTTATAGTTGTTAAAACTTCAGTTTTAAGAGAATACAGGTGGTTTGTCATGCAAGCTTCCACAATAACAAATGGGAGGTAACCTCTGAAAAACTCTCAGTATATTCATGGGAGGACTGAAATAAAAAAAGAAAGCAAATAACACGTCAGCATTGTTATGAGTGTAAAATAGTCCCCAATCCTTGTGAAGGGGACCATGGCATCCTGGTGTCACATTACAGAAACCACTAGTTCTGAGAGAGTAAGTTCTATAAAACACATTTTGTAGCTAATTATGGTGTAAGATTTAAAAAAAAATATTGCTATCTCCATATATATTTACATGTTTAGATTTGATTCTTCCTTTATATCCATTTTAAATAGCTAATATATTCTCATAGTATAGAAAACACTTACTTATTTAGATTATAGGATTACACAGCTCCAAGGGTAAATTTTTTGAACTATGATTTCCTAAAAAGTCTTTTTTACATGACTTTCTAAGGATTTGTTACAGCAATATAGCAGCACTATCAGTAGTGAAATTCTCAGTAAAATTATGAACACACAGGCACACACACATCTTAATAAGGTAATGGAATATAGCATAATAGTATATTTACTTATAGACATATTAATTCTAAAGACAAAATGAATCAATTAACCCACATAAAGTTGAGCTATACTCAGTTAAGTCTCAACATAGTTATGATTAATTTGCCCAGCAAATACAAAATAATTTTATATTTAAGACTCTGTAAAGCATTAAAGGAGCAAATTCCACCCCCCCCCCAAACACAGACCTATTTAACATTGTTGTCTAGCTCTCTCTCCCTGACTCTTCTCACAAAATCCCCTCTATATTTCCTACACCCACCAGTTGTCCTTCAGAGCTCTCAGGTCTCATTTTCTGAGACCTGAGAATCCTGTTGGATTTTTCTTGTTCCTTCTTTTCCTACCCTTACTTTTCTTTTTCTTGTCTCTCCTCGCCACAACTGTGTCTTTCCCATGTACTCACTACAGCCTCTCAGCTCTACTAGTTCTAATTCCATACTCTTTACCAAAGGCCAGGGCTTCACATTCAGAGACATCATCTTTCCTAGTGGATAGGGCAGTAGGAAGGGCCATCAAATTTGTAATTTTTGGGCTTCTTGTAAAGCCAAGTAATAAATTCTACAGTGTAAAATAAAAGATGTGGTTTTCCTTAACTTCTGTTTGTGGAATAACATACTTGATTGTAGCTTCAATTCCTGCCTTAGGAACATTTTTATGTGATTCTGGATCAATTCCCATCCTGAAGGACTGAAGAACTTCTGACTGAGGACAAAAACTCAGGGACTGTGTTTCAGTCCTAAGATGCTGTCTTCCTGGAGGAATGGGGAGGAGAGGGAGTGTTGATGGCACTACCAAGGAATGGCATGATCTCTATCTCTTTCCATTCAGAGAATGTTATGTTTAGTTCATACCTCTACCAAAAAGTTACTGTCCTACAACACAGAGGAAGCTTGTTTGTTTGTTTGTTTTCTTTGACAAAGGGTTTTGCTATGTCACCTAGACTGGCCTAGAACTTACAGTCTTATTGTCTCAGCCTCTAGGGAGTGCAACAAATTAAATACATTTAGAAGTAAAGATCAGAACTTTCAGAAAACAGAAAAAAATTACCATTAGGTTACAACTGGTATCCAAAATTTCAGTTTACAAAATTGATGGATTACTATTTGATGGGGTAAAACACAATTTTCATTTGTGTTTTATTCAAATTCATACTATCAATAAATGCTACTAATGAAAGATTCTTAAAGGTAACATGATAAGCTAATGGAGGATATGTAAGGAATCGTTCATAAAATGTTAAGGAAATATTTTAATGACATTAACGTTATTTTCCTTAAGATTAATAAAAATTTCTATTCCATAGACATTAATATATGTTGAGACAAATGTGACTGTGGGAAAATATTTAAGATATCAAAAATGGCTAAGAGATGAATATAAAAAGATGGTAAGAATAATAATTCTTACCTAATAATTTATTTAAAAATTATTAGGAAAATTAATAGATGATCAAGGAATAATAATGACCTGTTAAGAGAAGTGGATAAGAAACATGTAAAGATATAGTCCAACTTTGTAGAAATTAGGGAATTCCAGGTCAAAACCAAGTAGAAGATCCTAGTTTATTTGTATCTAGAGTGGAAGAAATATGTGTCATTTGTAGTAAATTGAAATAAGAGGAAATGAATTTTAGACACTAACATAAATGTATACAATTACCATCTGCAGAATTCAGTTAAGCAGTATTTAGCTCAATTCTGAATGCCTGATATGGTGAATTCGTTTTGGAAACAAACTGTAATTTCCATGTTTTTCTATGCCCTCCTTTATGTTGTAGAAGAAAGAAGTATGGGAATAGATTTTGCAAAGTTTATTCTTTCTTAGTTCCTCCAACAGGAAATCCTATGTGGTTTGAAGGGAGTAGAGACACTAGGATATCAACAGTAAGTCTTAGGGAATTCAGCAAAAGTGAGGGTTTTCGCAGCCTGCATTTTCTTCCTGCCAGTTACCTGCCCATGAGCACTGGAGGTCATTCTTTCAGATTCTTGCCTTTTTGATGCATGGTACCTGGAAGGAGTGAGAAGGGAGCAGTGTTTCCTCACATTGACCTTTCAAGCTCATTCCAGGATTTTAATACAGCCTAATACCCAGTATTCAATTCTATCCTCTCCTAAATCCTTAGAGAACTTTCGGCTCATCCTGACTGATACACAAAGTAACCTTGCTTATTAGTATATTATTCAATGATACTAAATATGAGCAATATGGCTTTTCTCCTTTTCCATACCCACCACTAATTCCTTCAGGTATATCCTTGCTCCTTTATAAAATGTTTGATGTTGTTGATTGTTACTTCTCCAGAGTATTCCACTCAATATTTCATATTTGGATATTCACCATGTGATGTTCAATTCTGAATGAAAAAGGAGGAAAATGATAGCATTCCTATTTAATATCATTTCTACAAATTAAAACACGCAAGCAATGACACTGCATGCTTGGTAAGATTTATATTTCAGATCATATTAAATAAGGAGAGTGAGCACATATGAGGATAGAGAGATACAGGGAACTAAACCAGGTAAGAGCAAAATAAAATCAAATATAGAATGACACAGAAAAGTATGATAAAATATAAAAGAGAAAAACTGAGAGAACTAAAAATGTAATGTTCTATGAGCTGAGTTGTATGAATGAGCATAAAATCTCTCCTCTCCTCCCCTCTTCCCCATGATGAGAAAGGGAACAGTATGTCAGACCAGCAGACTTTCACCAGTACTTATTTCATCTTAATTCACAGTAGAATTTCCAATATCTGTTTTTCATTATACTGATTTATTTGTACTAAAAGGTTATATTTTCAAAGCCCTCGTCCACCAATAGCTGTGTTTTTCTCTTACAATTTCCTGAAACTTTTTATGGGATCCACATCCATATTCTTCAAATTACCATGTCCTCTAAAATGATTGAGTTCATCAAAGATCCAAAGCATCTGGAATGTTACATATAACTTTCACTGTTAACATTCTTTTTCCAAAGTTGCTTTTACTGAATTCAGGTTTCTAAATTAATTAACATTTAAAGACATAAAAATATTAAATATGTTAAAGATGTTAGCATTTAAGAAAAATGGCAGAAATGGAAAGTGTAGTATTAATATTTTTTTAAGTATTAGATTGTCCCTCTTCTTTTCCAATCTATAGAAAGCTTACAGCATAGTGACTCACAGAGCTGGCCCTTCCACAAATATTACCTCCCTTTGTCTCTCAAGCCACGTCATTCCAGAGGCAGATAACACATCACTATATTACAAAATAAGTCATCATTCCCTGCTACCAAACACTTAATTTGTTTGAGAAGTTTTGTGGTCAGCTCCAAAGAACGTGCCATGATTTGCTGGAGCCAGTCATGATAACCCCAGGCCTCTGGCAGGAATTGTTCTTGGAACTGACATAGAAATCTTTTCTGGCCAATGACGCATAAACAAAGTATGTTTCAGTGATTTTAGAAAATATCTCCCCGCCCCCCAATAATGCTGTGTGCTGACGTGACTGAGCTAAGGGATGTCCAGAGAGTTGTTAAAACATTGATTCTGGGTGTGTTTCTGGAAGCGATCACCCAGCATTTGAACTGGAGAACTGGGTAGGGCCATGGCCCTCTCCAAGCTGCACGTGTATCCTCCAATCCATTCAGAAGGGCAAAGGAGGGGCAACTTTTCTTTTTTTGCCCAACCTGAGTCATCTACGTAAGTTTTCCCTTGTACATTGGGAGCTCATGGCTCTTAAACATTCATATTCAGTCTTGGACTTACACAATTTCTCCCAAGCCCCAGCCCCTCCACAACCATTGTCAGGAATTCAGACTTGCACTGAAGTTCACTATAGTCTTTTCTGGTCCCAAGACTGCAAGTGCCATATCTTGGGACTTTCTAGACTCAACAGCTACAGGAGCCAACTCCTCCTATTAAAGCTGTTTTTATGTGTCCTATTAGTTTTGTTTTCTGGGCAACCAGGACTAACATAGGAAGACAAGGGTGGCATGAGGACATTGCTCTCTTTCTCCCTACCCTTCTCCAAACTTGGATACCTCCAAAAAACTATGATTTCTGTAAATGTAACAGTTATCTGGAAACTAAATAGTAGCCAGAAGAGAAAACAAAGTTCTTAACATGGTGAAATAGAAAAATAGAAATATGAAAATAAAAATCTTAAGTTTGCTTGCTTTGCTTTTTGGAATTATCTTTTCATACAGACTCTGAAGCACTTCTCAAATCTTATAATTAAATCGAATGCTTATGGAATGTAAAAGCATATGAATATTAAATATAGGCAATAACTATCAAAACATATAATTAGTGAAAAAACACATGCCAATTACTATAGTATTTCGTATATTCATAAAATCTCTCTGGAGAGTGATTTATTTTATAAAGCTTTATAGTTGAGAACAGATGGCTCACACTTTCAAAATAAAATTTAAAAAATTAATATAAAATGTATTAGTGTTAATCAAAAAGACCTATTAAGTGCAATAATATGGAAAATTGCCACTTGAATCATTAAATTCTTACTAATTAAAAAATTAGTTTACTATTCAATTGTATAAAAATCCTTTAGGCCATAAGTCATTAATTAAAATGTCTTAAATTAGTAACAATACTCTAATCAAATAATTTATATTTGGAAAACAAGATTATGATTAAAAACTGCTTCAGGGATTTTTCATTACTTCTATTACATAATAATGGGATTTTATAATTAGTAATAAGATACTTATAATTACATCAAATATTTAAATTTAGAAAAAAATATATTGCTTGCACACTAACAATTATTTCCTTCATTATAAAGCATATATTATTCCCTATGATGCTCACAATTTTCTGCTTCTCTTTCTTTCTTCTATTTAAAAAAATGCTATTTTCTTTATAAAGTAAACTTCATCACCGGACATGATGACACATACCTGCCATTCCAGATATTGAAGCAGGAAGGTAGTGAGTTTGAGGCAGCCTGAGAAGTGAGACCCCCTTCTCGAATGAGTGAATCAATGAATGAATAAGCCAATCAATCAATCGATAAACAAATAAACAAACTTGAGTTGGCCTTCATTGCATTTGGAAATGCAGTTCAACACCATGTTGAGTTTGACCACCACCTCTCTTCCTGTCTCATTTCTTTGCATTCAGCTAAGAGTTCTAACACGGTCCATGCTGAACTCATGGTGGCCCTTAGAATATGTTTTCTAAAACTGACTTCCTGTTCCACATTTTTGTTAAACTTGGCATGGTCACACTTTTTGGTTTGTTACTTTACATGATATAAAATAATATCTCATTATAGAAGTTTCTTTTTAATTTCTTTTGCCATTTCAAATATGATTTAATGTGTACATGTGTACAATGTACACTCTTACAGTGTACTTAGAACAAATTCACTCCTCTATTATATTCTCATTTGCACCTTCTTTCTTCCCCCCTTTTCAAAATGTATTTGGTAGGTTTTGCTATCTTGTCTCATTATATAGCCAAGGCCGGTTTTGAACTCGTGGTCCTCCTGCCTCAGTCTCCTGAGTGCTGTGATTACAGTTATGTGCAACCATGTCTGGCTTTCTTATATCTTCATAAATATCTGGATGTGTTTGATTTGGGGTGGATTTTCTCTGTAGTCATGACATCTGAAATAAGGGATATAGATTACTTGCCTTACTGTATTGACTGTAACTTCAAACACTAACAGAATAAAAGGTATGAGAGTGGACGGCCTTGCTTTTTTCCTCATTTAAACAGTGGGGGCGTCATTTAATCTTTACAGTAGAATAGAATGCTAACTGTAGGTGCTTTGTGAATGATTTCATCAGCTTGAGAAGCATTTCCTAAATAAACTTTTCTTCTGTGAATAGTTATGAGTAGCTGCTGAATTTTGTGGTATGATGGATTACATGGATAGTTTTGAATATTGAACCATAGTTCTGTGCCTGCAAAAACCTCCACTTAGTGATTTTGTGTAATTAATCTTAAATAATGCTGAATTCTGTATAATTTAAAAGGATTTTTGCAATCATATTCCTGAGATATTAGCATGTAGTTTTCATTTTGGGGCCTTGGTTTTGCTGTTATACTAATTATGGTACTAGTTCCAAAAACTAAATTTGGAAGTGTACCTTTCTATTCTATTATCTCAAGATTTTTGTGTACATTGGTGTTGGTTCCTCTTTTAACAGCTGGTTGAATTGTTTAGTGAAACCATCTGAGTTTAAAACTGCCTTTCTTGAAAATTTTTAAATTATATGTTCAATAATGTTTAAAATGACTACAGATATTTCCTGTTTTATATCCAACATTCATAATTTATGTCTTTTTTAATATCTCAGTGGACATTTTAAAATTTTATTGATCTTTTCAACAAACTCTCTGTTTCATTGATCTTTATTACTTTTCACTTTTGATGCTTTTTGTTCTTACTACTTTCCTCCTTCCGTTTTCTTTCAGATTATTTTTGCTCTGCCTCTTCTAGGTTATTGAGATGTGAGCTTATATTACTGCATTTAGAACTAGAAATTTCTCTGTCAACATTACTATTGTGGTGACCCATACATTTTGATGTATTTTATCTTCATCTGCATTTAGTTCAATATATTTTTAATTTTCCTTTGGGACTTCCTCCTTTGACCAATGTATTATGGAGAAGTCTGTTACTTTGTTTCCAAATGTTTGGAGATTTTGTTGTCTGAACATTATTGATTTCCAGTCTAATTTCATGGTGTTGGAAGACACAATCTAAGACTTCAATTCTCTTGCATTTGTTGAGATTTGTTTTATAGTTCAGTACGTGATCCATGTTTGCGTGTGTTGTCTGGGTGATTGGAGAAGACATATGCTCTCCTGTTTGATGAATGGAGTGTCCTAGAAATGTCTACTTTGTTATGTTGTCTAATGATGATGTTGAGTTATTCTGTGTCATCACCAATGTTCTACTTGTTCTATCAATTGATGAGGAAAGCATGTTGCTGTCCCCAACTAAATTTGTGAATTTGTCTATTTCTCTTTTCATTTCTATCAGCTGTCAATTACTACACTTGCAGATTTAAAAAAAATTCATTTTTTGCTGTTGATACACATTTGGGAGTACCAAGACTTCTTGTCAGATTGACTCTGCTACCATCACGTAATTCCCCTTCATATCTCTCATAATTTTCTTTAGGTCTGCATTTTCTGATATTTGTGCAGATATTCCTTTGAACTTTTGGGTTCTTTTGGTTGTTGTTCGTGTGATTTTTTTCCTTCTGTCATTTTACTTTACAAAATATCATCTGCCTACATTGAAATAGTTTCTTGCAGATTACATGTTTCATTCAAAAATATTCTGTTAATTTCTGTCTACAACTTGCTATGGTGATAATATTTGTATTTAATGACACTATTGGTACCTAAAGGTTGATGGCTACATTTTATCATCTTTCTACTTGTTTCTATTTTTGTTTTATGTCATGGCTATTCACTATTTTCATATTTCAACATTTGTGGACTTTTAACTTTTCTATGCTTTTAAAAAGTGTGTCTATATATACACATCTGTGATTATATTTATTATTACATTATGGTATAAAATTTAACATATCAGAGTCATTATTTTTACCAATTAGTGTAAAGTTAAGAATCCTAATCTCTTTCTACATTTCTTTGTCTTACCTTAATAATTGTTAAATATTTCCTATGCATGCATTCAGAGCCACGTCAGCCAATACTATAAGTTTTGCTTCAGTGACCAAATATTATTACAAAATCAAAAGGAGAAAGGAACCTATTATTTTATCTGTATTTTCCTTGTCATTTTCTCTTAACTCTTTCTTTGTGACTCTGGTTTCTCTAGCTTATGTGGCGTTTCTGTTTAGAGAACATCCTTTAGCCATTCTTTAGCTTAGCTAAAACTCCATCAATAATAAGCTTTCTTTGTCTCCTTTATCTGAAAGTGTCTTGATTTCTCTCTGTTGCTAATGCAGGCTTTTAGGGGCGATACATTCTGGATGACAGTTTTTATATTTCAGTACTTGAAAGATATTTTTGTCAGATCTGACTTTCTTAGTCTTTTATGAAATCTGTTGTCATTCAAATTGATTTTCCCCTATAGAATCTTATTTCCCTTTTGCTGTGTCCAGGATGTTGTCTTTATGAACACACACACAGACAAACAAACAAGTTTGGTTTATGATGTGTCTTGGTATGTATTTATTTGTGATAACTCTGTGGTTTGCTTAACCTCATGAATCTGTAGATTTATGTGTGTTGAGAAATTGAAGAAGATTTCAAATGTTGCCTTGTTGAGTAATTTTTCAGTTTGATCCTTGTTTTCCTCACCTTGCAGGACTCCAGTGATACAAAGAGGGAAGACTTTTTACAATCCTTGAGGTCCCTGAGGCTCTCTTCATATTTTTCCTGTTTGCCTTTGATACTTTCTGTTATCTCTGTCTTCCAGTTCACAGATCTTTACTATAACCTCTCCATCATGATGTCAAGCTCTTTTGAAGCCATATTCAATTGTCTATTGTGGTTACTCAATTGCTCATTTCTAAATGGTCCACCTTTATGTCTTCTGCACTTTCATTGGCTCTATATCTTTGCTGAGATTTTATATTTTTCTTCCACTGCAAGCATGCTCATAAGTACATCTAGAAGCATTTTCGTCATGCGTACTTTAAAATCAGATTATGTTAGCATCTCTGTCACCTCAATGTTGGCACTTGTTAATTGTCTTTTACATTTTTTGATCTTTCTTGTTAAGGACTGTTGCAAATGACTAGCAGAGGGTGCCTTGGACCCTATTCAATCATGAATAGGCAATGAGTAGCTCCCTGAGTGTTAGAAGTTCTGAGCTCTTGCTGTCTTGCTTATGGTCTGAGCTCACAAACTCTGAGACTCATTGGTTTATGTCCTGAGTTAGTCTGAGAGCTTATGGTCCTAGGCTTCAAAAGCCAGAGAAAACCTTAGGTACTCAGGTTTTTAAACATGCACCAGGCTTCTACATTCAGAAGCTTGTAGCTCCGGTCCCTGAAAACTAAATGCTTGTGACTCTGAGCTGTTAAAGCCTCAGAGTTTCAGTTCTAGATGCTCAGACTGGAAGCTTATGGCTCTGGGTTTTGAGTGTCAGCAGACCTCAAGAGAGGTCTGAGTTTCAGGTGAGGACCTTTGGATCTGATCCCTTGGCAGCTTGCTGGCCCTCTAACAGCAGCAAAGGCTTACAGTCTTGGGCCTTTGTAGTCTCTTATCTTTCAAAGAGCAAGCTAGGCATCCTCTTTGCTCCCAGGTGCTCTCCAGAGCTCTTTAGTGATCTCCTTGACCCTGCTGTTGTTGCCACTGCTCTGCTCCTGGAGCTGTAAGCTACTCTTTGTGCATGCAGTGAAGCCTACTCTACCTGTGATAAGGTCCACAACTGGACAAAATGATCACTTGACAGAAGCCTTTATTGGGCCTAATATCACAACAGTGGGGTGCAGACTACCTAGGAGAGAAGCCTCCCAGACTAACTCTGCAAGACTGAGAAATCGCTACAAAGGGGATGGTACACCTGGGCTCTGGTTATAGTTCCACCAATCACAACCTTACATGTGTGTGACTGACTTCCAGTTCCACCAATCACAACCTTACTTGTGTGTGACTTCCACTTCCACCAATCACAAGCCTTACATATGTGCCAATTACACACTTTGCTTGTGAAGAAACCACAAGCCTCCACTGCACCAATCACAGGCTTTTGATGAGTCACTAGGGAGGTGTGCCTCTCCCCTTTCTAAAGGTGAGCAAAGTCTAGAGATCACTGAGATTTGTCTTTCCAGGAGTGGAGTCTTCCGAAGCTGGTGCAAGTTGGCTAGCATGGCTGTGACTAGAACAATGTCTCCTGAAGCAGGAGAAATGGCTTTAGCAGCCTTTTGGAAGCAATGGTCCATGTAGCTGGAGCTTCCCCAGATTAGCAGTACAGTGTTCAAAATAGCTTGACTACCCTCGAAGTTGCCAATAAACACACAGCTGGACTGATGGTTTGCAGCTCAAGGCAGCCAGCAATAAGGGAAGAGTCTGTCAATTGTCATTCAAGGGGCCAAGCAGATAAATACTGATGGTTTTGCTCCTTTACAGGAAAAACAGATGATGAAAAAAAAAAAAAAAAGAAAAGAAAGACAAAATAAGTGCTTGAAATGAAGACCTACAAAATTACCCTAATTATTACTTTTTTTCTTACTGTGTATTGAGCCCAGACCCTTTCACATGTTAGACAACACTCTACCACTGAGCTACATCCCAAACACGGAGTTTTAAGCTAGGATCTCACTAACCTTGTTGCTGCGGTGGTGACTTTGGATGCAAAGGAGAAGGAGCCCCATTACGGGGTGTGTGGAGCTCTAGGCTATCCACATGGTATCCACTGACACTACAGTTTTGGACAATTCATCATTAGCCAACCTGAATCAAATCCCAGATATCTTCCACCTTCCAACACCACTCCCACACAGCACTGTGGTATTTTCTTGTGCCTTCACAAGAGCAGAAATCTAGGCCCCCTATTTGGTCTTTGATGAGGTGATACAGATGGGGCTAGAGTTTTTCTTTTGTCTAGCATAGGGTAGTTACCTAAAGCTTTCTGTCTTTCCAGGCTCTGCTTTTCTGGTTCCTTGTGGTTAGAGAGAATAGGTACTTATAATGATTTGTTTTTATCTGTGGCTATCGGCATTCCAGGTTTCAATAACTTGCTATATATGGCACATGAAGTAAAGCCAAGACACATAGCACCCTACTTTCCTGTTGTTCCTGTGTTCCTAATAAGTATGTTATCTTTTGTCCATATTTGAAGAACCCTCTTATGTTTGGTTTATATATTAAGTTCAAGGTTTTGTTGTGCTTATCTGGGAAGATAAAGAAAAGTAGGTCCTCTTCATCCTCTCAGAAATGTAAGTCTTCGTCCCTATCTTTTAAAAACTTTAAGGCACCGACTTTCACATTTTACATTTAATTTTGTTGATGATATTATTGTTTTTTGTTTATGATTTATTATCAGGCCTACCTTCAAGCTACAAAATAGAATCAGAACTGCTAGTAGGTGATGGCAGACAGTGGGTTTTGTAAGGTAGGGAAAGAGACATAGAAGAATAGTGTCTTAGTCCATTTTGTGTTGACATGCAGAATGTGGAATTGGATAATTTACACAGAACAAAAATTATTTCTATGGTTCTGCTGTCTGGGAAGTCCGGTCACGGATACATTTAATAAATGCCACTTCTATATATCATAACACCACCAAGGCCAAAGCTCCTCATGACAACAACGCATGGAAGACTGATTGAAGGAGGCAAACTCAGTCCTTTAACCTGAACTCTCCCCCATGAGAAGGCCCCACTCTTACATTAACAGCATTACCCCATTCGTGACAGCAGAGCACTCAAGCCCTCGTCACTTAAACTGTCTGCCTCTTGAATAGTGCTGCTTTGAGTATTAAACTTCTAACCTATGAAATTTGGTGGGGAATATTAAAATTACAGCAAAAGGAAAAAAATCTTATTGGTTAATGTGAGGTTACATCAAGTTACTTTTATTTTCTGGTAAGTGTTAATGCAGGATTGACTTCCTTATTATGCTGACCCTGGTAGACTGGACCCTCCTGTACTGGGAGTTCTAAGGGGATTTACCTCTTTCTTAGTGTGGACCACTCCACTCTGGTTTGGGCATGCCTTCTGAGTTTCATGGAGTAGGCAAGCCTAAAGCAGTGGCCTCCTGTAGATTTCATTTCACAAACCCAATCAAAATTAGTTTACCTCAAAGTTACCACATGAATAGTAACTATTTTCTTGGTTTGTTGTAAAACGTATCTCACACCTCTACATCCTCAAACACTATAACTTTGCCACTTTGAACAAAATGTATAGCTAGATCACTAAAGGATGACGTCTTCTCTCTTCCTCAATATTGTGTTTTTAATATTAACATATTTTTACAGGATTCATGGCTCATGTTTTATTTCTGTACAGTATTTGGTAAATTGAGTATATTTTAATTTATGTATCCATTATACTTTTGATGAATCTTGGATTATTTCTAGTTTGGCCATTAATAAAAACATTGTTCAAAGCATTCTCACACAAATCTCTTGTTCCAAGTGTACAGACTTCAAAAATAATATCAAATTATTCTTCTCTTGCTATTTAGCTGAAAAATGCTATATTCTTGAGTGGGGAAATATTTATCATGTAGGAATTCCATGAGAAGTAGTGCATACATAGCTTTTCTCAGGTTTCTGTATGTTATAGATTTGTGTTAACTTCTTGGGTTGAAATATTTCATCTCATGGAAATCAGGGTTGAGATTCTGCTTTCTTTTAAGCATCTTTCACTTCACTAATATAGGCCAGGGGTCTGTGCTTAGTCAGTATCCCTGAGCCATTTACAGCATCAAAGCAGCAATTCATGTCTGTGGGGCTTGTACCCACAGATTCAACCAATTGTAAATAGAAAATATTTGGAACATTTTTTTCATCTCCACTTATAAGGTAATGACAGATTTTTCTTGTCGTTATTCCTAAACAATTAGTATAATAACTGTTTATATAACATTTACTTCATGTACGGTATTATGACTAATCCAGAAATGATTTAAAGTATGTGAGAGAATGTATGCAGGCCATATGCAAGGACCACACCATTCGTGTAAGAGACGTGAATATCCAATGAATTTGGAATCCATATGGGTTGAGCTGTGGAACCAGTGCACAAAAGATACCAAGAGCAAACTACTTTCAATTTCTCTTAAAATGGGACATTCCTTTCTGTCTTCTACATTTGTGGAGTTTAGTTCCAAGTCAGCGCAGCAGAGGAGCCATGATTCTGCTCTGAACTTAGCTTGTGCATTGTTTGAGGTGACAAGTTATGTCAGCAGGTGGTTTGGTTGTAACCAAATCACCATGATTGGAACCTAAGATTTTTCTTCCTGTTGCTTCTTCTGATTCTATATTTTAAGTCTGGGTTCAAATGGACACTTAAAGCCCAACCAGATAAGTAAACCTATTGACCATAATTCTAGTGAATATTCTTCAAAACTTCTAGCATGCAAATGTATGTGTCATTTACACACAGAAGAATTGCAACTATTATGCTAGAGACTCTTTTCTTAAGCCAGGGTTTGATTGTCTAGCTCAGGTAGGTCTCAGCCTCACACTATTCCTGGCTTGTTGCTCCGTGTTTTGGGATTTCAGGCATGCACACATCCCAGCATGCTAGAGAATATTTAAGACCAAACACCAACAGGCAATAGGATGGCTCTTGATGCCATCCTATTGGCACATGGTGTAGAAGGAGTTGCAGTGTAAATCAGAAGAATGGCTTTCCACTACACCAAGCCTCGTCTTACTATGTCCAAGGAGCACAGACTTAAAATATATGATGCATAATTTTTGAAAAAGAAAGGAGGAGCCCAAGAAAGTTATATTCTGAATGTTATTGGAAAAGTATGAATGTCTCTACTAAAAATCACTTTTTTCCATTACGTATGTATGCACAGTAATAATTCTCCAGTTTAAATGTAGAAAAGTATTAACATATACTCTCCAATTTACAAAAAATCCTGTTTTTTAGTTTGAATTTATCTAACCCTTAGTAAATAGTGTCTTAAGAACAACATGTTAAAAATGGAAGAATGTGAAAGATAGTATTGAATTTTTTTCTTGAATTCTCAGGATATTTGCAAAACAATATTAACGTGTCATTGCTGATCAATTTATAGCCAGGACTAACTATTCTTTTAGCATTATCTATAGTGATTTTGGTTATGGTGATTGTGACAATGCTACCTTGTATGCACCTGTTTCACTGTACTCATAATTGCTCTTTGGAAATTTCACTTTTTGTAATTGAAGTTGTACATACTTTCAATACCAGAATTGTTTTACCTCTCATTTATTACCTTACAATTCCATGCTCAATAATTATGATCTTATTGTAGCATCATCAGCAGTTATTTACTGAATGTATATTCTATTCCAAGCAAAGAACTAGCTATGGCCCAAACCTTGCAAATCATATGTCCCAGGATTCAGTCCTCCAAACGGCAGCAATTAGATATAAACTATGATTGTATGGTTTGAAAACTTTTCTATTAAAATGTGCATCGTGGCCTCCAAGAAGCAAAGAAGAAAAAACTCGCAGCACACAACGATCATATGACATCTTTTATACTAGTATTTGTCATTTCTTTCTGAAATTCTTTTCCTGTTCTTTTCCCCACACTATATTTTTATGATCCCTTCATTTTTCCCTTTATTGTTGTGCTGAGTGAGCATACACTGTGGCATTTACACAGGATTTTGTAATGCATCAAATATATCCTACATGACTTTACTCACTGTACCGTTGTCCTTTATCCCTTCCTCTCCTGATTCCTGGACTAGTTTTAATAGTATCATTTTTGCATTTACATACATGTGTACACATTTTTGTACCATATTCATCTGCCTACCCCTTTCTCCCCTGTCTCCCCCCTCGTTCTAGTGCCAGTCCTCCCCACTGGGCAGGACCTATTCTGGCCTCTTGTTCTCTGATTTGTAGAAGGAAAAGAGAGAAAAGATGAAAATGAAAAACATGACATTTTAGCTTCTTTGAGATAAAGCTAGCTACACAAGGAGTTTCCTTGTGTATTATATGTATTATAACCCCAACTGGTTTATCTCCTCTAATTTTCTTCATTCTACCTTAGGCCTTTTCTTATGGTAGTTTCTATGTTCATTCTTGTATAGAGACTACATCAACCATATTCAAGTACTTAGTTTCCCTACCCCTCTGGTGCTTGACCTCCCCTTAGTGTGACCAGTGTTTCATATTGCTGCATTTGTGTTAGGTCTATATTAAGCATATGACAGAGAACATGTGATTTTTGGCCTTCTGAGCCTGGCTAAATTCGCTTAAGATGATGTTCTCCAGTTCCATCTATTTACCTGAGAATGACAAAATTTCATTCTTCTCTGTGGTTGAGTAAAATTCTATTGTATATAAATACCACATTTTCTTAATCCATTTGTTTGTAGTGGGTCATCTTGGCTGTTTCCATAGTTTAACTATTGTAAATAGTGCTGCAGTAAACATGGGTATACAGGTGCCTTTGTTGTAAGCTGACTCAAAAGTCCTTCAGGTATATCCCCAGGAGTGGTATTGCTGGATAATACAGCAGTTTTATTTTTAGGTTTTTAAGAAATATCCATACTGTTTTCCATAGTGGCTGTACTAACTTACATTCCCACCAGCAGTGTATGAGGTTTCCTTTTTCCCCGAATGTTTACCAACATTTGTTGTCATTTGTGTTTTTGCTGGTAGCTATTCTGACAGGAGTGAGGTGGAATGTTAATGTGGTTTTGACTTGCATTTTCTTTATGTCCAGGGATGGTGATCAATTTTTCATGTGTGTTTTAGCCATTTGTACTTCTTCCTTTGAAAAATATCTGTTCTGGTCATTTGCCCATTTCTTCATTGGGTCATTGATTGTTTGGGAGTTTAGTTTCTTGAGCTCCCTATGTGTTCTGATTATCAATCCCTTGTTTGATGTACAGCTGACAAAGATTTTCTCCCATTCTGTGTGTGGCCTCTTCAACTTAGACCATTTCTTTTCCTATGCAGAACCTTTCTAGCTTCGTGTAGTCTCATCTGTTGATCTTTTCTGTTAGTTGCTAAGCCACTTGACTTCTACTGAGGAAGTTATTGACTATTCCTATTACTTCCATGTATTTCCTGATCTTTCCTGCATTAGCTTGAAGGTTTCATGTCTTATATTAATGTCATTAATCCACGGTGAATTGATATTTGTACAGAGTGATAAATATGGATCTAGTTTCAGTGTTCTGTTTATGGTGTTTAGACGTTTTGTGGTAGAGTTTTTCAGGTCTTTTAGGTATAAAATCATGTCATCTGCAAATAGAGATAGTTTGACTTTTTCCTTTCCTATTTGTATTCTTTTTTTTCTCCTTCCTGCCTTATTGCTCTGTCTAGGAATTCCAAGAATATGCATTGGAGAGGGTGAGCAGCTTTATCTCATTCCTGACTTAGGAGAAATGGTTTCAGTTTTTCCCCATTAAGTATGATGTTGGCTATGTATTTGTCACATATACCTTTATTATATTGAGTTACATTCCTTCTATTCTTCTATTCATCAGAGCTTTTATCATGAAAGGATGTTGAATTTTATCAAAGGCTTTTTGCATGTATTGAGATGATCAAGTGGTTTTTGTCTTTGCTTGCTGTATTATATTTAATAATTTGCATATGTTGAACCAAGTCTGAGTCCCTGTTTGATTTGCCATTATTTTATTGAGGGTTTTTGCATCTATGTTCATTAAGGAGATTGGCTTGTAGTTCTCCTTTTAGGATGTGTCCTTGTCTGAGTTTGGGATGAGTGTAATACTGGCTTCATAAAATGAATTAGGCAGTGTTCCTTCTCTTTCTATTTCACGGAAAAGTTTAAAGGAGAGTTGGTATTAGTTCTTCTTTAAAGGTCTGGTAGAATTCAGCAAAGAATCCATCAGGTCCTGGACTTTTCTTTTTTGGGAGACTCTTTATTGATGCTTCAATTTCATTGTGTATTATAGATCTGTTTAGGTGGTTCATCTCTTCCTGGTTCAATTTTGGATGGTCTCATGTATCTAGACATTTGTTCATTTCTTCTAGATTATCCAATTTATTTGAATGTAGATCTTTTAAAGTAGTCCCTGATGATTCCTTAGATTTCCTTCGTGTTTGTTATTATCTTCCCTTGTTCATTTCTGATCTTATCAATTTGAATCTTTTCCCTCCTCATTTTAGTCAGACTTATAAGGGGTTTGTCATCTTGTTTGTTTGTTTTTTTTTTAAACAGCTTTTTGTTCCATTGATTCTTTGTATGGTTTTTATTGTCTTTATATTGTTGACTTGGGCCCTTATTTTCATTATTTCTCTCTTTCTGCTTGTTTTGAGTTTAGCTTGTTCTTGTTTCTCTAGGAGTTTAAGATGCAGCATTAAGTCATTTATTTGAGATCTTCATGGGTATTCAACATATGCACTCATGGCTATATACTTTCCTCTTATGATTTCCTTTGCTGTGTTCCCTAGGGTCTGATAGATGGTGTTTTCATTTTCATTAAAATCTAGGGAATTTTTTATTTCTTTCGTTATTTCTTCTATGATCCACTGATCACTGAGCAGTATGTTGTTTAGCCTCCAACTGTTTGCCTATTTTCAACTGCTTCTTTTGTTGTTGAGTTCTAGTTGTATTGCATGTGTCAGACAGTATGCAGGGGATTATCTCCATTTTCTTATATTTGGTAAAACTTCCTTTGTGACCTAAAATATGGTGTATTTTGGAGAAAGTTCCATGGTCTGCTGAGAAGAATATACATTGTGATGTTTCAGGATAGAAAACTCTGTAGACATCTGTCTGTTCCATTAGATCTATGGTGTCATATAGTTCTAGGATTTCTTTGTTGATTTTTTAGTCTGGATTGGCAGGTGTTATAGTCTTTGATCACTACCGTGTTGATGTCTATATGTGATTTTAAATTCTTTAGTATGTGTTTACTGATGTTGGGTGCACTGACATTGGGTGCATATAAATTAATATTTGTTATTTCCTCTTGATGTGTTGCTGCTTTTATTAGTGTGAAGTGACCTTCTTTGTCTCTTCTAAGTAATTTACGTTTGAAGTCCACTTTATCTAAGTATTGCTCCTCTTGCCTTTTTTGGGGGGCCATTAGTTTGATAAATCTTCTTTCCATCCTTTCACCCTAAGCCAAAGTTTATTTCTGTCAAAAAGTAGATCTTATTGACAGAATCTCTTATAAACAACAGATTGACGGATCTTCCTCTTTAATGCAGTTTGCCAAACGTTGTCATTTGAAGGGGGACTTGAGTCCATTTACATTCAGAGAGGTATGTGGTGATTCCTGCCATTTAGTTGTTTTTGTTGTTTAAGGATTTGAGGGTGTGCAGCTGATTCAGTGCTACTCTCTGTTTGTCTATTCTTCTCATGAGGTTTAATACTTCCTGTCATTCATAGTTGTTCATTTTCATCTTCTCTGTGTAAGGTTCCTGTCAGAATCTTCTGTAGTGGTCATTTGGTGGTCATATATTGCTTTAATTTCTGTTTATCATGGAAGACTTTTATTTCTCCATCAATTTTGAATGATAGTTTTGCAAGGTAGAGTGTCCTAGGACTGAAATTGTTTTCTTTCAGTGCTTGAAATGCCTCACTCCATGCCCTTCTTGCTTTTCAGGTTTCTGTTGAGACATTTGCTGTTATTTTGATGGGTTTAGCATTATACATTATTTGTTTTTTCTATCTTACAGCCTTCAATGTTCTCTGTGCTAGTTTTTTAATGATAATATGCCACAGAGAACTATTTTGGTCATGTCTGTTTGTTGTCATGGAGGCTTCCTGTACCTGAATGGGCAACTTTTTCCAAGAACTGGGAAATTTTCTGCTACTATTTTGTTGAATATATTATGTATATCTTTAGCTTGTACCTTTTCTCCTTCTTTGATGCCCATGATTCACAGGATTGGTCTTTTGATAGAGTCACTGAATTCTTTTGAATTCCTTTCATAGATCTGAGTGTTCTGTCTAAGAATTCTTTTTTTTTTTAATATCTATTTTGTCTTAGAGCCCTGGAATTCTGTCTTCCAGTTGTTGTAGTATGCTGGAGTGGATGTCAACTGACTTTTAAAATTTGATTTAAGGAAGTTTTTTTTTTTTTTTTTTTCCAGGATATCTGTTTGATTCTTTTTTTCTGAGGTTTTTCCATGTCTTTGTTCAACTCCTCTTTCATATCTTGTGTTATCTTCTTTATTTCATGTATCTCTTTTTTATAGATTTCTTTGTTTCATTTTGAAGTTTGTTGAAGTCCTCTGAGTTTATTTAGTTGTTTCTGTGTCTTTTCAACTCTTTTGTTTGTGTTGTCCTGATATTCTTTGAGTTGATTTTGTATGTTCTCTTTAACCTTGTCTTGAAGCTTCTCCATGAGTATCTCAAAGAGCTCATTCTTGATTTCCTCTTTGAGAAACTCTTTATGGGCATCATTAAGCTCATTGAAAATATTTGCCATTATTCTTTTGCAGTAGGAACTGGGTTTTCATTTTCTTCATTTCACACTAGATCCTCTATTGAATTGTTGGTCTTTTGAAGGGTGGAGTTCCCCTGCCTTCATCTTCTCCTCATGTTTCTATTTTGTGCCATGTTCCTATGTTACTGATTAACTAGTTGAGTGCTTTAATCACCTGCTACCTTCTCCTTCACTTAATTACTGTGTTGTGACTGACTTGGTTGTTAGCTAGGTTGGTGTGCTATTTCTGTCCCTGACTTAGAAGTATAAATTAGCAATAACAGATTCACAGATTCAATGCCAGACCAGTTGTTTACATAATATATAGAGAACCTGTGGTGATATTATCTGTAAGCAGTGGGAATTGGGTTGGGGATAACAGTGGTTTGGATAGAAATAGATACTTAGGTAGTTAAAAAGTTGTCACAGGGGGACAGAGAAGGGAGAGGGGGTGAGGGAAGAAGAGGTATTGGGGCTATTGGATTTTAGGGCTGTTGTGTGTGTTAGGGTGTAGTTCAGTTGTTGTAGTGGAGGGTCTTGTGTCAGAGATTGCAGAGAGATGGGGTGTGTAGAGTTGGTACAGTAGACTAATGAGCAAGTTGTAAGTTAGAGGAGGGAGGGACAGAGGGGTGAAAAGTAGGGGGAGGCAAAGAGTGGGAGGAGAATACAGGAGGAGAGAATGGATAAGAAGGGACAGGAAAAATAGGTGCAGAACAATGGATTTTCACACAAGAAAAGGAAAGAAAGTAAAGGCAGTAAGAATGAAGATAAGAAAATAGTAGTAATAAAATTAAAAATATTAAAATAAAAAATAAAAAATAAAAAATGGAATAAAGTTAAAAAAAATCAGTCTGGTGAAACCTCTGGACTTACTCTTTTGGCATCAAATCCAGGCACTGGCACTTAGGACCTGGGTTTTCTCAGTGTCTCTTGTCAAGTTTGGTATGCTGGGCTGTATGTCAATGGATTCTGCCCCTCTCTATCAGGCAGCTTAGGGGGGACTGGCTTGGGAATTTTTGAGTCCCATGATTCCTTAGTCTGATGGGCCATCTGGTGCAGGCAAGTTCTATGAAGTGGTCTCACCAGATGGCTGGCTTGTGAGCTGTCATATGTACCATCTGCCCACAAGTCAGGTTGCAATTGAATTCTGTGGTTGCTCATTACTAGATTGTTGAAAGTGGGCAGATATGTTTGTGTTTTTGCCAGGCATCAGCTGAGCTGCTCCACAGGAGTAACTCTGGCTGGTCAGCTCCTCCCCCAACAAGATGGGGCACCTCAGTACCAGGACATATCTCAGGGATCCACCAAGCCTCACTCTGGGAGGTTGATTTCTCAGCCCCCTCTCCCTTCAAAGTTTGGCTCCTAGAACCATCCCTGCTCTCTGAGGTCAGTTCAGTTTCTGTTCTGTCCCCGCTGACAGAGGTGAGTATGTTCTCTGTCTTTGGCACTGAGTTTTGTTCAAGGAGGGGTGTGATCTGCTCAGGAGATGTGCTGGATTATGTCCCCAAGGGAGCATGTGATGTGTGGTGGCCACCTGCTGTGATTGCAGATTCACACTTGAATCCAGGCTGGTGTGGATAAATGATAGGTGGCTTTTCCCAATGCAAACACTTGCTGGGGTTGTACTGGTTCAGGTCCAGTACCAGGTCCAGGCTGGCACGTTGTATGCAGGCTGTCTATGGGTTATGGGTCCAGTACTTTGCAGAGTCCAGTTCAGTCTTCTGCTTTTTGCAAGGAAAGAGAAGAAATGGGGGGATGGGTAGAAATGGCCAGAGGCTTTTTCCAAAGCAGACATGCCCTGGTGACTGTTCCATCTCATGCTGGGACTTCCTTGGCTATTAGGTATAATTAAAAGTGTTTTAAGAGTCAGTTCTTGAATTTTATGTGCACCCTATATGTTAGCATTAATTTGGTTGGCTAAAAGGAATCAGAATTACCCATACATAGCTACCGCAACTGTAAGTGATGTCTGAAATTGTGGAGCTCAGGAGTTCTGATTCCCTCTGGTATCTGCCATCTTGGATCTCTGTCCTTTATATTTTTAAATCACATTAGATATAATGTACTTTTTCCTATTCATCTTGACTTCTATTAAATTTCTACACATATGTATAAGATTTCTTCATGTGAATAATAGTAAGATCAAGGCTTTCCCATTATTCTAAGAAATCAAAATGAATTACCCAAATTCTATCCTTGGCTTCCTTTTTACCCTTGTAAAAGTAATTTATGTATACTTGCTTTATCTCTAAATTCTCACAAATAAGTTAGTACTTTCCTTTAGCTTAATCAAATAATCTGAGTACATAAGATACAACAACAAAATGGCTCAAATGGAGAAGATACTCTATCTGAGTCTGATGCAATGTTTTCAGTAGCGGTAATTCAATACCTAATGCTAAATAGCTAAAAGCTTTTTTGATGTGTGGATATGTGTGTATATATATGTAAACTTTTTGGATAAATACATATTCAATATATTTGTTGATTTAATTTGAAAATCAGTTGATTAATGATGGTATGATGTTTTGCTATGGAAAATATATTTGTACTCAAAGTACTTTGCTCATTTTCCAATGCCTTCATGATGACTTGAAGTAAATATGAAAGAGTGGAATGGGTGTTGTGAAGCTGGTTCACATTACCATGTAGGAAATGAAAAATAGGTGCATGTTTACAACCATAATATAGAATACAGATAATATAGAAGAAGGACCAAGTGGGTGGAGCATCATCAATTAGGTTATCATTATGTAAGAATTACAGTTCAACTGTAACTTCCAAAATGGCTGTGTCAATGCATAATTTTTAACTCTTGCCAACAAGACATTGCTTCTCCCTCATTAATATAATACAGTAGCATTTTCCTTCTTGAATAAGTATTCAGGTTGTATTTTCTACCTCTTAGATAATTCCATGAGATGTTTTGCTTTTATCAATCACTGTAGACTTTGTGGTAAGAAAGTTTTCTCAGTTCTATAACTCCATCAATAAAGTGTTCTGAGAGGCTTTTGTGAAGGCTATGTGTAAAACATAACCAGTATCTCCTGTTTAAATTTGAAGCACTATTGCAGATAAAGGTGATTTTGCTATTTCATTTACCCAGTATATATCTGGATGTTGTATTTCTATGAATGTTTTTGTCCTTACAACACCATGAGAAAACAATTATTTATGTAGCTTCTACTTTTTCATTGGTTTGCCGTAAAAATAACTTTGATTTGTTCAAATATAATAGCAACATTTTTCACTGTAGAACACAAAATTATTTTCCTCTTCAAACAATTTGGTGAGTTATTGAGTTATATATTTTAAAAAGTGACAAACCATGAAAAGACAACTAAATTAATCCTGCTCATATATGTCTGTTTTTCTTTTCATATTACAAGATAGGTATTCTTCTATGCTTTTATATAGAAATAAAGTAGTAACATTTAAAAATATTGTGCTTTGATCTCACCTCTATCAGAATTTATTCATTAATTTTTAATAAGTCCAGGTAAATCTAATATGTGCATCTAAAGATGGGGACTGCTTTAGATTTTGACGGCCTTGGTTAGGTTCTATGTAACATGAAAAAAAACTCCCATTTATGGAAAAAACGTGTATGTGTCAGGTCTTCATATATTCTAATAGTTTATATAACCCTCACAAAAACTATATAATGAGCTCATTTTTCTTATTTTTAGATAGGGAAGGAGTCTTTAGGAAATAAGTTTATTTTACAGCTTACACAGAACATAACAGTTAATGCTGAAGTGTGAATGCAAGTATGTGCATTTAATTTAATTATTACATGGTGTGATAATTATTTGCTATATTTCAGGTGTCCATTTACATGAAGTCTTATCTTCTTCTGAGAATAAAGGAGGGTTTCACCTCCTTGACCTCTTGAAATCAGTTGAGGTCACAGTCCGGGTCCATGATGAGAGTGGAAATGATGTGTACTACTCTAAATGAAGACACAAATTCCTCTCCACACCGTCACAGGATTCTGAACATTTGCAATAGCAGAAGGGGAGAATCTCTGTCAGCTTGAGATCCTGGATGAATACGTGAAGCTGAACCCCTGTTTCATCAAGTGTGGATTTCTATTAAAGCAAGGCACACAAGTGGGTGTGGAGTAAAGTAGAGAAAGACCAACACCTGGCCGTGTTAAGCACTGAAGTTCAGATGCCGTTTATACCATAGCATCACCTAACACATCCTGATGAACACACTTATGTAAATTTTATTCTCCAATCTGATCTATTTGGGTTCCTGCAAATGTTCTTAGGTCATCTAAGGCAGATACTCAACTGATATTGTTAAACAGAGCATCTTTCTTCTAGGTGAATTTAAGTAGCAATAATGAAGATGAGGTTTCAAAATATAATATGTGGATTACTTTCTATAGAGGATGTGTAAACATTTTTTGCCAGATGGATCTAGATGTGAATGAAGACATATTCTCTTTCCCACAAGCCAACAGAATTTCTATCTTTGATCACACATTCATCCATCCATCCAGTCACTAAACACAAGAGGAACCTCTGTAATAAGACTGCAGCAAGGAAAACCCTAATCAGAAAACAAAAGAAAGATTTAGATGCCAGCACCTTTATGGAGTTCCAAACCTATCAAACTCAGTCACCAGTCTGCAGAGAAATACAGCTGGACTACTCTGAAAGATGGATGCACTCAGTGAACTGGGGAAACCATGAAAACAATGTAGAAGTCATTAGCACCTGTGCGAAAGAGGCACTGCCCGGGGAAGTCTCTCTTCTCCTCTGGTCTTCATAGAACAAGCAAACAAAAAAACCCAAAATCCAGAATAGAAAGGTATGTTTACTATCAGTGAATCAAACATAAAAATTTATCAAAATACTAATCTCTGGTTTTTGTTTGCTTAATTTATTTTGCTCTTCATTTGTTTCAAAAATAAGCCAAGCATGTGATAATTTTGCCTTGGTGCACAGTTTAGATGATTTTTGAAAATAGAATCTTCCTGCTGAATAAGTTCTCTTCTTGGTTCACTTTCTCAACTCCACATTAGTAATACCATGTACAATATTCTCTGAAAAGCAAGAGAGAAGAGTAAGGTACTTGGAGCAACAAAGAACCAGGCCTGTCCCTGGAGATGAGGTGTAGTCTCTGGACTGGTTTAGGGATTGTGCATTCCTTAGTCCTAAGATTAGTTTTTCCTATTACTTGGAATATCTCCAGTGACATGGAGGACGTCAGAGAAAATCCTAATACGGATAAGGAACTCCTGACTAGGCAAGGATCACCATCTCCAGATTCTTTCTGTAGACTGCATTGCCTTTCAGCATCGTGGTGGTGTGGGAGAGGAATGTACAAGTGACACCAATGAGGATGTGAGAGCAGAGACCTCTCTGTAGCTTCAAATTGTTGAAGGCTCTAAGGACCCTAAAGACCTAAAGACAGAGAAGCAGTCTTCTTGATTGAAATTCTCTTCACCCTGTGGGATAGGACATAGAGTGGATTACATTTAATATAATGAGATGGGTTGAATAAAATCCTTACCTTTTCATCTAGGAAGGAAGACAGAGGTTAGGTTAACAACATGTTGTAGTAAACAAGGCTCCTGCCATTGGCAGTCTTTATGGTCATCATAGCTAGTTTGAGAGGAGATGAGGTTAAGTGAAACGCACGATTTCATAATTATTATTGGATGAAATATTTCCTTTCTGTTTTTCAGAAGTGAAATCATTATGGCATTATTGCAGCTAACTAGATGATACGATTCTTTTAATCACTTTTCATGTGTGTGATCATTATTTAAGTTGACTTGTTAGATTCTTCCCCATTCTTCCAACACCACACTCTTTTTTTTTTCCTTTTTCTTTTATTATTCATATGTGCATACAAGGCTTGGGTCATTTCTCCCCCCTGCCCCCACCCCCTCCCTTACCACCCACTCCGCCCCCTCCCTCTCCCCCCCAATACCCAGCAGAAACTATTTTGCCCTTATTTCTAATTTTGTTGTAGAGAGAGTATAAGCAATAATAGGAAGGAACAAGGGTTTTTGCTGGTTGAGATAAGGATAGCTATACAGGGCATTGACTCACATTGATTTCCTGTGCGTGGGTGTTACCTTCTAGGTTAATTCTTTTTGATCTAACCTTTTCTCTAGTTCCTGGTCCCCTTTTCCTATTGGCCTCAGTTGCTTTAAGGTATCTGCTTTAGTTTCTCTGCATTAAGGGCAACAAATGCTAGCTAGTTTTTTAGGTGTCTTACCTATCCTCACCCCTCCCTTGTGTGCTAAAGCTTTTATCATGTGCTCAAAGTCCAATCCCATTGTTGTGTTTGCCCTTGATCTAATGTCCACATATGAGGGAGAACATACGATTTTTGGTCTTTTGGGCCAGGCTAACCTCACTCAGAATGATGTTCTCCAATTCCATCCATTTACCAGCGAATGATAACATTTCGTTCTTCTTCATGGCTGCATAAAATTCCATTGTGTATAGATACCACATTTTCTTAATCCATTCGTCAGTGCTGGGGCATCTTGGCTGTTTCCATAACTTGGCTATTGTGAATAGTGCCGCAATAAACATGGGTGTGCAGGTGCCTCTGGAGTAACTTGTGTCACAGTCTTTTGGGTATATCCCCAAGAGTGGTATTGCTGGATCAAATGGTAGATCGATGTCTAGCTTTTTAAGTAGCCTCCAAATTTTTTTCCAGAGTGGTTGTACTAGTTTATATTCCCACCAGCAGTGTAAGAGGGTTCCTTTTTCCCCGCATCCTCGCCAACACCTGTTGTTGCAACACCACACTCTTGATATCCCCCATGACCTCCCTACCTTATGCCTTTGAGCTACTATTAAGTTGTCATCCTTGCTATGGGGGGACCTCTACACCTGATGCACACAGCTGTGAAAAGCTGAAGAGCCAGCCCTTGTTCACTCTCTTAATCAGTTACCCTGCCATGAGGCACAAATGGATGACACAGACCTGTGTGGAAGTTGTGACATGGTGTCCTATGAAGCAGTACTGATTGGGTTGCTGCTAGAATGGTTTGCTGTTGGAAAAAAACAAAGAATGGGGGTTTTGTAATGTGAAAGGCACAGCCACAAGAACTTCATTCATTCTCCATGATTCTTTTCACACAGTTCTGCAGCATCTTACTGACTTCCAGTTCTTGATAGACTCATCTCCCTTCAGTCTGGAAATTGCTTGACTGTTTTGAAGGGCTTCAGTTACACTGTGGTTTGAAAATTTAATAGTCTAGTGAAAACACAGTAATTTGTAAATTTTTACCCTTTGTCCACAAAGTCTTGTGGCTAGTCTTGATATTTTCAGGCATTTTAACACATGAGATATTCTGGAAGAGTATCTGAACTAACTGGTTTTGTGAAATTCTTCCTTGGTTTATCTACTTTATGTTGACCATCTTTAGGCACATATACTTTTATAAAACCATTTTACTTTCCCTCAATTAGTATAGGGGTTTGAACTCTAGACCTTTTGCTTGCTAGGCAGGGGCTTTTCTACGTAAATCATGCCATTAGTACTTTTCACTTTGTTTTTCAGTTAGTTGTGGTTTTTCTTGGTCTAGCCAGGGACAGCAATCCTCCTACATCCACCTCTTGTGTTGCTGGGCTGACAGACACGCACTACCACATCTGCTTGATGGTCGAAATCAGATCTCACTAATTTTTTGCCCACAATGACCTCCACCCAGGATCCTCCTATCTGTGTTTCCCAAGAAGCTATAGATGTGAGCCTTAGGCCTGGTTTGCTCATACATTTCTTTTTTTTTTTCATTTTTCTTTTATTATTCATATGTGCATACAAGGCTTGGTTTATTTCTCCCCCCTGCCCCCACCCCCTCCCTTACCACCCACTCCACCCCCTCCTGCTCCCCCCTCAATACCCAGCAGAAACTATTTTGCCCTTATCTCTAATTTTGTTGTAGAGAGAGTATAAGCAATAATAGGAAGGAACAAGGGGTTTTGCTGGTTGTTGCTCATACATTTCTTACAAAAATTTTCAATTCACCATTCGAATAACAATTATTGTAATTGACTTTAATACTTGAAATCTCACACTATAACTACTTTTTCCTTCTTCTTTCAAACATGACTGGTAACAATCATTGTTATAAAGCTGGATCTGTTTTTAAGTGGGTCATCCTCAGAACTGGCATTGCTTTAATTATTTCCGAATGGAAATTTTAAAATGATCTGAAATATCAGAGCAAAAATCTCTGCTCTTCACTATCTATTATACCTTTCTGTGGTGTTCAACTGTTTTGTGTATTGGAATAGAAAAGCAAAAGAGAAAACAGAAAACAAAAGGATCAACAGAGCAAAGAAGCACTAAACAATTTCTGTCAATAACTGCAATGCAATCCAAAAATTTATTTTCTTCAAATGCAGAAGTTTGGCAAAATGCATAGCATGTACCCAAGATGTGTTACAGACTTGTTTTTTTAAAAAAGCATTGTATAATTATCTGTTCATTTATTATTGCTCTTAAATGGTCATTTTCTGAATCACAGCACAAAGTTCAACACCAGATATCCATGTAAAAGCCAGGAATATCAGGACCTCCTGGGTCCCAGAGCAGGAGGGGAGGCAGCCTTGATGGGTTTGTCACAGCTTGTTGGCTTACAAACCATAGGAGACTTTCAAGCAGTGGGGTAAGTCCAGCTGAAGCCATAGTGAAATGGCTTATAAAATGTACAAGACCTTACTGAAGAGAGAAGAGGAAGAGAATAGATGGGAAGTGAGCCAAGGGAAATTCTGTTAGATGACAAGCACCCTGGGGACAGCAGACACAATGTGAAGGGTTTAAAGAAAGACAGTATTGCACAGGATCAGGAGAGGGGCCCAGAGCTACTGAAAATGTTACTAGGACTGTAGTTTTTATTATGACCCCATCTGATTCCTACTTCCTAGGTCTCATAAGGCCTGGAGAAATGACACAATATATTAAATTTCCATTTGCAGATGTATGTGTACCAAAGTAAAATTTTCTTCTTTGCAATATTTGCAAATAAGGGAATACTTTAGAACAAAATTTTAAACACTTTTATCTCGGCTCACCCCCATCAGAAAACTGGGATAAATAAAAATCTTTGATAAGGATTATTTGGAGCAAAAAGATTTCAAATGTTTACATGTATTTAGAATGATAACCTACTTATTTGGTGTACCATACACAAGATTCACAAAAAATACAAAGGATAAATATATAATTTGTCTAATTTTATATCTTAAATATCAGTGGTGAACTAAGCAATGGGATATTACAGCCTTCAGGTCCACATCCTACCTCCTTCCAGCACTGATCAACAAATCAAACATAATGAGTCCTCAATTTTTTTCCTTTTGGTAGTACTGGGATTTGAACTCAGGACCTATGTACTTCAGTCATATTCAACCTTATCTACTTCCCCTTAAAACCCTCATTGAATTCCCCTCAACAGTTCCACTTTTCCAATCACATCACATTATTACTACTTATTATCATCATCAATATTATGTCCAGATTCTGTACTTGAATGAAAATGTGATACTTGTCTTTCTGAGTATAACTTATCTCACTCAAAATGATGAGCTCCACTTATATCTGTTTTCCCAATAACTACTTAACTTCATTCTTCTTTATGGCTTTCCAGGTATTATAAATATTACATATCAAAATAACTTATTATCTAACTATTGGTGGTCTTATAGAAATGCAGGTGATACTCATCTGACCTTATAACAGGCGAATATCTGTACAATTATTTTTAATATATTAGATGTAGATTCTTTTGGGTTCCTACCTATGAAATTATTTTATACAAATGGCAACAGATTTATTTCTAAATTAACAATGTTATGATCTATTTCTTACTGGTTTATTACCTAGAATGTCCAATGAAAATGCTCTGCAAATTTTCTATTTTTGTTTTCTTAATCTCAGGAATAAAACTTTAAACAATTAATCATTGATACTGGTGTTGTGTTTGGTTTATTTTTTATATATACACGAAGTAGTCATCTGTTGTTGCTTTAAGTGTTATACTATAACTTAGTGACCAAAAACACCACACAAATATTAATTTTCTTACAATTGAGTGTCAGGAAAGTGCCTATGCATTAGCTGTTTTGTGTCTCTGGTCTCTCACAAGACTACAATCTCCATGTCACTCTATGTAGTTGGTCCCCATCTCAAGCTCACTCGGTGCCCTGGCCACAGTCAGTTTCTGTTGGGTTGTTGCACTGAATACTGGCTGCAGGCTGTGCTCACTTCCTTTCTACACGCACTTCTCCAGAGCGCTACTCACTGGCCTACCAAAGTAAGAACTTAAGACAAATTGGGAGAGCAAGTGAGAGAAAACTCAGAATAAAATTGATTTTTAGAAGTAGTTTTCCATCAATTTGACCATAATCTACTCAGTAGAAGTCCCCAGCTAAGGCTTCCACACAGGACACTTTTCCACAGGATGTTAATATTAGGAGGCAGCTTCAGGGGGAGCTACTTTAGAAACAGCCCAAAATGAAGTTCTTTCTCAGATGTTCCTTTCCACTGTTGAGAAAATGTTAAGTTAGCAGAGCTGTGGAATTTTATCAATACCTGTCTGTGTGGAGATGATCACATAACCTCTGTCTTCCTTTCTGTTGTTCCTACGGATTGGACCAATTCCATTGTCTCATTTGTGACCTTTACGTGAAACTTTCACTTCTGGAATGAACTCAACGTGATTGTGAGGCAATACTCTTTCTCTGTATCACTTCATTATTATTCTCTTACTAATAGTTTACTTATAATCTTTACATTTATTCCAAAAAAATTGGCCTGCAAATTCTTTTTGTTTCATTTGATTGTCATGCTCTGATTTGTATTGATGGGACTCCTTTCAGTCCTGATATAAGTCAGTTGGACTTGTTTTCTTTCTTTTCACTTTAACTTAGCTAGGGTTTTATGAATTTTATTAAAATTAAAAAGCTTTTGATTTTGTTGAAGCATTTAAAATTTTCCATTCCTTTGATTTTTGTTCTTTTCTTTCACTGAGTTAATGTGCTACTTGAGAGGGACAATTATATCATAATTTTGGAGGGTAGTTTTTCTTTTCTAACATGTGCAATTTAGGACTCTAAATTTCTTTATAAACTACCACATTAACTGAGTTTTATTAACTTTGCTATAGTGTGTTTAAATCATCTAGTTATAAATAATTACTAATTCATTTCATAATTTCTTTCTGATCATGAAAATTTTTTGTAATGAATTGCTTAATTTCTAAACAGCTTAATTTTCTAGTTATATATATATGTATACATATATATATATATACATATATATATATGTATACATATATATATATAACTAGCTTTTACTGTATTCCAATAACATGTCCTGGGTGGTTGTTATGTTCTAAAATTCTCTGGGCTTTGCTTTGTGAATAAGCAATCCAATTTGAAACAAAGATTAAATGTGAAATGCATGCTGCGAACAATTTGAAACGTGTACTGTTTCTGTTAATTACTACAATTAATAACAAAAGTCATTCAATAAATGGCATTGATGTCAAATTAGTTAATTTTATCATTCTAGTCTCCTATGTCATTCCTAATACCTGCTTTTTCAATCAATGTTGACAATGGTGGGCTGAAATCTTCCACTGTGGAAGTACCTATCTATTTCTTGAGGTTGCTTAACATACCTCAAGACATTTCATTGTGTGTGGGGGGGGTGAATTATGTCATGTGAAATTCATGTTTTGAAGCCATAGAACTCAATATGATTCCCTTTTGAAATAAGGAAATAGGGAAACAGGATGTAATTACATTTAAATGAGATCATAGAGTTTGGTCCTAATCCCATAGGATTAATAACCTTGTAAGAAGAAAGAGGGAGGAAAAGAGGGAGAGAGCAGACAGAGAGAGGAGAGAGGAAGAAATATCTGTCTCTGTTTACATGTACCAAAAAAATGTCATAAGGAAACAGAGAGGACAGCCGTTGAGAGCCAGCAGGAGAGCCCTCACCAGGAATCAAATCAGCCACCACCTTGACCTAGGACTTACCAATGTCCAGAATAGTGAAAAATAAATTTCTGTTATTTAGACCATCAAATGTGTGATATTTTGTTTTCTTTGTCAAAGGTGACTAACACAGTGTGTAAAAAGGTTTTAAATGAATATAGCTTCCTGAAAGATACATTATCAGTTTTTCATTATACAATGTTCCAACTTTCTTTTATCTAGTAACAGTGCTTTAAATCTGATTTTTCTATTTATGAGCACAGAAATACAATTATTTTGGTTGGTTTTTACAGGAGTCTACTTTTTTGTATTATTATAATTTTAGTCTCTCTTTGTACACATGTGCTAAAGGATGTCTTGTTAAAGAAAGTATAGTACACTTTATGAAATTTGAATCTGATGATCTTAATTTTTTATTTTAGTATTTAACTTTTTATATTTAATAAGTAAACATATATTAAAATGTAAACTATGTATCTATCTAGCTCCATATCTAGATCTCTCTATTCACAGAAATTTCTATCCTTTTACCATTTTAGTACATACTTCACTTTTGATTTTTAAAAAATTTCCTCTTTTATTTTCAGCTTTTTTCTTGCACATCATAGGAACTAAATTCCTAAGCTGGATTTTTTCTTTTATAAATATTATTTCACCTGATTGATGGAGGTCAATTGACTTTTATTATCCTCTAGAAAGAGTCATTACTCAAGCCAATGCTGCAAATTACAAGGAAGCATGCTTTGTAATCACAACTATTCACTCAAGAATTTATTTCATTCTTAGGCACACTCAGCACAGAGTAAGTGGTTTTTTTCAGGAGCTAAAAGATTTTCATTTTCTATTGAAACTTTGCATTTCAAGACAAATTCTCAGTGCTAACTTTCAGTTTTGGTGATTACTTTTATTTCCCTAGATATTTTCCTCTTGTGGCAATTTAATTTTTTTTCTGTCCAACTCCTGTACACAATAATTCACTGACTACAAATAGAGGATCTCCTCTGCATGTGACTTCCAGCTTAATGACAAGATTTCATAGACAGGATTGCATGAGATTGTATTGTTAGATATCTGTCAGGATAGTCACAATAACTAAAATGAGGAAATAAATCAATTAATATAAATTTCAGATGCCAAAAAGATTCTTTTCTGAATGGCATGTTCAAACAGAAGATATAATACTAAGAAGAAAGCATACCTTCAACTAGGTGGCATAGAAATTAAGAAAATAAGCCAAAAGAAAGGAAGTACAAGTATATCTTAGTGATCATTCCCACTAGAAACGTGTTTTTCTCTAATTAAATGGATGTATTGTTGTCTAGAAAACATCTCATAAATGATACGAAAATTAAAAGAGTGTAGAATCCATTCACTGTAGGATTAACAGAAATCTGTTGACAGCTGTTTGGTGTGTACCAAACATTGTTCTACATGCTAGCAACCGAACAGAGAAAAGAAAACATTTAATAGAGACTGGAGATGAAGTCAAGAAAACCTCCCAAATCAAAACCCAAATGACAAAAACATAAGAAATTTCAGAGAAGAATTCGTGTGTAGTAACAAAACACAGCAAAAATCTATAAAACTCAGGAGTAAAAGAATTTCTATCTACAATTTTATATTCAACTGACTACCCCAACATGAGAGCAATATAAAAATATTTTTGTATTTACAAGGTCTGAAAGTTCATTTCTCAGAAAATACTAGCATTTTACTTGAGGATCTGTCTTAGCAAAATAAGTGATTTAACAAAGAAATTAAAAATGATAGAATTAAAGCCCAATCATGAGCCAACTAAGGAAAGAAAACAGTATATTAGACTCAGAAAGAAACCAGAGCTCCACTAAAATCAAATCCAAATTACATATTCACCATATTGGAAAAAATAAACTGTAATGCACCTGAAGTTGGAGCCATGTGGGTGTGGGAAAAAAAGTCACTTAAGACTGAAATGGCCATGTTTTGTTGGCATAATCAGAGTGCTTGGGTGTCTACAAAAAGACATGTTCTCATGGTGTACTTGATGTCCCCCAAACTTAAAAGTCTGAGGGAACAGACCCAGTAAGACAGCTCTCACCTAGATACCAGCCAGAAGTTTGGGGTTCTTACCTCAGACCAGCTAAGTAAAATGTTCTGGATAAAAACGGTCCCATCAAGCTCAACAATTCACTGGAGTGATACATAAATCTCAGGAGTGTGTAGTACATACTAATAAAGATTTCAATTTAGGAACAGGACACAAGTTAAAATCAGTCAAGTAAAGGAGCAGTAGTGTAGAGTATGGGACCTGTCCCATAGTGGAGTAGTGTAGAGTATGGACTTCCACGGAACCATGAAGACTGTGACTTCTTCCAGGCCACTCTCTCTGAGAATACAGACAGAGTATTGCCAAACAAAAGACTCTCACAGTCATTGGATGTCTAGAATTGTTACTGAGTTGTGATCACTTTCTATATGATTGACCTTCAGAAACCAGCCTTTCCTGAAGGTTCAGCCCTAGGATGTTGGTCTACAGATCCTTGGAGACTGAAACTTCTATATTGTATACCAAATTTCCCATCACAGAACACATTGTTGGACCCATTGACTGTCTTGAATATGAAGTGACCGGTAAGGAAAGGGGACATGTCTGGGCAGTAAGATATTCCTGGGATGAGCAGTCAACTCTCCAGTAGTTGAGGGTAAATTACACACTTCTTTTTGGATAATATAAATTCTCTATAGAGCATATCATTTGAATTCTTTCCAAAAATAGCTACAAAACAGCAATAACTAAATGCTTTTTAATGTATTTTAATTTATAAACAACAAACATGAAGCAAAATGTGACATCTGATGGCATGATTGAAAGCATGCATGAAGTAGACATTTACTTTAGATGGGTTGATTATATCCAGGTACCAAAAGTTACGTCTCCAAAAGCTTGTGTGGTGAAGAGAATTTTTAATCCTCTGAGTTAAATAACAGCCATTTCCTGTTAAAGAAAGCTCAGGAAAGCATGTATACATTTATTTCTAGACTTACCTCAGAATTGTGTCAACTTAATACAACATTTGCAGAGTTTCACTTTCCAGGTGGGAAATAACCACATTCTTGAAACGGGGCTCTCACAGAAGCATCATGCATAAAACTGTGGTGCATTTGGAGTTATTGTCTCTGGGTCTTAAACACACATGTACTAATCCCAAAGACAGCTTGAGTGCATCCTTTAAAAACTGTTAGCTTTCTAAAAAGCTGAGTTTTCAGAGTCTTGGAAGCAGCAATGGAAGGTGGCAGAAACAATTCCATGGATAAATGGGGAGGGTCTAACTATAATATATTTGATATGGTGTAAGATGTTTTGTAAATGCCACAATGTACCCCTACTCAGCACAACAACATAAAATAGAAAAAAAAGAAAATCTGTTCACATAGGATATTGTCAATAAATGGAATTTGTGAATTGTTTTTAACTCTGTTATTAAATGTTGACTTAAATACTACATTTTAACCTGCTTAAATATTAAATATAATAAGCCTGGAATTTCTTAGAAAGCAGTTTATTTTGATATATTGCAATTTTTTGATCTACCATGTCTATGAGTTATACATTGACTGCATGCCTCCTTTGCTCTGTGACAGATGCTCACATTTTACACTGTCATGAGAGAGCAATGATCTCTAGGCAATCAGGTTGGTTTGGAATTTCCAGCTAATAAACTTTTATCTTCCTAAGTCTCTGGTCAAGTTTCTACTTCTGAATCATAAATGAAAGAGAGAGGAGAAAGATGAAAGGGAGAAGAAAGAAGAGAAAATGGAGAAGGGGAAGAAGAAGGTGAGGAGGAAGAAGAAGAGGAGAAAGAGGAAGATAAGAGAAGACGGAGTGATGACAGTAGGAGGGGAAAGAATAGGGAAGAAAGAACAGGAGCAGAAGCAAGAGAGAAAGACTGATGACCTGAGAGAGGATGGACTGATGCCACAGATTGCTTAGGAACCAGATTACCACTTGTCCCTTCAAACCTGACAAACACAACTCCAGCTTCCTGAAGCTTATAATATACTCTCATCATGTCAGCATTCTGATCAATGTTTTTTATCTTGAAATGATAATTATAATATAAAAATGCACTATAATTTATCTGTTTGAATTATTTCTTACCTGTCATGACCCTGGTTTGTTTAACTTCATTATGCCAGCAATTCAATGAAGTCTACATTGCTCCAATTCTCTAAGATAATAAGCTCGAGATTCATAATGCCTCATAAACTCAGTAGAATGCAAGTCGTGATGCAAGCTGCAAGCACTTTGGTTCCTAGCAGCCCTAGGCCTTTTCTGATGCTTTGAATATCACCTCTGATGCAAGGGTTCTTTTGCTCAACCTTTTACTGTGAAATTCATTGCCTGTCACCCACTCCACTTTCCTCTGTTTGGAAAGTCCTAAATTCTCACTCCTCCCCATTACAATTCAAACTTTCTTTTTAGAATAATCTGATTGTGAACATTTAGATACAATATAGAATTGGAGCTGGAATATATTATATGCTAATGTAGAACTGCTTAAGATGGGTAGTTTTCCTGAGGAATCACATGCTTTATGCTATTTATTTTTCAAAACAACTTTATGAAGTGGGTAATGGCTTCATTACTTATTTTATCAAGAGTAAACCAGAATAGTTGGCTATGCTGCTAACTCACCTTCTTCGTAGGAATATTAGTGTTGGACTCCATATCCTAAATTATAATAATTTTTAATGTATTAACTAATTTAATTTTAATTTATAATTAACTTTTAATGAAATTTAAAGAAATAAAATTTCATGATATCATTATGTATCTATTAACGAACTAAATAGATATCAGTGAGTATACAACAGAATTTGCTTAGATAATGGCCTTTGTAGCATCTTCAAAAGTATGAGGATAAAACTGCCAGTTATAGAGATGTGTCTAAGTAGAAAAAACAAAATTCTTATATATTCTATCTTCTATATAAGTGTAATATAGAAAAAGTGTCATTATCATACAAGACGATTTATTTTTAGGTAGTATATTCATAATTATGGTAAATAATGGGTGTGGAAAATTATTCTGTATTTATTCTTGTTTTCATGATAATTGTAGTATATGTTTAGAATATATACGAAAGTATACAATGAACCATAGCTAGACCTTCTTGAATGTGCAGCTGTGAGAAAGAATAATCCTTATTATAAGTTTACTCTTAAACTCATTCTTAGCAGAAAACTATAAGTCACAGAATGCCAGGCATTTGAAAGAGAAGTGCACGTAATCATTACCAAGTCTTTGCAGCAAATCACACTTCTTATTTTCTCCCTTCCCATAATCTCTCTCCTCTCTACCTTCCTATTTTAGCAAAAAGAAACTATCAACTGCCTTCCCAACACATTTCAGATAATAAAGAAAATTGTTACATTTCATGTCCTAAGCAATATTTTACTTTTGTTAGTTCCATTTTCGATGCTACAGGAAAGTTTGCTGTCTAGCCGTCCACTCTCATTGTTGATGTTAAAATTGTTTTCTGTTTTTCTCTTTTATATTTGTGGAATGCCTGTGGTGTGCATTAAAGAGAATTCAAGCAAGACTTACCGGCCACATGAGAGAGCTCCTTTCAAGGATGGGAACAAATGAACACCCGTGGTATCTTTCTAAATTACAGCATTTTAGTCTCCAAGGACGTATTGTTGGTTAATATTTTACCCTTATAGTGAATGCCACATCACTTACTTTCTTATTCTTCAGTTTACAACCATGACAGAATAGGGAATACAGACGAGTAAGGTGCAAACAATAAATACTTTTATGAGAGTATTTGTTAAGGTATGGAAAGAAAGAAGATAATCTAACAGGTAATAATGCGTCAGGATATTTTTCCTGATATATTAGAAGACATTAGCCTTGACTGTGACCGTCAGAATGATATCAAATAGGTGAGCTACATGCCTTAAAACCATGATGACCCAGAAGAGGACAGAGGGTCATCTTGAGTGTCTGAACATATACCTGGAAGGGAGGAGATGAGGATTTTGGTTTATTGTTTAGATTTAACTTTGAAAGTAAGTGAAGATATATTGAAATTTCTTTTATATGTAAGTAACACAATAGATCTTATACTTTAACTCATTTCAATGTTTTTTTTCATATTGCTGTTATTGAAGCAGAATAGGCAAAAGAGTGCAAGTGACTCATTACCTTTTGGTAGCATAGGACAAAAGACCCAAATTTGTATTCATGAACCTGGAGGATTAGTCACATTTTCTTCTATCATTAGGGTTCCATAATATTTACATGTCCAAAACCTATCTTGACATATTTTTTAGTAATTAGATCATAGCATTGTCCTGTCATATGATGTGGGATTTTATTTAGAAAGTAGAAATGGGTTATAGATAAAGGGAATTTTAATAAGGATTGAATGTATATAATTGTGAGAACTAGAGAAGACATCTGTGAAAACTATGCAACCCGTGTATCAGGAAGTAAGTCCACAGTTGCCATAAGTTAGCAAGACCAACATTTAGAAAGACACCTTGTGGCAGGTAAGGACACAGTAAGGACAGATGGGATTTGCTCTTGTCACCGTCTCCACCTTGACACACAAGGGAACTGGAGAAGGAGCTCTTGTTGTTTCCCACAGAAGTGCTCATAAACCTGGCCCAAGACTTAGAAAAGATAACCAGGTAGATGCATTGGGAACTGGAGGAGCTTCAGGCCTGATTTCAGCAGTACGCTAAGAAGATAAGATAGGAGATCAGTTACAATGACTTATGCCTGCCATTTAATTTAAACGTCCAAATCCCTCGTTATTTCATTTGTCAACCTAACCTAGGAATTATCAGAAAATATGGAACATGTAGTTCTAACTTAGCTAAGGACAGATATCAAAGTATCACGATCCAGTCCTTGTCAATTTGGTTGTCATATGCAGTTATTTTAACCATCTTTAACTTCCAAACACAGGCAATAGCTGAAATGTGTTTCCATTTTACATGAAGCAGCTATCACTTTGTACAACTGAAAACACGCTACCGCTTTGCCCAAGAGGGAATGCAAGGGCAGAATATCATAATGCCCATTGAGTGATAATATTTCTATTCTTGAACAGCTCTCCACTTTAATATTTGATAAGTTAAAAAATGAGGTATAAATTTAACCTTTATTAATATAGCTTATGTTATATGGTAAGAAAGGGAATGAGAGAAGAAATAAACACAAAAAGATCGCTTATTGCATAGATGAATATATCCATATCAAAGAGCTAGCAGTCTTTGAATCTTCTGCACACTCCTCATTATTGAACAGAAGTATTAGCAGTGAGTCCTATGCCTGCCATAATATTACACTGCTTGTCTTCTAGGTTTCACAGCTGCTCATGTCAGGAGTTTTTGGGTTCTTCTTTCCTTGGAGAGCTTTGAAACTTGTTTTAGTACAGGCTGATCACATTAAATTTTTTCAATTACTGATTCATAATCTTGAACTTCGGTGGACCAAGTGAAGGTCTGGGAAAGTCCAACGCATTTCCTAAGCCCCTTTAGCTGAGTAAACAAAGTGTACCTCTTGCAATAAACTTGTTAGGTTTGTTTTCAGCTTTGCTGAGAAGAGTTGAAGATAGGTCTTATTCTAGGGCATTAGCCTTTCTCCGAAAGCTTTGCAAATTATCTCAGTTAGATGCTGGGTCATTTCTAAGACTGTAGGATCTGTCCATTCTGGAAAGAAAAGGCTCTTAACATTCCTGGTAATGAATTTGCCATTTGCAAGTTGAGAGGCTAGACTTCAATATCTCTCTTGAGTAGAATTTGTGATGTGAATTAGGACTTGCAGGGACCCCTTCTTTGGCACGTCCTTGCTTTATGGGACACAGAAATCTTGTGCCAAACTTTATTTTTTGTGTAAAGTGCCAGCCTGTGCCCCTGTAGAGTCTTCTGAGGGACCTTCCCATCCTGCTTTGCTTGCAGCCCTGCTGGGGACATTCTCCCCACCATTTTTCTCAACAGGCTGTTTTAGAGTCTTTTGTGTTTTAAATTTAAACTTAAAGTTTGACGTTTCTAGATTTCCCTTGGTCTCATTCTGTACTTTACCACTGCCCTGCCTTGCATTTAAGAGGTGCCCATGGCTCCTTGTAGCTATGTACCTAGAGTTTTCTTTCCCATTCATGAAGATGCAGGGAAGTGAAGGTTGCCTCTAATTCACCACCCTAAATTGCCACTATCTTTCATTTTTTTGGAATTCCCAGTTCTCAGGACTATGAGAAATATTTCTTATGTTTAATGACTTTCCTATTCCATGAAATTTTATAGCTGCACTGATGAACTAGAATGATAAATAATTGTACAAGAACATGGAGGTGAGTGTTCTCACACTTAAGATGTGAGTTTCCCTATTAAAATTGTTTTGTGCTGCCTGTTTCATAGCTCAGAAAACATTTGCTCACATAGTGTTGTCAATATCGTATCTGTACATAGTGAGAGCGACAATCTGGTACCAATTGTATATCATGGTCAGCATAACTATATATTTTAATATTTGTATAAAAACGCAAATAGATTCTATATGCAATGAGTGGTTCATGTGTTTATACTATCCTCGCTCCTCTCTTCCTACAATGTAATTGCTCAAGAATCTGGATGATTTGTCCTGTATCCAACAGTTTAAATTTGATTGACTGCTTGTCTATGTTGTAGTTTATATGATCATCTGTCCTCTGAATTAAGCACTGGATTTTGGGGATTGAGTAGATGTAGAGTCAATACATTTAGAAAAAATACTTCATGGGTGATATTTTGGTTTTCCATCTGCAGACATGTAATGTTCAGCTGTCTCTCTTTCCTAATATTACTAGCCTTTGATGCTCTGTGCCTAGACCAATTAGCAGTTTCACAGTGATGCTATTCTAGTTTGAACTTTCCTTTTCAAATTTCAGTAAGAGAAACTTCTCCCAATCTACTCTCCTATCTCTTAGTATAGCTCATGTAGGAAATATAGGATAAATGCATCAGTATTTCTCTTTATTTGACAAGTTTTCAAAATAAACTGTTCACAATCTGCAGTCATTTCTAAACACTCTTCCTGGGCAATGTCATGCTAATTCTGATGTAAGAATTAATCCAGAGGGCTTTCTTAGAACCTTTTCCTTGTGTCTTCAGCTCAGTCATTATGGCAGTGGTAGACTCTGCTCTGGATAGGCCCTGAACCTCAGTTTCTGCTTCAAAGGTGTTTATATGAAAGGTCAAGTAAGAAGCATCAAGTGTACCTCCTCTCACCGTCTCTCCTATACTGCCTCTGGTCCCCACATCGGGATCTTCGCTTTCTCATCTTGGTCTTAATCTCCATTATAGCAAGACATGAGCCCTTCCTTCCGGTTGTCTGCCTTGCTAACAATATAGCCTGCTAATAATTGTGAATGTGTAAATTCAAACCAATCAGACATGATTCTTTAAATTGAAATATGAATTTGACAAATTTAGAAAATCTTTTTAATAAGTCTTGAATTTGGAAAGTATGCTTTGCTATGATTTCAACATAAATTTGCTTCAAATTATAAAGCAAGCAACCCTCTTCTGAATTCAGTGGTTGGAATGACATGACAAAAGTGATGGATAGTGTAGGAAAACATTTGTTTTTTTAAATATATGTCAACATACATATGCTGACCTCCATTGTATGTGTCTGGGTCTTCTGCAAACTAAATGTACCACTCAGTGGATTTTGATAACAGTTGCAGATGTCATGAAATGGGAATGCAGCAACAAATCAAGTGGCTGAGGTTCTTGCTGTGATTGTTCACAGCTTGGTACATAGATCCCCTAAGTATAAGGTAACATGTTATTTTCTTTGTTTTTCTCTAACGTAACTTCTGAGATTGAAGAGAAGATACTATTAGCAGGGTAGTTCTATTCTTCACTGAATTTTTAATCGGGGTTTTTGTTTCGTTTTGTTCTGAGTCACAGCCTGAAATACATTTTTTCCTTTAATTTAAACTAGTGTACAGATTTTAAAAGGTAAAGAATGAGAAGGCATTGTAAATACGTACTTCAGGTTATCAAAACATTTCCAGCTCTGTAGTATCTTGTCTTCAGACATATTTCACAAATTTTAATTTTAATTATTGAACAGGATACCAAAAGAAGAAAATAATACCCAGAAAACAATAAAAAAATCTTTTGTGTATCTGTGACTCAAAAGTTTTTGAACAATATCTTCCATCCATAGGAATGAGGTAATTTTCTTGTTATATTCCTTTTATTTGTTCTGTAAATGTTCTTATTCAGTTTACTTTCCCCATTATCAAATGTTCTGTCTTCAGTTTTGTTTTATAACCTTTTAAATTTACATAATATTTGAAAGGTTTTATTTTTATTTAAGATTTTAAGTGTGTAGCTGTTAGATAAATCTTAATAATGATTTAAATAATTATATTGAAAATATAAAATTTCAGAACCTCATTTTACTTTTTAATGTTTGAGTTATAAACAAGTATTTTTAGTTTTTAAATATTTAATTTTTTGGTTGGCCTGTGCTTTGTGCACAAGGCTTTGTGCTTGCAAAACAGGTGCTCTACTGTTTGAGTCACTCTTCCAGTCCATTTTGGAGATGGGGGTCTCCCCACAATTTGGGCTGTCCTTGAACCGTGATCCTCCTAATCCCAATTTCCTAAGTAGCTAGGATTACTTGTGTGGGTCACCTGTACCTGGATGCAGATAAAGAGTTTTCATTTTAGAATCAATACCATCTGTACTATTCTCCTTTTTTTCATAGAGAAACATAGATACAAAAGAGATATTAAGTGATTAGAGGATTCTGAATGAAAGGCAAATATTGACAAATAATTCTTAAGAATTCTCAAATCCTAATGTCTCATGACAGCAACAGTGAAATTTAGAGTGCAATGACAATGACAGACAACTGAAGCATCACCTTGCCTGGGTATGGAATAGAGAATGCTTAAAGACATCAACTAAACAGACCCTCAAACTAGAGCAAAATGAACCACTGAATGTAGTGACAATTCATTCTTCCCCTTCAAATTTGAGAGCATTTATTTTGTTTTAAGGAGATGATTTTTAAATGATGAATTTCAAATTTGAGAGATGGAACAAACATTCTAAGTCTAAATTTCGACAACTCTGTGTCCTTTCAGTTGCTCCTAAAGACAATGGTGCCAGTATTTTAATTCTGGAAAGGAGAGACAAACAGCTAGACTACTTTATCACTTCTTGATTAGAAGAGAAAATTACTAGAGCAGTGGCTGATGACTACTTTTTGCTTTCATAAATCCATTTTGATGCTAAAATTCCATAGCATTTGAAGCCTTGCATTACTACTAAAAGTTCACTTACAACACATATGACATATGGCCCATTTTTTCAATGTACATAACATATGTTCCTTATAGAAATCTAATATTTGCTGTATAAATTGTAAAAAGCACTTATCAGATGGCAATATTCTTTCTGGATATTGTGAGCTTATGATCACTTGCACACAATTACCATTGATTTTATTTTCTACTTCATATAAATAATGAGCCTGGGAGTACAGCTTGGAAACAAAGACAGAAATTGTATCCGAGGAAAGTCTTCAAGTTATGGTAACAGATTACATGTGGATTTGAAAATTTAAAGTGATATCTCATGAAGTAACACATGCTCAAAGAGGAGTCTTTTAGTACACACTTCTATGGAGAGAGACCTCAAGTGAGCTTGCCTGTGAAGCAGCCCTTCTGCCCTGGACTCTGAGGGACAATACTTTTCTTAACTATAACTGTAAATGTCCTCCCAGTCTTCATTGTTCTTAGCATTTGACAGCTCAGCTTGTGTTAGGAATGCAAACCTAAGGCATTCTCCCTGACAACTTTCCTTTCTAGTAAAGTCTGTATGGGTGGAGAAGTGCCTGATTGGCAAACACTTAATAATGACAGTAATAACAATAATAATAATGAAAGTCCAGAGCTATAAATATCCCATCAATGATGAGCAGAACACTGACAAGTAAGTAACAAGCTGAGGGTAAGGGCACAAGTTGGAGAAATAAAAATAAAACCCCAAGTTAATAAGAATGCACTAAGCATTTTGCAGAGTTAGAAAATGTTGTCCACCTATAGCATTACAAGATAGTAGCATCTGCATGTCTGCATGTCCTCCATAGTCAAGACTGTGATATTTTAATTTCAATATAGTTCCACTGTGAAAATATTATGGGTTATTTTAAAAATAAAACTTTATATAAAAATATCATCCTGTTCTTTCAAATTACACTGCTCCTAATTTGGGGGCCTTACCTCCTCTTTTATACTTCAAGAATTAGTACATAACCATTTACTAGTTTTGCTTTTATTTTTACATGGTATGTTTTATGTTCACATGTAAGCACATATAAATCAGACATATCAACATACATTATATATGCTAACTGTGTCTTCTTCACATCAAAAATATTCCAATAACAGATCACATTTCATAATTAATTACATGATATTGAAGAAGGTTGGGATTCCAGTTAGTAAACAGCACAACTTACTAATTTTCTAAATGTTTAAACAAGCAATGCATAAATTCCTAGTATTATATCGGATTAAACATATTATGCCAATCCTTAATATTAAAATGTAGTTGGATGATAAAGATGAGGGTGAGAACGAGTGTATACAGTGATATCAGTTTGGATTTTTGATTATTCATTGAAAGAGAGAACAGAGAGTTTTATTAGAATCATTTTTTATCTAACCTAGTAAGCATGAGCTCATTGGTATCATATTGGGGAATCAACCTTAAAGGATTGAGTTCCTAAAAATAAAGAATGAAAAATGCCTCTGGAACCTGAGTTTTGTGATTAACTTCCTTTAAGGAGGTGGACAAATGACTCTATAGCTCAAAAAAAAAAGACAGCCCAAAGGGGACGATTGCCCATTCCTCTAACCTGAAGTGGGAGAAATGGTGTGGGTGTATTCATACCATTATTTTGCCAAATTAATATTTCCTTTTGTAATAATATTACTGATCTATGGACAGAAAAAGAACACAAGCTGTCATTAATTTTGTACTGTGTTTTCTCAAAGATCCCTTTAAAACAACTATGTATATAATCCATTAATGTGAGTAAATTAGTTACTACATTCGTCCAAAGTTTGACTTTCACAAATGAGCCAGTAGAATATCTGTTAATAATGGTTCCTCTGATAGTTGCTGTTAAACTACCAAGCCTATATTTGATACCTCCTGCAAAACATGCTTAAATCTATGGAAATAATAGGAAAACAGGAAGAGAAGAGACAGAGAGGAATCTGGGCTTGCTTTTATTGCAGTCAGAGTGGGTGATGCTCAGGTACCTGGGAGACATGCTTGTGAACTGGGATGGGAATATAATAAATTATATTTACAAATAAAGAATACTGAGCCATAGAAATAAGGTTTTTTTGTCTGTATATACGACTACTTCACAACTCTACTGTAAGTATCAAGTGAGGTGTGAGCTTATCAGGGACTCCTACTATAACAAAGCTCATTTACACAAAAGGACTCTACCTTAGACTCACTCAACTTCCCAATCAACTTATTAAATTTAGCAGTAAGTCCTGTTACTTTTAAAAACATAGGAAATGTTTTATTTTATGATGCTACATTTTGCAGAAATTAATTGAACTTTAAAAAATTTGCATATTTTATTATTAACTAAAGAAATATAGCTGTATTTTGATATTACTTTAAAAGGAAAATACAATCAATAGAACTTTTGCTTTAACATTGAAAATATACTTAGTTAGCACCACGCTTTAAAAATAGATTCATTCCAGGATGGGGCTGAGCAAGCAAAAGGCCCTGAGTTCAATCCTCAGCACCAGCAAAATAAATAAAGAAATAAAAGTAGGCTCATTCTTAAGAGTCCTATTAGGGAAAGATCATGACATCTATGTCTCCTAGAGACATGGAAATATTCTTCATTCTGGTGTTTAAGTCTGTTAATAGGATTATGTCAAACTAATAGTTAGGAATTTGGAAATTAGTGCTTTGACTGTTATCTTGAGGTTGTTCTTTGTTGTTATATTTGTTTTTGTTTTGAGTCATGGTCTCACAATATTGCCTAGCTGGGCCACAAATTCCTGATCCTCCCTACAACCTCTGGAGTTATGCAATTACAGGTGTGCACCAGCATGCCCAGCTGAGAACGGGTACTTGAAATGCCCTGAGTGCTTTGAGAACCCATTGTTAACATTGCATGTCTGTATCTAACTATGTCTGTTTTTAACCTCTGTGAGAATGATTAGCACAAACAACCCATCATCGATAGCAAATTTTGGAAGTAAAACTCTGGTGTCTTCATAGGAACACATTGCTGTGAGAGGACACAGGGTTTAATTAAAACCCAGCCTTAGTCAGGCACAGCTGCATATGATATAGTCCTTTCATTGTTTTGCTTTTCCACACAAACTCTTTCTAGAAATATGTATGCCTCATTTTTTCATTAGTGTTTAAGAGAAAAAAGAAAGACTTCCCTTAGAAAATCCACTGCCATATATATCGGTATTTTTACTACCGTAATAAAGCCCAAGAGGTGTGTTTTAAAGGACACTGCAGTATGGATTTTTCTTAGAGAAAATGCAACAGTGAGCTTTAAACAAAGAATTCTGCCTCTCCATTGCAAATGAATTTAGTTTAAATATAGCAATTTGAAAGGAAAATTTAAGCAGAATTTTAATTAGTATATAAGCCCTGGGATGCAATTCTCAGTAATGCTGGGTGTTTTGAGTCTCTGCTTTCAGACACACACGGTATTAATTTTAGCATGAAAAGCAACCTTGTCTTTCAATACATTTTAAATTCAAAGAAATGAGATTCTTATTGAATCTAGACAACTCATATTAACTTTCTGTTGCAGAAATATTGTAAGCTGATGTAGAAGTTCAGACAGATCCAGCAGTACATCTGGCAAAATTCCAAAGCAAAAGAGAATTAGAACAAGCAGTTGCTAAGAGATAAGTTGATTTCTTGGACTATGCATCTCTGTATCCAGGGAAGGACATGATAATAAGCATTGCTTCTGATTAAATTCATATGGTGACTTGCAAAGATGTAGCAGTAATACAAGATGATATATTAAGAGCAATATTAATTCTATGGCAAACTAATGACAAATAACATTTATTGGGAACCCATTAAATGTTTATAATCATAATCATGCTAGGACTCATCTTTATCGGTACTTTTTAAGCATACAAAGCAGTCTATGGTTTACATTTTATAGTAAAAATAATGAGGGCAATATTCTTTTTTTTAATTTTTATTTTCGGCAGTACTGGGTTTGCGCTTCACCCTTGCAAGGCAGGTATTCTTCCACTTGAGTCCTGTCTCTAACCCTTTTGCTCTTGTTTTGGAGACAGGGGGTCATGTGTTTTGCTCAGGTTGGCTTGGACCATGATTTTCCTATGTTAACCTTTCCATGAGTGACTGGAATGACAGCTACAGGCCACCACATCCAGCTTTTTTCTGTTGACGTGGGGTTCTCGTGAATTTTTGCTTGGGCTGCCCAGGAACTTTCAGCCTCCTAAGTAGCTAGGCAAACAGGTAAGAGCCACCAGCACTCAGGGAGGCTTGCATTCTAAGTAATTTCCTAAACACCAATCAGATGGAAAGTGACACACTAAGAAGTTTGACCTGGGCCTATTTATATGGTGTTCAAAGATTTGGCTACTTAACTCTACTGCTAAGTGTCTTGTAATCAGGTAATGAAACATATCAATAACAAACACTTGTTATATATTTGCCAGGCACTCTTCTAAATGAGTCACATCAATTCTTTCAGAGCTCATATTATTGCTCAATCTATTATCAATGGAATTTGTTACATTTGTCTTTTCAAATGTACAGTCATGATACATGACATACATGTAGCAGAAATATTGTTAATTTATACACACATACACACAGGAACACACAGAATATGGCATTTATAATGGCCTAGTTTACAATACTCACAAACTAGAAGTTATTTATCCAGTAGTTGAATGGATACATTGTCCATCAGTTAAAAAAAAAAAAAAACCTTTATATTTCACCTCAAAGATAAAATGTTGAATAAAAGAAGCCAGACTCAGAAAATATATGATAATCTTATTTATGATGTTAAAAGTCAAGACAATGAAAGAAACACAGAAGTTCATCAAACCAATTATTAGTAATACAATTGAAGCATTCTTAAGAAGTTTCCCATCAAAGGAAAGCCCAGGACTAGGTTCTTCACTGCTGAGTTCTATCAAACAGTTAAAGTAGGACTAATATCAATGACTTCTCAATTATTACAAAATATGAAGAGGAAGGAGTTTTTCTGAAATTCTACAAAGTTATCCTAATGCAAAAACAAAACAAGAAATATAAAACCTAAGAATAACTTTGACCAAAAAAGGTAAATGATCTCAACAATGAAACATTGCTGAGAAAAATTAAATAGGGAGCAATAAATGGAAAGCTATCCTGAGTGTGTGGTATGAAAAAATGAAGATTGTTAAATGTACCTATTACTCAAGACAATCTATAGACTCAACCCAATCTCTCTAAAAATGCCAATACACTTCACAGGATTAGAAACTATCCTAAACTTTGTATGTAACTACACATATCCCCAAATAGCTAAAACAATACTGAGTATAAAGAATGAGAAAGGGGTCATTCCACTTACTGAATCAAAATATACATGGCTGTGTATTGGCATACAAAGAGAGACACAGGCCAACAGAGCTGATATCAAGCCCTATTGGTAAGCTCTTGGGTCTGCAACTAACTGATTTTCAACAAAGGTATTAAAGATACCCACTGGAGAAAGGTCAACCTTTTAATAAATGGTTCTGGGAAAAGTGGATACCCATAGGCAGAAAAATTGAAACCTATCTTTGATCTGTTTCAAAATCAAATAAAAATGGATGAAAGACTTAAATATAACACCTGAAACTGTTAAATTGCTAGGAGAAAAACATAGGAAAACCTTTGGGAAGCTGGAATGTGAAAGGTATTTTGGACAAGATTCCAAAAACACAGGAGACAAAGTCAAAAAGACAAATGGGATTATATTAAAATAAAAAAAGATTCTTCACAGCAAAAAATACAATAAATAGAATAAGAGAACAGCAGCAAAATGGAATGAAATCTTTGAGGATTATACATCTGACAAGTGTTAATAACCAGCACATATAAGGAAAGCAAAAAAGTCAATAGCAAAAGGAAATCAAAATAAATAAGCTAAATGATGGTTAATCTTGACTATCAACTTGAGTGTATTGAGATGTACCAAGGAGATTCATAAAATATACCTCTGCGTGTGTCCTTGAGGTCATTTCCAGACAGGATTAACAAAGGGAAGAAGAGCTATGGTCAGTACAGTCCCATAGGCTATGGATCAATGAAGTAAAATGTGTGAAAAGAGAAAGTCCACTAGTTCAGGTATTCTTCTGCTTCCTGGACACCATAAGGTTAAGTAATCTTATCTACTTCTCTCCCAAAGCCTCCATGTCATCATGGGCTGAAACTGTGAGCCAATATAACTCTTTCCTGCTTTATTTTATTTGTATCAGGTATCTTGATCGCCACTATGCAAAAGTAACTAATACATAAAATTGATACTAGATATGTGAGATTATTTTGTGACTACATGACCAAAACATCTGATAGAAACAACTTAAGAAAAAGACTTATTTTGGTTCATGGTTTCAGAGATTTTAGTGAATAGTCCCCAACTCTATTGGTTTGGAGTCTGTGGTGAGGCTCCCGGGTGCTTCCCTCAGTCCGTCAAACAGGTTCCCTCAAACAGTCTTGGAGGGTGTTTCCAGAGAGGATTGCTTAAGGGGAGAAGAGCCACCCTGAATGTGGGTGGCACCATCCCAAAAACAGTGATGAATGGAAAAAGTGTAGATAAAGGAGGAAGCCTGCGAGTGAAGAATTCTCTCTTGCTTCCTGGCCACCATGATGTGAGCATCTTAGCTCTGGTTCACCATCCCCATCAGGATGGGCTAAAACCTCTGAACCTGTGAAATAAAATGTATCTTTCCTCCTTTAAATGGTTTATGTCAGGTATTTTGTCACAATTATGCCAGAGTAATTAAGAAAATAATCTGAATTAGACAGCTTTACAAAAGACAAAACCTCAAGGAGGTATTACTTCGCTCCATTAAGAATGGCTATCATGAAAAAGGCTAAAGATGGTAAGATTTTTATGAAATGTGAAAAAAAGGAACAGCCTTACACATTGTTGGTAGGAATACACATTTGTACTACCATTGTGGAAAACAGTACAGAGGTTTCTCAAAAAATTAAAAGTTACATGAGATCCAAAGGAAATGAAAGCAGTCCATTGAAGAGATATCTGCCTTTCCTCCTTCCTTGTAAGACAATTCCCAATTATCAAGAAATGGACACAACTTTTTAACTGTCTGTCTCTCTGCCCAACTTTATTGTTTTTCCCCCCCTCTAACTCATTTGACTCTCTTCATCACATCCCAGGCTTCTTAATCATCTACTTCTAATATCCCAGCTACCATCCCTCTCTGCTACATAAACTTGTCACCTCACATAACCCACTAGACCTTTTCCTCTGTCTCCCTCCCATCACAACCCCTACTACCTTTAGCCTTTCAGGACCATGAAGATATGTCCTTTCTCCAATAGACAGCCAAGACACTGGAATGGTTTCAATGACTGATTTTCATGAGAGGTTACTGCAATTTCAAGGCTGCGGTTTAATAACTGTAGAAATTTTAATTATTAAGTCTCCCTACCTTGGGATTCTACAAGGGGTAGAATCCCAAGACTTTGAGAATGAGAAGCAGAAAAGAATACTAACGAGACTTTACCCCACATCAGGGCTCAAACATTGTCCAGCCCCATACAACCATTCAAAAAACGCCAACCATGGGGGCATAAGGGAATGGAACCCCAAAGGAAAAGATACCTCAGATGCATAAATCTCAATGCAGAAACATGAAGGAGCAAAACAAAAGCTCTCTCTCAAAAGCCAACTCCACCACTAAGGATTTAAATAACTGAGAGGAGGAAGAAATAACAAATATTGAATTCCATAAAATAATAGTAAGAATGATTAGTGAGCTCAAAGTAGAGTCACAAAAGTTAGTGTCTAATCTCAAAAGGCATGTGATAAACATCTAAATGAGCTTAAAGAGAGTACAAATAAACAGATGAATGAAATTAAGACTATGGAGGATATGAAAGAGGAAATCAATAAAGACATGGAAATAATCAATCTGAAATAAATAGCCCATATCCCAAATTAATATCTCAATTGAAAGCTTTGGTGAACAGAGCGGAGCAAGTTGAAAATAGAGTATCAGGAACTGAAGAAAAAGTACAGGAATTAGATCAAGTAGTAAAAGATCACAAAAACATCCTAAGAAAACATGAATAGAACATGCAAGACATCTAGGATGTCATGAGAAGATCAAATCTATGAATCATAGGTATAGAATGAGAAGAGATACAAAGGCATAGACAACAACCTATACAATAGAATAATAGCTGAAAACTTCCCTATCCTCAAGAAAGAGTCATCCAGGTAGAGGAAGCTTGCAGAACACCAAAACATCTGGACCATAAAGGAAACTACTCCAGACATGTCATAATCAAAATGCTCAACATACAGAACAAAGAAAGAATACTGAAAACTGCAAAAGAGAAAAATCAAGTCACATAGAAAGGCAAACCCATGTGAATAACAACAGATTTGTCAACACAAAGTCTAAATGCAAGAAGGCCTTGAAAAGACATATTTCAGGCCCTGAAAGAAAGCAGCTGTTAACCTAGACCAGTCTATCCACTAAATCTATCCTTCCTAATTGAAGGAGAAATTAAAACCTTCAACAACAAGGAAAAACTAAAGGAATTCATGACTACCTAGCCAGCACTGCAGAAAATACTTAAAGAATTCTTACATACAGAAGAAGAAACTAGATGAGACAGAGAGATGCAAGAAAGTATAAACCCTTTGACCAAGCAGAGCTGCAAACAAAGAATAGGTAAAAAGTAAACAACAGGGGAATAAAAAAGACTAGAAATGCCATGTACCTCTCAATATTAACACTGATTATAAATGGCCTCAATGCCCCAACCAAAAAAGATAGAATAGCAAACTGGCTTAAAAAAAAAAAAAGACCCATGGACTGGAGGTATGGCTCAAGTGGTAAGGTGCCTGCTTTGCAAGCATGAAGGCCAGAGTTCAAACCTCAGTTCCCCTACAAAAAAAAACATAACCAAAAACAAAACAAACAAGACCCAACCATATGTTGGGTATAATAGACTCATCTCACTGTAAAAAATACACACTGGCTTAGTCAAAGAGTGGAAAAAGGTTTTCCAAGCAGATGGACCCTATAAACAGGCAAGAGTAGAGGAGTTATACTCACGTCTGACAAAGAAGACTTCAGACTAAAATTAGTCATAAGAGGCAATGTAGGTCACTTCATATTTACAAAGGAAACAATTCATCAAGAGGAAACATCAATTTTTAACATATATATGTGCCAAACATAGGGGTACCCACCCACATTGAAAAAACTGTAACGGACCTAAGAGCACAGACACACCCTAACACAGTGATAGTGGGAGACCTCAATACCCCACTGTCATCAATAGATAGGTCATCCAGGCAAAAGAGTACAGAGAATCCTCAGAACTGCCACACACATTAGGCTAAATGTGCATAATGGACATTGGTAGAGCATTTCACCCAACAACCAGGCAATACACATTCTTTTCTGCAGCCCATGGAACTTTCTTTAAAATAGATCATATTTTAGGACACAAAGCAAGTCTCATATAAGATCACAGTGGAATAAAACTAGAATTCAACGACAAAAGAAACCACAGAAAATATTCAAATACATGGAGACTGAAAAACACACTGCTGATCAGTGGGTGACTGAAAAAATTAGGGAAGAAATAAAAAAGTTTCTAGAAAATAATGAAATGAAAATACAACTCTGACCTGTGGGACAAAGGCCATGTTAAGGGGAAAGTTTACAGCTATAAATGCTTACAATAAAAAAAAACCCAAAAAACAGAGACTTCTCGAATAAAAAAATAGAGACTTCTCTAATGATGAACTTTAAGTTTCTGGAAAAAACAAGAACAAATCACATTCAAAACCCACAGAGAGAAATAATAAAAATTGGGGCTGAGTTCCATGAGATCAAGACCAAAAAACTATACAAAGAATCAATGAAACAAAAAGTTGATTGTTTGAAAAGATTAACAAGCTTCACAAACCCTTAGCCAACATGCCAAAATGGAGGAAGGAAAAGACCCAAATTAATAAATTCAGAGCTAAAACAGTGACATATGCACAGATAATAACAAAATCCAGAGAATCATTAGAGTACTTTGAAAACACATTCAAGTAAAGTGGAAAATCTAGATAAAATGGATAAATTTATAGATGTATATAACACAATTAAAATTGAGCCAAAAAGATATTAACCACCTACAAATAGACCTATTATAAGCAATGAAATTTAAGCAATAATAAAGAACCTCTCTATAAAGAAGAGCCCATGACCTAATGGATTCATGGCTGAATTTTACCAAACATTTAAAGAAGAAATAATACCAATACTCCTCAAAATTTTCCAGGAAACTTAAAGGATGGAACACTACCAAACTCATTCTATGAAGACAGCATTATACTCATCCTAAAACCCACTAAAGACGCAACCAAAAAACAGAATTACAGACTAATACATTTAATGAATATAAACGCAAAGATTCTCAACAAAATACTGGCAAACAGACTTCAACAACACATCAAAAAGGTCATATACCATGACCAAGTTAGTTTCACTCCAGGGATACAAGGATGGTTCATGACACATAAGCCATTAGGTGTAAGACAGCATATGAACAGAAATAAGAAGAACAACAAAAACCCCAGATGATCCTCTCAATAGATGCAGAAAAAGCCACTGACAAAATTCAACACTCTTTTATGATAGAAGCTATGAAGAAGCTAGAAATAGAAGGAATGTTCCCTCAACATAATAAAGGCTACATATGACAAACCTAGAGCCAACATCATACTAAATGGATAACAACCGATTCTGTTCCTCCTAAAGTCAGAAGCAAGACAGGGTTTCCTGCTTTCTCCCTCTTGTTCAATATAGTTTTGGAATTCCTAGCCAGAGTAATAGGACAAGAGCAAGAAATAAAAGGGATTTAAACAGGGAAGGAAGAAATCGAACTATCCCTATTTTCAGATGATATGATCCTATACCTAAGGGACCCTAAAAACTCTACCAAAAAGCTATTATAAATCATAAACTCTTTCTGCAAAGTAGCAGGGTATAAAATTAGCATGCAGAAATCAGTAGCCTTCCTATATTCCAATTAACAAACAGACTGAGAAAGACATCAGGGGAACAACATCATTTACAATAGCCTCAAAAACAATAAAGCACTTGGGAATAAGTTTAATGAAGGAAATCAAAGAAGATATCAGAAGATGGAACTACTTTTCATGCTCATGGATTGGTTAAAACAACATTATGAAAATGGCCATACTACCAAAAGCGATCTACATATTCAGTGCAGTTCCTATCAAAACTCCAAAGACATTATTCACAAAAATAGAAAAATCAATCCTAAAATACATATGGAAACACTACAACCACTATGGAAAGCAGTATGGAGATTTCTCAAAAAACTAAAAATAGAACTGCCATATGATCCAGTGACACCAGTCCTCGGCATCTACCCAAAGGAACATAAGACAGGATACAATACAGACACCTGAACACTGATATTCATTGCAGCACTATCCACAATAGCCACGCTGTGGAAACAATCCAGATGCCCCACAACTGATGAATGGATCAAGAAAATGTGCTGTATATCCAAAATGGAGTTTTACTTAGACATAAAGAATAATGACATGTCATTTGAAGGTAAATGGATGCAACTGGAGGATATCACGTTAAGTGAATTAAGCCAGATTCAGAAAGACAAAGGCCACGCATGTGTTCTCTCTCATGTGTGGAAGATAGATCCAAAAGGTAAACATACACAAAAACAAGCATGACCACATACAAACTCATATGCAGAACATGTTTGTAACTGTGGAACCACTCTGTGGAACTAAGGGAAAGGAAATGAGAATGACAGAGTGCCAGTAATATGGTAAAACATAACCTCTGTGGAGACAGAAGATATAAGGATGTGTATTAAAAGCTGTTGAAAAGTGGGGTGTGGGAGGTAAAGGGGTAAAGGAGAGTAATGTAAGGGGTTGAATGGACCAAAGTAAATTATACCCACAAAGGGATACATTGAGACACCCATTGAACATCAACTTAAAATTAATAATATAATATTAGACAGGACTGTAAAATAGATACAGTATATGTGTGAGGGCGTGATACTAGTGAGGGGAGGAGGGTGAAGGAAGGAGATTATGATGCAGGTATATGGGTGATGGACCTCATATATGAAATAGAACAAAGAAACCTCTTGCCATTGCTTTAAATGGAGTGTGTAGGAGGCTGAGGGGAGAGAAGAAAGGGGTGATCTAACCAATGTACACTATATGCCTAATCAGAATTGTCATTATGAACCCCCCCATATAATGAACATATCCTAATAAAAATTTATAACAAAGAAATTTAAAGAAAACAAATAGCCACAACAGATGTATCTATCAATTGATGAATGGATAAGAAAGTGTGGTACGTGTACACAGCAGAATTTTCTGGAGACATAAAATGAAGGACATTCTACCATTTGCAGTACCATAGATAGAACTGAGCATCATTATGTTAACTTAACAAAGCAGGCACCAAAAGCAAGTACTGAACTGTCTCACTCATCTAGAATGTAAAAAAAGTGATCTCACAGAAGTTGAAAATGGAACGCTGGTTACCAGACTGAAGCTGGAGGGAATAGGCAGAGGGGGTTCTTGAAAGGCTTATCAGTTGGGGCCAAGTCACAGGTAAGAATAAGAATTTCTGATGTGCTGTTCCACAGTAAGGTAAGTACAAGGAACTGTTGGTGTTGGAGGATACATGGTTCCAAGGAGACAGCCATCAAGGAAAACCCGGAAATGCTTAGGATGTGTGGAGGTCTGTGCTGTATCCATTTTTTGGATCTGATGCTTGATCCATTTTTTTCCCACAAAGTTCTGCTAAAGACATCTTGCCTTTCTATAATTTCAGATTTTCACTTTTTCCCTTCAATTAAGCTGATTCACTTTTACCTTGCATTCTGGGCAACATTTGTTGTTTCTTTTATTTGTTTTTTTAGTGGTCATGGGGTTTGAACTCAAGGTTTCATTCTTGCCAACCACATATTCTACCACTTGAGGCATGCCTCCAGCAACATTTGGTTTTTGGGAGGCAGATTTTCACAAAATTGAGTGGCAGATCACACAAAGACTTAAACACAACTGATGATAATATGGGACTGGCTGGGAACTTCTCAGCTTCAACTGAGCTGTGTAATGCATAGGAGGATTTTAAATATTCTGCTTTTTTAAATACTTCTTTTATTTTATTATTTATTTATTCATTTGACTTCCCTGTGTCAATAGTGTGTGTGATAAATCTGTAAGGTGGACTTACTGTCTTACTAACTATTATGCACTGTATATTTTAAAAAGTTAGAAGAAAATATTTTGAGTGTTTTTAACATAATGGTATAAAAATAAAAAATGAGGATATAGATACATTTCAACTGATTTAAGCATACAATGCATTCATGTATCAAAGCATCAAATGGTGCTCCATAATTACGTACAATTTTTATGTTTTTGTATATCAGTGAAAAAAAATTTAACATAAGACAAATAGAAATCAAGGCAATGATTATCCTTTGAGTTGGAAATATAACTGTAAGGGAGTGCAAGGTGAAGGTATTCTGTGTTAGGAATGTTCTGAGCTACTAAACCAACATATCACAGACTGAGTATATTTCATAAATATTTACTTCTGGAGTGTGGGAAGCCCAGGATCAAAGTGATGGGCATAATAGAGCGTGTTTGTGATGTACACATGTATGCTTCACACATACCACATACATATATGTGAGATAGATATATATGAAGCATGAGAAGAAGGAACACCAGGTAGCATTATTTGTAAGAATGTTTTTTCCAGCCACATTCATTTGCACAGGGAAGGCATGGGTAAGCAGCAAGGAGTTTTTAATTAAGATTGGCAGTTTTTCAAGAGAATAAAATACAAAAGAATGGAATCAAAGAGTCTGGATATATCAGGCAGGAATGACAATGACAGAGCACAGAATCTCAGCTTGTTAAAGGTGAAGAATTCCTGCCAACCATGCATATTCTGAACCCAATGAGGAAAATGAGGCCAACCTGACTTGGAGAAACTTGATAACATAACAAGCCTGCTTTCTTCAAAAAGTAAAGGACATAGAAGACAAAGATAATCTGACAAGAAATTGTGGCAGATTGAAGACCATGAAGTGGAGTGACATCTGATGCAGTGAGGGATGCTGGAATGCACTGTGGATAAGGAATTTAATCACTTAGGGACATTATTGTGTACCTGATGGAGCTTGGTCATGTACTGTGGGATAGATAAGAGCATAGTGTCGAGTGTAAGTCTCCTGATTCCAACATTGTACTGCAGCATGAGGGGAAGTCCTTAATTCTTAGAAATATACAATGAAATAGCTGGCATAAAAAGAATAACTGACTCAAAAATAGTTCAGAAATAAAATAGAGACAGCAGAGGAAAGAAGGAACAGCAAGGGTGCAAACAATGGGGGAATTTACTTATAACTAATCTAGTTAAAAAGCTGTGAAGTTTACTTGTACTGTTTTCAGAATTATTTTTCACATTTGCAATGATATTAAGAAAGGACAGATAAGAACAATCAGGATGACCATGTATTCATCCATTTTTCCATTTAAGATATTGTTATGGGTACCGGCACTGCCTGTTTCTTCTTGTGAAGAGAGATAGCATGGTGCATGAAGCAGTCACATATTTCATTGCTTAATTTTAACTATCTTTTGTATATTATTTAAATTTTAGTTTTAATATGACATTTATTAACCTCAATCACAAAAACCTGTGAAGATATTGTTGTTAGACAAGGCCTTATAATATTTTATGAGACTGGAATGAATGCCAGAGTATAAAAGTCAGCTCATGTTACAACATGTGTTTTATGCTTTAAATTTATTTCCAAAAATGAAAAATGTGTGTCTCATAATCATTTTACTGACCAGAGAGCATCTAATATGCTCACTCTCAAACTCACTGCAATAACAATAGACAACACAGGAACCGAATGCCTAGAAAATACAGCAAAAACAGAATTCAGGTGCTGCTTCATTATAGGCATAGAGACAATCAAACTTGTCAGGGCTGGTGTCATTAGATGACATAAATTCAGATTCCTTAAAAGGCACTCACCTCTATGGCAAGGTAAAGAATTCTGAAAAAAATCTAGTGTATAGATTTTTGTATAGATGTAATGTTTTTATGATTTTGTCTTTTCTTTCATGATAATTGTTTACATAGTACTTCTATATCTAACACACCGAGTCCTCAACCAGATACCACTAAATTGAACAAATAACCTCAGCCATTGAAACACACTTGGACTCATATATTGAGCAAAGATTTTGCTATTGAAGCCCTTATTGAGATATATATTCTATTTCATACATGTATATGTGTATGTTTATATACAATGGAATATTATTCAGTCATAAGGAGGAGTTATATTCTAATATATGCTATAACATGTACAATCCATAAGAATTTCATACTATGTGAAATAAGACAGACACAGAAAAAAACTATTGTATTGTTATATTTGTTTCAATTCTACAAAATATGCAAAATTATAGGCACAGATTTCAGAATAGAGTCTACATGCAGTTTGGAGGCGGTGGAACTGACACTAGTGTCTCATGAGTGCATAGTTTCTGTTTGAGATGATGAAAATTCTGGACATGCTGGTGTTGTTTACACAGCTGTGTGACAGGCCAGATTGATTACAGATGTAAGTTATTGAATTGAACACTTAAAATGGCAAAACAGTACATTTTATGTTGTATTGATTTCACAAATGTATAAAACACACTTATTTATGTATGTTATCTGTGACAAGTTAGCAATTGTTTTTAGCCTCAACATCCTGCCCTATAAAACAGAAATGAAAATGGTTATCTGGTAGGGCTGTAAAAGGATGTAGTAGGTTATTTGTATCACCCAGCTATCCTGTCACACAGTAGCTATTTATCGTATGGTAATCTAGTGTTGGTATATTGTATATGATAATAAGAAGAGGTCGTAGAAAATGCATCATAGCCAATAATTCCCCAGTGTGTGATTTTCTAATCCCAAGAAAAATGATTAATCCATAAAGACCACTAAGATATATGTGTTTAGGGAATGCGGCTTATTATATCCACTTACAGGGCACTATGGTGGAAATTCTTACTAACACGTGACAATCCTGCAATAAAGAAACTTACTACCCTTGATTTTCTTGAGCAGACTGCCAGAGACCCCCATTTTCCAGGCTTCCTTTTAGATGCTCCTTCCAGGTGTTACTTCAGTAAGGACTTTCCTGTCCTATTTGGCACTGAAGTTTCAATTATTTTAGAAAATTCTGCAGGTGATAATTTCATGCCTTTTTCAGGAAGATGTGTTTCCGAAGTATAAACACTGCTTCCACAATATGCAGCAAAATGCCATACAGCTATATTGTTTCTTTTTGAGAAATCCTTGATTAATTTGATAATATAGGAACCTGTGACAAAATGTCTTGTTTTGTAATTGTTACATTGTTTGACCCACTGGTTAACTGTTTATGACCACTCCACGTCTCCTGGGCATTGAAAAGGATTAGAATTTCTTTTGTTAAAAATACAGGAATAACTGAGGCAGATTTAGGGTAGGTAAACAATTTTATGTGTTACTTTAATGGTGACTATATGATATTATGTATTTCTCAACACCCATAAAACTACACATCACATATAGAAACCCGTAATCTGACTGTGCTCTTGGTTAATGGTAATGTGTCTATATTGGCTCATGAATTACAGCAAAATTACCTCACTAATTTAAGGTGTTGTAATAGAAGAAACTGTGAGTGGATGGGGAAAGAAGGATTATGTGGCAACTCTATACTTTCTGAGTAATTTTTCAGTAAACCTAAAATTGCTCTAAAACCAAAGTCTAATGAAATTGTTAGAAAAAAGATAAAAGAAGACTAGGTACAGTGGCTCATGCCTATAATCACAGGTACTTGGGAAGTGGAGATTTGGGAGGATCATGATTGAAAGTCAGTGTGGAGAAAAAGTTAGGAAGAGCCCATCTCCACAAACAAGCCAGGCATCTGGCTGACACCTGAAAAATACCTAATGCAAAAAAGAACTGGGGGAGTGGCTCAAGCAGTAAAGCGTCTGTCTAGCAAGTGTGAGGGCCTGAGTTCAAGTCCCAGTACTGGAAAAAAAAAGTACATGTGTGTGTACACGTATGCCTTATATAATAGATTTTTTTTCTGAATTTTTACCTTGCCATAAAAGCGAGTGCATTTTAAGGAATTTATGTCATCTACTGACACCAGCCCTGACAAGTTTGATTGTCTCTATACCTATAGTGAAGCAGCACCTGAATTCTGTTTTTGCTGTATTTTCTAGGCATTCAGTTCCTGTGTTGTTTATTGTTATTGCAGTGAGTTTGAGAATGAGAATGTTAGATGCCATGATTTTCTCTGGTCACTAAAATGATTATGAGACATATATTTTTAATTTTTGGAAATAAATTTTTAAAATCTTTAGATCAAAAAACATACAGTGAAGAACTAAGCAAAATATTGCAAAAACACTTACACACAAACCTAAGCACTTTATGGCATTCCTCATTAAAAAAAGTTAGAAACAGAAAGTAAACAATATGTCCAGTATCTAATTAAGATGATGAGTATGTTTGTAATTCTTTCTTCTTAAATTTCATCATTTTTAATTTTACTTAAATGTTCATACATTATTTGGGCCACCTCCCTCCCCCACCCCGCCTCTGGGCAGAAGGAATTCTTTCTTAATAGAAAGAAATAAAATACTTTATTTTGACAAGTTGCCATGAAAACTTTCATTTCTGCAATATAAGGGTTAGGCTTTTAGTTAGTCATTTAATACATTGAATATATCTCACAGTTAGTTTACTTATAGGTCGGTTTTGGAAGTAGATGGGGTTTAATGTTCCATGTAACTCCAAGTCTGAGACAAAAATCAAGTTTTATAAAATAACTTCAAGATGGTAAAATAAACTCTTTCAGTAGGTTACCCAGATAGGATTAAGGAGTAGCAAAGAATCTGAAGGTTCAGGATTGAGGGTGATGGGGAGAGAAGGATGGACATTTGTCAGGAGGGAGAGAAAATGGGGTTCATTATTGAGCTAAAGACCAACATGGGCCATTAGGGTACTTCAGTTGCTAGTTCAGGACAAAGGTGTCAAATGTATTCCATGTGTGGGTTTAGAGAAGTGGGTTTGCACGCCAACTTCCATCCTTGACTGTTGGGGAAGGCTTGATTCCCCAGCACATCTCACCTGGAAAACAGGAGGCAAAATTAGGTTTCAGGAGCTGGAGAAACACTGAGGGAATTTTTTGATAGAACCATTTTGTGCTGCATAGACTGCACTCACAGGGCACTGATATTTACTGGACACTGCTATCATTTGCTGAAAGTATTAACATCTTATCAACTGTTGTGTTACCAAGTTGTTATTTTTGATACCGCTACAAGAGTTTTAATTATACATCGTAGAAAAAAACCTGGAGAGTGGAAGTGTTCATGCCTTCTGTTGAAAAACGAATAGCAAAATCATGGATCAGCACAAATAAAAACATTTTGAAAGCTTTTCCAAAGCATTCAAAGGGTTTAACGATGCTACCTGGACACACTCATTTTTTTTTCTTAAATAAGTAATTAAGGATCTCTTTATTCCAACTAAGTAATGTAACCATGCAAAACAAATGGAGAAAAATGGGGGAGTAAGGGTTTTTCAGTTGCCACAAAAGCAAATCTACCAGTGTCTTCATTTCGATATTCAATGTGATTATTTTTCGTGTCACAGCTTTTGATTTAATGAATATATAATCTTTTAATATTTAAGGCATAGTTAACATCTTTTGTCATAACATTTCCTACACACTGTGAAGGTGGAAGTGGGGATGAAGAAATCAACCTGTGGCCTTTCCTTAGGTTCTCAAGACAGCATTGAAGGTAAATTAGGACAAAGCATGTGAGCGCATTAGGTGTGTTCAAACCTTCTTTATTATTGTTTGTTTGACATCAGTTAAATTATCCTTCTGTGTTTCAGTTTCTTCATATGTAATAAGGGGATGTAAGAATATATTCAACTCACAGTTTGTAAAATCCATTAAATGACCAACTACAGATAGAATGCTTAAAAGGAGATAGGGGCGGGATGCTGAAGGCAACATATAGGTAAGCAGTTACTGGAGTGCATGTCTGTGTGTGTGTGTGTGTATGCCTGTGTGCATAAATCTGTTTCTCAATAACAAAAAGAAATGGTTTCCCCTAATCCTGAATTTAGATAACTAAGTTCAGCTGACTAAGAAGCAGAGTCCTCCATGACAGTCTACATTAGTTGTTCAGTGATTTCATTGTGACATTTCCACTATTATTCTCCCTCTTTTCTTTCCTACCGTAGGTAAAATTATTTCCACAGGTTTCATTGCTCTATTCTCATACAAGTATATGAGGTACATTGACTCTATTCACCTCCCTTCAAACTCTCCATTCACCCTCCCCACACACTCGTACCCTCCCTCAGCTAAGACCTATTTTACATTCCTGTCCTTCACTATTGAAGCGTATATTCATTGTTCAAAGAGGTTTTGCCACAGTTTTTCACCTGTGAATATATTGTACTTATTCAGTGTATCATCCTTTATCATTCTTCCTGCCCTTTGCCTTCCCTTCGTTACTCAATGGCTTTCAGTACATTTCATTAGCATTCTTTCTACAAGATCTGGTGTATTTCACTATTATTCACATTCTTGCATTCCCTGTTTCTCTCCTCTCTTCATCCTCTCAAATAGTCCGAATACTGAAAACATGCTTTCTCTCTCTCTCTTTTTGTATATATATACATATATTACATATATAAAACATATATATGTATATACACACACAAATACATATGTGTATATATTCTATATGTACATAATACATATATACACGTATGCATATGATCATGTTTATGTTTGTGTATAGGTTTGTATATGTTTTGTTTTGTTTCTTTCTGGGATTGGAACCCAGGGACTCATGCTGGACAAGTGCATGCTCTTTCACTGACCCACACCACAGAACACCGGGAATTCATTTAATTTTAGAGTTTGATGCTTCCACAGAGGAAAAATGGGAGTTCATCAGCACAGCTGCTTGGATAGATGTACTTTGTGTTTCCAAAGTCATTCAGCCTTTCTCCTGACCATTTAATTCATCTGTTTTGATCCTTTTTAGCATGTGTAGTTATGATAATCAGCTTGAAATGTGACCTAATGCTTTACCAATAACAGGTTCTGAACATTACACTGAAATTGAAGGAAAAGTAGAAATATGTAGAAGGGGATTATAATCTATCTGAAGATCATTTCCTATTTAATACATTGATTTGTTTAATTTGTTTCTTGGATGTGGCTGTAACTCATATAATGATTTTTTGTCCTAAGTTTGCTCTACTGTAGTAATTTTGCTATTGCAATTTTTGAATAACTATGGATATTTTAAAACATTATGATATATTAAACATTTTTGTTCTTAGTATATAATAATTTTCATGGATTACTTAAGTGGGTATCTTAAAATCTTTGATTTAAAAGAAACAAAAAAGAGGAAATCAAAAGGTACAACCTAATGCTTACATACTTAATAGTGGAAGGTTGTTCAGCACTTCGAAGAAAATAATTTATAAAGTAGGCATTATTTAGGTTTTTCAAATTGAAGAAAATCTTAAAATAATTTGAGTGCTTTAGAGAACTCATAACAGGCACATAGTCAACAGTTAATTCTAAACATAAAAGTAAATTTAAATTGATAATGCGTACCTTGAAATTTCCATACTGAAATGGAATGCTACTTGAAAAGAAACTTAAAGTATTAAAATTATAGCTAACTTTAAAACCCAAAAAATCCAAAATAAAAAATTCTAAAAGCACCATTTTGACAAAAAAGTAGAAATGCAGACATATTGGTTGATTAGTATGCAACCAATAATTCATAAATTATAGTGTACAGGCCTAGGAAGTCTGCCTAACACAGATACACACACATACTCCAAACACACACATGCACACACACACACATATAAACACATACATATACACAGCTCCATTGCCTAGCTCTGAGCCAAATTCCTGGGAATATGAAAATGCATAAATGTGGTCTTTGCTTTCTGCAAACTGAAGCTATTAAAAATCGACTCAGTCTTTTTTTATATTGAATTAATTTATTTGTGCCCAACATCTTTGGTGCTTGAAAATTTATGGACACAATTTAGCAATTCTTTTTTATAATCTTCAATATATTTTTATCATTATTACTGGTCTTAGCGTACATTTTCATTATTCATATAAACAATCATGTAGCTTCCAACCAGTTGCTTCAAGTATTTATTAATTTTAACTTTATTAAATGTTACCTGGTTATGAATAAGTCCTCTTACTTTTTGTGGCACTGAGGTTTAAACTTAGGGCATTGCACTGGCTAGATGGGTGCTCTACCTCTTGAGCTATGTCCTTTCCCTTTTTGCTATGGTTATTTTTAAGACAGGGACGCACAATCCTGCTATCTGTGCTTCCTTTGTAATTGGGATGATGACAGTGGGTCACCAAATCCCACTGTGCTAGTTAAGATGGGGGTCTTGTAAAGTTTTTACTTGAGCTGGCTTTGAATTCTGTCCTCCTCATGCCTGTCTCCAGACCATTTGGGATTGTAGACATTGCTGTTGCTTGTTTTCTTGATGGTAGTCACTCTGACTGGGATGAGATAGGATCTCAGTATTATTTTCATTTTCAATTCCTTTATACCTAAGGATGTTGAACATTTCTTTATGTATTTATTGGCCATTTGTACTTCTGAAAACCCCCTGATCAATGCTTTTGTCATGTTTTAATTAGACTGTTCTTTTGGTGCTTAATTTTTGTAGCTATTTATATATTGTGAATTTTAATCCTTTATCTGGTGAATAGCTAGCAAACATTTTCTCCCATTCTGTAGGTTGTCTCTTAATTTTGGTAATTGATAGTTTGGCTGTGCAAAAGCTTTTTAATTTGAGGCAACCTCATTTTTTAGTTATTGCTCATATTTCTTGAGCAAATGAAATTCTATTCAGAAAGTTGTTAACTATGCTTATACATTGATGGTTTTTCCTATGCTTTCCTCTACTAGTTTCAGTTATAGTAAGGTCTTTTGTCCATTTTATTTTGTTTTTGTATAAGGGAAGATATAGGGTGCACAATTCTGTGTGGATACCCAGTTTTCTAAGCACCACTTGTTGAATAGGCTGACTTTTCTCTAATGTATATTTTTGCTCTTTTTTATTGTTTATTCATTTATTCACATGTGTATACAATGTTTGGACCATCCCTCCCCCTTGCCCCCACCCCCTCCCTCTCCCAAATATTTTTGTTCTTTTGTTAAAATAGAGATGGCTGTACCTGTGTGGGTTTATTTCTGGGTCTTTGATTCTATTCCATCCATCTACACATTTGTTTTTGTGCCAATAGATGCTGTTTTTGTTAACATAACTCTGTAAATACATGTATCTCTGTAATATAGAGTCTCATCAGTAGTATTTAACAATATTAGGTCCATTATATTTTGTACATTTAAATATATATTAATCCATTTATCAGAATATTTCAGAGTTTTCTAGATACACAATGTTGCAAGTAATTCATGTCCTGGGTGACTACCTTGATTTCTGGTAGGTATTTTCAGTATTTAATGTTTAACATGTCTGTAACCAATACATTGAGCTATATTTGAGGTTGTAAGCTAATTTTCAAAAGAATTGAGGATAGTGATTGTGAATAGAGTGTTTTAGTGAGAAAGACTAAGGTTAGCCAAAAATTTACATTATTCAGAGCAATATATAAAAATAAAAAGTGCTTGCAATTTAAACAAAGTTTCAAATACCTAATTAATCTTATGTCCTACCAGCTAAATAATCTTGTCTCATTTTCTATTTTAATACATCATTTATCAATATATCAATATATTTTAAGGGAATAAGAACATTCTCTCATACTCTGTAAGAGGAGACTTTACTAAAAACCCATATATCCCTAGATTTTGTTTTTTAGTTAGGGAAGTAGAGAGATGTAAGATTCTCATAATTAAAAGGTGGACACACTGCAAGTTTACAGCTTGTCTTGACTCTCACAGATAATGATATGCAAGGCAAACACGCAGGGAACACTTGGAAAGAGAAAGTTGAAGAGAGGAAGCTGCCATGAACCTGTGGTCACCTGAGGCAGGTGCGTCCTAAAGCCAAGAAGGCCTGTGAGGACATTAAAGCAGACCTTCTGAGGAACTGCTAAAGGTCACATGGGGGCTAAAGGGGACCATGAAGATGCTTAAAGTGACAAGAGGACAAGGCAATCTCACAGTTTTCCAGTTGTTTTCTTCAGAAGCCTCATCAGAATTATATAGGGTGAATGGTGAGCAAAACCTCCCTCAATGACTAATTTAGGGATGTGAATAACAGCCATCACAGAGCTCTGTGAGGCCTCACTTCTGTCTCTACTAGCAAACAAAAGACTAAGGAAAAAGCAATCTAAATTTCCAATTTGGAAGAATCACAAGGCATCTATTGCAGGGAATGGAAACTATACCTACACTCCACCAGGCACATCTCTCTCTTTCTCTCTCTCTCTCTCTCTCTCTCTCTCTCTCTCTCTCTCTCTCTCTCTCTCTCTTCCTTCTTCCCTTTGTCCCTCCCTCCCCTCTCTCTTTTCCTCCCTCCCTGTCTCTCCCTCCTTTCTCTCTTTCCTTTTCTCCCTCCCTCCACCCTTTCTTCCCTACTTCTCTTCCTTATTTCTCTTTTTCTTTTCCTCTCTCATTCTCTCTCTGTCTGTCTTTCTTCCTCACCATCTGTAAGTAAAAGAAGTCTTAATTTCCAGGGGATTAAGCCACACTGTAACCTAAGGACATCGGTGGTAGAAACACAGTACAGCTAGAAGAAAGAGATGTAATATAAAAATAACTCCTGGCCGTGGGGAAGGGTCAGTGGTACATACTAGGTCTGGGATTAGGACTGAAGGAAGGACAGAAGGCATTACTTAAATCTTTATTTTCTAATCCAGGCTTATCATACTTTTGTAGCAGTGAGGCTTAATCCATTCAAAGAATAATGTACGTACTTTCACCCCCTCACCCCACTAATTGACTAATTCTTCTGCAGAAAGGCAACTAAATAAGCTAAACTATCTTATACACAACCGTACTTTGAATGAGTTGGGAGGAAATCAGTGCACAGGGAACATGTTCTGTAAACCTCAGCAGAGGTAACGTGATTTATCGCTCATATTTCCTTCAGTTTTCTCCTCAAGGATATTTCCAAATCGTGATCAGGAAGTAGAGTGCCTTACTGGACCGGGAGAGGTTGCACTTCGGTTCCATCAGAAGACTGCATTTAACACAAACCCAGAGAGTGAGGAAGTCTGAAGTTTATATAATAGTACCACTCAGGTCTTTGACTTCCGCACTGTACATATTAAAGCTACAACTGTAAGATTCCCAATGGGATACAATAGTTGGGCAGATAAATGATGAATAGGAATTTGAACAGCTACACAGTGAGATCAGTTATACTTTGAGGCCACATGAATATGGAGGAGCTGGGGTAAAGTGTGGGGTTTTAGTTGAAAACATAAGGCCACAAAAGTGGAGTAATAGATAAACCTTAAAATTGTGGAAAAGTTAAACATGAACAGATAAATACAGAGCAAGTTTCCCCAAGTTGAGGCTGAGAGGACAAAGGAGATAGTCCTTCAGTCATGGTGACCTCTAAATGCACGCCTTCTAGAGTTCCCATGCTCAGAGCTATGGTTCCCGTTAAAGAAGAGTGTTCACACCCACAGGTAGCCACCAGAACCATCTAACTCCCATCCTCTCCCAAGAATTTAATTGTTCATGTCCTTCTCCCTTCCTTTCTGAAAACTGCTTTAAGTATATTCATTAAATTACTTAATCCATTTCTTACAAGATAGTTTGCTAACTTGCCTGCAGTGGTCTAAATTATTGACAAAATAATGGATGCAATTGGTCTTCCCATTTGTGGCATTTGCTTGAAAAGTTGTTTGAAATCTGTATGACCCTGCAGCACATTCCAACCTGCCTGAAATTTGTATCTCCTGACTTGTTGGTTTGATCAGTCTCGATAAACATCCTTTCTTCTCAATCAATCTGTGCCTCAGTTTCTCTCGAAGGTCAAAAGTGTCTTTTCTCTAAGAATAAGTGAGGGACTTTAGGAGTAAGGAAAAATATAAACAGTCTCACCTTTAAAACAACAAACCAAAGATCAGGATCAATTACTACTCAGTTCCAGAAGAAAACTGGAATAAATTTTGTGTCTAGAGAAAAGTTCAATATCCACATTTAATTTTCCATCTATAGTATCATCCACTCAAAAATAATATTTTAAAGAGTGGGAACAAATGATTCAAAATGAAGAAATAAAGTATATAGGAGATGTACCCATCAATTCAGACATTAGAGACAGATATTGTAAAGTTACTGTAATAAAAATTTGCAAAAAATGTAAAAGATGCAAAAAATGAAAGTAAAATATGTAGAATGTTAATGTGTCTTTTCAATGTGCAGGAAAGAATAAAATGCAATGTAGAACTGAAACATACTATGTCTGTAAAATAAGTCGCTTAATAGGTTTAACAACAAAGAGCATAATCAAATCATGTAAATAAAAATTACACAAATCAAGCAGAGAGAAGAAATGTAGAAACACCAATGAGAAACACGGTGCACAGTCAACATGTCTAGCATCACACACTTTGTCTTACAGAAAGAAAGGAAAGAGAATAGAGTTAAAACAATATCTGAAGTGATCATGGCAGAGGCTTTATTTCTGGTACCTGCTTGCTTTGTCAACCATCCTTAAAAACCTGTATGTCCCCATCTTAGTAACTCTCATGAGGTACACTCATTTCAGAAGTCCCTTCTTATTTGTAGTTTAACTTGTATGGTTTCAGGCACCCAAGTTCAGCTGCAGTCTGACAATATTAAATGGAAAATCTCAGAAATCAGCAAGTTATGAGTTTTATATTGTGTGCTGTTCCAGTGCTGGGTACTATGCTAAATTCTGATGCTGTCCTATGTCATCCTTCTCAGGATGTAAGTCATCCCTCTGTCTGCTTTTATATGGTGACCGTCTACCGGTCACATAGTAGCCATCCCCAATACAGAGCTACTGTTTCCATATCATAGCACTAATGCTAAATAACACTAATTTTACTTAACGATGGACCAGAAAACAAGAGTAAGTGATGGTGTCCATTTTATTACATTATTTTCATAATTGTTCTATTTTATTATTTGTTGTTAATGTCTCTGTCTAATTTATGTTATACTTTATCATAGATATATGTATATATATATAGAAAGAACATATATATGTTTATATGTATGTATAGGTACATATATAATTTGCTACTTCCTATCTATGATTTGAGGGATCCATTGAGGGGCTTGAAAATATCCCATATAAAAGGGTAGATTATTGCTCCTTGTTTCTCCTACATTAAATTCTGCTCAATCAAGCATTGCTCTTTATTTTTTGGCTATTCATCATCGATGTCTAATAGAAAGCACTTAATAAAGATTTTTAATCATTAATGAATGAGCATTATGCTTCATTATGTGGTTTATTACCTCCTTTGTTGGAATATATTGTTCCTTACGGCTAAAACAATTTCATTTGTCTTTCTCATTGTGAATTCTTTCTCTTCAGTTAAGTGTCTTAGGAATCCTACAAATCTATGGCCTTCCTGACCATTATATATTTTTTTACTTTCTCTTTAGTGAGTCAATTATTTTCTTCCCCCTTTGAACTAATCTGTCGTTTGTTCAGACGAGAATTTGTTAGTCTTTTTCATTTGATTGGTATATATTGGTTTGAAAACATATTCTCATCTTTGAATATAATCAATTCTTATGTTATTTGATGAATGAATAAATAATGACTAAAAAATGAAGGATGGAAAACAGAAAATAAGGAACTAAGTGTGTCTGTATTAATATTCAATGGTCCATGACTTTCTGTGTCAATTTTACATTGCTTCCACTTTGTAAAAAAAACCATTCTAAAATCTGCTCAAATCATAATTTTCCCGTTTATAAAGGGATATGTCTTTTAGACTAAATGTGACAATTTCCACCCTGAAAATAAACCTGTCATTTAGATTGCCCCTCTTTCCTTGCATCGCTCTGTGGAACAGTAGTACTATCTGAACAGTCTAATAACTAGCTATTATGTCTTTACCTAGACTTTTTATCTGATTACCAAACCTTTGTGTGAATTGACAAACACACAATATTACATAAAATTCAAGTTTAAATGAAAACATCTCCACACTTTTATGGCCAACATTGCTACTTGCAGAGTTAAAAAGTTATTTCCTAGTCAGACCTTGCAGGTTTCATTATCACTTCCTTCACCAGAAGGAGCATCCTCCTCCTTGGCAGGGAGTGTCCCTTGAGTTTTACTTTCAGCACGGTTTGCATTAGTTGTTGACCAAGTTGACCTTATTTTAAACCATCCATTCAAATCAATAAACCTCACATAGCGATAGTCAACTAAGCCAGTCTCTCCTTTAAAACTGAACAGAGTGCAGGTATTCTATGAGTTTACACTCAATACTTAATTTTCACTGCTGTGAGAAATTAAAGCTATTTTGGTTTAATTTCAGTTTTGTGGTATATTTCAGTCACTCTAAATTTGGAATTTTGTTTATGGTTGGATATTAGTGGTTATGTTTCAAACATTTTCATTCAGTGTATATGAACTTTTTCTACTGAGGCACATAGAATTATAGAATCTGAAATCTTGACTGCATTTTAAATACTTTCTTCTTTTCAAACACTACAGCACAACACATGCTGACCCACTACACTAAACTATTCCCTAAACAACCCCACAATCTTTACCTTCATGTCACTCTCTGGCCTCTTTTGCCATGGAAACCATCATGCTACATTACCTGGAAGTGGGAACAGACTCTAAACTAACATTCCTGCTGTAAACTTTCCATCAACCAATCTGTTCTCTACCATAGTATCAAAGAGATATTTATAAAACAAAGCATATATGGCTTCTGCCTAGCTCTAGACTCTTTGTCTTTCACACACTTTGCTACATACTGAACTCTAGCTACATAAGATAATAGATGATGAAGAAAAGAAAACAACAGAGGAAATGAAGAAGAAAGAGTAGCAGGGAAAGAAGGCAGAGAAGGGGTTAGAGGATGAGAAAAAAAGGACGATTCATATTTATTTAGCATAAGTACCTTTTAAACATCCTGCTGTTTTTTGCACACGTTACTTATTTTATGTAAGTATCACAGCAACCTAGACACATATATACTGGAGGTTGAATTCAAAGCCTTGCACTTGCAAGGCAAGCACTCAACTACTTCAAACACTTCCCTAGACCTTTTGCTTTAGGTTTTCAGATAGAGTCACAAGTAACTTTGCCTGGGATGGCTTCAAGCCACAGTCATCCTGACTCTGCCTTCTGAGTAGCAGGGTTTATAGATATGCACCATCAATCCAGGTCCTCTCTATGCATATTTCAACCACATTTTACATATTTTAAAAGTTACGTTTAAGGGGGTCCAACTTCCAAAAGGTTATGGAGTGGATTCCATATTTAGCTTACTGCCTGACTCAAAATCTATACTCTAGACGACTGTGCCATACAATTAAATCTTTTTTTACCTTTTCTCCATCCTGTATTATCATGCATATCTAAGAATTTAGCTTGGGACTAATCTCTTTCATGAGGCTATTATTAGAATATAACTCAGGGTAAATATAGAATAAATTGACCATATCGCTTCTTATTAAACTGTGTCTTAAAACTCTTTTGTTTTTTTCAGAATTTAATTTATGAGCTGTGTTTCCCTGGTCACACATTTTTAAAATGCTATGGTAAAATGAAAATGAATAAAGTCAGTGGTTGATGATCAGTAAACTTATTAGGCTGAAAATATCCTACAATGGCAAAGATTATTCTTTATTCTGATGCAATGGTATTCCTCCTTTTGAGATATTAAAATTCCTTTTCTTGTATGAAATTATGACACAATTTTAAATATCCTTAAAAAATAAAATTGAGCACTACAAGCCTTCTTATTTTAAAACATTATTACTTAATGAAATTTAATTATCTAGAAATTTTGCTCTACATTGGAGTTCTCACAGCACCTCATGTCCTCATGTTTATGTAAGTATGGGTTCTCTTCTGGAGTAAAAACTAAAGATAAGAATCATTTCTTAATAATTTCCCATGGGCAATATGATTTGTTTAGCATACATACTTAAATAATATTGCTTTGAAATTAAAAAAAAATACTACCTTTGAAGGCTTCTTTCTTGATGCATGTTTTCTGTAAAATGTAGTTCCTGCGATCTTCCCATTCTTCCCACATTAACACCAATGCTGTTACAACTACAATTACCAGCCTTATTCCCTATTCCCTACCATCATAACCTAAATGCTTCCTGTGGAATGTCCCCACTTTCCCCTCATAAACATGTTGCAGCAGATGGGCTGAGCTTATTATCTCAATTCAGCAGGAGAAAAAACTGAAGCTCAGGGAGATAAAATGTTGGGTAAGAATTATTCAATTATTACATGGTGGAACTGGTTCTCATCATCCTGATGAAATTCGTGCACATGGCGCCACATGCAAGTTCTTACTCCACAGACCGGCATAGAAACCCAACGTTGTTAAGACTACATCTAGTAACTTTTCATAGCAACATACACGTTAAAATTAAAAAAAAAGTCACCAAGTCAGAGCACTCATTGAACCTGTTAATCAGATGTGAGCACACCCATGTCTGAGTTGTGTACTCTTTTTCTCTCTTTGCTTTACTAATAAACCTCCTTGGTATCTTAAAAAACAGTCATCAAGAAGGATAGTTTACTGTTGGAGAGACCCAGAAAGAAGTATTCTTTTCCAGACTTGACAGGCAACTGCTACCTTGATTGACATTACATCAAATTGCTGACATGTTTCATTAAGAAGTAACATTTTCTGGTTATCCTGTCGTTATTAACCAGAACTTAATACATGGAAGTGCAGAGTGCTTTCAGGGTTTCTAAATGCTTTTCTTTTCAGAAACAATTTAAGATCAACTTAAAAGAATAACAACTGATTGGCAGCACTTAATTCTCATAAGGAATCCATGACATTGTTTAAACCCTACAGTTGAAGTCTATGGGTTGATGCAATGTTCAAAGCCAATGAAAGAAGGAACAATGCATTGTCTAAGGAGCTGTAGAGTAAACACATACCCGATTGTCTAAATATATTGTGCCAGTCTGAAAGATATTTTTAAGGTTTGAAATCACCCCATATCCAAAAGGAACTGAGACAATAAAAAGAAGTAAAACCATTGCAACTAGATTTCAGCACAATGATGAGAGTAGATTACAGATAGAAAGGTAAGAAACTGGGCATCTCTTTGACAGTCATGTTATTCAGCCTCAGTGCTTCTACTGAAGCACCCATCCTTATCCTTACCCATCTCACCCATATTTCAGTTTCATCAACAGGAATTTCAATTTATTATGAATATATGGGTTACTGTCACACAGGGTTAGCTTAGTGGATAACTGAGTAAGAACCCAAATAGGCAGATGAGTTAACTATGAGGTATGTATGATATATATATATATATATATATATATATATATATATATATATATGCATAAACATATATTCCATATAGTGTATGTGTCTGTGTGAACACAGGCAAGAGTTCAAAGCTTCCTGGGTAACGTCAGGACTAGAAGTTCTAAAAGGTATTACAAACCATAAATCTGTATTAATCCATGCACATTCAATCCACTGTGACTTTGGCAAACTGTAGACATTTTTGCCTTCATAGGCTCCTTCTTCTCTAAAATGACATTAAAAATTGTGTTGTGACTATTGTGGTACAAAAAGGAGCATCAATCAGATTGTAATCATTAGCACAGAGTCACTATTTTTATTTGGACTTACAAAGAGTTTAAAATAAACAAATTTTCCTGTTCCTAAATGAATCATGAGGCTTAGACACTATGCATAGTATCTAATTACTTTTTTAGGATTCTTATTCTTTTAAATTTCTTTAAATTTCATGGTGGAAATTTCCTGTCTCCCATTCCATTAGGACCAGAAATTGACTAGTATATATATTGTAGCTAAATTTTTTTGCATAATGCTTACCCTACTGCATTCAGAATACAATACATATCAAATCATTTAATTTTTATGGCAATCATAAAATGTGGTATTACTTTTATGATAATTTTCTGGTCACACATACTGCATGAAAAATTTTATTTATACCCAGCAGTTGGAGACTGGGGAGGATCATAATTCAAGGCCAGTCTGGTCAAAAAGTTAGTGAGTTCCCATCTCAACCAAGAAGCTGGATGTGTTATTCCATGTCTGTGATCCCAGCTTTGTGGGAAGTATAGATAGGAGCAGAAAAGTCTGAGACCAGCCCTCTGCGAAAGGAGTAAGACCCTATCCACAAAGAAAAGGCTTTGAGAGGCATGGCTCAACTCTCCCAGAACCTGCCTAGCAAGCCCAAGTCCCCGTGTTCAAATTCCAGTACTGTTAAGAGAAAAAAACCTTTGAAATTGAGTATGGTAATATATTAGCCATTATATTCTGTTCCACATTTTGATTTTGTAGGCTAAATTTCTTTAAAAACTTACCTGGGTAATACTTTCTCTGTCTTTCATGTAGTTATAGTTATGTATGCTGGGCGGAACCTACAGTCATGAAGCCAGAACTGACCAAGTTTCCCAAATGTCTGCTGTACACAACCCAACAGTTGATGAAGGCCATGGTGCAGCTGGGGCTGCTGACTGCACTGACTGTGCATGCATCTAGGCTTGCCAACAAAGAAGAGCAAGTAGAAATGTCTGACCCAGCCTTGACAGACAAAGAGCAGAGGGTCTGCTAAGCTTTTTTGGTTAAAACTGATTCACACCATGAAGCCATGTGTTCAAACCCTAGTACCACTAAAAATAACCAAAAACCAACCAACCAAACAAAAACCCTTTGGGCCGAGGTGTGGCTCATGTGGTAGAGGTCCTGCCTGGCAAGTGAATGGTCCTGAGTCCAAACACCAGTATCGTTAAAAAAAACAAAGAAAAAGAAAGAAAAGAAAAGTGAGTCACACAGGCCAGTTCAGCACAAGGAGAGTCACAGAACACACTCTCAATGGGAGGAATGTCACAGGGTCATATACTTGTTTTAATCCTGTACTAAGATTTTCTGAGAGCTGAGAAAACTGGAGTGTGGTAGACTTATTATAGAATTATATTACTTATAAATAAAAAATCTAAATTTCATTTATTTTTAATTTTGAACACAATACCACTTTAAGTGATCAAAGTAGTAACAGACAAAAGTGCCAAATATTTACATCTCATTGAATTCCATCTTACCATTTAAATGGTGAGCTTTTGTGGGGAAAAATCAATCAGCATCATAATTTGTTTAAAGTGAATGTGGCCAGAAAAAAACAAATGATGAAAAGTTATATAAAAGAAATAGGTTTTTAAATTTTCATAGCTAATAAAGAAACCTCTAGACAAGCAGTCATAGTTTAATCTTATGTAATGAGAGCCTACAGTGTTGAATGAATGGTAAGTGATTATGTAGAAATCCTAGGGACAAATTCGTGGTGTTCATACTGGGTACACTATACTATGTCATTTACAAGTGAGTATCATTTTGGGAAGTTTGTTTAAAAACAACAACTGGAATATTAACTAATCTTGAATAGTGCATGAATTACAGTGAAAGATCTTTATTAACGGGATATGTAGGCTTTTATATCTAAATATTTTTCATTTCTGATTTCAGTTTTTCTCTGAATCCCAATATATTCTTGAATTAAACCATATGTATTGTATTTTAATATGAAAATCTATATCTCTGTTACCTAATCACTTGGTAGTCCTTCTTTTTACAATTTTCTTAAAACCATACTAATGTTTTGGTCTTTTTGTCTATTTTATTTTTCTTCCATTTCTGTCTTAAGCTCTCATTCTCTTCCTTCTGTGTTCCTTCTGAGCTGACTTCCCTGTGTGCATCTCACACTTTGAAATCTATACAAAAACTTACCTGAATTAGGTCCCAATATCCAAATACAACCTGCCTACTGCCTTTCATTTGTGAAAGAAAAAGAGAGAAAAGAGAATGGAAATTTTTATGGGATAAAAATAAGTTTTTCCCATTTACATACTACAAAATTATGTTTTATAGTTGAAATTTAATGGTTTAATTTTTTTTATTGTAAGTATAATATTGTGATATCCTCTGGTGGTAGTTCTAATAGTGCAAGAAATAAATGCAAGTGAATTAGGAAGAAATGAGGTCTCATAGCCAAAATGAAGGTGAGATTTCTCTTTATGTTATAATTTATAGTGTTCATGCAGATGATATAGATGGAAATTTTCCATCTATATATGTTGCTTGTGAACTGAGCAACATGTTACAGCAACGAAAGTTCTCATCATACTGTAAAAGCCCTTGGAGTTCATATGGGAAAACTTTCATTAAGTAGCAGAAAGAGGGGAACATCACACAAAAGACACTGGGAACCTCCCAAAAGGTGAAGTAGCACTGGAGGGACATTTAATAACAGGAGCCTAAGAAGTAAACGTTTTCTAGGAATACACATGGCCAACAGTGTTAAGTACTGTCCAACTAAAAATAAGGACAAAGGCTAAAGCAACCGAAGACTGAACCTGATGTGAGGCTGCATCAGCTCCCGTCCTGGACAAGAGTCCTGAAGGCGGGACTCAGGACAGCATCCAGTTCCTCTGAGATAGGGATAAGTAGCGAGTAGTAGGTATTTGCAGAGGAGGCCAGAAGAAGGCCATGAGAAATCCTATACCTGTAGTCCCCAGAATTGCAAGGTGTTTCTATGTCTTAAGAAAGAATATTCCTTAACGAAATTTGGATAACCGTAACAATTTTTTAGGAGGGAAAGCATGCACTTGTGTGTGGGAACCCTATCATAAAGGGATGGGAGAGAAATAAGACCCACATAGACAGACAAGATCAGAATTTTATTAATCTGAAATTTTCTGAGTCTGTCTCTAGTAAGGTACTTCTGGAGACACTTCGGCTTCAGAAAAAGCAATTGGAGATTTAGAATTTGGATATAATTATCTCATTTAACTTTTATAATAATCCCTCAATGTTGACATAATCTTCATTTTTTCTTAGATGGTAAGAAAATTAAATAATTTTCTCAAATACTTAGAGCTAGGTGGGGAGTGGAATCAGAATTTGAATCCAGCTTTTTGTTAATGAAAAGCTGTGTACCATCTGCTATGCTATCACTAAAGACATCTCTGGGATGGAGTTATGCCTCAAGAGGTAGAGCACCTTCCTAGTAAGCTTGAGGTCCTGAGTTCAAACCCCAGTACTCCCAACAAAAATGTCTCTGTGTCAGGAAACAGAAATATGGTTAGCTGGAGTATAGGTTCTCAGAAATATGGTCTTTATAAATGTGAGTCTTATGGCAATAGAAAAGCAATCTAACATCACTGCTAATATTTTAATGGAATATTGTTCATCTCTTTTTCCCTGATTAATCCTTTCAACACCTTACAACCAATCAAGACAATGACAGGTAATGTTACTCAATCATTAAGAAAATAGGATTTTTCTACCATTGCTTAGGCTTGTTCCTAGAAGATACTACATAAACTGCCGTTTTGAAGTATATTTTCTCAAACTGTAGTTGAAAGTGTTAATTTACATAATGCATGTAAAATGCTTAACAAAGTGTTATCAAATAACTTTTTTAGGGAATTTGAAGTAATATTGCTGTTGCTCTTGTGCACCTCAAGGAAGAGGTAGAAGCAAATTGGACACATTTGAAAGCAATTTTGAAAGAAGCTGTTAGCAGCAGAGGTGAGTGAAAGAGAAGGCTATTTCTCCAGTCCCCGTGAGCAGAAGCTTGGGGTACCAAATCAGTTGTCTGGTAAAGATTTTAGTGGCAAAGGAATAAATTCAAAGGAATGCTCAGACAGAGAGTGGTGTCAGTGATGTCCAAGCAGTGATTAATATTACTTATGGAACCTTCTTTTTAGCAGGAATAAGTAATGCAATGACAACTGCTTAACTGCAAGATCTCTACTTTGTGTATTTTTTCTCTTAGAGAAGTGCTAGCTGATTTCCAGTCTACTTGTTTAATGCTCATAAATGTCTGTTTAAATGTACAGTGTTCAAAGGCATCTGAATGGTATTTTTCTTCATTCTAAGCCAAAATGGGAAGAAGGAAACTTTTTAACAGGAATGTAGGTTCAGATTAAACATGTTTATGCAAAAGCAAGATAAAAAGTCTGTCAGGTTTCACTGAGCATAAAATATAATCTTATTTTATTCTGTAGTACCAGAAAGTAAGAAAGCACTAAGAAAAAAGGAACAATGAAAAAGACTCAAGGTCTCAAAACATCAAAACTAGAGTAATTAGATCAATAAAATAAATTATATAGAACTGAATCATAATCTAAAATATAAAATAAATATTGGTAAGTCTGTACTGATATAAATAAATGGCTGGATAAATAACGGGGAAATGGAAAGATTTGCTATGCATGGACTTCCAAATATTACATGTGAAACTGTTCTCTGTGAAGGGTCCAATACTGTATCTCTCAATGTGGACTTTACAGTGGGGAAAGTGGACAAATGCCACCTCAGCTCAATGTGAACATCAGCCTATTGACATGTGGATATTGGGTGTTCTTAACATGATCTGATGAACACTGCAATTCTGAGGTTTTATTGAAGGTCTTCTCTAATCATGACAACATACCAGATAAACAGCAGTTTAGGGACATCCTATAAAATAACAGACCAGTATATATTTGCCAATACTGTCAAGATCATCAAAACTAGAGAGTGTGGCAAAGTGTCACAGACACTTACGTGTCCAGACACATGAATAGAAATTATGCTGTATCCCAGGAAGGAGCCTAGAAAAAGGAGGGGATGATAGACAAAAACTAAGGGAGTCTCAATAAAGTACACAGTGTAGTTAATAGTAATGAGTCAATATTATTCACTGTATAAATGTAAGTTGTTAATTAGGGAACCAAAAGTACAGAACGTGTAAGGACTCTCTCTTCTACCCTTAGAATGTTCTGCAACTCCAAGGTGGCCCTAGAGTTTACATTAAAGACCTACTGGTTGCCCATTGCATTTTTTCACTCAAATCATAAATTTTAGTTGTATTTAAGAAGACATATTTGTGGTTTTGAGGCTATCTCTAATAATAAATATTTTTTTTCATTTTTCTTTTATTATTCATATGTGCATACAAGGCTTGGTTCATTTCTCCCCCCTGCCCCCACCCCCTCCCTTACCACCCACTCCACCCCCTCCCGCTCCCCCCCTCAATACCCCGCAGAAACTATTTTGCCCTTATCTCTAATTTTGTTGTAGAGAGAGTATAAGCAATAATAGGAAGGAACAAGGGGTTTTGCTGGTTGAGATAAGGATAGCTATACAGGGCATTGACTCACATTGATTTCCTGTGTGTGGGTGTTACCTTCTAGGTTAATTCTTTTTGATCTAACCTTTTCTCTAGTTCCTGGTCCCCTTTTCCTATTGGCCTCAGTTGCTTTAAGGTATCTGCTTTAGTTTCTCTGCATTAAGGGCAACAAATGCTAGCTAGTTTTTTAGGTGTCTTACCTATCCTCACCCCTCCCTTGTGTGCTCTCGCTTTTATCATGTGCTCATAGTCCAATCCCCTTGTTGTGTTTGCCCTTGATCTAATGTCCACATATGAGGGAGAACATATGATTTTTGGTCTTTTGAGCCAGGCTAACCTCACTCAGAATGATGTTCTCCAATTCCATCCATTTACCAGCGAATGATAACATTTCGTTCTTCTTCATGGCTGCATAAAATTCCATTGTGTATAGATACCACATTTTCTTAATCCATTCGTCAGTGGTGGGGCATCTTGGCTGTTTCCATAACTTGGCTATTGTGAATAGTGCTGCAATAAACATGGATGTGCAGGTGCCTCTGGGGTAACAGTCTTTTGGGTATATCCCCAAGAGTGGTATTGCTGGATCAAATGGTAGATCAATGTCTAGCTTCTTAAGTAGCCTCCAAATTTTTTTCCAGAGTGGTTGTACTAGTTTACATTCCCACCAACAGTGTAAGAGGGTTCCTTTTTCCCCGCATCCTCGCCAACACCTGTTGGTGGTGGTGTTGCTGATGATGGCTATTCTAACAGGGGTGAGGTGGAATCTTAGTGTGGTTTTAATTTGCATTTCCTTTATTGCTAGAGATGGTGAGCATTTTTTCATGTGTTTTCTGGCCATTTGAATTTCTTCTTTTGAGAAAGTTCTGTTTAGTTCACGTGCCCATTTCTTTATTGGTTCATTAGTTTTGGGAGAATTTAGTTTTTTAAGTTCCCTGTATATTCTGGTTATCAGTCCTTTGTCTGATGTATTTAAAGTCACATCTTATAAACAAGAAGCTTAGCAGTGTTCGAGAAGAAAACTTAGGACATGTAGTATATTATAATTGACATAAGCACAAGAATACTTCATACTTCTGAAACACACAAAAGCACACACTTGCAATGTTATCCATAGAGAATTACTTCCTTCTGTTTAATTAAGGTCAGAATATAGATGAAACACCATTAATTCCTGACATGTAATACTCATAGGTATAACATCATTTATCACTGTAATGCTTCAAAGCAGTGTTGAGATGCTAAGCTTTCTTTTTAAATACCAGAAGGAAGAACATTATCATAAAAATAATTCTTCATTTTTCCAAATATATTTCTGATTTTACTCCTACTTTGCAATTGATTTGATTTAGAAAAGGCAATTTGGATTGTCAATCACTGTCTGGACATGGTTTAAGTGATGGATTTTGCTTAAATAGTATGGGATAAACAGCTTCAGTTTTAAAGAAGTGTTCTCTCCTCCAAGTTTTAAGAATATTAGAAGTTTACAAGAGGAATTTATGTCATTGCAAGAAAATGTGACAGGATTCTTTCGATTACAAAAGTACATGTGCCTTTGAAGGATTCTGATTAGTTTTCATTGGAGTGGAAATAACAAGTCATTACTTTCTTATAGCAAAAGCAATTTGAACCATTGCTTTCTATTGAGAGAATAAACCAAAAAATAATCTTTTAGGAAAAATCTGTCTTGATAATTAAGCATGCAAATGAGCATACATAATTATTTCTAAGTCATTTCATGTGCCAGAAAGTGGAATATTTCAGACTAAATGATGGGAAATTAGAAAATACCAATCTCTTCAGGGCATGTCTATACATGTAACTATTATTAGGAAATAATAATTTTAATTATCTTCCTTATCCTAGAGCAGTATAAAGTTTAACACTCGGCATTTTCTCTAACACTTACTATGCTACTGTTTCTGAAATTAAAGTCTTTGTTGTCATTTTCAATGTGTTTTCTCTAAACTTAGATATCAAACAGGAGTTATGCATGGGTAGGTCCTCCTGATCATATCAAATCTGTTTATTATACACTTGGTGTAGAGTTTAGAATCCAGGGACTAAATCCACTCTCTCTTCTGGTATTGCCACTATACCTTAACCACCTTTCAAGAAATTGGTATGCACTTATAAATGGTCCTACCCTTTGACCTCCATTAATGAAAGTGAATCCATGAGCACACTTGAAAAATTAGACCAAAGGGTCCTTCTCCAGGGTATCTGGTCTTGGGTGTCAGAAAATTTATTTGCTTTCATTGAATTCACTTTTCATCTATTAAGCACAGGTGTAATGTTTTCCACATTGTAGACAAAATAAGGAACCACTCAAGCAAATTTGAAATGGGAGACACAGATATATACTCAAACATTAGATTATCAAGTCCCTCTTGTTTCTAAGACTCACCTTACCTACCTGTCTCTTCACTAGACACTGTTACTTATCTCCCAGTAACTCAAATCCTTTCTTAACAGTTCTGGGGACTGATCTCTCAGCCCCTTGAGCTTTCCTGCTAATTGCTTATACCTACATGGAACCATTTTCAGAAACTGGCTTTTAGAGCATTCAGTTATTTGAAAAGCTTAAAGAAAACATAATAAAAAGATTATCTCAGTGCCTGGCTGATGTGTGTGTGCAAAAGTTCACCCTGTTTCATAGAGGAGAAACAACTCAGAGCTATAACTTGTATTCTAGAGTTGCTCAAGAGCCTTTCCTGATTCTAGGGTTCACCTGAAACCATGAGTTTCCTGCCTAATTAGTTTTTCCTGGAAATATTTTCTTTCAAACTACTTTCTAAGTCTTTGGCTCATGTTCTGCTTCCGGGAGAACACGACCTATTTCACAAACTTTCTATCTCACTGGCTATTCCAAATTTGTTTGTGGTCTTTGACAGAAACAAATGTTGCTGTCACTTGCTTCCAAGGAAATTTTAGACATAGTAAGTTCCACCAAAATGTTGTAAATGGAGCCCAAAACATTGAAGTGTGACAAATTTGGGGGTTGCATTATTATGCAATAGGTGAAATGGTCTACAGCAACCTGTTCCAGTACGCTGGAGGTAATGGTCAAATTTGAGTTATTTCAAAGAGAGTCACAAGAGGTTTCACTTAAGTATTGATAGTGAACATTGTTCTTTACATTCATGCCACAATATCTGGAAGGCAATCTTGCAGATTTCATTTTGATAAAACACTATTAGGTAATCAAGGATGTACATGGAATCCAGATAGTACAGTAAAATGTTCTTCAGTGAATAGCATTTCATATATATTTATATAAACTATAAGATTGGCTGACCAAGCTTCACTCTCTCCATTCTTAACTAGAGGATCTTGGAGGTTAAGAGCAGAATGTGTGTGAATATATGGCACACAGCATGCAACTAATACATGTTTGTTAGTCCTATGTTATTCCATGTCTTCTTTTGTGATCATTAATTATAATTGCAGTTTTCTTTAACAAGCATGCATTGTAGTTCTCTTATTATTTCTTTTATCTCAAAAAAGCAAAAGCAGACCAATATGATGAATTAGAAACATAAAACAGGAAGTATTATCTGATTCCAAAATATGTCCTGCAATGCATAATCTTTATTCTTTTCCTTTTCCTTCAGGCATCATTACTTTAATATTTTGGGTAGAAGTTGAGAAAATCACCTAAACTTGCAAAAATTATTCTTTGTCTCTCAAATCTCAATCAATGCTTATTAAACATCAGCATACATCAGAACCAACTGGAGGGCTGATTAAAATACAGATTGCTTGTGACTGACTCAACTTTTTCCTCATTCTCTTCCTGCTCTTCCTCTACTCTTCTTCCATTTTCTGTTCTTCTTCCCTTTTTCTCTAAGTGACAATTTTACTTCTCCAGTTCTTTTGTTTTTCAGTATGAAGAACTGAACTCAGAACCTCACATTTGCTAGCCAAGCTTTCTACTTCTTGAGTCATGCTCCCAGCTCTTTTGCCTTTTAGTTTCTTTTTCAGATAGAGTCTGACACTGAAGTTGTACAGACTGATCTCAGAGTATGGTCATCCTACCTCCATCTTGGAAGTATCTGGGTCACCCCACCTGACTAATACTTGTCCATTCTTTACATAAAAGTAGATGTTCTTACAGAAATTCTTACATGAAAGTCTTTATTTCCTTAAATTGTAATTACTGTAGAAACTAGTCCTTAAACTATAAGCTTTCAATAAGCATTTGCTGAGTGCCTGAGTAAAGTACTTCCTCAAGTTTTCAAAATCACATATGTCCATATTTCTGCTTTTGGCTGCATCTTTAAGATTATAAGACATGTGAGGTGACATTTGGTTTTAGCATTTCATCTCTGCATTATGTGTTTTACAAAATTATGAATGCATTCATGTTTCTCACAAGTGTTCCTTGTCCAATTTCTGCCTTGCATCTTACCTTTCCTTTAAACTCAATGCTTTCATGAATTTAAAAGGTTATTTTGAATAAAACTTAATTTTCATACTGAAGAAGTAAGTTGTAGTCATTAAAGTTTTTTTTGCTTGCTTTCAAAGAGGGTTAAATAAAATTTTTAAATTACCCCAAACAATTGTAATGGTTTGGTTTATTTCCTTCCACTGGGTTGTATTTTGTTTTAAGTACATGATCATGTTATTCTAACAGAACAGAAATTATTTAAGAAAATGAAGTCAATAGAACTTGAATTGCATGCAAGTGGAAGACGGGTATATTTTGTGAATCTGAAATAAGTAAGTCACACTGTGATTAGCTCTTCCAATTTTCTTGGTCCTGACTCACTTCCATAGCCACCTTTGATGTTTCTTTGTGTCTGAACCTCCCACTGGTGGTAGGCACTCACTATGTGTGTGATAAAGACAGTTTTGAAGGGTCTGTCTCCAGACTTTCACAGTTGTGGGTTCAGATAGGATTGTAGCTTCAATTTTTTTTCCTTTTCCTCCAAATTTCCATAGCCTATATCACTCAGAAGGTATGTGTTGAACACATTCTAGTTGTTTGAATGGAAATATATTTAAGCTAATACAGAGTTAGATAGACATGAATTAGAATTTAATCCATTTGGTTTACTAATTATATTTCCAAAACCAAATTCTCAAGCTCTCTGTACCTCTTTGTATAAAATAGAATTAATCCTTCCTGCTCCACTATATAGTTTGAGAATGAATGAGATGACAAATGCTGAGAATATTCCATAGCTAGCATATAACAGTCATGAAGCATCTCCCTCACTGTGGTCTGCCCAACCACAGGTGACAGCCCTCTTCCTCTTCCTCGTTATCATTAAGTTTACATTGTCACTGTTTTTTATGTCTGCCTGTGTTCACACAGTTTTATGGTGAACATTATGGTTTTCTAAACTTGCTTAGTATGTCCCTATCCAAATTTTTGTTGGTTTAGCTTCTGTAAATTGCCTTGATGACAAATTTTACTACATCTTATTCAAAACATGAAATAGAAATGCCAAATCATTAGGCAATTTTCCTTAATTATTAAAGAATAAAACAGCAGAGAAAATGACAATATTGAATAGTTTATTGGTCAACAACCTAAATGAAATACAGATAAAAGAATTTACAAATTTACATTCAATTCACTATTTTTTCACAGGTCAAATATAGTTTGACTGTAATCTTGATAAAGTGTTATTGACCTTCTATTACAGGTACTATTTGGCAATTTAATATCTTCAAGGTACAATTTTGGTTCATAAGCAGATAAATATGTATGCATAGCAAATACATTTATTTGACAGAAATTTGAAAAGAGTCAGAGAAGTACATGTAATCACAGTTGTCAATGTAAAGTGAAACTGTCTCTACTTGTAGTGTCACTTCTACTATTTCTGCCTTGTGACATTGTGATGGACTTAAATTATTGATTTTTTTTCTAAATCTTCAGCAAAAAATTTAAAATTTAAACTTGGGTATAAAAATCTTCCATGATAACAGAAATTAAAGTAATACATGGCCACTAAACCACCATTACAGAAGGTTGTGAAAGGAATACTACACCCAGAAGAAGAAATCAAACATAGCCATGAAAGGATGGGAATTATTAAACCTCAAGAGAAGAGCAGAGAAATGATCAGAGAGTAGCATAGAATAGTTGCACACACATAAAGCCTTACACAACAAAAACAACTAAATGGCAGGAATTACCACATACCTCTCAATACTAACAGTGAATGTTTTTTTTTTTTTTTCATTTTTCTTTTATTATTCATATGTGCATACAAGGCTTGGTTCATTTTTCTCCCCTGCCCCCACCCCCCTAACAGTGAATGTTAATGGCTTTTACTCTCTGATCAAAAGACACTATTGGCAAACTGGATAAAAAAGAAGATCCAACAATCTGTTGTCTACAAGAAACCCACTTTACAGACAGAAACAAAAATTGACTTAGGGTGAAATGGTACAAGAATATATACTAAGCTAATGGTTCCCAAAAACAGGTAGGAGTAACAATACTTATATCAGATAAAGTAGACTTCAAACCTAAAATTAAGTCAGAAGAGACAAAGTCACTCCATACTAATAAAAAGAGCATTACATGAAGAGGAAGTAACAATTATTAGTTTATATGCAACCAGTGTCAGTACACATGACCCTGACAATATATGTAGAAAAATAATTAGACAAAATCCACTCACTGTGATTAAAAAATATGCACTCAGAAAACTAGAGATACAAGGTAACTCCTTCATCCAAGTGCCATGAACAAAAACAATTTTTTAAAAAGCTATTAATAACATAATACTTAATGGTGGACACTTAACTTTTTTCTGTTTGTTTTGCACAATTAATATGCACTAATAAATAAAAATTTAAAAATAACTAAAAATGTATTATAGATGTACATATAAGTCTAAAGCAAAAAATCTGTAGCAGATGGTTTGGGGAAAAACCTGGGTGGTTCTTGGCTTGATAATGTTTCATGTACTAACTGCATGAACCAAGAGAGAAGTGGCTGATAAGCTGTACTTCAAATTTAAACCACATCACAATGAGAGGTCATGACACTCTCTTTATAATGGTAAAACTAAAAAAAAACTGGGCAATAATAAGTCTTGGTGTGGATATGATGAAGTTGGAAATCTTGTAAAATTTTGATGTGAATGAAAGATGATACAATCACGTTCAAAAATTGGCACTTCCTTTTAACATGTCTTATGCATCTATATCAAGCTTAACAACTTCAATGAATGCAACAGAAATGAAGATACTACAAAATTATTTCCTATAAATCATCATAAAGTGATTCTTAGAAGAATGTCTGTAGTGTCTTTATTCATAAAAGCCCCAAAGCACAGATTCCTCAACAACACAATCAAAAGCTTATTAGAATATGTTTACACAACAGGAAATTTCTCAACAATGAAAAGGAATGAGAACCTGTGACATCTGAGAACAATATGAATTGTCTCAATAGCATTTTGTGGAGTGAAAGTAACCTTCCACAAAAAATGTACCAATGATATGATTCATATGGCATAGAGCAAGGATAGCTAAAGTATACTGACATAATCCAGAGCACTAGTTACTGAGGTAGGATGGAAATTAATTCTAAAGTTGAATACAGGACCATTCTGAGATGATAGAAATATTCTATTTATTAAGCTGGATGGGGCTTTCATGAATATTAAATTAATTGCATTTAATAATTTTGGAAGAAACAAAAATAGTTAAATAAATTAGATGCCTTAATTTTTTCTCATTGAAGTAATGAAGAGATAGAGAATTGAGGATATAAATTTCTTATTCAAACTCATTCACCTTTCCATCTGGAGCCAGTATCAACCTCATACAATCCTGAATTTGGGAGGTATTAGTCACACAAGCTTGAATGTGAGTTTCTGAGGCAGAGATAATCCAGATGTCTCAGTATCTTAAAATACAGATTTTCACAACTTTCTTTTTCCAACTCGGACATTTAGAGAACTATTCAGCTCACTATCTAAAGCCATAGGATTTGGTTGGCTACAAATTTGGATGGACATGTAATTCAATGTCCAAATCTGGTATCTTTTGTGGTAAAAGGGATCTTATTACTCATTATCTAGACCAACATGTACAAATTGGAATTATTCGCTGTAAAACAGAACATATAGCCGCGCTACCAACAAAGAGTGTTTATAGTTTAGATTCACCTGCACACACACACACACACACACACACACACACACACACATGCATGCACACACTGTGCCACTTCCAGAGATTTGGAGAATTCAAGCCTTAGAGGCAAAATTCCTTTTTATCATCATTTAGACAGAGTGAGGTGACTTTTTACAAAGCTTTCATATGGTAGCCTCACAATCACTTCTTAAGGAAGTGTGGCACCTTGCCTCAACTACTAAAACAACACAAATTTACTGAGTTATTACTACATAGTGGAGATTGAGCTAATTTCTGGATTGCCAGACACAAAATTTCATTCCTCCTTTTTAGTGCTCTCTATACTTCTATCGAGGTTAAAGTAGAATTATGCCAAGAAAGAGTCTAAAATTTAGCATATTGTTATAACTTGAATTGTTCCTCCCCACTCTGATTTCACATATTGAAATTCTGATCCCAGACATCTCAGAGTGTGGCTGTATTTTGATAGAGTTGTTACCAAGGTAATTAAAATAGAATGAGATCTCTATAGTAGGCTGTAATCCATAATGAGTGGTGCCCTCATTTAAATAGGGAATTTGGTTATATCCCCAGGAGTGGGATTTCTGGATCATACGGCAGATCTATGTTTAGATTTTTAAGAAGCTTACAATTTTTTTCCAGAGTGGTTGTACTAGTTTGCATTCCCACCAGCAGTGTAGGATGGCTCCTTTTTCTCCACATTCTTGCCAACATCTGTTGTTTGTGGTGTTTCTTATGATGGCTATCTTTTGAGAAAGTTTTGTTTAGTTCACTTGCCCATTTATTTATTGGTTCATTAATTTTGGGAGAGTTTAGTTTTTTGAGTTCCCTGTATATTCTGGTTACCAGTCCTTTGTCAGATGGGTAGCTGGCAAAGGAATGTGACATAGGTTACTCCAGAGGGACTTGCACACCCATGTTTATTGCAGCATTATTCACAATAGCCAAGTTATGGAAACAACCAAGATGCCCCACTACTGATGAGTGGATTAAGAAAATGTGGTATCTATACACAATGGAATTCTACTCAGCCATGAAGAAGAATGAAATCTTATCATTCACAAGTAAATGAATGGAACTGGAGAACATCATTCTGAGTAAAGTTAGCCAGGCTCAGAAGACCAAAAATCCTATGTTCTCCCTCATATGCAGACTTTAGATCAAGGGCAAATGCAGCAAGGGTATTGGACTTTGGTCACATGGTAAGGCGAGAGAACACAAGGGAGGGGTGAGGATAGGTAAGAAATCCAAAAAACATGATAGTATTTGATATCCTCAATGCAAAGGAACTAATGCAGAAACTTTAAAGTGACAGAGGCGAATAGGAGAAGGGGATCAGGAACTAGAGAAAAGGTCAGTTTCAGAAGAATCAACTTAGAATGTAACACATATGTACATAAAAGCAATGCTAGGAATCTCCCTGTATAGCTATCCTTATCTCAACCAGCAAAAACCCTTTGTCCTTCCTATTATTGCTTATACTCTCTCTACAACAAAATTAGAGATAAGGGCGAAACAGTTTCTGTCTGGAAGTGAGAGAGTAGGGGGGAGAGGGAGGGGCAGGGAGAAAAGGAGGGGGCGGGGGTTAGGGGGTAGAAATGACCCAAACATTGTATGCACATATGAATAAATAAAAAAAATTGTAAAAGCTTATAGACATATATCTGTTAGGGGAAAAATCTGAGGAAAAGCTAAGTAAATAACAAAATGAATTATAAATAATGTATAGGACTGCAGTGTTATTTGGCTTACTCAAGCACTGGCTGCCCTACTGCAGCTGTCGTTAAAAAAGATAACTATTTTTGCAACAGCACTGGGATAAGTACTTGTAAATGTATCACCTAATTTAATTCCCACAATAAACTTATTTACAGATGAAAAAAATTTTTAAAAAGTGAATAGGGAATTTGGACACAGATACAGAGAGAAAGGCATGTGAAGACACAGAATAAAGCTGGTGCTCACTCACAGATGTCACAAGGAACCAACCCTTCTGACACCTGACCTCTACCTTCTAAGCCTTCAAAACTGTGAGAAAAATCTTTTTTTAAAATTCATACCCCATAGAATGTAGTGTCTTGTTAAAGCAGCCCTAGGAGACTAAGACAAACACTGAGGGCATTCTGAGAGTAATTGAATTTTATATTTCGTATTTTGTTTTAATATCTGTCTACTATTTAACATGTAAAAGTTAACCCAGTAATTATTCACATATAAACACACACAATGCAGCCTATAAAAATCAAAATCTAAAAATATTCAGTTTCCTTTCATGGAGAAATACTTGCTTTTTTTTATTTTATATGTATTTCTAGAAAGATTCTTCCATTATAACTATATGTGTCCAGTTGAAAATAATAATTAAAATTGCTATGAAAATGATGGTAATGATAATGACAGCTAATTCTAAACTACTTACAATTTTATGCAAAGTGTACACATGTAGTTATTTAAATTGTTAAAATAACCCAGGAGATAAGATTGTTTATTTCAAGTTTAGTATAAATTAAATTTAATATTTCATACTACAAATGGAGATCTGACATAGAAGTTTTGGGAAACTGTTCCAAAGTCATAACTTATCACCTGTTTTTAATTCCCCATTTTCATTCCTTATTGGGTTTCTCAGTGGAAAACATTAATGGTAGTGGAATTTCTGAGGTGAGGATATGTTTGCAAAAGATTTGTATAGGTATTGCCAAATCTTCCTTCAAAATTTTGGAGCATTTAAAACACCTACCTTGTCTGTGGTCATACCACCCTGAACACGTCTTGTCTAAAACTCCCTCCTTGGTAAATGACAGTGTCTTCTCCCAAGGTGGTTTTTATACATTACATTTGCTTTAGTTTCTCCCTACACAGAGCAGGTTTAAATGGCTTACTGGGATTTTTTAAGACCAACTTTTAGAAGTACACTAAATTATACAATGCACAGGGAGTCTTGTTGATTACTTACAGTAATCCTATTATTAGAAGATTATGCTGTAATTAATGTAATGCTAATTATGTCTCTCCCTTTCTTGATTATCTAAAGAAAAATCTAGCCCTCCCTCCCTTTCATCATAAGGCAAGTCAGCTCCAAAATAATCCATAATTATATTAAATTCCCCATCATGTCTCCTTTCTCATTATATTGCATCTCTTTGTATGGATTATTTTCATTTGGATACCAGTCATCATTTCTCCAGGAAGTACATTTTAGCACCAGATTCTAGTATCCTGACCATCATGCATTTACACCTTAATGTAATCACCTCTCTACTCATGAATGTGATCTCAACTATTTCTTTCAGGATTCCTTCCTAATTCCATGGCACCCGATGAATTTTGTAGATCACATTAGCAAAATATATTTTCCTTTTGTGGTCTCAATTCTTATTTTGTTTGGATGTGTATAATTGAATATGTGCATGTGACCTGTTTTCTCAGGTTTATAAATGTTTTATAGATATGGAACAAAACAAACTATAAATGCTAGGCTTCTTTACAAAATGATATAAAAAATTAAAATTTATTTTAAATTACTCATAATGCTTTATTTTCACTTTAATTATATTCAAAGTATTATTCTATTATATGTATGGAATATAATGTTATATCCTGGCTTATTTATGCATGTGGGGTGATTAAGTCAAGCTAGTTTACATTGACCTCACTTACTTGACATTTTTGTGCTTATTGTGTTATTATGTTGAAATGCACAATACATTATTGTGAAGACAGTCATTCTGCTGTGTGAGTGACTCTCAATCTTATTTTTCCCATAGAGTTGAAACTTTGCACTCTTTGAGGAGTCATTTCTCACACCTCACTCCCACTCTGACTATGATAAACATTACTCTGTTCTTCACTGTAAAGAAGTCAATGTTTTTAGATTCCACACAGAAGTGAATTTATGTATATTTGTATTTTTATGCCTTGTTTATTTAAGTGAACATAATATCCTCTACCTTCATCTACGCAGTCTCAAGTGACAGAATTTATACTTAGGCTATGTGATGTTCCACTATATAGAGATATCACATTTCCTTTATCCGTTCACCCATTCTACCACTGAGTCACACTTCCAGCACTTTGAGCTTTGGCTATTTTTGTGGTAGATTCTCATATTCATGTCCAGGCTGGCCTGGATGGAGATCTTTCTATGTTATCTGGGATGACAGATGCATGCCACCACACCTACCTTTTTGCATTCATAGTTAGGTTGACCAAGATTGACCAACTGAACTTGAACTGAAGTTATTGTACAAGAATTAAAATAACAGCACATTTGCAGCAATGGTAATGTTAACCATAATTGTTTCATAACTAATGTGAAAGAGTAGGAATAGTTTACAGCTCTGTGTGGTCCATTCATAGCTTGTCCAGCAGACTGAAGATGCAAGTGGCAGAGTTGTGCATTGTCAGTGATTGTCGACCCCATTCCATTCAGTTCTGTGAAGATTTCTTCAAATACCTATCACTTGAAATCCCAAATGGCCTTCATCATAAGCCCTTCAGAAGATGGTAGCTTTTTCAAAATTGACAGTGAAGAAGAATCTCAGGAGCCTAATATAAGCGGAATATATATATATATATATATATATATATAAAATCATGTAATACATGGCTACATTTCAGCTAACCAACTGCAGGTGCAAATATGGTGTGTTTAAATGTAATATGTCACGAGTGCTTATTGGTTCAATTGAGGGAGACAGTACTCAGGAGACTCTTATTTCAGAGAACAGGGTTTTTATTCAAACAAATTCACACAGCACTTTCCTATGGATCCTAATGCCTGACTCTGCTACCCTAGCCAGCCAGGAGTTACTCAGACCTTTCCCCAAGTCTCGCTCACCATGCAACGTCTTCTCAGCCAATGAGGGGGGAGTAGCTGCACCCCAGGGGATCCTCACAGCCCCCTTCAGTGCAGGTCCAGTTCACGGTTCACTGGTGACACCCAGTGGTTGTGGGGAGAAGGGGCACGTGCACAAGCGGCAGCTGCCTCTACATCAGGGTCTTGGGACGGACTCTGACAGCGTGGTCTCCCATGGGCAAGGAGGGGAACAAGGCTTTGGGTTCTGGCCTGAGTTTATATACCCCATGTTGACCTCACCACTTCTGTTATCTGCACTGTCACCTTAGGTTTGGCTTATTAGCATATCAGCCTTCACACTCTGGCTGGCTTCTAGGTCCTAACACACACTAGCTAATACTTCTTATTTCAACAATTTCTTCATACCTTAACACAATACAATCCATCAATACAACAACAATTTTATATGTGTTCACCACATAATAGCAAATAATTAGATATTTAGATGTGAAATTCCATACATAATGCAATTAAGATAATGTTTACATCTGGATTGATTTTTTGAGTAGATGAGTAGATCTCCACTAGGATTCATAGCTTTCTTATCTCTCTTTTAGCAAAGGTTTTCTTACCAGGTTATATGAACAATTCATAAATCCACTTATAAATGCTAAATTTCAAGTGCACCAATGAAATTAAAGGGAAAATTTACATACAATGAAGAGATATATCAAACAAGCAAAAGTATTATTTTTATATTAGAGGATATTCATTAAACCACTGTTCATTCTAAGAAATTCTAAGAATTGTGTTTATCTAATTATTCCCTATTTCGAGATCACAGGAACAACAAAATAGTCCTTGGCACACATATCTGATGAGAGCTTCATCAGTGAGTGCAAGCAGTACTCAGATGCTACAAGTTCGATGGCAAAAGAAATTGTGTGCTGCCATGATGATGTGGGGGAGATACTGACAACAAAATAATTGAAAATAAATAAAGTGTAGCTGGGCATGGTGTCGCATGGTTCTAATCTAAGCACTTGGGTCGTGTTGGTAGGAGGATCCTGATCCAGGTCAGACTGGGTGCATATTGAGATCCTGTCTATAAAACAAAATGAAAGAAGTAAGGAAGGAAAGGGGGAAGGAAGGAGGGAGGAGGGAAGGAAAGGGAAGGAAGGAGGAAGGAAGGAAGGAAAGGGAAAGAAGGGAGGAAGGAAGGAGGAAAGAGGGAGGGAGAAAGGATAGAAGGAAGGAGAAAAGGAAGGGAAGGAGGGGGGAGAAAAGGAGGGAAGAAGCGATGGAAAGAGGAAAGGCTATCAAGTGTGGCATATTCTATGCAAAAAACAATATTTCAGGGGCAAGGAGTAAGGACCATGGGACTTGCTGCTCTTCTAGGGCAATCTGGTCTTGCTTCCCTGGTAAGCTTGTGTTTTAATGAAGAACCCAAGGCAGTATTGGTGTCTGCTATGTGGATTTCTATCCCCAGAAAGTTCTTTACCACCAGGGATGAGAGTGAACATGATGTTTCTGAAGAACAGTTTGTTCTGTGACTTGAGGGACAATGAGGAGACCATTCTGTATGGAGCATGGTGGCCTAGAGACAAAGTGGTCAGCAACGAAGTCAAAGAAGTAGTGGGTGGAATATAAGAAAGGATCTTGTTTGTGATGGACATTACGGGTCCTTCATGGTCATGCTGTATATAATCCACTCTCCTGTGTGAGCAAACCTATAACTTGTTTCTCACAATGAAAAAGGGTAAAGATGTCTATGGCCATACCACCACTCAGTTTCATCTGATCTCAGGAGCTAAGCTGGGTTGGGCCTGATTTCGTACTTGGATGGGAGAAGATGGTAAAGATAAGGTGTCACTGTCATGTTTATGGCATAATTATGTATGTGCTGGGTGAAATCATGCACCACTTACTGGTGAGATTACTCATATTTACAAATATTTTCACCATTGTGCAAATATCTTAGACTGTACTTAGAGAAAGATAATGACAAGTTCATTAGGTGATACAGTGTTCAGAACCACAAGCCACATTTGTATGTGCAGTTTTTTGTTAACAAAATTTTTATGCCTCACAAGACTTTCTATCTCTCTATTTATCATCTGTCTAGTTAGCTAGCTATCATTCTAGATATCTATCTATCTCTAGATACCTATCTATCTCTAGATATCTATCTCTCTAGATAACTATGTGGATACTAAGATTCTTTTTTATATATTTCTTTGAAGACATAAGATACCTTACTTCTTAATAAACTATAAATTATAAGCTTAGCAGTCATATAAAGGGAGCCATGTGTCAAGGAACTATAGGGGACTTCTGGGACACAGAGTGACTTGCTTCCAAAGGACAAAAAGAAAACAAAGACTTCTATGCTATAACAAATTCCAGACCAGAGATCAATTCTGCCAATAACTTGAGAGAGCTTAGAGGCCAATCTTTCCTCAAACTTCCGAGACAGTCTGCCATAAAATTTCAGTCTGGATTGATCCTGAGGCAAAGGACCTACATAGTAGATCCATGGGGATTGTGAAACAATAATGATTAAAGCCTAGTCATTGTCTACTCCCTAAAAGTGATTAGCATAAAGTCTACAAATAAACAACTAAAGATACCCCACTTTTCTTCTTCCAGTCCTTCTATGATTAATCGTATTGAGGAATCAGGTAAAAATAGTCCCAGTTGTTTAGAAGATATAGCCTCACTTCTTATTGCTTTCCTAACTCTATCTGCAAATTGTGTCATGTGTTAGGAGCATAAATGCCCAGGACTCTTATTGAGTGTAATCTAGTCATGAGCCCAACTCTGAAAAATTCAGGCAGTTTGTAATACCAATCAAGTAACAGTATAGCTGTGGCCCAACTTTTATTAAGATAAGACTATGGATTAAAATAACAATTTCCCAGAGCTTTTTCTTAACAACTTCTGGCTTTAACTCTACCAAAAAATACTGATCCATAGAGTTAATAAGGATTTTCATAGTTTAATAAAATGAGATGTTAAAGGCTAAAGGTTTCCATAGCCAATGAAAGAAATACAGTAAGTGTGTGTATATGAGTGCATTGTGAGTAGTGTGTCATTCAGCAACTGATTCTTGTAAAAGACTATAGCAATAAGATCAACCTGGACACGTACCTTTCCCTTACTGAATTCTAATGTGAAAAGGGATCTTTTGCCTAACAACATATAAAACTCTTGTATGAAATTATACATTGTCATGAAAGTACCTAGTAGACATCAAATAAGTACATTTTCTGCACCTTACACAAAAATAGTACCACTTAATGATGTCTAAGAGAATGGAATTCATTCATTCAAGATTCAAATTTAAGGGAAATAATTAGGAAAACTGCTTTCAAACTTTGTAAGAGAAATGGCTAATTATAACCAGCAAGAAGTCTATTCAATAAATTGAGGGCATTTTTCTCTCCAGGGAGTACAAGTTGCCACTTTAATGTCACTGTCATTTTAGTCTACTTATCAAGACTTTAAATTTCCAACCAGGGGTACTGTCATTCAAAATAGTCTAGTTTTGGTCCCAGTGGTACAGGTAGTTTGCTCTTTAAGCAAAATATATTTTTTTAGAAAGTTTCACCATGAAAAATAAAAATATTACTTCTCCAAGTGATTTCATTCTGTATATGAGCAAAATCTAAAGTCTTAGCTTAAACTAAATCAAGAGAAGTTATGTTTTCACTGATTTACATTAATGCAGTTCCACTACTGACTTATCTGATGTAATCATTATATCAAAATTTGATATATGGAAGTGGTATGTGATTATTTGTTCTTAATGAAATAATTTTCCAAACAACTGAAATATAATGACAGATTTTTGACATAAATGTAATATTTGATACCAAAGATATCTTTCAGTATTATGGATTCTTTGTGTTTCTCATAATTTCACAATGGAAATGCAGATTTTATTGTCACAGCTATTCATGTCCAGCTAAAGCTCCTGATGCATGAATTTCAAATCAAGGTTTGAGCTCCAGCATTGTCTCATATAATCTATTTTTGCCCTGAAGAGGAATAGGAGTTGTTTTATGCTCTTCTTTTCATTTGGTTTTGTTTCAGTCCATCTCATCTGCCATTTCTAGTACCAGAGTTGGGATCTGGGCTACTTTCTGGTTCTCATGTTGACTACCTGGAAACGTGAATGCCACCCGAGTTCCTTTTGTCCTAGTGCATGGTGGCTTGCCCTCTCCATAGCTAATCTGTTGGCCAAAATGATTTTTTCTTTCACAAACACAGAACGAGGATGCACAGAAAGACAAAAGATTCAAAAAAGTCTTTGTGACTTTTTTGCATGGGCAGTCAGCAAAATTCTGTTTTTAGTTTTTTTTTTTTTTTGCATTGGGGGGCACTCCACAAACCATACACTTTTCTGTGGTTTAAAGGAAATGAATGTACAATAGCTCCTTTCCTTACAGAAACCTTTTAAATTGGCAAACAGCCATTTTGAACGCCAGATACATTCTGGCCATTTACACTAACACCAGATTGGTAAATGTCCAGCAAAGAAGAAATAGTATACATTTTCTATCCAACTGCAGAAACCACTGTTCCAAGAAAATCCATCTTTATAGCCAAGTAGTTAACCCCGAAACGTCTAGCTGAACTCAAAACAGCCATATTTATGAATGTACAAGTCTGACAAAGCCTGGTGGATCTCTAACACATGTATTTTCAACTGAGATTGGAAAGACAAGCTGATAGATTAATTGCCAGAGGACTATTAAAATAACTGTTAGGAACATTTTAGATAACTTTTGGAGTATACAATAGAACAAAATGGGCTGTTTCTTTTGTGTTCAGGTGAAAGTATATGGGCCTGTGTCCCTAACCCATTGTGACCTGTAGTTGTATGCAAACACACATACACACAGGTGAAATTGCTGAGTTATTTAAAAAATTTAAAGATCTTCTATTTGCCTTTTAAGTATACTAAATATGGTAAGTTTTTGGCCTTGGTCTCTTTTTGCACAAGTTCAATATAAACCCCACCTACCCCACCTACATATGCGGATTTGTGGTTTGTCTAGATGATTGGAGCCTAACACCTCTATTGTCCTTAACGTTTTAAGCACAATTGTAGATTCACAGCGAAGTCAAGAGGAAAATAGATTCTGCACACACTCAGTGCAGTCGCACATGAACATCATCCCTCACTATGAACCCCAATCAGAATGACACATTTGTTATAATGGATAAACCTACTGTGATACATTATCATCATGTACAGTATGTAGTTCACATCAGGGATCATTCTTCATATTGAATATTTATGACTTTAGGCAAAATTATACTGGCATATGTCCACATTCTAGTATCCTAAAAATATTGTCACTGTCCTAAAATTCCTCTGTAGTCTACCTTGTCACCTTTTCTTATCTCTGAACCCCTACAAACCATGATATTTTTACTACCTCTACAGTTTTGTTCTTTACTGAACACCAATAGCTAGAATCCTAGGGTACGGTAACTTTTCCAATTGGCTTCTCCACTTAATGATAAACTTAAATTTTCTCCATTTCTTTTTGTTAGATCAATTGCTTTAAGAGCTAAATAAGATTGTAGTAGCTGGATATCACTATTTATTCACCTATTAAGGGCACCTTGGTTGCTTTTAAGATTTGGGAATTATGAAAAACAGCTTTATGAACATCCTAGCAGAGGTTTTGTGGGAGTGTAATTTTATCTATTTATTTAAATAAATGCCAACGTGGGGAGTGATTGCTAGCCATGAAGGCTAAGAGTGTGCTTGGTCTTGTAAAGATAATACCAGACTGTTCCTCAAAGTGACTCGACCATTTTGCATGAGGATTTCTCTGCCTCCACCCGCTGAACACTTCTTCTGTGGTCAAAGTTTTGGATTTTGGATGTTATAATAGCTATGGAGTGGGTATAATAGGTGTTTTCATTTGAGATTTCCTAATTGCATATGCTATTAGATATCTTGTTACATGGTTCCTGTCCTTGACATCATGGTCATGAGACCCTGATAAATGTACCTGTTTGAGTTGCGTACTTTTGCCCGTTTTTGAATGGATTTTGCTCCTTTGTTAGTGTTGACTTTAAGAGCTCCCTGTATATTTTGGATAACATCAGGTGTGCCCTTGGCAAATACATTCTCCAAGTTTGTAGTTTGTATTCTTAGTTTTACGCTTTGTCTTTTGCAGAGCAGAAATTTATTTTTTTAAAACAAAGTACATCTTATCTAGCACTTCTTTCAGAAGCATGCATTTGTTTTTGAATCTAGAATCTTATTGTCATAACAAAATAATCTATCTTTTCTCTCAAGTTGTCTTCTAAAAGTTTCATTATTTCATTTCTTTCACTTTGGTCTATTATCCATAATTAGTTAATTTTTAAAAACTGAATTAAGTCTCTGTTTAGATTATTTTTTGAACGTGAATATGTCTTCTTCTACCAACCCCATTTTCTGGAAAGATTTTTTGCTATAAGTTTGCCTTCACTCCACTATTAAAATGTTGAATAAGAAAATTTTGAAAGTCTATTTCTGGACTCTTTATTTTGTGCCATTAATTTACTTGTCCATTCATTTGGCAATACCATGCTGATTTAATCACCGCAACACTAATTATTTCAATATTGGGTTATCTAATCTCAATGTTGCCTCTCTTTATCAACTTTAGAATCAATTTATTTTGATACCCAAAAAATAATTTTCTGTATCTTTCATTGATCTTGTATTGTAGCTATAGATCATGTGAGAAAGAACTAAGTTCTTGACAATACTAAATTTTATTTGTGAACACAGAATAACTCTCCATTTATTTAGCTCTTTCATCTAAATTTTATTTTTGTCATAAAGATCTTGTACATCATCTAAGTATTTTACACCTAAGTTTTTCATTTGAGGATGCTAATGTAAACAGAATTTTTAAATTTAAATTCTGTGTTCCTTGTCATTATATAAGAGAATGATTTACTTTTGTTTACTAATCATGTAACAACTTTGCTTAAATTACTTATTTATTGAGAATTTGTTTCCTTTTAGATTTTTGAATGGATGGTTATGTGATTGGTCATCAATTTGTTTATTCCTTCTTAATCTGTAATACCTTTTGTTGATTTTTCATGTCTTGGTGGACTTCTAGGACATCACCTCTGATGTGGAAAATAACTGATGACAGAGGATATCACTGACTTCTTCCTAGTTCAGTGAACTAGCTTCCAGCTTCTCAGCATGAAGCAAATATCAGGTGTAGAATATTTACAAAGACATTGTTTATGAAATTGAAAAATGTGTGGTTAATTCCTATTTTACAGGGATATTTTATTATGAATCTATTTTATTAAATGCTTACTTCACATATTTCTTTTAGCTTTAGTTTGTTCATGTGATAGATTAATTTTGGTTTTTGGATGCTGAACTCACTCTGCTTGCAGCATTGTCCTTACATGTTGATGATTCTACATTCTAATGGTTTGTTGAGGACCACTGCATCTATATTTATGTGATGTTTTGGTATATTTTCTTGTAATTCCTGTGTGAATCTTTATACTATGGTTATATTGCTTTTGTGTTTTGAATAAGAAGGTGGTCTCCTACTTCAATCTCCTGGAGGAGATTGAAAAGTGTTCTAATTTCTTTCAGGAAAGTTTGATGTCATTTTCCTGGGAACCCTTCTAAAACTGGTCTTTTCTATTTCAGAAGGGCAGATTGATTCTATTTTAATAGATAATATGCCTAACTCTGTCAGTTTGCTTCCACTTGTGTTGCTTTTGGCAAATGGCGTCTTTCAAGCAATTGGCCCTTTTCATGCATGTTACCAAAGCTGTGAACATAGCTATCCTTTGAATATCTATAGGATTTATAATGATATCTACGTTTTCATTTCTGATATTAATATAGTGTGCTGTTTTCTGTTTTACATTGGCCAAAGTATTATTAGTTTTGTCAGTCATTTCACATAACCAGGTTTTGCTTTCCCTGATTTCTGACTATTGATTCCTGCCTTCAAATTCACTGATTTCTTCTTTAATCTTTATTATTTCTTGTCTTATCCTTATGTCAGATTAGGTTTGCTCTTCTTTTTCTAATTTCCAACTAGAAACTAGGACTTTTGCCTTTCTGTTGTTTCTTCTTTTCCTACATATTAATTGAATGCTACAAATTTTCCTTTATGAAATGCATTTATTTCTCTCCACAATTTTTGGTGATTCTTTCATTTTCATTTAGTTAAAAATACCTTTTTAATTTATTCTGTTTTCTCCATTATTCTTATGTTATTTAGAAGCATTTTGTTTGATCTCCAAGAATCTTGAGGTTTTTCCAGTTAGCTTTTTGTCATTGAGTTTTGCTTTAATCTCACTGTAGGCTGAGAACAGAGACTGGATTAAATATTCTTTTAAATTTGCTAGAATGTGTTTTGTGGTATAGAATGTAGCATACCTTGGTGACTGTCCCATGTGAACTTGAGAAGGATCTATATATCTCCCAATATTCTGGGTGAAATTGCTGATACATGACTTCTCTTTTCAGCTAATTGATAGTGTCTTGTATGTATTCTGGTATTTTGGTGTGAAATCACTGATAAATTTCCACTATGTTCAGCTCACTGATGAAAATTTTCAATTCACTGATGCCCTTACTGATTTTCTGCCTGTTGTACCTGCCTGCTTTTGATAATATTGCAATTCTGGATTTGTCCTTCAAGTTCTATCAATTTTTGTTGTAGTGGCTTGATACTTGGTTTTTAGTTGTATACATACTAAGGATTGTTATGTGTTCTCATAGAATTGGCCCTTTTGCCACTTATCCATGCCCATTTTATTGAGATAATATTCTTTTTTTATGGTATATTCCTCTTAAGATTAATATAGTTTTTGTTACCTTCTTTTGTTTTTTATTAGTACTGTGTATTTTTCTCATTCATTTATTTTATTCTCTATGTGTCTTTATGTTTAAAATGAGTTTCCTTCATACAATATAGAGTTGGGTCTTATATTTTCATTGACTAAATTTTATTGCTGGATTTAGGCTTCCCTTTTTGCTACTGTTTTTAATATTGTTCCTTGTTCCTATTTTTGTCTTCCTTAATTTCCTTGCCATTTCTGGTTTGAATTTAGAATATCATATGGTTTCATGGCTTGAATTTAGAATGTCATATGATTTCATTGCCTCTCCTTTCACACTATTTACTTTAATTTCCTGTATTTATTTTTTTAAACATGGATTGTCCGAGTTTGTCATATATGTTTACAAGTAATCCAACTTGTTTTTAAATAACATCATGCAACTTCACAGATAGTGAGTTCCTTAGAGTAACCAACTGTTCCTCATTTTCCTTCTGTTTCTTGTAACTTTACTGTCATTCATGTCACATATACATGAACATAAACAAGGAATGTGTTATTCCTATTATTTTAATAAGATGTTCTAGGATTATCAAGAAAAATGAGCAAAATAAGAGTATTTATTTTAACTTCATTTGTACTCTTCCATTTTCACAGACCCAAGTTTTAAACCATGATTGTTTCCTTCTCTTTAAAGAACTTCATTTAGCACATCTTCCAAGTTAATCTACTTGAACAATTTTTCTCAACTTTTATATAAGGAAACTTTTATTTCTTCTCCACTTTTGCAGAATAATTTTGAAATGGAAAGTTCTAGGTTAGGTTTTCCCTTCCTCTCAACACTTGAAATATTTCACCCTGATCTTTTATTCTTTGTATTATTTCTATGGAAAATTTGTATATAACTCTTATCTTTGTTTCCCTATATCTAAAATATTTTTCCTCTTGATTCTTTCAAGATATTTTATTTATCTTTGCTTTTCTGTAGATAGAAGAATATGTCTATGTGTCAAGATTTATTTATTTATTGTTTTGGTATTTTATCCTGCCAGTTATCATCTACGATTCCTGGATCAACTGTTTGTTGTCTGTAATTAATTTGGAAAATTTTTCAGTCCTTATTGATTCCAATATTCCCTTCCTTTCTCTCTATCTTCTCCTTCTGGGGTACTAATTATACATATGTAACATATTTTGTACTTGACTCAGAATCTTTAAATATTCTCTTCTGTTTTTAGAAGAGTTAATTTTATGCCTTTTTTTGAATTGGTTTTGTTTATTTTGCTCACCTAGTTGAGCTGACTAACACTTTCAGTACTGTACTGAATAGAGTGGCTAAAGCAACACCCTTCTCTTCTTCCTAACCTTGAAAGAATAACTCGTTATCTCAATGTTGGATATGACATGTATGGTGCATTTTTCTTACAGAGTTTTTATGTTGAGATGCCACACTTCTATCTCTGTTGTGTTGAGTGTTTTCTTTATCATGAAAGGATGTGTTCAGTCTCGTTTAGGACTTTGAATATATGTTCCTACCGCTTTCTGTCCTACCAAGTTCCTTATCAGTAATTTGGTGTTAATCTTGTTGGTGAACCCTTGTATGATCTGAGTTGCTTCGCTCTTGCTTTTTTCAAGATCCTGTATTTGTGTTAATCTTTTGAAAGTTTAATTACAATGTGTCTTGTTGCGTCCTTTCAGTTTTTCTTATGGAGAATTTAACTTCTTGGAAGTACATAATTGTGTCTTTCATCAACTCTTGGGACTTTTTAGACATTACAAATCCAATAATCTCTCTCTTCCAGCACTCTAGCATAGCAGTGAGTATGGCAGTGCACTTGATTACACATGCCCCATGCTATAATCTGTTCTCTTTTCTTTACTTTCCTCAGATTTCATTGTACTATTTTTAATTTTGGTGATTCTTTCCTCAGCCTGCTCCAGTCTGCCTTTGAATCCATATAATGAATTTTAATTTCTTATTTTCTTTGTCTTGATCTCCTTTACTTACTTGAACATTTTAATAACAGTGTTTAAAGTCTTTCTCTGGTAGATCTGCCATTGAACTTTTCAGAGACAGTTTCTGCTGGTTTATACTTTTCCTTCGAATGGACTGCCCTTTCCAGTGTCTTTTTATGTCCTGTTGTTTGCTTGAACTTGACGTTTGCACCATTTGCATGTATTACAGTAAATGTGAGAATCATATTTTCCCTCTTTCCCATGGCTTTTAGAAATTATGATTTTTTTAAATAAAAAGTATTATTTTGTAAATTTTGCTTTTTTTGTTTATAGTTTTTATATTTTGATTGTTGTAGGCTACTTCTGTGTGAAGAATCAGTCTAATGTGTAAACTTAATGTATTCTTAGACTGTTTCTTAACCTGAGTAATTTGTTCCTAAAATAGGAAAAAGAAAAATGAATGATGGAAAATGGTGTTGGACATTCAGATATCTTCCAGGTCACTTCATCCTGGAAGGGCATGCAACAAAGGGGGTGATACTACAACAATGGGCACCCACCCAACCCTCTTTCCCCTTCTGTCACTAGGAACAGGATAAGTGACAACTGCACAGATCCTTGATATTTGAAGGACAAAACCATTTTTACTTACCTGTCTCCTGAATGTTGCCCATTTTCAGTGACCTGAACAAGGCTGGGTCTGAGGAATGAAAAGCTGCTACTGTGGTAAGAGTTAAAATGACCAAGATTAACTTACTTTACTCAACAACCAATCTCTGGATACAGGCTCCAGAGTTCTAAGAAGTTCCATGGGACAATGCTGCCAGGGCTGTCACTGTTCCAGTCTAGGAAGGAAGGCAGATTTCTGCTATATCAACACCATTGTCTTCCCAGTTTCCTCTGCTAGGCTTTAATGATTTCAACTGGATTAGTCCCACTGTCTCAAGATTTGCCTTAGTTTTCTTTGCTGTAAGAAAAAGGGCAGAACAGAGTGTTTACTATTTCAATTTGCTTCCAGAAAGATGAACTTTTTACATGTTCTTTGGGTGTATATTTTACTTCTGAAGATTGTCAAATTTAATGTCATCATGGAAGTGAATATAAATTTTATAAGATAGCAATCCACTTACAAACTTTATTATACCAGCAATATTAGTAACAGAAAATTGTGAAAAGTGCACTAAACAATTATCACAGTAAAATGTCTGCAAATAAATTGTGTGTAAATGGAATTTGACATGAATTACTTATTGAATTTGACATGAATTACTTGTTTAATTTTTCTCTAGGTTTCAGACAATCACTGGCTTCAGACAATTAAATATTTTAGTCATATTGGAAAAGTTATACACATTTTTACATGCATATATTTTGTATATCTGTGCTTATACATTATATACATATATATGTGTATGAAGTATAAATTGATAGAACTGGTATTAACCTGGAAACCATTCCTACTAGCCACCTTAATTTATAAAGATAAGACAAATGAGGGAAGATTGCTAGGTGTGGGTGCTCATGTATTTGCAGGCCCACAAACTACTGAAGTTCATGAGTAATTATTTTCTAGAAATCAATCTTCTGCCTCCCACTCTTGAGTGCTTTTGATCGTGCTTCAATGATTACAGTTTTAGAGAACAAACAGAAAATTAAGACTGCCAAACACAGGATGTTATTTAAATAGAAAAAAGAGAAATAACATCAAACACAGAAGGAGATAAAAATCTGTCACTAACTTACATCAAAGCATCTGATTATTTGGAGTAGGTAGCCTACCATATGGCAGCTTCTTAGTAAATGTTTAATCACAGTAAGAATTTCAACAATAGAAGCAACAAATAATAATAATTAAAGCAAACTACCACCAACTGATTCATCCACCCTAAAATTAAAATAATGGGGACCCATTTACAAGCAAGAACTGTGGGAGATTGTGGTAAAATGTTAGAATTCTTGAAAGACAGCCACTTGGTAAATAGTTATTAAAATACTTTGCTCTAATATACATTTGAATTTTCAAAATTACATGTTTTGATTTGAAAACAAACTCTACATGGTATAACAAATACCTATAACATCACTTTGGGTTTCTATTTTTTTCTTTGCATTTTCCCATAGGTTTTCTCATGGGGTCTGTACATACAACATTGGAGGAAGGTGTAGGGTTTGATGTAGCACAGCTGGCAGTGGAAATTCAGTATCACCAGGCAAATGAAGCAACTGTCACTTCCAAGAGAAGGCAGAGCCCAGAAAGCTGAAGCCATTGACAAAGCAAAATGGGAGGTTGGTGAGATGGACAAGGGTGCCACATGGCTGACATAAATCCCTACAAATTGCTAAATGTTGAAGCAAGTAGTTACTGAAAGTCACAGGGTATTGAAAAGACACAGTATAATGGCTAATTTTTCTTCTCCTGGATGTTCCATTTCTTCAAAATTTTATATGAAAACCTTCAATATTGTAGTGTAGTTGACAGAATTTCAGAATGAGTATCACTTTATACACTGCAGAGAGTCTACATTTCACTGTGTTTTATCATGTGTACCCATTTATTTAATCCTCTATCCACCTATTTCATTTTTGATGACTCTCCAAGCAACATGTATAAATCAAGACACTTACTCTTAAATATTGTCACTCCATGCCTCTTTTGAACATTCAGATATTCTTTGCTGTGGCAACTTGAACTTCTCTGACTATTACACTGCATACAAATGCAGGGTAAGGCACTGTGCTCTAGGACATATTTTTCTTACACTCTGCAAGGTTGAATTTTAGTTAGTATTCAGTTTAGTTGTCTTGGCAACCTAACAATGAAAAAAAAGTATGGCCCCGAAAATTCATTAAGAATTACTTTAGAAACATGAAATGTAATATATGACTAATACATTGATATATTTTCATCAACCTACTAAATTTTCTAAATGAATTCATATTGAATTATTTTTTAAAAACATCTCAATGCATGAGGTTTGACATGAGTTTTTTTTTGACAATTAAAACACTTAGGAAATACTATGTACTTATATAGAAATGTAAAGCATCTGGTAGTTTCAGATATTGCATAATTTTATAATATGTAGCTTTAGTGTTGTTGGCACATTTTAGGACTTAGACTACAAAGTAAATTCCATAGCATAGAAATTTGGAAACAATTCACTGTAAGGAACAGAATATGGTATGTGTGTACAAACACACAGACTTAATGAACATCAAAACAATGAATGAAAGTTCCATAGTTATAGACTCAAGATAATCTATAAGAAAAGTGAAGTTTCAAATATTTAAAATATTCATATAAGATTATGCATATTCTTATCTCTATTGGACTATATGATACCCCAAAGTGAGGGAAACAAAAGGAACTAATTGCTGTTGTTCGCCTAGATTTTATAGATGATTATATGATGCTAATTTCAACTTACTTGAAAATGGTTATTATTACATATATATTTTTCTGATAACTAGTCTATTAATCAAAGATGTTATATAGTGTGGTCAAAATTATGAATTTAGTAAAAAATAAAGTCAGGATTTGAGGGCATTTCTAGTTAATTATGCAGCACTAAAATTTGTACCATGTGCTGAGATTTTCCTGTAGTCTCTTCACCCATGGACTACATTAACTTCTTTTGATTGTTTTCATCTTCCCACACCTTATAAAGCCTGTAAGACTTCTCATTTTAAAATAGCAACTTAGTAATATTTTTAATGCAATTCAGAAACTTTCATTGTTTTATTTACCATTTACTTATGTTTTGCAGCTTATGAAGTCTTTCCTAAAGTGATCATCAGACCTGAAATAATATATTCTCAACGGGGTGTTCACGCTATAGAATTCCATTAGGTGCAGTACATTTTCCCAGTGTGTGTTTTTATGGAAACATTTTAACATGGATTTACCCAGGTCGTAAATTCTCCTTTGCGATAAACATAAGAATATATTTGTAGGAAGCAATTTTGAATGTGTACATTATTTTTGTAGGGTGATTGTCTATTCAAGTTTAATTCCAGTGTTTTTTCGCTTTTGTGTCTTAGTATTGCACACTTATAAATATTTTTACAGATAATATTAAATTCATAAGACCATAAAATTGGGTTGAACCTTGGAAAAATTATCATTGTGCAGAAAAAGAGTTAGAATAGATACTCTTATATCTATTTTGCCAACTATTTTTGGCATTTAATTTTCACTCTAAATATTTTTTTCATATCCTAATGGCTTTAGAACAATTTTCTTTGAATCATGGAAACATTGTACAGGAAGCTCTAAAACTCTTAACTACCAGCTGGAAGCATCCATATGAAAGAAAGCACAAAAAGATCTAGGTAAGAAATAAATATATCAGAGTGAAAAAATGACAAAAGCAAATTTGAAACTACCTTTCTCTCTAAGCAACAATAGTTACTCAGTGTCCCCATGAGAGCTGAAGGTCTGCCTTGTAGCATGGTCAGTAGCATTAGCTAAGGTTGTCTCTCTCTAGCAATGGAATAGACAACAGATTACCAGATAACACACTGCAAATATAAGTAAACATAGCAAATAAAATATATGTTATACTATATAAACAGGCAATATGTATGTACATGTATATAATTTATTAGGCATATATTCATTTCCAAGGATATCAGGTTTTAATAATTGTACTAAGAACTGAACACTGTGGTGCATATCTATAATCCTAGTCTCTTGGGAGGTAGAGATCAGGAGAATCACAGTTCACGGTCAGCCTGGGCAAAGAGTTCGTGAGACCCTCATCTCAACCAGTGACAAGATGGTAGCACATGCCTGTCATCCCAGTTATAAAGGGAAACACAAATAGGAGGATAGTGGTTCAGGCCAGCCTAGGGAATAAAGCTAAACTCTATCTCAAAGATAATCAATTGAAACAAGAACAGGCAGAGTGGCTCAAGTGGTAGACTACCTGCCTAGAAAGTGTGACAACCTGAATTCAACCCTCAGTATCTCCAAAAATATTATGCAAATTGAGATATTTATATAAAAGCAATTACTGAAAGCCATTTAAAAATTAATAAGCCAAGTATAGTAACTAGGCTCTTGTGTGTGTATATTCAGGTATTTGAGTTCAAAGCGAATAATACTTTCTCACTCACAGGGAAAAGAAGAGAGTTTTTGAACCTGTTCCAAAAGTAAGTCATGCAGATAAAATCTCTACTTTTGTTCTTAACTTCTACCATTCAACTGGAATGTATCAGTAACAAACAGGCTGGCCACGCATGTCTCAATTACTTCCCCTCTGCCTAAACTTTCCATATGACTTCCTATTAACCTAGAATAAAATCCAATTTTCCTACATAGCTAATGCCATCTTTACTTCATTAGATCTCTGTCTTCCTGACCACATCCATTTTTCTCAAGCATAATTCTCCACCAACATGGACATTTGTCACCTCCCTGGACAATCCCTGGCTCTGATCCTGATATGACATCCTGATATAGCATCCTCTCCCTGAATCACTCTTCTCCCAGTCTTCCCAATGCTGCTTCTTTCTCATTTTCTGGATACCAGTTCCAATACAAGCTTCCAGAAAGTCCTTTCCTGTCCACTCTCTTGGAGGATATTCTATCACTGGAGTCACTCATACACTTTCCTTTCTGGAAACCATTTATTATTTTTCGTATTAAATCACTTTGAGGTTGGTGTTGCATCTCTTCAATAGACTGGAAGCTGTATGGGTACAGGTGGTGGTCTCCTTGGCTTTGTCATGGGTGAATTACAGGATCGTTACTAATTTACCTCCTGGATATTTAATAAAATGTATGTTTATTCATTCATTCAAAACCTATTTCTTTTTTAAAACATTTATTAATTTTTTATTCATATGTGCATACAATGTTTGGGTCATTTCTCCCCCCTGCCCCCACCCTCTCCCTAACCACCCACCCCCTCAATACCCAGCAGAAACTATTTTGATCTTATCTCTAATAAGGTTGAAGAGAGAGTATAAGCAATAATAGGAAGGAACAAGGGTTTTTGCTGGTTGAGATAAGGATAGCTATACAGGGAGTTGACTCACATTGATTTCCTGTGCGTGGGTGTTACCTTCTAGGTTAATTCTTTTTGATCTAAACTTTTCTCTAGTACCTGTTCCCCTTTTCCTATTGGCCTCAGTTGCTTTAAGGTATCTGCTTTAGTTTCTCTGCGTTAAGGGCAACAAATGCTAGATAATTTTTTAAGTGTCTTACCTATCCTCACCCCTCCCTTGTGTGCTCTCGCTTTTATCTTGTGATCAAAGTCCAGTCCCATTGTTCTGTTTGCCCTTGATCTAATGTCCACATATGAGGGAGAACATACAATTTTTGGTCTTTTGGGCCAGGCTAACCTCACTCAGAATGATGTTCTCCAATTCCATCCATTTACCAGCGAATGATAACATTTCATTCTTCTTCATGGCTGCCTAAAATTCCATTGTGTATAGATACCACATTTTCTTGATCCATTCGTCAGTGCTGGGGCATCTTGGCTGTTTCCATAACTTGGCTATTGTGAATAGTGCCGCAATAAACATGGGTGTGCAGGTGCCTCTGGAGTAACCTGTGTCACAGTCTTTTGGGTATATCCCCAAGAGTGGTATTGCTGGATCAAATGGTAGATCAATGTTTAGATTTCTAAGAAGCCTCCAAATTTTTTTCCAGAGTGGTTGTACTAGTCTACATTCCCACCAGCAGTGTAAGAGGGTTCCTTTTTCCCCGCATCCTCGCCAACACCTGTTGGTGGTGGTGTTGCTGATGATGGCTATTCTAACAGGGGTGAGGTGGAATCTTAGTGTGGTTTTAATTTGCGTTTCCTTTATTGCTAGAGATGGTGAGCATTTTTTCATGTGTTTTCTGGCCATTTGAATTTCTTCTTTTGAGAAAGTTCTGCTTAGTTCACTTGCCCATTTCTTTATTGGTTCATTAGTTTTGGGAGAATTTAGTTTTTTAAGTTCCCTATATATTCTGGTGATCAGTCCTTTGTCTGATGTGTAGCTGGCAAATATTTTCTCCCACTCTGTGGGTGTTCTCTTCAGTTTAGAGACCATTTCTTTTGATGAACAGAAGCTTTTTAGTTTTATGAGGTCCCATTTATCTATGTTATCTCTTAGTTGCTGTGCTGCTGGGGTTTCGTTGAGAAGGTTCTTACCTATACCTACTAACTCCAGAGTATTTTCTACTCTTTCCTGTATCAACTTTAGAGTTTGGGGTCTGAAATTAAGATCCTTGATCCATTTTGAGTTAATCTTGGTATAGGGTGATATACATGGATCTAGTTTTAGATTTTTGCAGACTGCTAACCAGTTTTCCCAGCAGTTTTTGTTGAAGAGGCTGCTTTTTCTCCATTGTATATTTTTAGCACCTTTGTCAAAGACAAGTTGGTTATAGTTGTGTGGCTTCATATCTGGATCCTCTATTCTGTTCCACTGGTCTTCATGTCTGTTTTTGTGCCAGTACCATGCTGTGTTTATTGTTATTGCTTTGTAATATAGTTTGAAGTCAGGTATTGTGATACCTCCAGCATTGTTCTTTTGACTGAGTATTGCCTTGGCTATTTGTGGCCTCTTGTGTTTCCATATAAATTTCACAGTAGATTTTTCAATCTCTTTAATGAATGTCATTGGAATTTTGATGGGAATTGCATTAAACATGTAGATTACTTTTGGGAGTATCGACATTTTTACTATGTTGATTCTACCAATCCATGAGCATGGGAGATCTCTCCACTTTCTATAGTCTTCCTCAATCTCTTTCTTCAGAAGTGTATAGTTTTCCTTGTAGAGGTCTTTCATATCTTTTGTTAGGTTTACACCTAGGTATTTGATTTTTTTTGAGGTATTGTAAATGGAATTTTTTCATTATTCTTTTTCAGTTTGTTCATTATTAGTGTATAGAAATGCTAATGTCTTTTCTATATTGATTTTATATCCTGCTACCTTGCTGTAGCTATTGATGGTGTCTAGGAGCTTCTGAGTAGAGTTTTTTGGGTCTTTAAGGTTTAGGATCATGTCATCTGCAAATAGGGATATTTTGACAGATTCTTTACCTATTTGTGTTCCTTTTATTTCTTCTTCTTGCATAATCGCTCTGGCTAGGAATTCCAGGTCTATGTTGAATAGTAGTGGAGATAGTTGGCATCCTTGTCTCATTGCTGATTTTAGGGGAAATGGTTTCAGGTTTTCCAGTAAGTATGATGTTGGCTATAGGTTTGTCATATATAGCTTTTATAATATTGAGGTACTTTCCATCTAGTTTTCTTAGAGCTTTTATCATGAAATGGTGTTGGATCTTATCAAAGGCTTTTTCTGCATCTATTGAGATGATCAGTGGTTTTTGTCTTTGCTTCTGTTAATGTCAACACCTGTTTCTTACAAACCTCCTATTTAATGGAGGCATAGTAGCTTAAAAACAGGAAAATAAAACCTGGTTTCATTGTCTGGTAAAGGATGCTAAATTTGTTGAATCAGTTATTCTTCAAAACCTCACTATTTTGAGTCTGTATATCCCCACTTAAATTTAAACCTTGTAGGAGACACTATAAATTGGGTTACCTTTAGTTAGATGTATGTAAGTTAGGATTGAATGGCCATAACCCAGCCAAATACTTTAAAGATATCCTAATTTGTATCTCCTGCATTTTCATCCTCTACTGAATTGCACATATGGACACAGATACACTCTGGTCACACATAGCCAAAGAAACTACTGCTTCTTATAAGTTAATTGTATTCTAAATGAACATCAAACACAATTGGAAATTCCTAGACAGAGGGACAGAAAATCACCTCAAATTGCTGCATCCAGTTTGCAAGCAATGGATTTAGAGTCCTCTTAATCTAGAATCCAGGAATTTTTGCCCATTTTCCCCTGAGAGATTTTCATCATGGCCTACCTATTCTATAACATGGCAATTCTTCAAACTATTGCCAGTCATGAATTTAACACTGTAATTTTATCAAATACATAATTTTTCAAGAGTAAGGGTCTTGGCTAACAGTAAACAGAAGATAAAAGTGTTGTGTATTCAAATATCTTAAGGCTCAAATGTTTATGGGTATTCATTGGTAGATGATAGGTGATGATCAAAAAGTACCAGGGAAGAGTGGGGGAAAATCAGTATTGCCTCCTAGGCATTGAAAGTTACTAAATCTCTCTTTTGAATAAGAATGAACTATTTCAAATTTACAGGAAAATATAGGAAATAATACAAACAACACTATATATTCTACATAAAGTTAAAATACATGCAAGCATTTTTTCATACTTTATTTCAGAGGACTCTTTTATCCTTAAGAACTATATCTTTATAAGATTGTCACTCTCATTCTACCTTGGTAGTAATCCTGTTTATATGTAACTTTTTATGAATTTTTAGACTTTTACTGTAAATGTACCTGCAAGTAAATTACTATTTTGCATGTTTCAGATTTATAAAAAATGAATCACCTGTCATTTCTGATACGATCATCTCCTTTCGTTTCTCTCAGCATTAGGTTGAGATTTGTCTGTTGGTACACATACATTTATTTTATTTAACTTGTCTGCTGATGAATTTTCATCTGAGCAATTCATTTAAGTTATGTAAGACTGCCATTATTAATAACATAGTTATAATGAAATATTCTTGAGTATTTCTTTCCCAGAATTTCAAGTGCTCCTGTAGAGTACATGTACAGGTTTACATTTCATACTTGAAAAGAATGAGTTTAGCAACATTGAATTCTCCAGATGTTGTGCAAACTTACACTACTCATATTCTTAACAAAAAAGTATAAGAGAACTAGTCAAATTTGTGTCTATACCTTGGTACTGTCAGACTTACAAATCCCTACATTTTGATTAGGGTTCTGTCAGTAAATTTGCATTCACTTAATGAGTATAAATGAGCACCTCAGACATGTGTGTGTGTTAGTTTGCGAGGCCTCCCATAGCAAAATAGCAAAGATGGTGGCTTAAGCAAGGGAAGCTTGTTTTCTCCTAGTTCCCGAGGATCCAAACCAAAGTGTTACCAACTTTGGTTTCTTCTGAGGGCTCTGTCCTTTTGTGAAGTAGAATAGCTTCTCACTATCAGAACAAGAGTGATTCTTGGGCTTTTTGTACAAGTCTGATCTCCCACTGTCTGTCTCTGTCTCTCACTCTCTCTTTTCTCTCTCTTAGTCTCTCTCTCTCTCTCTCTCTGTCTTCTAATTTCCTCTTCTTATGAAGGCACCTGTCATATAGGATTATGATTAGGGCCAACTTAATATCTCAGTGTAACTGATTTTTCTATTTATTAAGCCAATGTCCAAACCAATCACATTGTGGCATGGTGGCCTTAGAGATTCATCATATGTTTTTAAAATTTTTTTATTATGTTTCTATAGGAAGACATAGTTCAATATTTAGTTTCAGGGAACAAATAGAAGTCAGAGAGGCAAGTCATGAGAATGTGTCCACCAATGAGAGTTGGGGTGGGACCAAATACAAATATGTAAACAATCAGTGCACACACATGAACACACACGAACACACACACACACACACACACACACACACACACAGGAATAGTAGTTATATATATAATAAATAAAGTTCACAAACATGCAAAACAGACTCAGAATTCCATCTATACTGTTTACCACATGCTTTACAAATTAGTGAGTTCCACCATCAGCAGGAATCTTATGGATTTGAAAATTTCAAAGTTTGAGCATGTTTAAATCTGAGGCATATTCTCAGTTCTAGAAGACAAAGTTTACATCTTTCATACACACAAAATCTTTTATTTTCTAGGAAGCACAGATGGAAGAGTACTTCTGAAAGAAAGCATTTACACTAAAGAAGAATGAGGTTATATAAATTATAGAAATATTCTGAATCTATATAGTGGGATTAAACTAAACAGGCTTTGTAGATATTACTTGCATTTGGAAAACATTTAATATAGAATTTAACAACTTTGTAAGTTTATTTTCTTCATTATTCTATTAAATAACATGTCTAAAGATCTGGACATTATCAATAAATAAGTATGCAAATTTTCTGTCTAATTAAATCAACTGATCCTAAATGGAAAAAGTCCTTAATTGTTTATAGATTTAAATTTTCTGGAGAAATTTTTAATTGCCTTTTTAAGATGCTCTATTTCAAAGTGTGCTGCTCTCTGGATGAAATAACTCCCACTGATACCTCCAGAAGAGAAAGAACAAGAAAACAGGGGTAGCTTGTATTTCAGCTTGATTCTCACTCGCTGATGAACTCTGCTGTTCTTAGTCCATGTAGTAAAGACATCTTTGAACTCTGAGTGTCCTTTGTCATTCAGTGATATAGGGGAGTACAGAGCTTTGAGAATTCATCACGTGGAATGAAGGCTTGGAGGGTGGTTTCTCCCTTCAATAAAACCAAAAGGCAGAATATTGGAGAAAAGACCAAGGAAGTACTTGAACAAATGAAATTCTCATGTTAGAAATGAAGAAAAACTTTGTTCCATTCAAGCAGCAGAAATTTCAAAATTTTTCATGCCAAATAGTGCAATTAGATTTAGTCTCAAAACACTGGGAGATAACTTTCAGATTGTCATAGGGTTAACATGGTCAAAGACATTTTCACTTTGAGATCTACAATATAGACCTTGATATAAAAAACATTATGGAAATGGGTCTGTCCATAATGAAGCTATTTCTTTTGGGACTTCCTGAATATGTAAAGAATGTCTGACTAAATAGTAGGAGGTGGAGATGTTTATTCATTATCAACTGTCTCCCATTGGCTGAATCATGCCACTTGGGATGTTATTACCTCTGAAAGTTTTATGCACAAGTTCTGCCAGTATCTGCAATTTTTGACAAGCCCTAAGGCAAGAAGCAGAGATGCAGTACACAAAGCAGACAAGGTTATATCAAGCCAAAGTGAATCCAGCCCTCCATGGAGCATTCTGTTCCAAAATGTCTGAAATCAGAGCTGACATCGAAAAGATGCAACTCTAGAATAACAAACATTCCAGAGGCAGCTCACCATTTGTCCCAGGTCAATGTGCTCATTCTTTGCATATACAGATTCCTGTGTTGGTGAAACTTTAAGGAAGAGAAACCCCTGCAAAAGACAATACACAAAGATTATGTAGGCTGTGGATGTTCTTGCAACAGATATGTGCAAAAATCATCTCTCTTCTCTACCACTTCTGGATTTTTGTCATTGCTAGCAAGGGCTGAAGCTAGAAAGACATGTTTGCTAACTCTGTGAGCTTAACCTTCATGCATGTGGGATTCAAATTCTTCATTGTCTTGCCCTTGAGTAATTACTCAATGAAGCAATTGAGTAATTGTTCCAGAAATTATTCAGTCACCATTTTCTCTAGGCATGGAAATAAGAAGTTCACACAGGCACCCCCTGAGTGCCAGCAATCCTAGCTCCTCACAATAATCACAGTTTAGTTTGTCTGCCAATAGAGTTCTTTCTTTTTCTTAAGTTCCACTGATCTGAAGAACACAAAATGACCAGGTGGTAGTTTGGGCTTTGGATGTAGGTGTGTATCATAAGTGCTCTGCTTCCCCAACCAGATCTCACTTGAAGACTAAAGTACTTAGGTACTCAGCTCATGGAAGTTTATAAGCTGACAGCCAGCCTCTTGGGGAGTTGTCTTTGGCTGAAGCAAGAGACATCTTCTAAAATTTTTACTGTCTTTCTGGAAAACTCTTCATTCCCCTTGGGATAGTGCAACAGAATAAAGGTCTATCCTCTTTCCCCAAATTGTGGCAGCTTTCAAGACAATGCCAGCCCCACAGTTCATGGAATATGCGATGGTACAGTAATTACTACACAGGAGCTCAACTTGTCCTTCCCCAAATTGCTCTTGTCCCTTCTGCTAGAGATATTGATCCTTCAAACACTGCTTAGGGAAGCTCCCTGCAGGCTAATGCCTGACTCAGGGTCTGTTTCTTTGGGAATCCAATCTGTAGGAGTTCAAGAAAGCAGTGCTAAATTGGGATTCAGGAGCTAGATTGTATACTGTTCACCTGGCACTAGGATCACACCACTGGTTATAAAAGGACTCATAGCACTGGCATAAAGTAGCACTGAAATTCCTTAATCTTGATTTATGGTAAGATGGAGGGTATTCCACTGGAAGGATCAGCCTACTTAATGGGACATACAGTAATTATAAGGACAATGGAATTGGGTAGCTGCTGCTACAGCAAAGTGATGTTTTGATGAGAACTAAGGAAATGCTGAGGATGACTTTCCTTAAAGGTGAAAAGCAAACAAAGTTAGCAGCAATGTAGACAAATATTCTCTTTTACAGCTATTATACAGAGGAGCTAAGGGCTAGGCCCAGAACTCATTAGCACAACAAATGTCTGGGTAAGTTTCAAGTACTACGTACCAGATATGCCAAGATTATGGCCCCATAGACAAAGAACAGGATGCTTAGATACGGCATAAGACACTGGTAGACACACTCAAAACACTGAATCTCCATATTACTAAGCTGAGGGCAGAACGTTGGTGCAATTGCTCATCAGGGGTGAGCATTTCTTTCTACTCATCATGCAGAAGCTTCTACTGAACAGAAAAGAACAAACAAACAAAATAACAAAGCAAAAAATAAACCCATCCAGGGAATCTGCTCCTCTGATGTACCCACTGGCTGGTTGTCTGACACAGTAACTTGGGTATAGTCACAATATGATCCCACTGAGAAGGTGCTGGAACCTCTAGCAGGCTCATGGGGTCTACCTTCAGAATGAGCACAGAACCTGAAACATCTACTGACAGGATCCAGGAGGGAAAGTATGAATGCAATGGGGGAATGCAAATCCAGTGGTACACAATGTAAAATTGTAATGAAGTTTACAATACTGCACTCCTGTCCTGGAATAATGGATTTCAAATGCTGGCATGCATCCCAGGACGCAGAGGGAAAAGGTAAAAGTAATGGCACTTCAAGTGAGGTAAAGATGCCAGAATTGCAAGAATGGATCAAAAACCATGGATGGAACTAGAGATCATTATATTAAATGAAATAAGCCAGCTTCAGAAAAACAAGCACCACAGGATCTCCCTCTTATGTGGAATTTAAAAAGCTGATCTCATAGAAGTTGAGATTAGAATGGTGGTGACCAGAGGCTAAGAGGGTCTGATTTATGGCTATCAAGACACAGTTAGATAGGAGAAAAAAGTTCCAGTATGTTATTGTAGAGGAGGGTGACTATAAATAACAATAATGTATTAAATATTACAAAATGCTAGAAGAAAGGATTTGAAACTTTTATCATAAAGAAATGATCAATGTTGGATTAGATAAGGATATTCGATGTTACAGAATTAAATTTAAACTACATACAACACTTGTGTGCATCAAATCTATCTATCATCTATCTACTTATCATCTATTGGTCTGTCATCTATCTTTATCTATCTACCTATCTTCTGTCTATTTATCTATCATCTGCCTATCAATCTATCTATCTATATCTATCTAATAGTTATCTAGGTAGCTATCACATTTACTGCTCAATATATGAAAACAGAAAGAGTCAAGAATGCATGATAAGGATCCTGAGTGTGGTAATTTTAGTCATAAGTCATTGTTTCTTTTTCACATCCTGGATCTGAGTCAGTTTCCAGAATAAGAATGATAGAGTCAAGGTCAAGAACAGAGTCTTCCCAAGAAGGATTCTAAAATATAATAACAAACTTACACAGTAATGATAATACTTATCTTTTCCCAAAGGGACCCATGGCCCTTTGTAACCATGAAACAAATCAATGGACTCTACCCCTCCAAATAAAACCTATTGATTGTCTACAGGGTACAAATTAACATGATAATGGGAGTCTCATTGTGGTTACTGTTAGACTAGGGACACAGAGTAAATGGTGATAAATATGGACATGGATCAGATCTGAGTTACACTCAGTCCATTGATCATTTTCCTGCCTCTCAGACAAATAAACTGGAATGAAAACACCTGTCATGATCTCCACATTGATCTTTTGAGCTATAGTACAAGAACTATTATAGTTAGAAATTCACAAAAGGAACTCTCTAGAAATGTCTTCCTACCCCAAAGCAAGATAATAAATCAAAATCAATTTCTGCTTCCTGGGAGAATGGGAAATATTGGTGACTCTTTAAAAGACTGTAGAATCCATCCTACAAGTTTGTTGCCTCAAACATTGGAAGGATGACAACAGACTACAGAAAACTGAGTTTAGTACAGGTCCTAGTAGCAACTGCTATGTGGTTCTAAAAAACCCCACATTTGACACAATGGTTGTGTTGGGCTGCTGCTATTTTATGTTTCAGAGGTTTATGTTCATGCCACAGAGTTCTCTGAGTTTTAACAAGTACATGACATGTGGTAAGTGTACTCTCTAGGAGTGTACACTTTTTATCACTATCATAAAGCAGGATTGGGAACAACTGACATTTATCCCCAAGTAGAAGGAAGTACATATTATCAGGGCATAAGTTAGCACCATGATACAATAGCTTTTATGTTGCTGTAATGCAATCCTTTTTTATTTTTGTATTGTTGGGGGGTGAACCCAGGCCTCATTCTCTATCACAAAGCTATACTCCTAGTCCTCAAGAATGTTCCTTCTATACACTAAAAATCTGATTTGTTCAGAGATTTTTGTTATGAAGCTACGTTAGTTTCATTGAATGCACTTCCTGCATCTATTAAGGTAATCGAAAGTTTTTTGTCCTTCAGTTTGTTGATGTGATATTATGCTTCTTGATTTACATATGTTAAAACCACCCCTGCATCCCTGGGGTATATCGTACTCTATCAGGATGTGATCTTTTGGATAAGTTCTTGGATTCAATTTGCTACACTTTTTTGAAAAATTTTGCATGCAAAACCTGGGAAGGAGGAGCTTTTGCTTCTATGTCTCTGTCTGTCTTTTCCATTCACAGCCTCATTGCTCAATACTGCAGTGCCTAAGGATAATGGATGCTTCATAGGCACCCTACAAGTTATCCTACTCACCTGATTGTCCAGTGTATCCTTTGTGGAGGATGCTTTCTGGTGCTAATAACGTAAGCTCTTTTCCCATTTCACATGGTATGTTAACAGTCCATTAACTTACATCTTCCTCATATTTCATTTTCTTTGATCATTCAGTCTTCCTAAAATCAAACTACTGACCAGCCAGACAAGTCATTTTCCTTCACCAATATTTGTTCGTGTATCTCAAACTATTCTCTCTCTATATATATATATATAACAAACAACTAAGTGAAATAATTAAAGCTCTCCTTGAATGCTAAAGTGTCCTCAACTCTGTCCTTTTGAACGAGGACTAAGTGAATGGTCAATACCTCAAGTTCAGCTGTAGTGAAGCCCTACCATGATATTGCATCACCCATGACCAAATGGTCTTAATTGTTCTTCATCCTCCAGAAATCTGCCACAGAGGACATCATGCAAAGCACATGGTGTGCACTGATAAGTGGCACAGGGATGCTGGTCATCTGCTCTCAGAGTTATTGTGAAATATCCGTGGAATGTTCCTTTACACAATAGATTGCCACTGTCCCTGCTCTCTCTATGGTTCAGAGTTGGCATTACCAACTTCATGATGGGTAGCTCTGGACATATCTGTTGATGGCCAAGGGTTGGTTGCTCGGCCTCTACAAAGGGTCCATTAATCTAAATGCTATTCTTCAAGGGTCAGCTAATTCAGAAACATCTTCTCTCCAGCATCTTTGTGTATCTTTGCTGTATATTTCCTATATTTCACTCCCTAGTACATGTGTCTTAAAATATCACACAGAGCACCCATCAATTCATGTTCACATTTTCAATTTTCATTTCATCACTGTAGTGAATCATTGTAGTGTACAAAATTTAATATCGATCAATTTGCCTGTTGCCCCTGAAGCAAAGACAGCATTTTTATCACCCGGCTTCCTACAAAATAGGAAATTGCTTTGATCATTCCTATTGATAGAATCAAAAACAGGTCATTTGTCCAGTCAATAGGCACATATTAAAAATCAAGTTATATTGATTTTCTTAGTAGCAATACTACATTAAGCATGGTATCCATAAACTCCATGAGCCATCTGGGTGTTAAAACAACTAGTAGGAATTGAATGAAAATATTGTGGTGCAACTCACTTTGTCTCCTTTATTTTGAGTCTCCCTGGGATTCAGTTCTTCTTCTTATGGACAATCTAAAGTGGACCTTAAAGAGAGTGATTTCACAGTCTTCTATAGACAATTTCAACCACGTCTTCAAAGATCAGGAGACAAGTGTTAGGCTTCTGCAAGTTCCTGATGTTTCCAAACTATGCACAGAATAAGTAAAGAAATATCCTGGCTTTGGGTAAGACTGCAGGTACCTGGATTTCACAGTTTCCCATTCTGAAATAGGAGGGATGGATGCTAACATAGTTTACCTGGATCAGTGTTATCTTCAAAAGTCTTTGAAGAGATATATGTGTATATATATATATATATATATATATATATATACATGTGAATACATATATATCCCAAGTATGATTTAATTTATATATAACTATTAAATTAATGGACTCTCCACTTTAATATCTAGATTGTGCATTTTTTCTTTGTTTCATCCACATTCTACCATTCTCTTTCCCACATTCTTTATCTGCCATATTTTTAAAGTAGATACTTTTTACTTAATCATAACACAGCACATCTAACTATTTTTCTTTCAAATTTTCACCATATTTGCTTTGCTTTTAAAGTTGCATTATTATATTAAATGCCCAGCATTAATACTTTTGCTGACACCTCTTTTGGTGGAAGGACTCACCTTCCATAGGAGACTCTTGAAGAAAACTCCTGTGTACAGAATTATTTGAATTCTTACATGTTCACAATTGTATGTTGATTAATAACCTTATTACTAGGAGAATTTTGTTGCACAATATATCCTTGAGTCACACCTTTCACCTTTCCATTATTTGAATATACTGTTCTATTGTTATAATGAACAGCCTAACAAAGGGCTGTTCCTTCCTCTGGAGAGATGACTGGGTAAGACGAGCTGGTGAGATTTCAGAATTGCTCTGGATCAGTGAGATTCAGATGCTTACACACTGAATGGAAGTGTCTGTTGCTGCCACACTGTTCCCAGCTCACTGTTGCATAAGGAGTATTGGAGCTTGAGGAAAACAACTTGTCTTTTCAGTTCTCAGTTGTCTAAATCAAAATAAGGGCCATATGAAGAATAATATCCAGATCTGAGAGTCACCATGCTATGTTGCTCCACTGAGACTGCTGCCAACATGGAAAATGACTTGGGAAGTCAGAGACAGACGAACCCACTAAGCTGTGGGAGACTGATGAATGACTGGGATCAGAGATCTGACCTGACAGAATGGCTGAAAATCAATCTGAATATTTCCACCTTCTGTAACGGCACATGTGCATCATGGCTTTGGAAAAACCATAGCACACTTCCCTAGGACCTCACTCTGGAAGGACCATTAGATTCCAACTGAAGTGCTTATGAGAACAGAGATAGCCTCAGACAAAGCATCAAGGTTGCTTTCAGAAAGAAACCTTCAACACATACCAAAAGGCTAGTGCCAGGGAGAGGTTCACGGCATTGGTGTTGTCTGCAATATGACCCATCTAGTCCTTCTTAAAAACGTTTTTATTAGTATATAACAGTTGTAGAGGGGTTTTGTGACATTCACATATACGCACACAGTATACCCCAGTTTCCTTCATCACGTCTACATCCCCGTATTAAAATGATTTTGACAGGTTTCAGTCTTCCAAATTCATACATATGTAGACATCACATCAACCATATTCACCCTCCTTCACTATTTTCATCTGTCCTCCTCTGCCTGCTAGTGCCCTCCCTGTAGTATGACCTGATTACACTCCTATCCTTCATTGCTTAACTGTCTGTTCATTGCTCAGCAGGGCTTTTCTTTGGCATTTCATCTGCAAGTAAAATGCACTTTAGTCAGCCTCATCCCCTCCACAACTCTGTGTTGAGCTGCTATGTTTTGTTTTTAAGCTGAGTCATTCTTTGTCCGTTTCCAGACTAGTTTCCTCATTTCATAAAATGTATTCAAATTTTGGACTCAAATCTAAGAAATTGTCTTCTTTTTTGATTTTATTAACAAGCTGAATGCTATCGGATGTGACTCAAGTCTTCAAATTTCAGTTCAAATGCAGTTCAGTGGATCGTGTGTTTATCATGTGCAAGAAACCCAAAATCAGTCTTAAAAATACAAGTGTTTGTCTCTCCTCTGTGTATTTTATAAACACTTCAGCATTGTGCATTTGCAGTGGACATTCTAAAATACTCAGCACAACAGTGACACACTGATTGTGACAAACAAAAGGAAAGGATGTATTCTCTAAAAATCTCCCACAGACTCCCACAGACATCCCACAGGTGTTTCTTCTAACACACACAATATTAAGGATGTGCTAGCAGTGAAGAAATACACATAAATCATTTTCCTAACATCACGTAATGAAGCTTATTTCTAACAACTGGTTGTAATTTAGGAAACCCACTCCTTTTATCATCTCTAGAGTTAAATTCCAAAGCAAAGGAATTTCAAAAAATATACAAACATGATGTAGTCTTTCTCTCAATACATTCTCTTAAAGTCATCGTGGGTGGAAGACATGAACCCAGAATGATTTTCCCTATTGAGAACTAATTTTCTTTATGTAAGTTTAGTTAAATAAAACAAAACATTGATACATGCTGAATATTCCTGCCTTTTTTGTCACAAGCAAGAATGTTGGATTTTTGATAATTTTGATAATTCAGGATATTGATATACTTTTTATAATCGTATGGACCAATTGAAAAGTAAAGAATATTATTTCATTTTGGTTTAATGTAACATCATCTGATATTTAATGTCTGACTTTTGTTAAACTGACTCATGTGTTTGATTTTTCATTTTCCAGGAAAAAGTAATGACATGTTTAAGAGTAGAGAAATTACAACTACATTTGTATTACTTTATCAAAGGCATTCTGCTAGTATTTTATGAGAAATAGAAAACTGTGAATTTTAAAATTACTCAATAGGTTTCTTATATTTCAACAATTATACAGTAATTAAAATGACTATCTATCGATCTAAAATGCATAGGTCTAATTTCAAAATTAGAGTTACTACCTACAGAAATTAGGTACAATGCCACAAAATGAAATGTTACTGGAGGATATATTCTTGTAGAAGTAGTCATTAACAAGGGCCTATATATCTACTACTCAAAGAATAAATACTGTTTTGCTACATGCCATCAATAAACCATAAATAATCTAGATAACATAAACATATCACCATTGTATACTAAGAGTGATGAATGGGAACCTAAGAGAGAAAGAATAAATAGCAAAATGAAGACTGTATTTTGAGTGATGAAGGGAAAATTAGATGGTTATAGGGGATAATAAAAGCAACACAATTAATAGAAACTAGAAAACACAAATGGGGTGTTGAGTACATCATTACATACATAAGTACTTCTTAGAGCATGATATGAGAAATAAGTTAACCTGTAAAGATATTGCACATATTCAGTTTATGCCTTACCAGCAACCAACTGCACTTGTTCAATCAAGAGCAGTGATTGGACACAATTAACTTATAAGGAATAATTCAAACATTTTCTAATTAACTTTATTAGAAGGATTAAATTCACTACTTAAGACTACAACAATGACTACTGACAAAGGTAAGGAAATACATAACTATCTCTTCAACAATGATCTATCCTCTTTAAAAGTTTTATTGTTAACCCTTTTCATTTCAACTCACACATACCCCAAGTACCACCTCAGAAAATCACTAAAATTGATGTGACATTGGTTTCTGTTGAGTGCCTTCATCTGTTTTTTATACTCACACAACAGACACATGTTTTCTGCCTTCTTTCTCTCAGCAAATCATTTTTTATATTCTTCAATGTCCTTGTGTAACTTAAAAGTTCACTCTGGTCATTACTGAATCTTACCAACTGCAATACAATATAGTATTATACAATATTATCACAAGCTACTATATTTTATACCATAATGCAAGTAGTTTTATTCACTCATGAGTTCTTCCTAGCTATGAAAATGACTATCATCAGAATTTGGAAAATACTCACCTACAAACTCACTGACATTTGCAGGTCATATGATACCTACATGGATGTCATTTAAAAAAAACCTGAAAAAGAGATTCCAAGATGGCGGCTAGAGGTAGGAAGCAGAAAGCTCCCCTCCTATAGTGAAATCTTGGAGAGACACTGGAGACACACTTGGCAGGCATAATCACTGAGAAAAGGCACAACTTTGACCCCTCCACATCTACAGCCGGTGCAGAGAATCCCACTTCACGTTAAACGGAGAAACGAGGAGGGCCCCCGGGGCCTCCAGTGGCCGGCGCCCATACGGTGTGGGAAGACGCAGACCAGGTGAGCTTCGTGGTACCGCGGTAGCCCCACAGAAAAGCCTGGGCCAGAGCAGCATAGCCCCCTGGACAGACTGACCTCCACCCGGGGAAAAAAGAGAAACTGAGTACTAAGCAATAAGAACAGTTAAGACATGCTGGAAAGAGGGTGGGGCGCCCTGAGCGCTGAAGACTGGGGGAAGGGAATCCTTCCCGGGACTGTAAATAAACAAGCCAGGCAGGCCGGAGGGGCTCTGGCGGGAGCGGGGCGCGCACCCAGCAACCAGGAGCGGGGAAGGTTGTGAGAGGAGGGAAGACCCACTTCCCATGTGAGCTGTAAACAAACATGGAGGCCGGCAGGAGCAGCAGCACCGCCCAGTAATCAGGAGCAGGAAAGCTTCTGAAAGTGGCAGTGGGAGGAAAACTTCAGAGGAGAGGGTGGCAGACCCACCTCCCACATGAACTGTAAATAAACACACAGGCCCAAGAATGCGAGTGCAGTGTCACCTTTCCCAGTGCTTGGAAAGGGGAAGGCCTGTAGCAGAGGCTCCCGCACAGGAGAACTCTGAGCAAACAAAGCCTGTGGGACCAGGTGAGTGCTAGCTCACCCAGGAGATCTGCATAAATAATGCCGCCAGCTACAGGTTGAGAGCAGTAGGCAGGCAAGACACAGTTGCAGATACCATTCACAGAACTGTCTCCAGATGCTTTTTTTTCTTTTTCTCCCTACCTTTGATGAGAGAACAACCGAATTACACCTGCAAGCCGAAAAACTTACTGAAACTGTATTGCATTTGAACTTGGGACACTTGGTGGGGCTTTTTGTGTGTGTGTGTGTGTGTGTGTGAGTGTGAGAGTGTGTAGTTTTGTTCTACTTTATGCATCCCCTTTGATGAGACAACTACAGAACAACATCTGAGGCACCAACTCCAGGACTGGAGATTGAGACGGACACCCAAATTATTAAGACTGAAACTGCATTGCATATAAACTTGGAAGTTTTTTGGTTTTTTTTTTTTTTAATTTTCTATTTTCCATTTTATTTTAATTCATTTTTATATATAGATATTTCTTTCATTTACTTATTTTTTATTTTTTTATCTTTGATTTTCAATCCTCTCTCTGTCTCTCTAATGTCTGTTCAGCTTACTGTCGATTAGGACACTAACACTCCCTCTTTATACCTTTGAAACTCTCTTGTCTGATACCTTGTTCTGCTTTCTCCCTCTTGTCTGTATATTTGTTTTCTCTTTTCTTTAACTTCTTGCTTTCCATCTCAGCTCACCCTTCCATTCTAAATATTACCATTGTTATTATTACAAGCTAGAAAATACTTAATTACACACAGTACAGGGACAGTAACAACACCAAAGACAATGACAGGAAGACAGAAAAAACAGGGAAACCAGTTTCTCCACAGCAAAAAATTAGTACAGGAACCAGAGGGGAATGAAGAGAACAGAAACTCAGATCCAGACTCCAACAAAATGAAGATAAACTATGCCAAAGGACCCAATGAAGCCCACAAGAATAATTTAAAAGAAGACATACTACAAGTACTGAATGAGAATTTTATAGAGATGATACTGGATAGGGTCAACCAAAATGTACAGGAGACACTCAAGAAATTCCAAGACAATTAAAATAGAGAATTTGAAAAAGCAAAAGAAGAAATAAAGGATACTTACCTGGCAGGGGAGATACCATGATCACGAAGGTGGTTTTCCCAGGGCGAGGCTTATCTATTGCACTCCGGATGTGCTGACCCCTGCGATTTCCCCAAATGTGGGAAACTTGACTGCATAATTTGTGGTAGTGGGGGACTGCGTTCACGCTCTCCCATAAGAAAAAAGAAAAAAAAAAGAAGAAATAAAGGAAACCATAGAAGCACTGTATAAACACCAAAGTGAAAAAGAGAACACAATGAATAAACAGATAAATGAACTCAGCACAAAAATAGACAACATTAAAGAAGAAAACTGCCAGGATATGGAAAACCTCAGAAAAAAGAACGAAACAGAACTGCAAAACAAAACGTAAGGCCAATCCAGCAGAATAGAACAAACAGAAGACAGAATCTCAGAACTTGAAGATGAAATGGTAATTACAGGAAAAACCGAAGAACTATTAATTAAACAACTCAAGACCTGTGAAAAGAAAATGCAAGAACTCACTGACTCCCCAAAAGACCAAACTTGAGAATCATAGGCATCGAAGAAGGAGAAGAGGTGCAAGTGAAGGGAATGCATAATATATTCAACAAAATAATAACGGAAAATTTCCCAAATCTAGAGAAAGATATTCCCATACAAATGCAAGAGGCCTCCAGGACACCAAACAGACCAGATCAAAATAGAACTACTCCACGACATATCATCATTAAAACAACAAGTTCAGAAACTAAGGAAAGAATATTGAAGGCTGTAAGAGAGAAAAAACAAGTAACATACAAAGGTAAACCCATCAAAATCACAGCAGACTTCTCAACAGAAACATTAAAAGCAAGAAGAGCGTGGGGTGAGATCTTCCAGGCACTGAGTGAAAATAACTTCAACCCCAGGATACTCTATCCAGCAAAGCTATCATTCAAAATAGATGGAGCAATAAAAGTCTTCCATGATAAGAAGAAACTAAAACAATATGTGACCACAAAGCCACCATTACAAAAGATTCTGCAAGGGATCCTGCACACAGAAAGTGACACTCAAGTTAACCATGAAAAGGCAGGCAGCACCAAACCACAGGATAAGAAAAAGCACGACAGTAGAGAGTAACATCAAGTTAGGTAAACACAAGCAAACCTTCAAACAACTAAGACAACTAAATGGCAGGAATCACCACATACCTATCAGTACTAACGCTTAATGTTAATGGACTTAATTCACCCATCAAAAGACACCATTTGACAAAATGGATTAAAAAAGAAGATCCAACAATTTGTTGCTTACAGGAGACTCATCTCACAGACAGAAATAAGCATATGCTTAGGATGAAAGGCTGGAAGGAGATTTGCCAAGCCAATGGCCCCCAAAAACAGGCAGGAGTAGCAATACTTATCTCTGACAAAGTAGATTTCAAACCTACATTGATCAAACAAGATAAAGAATTAATGAAACAAAAAGTTGGTTCTTTGAAAAAATAAACAAGATCGATAGACCCCTGGCAAACCTGACTAAAATGAGGAGAGAAAAAACCCAAATTAGTAGAATTAGGAATGCAAAAGGGGAGATAACAACAAACACCATGGAAGTCCAGGAAATCATCAGAGACTACTTTGAGAACCTATATTCAAATAAATTTGAAAATCTAAAAGAAATGGACAGATTTCTAGATACATATGATCATCCAAAACTGAACCAAGAGGAAATTAATCACCTGAATAGACCTATAACACAAAATGAAATTGAAGCAGCAATCAAGAGTCTCCCCAAAAAGAAAAGTCCAGGACCTGAGGGATTCTCTGCTGAATTCTATCAGACCTTTAAAGAAAAACTGATACCTCCTTAAACTGTTCCATGAAATAGAAAGGGAAGGAAAACTGCCAAACACATTTTCTGAAGCCAGTATTACACTTATCCCAAAACCAGGCAAAGACACCTCCAAAAAGGAGAACTATAGGCCAATCTCCTTAATGAACATTGATGCAAAAATCCTCAATAAAATAATGGCAAACCGAATTAAGCAACACATCAAAAAGATTATTCACCACGACCAAGTAGGCTTCATCCCAGGGATGCAGGGGTGGTTCAACATATGAAAATCAATAAATGTAATAAACCACATTAACAGAAGCGAAGACAAAAACCACTTGATCATCTCAATAGATGCAGAAAAAGCCTTTGATAAGATTAACATCATTTCATGATAAAAGCTCTAAGAAAACTAGGAATAGAAGGAAAGTTCCTCAACATTATAAAAGCTATATATGACAAACCTACAGCCAGCATTATACTTAACGGAGAAAAACTGAAACCATTCCCTCTAAAATCAGGAACCAGACAAGGATGCCCACTATCTCCACTCCTATTCAACATAGTACTGGAATTCCTAGCCAGAGCAATTAGGCAAGAAGAAATAATAAAAGGAATACAAATAGGTAAAGAAACTGTCAAAATATCCCTATTTGCAGATGACATGATCCTATACCTTAAAGACCCAAAAAACTCTACTCAGAAGCTTCTAGATATCATCAATAGCTATAGCAAGGTAGCAGGATATAAAATCAACATAGAAAAATCATTAGCATTTCTATACACTAACAATGAGCAAACTGAACAAGAACGTATGAAAACAATTCCATTTACAATAGCCTCAAACAAAATCAAATACCTAGGTGTAAACCTAACAAAAGATGTGAAAGACCTCTACAAGGAAAACTATACACTTCTGAAGAAAGAGATTGAGGAAGACTATAGAAAGTGGAGAGATCTCCCATGCTCATGGATTGGTAGAATCAACATAGTAAAAATGTCGATACTCCCCAAAGTAATCTACATGTTTAATGCAATTCCCATCAAAATCCCAATGACATTCATTAAAGAGATTAAAAAATCTACAGTGAAATTTATATGGAAACACAAGAGGCCACGAATAGCCAAGGCAATACTCAGTCAAAAGAACAATGCAGGAGGTATCACAATACCTGACTTCAAACTATATTACAAAGCAATAACAATAAAAACAGCATGGTACTGGCACAAAAACAGACATGAAGACCAGTGGAACAGAATAGAGGATCCAGATATGAAGCCACACAACTATAACCAACTTATCTTTGACAAAGGAGCTAAAAATATACGATGGAGAAATAGCAGCCTCTTCAACAAAAACTGCTGGGAAAACTGGTTAGCAGTCTGCAAAAAACTGATACTAGATCCATGTATATCACCCTATACCAAGATTAACTCAAAATGGATCAAGTATCTTAATATCAGACCCCAAACTCTAAAGTTGATACAAGAAAGAGTAGGAAATACTCTCGAGTTAGTAGGTATAGGTAAGAACTTTCTCAATGAAACCCCAACAGCACAGCAACTAAGAGATAGCATAGATAAATGGGACCTCATAAAACTAAAAAGCTTCTGTTCATCAAAAGAAATGGTCTCTAAACTGAAGAGAACACCCACAGAGTGGGAGAAAATATTTGCCAGCTACACATCAGACAAAGGACTGATCACCAGAATATATAGGGAACTCAAAATACTAAATTCTCCCAAAACTAATGAACCAATAAAGAAATGGGCAAGTGAACTAAACAGAACTTTCTCAAAAGAAGAAATTCAAATGGCCAGAAAACAAATGAAAAAATGCTCACCATCTCTAGCCATAAAGGAAATGCAAATTAAAGCCACGCTAAGATTCCACCTCACCCCTGTTAGAATAGCCATCATCAGCAACACCACCAACAACAGGTGTTGGCGAGGATGCGGGGAAAAAGGAACCCTCTTACACTGTTGGTGGGAATGTAGACTAGTACAACCACTCTGAAAAAACATTTGGAGGCTACTTAAAAAGCTGGAGATCGATCTACCATTTGATCCAGCAATACCTCTCTTGGGGATATACCCAAAAGACTGTTACTCCAGAGGCACCTGCACATCCATGTTTATTGCGACACTATTCACAATAGCCAAGTTATGGAAACAGCCAAGATGCCCCAGGACTGATGAATGGATCAAGAAAATGTGGTATTTATACACAATGGAATTCTATGCAGCCATGAAGAAGAATGAAATGTTATCATTCGCTGGTAAATGGATGGAATTGGAGAACATCATTCTGAGTGAGGTTAGCCTGGCCCAAAAGACCAAAAATCGTATGTTCTCCTTCATATGTGGACATTAGATCAAGGGCAAACACAACAATGGGACTGGACTTTGAGCACATGACAAAAGCGAGAGCACACAAGGGAGGGGTGAGGATAGGTAAGACACCTAAAAAATTAGCTAGCATTTGTTGCCCTTAACGCAGAGAAACTAAAGCAGATAACTTAAAAGCAACTGCGGCCAATAGGAAAAGGGGACCAGAAACTAGGTTAGATCAAAAAGAATTAACCTAGAAGGTAACACACACGCCCAGGAAATCAATGTGAGTGAACTCTCTGTATAGCTGTCCGTATCTCAACCAGCAAAAACCCTTGTTCCTTCCTGTTATTGCTTATACTCTCTCTTCAACAAAATTAGAAATAAGGGCAAAATAGTTTCTGCTGGGTATTGAGGGGGGGGAGAGGGAGGGGGTGAAGTGGGTGGTAAGGGAGGGGGTGGGGGCAGGGGGGAGAAATGACCCAAGCCTTGTATGCACATATGAATAATAAGAGAAAAAAAATATGTTTAAAATATCAGTTAGTTCTAAATCTTGAATTCTCTTTGTGTTTTTAAATGGCTTGTTTTAAATTTGTATTGGTAGCAGAACTCTCCATATATGACTTTAATTCTTTAAATTCTTTAAAATTTTTGATACTTGTTTCATGGCCCAGTCTGTGACCTCGCCACTACATGGTCAGTGGACTCTTCAGATGTCCGTGCTCCACCATTGCTTGTGTTGCTTCAAGAGGTCAGCCAGGCCAGTTGTGTGGCAGTGCTCTTCCCGTTCGATGCTACTGAAATTGTGTCTGATTTGTCAGTTGCTAAAAGAAATGTGTTGAAATTTCAATCTATATTTGTAAAAGGCTCTATTACTGTTTTCAATTTTGTTATTTTTGTTTTATATATTTTGCCATATAATTAGGTTCAAACACAGTTTTTACATGTTAAGTCTTCTAAGTGAAGTGGCACATTTATTATAAAATATCTAATATCTCTGTTTATCACAGGTAAGTTGTTTGTTATCAATTCTACTTTATGTAGTGCTAATATAACTGTGAGACATATCGTTCTGTTAAAGCATGCTTCTTTTCAACAGCATATTGATAATCTTCTGGTTGTATTCTGAATGATGAGGTCTGCTTGCTATTGGACTCTTGAATATAGTTTTTAAGTTATATTTACATTAGTCAATACTACAACTTGCTTTTTATTTTATTTATGTCACAGTTAAAATCATTTTTTCTCTATATGCATGACTGCTTTCAGATAGAGGGCTCTTTGTTATCAAATTTTAATTTTCTACTAGTTTGCTTTGCATTAAATTTTGGGGGGATTTTTTTTTGGTAAATTTTCTTTTCATTCTTTTTTTTCTTATTTTCTTTGCTTTCTTCCTTTCTTTCTTTCTTTACTTCCTTGTTTAATTCCCTTCCTCCCTCTCTTCTTCATTCCTTCCTTCTTCCATTCTTTTTTATTTCTCCTTTCCTTTCTTCTTTGATCCTTCCTTTCTTCCCTCATTGATGTCTTTCCCTATCCTTCCTTCCTTCCTTTTCCTTCCTTTCTTTTTTTCTTTATTTCTTCCTTCCTTTCTTTCAGGGAGGAAATCAGTCTGAACTCACTATGTAGTCCACATTGGCCTTGATCTTGCAATCCTTCTGCCTCAGTCTGCAGTGCTGGGATTAGAGATATGTGCCACCATGTTTGCCTGTGTTCTAATTTTTTATTTATTGCTCTTGATTTAGAATATGACTCATTAAATTATTGCAATCTACTTTCATATAATGTTATGCCAAGCACCTTTCAACAGTATGACTCCATTTTTATCTCATTCTGTTTATATAGATACAGATATGAACATACACACACTTATATACACTCTACTTATAATTATACTTTTACTTCTAATTGTAGCCACAAGAAGCATTTTTACTGTAGAAGAAATCTGTAGTTTCATAGTAACTATAGAAGATGAATGACTCTAGGGTTACAGAGCTCTGTTTTTTCTTCCCTTATTATTGCTGTATGGTCAAAGTACCAGAAGCATTGGTATTACCTGGGGGACTGTTTTAAATTCAGCATCTCATTCTCACCCACACATAATGTATAAAAAGCCATAGTTCAATGACATTCCATTGTAATTTGTAGACCTTTTAAGAATTTACAAATATAACTTAAAAAGTTTGCCCAGCAATTTTGTGAAAAAGCTAATTATAAGTGTGAACTAGCCGAATGAGTTCTTTGGTGCTATCAAAGTCATGATGTTTTGGAGAAAAGTGGTATAGTTTGTTTAGGGATTTATTATTCTTTCATGTTAAAGGTAAACTCTTTTTTCTTTAATTTTATCAGTGGTTCCAATCAGAAAATATTTATTCTGTGAGATGTCTGTTCAGTTATGTACATTTATGTGTTCATTCCTTGAAGAATATTTATTAAGCTTAGACAGCAGTGTTTTATAGTTTCTATTTCTAGTCTTTCTTCTTGGTTAGGTGAGGCCTAAGTATTTGCTCTTCTGATGCTATTGTGAATGGAGTTGTTTTCTTATTTTTCTTTCTATTTTATTCACTGTAAACGCATAGAATTCAAGTGATTTTTGGATGCCAAGTTTGTGTCATGCAATTTCACCAAGTTTTTTTATGGTTATGAGTGTGTTTTTATATCATCTTGAGGGTTTTCCACATTTAAGATACCGTCAACTAAGACTAGAGAATACAGTCCATTTTGAAAGCCCTTGGTGTCTGTGTCTGGCCTTATCATTCTGTCTAGGGTTTCCAATAGTGTATTGATAAAGGTGAAGAATTTAGCACACCTGTCTTGATATGAGAGAGAAAGCTTCTGCTCTTTCACCCTTCAATATGGTGTTTACAGTGTGTTTTTAATGATATCTTTTAATGAGTTAGTATCTTTCTATTTCTAGTCTGTTTAATGCTTTTATTGTGAAATAATGTTCAATATTGGCATAGAAGAATTCTGTATCAGTTGTTTAAAGTTTCCCTTCATACTATTAATATGATGTATTCGATTATTTTCATGTAGCAGATCATCCTTGTATTCTAGGAATAAATTTCACTAGGTCATGATGCAAAATCCTTGAAATGGACCTCTGGGTACAGTTTGCTAGCATTTCATTGAGGATTTTCATCATTGTTCACCAGGGATTTTGCTCTGCAGCTTTCATGTCTTTGTCTGGTTCTGATAACAGGGAAATGTTAGTATGCGTTAGGTGGCTTACTTTAATTTTTTGGAAGAGTTTGAGAAAGCATGGTGCCAGTTTTCTAAATGCTTTGTAAGATTCACAAGTGAAGCCATGTGGTCCAGGGCTTTTACTGATTGGGGAGTTTTTGATTATTGATTTAATCTCTTTATTGATTGTGTCTGTGAACTACATTTCTTCATGACTTCTGTGTTTCAGTGAGATTATTTTGTCTAGGTTAGTGCTGGGATAGGAATGGCAATGGCTGTGTCCCTCCCAAGATTCACGTTGAAAGGGAGTCTCTAAGGCACTGGCATTAAAACTTGGGAGCTCTGCCTTCACTGATAAGATAGTCCCTTATTTAATATCTGTGGGAAACTAAATATCACCTTTTTCCCTTCATGTTTTCTGGCAGGTGAGAATACATCAGTCAGCTTGTTACAACAATGAACTTGCCTGAATCTTGATCCTCCAAGCCTGCAGACTGTGAGAACTATTGATTGTTATCAACTCTGTGATGTTTGTTTATAGCAGCACAGATGGTCTAAGAGAGTTAACCGATTTCCTGGTATACAACCGCTCAGACACTGTCTCCTTCCTACTTCTGTAGAATTGGTAGTAATGTCTCTGTTTGCTGATTTTAGGTACATGTGTCTTGTCTCCTTAATCTTAGTCAGTCAACCTAAGTGTTTGTTAATTTTTTTGATCTTTTTGAAGAATGAACTTTTGGTTTTGTTGATTTTTCTCTATTTTTAATGTCTGTTTTATTTATGCAAGCTTAAATTTTATTATTTCATTCTTACTAATAGTTTCAGATTTAGCATTTTTCAATAGCTGTTTAAGATGTACAATTAGGTTGTTAATTTGGGGTCTCTTCTTTATTACCATGTTTATAGTAATCAATTTCCTTCTCAGGAAATCTTTCAGTGCATCTCATGTGATTTATTTTGTTTTTACTTGCATGAGAATGTTTTTCACTTCCCCTTATTACTAAATCTTTGACCTATTAAGTGTTGAATGTAATTTCTGTATATTTGAGAGTTGTTTATTTTTTCTCTATTGATTTCCACTTTTGCTTATTTCCAAACACTAATTTTTATTCTCTCTCTCCCCCAACCTTTTCCCAGAAATTTTAGAATTTTCCTATTCTTCTTAAAAGCACTTTGAAAAATTTTGAAGATGTTTTTATTCTGTGTGCCTGTGTCTTCAAAAACTCTTCATTATTACTAATGTAGGAGCTACCTCCTACATTATTTTCTGATATCCTTTCAGGCTATCCTTTCTTTATGAACTATTAGGAAATGAAAGTTAAAGTTTCCTTGCCTCAAATGCCTGGTAATTTTTGGTTGTCTGTTAATACATGTTTGTGAAGGTTGCCCTTTTATTTTATGGCAGCCAAATGATTGAAGAAATTGAGAATTTATTATAGAAGAATAGACTTCTCTTTGCCTCTTGGAGTAAATAACTTGGTAAGAGCTTAGCTACCATGATAACAGTACATTTTCTAGCAATTTATGAAGGGGAACAGCTGTGGGGGATTCAGCGAACGAGGTTGGAGAAGAAACAGTGAGGCTAAAAAATTCAATGTGGTATCTCAGTAATGAGGAGTGAGGTAGAAGGCAGACCGAAAATGCTGTTGGGAAGAAAGATGTATTGCAGAAAAAAAACGTGAAGAAAAATTCATCAAATTAGTTGACGGTCTTTGAGTCTTGTGGGTTGAGAGAAGAGAGAGACATAGGGACGTTGTAGGGACCCTGCTTCGCCAGAGAGGTCACAGTTTAGATTTAGATCTTGTCTTACCCTGAGCACTAGAACTTGGTTCTTAAGGGGTAGAACATGGCTATTTCTTCCCTCATGACTGCTAACTCTACTTACCATGTCTTTGCTACCTTGTCAGGGTTTCAACAAGTTTTTCTCTTCAAAAAGCATTGAACATTCTTTTCAACTCTTAGCTTCCCTGCTAGATTTTCCTTCTATTTTTTATGGACTCTTGTCTCCACTGCTTGTGAGGGATCTGTAGCAGCATTTATGGAAATTTTCTGCATTTCTATTTGTCCCGAATTTTCCCCTTTAATTCTAGCAACTTTGCCATCACCAAAGTCTGATCTCTTCTCTTTCAGCAAGTAGATTCATACATTTTATTTGGATTACCTTTTTTTTTGTGCTGAGCTTTGGAGGAAATGACGAGGTTAAAAAAAAAAGTAGATGTGTACTTGGAGCTCATCCCTTATACTGTTCTCTTTTGTTGTCATGGCCCTCAAGTTCTGCATGCCTTGATTTTTTCCCCAGTGTCTTCATTGTTTTATACATTTTTATTACATGTATTTCCCCAATTATCTCCATCCTTTTGTTCACAAATTAATCTGACATATGCCACTTACTTGAATATACTTATTTATTCAGGCATATTTTATATTTTTTATAATTTGTGATCACATTCTAATATTCAGTCCTATGTGTTATATATTTACACAAATAATGCTTTAGAGAATTTATATGGTTATTCCTTAATAATTCTCTATTGGAGTGTTTGATGTGCATAGGTTTTTCTGCATGTATTCCATTTGGATAAATAACCAAAAGCCATTAAACTCTCCAAACATTTGACACTTTCATTTGTAATGGGAAAATGCCCAAAATAAATACTACAGTATGCAAATATTGTCTGTTTTCTGAGTATTATCTTTGTTGATTCTTCACCAATCGGATTGGCAATAACAATATTTTAACTTGGAATTACATTGTTATTAGTTGTGTTTAAACAGATTTTCAAATATTTAAAGTTCTCCCTCTTTTAAGTATAATTGTTAATTGTGTATGATATTATCAAATGAGTGGGAAGTAAATGCATATAAATATAGCACATCTAAGCCCACCTTGATCTGTCTGTGTGCAGACACACACACTGTGCAAAGCATTCCTTACGTGATAGATTGCACAGAGTCAGAGCCTCGGACTCTCAGGGCTGCTTCGCTGCCAGTTTCCACTGCTCAGTTCTGTCATCCTTGTTTTCAGATTTTCACGATCCATGGAGACACTTTGACTCAAGTGACTTCCCCATCAGTTCCTGCTGTTACTCTTCAGTGCAGGAAATCTTAATCAGTTTCTCAATCTTCTTCCATACCCTAAACCTGAAATTTACCATAAACATTCCTTATCATTGCATGTCTACTGGTCACAGAGAAGTGTTGATACACAATTTCTTTATAATTATAAAACAGGCTGCCAAGCACAGAGCATATATTTTTGGCATTTACATATTTGGCATCTGCCCCAACTGACTTTCATAATTTAATTTGCTATGTCACTAAACTTTACATCTTGTTATACTACAGTTTGTGAAGTATAATCACCTATTTGCATTTTAAAAATGCAAAATAAGTATCAGAAAGCAGGAAAAACACAATTCCCTTAAATTCATCTCCAAATTATATTTGATTATAAAACCTAATATGAAAGAATTTGATTTGTGAATGTATTTTTTTTCAATGACTAGCAATATTTATACTTTGTTACATTGCAATAATATGCTTAACCACTAGGTCTCATGTTGCATTGTATATGAGCACAAACACCTTGTGAAAATTTAAAATTTAGAATTCTGACATAAATTTGGTCTCAAAGATTTCTGAAACAATAACACTGGTCAGTATTAACTATTCCCCTATCAAAGTGATAGTTCTACCATTTATGTTCAAGAAAATTTGAGTAAATTATTTAACTTTTACATGACTAAACACATCATTGGAGAAATTAGCATGACAATTGCTCTTACTTCCCAGGGTAATGAGAAAGACAAACTATATTCATAGACATTAGACAGATGGAACAGAAGATGTTTAAATCAGATTTTTAATAATCTTAGCTATTTTGTCTCCATTTCTTAAAGTTCATCTTATAAACAAAAACTGTTCTACTGAGGATTTATAATTCTTCCCTACTCATGTGTTCTAAGCTATATCATTACACTTTCATACATGATTTCACTTGAATGCCAATATAAAATAAAAATTCTCATCACTAGAAAATTTTATAATTTACAAATGATCATGTGAACAATTTTACAGTGGATTAAGATATGATGGCAAGGACTACATGATGATACTGATATTAATAAAATCAATATTAATATTAATGTTGATAAATTTGTGAGGATGTGGAATATTCCATCTTCAAAATCAATTAACTTGATGTTTACTGAGCTCCACTTAAATTGTTATTGTATAAACAAAAGAGTGCTAATGTTTTATATATGTACATATATACACATATACATATGAGTATATATATATATATATGTATTACAGAGAGAGGGAGAGAGAGATGAATTTGTTGTATATCAGAGACTTCCTCTGTGGCCGCTGAACACAATAATAAATTTTGGTTACTGGAGATGCCATATATAAAAGCCCACAGGGGAAATCCTCATATTAATTCATGAATCAATAAGGTTGACGAGGATGTCAAAATATGAAAGTAAAAAATTATTTCCTGTTGCCCCAGGGAATGGTTAACCTTCATTGATAGAATTTTACAAGAGCCAAATAATAACTAAGTGGAAAAAAATTGTTAATACTCTCAATTATTTTAAGGATTAGCAGGATACACTTATCAGAAAACAATATGCCTTAGGAAGAGATTGGGTGTTTCAGACAAAGATTCTGAAGGTTATTCAAGTGACTAGTCACATAACGAAAGAGAAAGCTACTGGATAAATCAAAAAAGAACCAAAAACAGAACAACTGGTTCTAATTGTAGTCACACTGCTTTGCAAGGAATCACTTGAAAGAACAGAAGAGAGGAAAGAGAAAATGGCTTTGGGTCCTCTTTGGACTAAATTCAAACATTGACTTTTCCTAAATGCAGAGTTCCTTCTGAAGGAGTTATTGTTCCTTTGCATGTTAAAACCACAAACAACTACCTGAATTGAGGGCTGTTGAAGAAGTTGTCACATAAAATTTGCATGTTTATACAGCAGCGTTATATCCAGCCTGTTGGTAATGCCTGAAATGCCAGCATTTGAGAGGCTGAGGAAAGATGACTGCGAGCTTGAGGCCACCTTGTGCTACATAGTGAGATCTTGTCTCCAAATAAGAACAACAAAAATGGAGGCACTTGCTAGTTGAAGTAAGTGTAAGGAGATTTTCAGATACATGCTTGGGCTATTGGCATATGGAATTTGCAGAGTCCAATGTAAAAAGAAATTTCAGAGTATTGGATCAAATTGGTTATGATTTTACAACAGTTCTAGCAGAGTATTAACTAAGAGAGAATGTGCTCTGCTATTAAACATCATCTCAGAGTGCAGTTGAAAACGACTTTCACTGTGTTGCCCAACACAAAAGCCACATGCGCACCAGCTCTCTGAGCTGGCACTGCTAACATTTGAACTCATGACCTCATGCTTCCTAGGCAGGCACCCTGCCACTTGAGCAATACCACTAGCTCTTTTTGGTTTAGTGTAGTTTATTAATGAGGTCTCATTTTTTGCTTATGGTGTCCTGGACTATGATCCTCCTATTTATGCATCCTGTGCAGCTGGGATGACAGGCATAAAACCACCATGCTCAACTTATTGGTTGAGATGGGGATTTCACTAACTTTTCCCCAGGTTGGCTTGGAACCATGATCCTCCAACTCTCCACCTTCTGTGTAACTGGGATTACAGACATGAACCTCTGCCCCCAGGCTGGAAGTTCACATTTTGAACCAAGTTCTACAATTGACAGGGAAGTTGTTGAGATTCAATGTATACCAAATCTCAGTGGACACAAAATCCAGAGGTCTTTACTTTGCAAAACGATCAGTAAGAATACCATTATCTACCATACCTCCACTCTTGAGCTGAGTAAATTAATCAGAAAAAACTCAATTTTGTTGACTTGGACTACAGGTGTTAGAAATATATGGCATTTTTCTGTCAGATAATTGAGATACGTAATTTCTTGTGGCCCTGAACAAATGAAGAAGTCTACAAGGAGAGAGTGAAGAAAGAAAATTCAGTGAAGTATGGGTATGAAGAAAACAGTGAATAAAGAAGGAAATGGAAATGCTTGGAGATACTAATTTAAAGAAGCAGGTGAAGATCTAGGAGAAGCCTTGTCTGGATTTTTGAATTAATTTTCACACAGGACTTAGGTTTCCAATCACTTATTGTCTCAGGCAGGCACAGCAGCCCAACTCCAAATTTAGAGAAGACAGGTGCCTACTCAGTAAGAATAATGGCTTCTGTATCATTAAGTCTGATGTGATATGATTATCAGGGATCCAGAATGTAGTTGAGGTATTTGATACAAAAAAGCACTTTTAGAACTGGAGTCTGATGTGACCTGAAAACGGTTACAGCAGTCTTCACATTATAAGTTTAGCATTCTCTGCGGGAATATACTGGAGCATAGTAAGGGACACATCTCTTAAACTCCTGTCACACTGGTGCTTGACATGGAAGATAAGATATTTTCAATGATGGTACAACCTGGTATTTCCCAAAGAATATTTTTGACCCTTCCCATTTTGCATCTTCAAGGAGAGTTTTCTCTTGTAAACTTAATTATCAAGGACTGGCTAACCAATGCAAGCTATATGAGCTCTGGTAATAAGGACATTTTTAAAAGTTTTATAAGTATTTTGAGGAAATTTATGCCATCATTGTGTCCATTCCATTATCATCATTATCAAAGTAAATTTTGAGAAGTTTTAATTGCTAAATAATGACACTGGTATTAACGATTGACAACCACAGAAATATGAATAATAGTAAACTTTCAGAGGTAGGTAATCCTGTTTTCTTCTTCCCCTGGCAGTATACTACACTAATCTAACTTAATTGTATTTGTCATGGTGTTAACATAAAAGTCATCATGTTCAGTTGTTATAATATGAAATAATGCGTGTTTTAAGACTTATGAAAGTATTTTTATTCCTTTTCAGAGATTGTAGTCTTATTTAGAATTGATTTAGCTTCAAAAAATTTATTTGTAATAATTCTTTTTTAAACTTTTTTCATGTTGCTATTAATATAGAAGATAAAAAGGAAAATAATACAAGTAAGTCTTTTTTTCTGTTATAAGTTTCTTCTTAAAGAATAAAGTAAATAAATTTATGGAGAAAAAGTTTAACTTTTGGCTCTCCCTATTAAATTTCTAATTATTCATAGTATCAATTATTAAAAATTGCCATGATTCCAAAGCAAAGTGTAATTGCACTTTATGAATTCCTCCTTTCATGTATGTAGAGGTAAAGGAAATGGATCTACCCTTATGTCACACCCACACCTATTCAGGACCATCATGTATATATTACATATGAATATATAAGTATATAGTTTTACTTCTGTATAAATTCTAAGCCCATCTAATATTCTGTTTCTACTTCATTATTTCTAGTAGAAATAATAGTTGTTATCTTAAAATCCAAAAACAAATTACGTCTGGAAGCTTTGACTACAAGGACAGATGGCAGGAATTCTAGGGCAAAGTGTACATATAATTCAGATCCAGTAGGGTACAAATTAGGGAATGCATAGGGTTAAAAGTAGATATGAACTGAAAGATCTAAAAATAATAGGACATTTTAATATTAGAAGTGACACAACAGCTAAATATCAGTCAATCTACATTCATTGATCATCCACACCACCTCATATGGGTACGAAGCTTAGAGAAAGGCTCAAGATTCATTCATAGGAACACAGTTACAAGTGTTCACAACTTACACAACCATCTAAGGTACTTAAGGTGATCTTCAATATGTCAATAATCTGTGATAAACAAGTTATTGAATCTTCAAGTATCTTTTGGTATATTTGCTAGTATTTGTTTGGAGATGTTAACCATATTGAAAAAAATTGAAGAGCATTTTACAGCTAATAGAGGCTGTCTTCTTCATGGGAAAATTTTCACTTTGCATAAGTGAGATTTTAAAATTTTTGTTTTGCAAATCTGGCCAAAGCGAGGACCACTCATACATGGAAGAGATGAAGTACATAACCAACCAATTTGAATTAATTGATGTTAACACATTAATTAACACCCCCCCAAACCACAGCACATACATTCAAGTATACACAAAGCGTTTACCAATATAAGCAAAACTCAAGGACATAGAATGATTATGTTTTTGGCAATACTGGCGTTTGAACTCAGTGCCTTGCACTAGCTAGGCAAGTGCTCTGTCACTGAAGCCATGTCTCTAGCAATTTTTGCCTTAGTTTATTTTTCAAATAGATTCTCACTTTTGCCTATAGCCAATCTCAGACCCAGTTCCTCTGACCTTTGACTTTCATGTTACTAGGATTACATGTGTAGTTCACCATGCATACTTTGTTTTTCGAGGTAGGTTCTTGCTAATGTTTTTATCCAGGCAAAACGGGTCTGACTTTAAAATGTGATCCATCCATCTCTGCCTCCTATGTAACTGATCATATGTGTGCCACCATGCCTGGCCCAAAATAATTCTTGATAAAGTTAAAAAGATTTAAGTCACACTTGTATGTTCTCCGACCATGATGGCATTAAATTAAAAATTCATGTCACAAATGTCTTTTTAAAAAATTTCAACATCAGAAAAGTCAATAGCATCCTCTAAATAGCCTAGAGGCCAAAATTGAAATTAAGGCAGAAATTAGATATATTTTAGGGTTGTGAAGGTATTAGAAAGCTCTTAGGTTCCTCTTGGAATTCAAACACTACTTTGGAAAACATTTTGAAAGTTTTCCCAATAGGTACACCTATATCTACCATGAAATCCAGGTGTTTCACCCAAGGTCAAAAACACACTTGCACATGCTAAGACTTGCACACAAATACTTATAGAAGTTCTATTTGTAGTGATGCCAAACTAGAAACAATTCATATATCCATCAGCTAGTGGTATCATCAATACCAAAAAATGAACAATTAACAAAGAAAGCATAGTCTGAATCTCTAGATAAGGAACTGAAACAGCAGTATAGATGAGCATAGGCCAGAAGAAGATGGTAGACTAATGGTGTCCATCCATCCCTATTGTCCCCAGGAAAGTGACTGGGAGCAGCTGACAACCAGCAACTCTTGGAGGTGGGTGATAATGGAAAGGTACAGTGGTTTCAGTATTAAATTGATACACGTATTAAAAAAAGGATGTTGGACAGCTTTAGTGGTTGGAACAGAGGGAGAGAAACACCAGTTTAGCCTGAGCCAAGGGCCAGTATTGAGTGTGGAGTGCAGAAGTCTAAGACTGAGGCGAAAGGAAGAAAGAGCAAAAGTGGTTTCACTGAATCATGGTCTGAGGCTGGCAGGGTGAAGTTAGCACAAGACTAATGGAACAACAAACTGAAAGTCAAAAAGACAGAGGTGAGTGCTTGCCTAGAGGATGGAGGTCCTGAGCTCTGGGCAAGCATTGTGTGTCAGGGAGTGTAGCTGAAAGAAAGAAGAAAGATGGAGAGACTCAGAAAATACAGGTGACACTGGACTCAATACTGATCAGACTGACAGGATAGCTATACAGGGGTCCTGGAATCCTTAGAGTGCATAGGTACTGGCAAAGGTCTCTCTTCCTCCTAGAAGTCGGCCACAATGCATTAGTGAGAAGCCATTGTGTAAAGATCGTAAGGCAGTCTGTTAGGTAACAGAAGTCCCTATATCATCTGGTTTGTAAGAACCCACAGCAAGGGCTGTGTGCTGCCTGGGAGAGCAGGTCTATCTACAGCAAAGTCAGAGCCAGAGAGGCCGAGAGTTGCAAATGGAGGGACACCAGTGGGACTCAATTCCATCTGAGCAGAGAACCAGGAGGAGGAGATCCAGGGGACAGAGCCATGGAGCATTCTGGGGTCACTTTGTAGTTCAGTCCTGAGAAGAAACTAACATGTGCTCTACTGACAAACACACCCTCTGACTGCTGGGGAAAAACACAAAGGGAAACAAAGGAAGCCAAATTAGCAATGCCCAGTTGTGTACTACTTAGTTAGCCAGAGAAAGAAAAGCCAGGCAGCATGATGGAGAATTTCTTCTAAGGCACACAGGAATGGCATCACTAGGTGAATGGAAACCTAGCCTTGTTTTTATTAGAAAATTTTCTGGAATCCTATACTTGGCTATTTTGATTGCTATCGCTCTATCCAATCAAGCCTATGTTTTACCTGTCATGCCCTACTTTAAAATGTGGTATGGCCACTTACATTTTTCCACTTATGTATTTCACACAACCCTTTCTTCACAGAATTCTCTTATCATTTTCTCTTTTTTGGTGACACTGCAAATCTTAGTCTACGAGCAAAGCACAAAGAATACATTTCTGGTTGAGAGACTGATTCAACTGCACTTTCTAACTACAGCTATCATAGGGAACAGTGTCAGACCACTGGTCCAGTGTAAGGTTGCTTTTCAAAAACCTTATGTTGAAGGAAATGCTGATCAAAACAAGGAAAAAGGAATGAAAAAAATTGTTGACCTTATTCTAGTAATATAACTCATCCTCATACAAATATTTAAGCAAATATTGATAGTTTAAAGTATGTTCATTGCCTCTACTTCATTTCTTCAATTTCTTGTAGTAAACATTTCAAGTGCAATAATCATATATATCCTAGTAACATTTAAATAGTCAATGCAGATATAGGCTATTATATTAATTTGTCAAATTATAAAAATCTTAAGGAAAAGAATTCCATGCTATACTTAATTATTACCCAATGCAAAATTATTTTAAGATGAGGTTCAGTTTAAATGTTTCTACAAAAATCCGTTACCATAAATATCTAACTATCTCCTTGAAGGAATCCAAAATATAATTCAAATAACAAATGTAGGTAACTGTGGAGATATTTTCTTGAAAATAAATTGTTAGTTCTTGTTATCCATATCAATGACGTCTCACAAAATGGTATCTATTTACACTTCTGACAATTTAGATAAAAATTGATCTAAAGAAAGCATATGTGTAAAAGCTAGACTTAGTTATAAATTGCATGATCATTTACCTATTATGTGGGATAAATTCACAATGAAATTTAAGGAATTCTACCCTTCCTGTGAGTTCAATGAGAAATAAAATTCTTCCTGGAGTATCAGTCTTTGGGCACAGAAAAGTGCACACGATTCCTGGAATGGAGTAACTTTTCTTTTCATCCCGAACAAGTAAACTACAAAGAAAATTCCTGGTTTTGAGCTTTGTTAAACATGCCTTCAAAAACTGGATACACAGTTTTAAAAATAACTCTTAAGTCATAACTAGCTTTCTTTGGAAATAACATTTAAAATCAATTTGCTCTAAAATTTTAGCCTCATAAAACAGTTAAGCCATCACAACCCTTCTATTGAGTTGAAAATTAGTTTACCCATTGGCCGGGCAAGGTGGTGAAAAGGAGGAATTTTATAACTGCAGATTGGACTCTGAACACAGAGCAGCTTGAAAGCAGATAAACCCCTCTGGAGAACTCTCAATCTTTTGTTAAATTCATATGTTTGTGCAGGAGGCAATTCAGTGATCAAAGGGATAAAATAAAATTTTAAATGTTCATTATAAAAGCAGAAAGAATTCACAAGACTAGTAGATTTCTCCTAAATACCTAAAAATTCATTAGCTCTAAATAGTTGGGTATTTTCTAGGGGAGAGCTGGAGTTTGGAACCCATACAAGCATAACAACCAAGTTACTGAATGTTTTTAGATAGAACATTAATGTCCTCACTCGTGCAATGAAAACTATAGGTGTGTGGATCGTAAGTGGTATAGATTCATGCTATTTATTTTTCTGAAATTAATTAAATAGGGTTTGATTACTCACAGTGATGGTCCATCAAATGGCTAAATAAGGAAAGCTTTTCTAAGTAATCAATCATACATGCACATGTATGGAGTGAAAATGAAAGGTGTTTCTTTTTCAGCATTCCAGCCAATTATACATGGAATCATTTGCCTGATTAACACAGGCTTTAAGAACCAGCTAGTTTCCTTCCCGACCTCCCAAATTCCATCTCTCATTTTACCTATTTTAACACTACCAGAAACTCTCTTTCTTTACTTCAGTTTTCATGAAAAACATTGACTACAAATATCATCCTCTCCACATGTTAAAATTAAAATAGCTAAATCTAGTGGCTTAGCCTGTTTTTTTTTTTTAACTGAAGCAGAATGGGGCTTCAAAAGTGTAACTAGTATTGCTAAATGTCACCCAATTTCAGAGGATCTCTGAACAGTTGCCTCCTGACATGAAATTCATATTGGGCCACAGAGATTTAAAAGCACAAAATTGCATGCAAAAACTAAAAGGAAAGTATTTATATTTCTGTTTTTTGGTAATGAAAGAGCAAATGGTTTATGGAGTGCTCTGGAAATGTGAAAATGTTGTGCTATCTAATAGTTTAACAAGAATAAAAAGGAAAGGAGGTATCAATGTGGGAACTGATTTCCAATAAAGAACTTCTAGTTAACCATTTGTGTTTCACAATTGTTCATAATGGTGATGTGCAGAATAAATAAGAGACAAGCTAAATATTGTGTCATAGAATTCCCCTTAAAAGAGTTTCCTTGAAGAAGCTGACTCCATAGTGAGCCTTAATTTACCAGCTTGCACAGTATGTCACCTGCTGTTTTCTATATAGTCCCCTAAACAGCCAAACACAGCCTCCCTTAAGTGGTTCTTTTTTAGATTTATAGGAGATTGTGGGTATAAAAGAAAAGTTTGACCAACAGAAACTGCCTGGTAAACAGGATGAGAAATCTTTTCAATATATTCTTCCCCCACTCTATTTTTTCAGATTCCATATGCGTGTGGGATAATGAGGAATTTGTTTCTCTGTGCCTGATGTGTATCAAATAGCAGGATGTACTGTATGTTCATCTACATTATCATAAATTGCAGAATTCCCTTTTTTATCATGGTTGATAGTATTTCATTGTTTATACAAACCACATTTGCTTTATCTTCTTATCGATCACTGGCTACCTGTTGATTCCATGTCTTGGCAATCCTGAATAATTAATTCTAATGAACATGGAAGTGCAGGTATCCCTTCAAAATATTTATTTCAATTTCTTTGGATATGTACTGTGAAGTGGAGTTACTAATTATAGAATACTACTATTTTTAGTTTTGGGGAGGAATTACCATAGCAATTTCTCCATGATGGGTGTACAACTTTATAATCCCTCTAACAGAATGAAATAGTTTCCTTTTCTCTACATTCCATCTTTGTAATAATGGCCATTCTAACACGTGTGAGGGGTGTATTTCATTGTGGTTTCTATGAATATTTCTGTGATGATTAGTTCTTTAGACTATTTTTCATATACTTGCTGGCTATTTATGTCTTCTTTTTACAGGACTTTAAGAATGTTTGTTGAAATCAGTTGAGTTGTTTAATTACTATTCAGTTGTTTTGAGTTTCTTGGGTATTTTGAATGCATGATTTTCAAATATCTTCTGCCATTGTGTAGTATGTCTCTAACAGTCTGTCGATTATTTCTTTGGCTGTATTGAGCTGTATTGTTTGATGTAATCCTACTTGCCAACTTTCATTTTTACTTTTGGGATCCTACCCAAAACAAATCATGTTAGGTCAAAGCTCATAGCAACTTTTCCCTATGAAATGATATAAGATATTTATTTTTGTATTTGAGGTAAGGGTCTAGTTTCATTCTTCTGTATGTGATATCCTGTTGCTACAAGAATGTTTATTAAAGAAACATCTGTACTTTCTTCATTGTCAAGTATCAATTGACCATTAATTCAGTGATCTTTTCTGAGCTCTCTATCCTGTTCTATTCATCTATATGTCTACTTTTATGCTTATATCTTGCAATTTTGATTATAATTGCATTGAAGTACTATAGTGTGAGGCAGTAAGCTTTGCTGTTTTTGTTAGCGATTGCTTTGGCTCTCCAGTCTTTCATTGCTCCATATGGATTTTAAGGATACTTTTTCTATTTCCGTGAATAATGCCATCAGAAATTTCACAGGTGTAGCATTGAATATATAGACCATTTCTCTTAGGATGGACATGTTACCAATATTAATTCTTCCAGTCCATGAACACGGGATACCTTTCCATTGATTTGTAGCTTCTTCATTTTTTTTAAAGTATTTTACAGTTTTCATTGCACAGGCCATTCATCTCCTTGCCTAAGTTTACCCTAAGTATTTCTTTTTCTTATTTTTAGCTATTGTAAAGGGGATTTTTTCTTTTTTTTATTATTATTCATATGTGCATACAAGGCTTGGGTCATTTCTCCCCCCTGCCCCCATCCCCTCCCTTACCACCCATTCCACCCCCTCCCTATCCCCCTGACCCCCTCAATACTCAACAGAAACTATTTTGCCCTTATTTCTAATTTTGTTGTAGAGAGAGTATAAGCCATAATAGGAAGGAACAAGGGATTTTGCTGGTTGAGATAAGGATAGCTATACAGGGCATTGACTCACATTGATTTCCTATGCATGTGTGTTACCTTCTAGGTTAATTCTTTTTGATCTCACGTTTTCTCTAGTTCCTGGTCCCCTTTTCCTATTGGCCTCAGTGCTTTTAAGGTGATTTTTTTCTTGATTTCAATTTTCAGATAGTCTGTTGTTAGTATAGAAATACTACTGATTTTTGTAGTTGATTTTATATTCTGTAACTTTCCTGAACCCATTTGTCCATTTTAATGTACACATACACACATACACATGCACACACACACACACACACACATGTTCTGAAAACAGGGACAATTTAACTACTTTACCTAGTTGTTCCCTTTTATTTCTTTCCCGTGTTTTTAATTGGCCTTACAATACTATGCTTTAGACTTACAGTATTGTGTTATCTGAAGTTATATAGCTAGTTGAAATTATAATTGGTTTTAATTTTTACTTCAGTCACAGGCAATGCCCCTTACTATCTGTATTATCTCAGAAGAAGTGATTCTTTTTAGTGACTCTTTCAAATGTTGAAAATAGCATAAATTACTTACCTTTCAGGAACATTAAGAGTAGAAAACCTAGGGTATGAAATAACTGACAAATTCAAGGCACTGAAAATGGCAGCCATGCTTTCCTAGTATTTATTTGCAAATACAAGGAGTAGAACGTGAAGTGGGATGAGTGAGGCATGGCTCAAGGTTGTTTTATAAACCCACAGCAGTAGTTGACATTTATTAAGTTCTTACCATGGACCAGTTTCTATGTTAGAATTATAAATCTACTGCTTCATTTCATCTGACAATAACTGAATAGGTAGATGATACTATTAAACCAACTTTGTACAGGAGGAAACTGTTTTGAAACAGTTAAGTAACTTGTAATGTTTCCAGACTTTGTAGTCACTGGAGAGAGAAAAGAATGAGAGGCGACTTCCGGAGAGGGTCAGGTAAGTTTTGCTATTGCAATGCCTTCACAGACCCTGGGAATCACTGATGCACAACCTTTACCACCCTCCGTGTCTCCAGATCAAGTAGCTTAGCTGGCTTCCTCACTACTCACTACTCACTGTTTGCTAAGGAAGTGAAACACTGTAGTCCTTCACACTCTGTCTCTCTCAGTTGGTTTCATGTCAGTTTTGAAGCAAATGAATAAAACTTTCAGAAAAGACTCAATTCAGAAATTTGCTTTTAAAATGAACTGGTTCTATTAAGTTTGCTCTCATGTAAGCATGCATATCTATTGATGTTGCCTCATCCTTGGGACATTAGCAACCAACCAAACCCTCATAAAATCTGGTAAATCTAACAACCTCATGAGAAACTGAAACATGAAATTTGCTGCATCTGGCCCTACTGACTATTTTCTGTTTACTTATTTATTTTCTGTTACGGTTAGACACAATTAGGAACCCTTCATTCTATAATTCACAGTCTATTTATCTATATATAAAGATTTATCTTCCCCAGTGATATGTACTAATGACAGATAACCTCTTTAAAATTGCATGCTTTCTCCCTTTACTTATTTATACTACAGTATGGTGCCACTAGCCATTTTTCAAGTAAACTTTCTAAAATACCAAGGTAGACTTAGTAATGCATTTGTATAAATTAACGTGAAGACTCTACAGTATCAAGGTAAACGTGGTAAGAATTGGCATACCGTCTGGAATAGATACCATCAATATTTTCAGTAAATTTCAGTAGCTCTCCTTACTTGACTACTTCTCTAAGATCACTTTTTTTATTGCTATACATGAGGCACTGAACAGCTATTTGAGGCACAACGAAAATTAAAATAAGGGTACAGCCTATGAGATCTTACAGCACAGTCATCAAGAGAGTAACAATTTCAATGGACATAAAGAAGGGAATTTAAACTTTTTCCACAGCATAACATTTCCTGGCATGCAAGTCTCCAAGTTCCTTTGTCTGGGGAAATTTTTGTGCTTTCACCAGAAATAGGAAACAAAGCCTGAGCCAGTTACATCTGAATTAAATATCCTCTGTCTTCAGTGAGGCATGTTTTTAAGGTTGGGGAAGATTTTCTCTGTGGATCCAGTAATAGGAACCGAGCTACTCTGAGCCACAGTGGAGTGAGGGGGAGAGAGCCTGGGCTATGCAATGTGTGAGGCAGAAAGGGCTCTATCTGCAGAGCACTAGGGTTGTCACTGCATGGAATTCCTGGAATCAAGTGTGCACAGACACCTGGATGTGTGCTGTTCATTGCTTAACCCAAACCAAAAGAGACCTAGACTTGTGAAGGACGTTAGTCAGAGAATAATGTTAATCTGCTCATTAATACCATGATTTGACAATCTTGTGTCATCACAGTGTCCCTCTAAAAAATTACACACACATGCACACATAGATACATTCATGTATTTTGAAGAATACAATTAGCAATTGATAACACTTGTTTAACACACACAAGTTGGTATTTGTTTAAAGTATTTGCAAACATTGTCAAGGCAATTACTTTTTACTATAATAAAAGTCCACAAATCCATTGATTCTCATTGGCCTACCTTCACAATCTCTGTTCATGCAAGATGGCTGCACTTGTGTCTTCTCCATCATTGCACAGGTTATTCCTTCATGAGAAGTGGCTAAAGGCAGGTATCTTTCAGAATAAGGATCTTTGCTAGTTAAAATTGCTGGTTGACTTTTCCTTCCATGCAACTTTAAATACTGTCATGAAAATGAAATTTCAGCAAGAAAAGAAAGATGATTTTCATTTTCTCTAACACTGTTATTCAGAAAGCTAATTTAAACAGTCATTGCTACCTGTAGCAGTGCATCACAGTAAACCACACTTCTGTGGATCATAAGATTATTTACCTTGCTGAGCCTCTAAGTTTAGACTTAAATGAAACTGCAGTAATTTTGTAGCTTGGATTGAGAACTCCTGCACAGTTTGTTTGACTACCTAGATCATATCTTCTCATTAAAGCTCTATTCACAAAATCCACCTCACTTGCATCTACCTCAGCTCTTCATAAGGAGCAGACTTTGCCTTACCAAAGTCGGAGTGGGGTTGGAGCAGATAACAGAAATAATTTCACATTTTCATATGATTAGCAGAAAAGTAGACCAACCATGGCATAAGGTTCATGTGATTTACTAGTCCACAACCAGGTGCCAAAACAGAAAGCTTGCAACTAACAAAAAAATGCCATGCCTGTGGCAACAAGGTGTCAAACCAGAAAAGGACAAAAGAAGAAATGAAAGAAAACAAAATGCATGGTGATTCTTATTGATTTACAAATTAAACAGATATCATGAATGCATTTAATTTTTCTTTAAATACATTTTTTAATAAAATGACCACAAACAACTACATAAGTATATGGCATGGATTTTATTTCACAAAAATGTTAATGGGACCAAATGAAGGTAACATTCTTCTTAGTCACCCTTCCAGGTTCTATAAAAGGGAATGAACAAGCTGTTGTTTATGTCCTTGGTGGAAATAAAGCTCAGCTCAGAAACTGCTTCCTTTCAAGCAGGTGTTTTAGCATAAAAAGGAGAATTACATCTAATAGCCATACCCCAATGTAACTTTCTTTGTTGTTAGGGAGTTTTCCCTCAGGATAATAATGCCAAGCAAAGACAGCTGCTAAGATTTACTTTATTGGTTTTTAAAAATGCTAACCCATTTTTAGTTCATATGACTGTAACTGAATCTGTTGCCTGTGATATATACAAATGAACATGTGCTGATTAAGTTATCTTTCCCAGGAGGTACTGAAGCTCTGGGAGTTTGTTTGTAAAAATAAAAGAGATTCCACTGGTATTTATATCTGTATCTCTTCAACCACTTAGTTCATTGTATTGATTTTAAATTTAATTTATATTAGAATAATTATTTGTGTTTCTGTGTTAACAATGGTCTTCTCCAATAGATTGTGGGATTTAATAAAATGTGTCTTTTTTTAATCTATTCAAACATTTCCTGAACAAAGCAAAATTTAAAAGGAAAATGTTATCTGAATAATGCACTGATGTGTTAGAGAAGTTATTTGCCTCGAGTTACTGAAGATTTCAAAGGATTTGTTGAGAAATGACTGCATTTCACCCTCTGAAACAGAAATAGCACTACCTTCACTATACAATTTATTTAGGGTAAGTTTTTTTCTAGTATTTCTGGTTGCATCTCTCCCACCATGGAACTTGAGAGCTAATGGTTTTCCTATCTGTTCTTCCTGTATGACCTCCTTGGTGTCCTCACAGGTCTTGGGTTCTATAATTAAGGAATGTTAATTTCTTAGGATCATAATTAGTATTATCTTGTTTGATGCTTGACAATTTTTAATCTTGGTAAATTTTTTGGGACACAGATAAGTTATTGAAAATATCTTGATCACCTCAGAAGTGCATTTAATTTTTGGTGGGCAGAGATGGAGTTGCTATCGATTTGTTGACAGTTCCTCCCTATTGTTTACATGGGAATCTCTACCCAATGGCTGTGAATCATCAGGGTTTCCATCCAACTGGAGTGAACACACACAGTATTTCCAGTCTGGTGTGAGCAGCACTCTTACTCTGTTGACTTCTTTTTCCAAATCTTTAGTTCCTTTGCTGCCTGAGTTCATCAATGGTCTGTTGAATAGGCAAGGAGGATGTCTGTGCAGCTTTCTTATGGTAACTTCATCCAGAAGATTTTTCACCCCACCACGGGGTAGTATTGATTTGGATCACAGTTTTAGAGGTTTCTGTCCATGTTGCCTGGTTTCACTTCTGTGGGCTTGGGGAGAGACAGAGCATCATGGAGCAACAGCATGACAGTTCAAAGGCCGTTCACCTGATGGTAGCCACAAAGTACAGAGCCTGGGACAACAAGTACCCCCGAGGACCTACTTCCTCCTACCAGGTCCCACCTGGGAATGTTTCCGGACCTCCCAATAATCCACCAGTGGATTAATCCATTCATGAAATCAGAGCCCTCATAATCTATTTTCCCATCAATGATTGAATCTACTACCCAGGTTCCAAATCTTCAACACTTCAATCCAGGCACACATCAAATGCAAACTATAAGGCAAAAATGTGACTACCATTGACTAAAGTCACATTGCAATACACTTTTTTATGTTGTCAATTCTATGGGTTTCACAAAGATTTTTCTCTGTGGTTCAGTGTCTTTCACAGAACTGAAATCTTGAATGCATTTAATCTACATGTCCAATTTATCATTTTTATGCTTTATACACTTGATGTTGTGTCTAAAATTGAGAGATCATGTCAAGTGAAATCAGCCAGACACACATGACAAACACTGCATGATCTCTCTCATAAGTGGAATATAATAGAGCTGGGGTCATGAAAGTGGAAACAGTGAGAATAACGGTTATCAGAGACTGAGTAGGCTAGAGGGGGGAGGGAGAGAGAAAGATTCAGCAAATGGTACAATGCCAATTTTTTAATAAGAGCAGTAAGCTCTGGTATTCTTTGGCACAGCATGCTGGATGAGATTAATTAACAAAAATGCATTGTCACCTCAAAGTAGATAAATGAAGAATTCGAATGAACTTTCCATAAATAAATAACAAAACTTTAAGAGGATGGATAGGCTGATAATCCTGAATTGATCACTACCAAATGTTTACATGAATCAAACCATGATCTTTTCCTTCATAAATATATAGAAATATTATGTGTCAATCAAAACTGGTATATTGTTGGGACTGTTCTTAGTCCTCCAAATGTTATACTTTTGTTATACAAACAAATTATTCAAGACCATTGATGTGTTTGGAACTTCAGATTCTATTTCCTCTTTCAGGTCTTCAAACTTAGTAGCTATTTTGCCTAAAGATTTTCTTTTGCCTAGAAAGTGCATAGAGAGATAACAAGCGAAAACCTCCCTTGATCTAGTAATTTCTTTTAGTTAATATTCTCTTACCTTATTCTTTAATAGGCAAGATTATTACTGAAGTGCTTATGCAGCTTTCCTGTTTATTTCCTATTCTTTGGATCACTCTTTAGGCATGAACTTATTCCCATCAGTATGCTTGCTTCATTTTTCCATGCAGAAATAAGTCTATTTCTTCCTTCCCTTAAATCTGGGCTGCCCTACTAATAGAGTGAACTACAAAGTATATTTTAGCATTTTCAAGAGTTGTTTCCACTTTTTTATGGCCTCTGCCTAGGCCACATAGAATACTTCAGGGGAAGCCAGGTGCCACGTTGGAAGTTAGACCACTCTGGGACCTACATGCTATGAGAGAAGTTAAGCCACTTGGAGGTCCTGAAGGATGAGAGGACATGGAAGGAGGGAAGGTTTGAGGGATGGAGGGATGTCTGGAGGGATGGAGGGAGAAAGCGAGAGGACTTATGAACAATTTTTAAATGTTCTAGGTGATTAATTGCTTTTGATTAAGTTGATTTAAATAAAACTTAGTTTAAATAGCTTTCTTCTATAGTTCCCTTGATTATAAGAGCATACAAATATAAAGAAGCTTTCTTTGGTAAGTTAGTAAGTGAAAAGCAAACTAATATTAAAATAAATTATCTGGAACCAGGAAGAACCCTGATAGGTATAAAAAATAAGGTAAGTTATTATATTAAGGTATTTTAAGTAAGATCTAGTTAGAAGAGTGTGAGCAGCCCAGAGTAAAAACATAAATAAATATAGACTCAAAATAATGGGTTAAAAGTCAGATGCACACAAATTAAGAGGAACTCATAGGGTAAGATATTGGTATCATTCTCTTGATATCAATTAATCAATATCTCTATATGTGCGTGTGTATATAAATGGTATAGACTAAGCCATCTTCAAGAAATCTGTGAGTAAGCAGGAAGTGTCAATGACAATATGAAACCTAGAATGAAGGCAGAGGGTTAGAGACCAGTTGCCTCTTAGGAAGGCAAGAGGCTCATATGTAAGAATGACTTGATTCTGGTTTACTGCTGGAGATAATTAGGACCACAAGTTTATAATTGAATAAGAGAAAAAAAAGGGAAAGAAACTCTTGAGATCTACATTTTATTTTGGTGGGCTCAATTTTCATTTTGGAATTCTATGAATAATCACTAAATTTGCAAAAATAAGTTCCCATCAGTATTTCATCAAATATCCCACTTCTATCTTTACAATAAGTAGTTTTCAGAGACAACCCATGTCTTGGTTATACAATATTTTCAACATTCTAAGGCAATATTTTAAAACTCTATAAGTTCACTAATAAATTTTGCTGAAATGCTTTCTTAATGATGTAAAAATATTTTGAAGTATCTATTCATAGAAAAACACCTACAGGTGAAAATTTCTAGCTGGGTCTGAAATCTGCTTGTTTTATCACAGCTACCCTGTTGCTAATTGTCCACCAAAGGCTGGTGTAATGGTGAAGCAACTTTTCCTGCAACTCAGCAGTTAAAGTAAGATTTCCTATCGGCCAGTACAATAAAGATTCCTTTGCTTCCACACCAAAATCCATATTGACAACTTGCCATAGGCCTGAGGGCTAAACCTAATTAGCAGAGCCTCATTTGTTCAAATGAATTAATTCATTCTAAACTTGGATTAAAATAACTGAATTCTTATAGAACACTTTTTAAAAGTTCTTAATACAACTAAGTGACTTTGACTGTATAATCTTGTCAGGGTTTCTTGTACTTAGGAAATATCTAAAAAGCAAGGCAGTCTATTGAAGCAATTTCAATCTGATTTCCTTTTTATGACACTCAATAACCTTTGAGTTCCCATCCCAACCTCACCGTCCAGGTTCATCTCCTACTTTTCACTTGTTCACACATTACAAAATTAACCGTGTGCTCTGAGAGGCTCTATGCGTGTATATATGAACACTCAATTGCGTACTATTCTTGTCTTCCTGAAATGCTCTCTCCTCACACTGCATCTGGAAATGTGACAATCTTATGCTTGTCACTGAAACCTCAGCTCTGAGTGGGTATCTCTTGAAAATGTTGTGTACTCTCCCAACAGCATTAGAAGTGCCTGGCCTTGCGTGATATTTAGTGTTAGAAATTATCTTACATCCACACCTGTCCATGAGCTCTTCTTGCAAGTGAATAGTACTGTCATTTCCCCTCCATGTCCAGAGAGACTGTTTATTAAATATTCAAAAAATATGTGCAGAATTAATGAATGAAGTGAGTCCAAAATCTTTTCAGATACTACCCTCAGTTGAGAAAGTCACTTAGACAAGGACTGTGTCTCCTGGCACAGAATGTGACATTGAAAGTGACAGAGATCAAATCTAGCACACAACATTGAATTGAGTTCCAATTATAACTTGAAAGATACTAACAGTGACATAAATTTACAAGATAAGACTGTTTTTACTTAGACTGCTTTTCTTTACTTAAACTGCTTTTAAAAGGTAGAATAACAATATAGGATTCCCTACATAAAATGCCTTTATATTCCAAGGATTTTTGCAAAACTGTGGTCTAACTGTGAAAAGTCTTTGTTCAGGGTGCGAGGTTTCTTCAAAGTGTACCACAGCCCCTCTCAAGATGACCACTGAGGGATGGGCATGCACTTGTATTTCTCCTATTCTAAATAAAATTGGGGGACAAGATATGAGACTTCACAGGTGTCTACTCTACTTCCCTAAGTAGCCACAATGTCAGAGGAGCCAATGTTTTTAGGCATAGTGCCTGATGAAGATAGCGTGTTCAATAAATGTCACTCGTGTGAATTGATGAATATGCAGCATATCAGCTCTTGTATACTGTGTTATCATCTTCAGAATAATGTATTTTACAATACTTTTCTTATCATAGTGAAGAAACATTTTGGTTAAAATGGAATAGGCACCAGGCAATATTTTTTCTACAGTTTTCAGTAACCATTTCACTCAAACACTCATCGAAAACCACTTACTGAACAGTAATCGTGAGTCAGACACTCCTCTCATGCTGTATCAAGAAACAAATCTAAGCTCTCTTTCTTAAAAGAAATACTGTGTTCTAGCAGGTAAGACTGAACAATAAACAGCATCTTAGTAAACCAGATACCGCATGCGTGAGAATGGTGACAAAACCATGCAGTGTGTGGAAATGAAGAGCAGGGTGGAGCTCACAGAGTGATCCTGTAGGGCAGGAGCAGCTGCAAGGCTAAATTTGGTGGAATGTGTTTGGCTGCTCTGGTTAACACTATTTAAGAATGTTCGAAGGTATGGTCACTATCTTAATAATAATTTTTATAAATTATAATTAATCTTAGGAAGAGCACATTTCTGTATTTCTATAACCCTGTAGAGAAGAAATTAACTTCTTTTATTAAATTATATTCTGCAGAAATCCTCATTTGAGATATATGCTTATTAATTAAATTAACCAAATAAACTAGTCCTTTTGAAGTAGTATTGAAAATTTCACAGTCAATTTTGCAAAGAAAGACACAAAAGTTTATACATTAGGAAAGGAAAACTTTCCAACATAGTGTCTTTAAAGCAATAAGCAGGAAACAAATGACTATTTCGTGAACACTCCTTTCACACGGGGACCTTCGCTCACTTCTTCAAGATTACAATGTGGGGGTGTCTTATTATCCTTTCGCCATTAATGGACCTAGGGTTCAGGAAACAAAGAATTATCTAGAGTGATGTACTGGAACTGAGTGGCGTGATTCTTGAAATCTAACTGCAAAGTTAATGGATTCAAATATTCGCTATCTTTTCCTACATCCTTCTTTTAATGATAACAGCAACTGAAGGAGATCTAAACAGAATGGAAGCTCAATCTTGATATGCCTGTACTATTTTCATTTTCACACTTTAGGTTCTTAAGTGTGACAAAGATAAAAATTCAATTTTCCTTGAATTCTTGCAAGAGTTGAGTCATTTTTGTATGTGAATGATACTTTCCTAAAATAAGAAGCAAGCATCCATTTCTTCTGTGACTCTTCTGTGGTGTCACAGACTTGCTAATTAGCTGTACCAACTTGTGCAATATAATATTTTCTTCTGACTCAGGTCGTAACGACTCACTTATGGAAGGCAATGATTGAGATGGTGCGTGAAGGGTTGGGGTGATGACAAAATGCAAGAATATTCTTTTTCCACACGGTTAAATAATATAATGCTGTTAACATTAACTTTCTCATGCTATTATCTTTAGAACAAATCATCTGCCAGGGCCCATATGATAAAATTGGCTCTTTTACTGAAAGCTACTACATTCATCTATAATTGATGTTGTTAAAAGTGGGGGGGTGCAAACAGATCACAAGGGATACAAATACTGGAGATCACCATTTTTTATAGACCAGGCATTACATTTGCATGTATTGTCATTTTCTTCTTATACTCTCCCTAGCAGATTTTTTAAGAAATGAGGGAAAAGCAAGAATTACATTTAAATATCGATCTATAGCCGTACAACTACAAAGTTACATGTCTGGCAAACTTGCCAAGGTGTTTCTGAGCACAAATAATGACACTGTGATATCATGTCTCTTTCTCAGTGACCTGACATTTGCTTTGAGGCTGAAGAATTAATGGTGTTACAGCTACAGGTGCCTCAATCTGGAACAAGGCTGCAGCATCAAGTTCTCTTACATAGCTTTCCTTACCTGCACACTCATACAGAAAAAGTAAATCCATCAGTCAATGAACAAAGAAATAAGCCAATCAATAAATAAGCAAGCAAGGAAACAAAAATAACTTTGCCACACAATGTCTTTGGTGAAGCCAGAAAAATAGATTCATTGTGTCAAATATTGACACTGGAGCCCATGTTATTTTAACATTATTTGTGAAAAATGGGAAGAGCACAGAAAATGTGTCATGTGTCTTTCTCCACCACTAGGTTGTGAGGTCCTATGTCTCAAAGAGACATGTTTATATCTTCTTCACTCCATACAGTGTTTTGTGCTTCTGTTGTGCTTCTAAGCGTTTTGTCTTTCTTTATGTTCTTGTTTGAATTAGAAACCGTAAGAGACCAGGAATGGAATATCAAAATTTGAGAGGACGGATAAATGAGAAAGATATTACCCCGAACTTTTAGTCACTGGCTTCTCTTTTAGTCACTCTGCCTTCTGAACTCAAGTCATTGTGTACAGGCCCAAGGTGGCTGTATCAGGTTGTCTTCTACGTGGGATAGACAAGAATCACGGTCCTGTCAATCGTGCCAACATTTGGTATTGCCTGCCTTCTTAAATTCCATATTTGCGAGAATCCCTTTGTTATCTCATTTGCCTTACTTTGCATTCTGCTGATAACCTACTAGACTTAACTTTGTGACCTGTGTTTTGGGGGCCATTTGCATGTTTTGTTTTCAGGTGAGAAATCATCTTCCTTTACTTTTTCCCATTTCCTATAGGTCCTTGGAATCTTTCTGATTAGAGCTTTTCTCCATGTTCCTGATACTAACTTATTGTAATAAGGTATTGTGAAAATCTCTCCCAGTTTCATGATTTGTTATGTAGTCAATATAGAACTTTTTAAAATTTGATGTAGTATATTTCATTTATACTTGCTTAAGGTTCTGTTTAATATGTATTTTATTATACATAGGACATAAAATTGCTCGGTAATCTAAAATATACTTTTATAAATTATTGAAATTTTAATTTATCATTTGCTTTTCAAAGAATTTTATGCCCTTGTTCCACATGATACTCATTTATGAGGATGCTGTGGTGTAGAAATATAAACTTTTCCTCTTAATAAGGACAACTAACTCACTGTCCTAAAATAATTTATCAAATGTTGCCCTGCTTTAGTAATCTGAAATTATACTTATGTACCTGTGTGTGTGTGTGTGTGTGCATGCATGGAGAGAAAATGAGAGAGAGAGAGAGAGAGAGAGAGAGAGAGAGAGAGAGAGAGTGAGAAAGAGATAGAGTGGTTTTGCTAGTCAGTTTTGTTGTTAGTTAATTCTGTTCTTTGTAGCTGTAGTTTACTAATTTTCCTCAGTGTTTAATATTCTAATTTGGCAAACATATTTTTGGAAGCCACTGGAGAGGGTTGGGATATTATCAGACAAGGGAGTTTGCTGTGTCATTCATTAGTAGTAAGTTCCCATGGCCTCGCTCACAGAGAGTGAGTCGGGGCTTATTATAAGCCCTTCATACAGGTAGGAGCTCCCTCCATCTTTTAGCTGCATGGAAAGTAAATGGAACCTTTTTAATTAATTTGTTACAGTTTCAATTACTAAATTTATGCTCGGCTGGCCAGATCTTCTCTTATTGTGTAAGTTAGACACTTGGAAATTCTCGTGTTTCCAGTACACCCTTTTGACTCAGATCCAGCCTCGCCATGAATACACGTTAATAAATCTTTTCTAATTGCTTCTACTTAAATAATTATGCTGAGTATAAAAATAAAAAATCTACAACAAGCCTACAAGCCAAAATAACATTAAATAGAGAACATTGTGGAATGAAATGGATATTATTAAAATGGAAAAACTCCCTGAAAGGTCTGTATGTAATCTTACAAATTTTTAAAAGGAAACTAAACCCAGTTATCTCAAAGTTATATCTCCAAAGGAACACAAGACTTTAAGGCTAAATGCTGAATGGTTCTTTGGGAATAAATAATTTGTATGTCATTTAAATAGACTCAAAGGCTTCTGATAGCAGTATACTGAAAGCAAAGGTTCCAATCATAATTATATAAACCATAGATCTTCTCAAGTAGCAAGATTTGCTGTGAACTTCAGGATATACATGACTGAGCCACAAACGGAAGGGGAGACAGCAGGGACTGCAGACACACCAATCCTTCTTGCTACTTTGGATATACTCTTTTACTCTTTTACTCCTTTTTTTTTGGCAGTTCTGGGGTTTGAATTCAGGGTTTAGCTCTTTCACTTAAGCCATGCAATCTCAGCACCCAAGCCGCAGTGCCTGACTTGGATGTACTGTAGATGACATTGGATGTGAGGTCCACTGATAACCCTATGTACTTATGTTCTTTACAAAGTGAGAGATCTGTTTTGACTATTCGACATTTCCATTTTATACTCATACAGTTACACTGCATATATGGTTTTTACAGACAGCCATATTCTGGAAATCCATAGAGTCTAGGTTTTTTTACTGGGGCCATAAGGAGATAGGCAGGATGTCCTTTCTTTAAGTTTTCTGTGGGTATGGACTCTCCACTGTAAACACCACCTGTTTATTTCCCAGGATGTCTAACATCAGCATTTTGCAAGGAGATTTGACTAGCTATTTTCTGTTCTTTGATAGCATAGCCCTGCATAAAAAAATAGACCTACTGCTTAATCCTCTAGTTCATAACACTCATGACAGGTGAGGTGCTTGCTTTAAAAATCACTCATAAGGCAGGTAATAGTAGACCCTTATTTAACTATCACCTTACTTTGTGGACTATTTTAACAACATATAATTAATATTATGCTTTTTAAAATCAGAATATAATGTTTTCATAGTGATACTTCTAAGTTGAATGTTTTAATAGCAAACTGACATCACCTGTAACATATTACTAAATCACATATTAATTAGTTTAATATTATTTTTCAATAATATAAAATGCACAGGGAGATTGTTTTTAATATAAATATCTTCATGGTAGAAATGAGGCACGAACTAATTTGAACAAATGGAAATTTATGCCCCAGTCATTATCCTCTGAGGTTTTTTTTTTGTTAATAAATATGTATTTAAAATTTTTGCTGCTTTGCCAATACACAGTACTTCTTTTTTTTTCATTTTATTTATTTATTTTTTTTCATTTTTCTTTTATTATTCATATGTGCATACAAGGCACAAATCAACTTAAAGGTGAGGAAAAAGAACACTGGGATTATGTTCTCGTCATTCTGCCAATTTAAAACCAAGCTGTATCTGACTTAGAAAACTTACCAGAGATCTGGAACAAGTTCAAGCATTTTTTTTCTCTCAGTACTGGGGATTTTACCCAAAGCCTCACGCGTGGCAAGCAAAAGCTGTACTTCTTGAGCCATATGTCAGTCTTTTTTTATGTGTTTTTGGTTATTTTGGGGGGTCTCACTAACATTTGCCTGGGCTGGCCTCAACTTCACATCCTCCTTCTTCTGCTTCCTCAGTACCTGGGATTACAGGCTACATTTTTATGCCACTTAAACCACCACCTGCTTGCGAAGGCTAAGGAGGGTGGAGGAGAGAGAGGTTGAGAAGGCCAGCCTGGGCTGCATAGAGACCGACCCTGTCTCAAAAACACCACCAACAACAAACTGAAACCAAAGAACAAAAAACTCACCATCAGTCTTAAAACGAAGTGTGTTAGATGCCTAGAGAATAGAAGACTCAGTGGCACTTTCTGGGACCTTGTGACGTTTTCTGCTCAAAAGAACTCATAAAAACATATCATGTGGTGTTGAAGTTAGACCTTTCAGAAGGCTCAAAAACAAAACAGCACTAACAAAAAATAATTTAATAGTTTCTTTTTTATTTAACAAGGGTTTTACACTTAATATTAACATACTATACGATGTAGCTGCTAGATTTGTAAATTGAATACATGCAAGGTCAATCTCCTACACACATGTGCACATGTGCACAGAAACACACACTTATAACAGAAATGGTAGAGATCATTTCAAATACTTTTAAATGCCTTGTTATGTCACATATCAATATTAAAAGCAGAAAACCACAGACCACAAATAACAACATAGCTCTAAAAGAAGAAAACACATGGTAATCCACAGCTGTAGAGAGGACCAAAGCCCTGTTGCTTAAAATTGGACTCCAAAGCAAGGATGTGGACCAGTCAAGCTCTACTATGGATTGTGTTTCTAGAGCTGTGCAAAACCCAAGTTGAGAGCCATGGAGACAGCAAACAAGGAACCAGAAATAGACCCAGCTCAAAATCAGAAATGGGACACCTAGCTGTGTGGGGTGAAGCTATACAGTTCTTACACCAGGTATGTTTTTCCTCATAGCATTGAAGACGTGAAGATATGATATATCTATGCCCTGGTTATGTTTGTCAAATAATTAACTTTTAATTAAATTGATAATCATAGATGAAGTAAATATAATGGACACTCTGGAAATTTTAGTTAACATAACTCTGAGCACCTTTAGTTAGTAACTGTCTTGATTCTACACTTAATATTGTCTTTATCACAGGGGGAAAGATGGACTCTCCTGCATCACTACCTTATAAGCCAGCAAAGCAAGAAGCTCTTCCATCAGTTAAGTCGGCAAAAGGCACCCTTACTCAACAATTCTAGAGTAATCATAAAAAAGAGAAAAAATGACTAACAAAAATGCAAAAGCAAATTAACAAAAATCTTAGAAATTCAGCCCTGCACACCTGCATGACGTGTGTGTCCCCAGTAGAGCCCTAATGGTGGCTGCATTTCAATCTTTCAGTTTCTCCCTCCAGTTCATTTCAGAAAATGTCAGAATTGAAAGAAAAGGCTCTATTTCACAATGGGTAACCATGTGAGAAAACCAGCTTGTAAACTCTTATTCACAACAAAAGTATCTCAGGGTTAATTATCAATTATACCAAGAACCAGAACATATTTTTAAATGAATTTCATAAAATCACAGAAAATAATGATATCTACTAAATAACTGTTCAAAAACAGTGCCAGGTTTCAAAAATATGGATTATAATAACACAGAGGTAAGATGCAATTGGGTGACCCTTGGGAGGTCAAGGGAAGTGTAAATGAGACTTTAGAGAAGGTGGAACAGCTTTGGAAGTGTTGATTTGCCCAGGATCCGTGGTGCTCAGGGTCCAGCATCCTGCATTTGGGACTCGTTCAGGTTCACAGGCTCCGATTACACATGTTGGCCGCCTTCATTTCCCTTTCTTATAGCTGCTTCTCCTGCCAGGGAACCTCGGATGCCTTGCCCCAAAGAGCACTTTCTTCTGCCCACAGTGCACCTGGAGAATTCAAGACTATGGGATCCTGAAACACAGAGATTGAACAGAGCTTCAGAGTGGGCAAGACTGTGAAAATGTCTCTGCAGCAACTGAAGCCCGCAGGCTCCCAGCCATCCCTGAGTCTGTCAGAAACAGGATTCCTAATGAGAAAACCTTGGCAGCTGTACAATCAAAAAAACTAGGGAATAATCCTTTTGAGGGAAGGGCTTTGAAGACACGCCAGGATGCTATTTCATTTTCTACTGGGGGCGTTCCTTCCTAAACTACTTGTGCATTTGATACTTACACAGTTTGATCACACTTCTTAGACCATCAGTGGTGCTTACTAGCCAGGGAAGACATTTTCCAAAATTGCTGTGGAGTCAATTAGCTCTTACACTCCTGGCTTGCCATTTCAGTTCAGGTCATAACAAGGATGTAAAAGTTAAGTGTGAAGAAAGCCGTGTTCCCTTGTTGTCTGCTGGAAGCTGCAAGACCTCGAGGATCATTACTTTACATTTCATGTCAGCTACTTGGGAATTTGTAAGGTGATTTTGGCAGTGGTACTGGAGCTCAAATGCTACCAGTCTATGAAGAGGTGATTTGTCAGAAGTGGTGTTAGTTGTGGCTTACAAATGAGGTTCTGTACTTGACTCATTTAGTGACAATGTTTTTGAGTTTTCTCCTTTGCAGAATTTCTGCCCTGGAGATTTTTTTGCAGGAGTGGGTGGGAGGAAAGCTTTCAACTCACAGCTTCACACTGTGAGTCAGGCCTTCACCCCTTCAGCCATGCCTGCATTCCTTTTTGTTCTGATTATTTTGCAGATAGGGTGTTACATTTGCTCAGGCAGCTCCAGACCATGATCCTCTTTTAAGCTTCCCTCTGTGGCTGGGATGATAGCTCTGTGCCACCATGCCCAGCCTTTTCCCATTGAAATGGGGTCTGGCAACTGTTTTTTTACCCAGGCTGGCTGGCAACTGCCATCCTCCTGATCTCAACCTCCCATGCAGTGAAAAATATAGGTGTAAGTCACCTGTGCCTTGCTATCCTGGATGTTTAGTGGTGATTCAGAATATGCCTTGCCCTTTTTCACTTTTGTGATTTGCCAAAATAAAGAAATGCTCTTTGACTAGGAATGTTCTCATTAACTCTTACCTCTCTATTTCTTGTTCCATGTATTTTTTTAAATCTTTATCCTCATCCTTCCCATCTTTTCTGTTCCAAAAATCATAATACTTTTTTCTCATCTTTTAACATGGTTCAGTGGTTTATCTTAAACATTCATATTCCTAATTCTCCTAAATTATAAACTCTGAGACCATGATTTTAGCTCATAAGTTGTTAACAAAGTCACTGATAATCCTTGGAACTCAATTTAAGAAAAAAAAAACATAGCCTTTCATAAGTATATTTCTGTTCTAGCACTAACCCATAGGATGTTTACAATATTACCACTGAATTATTTGATCTAATTACCACTGCAGAGCTTATGACATAAAAGGAAAAATTAATAACTTCTTTTTGAATGAATGAAATAAAATATAATGTGCTAAAAGGTGTTTTAGCAATACAATATCTTTCATTAGTTCTCACAGCATTAAGAGGTGAAGAAGGAAACTTCCCATAAAAATACTATTGATGCAAAAATTTGGAAAACTTCAACACCAAGAAAACCAGGATTAGTGAAGCATTTCTTCAATTTGGTAAGAAACATCAATAAAACACCTCAGTTAAAGTAGTAATGCTGAATGACTGTACATTTTCCCACTAAGATTTGGAACAAGACAACAGTGTCCACTTTCATCATTTTTATCCAACATAATACAGGAAATTCTAGTCAGTGTGACACATTTTCCTCAGATGTAAGATAAAAGGGCCATATTTGCACACAATATGATAGCCTAAGTGGAAAACTCATGTAATCTTTAAAGAAAACCTAGAAAAAAAATAAGTTCAGCAAAATTTCAGGTGTCAAGTTTAACATACAAAAATTTTTTGTCTTTCTTTGCACAAAATTTAAGATTAAAAACACAATAGCATTTAAATTTACACAAAAATTGCCAATTTAGAATCCTGTACTCAGAAAAAAGTCTTTCAAATATGAGTTTAAAGTTTTTAAGGGAGTCAATACAGGAGAAATTCATTGAAAAAATGACCATGCTAAAAGAAATGTTGAATGACATTCTTCAGGTGAAATATATATATATATATATATTTGTCTCTTAGCAAAAGGTTTTAAATTTTGGGTAGCAGAGCAGACGTTCTACCTGTCATGTGTGTGTGTGTGTGTGTGTGTGTGTGTGTGTGTGTGTGTGTGAAATCAGAGAGCCATGCAAAAATGTAGCAGAAAGGACCACTCACTCCATATGTCCTTGGCTCATCACACATGCTTTTCCTCTACAGCCACTCCAACTCTTACACTTCATTTTTTGCATCATGGCTGTTCTATCAAGTATGAAGTGATATTTCACTGCAGTTTTAATTTGCATTATAATGTTTACAGTTGTTGAGCATGTTTAAAAATATAACACAGGCGCAGAAAGACAAATACTTCATGATCTCTCTTATATATGGAATCATGAAAAGTCAGACTCATAGAATCAGAAAATAAAATGGTGGCTCCCAGAGACTGGGGGAGGGGAGGGAGAGGATTCACGTCCACAGGAGAAACAAGAATTGAGATCTTTGTAGAGCACACTGAGTGTAGTCAATAATCCTAGATTGTATTCTGAGAGTAGATATTAAATGTTCTGACCACACACATATACACAAAAAAAAAAAAACGAAATGGTGAATATTTTAATTAGAGTGAGTGTAGTCACCATTTCTCAATGTATACATGTATCAAAATACCATACCATAAAGCCGTAACCATATATAATGTTTCAGTTAAACCCCAATAAATCTGAGGCAAATTGGAAATATATTTCTTACTAAGAAAAAGCAGAGACTACTCAAATTTTAATACCACATATTAAATATTGACCTTACATTATGGAAGTTAAATATATGGAAAAACATTGAATGAGAACATGCCAGTTGATTACATAACTGAGATGACTTGAATAAATTCCTACCCACTGGGAATTTTCCAAGGGATGTAAGCAAGGTGGGTTTAGAATCTAAAATCAATAAAATATACAATGCTAATAGCATAACAGGCCAAATCCACATGAATATTTCAATCAATGTGGAAATAGATTTTGACAAAATCCAAGTCTTTCATGATGCACACCTTCACCAAACTAAAAAAGTGAATGCCACAGACTAATGCCAGCCATCAGTGAAAAACACATTTATACCATGCATAAAAATACAATGTGTCTCGACTTGAAGATCTTATAAAATGTAGAGATCTAACCTTGTTATTTCTAGTCAACATGATTCTGGAAGTTCCAACCAGAGAAAGTAGTCAAGAAAATTGACTGAAAATATCCCTATTAGCACATGGTGTGATTTTCCATACGTAAATTCCTAAAGAATATACACATATGCACATACATACATGACCCCACTCCCCACACACAAACTAATAGACATAAAAAACAAATTCAGCAACATTGTAGAAACACAAAATACAAACACAAAAATGATTTTCTACACACTAGCAGAAACCATGGGAAAAAGCTGTGAGAACAATTTCATTTATAGTAGCATCAAATGAAATAAAATACTACTAATAAATTTAACCAAGGAATATAAGAGCTCATTCATTTATTGTGATCATTTGGTAACAGTACAAATAGTAACTTAGTAGGTAACTGGGGCTCCACGTTATCCTTCCTGCCTATGTCTTATAACACCAGACAATAGGGAGCCATTGCTTCTGCCAAGATCACAACACCCCTCCTGGTTCTAATATACAAATAACCTAAACCTCCAGCTGACAGCCATGACTTAACTGAAGACTATTTATTTGTCCCCTAGCAAAAGGTTTTAAATTTGGGGGATCAGAACCTCTAATCTGACATTTTTGTAATCTTCTTTTATGTAGTTACCATAGATGTTCTCTGTTGACCATTTGCATGGGAAAGTCCATACAACAATACAGAAATCTTTGGGTTTTTTGAATCTTTGGTTCAATGCCTACAGTGCATCCTACATAATTGTACTCCATCATTGGCTGTGCGGTTCTGCCTTTCCCAGAATGTCCTATATTCAAATTATATAGTGTGAGGCTGCCTTTCTTAGTCCATTTAGTCTTCTCTCAAAATATTTTAGACTAAGTGTTTTATGAACAGCAGATTCATATACAAGAGCAAGACATCAGAAGATGTGACATCCAGTGAGGGTTCTAGACTTCCTAGATGGACCCTTATTTCTGCATCCTCACATGTTTGGAGGGAAAATGTCTCCTTTAGGATTCCTTTAAAAGGTCAGCAATCCCATTAATGATCAATGGAGTTGTAACTGCACTTCCTAATCACCTCCCAAAGGCACCACCTCCTGATACTATTGCCCTGGAGTTTGGGTTTCAACATACGAATTTGGGAAGGACACATATTAAGACCCTAGCAGTGGACTCTTCAGTTTGGCTTCTTTCACTTAGCTGTGTGTATTCAAGACACCCCCCCTGTTGGTTCCCCACACCCTTCCCCACTCTCTTGTCCTCATACACCACAACTGATCCATTCACCTGCAAAATGACATCTTTCTTCCTTCCAAGTTTTGGTCACTATGAATAAAGTTACCATAAACATCTATTTGCAAGTGTATATTTTTAATTTATTTTGGTAAATATCAGAGTGTAAGTCCTGGACTAGATGGAAGGAGTATATTTTGATATGTAAGAAAATGTTGAGTTGTCTTTCAAAATAATAAATGCACCATCTTGCATTCCCACCAACAAGGAATCCCTATCAGCATCTGCTGTCAGCCATGTCTTAGATTTTAGTCTGCTATAACACCAGTATGCAATATAACTGTGGTCATAGCACTGTCAACTTGTAATTCCCTGACAACATATGACGTGGGACATGCAAGTGGTTGTAGACAATTAGCATATCTTCTCTTGTGAGGCATGCGTTTAGGTCTTTCTCTTTTTTCTTTTTTGGAGGGGAGGGTAGATTGTACTAGGGATTGAATTCAAGGTCTTGTACTTGCCAAGCACATGCTGTACCACTTGAGTCAGAGCCCCAGGGCTTTTGTTGTTGTTGTTGGTAGTTTAGTTTGTTTTTCAGACAGGATCTCATGCTGACATTGCTCAGCCTGGACTTGAACCTTGATCCTTCTATTGAAGTAGCTATGATTATAACCATGAGCTGCCATGCCTGGCCCTTGCTTATTTTTCAGTTGGATTGTTTGATTTCTTATTGTTGGAGTTTAAGAGTTCTTTGTATGTTTTTGAAATCACCACTTTGCTACTGTGTCTTTTGAAGATATTTTCCTTCAGTCAGTTGGCTTCACTTGGCCTTTGTAACTTAAAGATTGATTTATCTTCAGCACTGCCGGTAACCTGCGTGCGTGCTGCAGGGATCTTCTTAGGACAGCCCTGGCCTGTTATTTAGAACCACACTGAATGCTTTGTGATGCTGGTGTCCTTTCTGCCTGTAATCAGTTGTAGATTTGGCCGAAGTGCGTTCTCTGGGCTTTCCTAGGTGCATAGTCACCTCACTCATCTTCAGGTGACACTCCAACATCCTTAGGCTTTGGATTCTTTCTTCTGTCATCTGTTTATTTGTAAGGCCAAAGTTGTATTTATACAGATTTATGTATATTTAACCTTTCCATTAAACTATGACCTATTCTCCTGCATTTCATGGAGTCCTTGAGCAGGTACTAACTTCTAGATTTTGGGAGAATTGTTCTAAGGCCATAAACATTCCTCCCTATGCAATACTACGTTCTACCTCCCTTAACTTCTAAGAATACCATCCCGTCTGTGCTCCTATGGCTCTTGCCAGTTAAAATCTGGATAAGTAACACAGCACTTGTGTAGTGCAGACCTTTCTTTCCATCGGAGCCAGCTCATCTCCTTTTGAATTATGCTGTGAGTTAAAAGCCAAGTGGACAAAATGAGGAGTAGGGAAGGGGGGGAAAGAAGGCCCTGAGTGGGAGGGGGTGTCCATTTTGCTTTGTGGGAGAAATGCCTGTGACTTGTCTTGCCATTTAGAGGAGAGATAACTCTTGGCCACAGGGAATGGGACACCCCGGAGTCTCACAAGGCTCAGGAGCCATGTCACTTCCGCAGTGAGAACTCTGATCTCACCCAGGTTGTTGAGTGCTTAGCTGGCTTTGAAGTTGTACAGCCACTTAGGTCTTGGTGTTTACCTTTCTTTTCCTTCCTGGCAAAAGGTGAAAGTTTCTTTACATGCAACCAAAGTGGCCTCAGGCTTTTTTTTTTTAATTTTTATTTTATTCATATGTGCATACAATGTTTGGGTCATTTCTCCTCCCTTCCCCCTGTTCTTTCCCTTACTCCCCTCCCCACTCCCTCCCTTACCCCTCACTTCATACCTGGCTTTTTGTTTCCTTTCTTCAGACGCTATTCTCTCTAGGGAACAGAAACACACTTAGCAAGTGTTGTATGATGCTACCTTTAATATCTATATTTTTTCAAGTGACTCAAGTACCTGACAAGTCTGCTAGTGTATCCCTCTAACTGTACACCATCAGATTACATTTCACAAAAGTTTTAACATTTGAACTCCACCTTGCACCGGGGGTTGTTTGGGCTACAAATCCAAAATTGATGACATCTCTATTGATACCCAGGTAGATAGTGATTTAGCAACAAAGTCTTTTTTACAATCTGTATTTTTCAAACACTTCTGGTAAAACTGCCACAGATTAAATTCCCCAGAAGCAGTTACTGTGACAGAGTTTGGAGTGACATATCTTTATTCGTGATCAACTCCTACAAGGAAGGCTGGTGAGGCAGGATTCTGCAGAGAAGCTGGAGCTCAAAAGAAGCCAAACGGAGCCAAACCCAATCCAGTGGGAGCTCTGGAGGACAGAAGGCCCCATTCAGTATTCAGAAATGCAGGGCCACTGTATCCCTGACTTGTTCAGTCATTGATGAGGGATGACTGGGGAAGAAAGGACATATTGTTAAAGTCACTCTTCGTAGCTCAGGTAGGAGCTGAGAGCTGGGGACTCCTGGCAAGCTTCCCACAGATGAACAGCAAGTTCTTCCTTGAAAGCAAGTCAGGGTGGGATATCTGTGTTCAACTGTAGACACTTAAGAAAAGTGGCAATGATGGAAGAACCTAATTAGAAAACCTAAAGTAATATGCACAATCAAGCCAATGTAGGAGCCAGCAGAATTTCATTTTCTAAGAATGGAAATGTGTTAAAAATAAGTGAATAATGATTATTTTGGGTGGCAATCTGAATGTCGCTATAAAAGTAGTATCTAATTTTAAATAAAAACATGTAAATTTCCATTTTAGCAGTCACAAAGATATAACTTTATGCTGTGTTAAATTTATACCCATATGAAATAAAAAATAAATCTAATTCAAGAAGTCATCTTTATCCAGAAAAAAAATATTTGCTTGTGAAAATGATTACATATAGATTTTTATCTATGTAATAAGGAAAGTAGAGCTAAGAAAATGTCAAAAATATTTTCAGTAGCTGGTATGTTTTTGCAAATTTCTTTACTCATTGACATTCCGTGGCTATTCAGACAACTTAGTTATTTTTAATTTAACTTTTATAACTCTCTTTTTATAAATTAAAACATCATCGTCAGTATTGAATGTCATTTTGATGGATAATAACTTTTAAATTTAGGATTTGGTGATAGTTAAGTTGAAGAGTGCTCACTGAAGTAATTTTTAAAAACTCAGTATACCATAAACTTGTTCACAGGTTCACAGTAAAGACTGAATTAGTAAGATTACTTTTGTTATTTTCACTTTTAAATAAATATCAGAATATACCAGAAAATCTCATGTTTCACCATTATTTCAATGGTTATTTTAAACTTTTATTAAAGGGGTAGGAGGATGATTATTGTACAAATACTTTGTACATGTGTTTTTTTTATTTTATCATTTTTACATTTACTCACATGTGCATACATTGTTTGGGCCACTTCCCCTCCCCCATGCTCCTCTTCTGGGCAGAACCTGTTCCACACCCTTGTTCCTTGATTTTGTTGAAGAGAAAACAAGAGATAATAAGAAATACATAGTTTTAGTTTAAGATAAAGATAGTATACAGAGAGATTCCTAGCATTGCTTCCATGCACATGTATATTACAACCCACATTGGTTCATCTCTGCCGAACCTCTTCACTACTTCCCGTCACCTTCCCATAGTGGCCTCTGTCACTTTAAGATTACTTTATTTGCTCCTCTACAGTGAGCACATGAACCACATTGAAGTATTAGGTTTCCTTCCCTTTCCATATTCCTCCTGTACACGTTCTTCCCTTACTGTGTGACCCATGTCTAGTAATGTTACTGCATTTGTTTTAGGTCTGAAGTCTGCATATCAGGGAGAAGTTATGATTTTTTGAACTTCTGAGTGACTAACTTCATTTAAGATGATATTTCCCTGTTCCATCCATTTACTTGCAAATGACAAAATTTCATTCTTGTGGCTAGATACAATTCCATTGTGTATAGATACCACATTTTCTTAATCCATTCATCAGTGGTGGGACATCTTGGCTGTTTCCATAACTTGGCTATTGTGAATAGTGCCGCAATAAACATGGGTGTGCAGGTGCCTCTGGAGTAACCTGTGTCACATTCCTTTGGGTATATCCCCAAGAGTGGGATTGCTGGATCATATGGTAGATCTATGTTTAGATTTTTAAGAAGCCTCCATATTGTTTTCCATAGTTGTTGTACTAGCTTACATTCCCACCAGCAGTGTATGAGGGTTCCTTTTCCCCACATCCTCCACAATACTTGTTGTCAGTGGTGTTTTTGGTGATAGCTATTTTAACAGGAGTGAGGTGGAATCTTAATGTGGTTTTGATTTGCATTTCCTTTATTGCTAGAGATGGTGAGAATTTTTTCATGTGTTTTTTGGCCATTTGAATTTCTTCTTTTGAGAAAGTTCTGTTTAGTTCACTTGCCCATTTCTTTATTGGTTCATTGATTTTGGGAGAGTTTAGTTTCTGTATATTCTGGTTATCAGTCCTTTGTCTGATGTATAGCTGGCAAATATTTTCTCCCACTCTGTGGGTGGTCTCCAGTTTAGAGACCATTTCTTTTGTTGAGCAGAAGCTTTTTAGTTTCATGTAGTCTCATTTTTCCATCCTTTCTCTTAGTTGCTGGGCTGCTGGGGTTCTATTGAGGAAGTCCGTCCTGATACCTATTGCTTCCAGAATATTTCCTGTTCTTTCCTGTACTAACTGCAAGGTTTCAGGTCTGATATTAAGATCCTTATTCCAGTTTGAGTTGGTACTGGTACAGAGTGACAGGCATGGATCTAGTTTCAGTTTTCTGCAAGCAGATATCCACTTTTCCCAGCAACATTTGTTGAAGAGGCTGTCTTTTCTCCATCGTATGTTTTTGATGCCTTTGTGAAAAATAAGGTGGGCATAGTTGTTTGGCTTCATATCTGGGTCCTCTATTCTGTTCCACTGGTCTTCATGTCTGTTTTTGTGCCAGTCCCATGCTGTTTTTATTACTATGGCTCTCTAATATAGTTTGAATTAGAATATTGTGATATTTGCTCAGTATTGCCTTGGCTATCTGAGGTCTTTTGTGTTTCCAAATGAGCCTTAAGGTAGATTCATCAATCTCTGTGATGAATGTCATTGGGATCTTGATGGGAATTGCATTGAATACGTAGCTTGATTTTGGTAATATAGCCATTTTTATTATGTTGGTTCTGCCAATCCATGAGCACGGGAGATCGTTCCTGTAGTCTTTTCAATCTCTTTCTTCAGTGGTTTGTTGTTCTCCTTGGAGAGGTCATTTACAACACTTGTTAAGTTTGTTCCTATGTATTTGATTTTTTTTTGAGGCTATTGTGAATGGAATTGTTTTCCTATATTCTTTCTTATCTTGTTCATTGTTGGTTGTTCACATGTATGTAAATGCAAAAATGTTACCTGTTGAAATCATTTCAGGAATGGGGGTAAAAGAGATAAAGGAGAGTGGGGGAGTGGTGAGTCCAAGTATGATATATTTGAACATTGTAAGAACTTTTGCAAATGCCACAGTGTGCCCTCATCCAGCAAAACAATAAACAAATACAACCTAAATTTAAAAATACATTTTTCCTATGTCTCTAATAAAAGCTAAACACCAGGAGATCTGTCTTTATGTTTTTCATTGAGTCATTTCATTCAGTGTTAACATTTTGATATATGGTAGTAGCCTTGTTCACTCTTTCATACTTGGGTCTCTGAACTTGTCCACAGTCCTGTGGACAAAGAATTACAAAGAATTTGTCACTGAGTGTCTCTGACATGTATATACTGTTTACGGAATAGGACTTTGCATATCATTATCAGTAGTTAATATTTTATCTGTTTTTAAGGTATCAGGTGTTCATAAATATCTTGAACCATCTAGAATGTCAAGGTTGGTTGTGCTTATAGGATTTCAGAAGGATTTTTGTCCGTGGTCTAATAGTACCAGTCCCAAGGATAATGGGTATTAGGAACTCTAAGAGTGGTCCTTGGCTCTCCATAAAAGGGGCGGGTTATTCATTTAGCATGAAATACAACACTCAGAAAAGATCATTTCCTGAATGTCCTATGCTGTCTTTTATGCCTCCTTTTATGAAGGAGTATGGAAGAAGCCTCATTCCATTATAAAACCTCACTAGCCTTGCATGATTAAGGTTAGCAGAATTGCTAACCCTCATGCATTTCTCTTGCCTGCATCTCTCATAGACCATGTCATTTTCATCACTATTGTGCAGTTCCAGGCTCCTTCTTGTGGTGTCTTCTGTCTGTACTTTGTTTGGAAATTCTGCAATACTGTCAGCAGAGTGTTTAAATAGCAATTGATTCACTAATATAAGAGTAGTTTGGAAGCATTTTCTAGAGATTCTGTATTTCTATACTCAGTTTGGAGACAGAAGTAACTTGATGCTACAGATATAAATGGAAAAGCTACTTAAAACTACGTATTTGTGTTCTTTCTTTTTGTTTTGAGTTTTAATGAAGACAAACAGAAGTATACTATGAGAAACTGGATTGCTTATAAGATAGTGAGCTTCTAATGTTAGTTGAACTTATAGCTATTTTCTAATGATACTCAAGTATGACAGCAGTGGGGAGAATGTTTCCAGCCCTTCATTCTGTGTATATTTTTTCTCTTTTGATTTCATGTATGCTGTTAGTTTTTATGCTAAATCCTGAAATGTCTACTGTGTCTATTAGACCCAGTAGCAAATATGTTAATATATTGTAGAATTTTGTTAACTGAATCTTCTTATTTGCATCATGTCTGAGCAAAGCATTGTAGGAAGTATTTTGTTATTTTGTTATTTTTATTAAAAGGAGAAGATAAAGTATCTCACACAATGTCTACTACAGGATGTTTTATAAAAGATCCTCTAAATGCATAAGGAAAATTATACATTTTCACCAGGACTTCACTAAACTTGTGAGGAATGTAGAAATGATATGATAAAGGAAACAGTTAAGGAAGCAGGGGTTGTGTCATTTAAATTATACTGCATTAGGCAAGGTTGTTATAAAATAGCTGTCTTCAAAACAACAGAGCAAGTCAATGAATTAAGAGACTGATGGCATCAATGGAATACCACGTCTTCCGAATTCCATATAGTTGCATCTATGTTAGAAATTTGTCATCTATCTCAAGCTAATGTTTCCAGAGAATCACTCACAGTTTCAATGTATATTTGTTGAGTCATCAGACATTCTGGGCCAAAGTGAAAACCAACAGGAGAATATAATTTATTCCATAAACCATTGCAGACTTCCTTTAGGGACAGCAATAGCCACTCAGATGCAGGCCCCTGCAATACCCAAATATTCTAGGGAGAATTGTCCATTTGACAAATCCTGATCTGCTCTTGAAAACCCTGCACATTTCTGGGCCTCCTTGTAAGTGCTGCTTCTGGAATTAGATAGCTTTCCAGACACAGGACCATATTATCATCACGTAGCAGAAAAGGACATTAAGATAACCCTCAAAAAGGTGGTGGTGCTGTAAAGTTTTAAGTGCATCACCAGCTTGAATCAGATATTTTTTATAAGATCTTTAGATAAACAGAAAGCAAGAGAAGCTTAATCTTAAATATTTTACTTTCTTACTTGACTCTGCTGATTCACCATTTAGGGTAATAGGGCCTGGCATCTGCATATTTCCAGTGGCTACAGATTCAGGTTTTGAAAGAAGATGCCAGAACAAATTAATATCATAGAAAGACAGTCAAGGAATTTGTGGACTTTCAGTGGCCTGCCTATTCATAAAATCTCAGCATTAGAAGGAGTTTAAAGCCACAATGAATAAAGATGCCACATGAATTCGTCTGATTTAAGATTTGTTTTGCTCTGATTTATATCTTAAATATATGAGGCTTTAAAGACTGTCCTTTCTAGGAAAGGAATTTTTAGGAAAAGTTGAGTGCAAATGAAGTACTGCTAGCATTTCATTTCTTTAAGGAAAATTACAACACTCAGGCAAATATTAACACATAAGGATATTTACTTGTCAATTCCATGAACAATATTGCTTGATTGGTTAATCTGTCAAGCATATTCTGAAAGCCTTTGGAATACAAAAACTGAACTTCTGGATTTTGGGGAGTAAAGAAACCAAAGTTACATGCAATATAATCACTGACTAAATAACTGTTTCCTAGGCTACTGTTTTGTGTTTTATAATCCTGTGCCCCTAGACAATTAGTAAACAAAAGTGTGCGTGCTTTCTCTTTCCATGAAGTGTTCTCTCTGGTCTACTGGGGAAATAAACAGATAAGTAACTCCACAAATGGATATAGAACTTAAAATTGAGAAAAGAGAGAGCAAGGAATTAAATGTGAAACAAAATCATCTGGCCAAGTCTACAATTAGGGGGGATGGTGAGCACCTGTCCTGCAGAGTACAACTGACTTAATTTTCAGTCCTGGGGATCGAACATTGAACTCAGGGCCTTAAATTTGCTAGGCAAGTACTCTGCAACTTGAACCATGTTCCCAGCTGAAAATAAACTTTTTAAGAAAGAAAAGCAATCAATTGGGATTCCCTCCATCACCCTACGTCTGATTTCTGACGTGCTGAATATTTTAATGCTTAGAACTTCATTTTGAATTCCAAAATTTGAAATTACTCTTTAGTTATTGTTCCAAATATTTTCTTCAGAAAGAATAGCACACCAAAAGCAAAGCAGATTTTCTTTCTGTATGTACAAGAGGAATGTTTTTGTGATAACATTCTGATTATTATGCCAGAAAGTTCATTTAAATGAGCAATACTTCAAGGTGACAACAGTGCCTCTAAATATAATTAATCTTTCAAGTTATACTGAATGTCACTTTAATATATATGTATATAGATACATATATATATGATCCTATATGAATTTGTGCGTACATTTATAAGAGCTGTCTTTTTATTTGTAGTATTTTCCCCCAAATGTCACTTGGCTTATAAATTTATTTGTCCTGGAAGTCATTGGGTGCATCGAGCAAACATTATCTGTAATAATTTCCTACCCACAGTATGCATGCTATGATTCACACAATACTAGACGAAAGGTATTCTCACTTATTATATCTTTCTTTGGAGGTACTGAAGTTTAAACTCAAGTCCCTGCACTTGCTTGGCAGGCTGTGTACCACTTGAGCCATGCCCCTTGTCCTCTTTGATTTTAGGTTATTTTTCAGATAGTGTCTCATTTTTTGCCCAAGTTGGCTCGGATGTGATCCTTTTCCCTCTGCTTCTGACATAGCTGGGATATTAGTCATGCATGACCATGACATGTTTATTTGTTGAGGTGTGTTCTTGCTAATTTTTTGCCTGGGCTGACCTTGAACTGCAATTCTCCCAATCTCTGCCTCCTGAGTAGCTGAGATTACAGGTGTGAGCCATGACAAAAAGTATTTTATTAGGACAGGAGGAGTGGCTCAACTGGTAGACTGTCTGCCTAATAAGTGTGAAGCTGAGTTTAAACCCAATACTGAGGAAAAGAAAATATTTTATTATTCCTTGAATATTCAATTTCTGCAAATATTTATAAATGATGTGAATATTCCATTGATATGCATACTAATATACACAATGTAGAAAAAAAGAAAAAAGTTTCCCTCAACTGCAATTAATCTTTCTCCCTCCCTCATCTGCTCCTTCCTTTCTTCTTCTCTGTCCTTCTTTCTGGACTGAGATGGTTGGGACTAGATTGGAATATCCTTACGTTTTGGTCCACTGTGGCTCAAAGCTGTGTGTACTGCTGAGCCCTCTAAGGGTTCCCCTTGAGATCCTGGTGTCTTCGGGATTCTCCTTTGCTAGGGAATTCCAACCTCTGCTCCTCCCACTGCCAGGAGGAAGGAAACTGCTCTGTGCTGTGAAGGCTCACCTCAGCTTTTATCAATTTGTTCCATGAAGTTTCTAGATTTTGCATATTGGATGAATTCCATTTACAAATTGAAGGGAACTATGTATTCAGTGCCATTCAAGCGTCTAGTGTGTTTTTCTCGGTGCTGAGTTCCTGCAGACAACTCTGCTTCCTTCTCTTTTCTGCAGTGGGGCCCTCTGCTGGAGCAATCTCTGGAAAAGCAAAGCAGACTCCCCCATTGTCACAAATCTGCAAATATCCCCAGGAAAAAGTGGAGGCAAGCACATGAGCTGTTTTCTTTTTCTAGGTTCCTGTGGTATCTGCTGATCCAGTAGACATTCCTGACATTAAAGTGATTCTTCTTAGCTGATCTTTCGAATCATCCTCATCAATGACAGACTACACCATACAACAAAGGATCACACGTTTTTCTCTGCATCTCTTATACGTTTATTCGTATAATTTTTAAGTTATATCCTTCCAGCTAATATTTTGTCTTCAGATGTAATGCATAATTTAGTTCCTCACCTCCCTCAGCTACTGAGGTTTGAACTCAAGGCTTCCTTCTTGCTAGACAGGTGCTCTAACATTTAAGCCATGCTTCCAGCTCTTTTACTCTGGTAATTTTATAGATGTGAGGTCTCACTATTTAACACTTCCCTTTGCTGGGAATGACAGGTGCTCACCACTAGATTTTTTAATAGGGATGGAGTCTCACAAGCATTTTTTCCCAGACCGGTCTAGAAACGCAATCCTCCTAATCTCAGCCTTCCAAGTAGCTAGGATTATAGGCTACTGGTTTTTGTTTTGTTTTATTTCTTTATGTATTTGTTCTTCCAAATGTCATTTTGTTTCGGTCAGTGATCTAACTTTCCAGCAATGTATCTCAGCAAACACTGAAACTGTTTGTATCTTCCCCAAGGAGTATACCATAAATGAACTCCATGTAAAGATCTATGAGGAAAAGTCTCGGAAAGAATCAGAAAACTATAGGTAAGTATTCTTTCTGTGCCACTATTGTTAAGGTTTTGACTTTTAGTCTAGCTAGGGAGATTGGAGATTTGGAATTAGGAAGAGATGCTGCTTAAATTGTGACTAACCAGCAGGGGTAGTTTGGACACTCAGAGTGGACACTACTGATTCTGTGCTTCTTACAGTTGCATCAAATAAACTTGAGCCAGCTGTAATTCCCCAGGTGCCATAGATACTCAATAAAAGCAGGAACAATGGCAACCATGAAAATAAAAACAAAATGATAGAAACCATATTCCCCTACTCAGATGTTTAAAATAGGCTTCTATACCACTACTCCAGAGGTTTGTCATAATATCCTTTAAAATGCTCAACTATAATTCTTCAGAGAAAATTTTTGACAGAGATGGAGAAAGGTGACAGTTGTACTAATTTGATGCTGTAATAAGATTCTTGATCGTTTGTGACTCCATGTGTACTGAATACTGCTTGTGAGATTCACCCATTTGATGGGGTTAACAGTTTCCTTTATTTTCTTCCTGTAGGATATCCCAGTACATAACATTAACAAAGTGTGAGTCTCTATTCTCCTGATTGGTGGAATATTTGGTTGTTTTTCCTTTTGAAATCTCTTTTGAAGCATTCTGTAACAGGTATCCCTCTGGCCCATGTGTACATGCACAAGTAGTTCTTCAGTTATCCATAACCGTAGCTACTGATTTTATGGTTATGTTGCGTGCAACCAAAGCTACTTGCTGTTGATCAGTTGTGTTTCATGGGATCTGTACCAACTTACTTCTTGCCCGTGGCAGTGATGTGGACAATTTCTTCTGCCCCATACCCTTGCATATGTTTGATATTGATTTATAATTTTACCAACTTGTTCAATTTTCTTATTATAATTTCACTTTGTATGTCCTCATTAGTATTGAATTTGCTAGCCATTTAACCTGAGTATCACCCATTTATTTCTTGTTCTAAAAATACCTGCTTTTTTATTTTGACTATTTTATAATTGACTTATTTGTATGGTTCCTATCATTTTGGAGGATAGCTTTATATATTTTCAATGATAATTCTTTCTCATTAGCAAATATTTTATTTCAGTTTGCATTTTTATCCTTCAGTTTTTTAATTTAATATTTGCAAACTCAGCTGTCTTTTTTTCTTCATCAATGTGTATTTATCTTCATAAAATGTGTTCTATTACAGTAAGATCAAAAGCTATTTTCTAGAATTTTTCTAAATATTTGAAATTGTTACCATCCATGTGCAAGAATTTGATCATTCAGTATTTTGTTAATTTTGATTGAGGTCTCTATGGTCATGACCCTTGTTAATTTATCCACATAAAAATAAAATCATGCCACACCATGCTTTATTTACTGCTTCAACTTCTCCCATTAATTCAGCCTCATCTGATTTAAATGCATCAAAATATGTCAGACATGCAGTCACCAATCCCACACAGTGAGCTCGTGCAACCTAGATCTGATCTGAATGATTTGATATTACTATACCAATAGCACTCTGTCTTATTTAAAGTGAAATAAACTGCAAAATAAGCATCTATTCGAGTAAGTTTTCTCTTTAGTTCATCTTCAAGATGATATCAATATTATCAAACCCTTTAATTCTCAATATTATTTTTTAAAATGTTTAATTCCATAAAAATACAAGAGTAATTAACTTAAACTGTATTAAATCTTTGCATTATTTGACATATGAACAAATAGCAATTCTATTTTTATGGTGTGTGTTTTCTACTCTATGAATATCACATATCTCTGTCTTTTTTTAGGTTTTGTATGTTAAAATAGTTTTATAATATTTTGCATTTATTTGCTATGTATTTAGATATATGTTTATGGACTATTCGTTGTATTTTGACAATTAAATTTCACACCTACGTGCATACAAAGGCATGCACACACACATCCACATATGTGATGTATAATATCCTGTGCATACATTTCTTATTTTTTCCAGTATACAGAAAAAAAAAAACTTCCCTTAAAATTAGGAAATTTTCCTTTATCCTGCAAAATTACCAAACTCTGGTATTAATTACAGTGACTTCATCCTCTACTCTTTTTGCTTTTCTGTATCTATTTACACTTGTGACATAAAAATAGCACAGTTTATTTCCTTTCATAGTCTTTAATGAGGACCTCAGCTTTAGGCCTCTTGGTCATCCCAGTTGCTCTGGCCCAGCCTTTGTAGCACACCCAAGTTCTTAGCTAGATACAAACCAAGGCAGGGGGCCAACAATGGCTGGCAGATGCTCCAAAGACAAGTAGAGAAAACACTGACTTTAACACTCTGTTACCTCATGGGGAACTTTTGCTTTCTTATTGTTTCTGGCCTCCAATGAATTCCTTCCTTTTTGGTAAATTATAAATGTTTTATAAATGGTTATTTGCTTGCTTTTGAAATTTTATCTATTGCTCTTGTGATTGTGGATCTAAGAGTGATTGATGTTTTCTGAAATTTTACTCTGATTTATTGCTGAGAATGAATCACATTGTTGAGTTTCAGTTTCTAAGACAGGAAATATTAAGAATATATATCTGCTGATTGGAAGTATGTAGAAATGATAGCTTAATGAATGATCCTATAGGTTAAGCAACTGAGAGGCAATTTTGTGGCATGGTTAGTTCTGAAAAAGAGGTGTAAAATCCACAAGCGAAAGCTTGTTCTTAGATGGCAGATACTGCAATGTATGCAGAAAGCGGGAAGACAAAGAGAAACCACACCAACTACTTGGATTTATACAAGTGAGGATCAGAGCTTGCTGACTCTTGTCCTTCCTTCTCTCTGTGCTTTGTTGATCTCAGCCAGGAGATTGTCACAAAATTTCAGTGAATGTCCCTTCTACTTACTCTCTGATGTTTTTTCTGTTGTTATGTTGATTTTTCAAGTTGGTGAGATTTCAGCCTCCTGTTCTTGAACTTTCTGACAGAGGATGGCCATAATATTTCATGAACCATATTGACATGTATATTTCCATCTTATTTATATATCTGAATATCTCTTCTGCAAAGCTAACCTAGGACTGAAGGTGCATTTGGGGTAAAGTAGGTAAATCAAATGTGTTTACCATCACACTAATCTTTTCTCCGTAGGTCTAGATGAAAACATCAGTAGAGTAGAAGGTAGTTCGTCAGGAGGAGCTCATCCTAGTGAGTACAAAGCTTTGGACATTGCAGTTCACGTCCTTGAACCTTGGTTTTTTTCATTTGTAATCAAAGAATTTTAGGTGGATGGTCTTTAAATCCCCTATCAGGTATCACTCTCGCAAGGCAAGAATTCTGGAGCAAGAATCCGAAGTCCTACTCTGCCCTGCTGTTCATTCCTTTATGGAAATTGGTAAATAAACCAACTGTATTCAAATAGAATTTAGAATGAATATCTGAATTAATATTTTATTCCAACAACCCAAAGATAATACTTTGAACTATGCTGTTAATTGATCTAATATACTCTAGTTTATAATTACCTCAAAGGGGGACCTTTGAGGTAATTATAAATAAAAATAAAGTTGGAGACATGTTAATGCCTTAACTCTCATTAGTTCTGAATTTTTTTTGGAAGAGAATGAAGTGATACAACTTGCAAAACCTTAAAAATTATTTCCTTAATTTTTTTATACTCTATTTTTCTTGAGTATTCTATCTGTGTTTCAGGAGCAAAATGGCCAATTCAGATTCCAAAATGTCTCAGCAAATATACACCGAAGAGGCCCTCACTTATTTAAGCACATTTGTAATTGCTAAATTTCAACATTCACAACAAATCATTGCACAGAAATCAAAGACCCTTTTTATGTTGTATTTAGTCACAGATCTATCAACAGAATAACTCTGTACAAGTTACAAAGGAGCATCTGAAAGCCAATGTGAAGTAGGAACTGTGGAAATTACAGGAGTCATGAGAGGACTTCATAACCTGGTGTCTCAGAAATCATCCCACTCTGTACCTATACCACTTTTTAATGGCTTTATTTTCTTGAGTTTTAAATGGTTTTTAATCTTTTTAAATTTTGATTGTAGGCACCTGTGTTTACTCTGTGTATAGAAAGTCCCATTTACAAGAGTACCTTCGTCAGAACAAGCTTTATCATTGATCATGAAGAAAGACTTCATTGTGTTGGAACCAACCCTTCAGTTTTTATCTGATAAAACTACTGAAATTAAGAATGCAAGGGGGGCAAGTTTGGCTCAAGTGGTACAGCACCTGCCCAGCAACCATAAGCCTGGGTCAAGCTACAGTGTGTCAAAAGAAAAATGAATGCAAAGTTGATAGCTCACTACTTCTTTAGCACAGGAGTATTGATATTTACCTTCCCTTTGTCCTCACCTGGCATCCCCTCCTTGGTGAAAAAGACGTAATTCCTTTCTTTTCCCCTCAGAAAGTGCAGAGGGCACCAGGAGGGGTCACATGGTAAGGAGGGAACTGCCTCCTTCATTCCAAGATCCAATTTAGGTTTAGCTAGAGGGGAAGGTTTCCTGTTCTATGGCTACAACTGATGTGATTGGCAGCTCTCATTTTTAACATCTACCATGGACCCACAGAATGTGACACACTCACACTCAGAAGCTACCTTTTGGCCAGAAGTGGCTGTGGTTGGGGACGATGTTCAAATCGAAAAGGACAGACAGACGAGCATGAGAATATCCTATTCTATTTCCAAAGAAACAGAAACTGCCATTTCGTACTTCACCTTCCCTCGGATTTTCTTCTTTAATGCAGAATAATATTTCTGGTGGGGATAGAGTAATGAAAATTTTTATAATTTTATAATTTGATTGCATCAGAAAGCTTATATTTGCGAAAAGTCCTTCATTCAAATAAGACTTCATTTGAACAGTCATCTTCAATCTTTTATGTCCAAATATTCTCATACTAAAACAATTAAATGTACCATGTGTTTCGTCTTCTTCATATTCAAAATATTAAGCCTGAGTTTATCTATGTACCTCTGTGCTCAAGACCGTAACTTAGTAAAATAAAATTTTATAGGAAGCTTCCAAAATATTTTTATTATGGCAGTCTGAGGATTCAAAATATTTCCTTTTCTCATGAAAAGAGGAAAAGTGTTGACCATTCTTATATATCAGTAGGTAGTCACTCCTTCTCTTCTCTCTCTATAACCACTGACTTCACACTGCAGATTACAAATTTTATAAATCTCTTAAATTATGTAATTACTGTTGAATGTTTTATACAACATGACGTCCTCCAGCTGTATCCATTTCCCTTCAGACCACATGTCTTTATTCCTTATGGCTGAGTAATACTCCAGTCCTCAGTGATTGAGCATATATATATGCTACATTATCTTGACCCATTCATCATCTGTAGGGCACCTGGGTTGTTTCCAAAGCTTGGCTACTGTGAAGAGTGCTGCAATGAACATCAGTGTACAGGTGTCTCTATTGTATCCTGTCTTACATTCCTTTGGGTAGATGCCGAGGAGCGCTGTCACTGGTTCATCTATGGCAGGTCTATCTCTAGGCTTTTGAAGAATCTCGGTACTGCCTTCCATAGTGATTGTACTAATTTCCATTCCTACCAAAGTGTCCAAGCATCCTTGTTTCACCACATGCTTGCCAGAAGTTGTTGTTGTTGTTATTGTCCTTCATCATGGCCATTCTAACTGGGGTGAGATGAAATCTAAGTGTTGTTACAATTTGCATCTCTTTTATAACCAGGGAAGTTGAACACTTCTTCATGTTTTTACTGGCCATTGAGAATTCCTTTGAGAATTCCCTGTTTAATTCATGTGCTCATTTCTTCACTGAGATGTTGATTTTGGGGGAGTTGAGTTTTTTGAGCTCCCTATAGATTCTGGATATTAATCCCTCATTGGATGAATAGCTGGCAAACATTTTCTTCCATTCTGTGGGCAGTTTTTTGAGTATCATGATTGTTTCCTTTGCTGTGCAGAAGCTCTTTAGTTTGATGCCGTCCCATTTGTTTATTCTTTCTCTTAGATGCTGAGCCATTTCAGTTCTGTTTAGGAAGTCATTCCCTATACCTATCTGTTCTGGTGTATTTCCTACTGCTTCCTGGGGTTGTTTCAAAGTATCAGGCCTTATATTAAGGTCTTTGATCCACTTTGAGTTGATTTTGGTACAGGGTGACAGGGATCTAGTTTCACTCTTCTTCATGTGGATATCCAGTTTTCACAGTAGCATTTTTTGAAGAGGTTGACTTTTCTCCATTGGGTGTTTTGGGCTCCTTTGTTGAAGATCAGTTGGCTGTAGATGTGTGGGTTTCGGACTGTCTTCCATTCTGATCCACTGCCCAGGACCTGATAGATTCACATCTGAATTTTACCAAACTTTTAAAGAAGAACTAACACGAATAATCCTCAAACTTATGAAGCCAGCATTACATTTATTCCAAAATCCAATAAAGATACAACTATAAAAGAGAATTATAGACCAATATCTTAAATGAATATAGATGTAAAGTTTCTCAACAAAATACTGGCAAACAGAATTCAACAAAATGTCAAAACAATCATACACCATGACCACATCAGTTTCATTTCAGGGATGAAAGGATAGTTCAACATATGTAAATCCATAAGCATAATGCAGAATCTAAACAGAAGCAAGGACAAAATACACACGATCATCTCAATAGATGCAGAGAAAACCTTTGACAAAATTCAACACCCTTTCATTATAAAAGCTCTGAAGAAATTATGAATTGAAGAACGGTTCCTTAACATAATAGAGGCTATATATGACAAACCTAGAGACAACATTATACTAAATGGAGAACAACTGACACTGTTCCCATCAATCAGGAATAACAGTGAGCAGGCGTGTTCACTTTTTCCACTCCTATTCAATATTATTTTGGAATTCCTAGCCAGAGCAATAAGACAAGAGCAAGAAATAAAAGGGATTCAAATAGGGAAAGAGGAAGTCAAACTATCCCTATTTGCAGATGACATGATCTTATACCTAAGAGATCCCCAAAACTCCACCAAAAAAGAAACTATTAGAAATCATAAACTCCTTCAGCAAAATGGCAGGATACAAAATTAACATACAGAAATCAGTAGGCTTCCTATATACCAACAACTAACAGACTGAGACAGAAATCAGGGAAACAATTCCATTTACAATAGCTTCAAAGCCAAATAACTTTAGTGAAAGAAAGCAAAGACCTTTTCAATGAAAACTATAAATCAGTGAAGAGAGAAGACATCAGAAGAAGGAAAGACCTTCCATGCTTGCGGATTGGTAGAATCAACATTGGGAAAATGACCATACTACCAAAACCAATATTCATGTTCAATGCAATCCCTATCAAAATTCCAATGACATTCAGTATAGAAATAGAAAAAAAATCATTGCAGTAATTTTTTTATATTTTATATTTCTTACAATCACTCAGAAAGAAAATGTAAAGTAAGGATATTTTTTTCATTTTCCTTGCCCAAATTTGACTGAAACCCTTTTTGTGTTTTTGGACTTATTTTTATCTCATAAATCCCAATAGAACATGGATTTCTCATGTAAGAAAAATGTTGATTTCTATGGTTGTGAGTCATTGACACATCTTGTTTCTTTCTCTGCTTGCAGAGAGCCACCTTTTGCTGGGTTCCCTCTCAATATTTTCTCCGTCCATTTCTACATCTGGCACCTCTAATTTTCTCTTCTTTGTAAGAAATGCAGTTGTCTTGAATTAGAGTCTGTCCATATGACCTCATTTTGCCTGAAATACCTCCTTATAGGCTCTATCTCTCAATGTAACCACATTCTGAGATACTGAGGGTTAAGAATTCAACTCACAGATTTCCAAGACACACAATGCAGCTCATATACTGGTGTAAGGATCTTGAAAGCATGTCTGACTTTGGAAAACGTTTCCATTTCTTTTGAGTAAGACAGCATGTCTCAATAGGAAAGAGGGCAGTCTTTGAAGCTATACAGCCTGACTTCAAACACTACTAAGACACTACTTGTGCTCTTGCTCTGGGTGAGGTACTTAACTCCTGTGCCTCTTTTTGTCTCTTTCTTCAGCAGGGATGATTTTAGAGTCCACCTCACAGATTTGAAGTGTAGGGTAAATAAGTTAATTCATGTATGACATTTAGAAGAACAACTGTGAGACAGGTTAGAGGGATCCAATCTTCCCTAGGGGAGTTTGTCAGGAAGTTCACCACTTGAAAGCAGTTAAACACTATAAAAAAAGGAAACTCCAATGAGCACTGTTGACGTATTAATTTCATGTGAATTCTTTGAAATATCTACTCCTTGATTTTCTTTCCCTTCAAAGAACTAACTTTTACAAAGGAGTCACTCAACCACTGAGCACCAGTGTGCAGAATCCTTTCCCATGTTCAACTGCCTCAAGTGGGGAAATGCCAGCTAGGCAGACAACTGGATTCCCTCCAAAGACAGCTTGGTTATTTTAAACCCTCCACAACCACCCCAAGGAACCCTTGGCTTCAGTCACAAGGACCAGTACAATTGAAGACTTGACTCTAGTTTCAGGAGTTGTCTTCTGGGTGGGACAACTCCAGACAACCTGCACAGGCTTGGAAGACATCACTCAAAGACAAAACTTGGACAACTGGAACCCTGCTCACCCAGGCCAGGAAGGGGGAACAATTCCCCTGATGACACAATGGAAAGCTTGTGATTGGTGTAATTCCTGTGATTGGTGCTGTGTGGGACCTGTGATTGGTGGAACTGGACACTGTGTTATGAGGGGTCCACAACCCTTCATGTGCCACATTCATATCACATAGTCCTCCCAGCTATAAAACTAGGCTGTTCAGTTTACTTTTTCAACCAGCAGGAAGACACCCTCTGTGCTGCCTACTATCTTTACATTAGACTCAATTAATAGCTTCTCCTAAATGGTCTTTTCTTGCCCACTTATGAATTTTCTCATAAGTGGAATGGCCAAAGAGGCAATAGCAGTGACAACAGAGCAACAGCTCTAATGGATGCAGCGATAGAACTGGTTGCAGCAATAGCAGTGAGAATGCCACTGAAGAGAGAAAAAAAGGCAGTGAGATGAAAACTGACAGCAAAAGTAGAGAGAAGGTGAGAGAAGGAAGAGTCAAGACTACAGGCTACAGAAGGTAGAGCCTATGCTACTGGGAGAGTTCCTGGGAGCTACCAAGCTTTGAAAGCTCAGAACTGCAACACTAGCCACTGTAAGTCCATGAGTCCTCCCAGCCAAGGTTTAGGAAATGCAACACTATCTATTATACATTTTGAGAGTCCTGACATCAAAAGCTTAGGAGTCATAACACTGTGCATTGTGAAGGCCAGGGGACCTGACACTGAAGGCTTAGGAGTTACAATGGTAGCTGGTGTTGACTGCTGCTTACTGTTTCTGTTGTTCAGAGCTGAGATTTCACTTGCCTCCAAGTTTTAGGCTACTGGCTATTTGAGCCCAGAGCGGTAGTTCTCTAACCTGGGCTTACACAGCTATAAGTCACTGGCTTCTAGACCTGAAGCCATAGCCTCTTATTCTCACTCTTGAAGCTAGAAGCCTGAGTCTGTGAGCCCAGCCCATAGCCTCTGGCACGCAAGGGCCCAGGGTTCCCAGTGCTAAAGAGCTACACCTCATCTACTTGTGGTTTCCATTCTAGTAAAGCAGATGTACCCCAACCAGCTCAAAGGTAGCACTGAATAATATTCAATAATCATGGATAATATTAACACTGAACCTATTTAAATCCTTTAAGTAACACATCTCTCAAGGAAGCCCAAAACATATCAAATAAAAATTCAAAATAAACATTTATGTTTGCCACTCTAGTGGGGAAAATGTGTGTACATCACTTATCATACACATAGTATGTGCACAATTTAATTTTCCTCCTTTCTGAGGTACTATCTTCATTAGTTCACAACTAGATTATCTTCCATTTTTCATCATCAGATTGGATTGTGTAAAATTGATTTCTAAGAACCAAAAGAGAAGACACTTGAGTCCCTGTTACTTGCTACCGAAAAGACTCAATGCTCTTTGCTTAATGATGAACTCAGCACACCTATTTTGAGATATACAATGAATAAAATTTAGAACAGTCATTTATTGTACCTTTTGGCATAATTAACATGAAGAAGGTAGTGTATTATAGTTGTACTTGTGTTACCTGGAGAAATAACACATCTGAGGGTTTTGCTCCTTTCAGTTCAGGATAATGATGGTTAATATTCATTATCAAATGGAGAGGGCAGGGAGAAAAGAATGATGGTGAAAGAAGAGTATCTAGGGGCAGTGGACAGGCAGACATTGGATTTTGGGTTTAAAATATTCAGATAAAGATCTGAGAAATGAGTGGAAATTAATCCTGAAGTAGTTCTCTTACAAATTATATATTAAAACAAGAGTGTGCACTTGTCTGCTTGCAGTGTATAATGTAGCCCTGTACAGTGGATTCTGTGATTTATCAGACTAATTCTGCTCTGACCTTGTGACTGTATGGAAACTTTTCTGGTCCAGCTGCCATAAATACTCATGATTCCACCTCAGCACATTTTGTCAAAGGCAATTGATCCAGCTTGGCCTTCATCTGCGCTATCATGTCTGTGGTATAAGGTACTCTCCTTCTAGTTGGGCCCTAAATTATGATGACAACTTCCCATTCTGCACCAAGCGATTTCCTTATTTCATTGTCATCAGAATTCACTTGAAAGGTAGAAAACAATCATCTATTTCCTACACAAGAAATTCAATCTTCCAGCCCTTTGCAATATTACAATTGAGATAGTTTTCTCTTTTTAACCAACAGCTATCTTAATAATTCATATATAAATATGGGAGAAAGATGGCTGATGATGGTGAGGAGGGGTAGAGCCACGTTTCCCAGTTCCTGCTTATGGCCCTGATCTGACAAGCGAATGTAAAAGGTAAGATTTATTGGCAGTGAAGAATAGCTAAGGAATTCATGGGCAAAGAGAATTTGACTTATTTATTTAACTGAATTTGAAATGAAATATATAGTACAGTGCAAGTGAGGGTCAGAGGGAAATTAAATAAAAGATTGGGCACTGGAAATATTACCTGAGTTTGACTGAATATCAAATAAACACAATATATATTTACCCAGTCCACTTGGGATTACTTTGTTAAAACAGCTTTCTTTCTCTTTTTTCTTAAGTGAATGTTTTCACTGGTAAGAAAGAGATACTGGCAGGACATTTTTATTAGAGGTTAAAGACATGCTGAATTTGTACCTGTAAATAGGAATTATATTGAGCTCTGTAATCAATATGTTTTCCTAATTGATAGCATTGCTAAGTAGATTGAGTTTACCTAAAAGTTTCCCTCTTGGTTAATTTATTAACAGTATAATACCCATTCAGTCATTGTGTGCTATTCGAATGGCAGAGCTCAAGTTTTTTGAGACAAAAGCTTGTTAAGAGACAAAAGGAGCTCTAGGAATTATTCACAAGAATCAAGATATAAACTGTGTACCAAAATACATAGAGGAAAGACATCTTTGAGACAGAAACTTAAATGTCCTGTGTGACTCTCCTTGTGTATAAAGTGATTACAGTAGACAAAAATTCATAAGGATGGCAAGTTCATCCAAGCCTAGGCCTCGCTTTTGCGAGAACACTCATGCTCATTTTTGCTTTCTTGAGCCCCACAGCCTTGCTAAATTTCTTCCACTAATCTCTCTATGGGACAGAGAAGCTTAAGCAAATATTTTGAGGTAATATCAACTGTATACTGAATATTTTTATTGAGAATAATGAACACTTATCAAGTTCAAATCTTGGAAAAACCAAAGCAAATATAAAGCCAGTAGTACTAAAAGTTGGTTTGTAAAACCTCTTTACTTTACATAGGATTTAAAAAACAAAGGTGTGAAATAATTGAGATTTTTGTTGCTGTACACACATTATGTATTACAATGGTGGGACAGAGCTGTATAGCAGTTTTTTTATACAAAATGAGAAAATGTCAGTAAATCTGCCTATCATCTGTCTATTTTGTTATATCGTCAATATTTTTCTATACTAAATCTTTTTGGATTTCTGTATATGCAAGTTTTTCCTGTCGTTTCAAAACAAAAATATCAACAGTGACATTGATTAAAGTTTGAGGTTTTTTGTTTGTTTTGTTTTGTAATGTTGAGAGTCTCAATTTGTAACTCAGGCTGGACTCAAACTCACATCTGCCTGTTCACCCTCCAGTGCTGGGTGTCAACTCCCATGCCTGGCTTGGGGGTTTGTTATTTGAGTCTCACTTTAGCTATTTTCCTTTTCATATGTTTCCTACAAAGTTAGGTGTTTGAGTGTGATTAGTATACTTACTCATCTGACATCACTCCCTGACCAATTAAGTTCTCCCACCATGTGTGACAATTCTAGAAACGAATGGATCCTTTTCAGGCTCTATGCCATTCATACCTGAACTGATACCAATTCTTTCACAGCAAGCTTCTTCTTTTGTTACTGTATCTTTTAGTTATGTCAATATCTTGCAAAATCATTCTCTGCTTCCTGCATGGGTTATTTTCCCATCACTCATCTATCCAATGTGGATGATTTTTAGAAAAAAAACCAGCAGATGCTGTTGGTCATGCCTGAAATGCTAGCTACTCAGGAGGTAGAGATCAGGAGGACTGTGATTTGAAGCCAGCCCTGGCAAATAGTTTGCAAGACTCTATCTTGGAAATACCCAACACAAAAGGGCTGGTGGAGTGGTTCAAGATGTAGGCCCTGAGTTCAAGCCCCGGTACCACATACACACACAAAAAAGAGTTAAAATTCATAGGTTTTATGGAGCCAGAGTAACAGGAAAGAGAATTTAATTGTTGTGTGTATTGAATATATTTACATGGCTGTCGGGTGCTGGGGTTCTGATCTCAGGGAGTCAGTTCTGAGGAATGCATAGAACCCAACTATGGGTGACTCCGATTGGGTATGCACAGTGTCCTTCAAGAGGCAGAAAAATTAAAATGGGTCACGTTTGAAATACCGTTAGGCAGTGTAGGTGTATATAGAAGTTATAGGTAGGGTCCTGGAGCTCAAGAAAAAGACCTTGGCTTGAGATATGGTGTATTAAATAATGTTTAACACATAGGAGTGAAGTGCATCGCAAGGGAGAAAGAATGGAAATGTTGAAAGTTCTTTGGATTTTGTCCAAAACATTATGATTTTATATGATTCTCAAAACTTCAAGATATTAAAAGATCATGAAAATGAGTCACCTTGTTTTATGGTCTATTAGATAAAACCAAAAATCCAATTAGCTAAGGTAAGAAATAATGTTGCCATAGCATAAAATTAAAGTTTGAAAATTTGTTGTACCATTGTACTGACACAGTTGGCATACTTTTTATTTTTCCCTTTGGTGGTACTGGCTTTTGAACTCAGGACCTTGCTCTACCACTTGGCCCACACCCCAACCTGTTTTGCTATAGTTAGTTTTTGAGAAGGGTCTCACATTGATACCCAGGCTGGCCTTGACCCTGACTTTAGCATTTATGCCTCCTGCATCACTTGAATGCCAGGCATGTACCACCACACCTAACTTTTATTGATGGAGTTGGGGTCCCATGAACTTTTTGCCTAGGCTATCCTCAACCATGATCCTCCCAATCTCTGCGTCCTGAATATCTGGGAATATATATGTGAAGTTCTGTTTTTAAAAGTCATTCTTCAGCACATAAGCATTGGCTCCAAGCTAGAAAGAAACATGGCATGTGAAGGAATTAGCAATAAGGTCAAGGTAGCACTTAGCTGGGAAAAACTGGCATTACAAAACTTTGTTAGTAATTATAGAATTATAGAATAGAAAGAACAGGATAGACCAAACCTTGCTAGAAGAGAAACACCTGACTTTTTAAGATGGTAGAGAATGGAGGGAGAGAAAAGCAAAGTTAATCATAAGAGTATAAACTTGGATGATAAAAAATGGTAATTGTGGTATCAAAAACAATAATAACAACAGACAAAAACACAAGAAGTTGATTGAGGATAAAAGTGATAAATTGTGTATAACTTGGTTAACTGAAAATATAGTCTAATACCAAGTCAGTAGGGAACTCTGAGTATGGGATTATAAGTCAGGTTGCCCTAAATTGCAGGGAATGAATGAGGTCTAGGGATGATACTGTGTAATGAATAAAGAATCTAGCTCAGAACCTAAAAGACTGCATTTATTCCAAAGTTCAAATATCTACACTGATGAGCAATAATGAAAAATAGAAATTGCACTTTGAAGTGGAACTGCACATAGGACTCAAAATGAGATTTTTTAAAGAAGGATGTAACACACAGAACATCAAGATTGAACAAATCTGTCATGAGGGTGGAGGAGGGAACTGGTGACCGTGGGTATCCGTATGCAAGCAGGGTTGATGTTACAAGTGAGAAAACTGGTATGCATATAGCCTCAGTGATTTGCACAGTTCAGAAAGTTAGAAGGTTACAAAGCATATTTGATCACAGATGTGTTCTTGTAACCCCATCCTAGTCTTTGAAACATACTAAACTAACAATTAATAACAGGAGTAGATGGCCTTAGAATTTTTTTAACATGTGTTTCATTTAAAAGGTTTTTCAAATGCACTATATCACATTTTTGGCTTAATTTAAAGGCCAAGTAACTCAATTGCTGGAGATTTCTGACAAAACTTCTTAGCAAGAGTTTGTTAGAATATGGTGAGGACTTTTCTTTAATTGACCTGCATCACAAAAATATTGTTCCTCGTGTATGCATTGATTGTGAAATTATATGACTCAAACTTTCCATGCTTTTAAGTAATTTTTTCTCATCTTGTGATAGTCTTCAAATGAGGAAAACTGTAATCCCAGAACCACAAAATACCACCTCAGGCTGAGTGTCTTGCATTTTCACCTTCAGTGGCTATCCAGGCTTATTGCTGAAGCTTTGAGAGAATCATAGCAGCCTTAGCGCCACACAAAGGGGATGGCTGAGGAAACAGACGGAGAAGGTTGTATACAGAGAGGAGGATTCACATCCTCTGAGAATGTGGTGACACCGGGACTTGACAAACAAGATCTCCAGGAGGGATTCATGCTGTTCACCTTGACATGATATAACACAAGATCTGCAGAGAGATATTTGCAGATGGTCTCGAAAATCTTTCTTACATGAATAGAATCAATGCACAGCTCAGAAACTTAAACCGGGTTCGCTTTATGAAAGGTAGCTCTTTTTAATGAAAAGAACGGTTTAGTTCAAGCAGAAAGTGACAGCAGAATTTAATGACAACATTGAAGGGAGACCGGCTGTTCACGGCTGAACGTTTTGTTTTATTTCTATCTGGTATATTACTCATGGCATGTACAATTGTGTGTCTTGATTTGCACTTCCTGCTACTTTAATATATGTTGTAATGTCATTAAATGTCTTTGGACACATAATTTAGGGTGTTGCCATTATGCATTTTACATAAAATATGTTCAACGTTTGGTTCAATGAGAGACAATTTATAAAATATATTATTTGACTTCATGTAAGATATTTTTCTGTCTGATTCTGATACTAGAAGCCGACTACTGGGTCAGTATTTAACAAACAAACAGAAAAATATGAAGGTTCACCTAGAAAAAGATGCATATTGCTAAGTTGCCCTGCAGACAGTGTACTACTGTGAATGTCAACTAAGAGCAAAGAATACTTGAAAAGATTTAGAAATAGATATTTCAGCACTTTCAGCTTTATTATAAACGTGATAGAAATTTTTTCACACCTGCTTTTAACAAATGTCTTGTTATTTAATAGTTGGTCATTCATGCCATACAATTGTCTACTTCAATATTAATATTGCAAGTTTTAATCTTTGTGTCTGTATACACTAGGAAACCTTTTTCAAAGAGTTCCCAAGATATTTTAGTCTTTGGGATTTTTACAGTAATGAATTTCAGTAAGCTTGTACATCATTACTATATGTTCTTTTTAAAAGTTTTTTTAAAAATTTGTTTTATTCATATGTGGATACAATGTTTGGGTCATTATTCCCCCCTGACCCCCACTCCTTCCCTTTCCCCTACCCCTCTCTTCCAAGCAGAAACTGTTCTGCCCTTATCTCAATTTTGTTGAAGAGAGAGTATAAGCAGTAATAGGAAGGACAAAGGGTTTTTGCTAGTTGAGGTAAGGATAGCTATACAGGGAGATTCCTCGCATTGCTTCCATGTACATATGTGTTACATTCTAAATTGATTCTTCTCAAACTGACCTTTTCTCTAGTTCCTAGTACTCTTCTGTTCATTGCAAGAAATAAAAGACTTTTAGGAAAATAGATTTTTTTTTTTACCTTTTAGAGTATCTTTCCCAGAATTTTTGACAAGTGTAGACATTTTCTTCCCATATACTATTTTCATTGTTGTCATTAAACTCAGGGCCATGCACTGGCTAGGGAGGCACTCCACCCCTCAGTCACTCAGCCAGCCCTTTATGCTTTGGTTATTTTGAGATACAGTCTTGCTTTACGTTCTGGACTGGCCTGTATCATAGTCCTCCTATTTATGTTTACCCTCAGAGCTTGGATGACATGCGTGCAGCATGGCACACAGACATGGGTTGAAATGAAGTCTTGTCAAATGTTCAACCAGGCTGACCTCAAACCATGATCCTCCCAATCTTCTTCTGAGTACCTAGGATTATAAACTCGAGGCATTACACCTGGCCTCTTTCCTATATGTTCTTAAGGAGTGATTTTGTGAATTACTGACTATCTATTATGAGCTGATCATTTCACTTTCCATTTTAGGCTAATTATCATGTATGCTTTGAGCAGGTGAATTTTCTTACACATTAATTAAAACAATAAAATAAAACACAATTATTAAAACAATAAAATATCATTGGCCATAATATTTTGTTTAACTAGTCTCCTATTATTAAACATTTAGTTTATAATGTTTTATCAAAATCAACTAATAGGCATTTTTTTTCAGGCACATCTAATTATTTTGTTAGGCTACAATCTTAAAGGACAATTTTTTATTCCTTTGCTTTAAGTTTTTTTGTTGTTGCTTGTATGTCTGTCTGTCTGACTGTTTTCATGATACTGGGCCGGGAACCGAGGGCTTCATTCACCACTTGAACAATACCTCAGTTCTCTTGTTTTTGTAAAACGAATGCTTTCTGGAAGTTTGTTCATTCTTAGAATTTTATTTTGGGTTTCCTTAATAGTGGAGATGGACATTTTAAGTTTCAGCATGATATTCACACAGGAAAGCTGAATACTGTTTTCTTACTTATAAGAAATATTGCAGAAGCTGGCATATATTCAAAGTACTTTTTCTCTCATCCAGAATCTTTGAGGAGCAAATAAGTTTTATTCTAACCAATGTGGAAGCTAGGTATGGCCATGTGTCTTTATTTGAAGTCACTTGTGAGCTGTAGTGTCATTAAAAGTCATTAGTGACCTTACCTGAAGATCAAACATGGCCATGGTGCCTGACCTGGGAAAGGGAAGGGATTACTCTGAGAATGATGTCTTATAATTTAGACAAAGATATCTCAGGATAATGAGGTCAAAAGTGAAGTCATGCAGGTTAAAATGTCTCTGTTTAAACATGTCTGTGTGTGTGTCTGTGTGTGTGTGTGTGTGTGTGTGTGTCTGTGTTTGTGTGTGTATGTGTGTGTGTCTGTGCAAACTATTTTCTTTAAGTCAATATTCTTTAGGGACTCTGCTACACGTTTTCACATAATAATCCTAAATGATACAAACTGTATCAATATTATAAATTTTGCCCTTATGTTTCTAGCTTATTTTCCCAATGGCTTTTCCTTTTGCATTACTGATTAATGAATTTTCTGTATATATTAGGGCTATAAAAGTGTGTCTGAGACTTATATGTGACAAGCATTATTTGTGAGTTTGAAGATATTTTATATTTTCAGTCTTTTATTGTTCTCTATTTTTTATCAGCTAAAATTTAGAAAATTAGAATTTGAGCTATAAGAATCATCTCTAACATGGTTGTGCCTACCTTTTCCCACTGTTATAATAATAAATTTATAGCTGGCTTTTTACCACTGATACCACACTTCTGCAGAGAGAGCACTCTGTGACCAAGGGTCTGTTCAGTTTTCTATAGGAATCTCCGAGCTGTTAGTGTGTACTTACATCAAAGACTTAAAATTTTTAATGGTTTAAAAGATACCATTGGGAAAATCTAAAGACAACTTGTAGAAAATGAGAAAACACCATAGATCATGTCTGATAAAATACTTGTGTCCAGAATATATAAAAAATTCTTTCAAATCAATAACAAATGGCAAATAACTCAAAGAATCAGCAAATTTCTTCATAGACATTATCCAAAACACATGTCCATTAAGCACATGACAAATGCTCTACTTCCTTCATCATCAAGGAAATGCCAAACATAGTGGGATTTTACTGCAAACTCAGGACAATTGCTAGAATCAAAAAGGCAGTGAATAGCAGGAGTTGATGAGGATGCTGATGCAAAAACTTGAGCCTTTTGTCTCTCCTGTGGCAAATTTAAATAGTGCAACCACTTTAGAATACAATCTGACCAATTTCCCCAAATGATTGAATGCAATTACTATATGAGCCATTGTTAGGTATGTACCCAAAGGAAGGGAAACACCTGTACAAACAAAAACTTGTGCACAACTGTTTATGGCAGCCTTTACTTATAAGAACCATGTGTTATGAACAGCACGAAACCCCATGAATGAATATGCAAATTATGATCTATCAATGCAATGGAATATAATTTAGCAATAAGAAACAAAGTGCTGATACAATGTACTGGTGAAAATGGAAAACTGCATGCTAATTCACCAAAGCTCACTTAACTATGTCACTTCATTCATATGAAATTTCCAGAATAAGAAAATCCATAGAGAAAGAAAGTAGATTGCTGTTTGCTTAGAGCTAAACATATGGTGTTTCTTTGTCTTAAGAAATAAATTAATTGTAGTACAAAAACACATAACATAAAATTTACCATATTATCTGATTTTAGTGTACTGTTCAGTAGTCTTAACTATATTCACACTACTAAGTAAAATCTCTAGAAATTTTCCCATTTGCAAACATGAAACTCTTCATTTCCCTTTCCCACTAAACCCTTACAACCACAATTCTAGTTTCTGATACTAAAAGTTTGTCTGCTTTAGATGCTTCATATAAGTTGGTATTACATTCTTTTAAATTTGATAGAAATGTTTTAAAATTTATTGGAGTGATGGTTTATATACTCAGAATAGACCAAAAAAATTGAATTGAAAAAAGCTACCTCCTAAAATTACCATTCTTTCATATTGAATCTGCAGGTAAAACTACCTTGGCTTTCAAAGCAATTTATTTCTAGCTTCTGGGACAAATCATGTTAGCTTGTGTCATTTAAGTTCAAAGCTAATAATGTCCAGTGAGCATAGAACTCATGTGATCCTTATCTGTTTACTCTTATTATCTTATAAAAAGGTTTAAGATTTCTTCATTTTTCTCTAAGCCCTGTCATGTCTTTTGCCTGTCTAAATCTTGCTGATTGACATTGGGTCTCCCTTTTTATTTTATTTATTCATTTATTTTTTGGTGGGACTGGGCTTTGAACTCAGGAGTCTCCCTTTTTAATTCCTGATACTAGAGCGCTCTAGGGCTCAGTGGTCCTTTGAGTTTCTTGATACTTACTGTCTTAGTGATAACAGAAGTCTCCTTTCCTTGTAAATAACTTTTTTTTTTTAATGAAGGCAGAGAATGGAGATTTATTGCACAGATCGGGACATGCTGTGGGAAGAGACAGAGTAAGCACTCAGCCCATCTTCAGCCACCTTTGAGGTCCAGACGTGATCGATAAGTTTAAGTAGAAAAAAGAACTAGGGACTGTGGCAAAAGGTATGCATAGTTAAACAGTCCAAGTCGTAGGTTTGTTCTCTTGACCATTTCCTCAGTCCAAGGGTCCTGAAGAAGGTGTTATTGCTGCCATCACTTGAGGGGAGCAAGCAGTTCCCTGAGATGAGTGCTCCTGCTCCAGGGTGCAGCCTCATCACTGTAGGTAATTTTCCTCATCTGGAGGGTTGTCTGTCCTGCAAGGCAGGGGTCGTTCCTCAGGGGTAGTTTTAGTCCCTGATCGTAAAGATGTTATTGACTGTTCCTGTCTTTCCTTCATTCCAAGGTGGTTGCAGGACAGAATGGCTCAGAGCAAAGGACAGCAGGTTCAAATGGAGATGGAGATGTTAAGCTTTTTCCCCATTTTTAGTTAATTTGTGAGCCCAAGTAAGGAGTCAGTGTTTCTCAGCAAAAGCAGTTTAAGCCCTTCTTACAGTCTTATTTATGGAAATTCATTCCTGTGTTTTCTTATTCACATATAAGCTTTTTGTACTTAAAAACAAATGATCTACCATATATGTTTATCTCATGTACCTCCTAACACCAAATGAAATATTTAGTAGTGAAAAAAAGGAAAAAGGTGATAAAAATAAAGAAAACTAGAAGTTGCTGACAAATTGATGATAAATTTCAGTAAATTTCTGGAAAATGGGAAATATGGGAATTGTATTGACTGACAAGAGAGGAGGAATGGCAATCATTTGGGGGTAGGCAGTGAGGAAAAGGCAAAAAAAAAAAGAAAAGGTGGATTAAAGAAATGTTCTCTGGAGTCCCTGCCTTTCACGTGCAGAATTCCCATCAAAACCCAGGGAGCACCCTCTACAGAAGTTGCCTGTATGGGAAAAGGACTGCCCTTCCTGGATATCTGTGCCCATCAAAGAAAGCTGTCCTAATTCCGGCATTTGCAGTGTGCGTGACAGTTGTTCAACCCCTACTCAACTGCATCATTAGGCTCTTGAGGTTCCAGTTAAAGTAACATGAAGAGGGTTGATTTACAACCTACTGTACTGTACCAGACTCTTCTGATGGACTACTTCAGATTTTGGGGGGCCTTGCCTGTCTCTCGGTACCAGTCACTGCCTCACTGGCTACTTGCTGGGCTCCAATTGCCAGCAATATATGGAGCAAATCCTTACTGGATTGTAAAAATTTTAAATTTTTTAAATTAAATTATATAAACTTAGAGTTAAGTTATCTCAAAAAGGAAAATAATAATACTTAGAGTTAATCACTTTCTATTTTATTCCAAGTTACTATTATTCATACTCAGAGGGCCACTTATGTCTATCAGATCCGTATTTTGAAAACACCATACAATGCACCTCTGTTTTGCTTTTGTTTGTTTCACCTTTCTTTTTTTTGTTATTGTGCTGGGGTGTACTATAGCATTTACAAAAGTTCTTACATCAGTATACTTGAATTCACCCCTCCCTCGAGTTCTAATAACTTCTTCAGTACTTGTCGTCAAAGCTCAGATCCCTCAGTCATTCTACTTACATATCTGTGGATGCAGTTGGATATTTAGACACTGACCTAAGTCCTGATCTTATTTTAAATTTGTTCTGCCCCCAGGCTTCCTAACTGAATCCCTGTGTCTTCACAGTTTCTGCGTACTGTGGACGGTTGCAGACACTTCTCTGTCTCACATTGCCAGTCTCTGAGGAAATCATATGGGCTCCACCTCCACCTCCACCCCAAATCCAACCACTTCCCACCTCCTCTGGTACATTTCCTTTGAGCTTCTAATAATGTCTCTTAAATTTTTATTAAAACTTGCTAGTTTGGCCTTGCTTTGACCATCATAAATATCCCTATAATTCTATCTCAGTACAGAAGAGACATTATATATAATATAAAAATTTTAAATTATATGCATGACATCCCTTGCTACAAATCCTCCAAAGGATCTATCAATTTCATTCAAAGTTAAATCGGATATTCTTAATCTGGCCCTTGATTGCCCCTTTGAATTTATCTCCCACTGTTATCCCCATTTAAGCAAATTTAATTGACACATAATAATTGTACGTTTTTGTGAAGTACAGAATAATATTTTGATACATGTATAAAATGTGTAATGAAATCTAGGAATGTCTGTCTCAAATATTTCTTATTTCTTTCTGCTGGGAGCATTCAATACCACTTCTTCCTGTTGTTTTCAGATAAATAATAAATTGCTGTTAATTGCAGCAGTTGATGCACCTTCATGCACAGAGAACTCCTCTGCTCCTTGGACTTTCCTTCTTTCCTTCCTTCCTTCCTTCCAGAGGCTGGTTTTGCTAGCAGTTTCCTGTATATCAAGGGCTTCTGCACCATGTGAACTTGCAAGTCTGTCCCCTCTGCGTCTAGTGTTTGTCTACTTGTAAATTATAATGATCTACTCACTTCAGCATTGTTAACTCTGTTCACATTGACCAAGTGAGCCATTGTCTTTAAAATTTTTATATTATTTTATATTTATGATTTCTTTCTGATTCTGTGTCATATTATTTTATTACCTCTATTTTCATAATTGATTCAATAGTGGTATATTTTATTTACATTATTATAGTGTTTTGAAATATTATGAAGTTTGCATATCTCAACAGGTAGCAAAATTCATATATACTAAAACAAAGATATTGTGAAAGCTGTGTACGCCCATATTATGCAATTTTGTATATTTTTCTAATTTTATTTATTTTATCATCATGTGACATAATTATTTTTATGTACATTTACATTAAAAAACAATTGTGTCTGGTTGATGGAGTGTCTCAAGTGGCAAAGTGCCCTCCTAGCAAGTGTGAAGCCCTGAATTCAAATCCTAGTATTGCCAAAAAGAAAAAAAAACAAAGTCACTATCTTGCATTCTTCTATTCCAGTTATTTCAGTGAAGTTATTTCAGTGGCAGATTTTCAGCATTTTATTCTCTTGATTTACAGTTTCTATTATTGAAAGTAGGAAGTCAGTTGTGCCTAAGAGCATTCAATTATAGGGAATCACTAACAGCTTTTAAATTTGTATTTCTGACCCATTTCCTCCTTGGATAGAAAGACTGAAGGCTCTGTGTGCCTGTGGCTGCACTGTCCTCTGAACACCAGCATCTTCACTCCACGTGAGCACTCGCCTGCTGCTTTCTCATCTCTCTTTGTGGCATCTGGATTTTCTATACACATTGTTACACGCTCAGTAGCTAGTTTTAACGTGTGTGTCTTTTGTGCAGAACTTTTAAACTCTTCTTTCAATGGGTTTTCAAGTTAGTGGGTCATATTGTGAATAACAGAAAACTGTTTATTATCATAAGGTGACGTTGGTTTAAAATTGTATAATATTAAACAGACATTTGTTTTCTCTTCCAATATACAGATAAAGTCAGAACACTACCTTCTTCTGAAAGCATGCTTTATGATTAATAAAATAAAGAAATTTCTTCCTCCTATAAAAGATCAACCTATTCCTATGTATTTTGTATCTCATTTTTCCTTTTCCCTGCTCAAAAATTGGTGTCTAAGTTTTCTTCAAATTGGTATCTTTCTAATCAGCATTCATTCATACTGAGTAATTATGTAAATTCCATTCTTCTCCAACCCCCAGTCTTTCATTTCCATTCATGTCTGACTCACTCAAGTTTTCTAGTCTACCACTCACCTTTCACTTGTGTTAAAACTATCAAAAGTCAGTGTGAGAACCAGTGAATATATTGTGCACTCCACCTTATTAACCTCTGCATTCACATCTTGTTCACTCAATTATTTAAACATGAATTCTTATTCTTCTTCATTATTTATGTACTTACTCATTTTCCTATGTTGACTATTCTCATCGGCTCGATTGATCCTGACCAGTACCCCAGCTTTTTAAACACGCCTTTTAAGTGACTATTGTGATACCACGTTTTCTTGAATTATCTTCTATTTTCCTGCACATTTCTTTGTACATTGAAAGATCTTAGTCTTATGCTTTGTGGTTTGGGGATAAACTAATATTCAAGTTTCAGAGTTATTAGTCATTATTGTTTTCTTTCAATTGCTCTACTTAGAAAACAGACTATTCTCCTTGGAGCTTATAATTTTCTGGAATACCCATGTCGTATATTTACCTAAGGCAATATTCCTTCTTAATATTTGATTTTCAACTGTTCCATTTAAGCAGCACATCAGTCAGCTACATTTCCTTCCTTATAACCTATGACAGGCAACAACTTCATCAGTATCTCCCTTTGCATATCAGAAGCCAGCATCATTTCAGTCTCCGATATCAGTTTGCCTCCTAGCAGTAGCTACTCATTAATATTCTATAAATATTGGTGTCTTGCAGTTAAAATACAGCAAATATCATTTTATTCATCACGGCTTAAAACACAATAATTGTACCATGCTGACCTCAATTTTAAGTTAAGCTATATCTGTGCAGTTTAAGGTCAAACTGTGGTAGCCTACACCCTAAGACCTGATATGCTGAGGTTCCCCTGGCTTTCTTCTTTCCTATGGCTGACATGAATTAATACAACAACAAATACAATCCCTACAAAAAAATTCATGATCAACGATGGAAGATTTGACCACTCCAAGAACAGTAAGGAAGAGCAATAACAGAACAACAAGAAGAAGAATGCTAATTAACTCCCAGTTGCAATGTAAAATAGAGACTATGTCCATTGATTAGCAAGGTCACAATCTGGTCTGACTTGTCATGAATGTTAATTTCATGTTTTTGAAGTTTTCTTCAAAAACTTCCAATGCGTGTTAGAGTATGAACGACTCAACAAACAACATTTTGTTTTTTACTTAAGAACCAAATTAATTCAGAGAAAGAAAGAAAAAAAAATGAAGTACATGGAAGATCAAATTATCACTTTCATTTCAGCAAAGTATCAGAGCTTGTGGCTCATATCTTTTTGCATCTGAGTCTTCTAATATGGAACTGCACGCTATCCACTAACAGTCAATAACAGTCTCCTTATACCTTTCCCACCTACTTCTAGTACCTTCCTTTGTGTACAGCGGATGTATAGCCTCACTACCTCAAAGCATTTCACGCACATTCTAATGTAAAGCCCCTCGCCTTGCTATCTGTTGAATTATTGTCTTGTGAATCTGAGTTTACATAGTCATTGCAGACCAAATCGTAATGAATTTTAAGGTTTTTTTTTTTTATTCATTTATTCACATGTGCATACATTCACCTTGGTGAATTCTAAGTTGACTAAAAATAAGGAGTATAACATCTATGATATTATAATTCCATATGTTGTGCTGCATTCTTATACACGTTAATCTTCTATCACAAATTGGTTGATTACATTGCTAAAGTAATGAGTTATGGTCTATTTTTCTGTACCTTCAAACTGTATATCTGGCAGTGATATTGAGGAACATTCTTCAAACAGTACCATTTTCAAGTTCCCCACTCTATCCTGAAAAAGCTGAGTACTGCTTATGTGTATTACAATGATGGGGGAGCACACATTTAGCATATGGAGGAAAGCCTCAGCCGTCTCTTGAAATTTTGCTCATGACGTCATACAGTACCAACTTCATTTCTAAATATAATCAGTCATTTCTCCCAGAAATTCCTTGATTGCTTAACTTTCTTCTGTGAAATTACATTAGAAATTTAACCGTGGAAATACATGTTTTTTAGTAAGGAGATGGAGATGGCCTTTACCTAATATCAATATTATCTTTGCTTATTGATCACTAAGTCAAAGCTGTGTGTCTACACACCAGAGGGAAAGAGAGTGGTGAAAATAATGACACATTGAACAAAATTAAATTATTTACATGCAGAAGATTCACAAATGAAATTTTGAGTCACTGGTACCAAAGTCTAGTTTCAATACCCTAAATATAAAGAATAGAAAGACCAAAACCTGTTTTGACTTACCGGTAGGGGGAAGGAAAAAATAGTGTCTAAAAGGAAACATCTTTTCCCTTCAATTTTTTTCTTTTCTTTTTTTTTTTAATACTGAGGTTTGAGCACAGGGTCTACAACTTGAGCCACTCCACCAGCACTTTTCTTGTGATGGGTTTTTGAGATAGGGTCTCTCAAACTATTTGCTCCAGCTGACTTCAAACTGTGATCCTCCTGATCTCTGCCTCCTGAGTAGCTAGGCTTACAGGTGTGAGCCACCACCGGCACCTGACTTTTTCCCTTTTTTTTGAAAACCGAATTTTATTTCAAGATGCATATGAAAAAAATGACCCAGCTGGTGGAGTGGCTCAAGTGGTAGAGTGCCTGCCTAGCAAATGCAAGGCCCTAATTCAAATCCCAGTACTACCAAAAAAAGAAAAATGGTCCAGATTAGAAAACAAAAATAATATTAAGCATGCTCATGATGGCTATCCTGATTAATGTAAAAGTAAAAGCTTAAATTCTGCTTAATACATTTAAAACCCAACACAGGCCAGCTATATTTCACTTGAAATCCTAAACTGATTCTTTTAAGAAAACAACAACAAAAAACCTAGCAAAGCCTTATGAACTTCTAACACGACTGTACATCACTATCAGTCACACAGCCTTCCTGAAGTCTTCTGCAGTCCATTAGGGAACCAGCACACATAGTAACTCCCATTGTTCCTGGTGGTAGTTCTAATGTTTAAGATAAATGAGAAAACTAGAGTGAGAAAAAAAAAAAAGGCGTGTAGTTTCTGTGTCTCATTTTTAAGATACAGTTGTGAAATCTGTGCTGGTAACTGTTTAAAGATGTCATGTTCTTTCAAAGGTTGATAACCCCCACCCAGTCACTTCTACAAAGGATGCCTGAGACAGTCTTTATCTACTTATACCAGATACCCATTCTCTGTTCTCTGTTTTTGTTTTTGCATTTGTTTTTCTTATTTTCCAAATCAGATATTGGATAAAGAAGAGGATTGTGATTATTTATCTATTTTTATGAATTTTTGAAACACAGTTGCACATTAAGAGTTGAATATGGATGTTTATTCATCATTAACAATGCCCCAACTACTTTGCAAGTTCGTATGAAGTATTTTGCTGTGGATTTTTACTTTTTTCGCCTTTTGTTGACCTCACTTGGATAATTGCAGCATATGGTCCCAGTGAGTATGAAAAGTGAGTATGAAATTTAACTGTTTTAAAACAAGCCAAAAGCAAATATAATAAAAAAAAATCTTCCGAGTGTTTTCTAATGAACAAAATGTAAATTACCAGATGTTCCAAAAATTTACAATAATTAGAACCATAAAATCACTCCAATAGAATTGAGAAAGAATATAAAAATGTATTTTATGTACTTGAGCTATGATTTTGGGTCACAAATTAATTTATCAGGTTTTTAATTAAAATGTACAAAATTATATGACAATATTTATTCTGAACTCTAAAGTATCAATACTTATATCTTATAACAATCTCTCTGTTATAGCATTAAGAGATCTCAAAAGTCAAGTGATGGAAGACCCTATATCTGTAGCAGCAAATGGTGAATTAGATAATAATTGAATATCAACATTCTGAGAAGTTTATGTAAAAAGGGTATCAGAATGATAAATATGCTATTCATGCATCTCTAGCATCAGGATAATAGAGGCAAGATTTGAAATAATATTAAAATACTGAATTTAATGACTAACATTTCTTATGTATATTTTAAATTTTAACATATCAAAAAATGAAATATTTCATGTTTTTCCAGTGAAAATTAGCAATTAAACAGCAAAAAATCTTGCATAATGTTTAAATTACTATCACATTATTTGCTGAAAGCTCATTTCCTGCTCAAAACTATTTCTACATCTGCTTCTTCCTGAAATGAATAATTATCTTTGAAAATCATTTTGAATTATGGAAATGAACCCTATAATTAAATTTATGATACCATATAAAATAATATATACTTTCTATCATACACAATTATTAAGATATTATACTTAATTTAACATGTTAAAAAATCTATGGTAGCAACAATAACAAAATATTAAAATGCAAAATATGACTTTAGAACAGATAATCAAAGCAAAATCAATCTATCATATAACATAAAGTGGATAAGACAATTAAGAAGTAAGTAATGACAAAGAAACAAAAAAATGGAAGAAAGAATGATTTAAAACAATGAATGTCTTGAAATCCTAAACACTTTTTATGAGTGGTCCTCAAATATGTCATAGTAACATTTAATGGTTATTTCCTTGTTTAGATTTTTTTCCAAGTATAATTTCAACATTTTATTTTTGCTATATTTTTTGATTGTGTATTTGGGAAAACCAAATAGATATAAGGGATACCCAGAATTTTGTATAGGACTAGGAAGATGACATTATTTTCCCTAAGTCTTTTCCTCTCTGGGACATGAACCAGACCCAAGCTGGGGAAGAGTACAGGGCTACTGTGTCTATTTGGTGAAATCTTCAGGCTTTGTCCATCACACAACACTTACCATACTTGTGTATTTTGCCCCAACAGTGGTTTTGAATCATTAGCTATGGAAATGAGAAGTAAATGCTGTTGAGCACTATTTTGTGCTCAAACAAATAAAGGAAATGTCAGAAGAATCTTGTCTGATAAACCAGTAGAGTCTTACAGAGACGCACTTTTGTGTTGAAATTTTTTGTATGTCAGTCCATAGAGCTGCAGAGTTGGAGGAAAGAAACATGAGAGTAGGTGGGTGCACACCCTGAATGTCTCCAACGCTTTCCTCCATTTCTTGAGTTTCACATTCCCTTTGATGAATCCAGTGTTAGAGCATGCATGAATCTCAAGTTTATTGGTTCAATTGAGAAAAATGTCCATATTCAGTAATGTACTGTGATCCACACCTTTTTGTGCAGCTAGATTTACAAGCAGGGCATTAAAATATTATCTGAAATCAGATTTTGGAGTCACCAAAGAACCAAATATGTCACAGGAAAAAAAAATTTTAAAAACTCACTTAAAATATTACTTATGTCTGCAATTCCTGAAGATATGTTTTAATTTATATCCATGTGCTAGCTGATTACTTTCAATCATGACAAATAGACTTTATACCAAAATAAGATAAAAGTTAAGATTTATTATTTCAAAGAATCCTTATTCAGAAAGGCACATCATTTGTCAAATACTATATAGGTTTCATTTATTAGAGTATCTTCAATTTAGTCACATGACATGCTTCATATACAGAGTAATCTTTATAATACATTTGATCCAATATCACATAATTAAATTCTCTAGTGAGTTTTTGTTATTTCAGCAGTATTTGATAATAAAATAGGATTAAACTTTGAGTAAAGTTGTAAAATCTACCTTTATTTCTAAGGTAATAAATTTATCTGTAAATCCAAAATAAAATGATACCTAGATAAGAATTTCCACTTAAAATAACTTCCAAAGTCTCCACTATTTGACCATGGTTTTTGATTGGGATGTTTAGTATAAGTTTCTTAGATTGGCAATATTTGTTTTTGAAATAATTATTATATTACTGTATTTCATCTCAAATTTCACCTAGTTTAAGGCAAAGTTCAAGTGAAACATTTTGGGGCATTGACTTTAAACATCTCATGGAATTTCATACTTTACCAGCTCAGCACTTCCTGTCTGAATGCTAGAGAAAATACCTGCCAATCCTAGAAACGATCATCCTAAAGCTTGAAGTGCCTTTGAAGCTGAACCCTAAGAACTTTCGTATGAACACACGCACGACCTCAGGTACTGGCATAGTCAGCAGGTACTTCTTTAACTACATTGGAACGTGATGGATGCTAGATTTACTATGGTAATAACAAGTATAGAGTCAGTGGCCTAAGACACCTTTGGAAGGCAGACATGAAGCACGCAGACTTGAGTTTAAAAGTCATTGTGTTCAGCCTGTGTCCAGACATGCCAAGTCCACTTTCTTGTTGTCATTCTCCCCCATGTCACACCTAGCTCATCTTTCTGACTCTTGGCTATGCTGAACAGCATGGGCTTTGTTCCATGGAGATAGTTCTTACAAAGAAACAAGAACTTCTCATGGACACACAAACTCCCTCTTTAATGTGTCTTGTCACTGATGTGCTTGGTTCCTGAGATATTTCTACATCTTTCTCTATGTCCACTTGCACAATTGGTTCAGATAGACTGGGTAGCAGTTCCTTTTCTGATGTTCTGAATCCTCACCCAGAACCATCCTTCTCCAATTTCACCCACCTTTGGTAAGGTTTCAGACCTATATATGTTTCTTCAATCTCACTAGATTAACAACATTTGTATGCCTGAGACTGAACTATGACTGACACACAGAATATTTCTCAAAATAGACTGAAAGAACAGGAAAGTTAAAATTACCCCCAAGTGATTCATGCTTGGGATATGAGGAAATGAACGAACTTGTGATAGTAATTTCCATAAAATGCATGTGAGAAGATTGATTGATTAAATTATAGCAGTGATGCAAATGAATGCAGTATTTCTCTCCAGTGATGTTTTGCCCTTAGCAACAAGGGAGTTCCAATATCTCCTGGCCTCTGTGATGTCAGCTGTGACATGTGTCAGCTCCCATGCAATGAAGAGCACAGCTCACTCAGACTATATTTGGTGAATCTGAGGATCAGACTGATTTGAAAGTCCTGCCGCTAGTGTTGGAATCAATAAGTAGTAACATATGTGCTATGCATTAAGTAACAAGCTGTGTTGCATTGTCTGGGTCTGATACAGTCTACCATGCTGCTCACACACGCATGATCATTTGGGACTCTTCTGGGATTCTCATTAAGGTACATGTCCCTAGGTTCTACTTTGTGCCTACTGAATCAGACTCTTGGGAGAATGCGCAGAGAAATCTGTATTTTGGGTGTGTTTTGAAAGCTATTGGCAATAGGAAAGTTTTAAACATTTTTGAGCTTGGATGCTAAAGTTTCTTTCTGTGTGAAAGATGATCGAGAATAATGAGAAACACACACTGACCATGGGAGAAACTGGAGGTAGTGAGGTAGACATTTTCTGCATCATTCCAGAAAATACTTAATGATCATTTTTAGTAAAGGGACAGTAGTTATGAAGAGATGGATCACAGTAAAGAGAACATAAAATCAGTAAGGTGTGATGATGGAGGTTAAATCACGGTTTCCAGACTACTCTTTATATTGAACAATAATTATTTCTTGATTAACAAGAAACATTAATGTTTTAAGTGAAATTCTAAAATGCACATTTACAAACTTGGATTCAAATATATAAACACTTGGGTGATACAGAGCATAACTTTCAGGGAAATAATTTTTTTTTGAAAATTCATTGTTAATATATCAATTCAGTAGCTTTCTGTTATAAGAGATCAGAATAGGTTACCCTCAAATATGTCTGTCTTGCATAAAGATTGTTTTGAGCTGAAAGCTGTTAAGAAAAGGCGGAAGAAACAAATGTTATCATCTTCTTATATTTCTCTACTAATGTGGCATAATTTTTTCTAGACAAAAGCCATAAGATTCCCAGACTTTCACCAAGGAGAAAAAAGGTTAACCACTGAAAGCAACTTCAGTCTCCATACTGGCACCAAGATGACTTCAGTGTGATCCAGTGATAATCTCTACTAACCAGCCATTCTGTACCACAGTTTGCCGGACTTAGAAACTCATCGTCCTTTTCTTTGTCTTGCCACTTGTCTAAACATTTACTCTTCATTGTTGAAGACAGTTTGTCTGCTAGAAATCAAAACCATGTCCTTGGGAATCACTAATTCCCCCTGTTTTCCTCTGTATTCATGTTAAAGAACTTGTATTTGTTTTTCTCTTATTAATCTGCCATTTATTACAGTGGCCTGTTCCAATTAAAACTCATAAGGGTTGAAGAAAGTGATTTTTCCTCCTCTGCACTATCTTTAACTTCAATTCAACAAAAATGAATAGGTATAAGGCTCTAGTCTAAGCGTTAGAGAGCCACCATGTAGACCAAAACGTCTAGTCTTTAGAAAAGTATAAACTAGTCAGAGTTTTCAATAAATATGTATTTTTTGAGATAACTTTTATTTTTGCAAAGATAGAATAAATTAAAAGTGAAAGGGGCCTTGAAGCCTAACCCAGGAATTTGTTCCTAATTCAGCAGATAGTGGGGACTACTCAACAATTGTGAGCAACGGAGAAAGATGCTTCGTTTCCTTGAAGCACATGTGATCCTACACGTGAAAGAACTCTGGAAAAGAAGGAAAAGGAGCTGTAGTCATGAGCTGGAAAAACACGATGGTTAAATGGATATTTGAAAGGCTCAAAGAATGGTAGTACAGCCTTGTCACTTAATGACAGTGAGATATTTTAAGAAATGCATTGTTAGGTAACTTCGTTAGCATGTGAACATCACGGAGTCCCCACACAAAGGACGATGACTGCTGATAGATAAGTCACAGGCTATGTCATCTTAGGGCTCCGTTTCAGGCATGGATCCCATTGTTGACCCAGATGCTTTAATGAAGGGCATGAGTATATTTCACTTATAAAATATGCAGGATTAGAAAACCATTAGGTACGCTATGCAGGTGTGCAGTAAGAGTAGAAATGTAAATTAACAAGCATCAAAATTTAACAGAAACGAGACAAGTGTTTTCTCTGTCTTTCTTATGAGCACAAGATGATTAACCATAAAGATAATGAACTTAAGCTGTGAAAATGAGGGGGAAAAAGACTGTTTTTAATGTTTTTGAAGGGAACCAAGAAATGTGTCCCAAAGGCCATATGTTTTATAAATTTACAAAATGAGTCATTTTATTCACATTCAGTTAACATTGCTTCATGTTTCCACTATGGCTCCTGTTCAACCACATATTTGCTGTTTTCTTTGTTGGGTTACTTCTAATGGTTGTAGGCATTTGTATGTCCAGATAAGGGGAAATACACTTGTTGATTTATTCTAAATTGGGGGGAATACATTCATTTGCTTCCTCTCCGTTTTCTACATAATTATTTCAGCAATCCTGGTATTAGAAGGGCTTCTAGGAATATATGTCCCTCTGACTGGGCTGCCACAGTCAGATGTGTTACTTAAACATACTCAGGAATATGTGATTTAAAAGGAGGAACAGAGTTCAGAATGCATTGAGCTAGAAGTTATGCTGGAAATTTTTCTTCACATCAGATGTATAAACTTTTAAGTACTGGATTTGATATTCAGCAATACCATTGAAATTGAAATTTTCACTTCTTATCAATATAATTAACCATATTACGTCTAATTATAAGAAGTGCTACATTCTTTCCCTTTTGAAACAGACGTTCAGCATCAACTAAAGTTTTTGATGAGGAATTTTAATGTCATTTTTTTGGGACCCTTCAATAAAACAAGTGGAAAATTATTGACTCTCGATTTGTATGTAAGAAGTAAACATTTTATCTAATTTTATTAGTTAATATACTCAATAGTTAAATATTTGTTATATATTTAGTTATATAACAGAAATTTCTGATGAAAATAGCTTATGAGAGTAAGAATAAATACTCGTCAAATATCAATATTGTGACATCTAGATGACTTTTAACCAGAATAATAGATAATACCAAATTTAGTAACAAGAGAATAAGATAAATAAGATAAAATTGGGATGGATGAGTAAACTTTCTTATTGTTTGTCAACCCAACCAAATCATGTGAAAGGATCACAAAGACACTTTGGAAAAACTTTAAATTCTTGCTTGTGTGAGACAAAACATCAGCACTGGTAAAGGGGAGAGAAAACTGAAGTAGTCCAAATAAGTGTGTACATTGATGCATTAAAAACTACAACTAAAAATTACTTAAACAAATGCACAAGAAATCTTGAAATGCTTTAAATTCTTGTGGCTTGTATATCAATCATGGTCTATAGTCTTTCTTCAATCTGACAGCACCACAAGCTGTAAAAACAAAAACCCAATTTGACAAGCCATGCCAGAGTCAAGAATTGTCCTTAGTTTCTTCCTACAAACTATTCCAGGAATGGAGGGAGGAGAGAGAAAGGAAAATGATGGAGGGGGTGAATTCAAGTATGATATTTTTGATATAGTGTAAGAACTTTTGTAAATGCCACAATGAACCCCCAGCACAAGAAAAAAGAATATCAAAAAAGATAATATTTTTGTGAAAGTTTGCAAGTAAAACTGGAGAAATTCATACTTTTAGACTTGGGAAAAGTAATTATTAAAAGTATTTTAAATATCTTATTTTTGTTTTTAATGTTCTTTAAACATTTTATTATTTGATATAATTGCTTACAACTTTTATAGCTGTGTGTATAAATTGTGAAAAAATGTTTTGTGTGTGCACATGTTCACTGGTGTGCAGATATGCAAATTTTCCAAGTTAAGAAATTTACTGAAAGTAGAAAGGAATGCATAATATCTGTGGGTCTCACTTAATTCTTCTTTATATTTGTGTAGTACAATAGGTTTAAAAGATATTAATTCCTTCAGATTAATGCCAGAAGACTTTGTGAAGGCATGACTTTATTGGAATATAGAGAAGAATGAAGTCATCAAAGATGGATGGAAGAGGAGAGAGGTAAGCATTGAAACTGGATGAAAAGTATTGTCGCAAATACAGACAATGGAGGAAAATAATTATATCGTCCAAGCATGTACACTGTGTGCAGGTATAGACTGGGGAAAGGGACAAAAGAGGAGAAGAGAGAAGAAAGAAAATGAAGCCCAGGAAAAGTAAGAAAGAAAAAATAATGAAACATAATTTTGGCAGAAAATCTGCACCAGATACTAGACTGACTTGCATTATTGGGGGAGATATTTTCATTTCCCCAATTAGTAAAAGAAAAACTACAAATTTTTGACCTAATGCTGGCTTTGCCAGAGAATTCCAATCTGTGGTGCCTTATACAAGCACTCAATTAGTGTCCCCCTGTGCCAGACCTATTTTTGTGACTGCTATTCCCTTTTGTTTTAATTTTTGTTTCAGTCCCTGATGTCAAATAAATACTTTCTGCACAATCTCACTTCCAGGCACAGAACAGTGCCTTTTTTTTTTTTTTATGTTTCACTGAAACATCTGAATTATGATGTTTGATTTAGGTCTGCAGTTTCTGACTGCTACCTGAAGCAGTCCTTGAGCTGTCTCCTCCTAGGAAATGCTATCTTCCTTGTTTTTTTGTGTTACTGACCCAACAGCTCTTGCTTTAAGGCTTAACATAAAGGATATTAGCAGGAGGCTGATTAAATGCAGCTGAACCACATTTAACAAATGACTGCCTTTGATTTGTCTTTCAAACCAAAAAGGAAGTGCAACGCTTTACCTCATTCTTTATAGCCCAGAATAAGAGTCTCCCCTTTTACAGGGGTACTTTTTGGAATTGGGCCATCCAATTATTCTTTTGGGTGACATGAAGCTACCGTCCTACAATTTTTTAATCTAGGGTGGTGATTTGCCTGGATTCTACCTACATAAATTGGTAAGCCTGATCCTTGAGTAATTACCTATGAGATGTCACACCTGCTTCTGAACCACCTGTATCAATTGAGGTCATCATGCAGCAGTGATGACAATGTGACTCTCCTCATTTCACTTTTGTCAGCTGGCATTATTCCATTTTGTCTTTCAGTGCTTTTCCTGCTGCCTCACAAAAGTTTTTCTCTTCATTTCATTTCCTTTTATGGGCCATAGATTCTCAGATTACTTAAAATCCATTATGAGAAACCAGTGTACTGAAAATGCAGCTTTGCCCAGCCTCTATCCTGCATGCACTGTCATAAATTCCTGCTGTGCTGTTGATTTTCACATCCATGTTGGCTTGCTAGACAAACCTTTATCTTCTTAAACTTCCTTGGCATACGGAAATATACTATGGTGTGTTTCAAATCACAGATGTATGACTTCCTTAGTGTCAATTTGAATAAATTTGCACCCAATGCTGCTGATACTACTGTTCAGGTCATTCACGAAAATGGATATTTCATCATCGTTAACTTCAAGCAGCCCTACAGCTAAATGAATAATAGTGAAATTTAAGCTTAACTGTTCAGATATTTAGACCTTGGGCACAGATATTATCCAAAAAGTTTATGGAGTGTGCCTTGATGAAGGGGAGAAGCCTTTGGTGTCATTATGTAGACTCCTGGGAAGGATCCAGGAGAGCCCTAAAAAGGGAATAAATCGACATCCTCCTTCAAATTATGCAAATACTCATTTTTTTCCTGGTTCAAGGGCCTTTGTACTTTTCAAGGAGGTTTTTTTTTTTTGATGGGCAGAATTATTTTATTTTACTATGAAAACATTTTTTGGCAGTGCTGGGGACTGAACCCAGAGTCCTGAGATTCTAGGCACATCTTCTATTGATGAGCCAAATCCCAGCAAAAAAAAAAAAAAAAGCTTAATATAAATATTGGACAAACATAGTTGCAGGATAATATTTATATTGTCTTATTTCTTTCCATAATCACCCCCACCTTTTATATACTACCAACATCTCTTGCTTACTCTTTGGAAAATAGCAAATAACTGCACTGTCAGGAAGCATCTTACACTTCAATATTAAAACACTTGAATGACTTCAGTGGCTTTTTAAAATAAAGACCAATACCCTCAAAAGTCCTCAGATGCCCTATGATACTGGGATCTGTTTATTGCACAACCTTTCGTCACAGAAGTGTCCCTTTATTTCTTCTTCCTTCCCACGCTAGGGTCTGCTGGGGCAGAATAATCCTCACTGTCCTACCCAGGATGCCTTCACCTAGAAATCTGCTGAAAAATTCATAAGTCTAGAGATACCAGATCATTTAAGTTCTCTCTAAACCCACTGTCTGACCAAGTTTTGTTTTTGCATTCTTGTATTTAAAAAGAATTCATTGTAGTAATCACAGGACACTGGGTTTAATCCCCAGAACTCCCCTGTATTCATTTTCTTGTCCAAGAATTTCAATTTAGTACTCTTCTTCTTTATTGATACTTGTTTTCCTCTTCTGATCAGGTGGTACATGTAGATATTGAATGCACCAAAACATCCATGTGTAAAGGCTTGGTCTCCGGGTGCCACCGTGGAAGGTGATGGACTCTCTGTGAGGGAATCACTGGTATCTGCCTTTCCAGAGAAGTGTGGGAGCATCACCTTCCTTCTTGACCTTGACTTTCTGGACCTGACCTGAGCAGTTTGCTCCACCACAAATCCCTACCATTATCACCCAGGTCCAGAGGGACAAAACCATGGGTTCCCTAGGTCTTGGGCTGAAAACTCCAAAACGTGAGTCAAAATTACCTTTATCTCCTTAATTACCTCAGTTACTTCATTTTAGTGATGGAATCTGACTGAAATGTCTGGCTACAAACTCCGTGGGGTGTGTGCATTGCCATTGCTTCTTACTTTGTTAGCTGGGCCTGACACTGTGGCAGGCACGTTTATGGCCATGGGCTATTGCAAACTCTGAAGTCTGGGGTTGGGCATGGTGACAGTTCATCTCAAACCCTAACTGAGTAAGTATGGACAATAACTAATTCCTGGACACACAGCCCATTTTTTTAAGGAGTCAGTGACCTTAATATAGACTACTGCCAAAGTGACCAATGTTGGTTCTGTTCTTCAAAACTCAAATTAAGAGCTGAATATAAGGATCCTATAGATTGTAAAAGTTTCTCTTCTGAATAAAATATTTAGGAAGACTTAAAATGTTGGAAGAGACAAAAATTACCCAATGAGCCAGGCACAGGGGCACAAGCCTGTAATCATATGAGTCAGGAAGCTAAGCAGGACTTCACGTCCTTCCTGGGCAGCCTGGACTAAATAGTAAAACTTTACCTCAGACAAAACAAAATGAATTTTCACTGATGCAGGTGAGAAAATCAGGAACACACACTCTAAATAAATTACTAATTTCAATGTCCTCCTGTGTCATCCTACTCTTGATTCTTGATATCCATTTTGATAATAGAACAAGTTATTACCACATGGTGTAGGTGTTGGTCATATTTTGACCTATTAGTTATCTTATTTAGGAATTCTTATAAATGTGTGATTAAGACTACTTACCTGAATTCTGAGAAGTCATATTATTTAATTATTTGGATTCATGATCTCACATCTTTTATTTCCTGAGTAGATTATAAAACTTCAAAGGCAATGCAGAATTTCTGAATAAGTATGGTGATAGTGTTATTATATTTTATCAGTTTCCAAAAATATATAACAAATGGTAATAGTTTTATATTGTGGTAATTTTTCAGTTACAAGTTTTATTAAGTAACTTACATTGAATATTTCCTTTTATTTAAGACTTTGAGACCATTTCCATGATATTTCAAGTAAGATTAGTAGACAATACAACAGTTAGTGGTATTCATTGAAATAATAAATGGGTATGAAGACCAGTGTATTTATCCTTGCTCCACTGCACTTGTGTGGTCAGTCTCTTTCACAGTCAGCATTAGTTTAAAGATGACATAAACATGAGTCAATCAGTAATTATATGACTTAATCTTTTGTCAGGTTCAGCTTCTATAATAATATCCAACAATAGCTTTGACATCCTGTTCCATATAAAACTCTAACCTCATTTAGCTAAAATATGCCTGCTTCTTTTAATTGTCATTATATATACATACATATATACTCATATACATATATACATATCATTATATATACATATGTATGTCTACACACACATATATCACATATATCACACATGGTTCTATTTTGAAATATAATTTGAGTATGTCTCCAAAGGAATCATATTTTGAAATTTAACCCCTGTTGGGGAGGTATTTAGAAGATAGAAACTTAATCCAACTTAGAGGTGTGGCCATGGGTACTGGTGGTTCTGTAATGAAAGAGAGAGAGGAGGACACACACAAATGCTCCCTATCTCTTGCCCTGTGATATCTTGCATTACCAGGATTCTGTCAATCTGTTGACCTTGAAATAGAAATGTGAACCAAAATATACAATAAGCCTCTTTCCTTATAATTTTCCCAGCTTATGGTATTGTGTTATAGAATAAAAATGGGCTAACACACATTAGAAATAAGCTTTACTTTATTTCAGTAATAAAGTATAACCCAAAGAACTTAACAAACATTAGACAAAGTGTTGAGAATATCTGTAAACTGTAACATTCAATAAAACAATTAGCATTTGTTAATCTTTTCAAAATTGTCTTAGTCCACTTGGGCTGCTATAACAAAATACCTTAACTGCACAGCTTATGAAAAGCAGAAATGTATTTCTCACACTTCAGGAGGCTGGTGAGTATCATTTCTTGGTTCATACATTGCACCTTCTTTCTGTGTTCTCACAGAGTGGAATGGGAAAATGACTTTATTTATTTACTTAGTTTTATTTTTTTAATGAGGGCATTAATCCCGTTCAGGAGTGCTTAGTTCTTATGACTCTTCTGCAAGCCATCAGTTTGGAGATTAGGATTTTGACATATGAATTTTGTAGAACATAATACAAAATTCAGACCAACACAACTATAAAATATGTTAAATGCATGGCATTGCACCCATCACATCTTATGTTTACTTCTGACTACAATCCTCTGAGTTGGTTATTACTATTGGTTCTAAAATCATACTGGTAGCTTTCCAAATTCTTTGGTCTTAGTGCTTACTTGGCTTTACATTTTCTGTTGAGAATGTGATGATGAGACAGATTCTAGAAATCCATGAACGTGTCATGATTTGTAGATATGACAGTGACTTTTGCTAATGAAGGATAAGTTGATGGTTGTTTATTTCACTTACCTGATCAAGCTCAGAAATCCTATCAAAAATAAATTTAAAAATTATGGTGTGACTTATATTTGAAGTAAATCAAGGCATCCCTGGTTCTTTTCTTTGGTAATCACTTGCACTCAGGTTAGTCTTTCATTTTCCTCCTCAAATTCCACTGGGCATTGGTGTCAAGTCAAGAACCTACAGCAACCCTGGCTGTATTATTGCAACCAATTCAGAAACAGGAGACCTTTTGTATCTGATGTCACACTCTTTTGAACAATTCACACTTGTCTAAATTTTACTGGAGGATAGGTGTGGAACATTTTGATGTAGAAAATTTCATTTATTTAACATACAAAAGTCATTATGTTTTACTGTTTTGGCATTATTCCTTGAGTTCATGTTTTCCTCATATTTTTCTGTCTTTTTGAAATACTTTTGATTAATATACAATTAAACCAATATTGCTTGAGAGTTTGGCACAGGACATTTTGATATACATATACATTAATTTAATCATTAACACAGTTGGAATGGAGCTATCACCCTCAAGTCCCCTTGCTGATGCTTTAGGAACACATTTCTCTACCCTTTGCCTGGCATCCTCTAATTTGTGATCCACCACTAGCCATTTGTCTTTGCACAAATGTCCTGCCGATGGCATATCTCCATGGGGGATTGACTGCTTTTACTCAGTATACAACCTTTGGCATTATTTCAAGTTGTATATCAACAGCATGTTCCTTTCCAAGTAGGGTTCTGATGCAAGTAGGTGTCATGCGTTTAGTCATCCACCTGTTGAAGATAATTCAGCCATTTCCAATTTGGGGGATTTAGCTAGAACATTTGGTTATAAGTTTTATTGTGAACATAAATTTATGTTTTTAGAGGGTAAATTCTTATGAGCTAGTTTATTGGAACACATCCTAATACGTGGTTGACCTTATTAGAAACTAAAACTGTTGTCTAAAGTGAATGAAGCATTGCAAACTTGCAGAAGAAAATTTTAAGGTTTCAACTGCTTCATATGCTTGCCACCTCTTTGCCTCACTAGTATTTTACATTTATACATTCTAATAATCATACAGAGATATCTCTTAATAGTTTCAATTCACATTTGTTTAATGACTGAGGATATTTCACATCTTTCCATGTGTTGCTTAAATGCTTTGGTGAAGTGTCTACTTTGATGAAGTGTCAAATAACTGTATCTGCTTTTATTATTTTGCTTGATTTCTTAGAGCTGAGGTTTCAGGGCTCTTTATACAGTCAGTATAAAAGTAATTTGTTGCCTAAGTGATTCGCTCATTTTTATCCTTTGTTGTGGCTTATCTATTCATTCTTTGATTAGTATCTTTCAAAGAACCTGTGTTCTTAATTTTAATGGACTCTAATTTTTCTAATTATCATTTAATAAATTACACTTTAGGGATTGTGCTTAAGAACATTTTGCCTAACCTTATGCCCTGAATGTTCCATTTTAAACTGTTTATCATCTTATGGTTTTTATTTAGACATAAGTCATTTTAGTTAATATTTGTATAACAATATACTGGCTAATATTGATTTGATACATGATTCGTTAATTCGTTTAAGGTTGTCTAGTGGTCCTAATTTAAAAGATTATACTTTATTGAATTACTTTTGCAAATTTGTAAATAAAGGATCTAACATCTTTGTTTTGGTCTATTTCTGGGTGTTCTATTATGTTCAAGTGATGAATGTATGTGCGTAGACTTTTGCTAATATCACAATTAATTAATCCAGCTTAGTAGGAACTTGTAAAACAAAATAGTGTAATCCCTTTGAATGTATGCCTTTTCCAAAGTCATTTGAGATATTTTCATGTCATTGCTTTCTTTTATGAATTTTAGAATCAGTTTGCCTATCTAAAAAAATCCCTGCTAGATGTCTGTCAGTTCTATAGGTCACATTGTAGGAGAATTGACGTGTGTGTGTGTATATTGGGGCACTGGCAGCACTGGAGTTTGAACCCCAATTGGCTTCTCACTTGCTAGGCAGATGTTCTGATGCTTGAGCCACACCTGTACCCCTTTTAGCTCGGTTATTTGGAGACAGAGTTTTGCTTTTTGCCCAGGCTGGCCTGGACTATTTTCTTCCTATTTTAAGGTTATCATCATAGCTGAGATAACAGGCATGCACCACTGTACCCATTTTTGTTGTTGTTGTTGAGATGTGGTCTCAAGAACTGTTTCCTTGGGCTAGCCTTGAACTGTGATCTTCAAGATCTCAGCCTCCCAGGTAGCTAGGATTACAGGTGTGCGTCACCAGTACCTGGCTCTTAGTTAATATTTTGAGATTTCTGATCCGTTAAAGGAATGTGTCTCTCAAATGGTATAAATCTTCTTTCATTTTCACCAACAGTGTATTGTAGCTCTGGGCATATAGATCCTACCCCATTATCTCCATATCTCCATTTTCCATTTTTTAACTACTTTTAGAGTATCACTTCCATTTTCTACATTTTATTTTCAACTGTTCATTGTTAACATATAGAAATGTGACTTTTTGGTGGGATGACTTTATATCCTGAAACAATTCTAAGATTACTGATTAATTCTAGAAATTAGCTGTAAATTGTGAGGTTTTCTCAGCAGACAGTCTTGTCTACAATTAGGTAGACGTTTATTTCTTCCTTTGCAATTGCCTTTCATTGTTTCCTTCTTACCTCATTTCTTTCCTATGATTTCTGTTGCGATGTTGAGTATCAATACAAAGTTTGGCTGTCCTTGCCGCATGGTAGATCTTAAGGAGAAAACATTTAACCTCTCTCATCATCAAGTATGATGTTAGTGCTTCCTGCTGATCATTAGATGTCTGTTTTCAGCTTTCATAACTTCTCCAGTTTTCTGTTTTGCTGAGGTATTTTACCAAGAATGAGTGTTTATGGTGGATTCCATTTACTTTATTCTAATATTGATTAGACTTACAGTGTTTTTGAAAAACAAATTTGGTGGTGGCATATTATTTGCATTATATTTTTAAATTTGATGTGCTGAATTTTGTCGGGATTTTTGCATCTGTGCTGAACAGCATGACCTCTCTGCATTTTTCTCTTTCTTTGCAGTATTTTCTTGTTTTCATATTAGGTTGATGCTCACCTTACAATTTCAGTGATGAAGTAGTCCCCCATTTCTATTTTCTAAAAGATATTGTGTCAAATTATTTTTATTTATTCTTTATATATTTAATAAAATTCATCATACAACGATCTGGACATTGAAACGTGTTTGTTCAGGAGAACTTTAATTATAAATTCAATCCATTTGATATATATGGGACCATTTATGTGATCTATTTATATTAGATTTGATAATTTAAGGTTGTTATTGGCTAGGATATGTTCCAAGAAAATTCATACACTGGAGCCCTAACTGCAGACCTGAGACTGTGACTGCATTTGATGATGGGGACTTTAACATGATGACTGAATAACCCTTAAAAGGTTGTTAGCATAGGTTTTTATCAGGAATATCTGATTGGTATCCTTACAAGAAGAGGAAATTTGAATAATCTAGGATACCAGTGGCATTGTGACCTTTTTCACAAAATTGCTTTGTAGCTATGGTGTGAGAGAACCAAGCAAAGAAAACCAAGGATGAGGAGACTGAAGTCTGCTGACAATCAGGGCTTCCACTCTTATTCTTCAAGCCAAAGTCTAAAGTCTCTTTTTGGGGTCTCAGCACTCCCAGGTGTTGTTCTTGTCCAGAGTACAATAGAGAGGGAAAGGAGAGAGGAAGCAAGGTCTCTGTAAGTCTGGAGGCTTTGTGATCTCTGGACTTCATCCTTAATTCACCTGTTGCTTATTTCTTGTCAGGGCTCTCAAATACTTGCTTTGCTTTACTATTAATCAGATCTCCTCCTTAATTGGAATATTTTTAAAGTTAAGAAAAATATTTCAGAATCAAAACTAGAATGTAATATTCTATAGAAACGAAAGATATTTATTCCTTTCCTGACATTACATTTTGATAAAGAGGGGGGAAATAAAGTCATGTGTTTGAAGGGGGTATGTTCAATAATAGATTATTTCATTAAAACAGTAAGAAAGGAAGTAAGAGAAAGAGAAAAACATGCTAATACTTTACAGGGTATAAACAGTGGTGATTAAGAAGCAGATAGCCAAGATTCTTAATGATATATGATCTGTAAAACTCTAATTTAAATCTCTATCATGTAGTTCTAAAATAGTTTGACTCTTTATTTAGTATTAGTTTTAAAAAGATGAATTTCTCAGGACCAGATGAGCAAAATTAACTGTTAATTAATTAACAGTGGTGTAGTAGACTTTGAGTTTTAGAATTCTTGTTCAATATGAGCTTGAGTCAAAATATGAGAGAAGCAATTTCAGATCAAGTCAATTTTATGAACTGATTTTCCTCATATTCACTCTGGATTAAATATATATATATATATATATATACACATATTTAAAACTATAGCATTTCCACAATATGTGTTCTACTTGAGTCATATATATATATATATATATATATATATATATATAAAATGAGACTTTTTTCTTGCATTAAATTTAATTACTCCTGTAACTATTGGTGCATTATGCATTTTTATAAATTGATTGTCATAGTATAATTTAATATATCTGAAATGTCTTCAAATATAATGATCTGAAACTTTTAAAGTATGACATAGATCTCCGTTTGAAAAAGAATATCAGTTTGTTTTTCTTTCAGGGACTAGTAAACTATGGAAACCCTGGGAATTTCACCACGCCTTCTTTCACTTTGGCATCAAAGTATTCAAACCTGCAGCAGTCAAAGTGTGTAAGTCTTATTCCGGTACATGGAAGGCGGATCATGGTAGAACCAAAATTATTTAAATTGGGTTGATAGCAGTTCAATTTACACAAAGCTTTTAGCCTGCTGTTATCTTTCCTTTTACCAATTTAAATGCATTAACTCCAAGGCTGGTTTTAAATTGAACATTTAAATTAATGCATTGTCAATTTGTTGTTATGGTAAAGAAAAAAAATTAAGTTAGAAACATGGATGTGGAGAAATAATGATGTGCCCTTGATTTGCTATTTTATTCCAAATAAACTCCACCATTATCCATGCTACCATTACCCATGTAAACCTAATGACATCTGAGAACAGTATTGGCAAAGCCCATTAACAATATGTTCTTTTTTACAGCTGAACTGTTGTTCAAAAGCAAGCAATATTATCGTGTATGACTGACTTGGTATGTACCTCACACCTCTGATCAATTTAGCTAAAAGAAAGAAGAGAAGGAAATGTGACGATACTAATTAGCATCAAAGCCATGCTGACGTGAATTTCTTTTAGCTATTCATCTTCACCTTAAATGAAATATGAGGTAAATAGAAGAGTATTTAAACATGAATGAGCTGCAAAGAAATTGGCTCCTCAATGCATTTTTTGAGAAGAATTTAAGTGACATATATAAAAAACACAGTGGCAAGCCTAATTTCTTCCTCCCTTGGGCATAGATACCCTTAGGCAGGGAAATGATAAAAATCACCCTTGTCTCTGTGTTTTAGTTTTGCGCAGTAACCTCAACAGCTGGAGACAGAGGAACGTAGTCTTCTCCATGACCTTGGAGGGCTGTGCATCTCCTAAAGAGGAATAGGTGTTTCCAGAGAGCATAGGTGTTAGAAACCGCATAACACAAAATCGACATAATGGAGCTGTGGACTTTAGGATAGTCACATATCTCACTTACTGGCAGAGGAGGAAGGACAGACATAAAAGTAGCTGTAGCTAGTACTTTCTTCTCATCCCCCACCAAAAGCTACTTGATGGCCTAATTTCTGCATTTTTATTAGTATACAATATTTGTTAGCGGAGTTTCATTGAAACATTTCTGTATATGTCTGCATTATTCTCCCTCTTCCCCCATCCCTTCTTAAAGTGGCTTCAACAGGTGTCACTGTTCCATATTCACACACATGCACAAAACACATCCTCCATGTTCACCTCCTTTACCCTCTTCATTTCCCCTCCCCCACTCACTCGTGCCCTCCCCATAACGTGACCTGGTCTACACTCCTGCCCTCCATTGTTTAAGAGTCTGCTCATTGTTCGGTGGTTTTGCCTTGGTATTTTATCTGTAAATGTATTGTACTTTAATCAGTCACACCCCTCTCTTAAACATCCTCACCCTTCCCTCCACCCAGTATTCAGCAGATTTCAGTGCATTTGGCTGTGTGCTGTTCCTGCATAGACATGATGTGTTTCAATCTTATTCTCTCTCTACCACTCTCTTCTTTCCCTCCTCCCCTAGTGTCTTAGATTGTCACTTCTCCATACTTATTTTGTGGTGCTGTGGGTCAACCAGGGGCCTCACTCACACTAGGTAAGCACTTACCACAGAGCTTCAAGGCCAGCCCTCCATGGACTTCTGTGAAGTTTAAACTTGACCTCACTAGTGCACTGTTGGATTGAGGTAGGATTTCTAGGCCTTTGTTAGACACTTGAAACTTTGTATCAGTCTTGTGATGGAAACAGTAGTTGAAGATCATCAGATCTATTACATTAAATGTCATCCCAAAGAAGGTAACTCCATTAAGTCTCTGCATTTCCTAACACAACTCTATATGCAATCAATTAATCTTGATGTAAGTACTCCTTTTCTACCCTGCGTATTCTTTCTTTTTGTGATCATACAACACCCATTTGCTTTTTCATGTCTAGGCATTTCCTTCACTTTTTAAGTGATGTTAGAACAAGATTGCTCCCTTGCCTTGAGATAATTTACTGTCTTTGATTTTCTTCTTTGTCATGTTTCACCCATATAGCACTTGTTTTCCATGTTGCTTGTTTCACTTTCTTATATTTTAGGAATCATAAACACAAACCTCACATCCTACCCTGGCCTGTGATTTTGTTACTTATGCCACAAATCTCATAATATAGTGCTTTGCCTACTTAGTTGGTTAGTTCAGCTATGCTGAATTATTTTAACACTTATGGTTCTATAGAGACTATGCAGGGTGATTTAAATATGCTAAATCCTAATATTCCTGGGTGGCATCTCACAAAATTTATTCCCATAAACAGAGAAGAGACAATCATGAGGAACAACAGTGGATTACTGAAGACTTCACAAAGGCTATCTCATGAAGAACTTCCTATGACATTAGAAAACAGAAAGCCAGATCCACGTCCTTCTCATCTCTCAACTCCAACCCTTTATCTCATGACTACTGCTACCAGGTTCCCTCTTGCTATTCTTACCTTTCCTCATCAAAAATCTCCTTCTCGTATTCCTTTCATGTAAAGTTTTGATAAATCCACCCTTCCTTCCCATTCTCCCAAGGTCCTCCAGTTTTCAAATATATTAAAATCCATAAGCGAAACACACTGTGCCCTTTTCTATATTCTCATGTCCGTCTCCATACTTTGAAAAATTCCATTCATCATGTATCCCTCTGGCCAGTGAATCCTGTGCTACAATGAAGTTTGCTTCTTTATCTCATCTTTCAAAATTCAAATTAAGTCAAGTTTTCCAAGGAAATCTTAGTCCTGAGTTTTATTTGCATTTCCATATGAAATACTCAAGTGTACCTCCATTACAAGAGGGGCTGTAAGCTAGATGCAGGTACATATACTACCTCAATCACAGTGGAAGAGAACATTGCTGGTCTGTACTCTTCACATAGATATCAGTAACCAAAACTACTATGTGTCTTGCAACAGAGAATGAAGAATGAACTGGCTGGAAAAGCATAAGGGTGGTAAAACTTGTGTTTTACTTTTTTGCAGTGTATTCACCAAAATGAATGCTGAACTCTATAAATCTGTAAAGAGTTTAGCTGTGTTCAGTTTAATTCAGTTTCTGTGGCATTTAAAACGTGTTACTAGGAGGGTGGTGTCACGCTAATGAGTTCTATTACAGAATTAGGTAGAAAGAAAGCATAAAATGTCCATAGCAATGGTTAAGAGAGTACGTTGGGGAAAAATAACAAAGCATGGATAATGGATCTTAATTAGAGAGCAGAGTTGATTATGTGGAAAGCATGTGAGGAGACTGTACCTCTTCTTAGGTTGATGAAATGAGCAGGTAGAAAAGAGGGGAAGCTTCTCTCTTTAACCTCAGGAAGCCTCAATCAGGCAGCAACTGGAAATAGAGATGGTGCTATTTATAGGTCTGTGTTCTTAGCATCGTTAACATTTTTAAAAGCTCAGTGTTTCTAGACTCCTTGTCAAAATAATCAATCACCCGTAAGTATAGTGTACACTGGTAAACATTGGTCTTACATTTTCTTCTATGTAGGCTGAAGCAATGTCTTTGTTCAGATGAAAGTCAAACCAGACATTGCTAGTGACGTGTGTGGTCAAAGTTTTCTTATTCACCTTGATCACAAGTATCCATTGAAAGGAAGTTTCTTCTAGGGATAGATTTACCTCCCGAAGTCATACGTTAATACGTTAGAAGTGTGCGAGAGGGGCTTGACATGGACCGGTGAAGCCGTACACCTTGGTAAAAGGATTGTTGTAGCCCTGGCATCTCTCCATTCTAGGGATGGCTGAGGGAGGATTGGGTTACCGACTTTCTTCCAGTGCGTGCAGAACTACACTTCTGCCTCTGCACACAGTCTCAGAAGCGGGGTGGAATAAGGGCAAAATGTACAGCCGATGAACTATTTATTTTCACAAAGGAGAGAACATAGTTCACCCAGAACTAGAATCTTCATTCAATTTAGCCTAAGAACTCTGTTAAAGATTCCAAATAACGACAGATAATGTGCTTGACAAAAACCATTTTCCAAAATAAAACCGGTATGATTTTCCCAAAAATAAATCACTGAGTAGTAAGCATACAACTTAAAAATAACATCTTGGTAAGTAGTTGTCTGAATAATATTCTTCATGCATGATGCATATTTTTAGTTTTACATGAAGTACTGTTTAATCTACACTTTCCATAAATCATTATTGTTTCACATTAAAAGATAAATGTCAAAGACTAATAAAATATCTGTACTTATATTTGGAATAATTTATTTAGAGGGCAAAGTGCCTTTGATGAGATTTAATCTGTGAGCAATCTGTATGTTTTATCACCTGTACGTATGTTTGATGCTGGGAAGAGTGAGCAAGGGGCAGAGAGGAGGGTCAGCAGTCGGTACAGCATCTGTTCAGATTCTACCTTCCTGTAATGAGATGCTACCAAAGAATATTAAAGAGAAGTTTTTATTGTATGATTTGTGTTTTAGGAAGGCCACTGTAGGGCTCTTCATTGGTACATGCAAGGGAGATTTATGAGGCCATTGCTGGTGAACAGTTATCATAGTAGTCCAAACCAATAGAAAAATATGTTTATAAATTAAGTATTTATTTCCATATCAGAAGCATTAAGATCTAATGAGAGCATAGATGCTGAAGATGATGTAAGGAAAAACAAACAAACAGAAACACCAACTGGCTTTTTGGGTTGATCAAATACATAGATAATTGTTGGAAGTGGAGCATCAGGTAAAGAACAAGTATTTGTTGGTGAGCAGAGACTTAATAATTACATTTTGAGGATCCCATAGCAGAGATCCATGAGACTTCCAAGAAAAAAGAATGTAGGTATCACAGATCTGAAGCTTGGAAGACAGGTTTGTGCTGGAGATGACTCAGGGAACCATCATTGACAAATAGGTGTCAATGACCAGGAGGAATCCCATGGAAAGATGAACGATGGCAAGGCTTGGATGAGTTCCATACTGAAGGGACAGTGCAGGAGGAAAGCCCTGCATGATAGACAAAAAGGTGAAGGTCATTAAGGTAGAATAATAAAGAAAACATTATATTTAAAAATTGAAAAAGCAGAGAAATGGTTAACAATATGATAAGGAAGGCATCAATTTTTCAACTTCAGAAATAAATAGCATTTTAATTAGGCCATATTTCCCAATGTGGTACTTACCTTAGCAGGAATTTTTTAACTTCAGATACAAAGAAGTTTTCAATTCTGACACTAGATAGAAGATTTTAAGATTTTTGACAGCAGAAAGCTGAAATAGCAGTACCCTTTGGAGACTAAAACTGCGAAGGTCATGACATTAACTGGCATTTTCAAAGCTCACTGCTCTGAAGAATGATCCTGTACCCTTGTAGCAAAGCTGTTATTAATGTCATTACGTAGAGTGAAGACTCAGGCATATATATATATATAAGACACACGCAAATGACTTGAGTTTCATTTGTGAGCGAATAATCACTAAATATAGCATAGCTGGCCTCAGGGCTTGGAAAATGATCAACCACAGAAGAAACAGCTGATCCACTTCTATTACCAAAGCATTGTTTACTTGGTTGACTAGATCTCCATTGCTGTTGCAAAATACCTGGAAGTCCTCAGAACAAATAACCCAAATTATCAATGTGTAATTCACTTCATGCATATGAGTTAATTTTCTATTTCAACCCACAAATGCTATTAATAAGTGACAAAACCTTGCTGAGTTTCTTGTTTTATTTCTCCCCCTCCCTTTTTGTTCTTTTTAAGATATTGATCAAGCTTTAAAGGACTTTTTGAACATCCTGAGGCTATTTTAAATGTCCGAATTTTGAGTTAGTAACTCTATAATTCTGCCTGAGCTTCCGCATTACTAAAAAGCTTCCAGGTCATGCCAGCTTTGTGTGTTGTGGGATAGAAAGAATTTGAAGGACTAACTTGCCGAGCAGCTGATGGTGCAGCTTCCTTCGGCTTCATGAACTATAATACTTATTTGAAAACTTCATTTATGCTTTGTTACATGTTTCTGTGTAACAAATTACTCCAACTCCTGGTTTCTTAAAACAGGAAGATTTTAGTGTCTCACAGTTTTGTAATTCAGAATTTCAGAAGTGCCATAGTTGGGAAGTTATGTCTCAAAGAATGTCATGAGTTTGAAGTCAGGATGACTAGGGATGCAGTCACCTGAAGGTTTAATTGGGGCTTTGGGATCCATTTCCAAGATATTTCACTCAGGTGTCTTGCAAGAAGTCTCAGATCTTCTTCATGTACACCTATCTATATGAGTGTAGAGTGCCTTCAAAACATAGTGATGAGCTTTCGCCAGAGAAGGCTATCTAAGAGAGAACAACAGAGATGTAGGACTATCTTTCATTGACTGAATGTGGACATTGGATGTAACACACTGTCATTTCCACAACATCCCATTTAATCTACTGAGCCCTACTCGGTGTCACAAGAAATCACAGTTTGTTTTTCATTTAACCTCATCGCCATTGATATTGTGATCCAGATAGTCCTTGGTGAAAATCTGTTCAATCCTTTGTAGGATACTTACATGTCAATTCCTGGCCATATTAAATTAACACCCATACCCCAAGTTGGGATGAACAGAAAATTTCCTAAACATTTAAAATATACCCAGGAGAGATTACAATAATTTACAGTTAAAGCATAGTAGATTACAAAATGGTCTAAATAGTAAAATTTGTAATCTTCAAGGTCCAAATGAAGGTAGAGGCAGGCTACCTCATTTATTAAGCAGATCAAAAACACTTGTTTTATTTGTTCACAGATTTGTAGTAGTGATCATTTTAAGGAGTAAATTGGCTACTGAAGATTAAAAGGATCTGGTGCATTCATAGCTTTTACTTGTTGCATGTAGAAGTGTTCATTTAACTTTAAACATAAAATATAGACTTTTAGCGTTATTATCAAAAGATTTGCTCTAAAACATGACATGCTGCTAGGTGCTGGTGGCTCACTCCTGTAATCCTAGTTAGTTGGTAGGCTAAGATTGAGAGGTTCAAGGTTCAAGACCATCCCATGAAAATAGTTACTGGAACCCATCTCCAAAAAAATGAGAGCAAAATGGACTGGAGGTGTGGGCTCCAGAGATGGAGCACCTGCTTTGAAAGCATGAAGTCCCGAATTCAAACTCCAATACCATCAAAAATAAATAAAATTTTAAACATGAAAAAATAAAATATGTCATGTTTTGTGCCAAATTCTGAGCCCACTCTAGGATGATCAAAATTTCTTGCATGCCTAAAATATCCCCAAATAAATGTGAGACAAATATGTTTAATTTTTCTAGAAGGGTTGGGAGGATAAAAAAAAGCAATTCTTTGGGCACAGCAGGAGAATAAATTTGGTAATTCATTATGTCACATTTCTTGAATCAACTTTTCAATTTTCCAAAACTCATTGATCCTCAAAGCCCATCTTTTGCTGTAGCTCTCCCAGGAACTTTTACACAACATTCTTGTTACTGTCTTTGAGATTCGAAATTGTGAATCACTGGGCAAAAAGACTGGATTCCTCCCATGGTCATGTCCTATGTGTGTATGTTACACTTTCTGAGTCAGACTATGAATCACTTGACAGCAGGACTGATACTTTCTGCCACTTCATTTTCCTTCACTCTGTATTTTTCTAAGATATCTACAAATGGATTTTGGCCAGTGCTGTAATCTGAATATTTATGTCCTCCCTAAATGCATATGACATTTTGAAATGCTCACCCCAAGGTGGTTGTTTTAGAAGATGAGTCCTTTGGGAGATGAATAGGTCAGGGCTGGCAGAGTGGCTCAAGTGGGAGATGAACAGATCATAAAGACAGAGCCCTGATGCGTGGAATTAGTGACTTTATAAAGGAGGTCCAAGAGAGACTCCTTATCCCTTTCCGCCATGTGAATACACACAAGATCATATTCTCTATGAGACAGAAAGTGGACACTTAACAGTTTTTAAATCTATTGGTGCCTTAATCTTGGGTTTCCCAGCCCCATGAATGGAGAGATGAAGTTTTCATTCATCAGCTACCATGTGCACTGGTGTTTTGTTACAGCTGCTCAAATGGGCTAAAACACACAGTAAGTGAATTTTTTTCTGATTGTATCAGGCATAGAAATAAAGTTTGTATAAACAATTTTATATAAAGTGGGTAACAGTTATTATAAAAATAATTTAGTATTGCAAATACTAAGTGAGGTACAACCACCTAGAACACAATCCCTGGGCTCTACTGAGACATTGGATTGGGTCCCTGTAAATGGAGGGCTGAAACTTTGTCTTCATTAGTTCTCAATAAATCCATCTCTGGTAGGCATTCAAATATTTATTTGAATAAATGAGCCAAATTTAGCTGCACCTATCTCTTCATCTAGATTATTATAACAGAATGATTTGCACCATAGAGATGGTGAGAGTAAAATATGAATACATGTAAAATGTTTAGGAAAGGATCTAAGGCATATACCCATGTATGACTATGAGACATTGAGGTTTGGTAGACAGTCACACACAGAGCAGTTGGGAAGCTTGTTACAATTTGGATTGAAATGTTTGCAATAAGTCTTCTTTGTTGAGACTTGGTCTCTAACGTAGCAATATTCAGAGGTAGGGCATGGGGGAAGCAACTGGATCATGAGGGCACGAACCTCAGAAATGGACTAATCCATTGATAGGCCCATAATTTTATGGACTGTTTGGTGCTGATGGACATTTAGGAGTCAGGATCTAATTGAAGGAAGTAGGTTCTTATCCCTGGCCCCTTCTTGCTCTGTAACTTTTTGCTTCCATATGGTAAGATGTTTTGCCCCACCATGAACTTTCTGCTATAATGTTCTGCCTTGCCAGGAGCCTAAAACTATGGGGCCAAACAATCACAGATGAAGTCTCTGAAATCATCCCAAATAAACCTTTCTCCTTTTTAAATTGTTTCTCTTAGGTATTTTGTCACAGTGGCAGAAAGTAGCACAATGTTTTCTGCTTATTTGTTGGTTCCTCAAAAAAACATCCCAATTCTATGTTCCAAATGTAGGCAAAATAATTAAGAAAAAAGATATTTAGACCACATTTCTGGTGAAGATCTAATGCTAGAATGCATTAATTTATGGTCTGTGGATTTGCCAAAGACTTGAAAGCAGTTTCATACTAACAAAAGCATCATAGAAAGATATAGATCCATTAATCTTGTATGTCCCCAAAGTGCCCTGCAAGCTCCTTTCAAACACTGATCATTTCCCAACTGAAATGAGGCCTTTTGCAGGTCTGACAGCAGCAGTCAAGTAGACAGTGTGAGCAGAACAAGTGGATCAACAGTGGGTAGAAAAATGATTTGGGCAAAGAGCGATTCTTATTGTGATATATGCCATGGACATCTTCAAGAGTCATTCATAGCCAAGATAACATGAAATATCAAGTCCATGTCTGGCTAGAGCAATAAACATCAGGAAGACTGCATAGCACTGATGAAAATCAGCACCTCATATTGAAAAGATATTTTCTGGAAGCTTTATCATTTTTGGATAGAATTATTGAAACAAGTATCCATTATATCTGTTTCCAAAAGTTCAGGCTGCCTTCAAAGCAAGGTGAATTCTCCTGAATAAAGGTGGATTAAAATTTTTTCACCGATCTGAATACAGTGAATCAAGAAATTTCTTGCAGGTGGATTTGCATCTATTCAATGCAAAATGACAAAAGAAGTAATATAACTTTCAAGTTATGTCAAGTCATCAGTGTGGTAATGGCGTAACTTGAAGGTGATCTCATTCAAGTTGAAGGGTATTGTGCAGTCACTATAGAACAGCCCACCCTAATAGAGAATTCATTTACTTTGAAGTGAATTGAGGTGTTTTTTCCCTCTCCATAAATTTATGTTTGGATGTGAATCAGTAATCTTGCTGGCAGCCTCACTCTGCATTTGTTATGGGAATTTTCAATGTCATGCATTATATGATTTGTATCCTCAAATAGTTTCAAATAAAAGTTGTCTGCTGCTTTCTGGTGGAGTGCCAAGTAAATGAATACTCTTTTGATTTGCTATCTGTATATACAGTTTTACATCTTCTATAATTAACCTGTCAATCTAGTGTCTTCTGAACAACGGCTGCCAGGTAATGTAGAATATATTAAAAGCTCAAAATTCAGGTGGTGATATTTGCAAGTTTTTCATCCCTGTACTCTAGGTTTCCTTAATAGCGGAAGACCAATTTAATTTTTAGTATTATGTGTCTCGTTTAATTTTCCACATGGGTTATCATTTCACATCCTAGAAAAATAAAATAAATCCAATTCCACTATAATATTCTGGAAAACAAACAATCAAACTTTATTTCGGGGGGTAAATTAAAAAGAAAATGAGGTGCATGAGGTGCAATTTTCTGTTAACTCAGATTGAACCCAGTATTCAAACATTAACCTGTTATAAATTGCAGAATCATTAAGTAATCAGATATGTTGTTTAGCATGAGGTTAATGGATCCAGTTAATTAAGCTTTCTATTGTAAATGAGGGTATTCATGAAATGGGAGAAATCATTGTTTGAGTTTGTTAACTGAATAGCACGTTAACAGAACAATGCACTCACTAAAAGTTTCACCAGGAAAAATTATTAAGGAGTCTTCATTGGATGAAGAAGTCTCAAATTTGCATGACTGCTTTGCAATTGTAGGAAATTTACCTAAATTCCCTCTTAGTTTTTATTTTTGTTTGTAGAGGAAGACATAAATTTCCCTGCTTGTCATTTGTGATAAGTTCCACATGGCAGGGACATAGAAACATTAATCTAGCTGAAATTGGAGACTAAAGACCCAGTCAGGCTTTCCTTTAGACACTATGTTTGCATTGTGGATTCATTGGGAGGCTGACAGAGTTGAGAAAGAACTGCACCTCCTTCCCAACTCCTAACCTGTACAAAGTCAAATTTGACATCACTTCACACAGAGCTTTTTGTTGATCAAATGTGACTTTCTATTAGTGTAAACTGTTGTGCAACAGTACACTTATACTATTGTCATTTTTGTGTCCTACGTCATTTCAAATGAATTTATGAATGAAACTGCAGCTCACAGTTTGTCCGGGGGGGTCATAGGAAATACCAACTAATGCAAAAGTGACATAGAGAAACCAATAGAAATTACAAGGTTTCACAGAAAATAAACATCTACTTTTCTAATTGAAATGAAGGAAAAGACATAGTAGGAGAAAGAAAGCACAAGAAGTGCTTGATGCCAGAGGATCTTTGTTTCATGAGAGCTCCAGTATAAGTTTTTAGGTTATTCTTTTTGCTTTTTTTTTTTTAACACACACTTGATTATGTTGGAAAAGTAAGGTGCCAACTGTAAGCCATCTATTTATATATCCCCAAACAGGGGTCCTGGATTCCCCCAGAAAAATCTCAATCTTTAAAGAGCACAGTAAATATTATTGACTATTTCATGTCATTTTTACTGTGAACCTGAATCTATAACTGACTTCCTAGGGTTCTTTCCCTCTACCTAAAAACATACAGTTGATGAACCATATTTTCCTTTTGGCTGTGTAGATGTAGCCAAACACTCTCTAGCATTCTACTCATGAGTCAAATTAGACTAAAAACACACTAACATAATCTAAAATTGCAAAGAAATGAGGACTAAGTAATTGGCATTTTTATTAGTGTTGCTGTTAAGATTAAATTGATGCTTTATAATCAAGATCATGTACCTTAGACATATGATCATGCTTGACAAATTATCCAAGCAACTGTGCTATGGCGAATTTCAACTAGCCCAGTTGTCATCAGAGTGAGTACTGGAGTAGGTTTAGCCCTTAGCAGTATCAATGGAAGAAAACTGCCATGGGTTTCCCCTTAGTCATCAGGGAGTCTGCATTAACTCTTAAGCTATGAAAACACCGTGGAGAACTTGGTATCCAGTTTGCATTCACCAGCTGTAAGCCATGTCCTCCAGCTGATCCAGAAATCCCATGGGTAAAGTCATCCCCAAAATTTTCAAGGATAACTACCAGGTATCTACAGAATTGTTTCAGTGTCTTTTAGGACATGACTGCTGCATTTCTTGATTTACTGTTCCATGGGATCATATGGCATGGACTTCAAACCTTAATTTTACTTAGGTATCTTCAGTATTTTTATTACTCTATCATTTTTACATTTACTCACATGTGCATACATTGTTTAGGCCATCTCCCCCCAGTCTTGTTCCACCCTCTTATGCTCCAATTTTGTGAAGAGAAAACATAAGAGATAATAAGAAAGACATAGCATTTTTGCCAGTTTGAGATAAAGATAGTTATACAGAGATATTCCTAGTGTTTCCATGCACTTGTGTATTCCAACCTACATTGGTTCATCTATGCCAGACCTCTTCCCTACTTTCTGGTCCCCTTCTCATAGGTTCTGGTGGGTGGTGTTTTCATTTTCATTAACTTACAAGACCCTTTTGATTTACTCTCTTATTTCTTCTATGACCCATTGATGGTTGAGCAATGTATTATTAAGCCTCCAATTATTTATGTATTGTCTGCTGTTGTTTTTATTGTTGCATTCTAATTGTAATGCATTGTGATCAGATAGAATGCATGGGATTATTTCTATTTTCTTATATTTGCTGAGGCTTGCTTTGTGTCCTAAGACATGATCAGTTTTGGAGAAAGTTCCATGGGCTGCTGAGAAGAATGTATATTGTGAAGAAGTTGGATGAAATATTCTGTAGACATCAGCTAGGTCCATTTGATCTATTGTGTGATTTAGTTCTAGAATTTCTTTATTGATTTTTTTGTTTGTATGACCTATCTATTGGTGATAGGGGTTGTTAAAATCTCCCACTACCACTGTGTCGGAGTCTATATGTGCTCTTAAGTCCTTTAGAGTATGTTTGATGAAATTGGGTGCACTGACATTGGGTGCATATAAGTTGATGATTGCTGTTTCCTTTTGATATATTGTCCCTTTTATTAGTATGAATGTCCTTCTTTATCTTGTTGGACCAATGTAAGATTGAAGTCTAGTTTGTCTGACATAAGTATTGCTACTCCTACCTGTTTTGGGGGGCTATTGGCTTGGTAAATCGTCTTCCAGTCTTTCACCCTAAACCAGTGTTTATTTCTGTCAATAAGATGTGTCTCTTGTAAACAACAGATTGTCAGATCTTTTGATGGGGGAGTTGAATCCAGTGACATTCAGTGTTAATATTGATAGGCATGTGGTGATTCCTGCCATTTAGTTGTTTTTGTTTGAGGATTTGATTATGTGCAGTCAAATCAATGCTACTCTCTGATTCCTTGTCTTTTCTTCTCCTGTGGTTTGATGCTTTCCATCCTCTTGTCATTTTGTTTTCATCTTCCGTGTTCAGAATTCCTTGTAGAATCTTCTGTAGTGGTGGCTTGGTGTTTTAGTTTGACAATTGTGGAAGATTTTTCTTGCTCTGTCAATTTTGAATGATAGTTTTGCTGGGTAGAGTATCCTAGGGTTGAAATTATTTTCATTCAGTTCCTGAAATACCTCACTCCACGCCCTTCTTGCTTTTACGTTTCCATTGAGAAATGTGTTGTTATTTCGATGGGTTTACCTTTATATGTTACTTGTTTTTTCCTCTCTTACAGCCTTCAATATTTTTTCTCTGTCCTCTGTGTGTGTTGTTTCAATGATAATATGCCATGAAGAGGTTCTATTTTGTTCAAGACTGGTATTCTGGAGGCTTCCTGTACCTGAATGAGCAAAATATTTCTGTTATTATTTTGCTGAATACATTACGTATCCCTTTGGCTTGCACCTCTTTTCCTTCTTCAATGCTTGTGATTCTCAAGTTTGGTGTTTTGATAGAGTTGCTGAGTTCTTGCATAGTCCTTTCACAGCTCCTCTATTATTTGACTAAGATTTCTTCTGTTTTTTCTTTAATTTTTATTTTATCTTTGAACTCTGAGATTCTGTCTTCCACTTGTTCTAGTCTGCTGGAATGGTCTTCCACTGTGTTTTCTGTTTGACAAGAGGAACTTTTTACTTCCAGAATTTCTGTTTGAACTTTTTTTTTTGAGGCTTTCCATATCTTTGTTCAATTCCTCTTTTATATTTTGTGTTGTCATCTTTAATTCATATATCATATATAATGTCCTTTATTTCTCTTTGGTGTTTGTGAAGTCCTTATTCAGTTCATTTATTTGTTTCTGTTTCTTCTCATGTTCTTCATTTTTGGTGTCTTGAAATTTCTGGAGTGCATATTGTACATTCTGGTTAACCACATCAAGTATCTTCTCCATGAATTTCTCAGTGATTTCTTGCAAAATTTCTTCTTTGAGTTTTTTTTTTTTTATTTTTTTTTGTGGGAGTCACTGGGCTCCTTAGTTACATTTATCATTGTTTTGTTGGGGTCAGGAACTGGGTATCCATTTTCTACATTTTGACTGAATCCTGTATTTAATTAGTTTTTTCAGGACAGTGGTTTCCATCCCTTCTTTTTCCCATCACTCTACTTGGTGCTGTGCAACTATGTTATTGATTGGTTACTTGGTGGTTATAATCACCTGTTTTCTTTGATTTAATTTTTGTGTTGTTACTGACTTGGTTGTTAGCTAGGTTGATGTGCTCTTTCTGTCCCTGGCATGGAGGTATAATTTAGCAATAGCAAATTAACAGGTTCAATCGCAGATCAGTTGTTTACATATTATGTAGAACCCCCCCTTGGTGATAATATCTGTAAACAGTGGGAGTTGGGGGGGTCATGGCTATTAGGCTAGATATAGAAATTTAGGAAATTGGTAAAGTTGGCACTAAAAGTGGTGGCAGGAAAAGGGGTGGGTGGGAGAAGAGGAATGGGGGCTGCTCGGTTTTGTAGCCCTTGTGTGTGTTTTGGTATTTTTCTATTGCTATAGAGGAGGGTGCTTGTGTCAGGTATTGCAGGGGCTGGGGTTGTGTACACTTAATACAGTAAGCTAGTTAGCAGATGGTGAGTTTGTAGTAGGAAGGAGTAGTGTGGTTACAGGTTAGGGGAGGAAAGGAGGGAGGTAAAGACAGGGAGAGAGTGGATAAGAAGGGGCAGAAAGAGAAGTTGGGTTATAGAACAATGGATTGTAGCACAGGGGAAGAAGGGAAATTGATGGGGGAAAGAATAAGGATAAGAAGATAGTGTTGGTGAAGTTAATAATACAGGGAAAAAAACACAAAAAAGAAAAACACAATAAAAAACCCACCAGGTTCAGGTACAACAAAAAGTTCAGTCTTTTGGTAAAAGTTCTGGAGTTACTCTTAGACATCCAATCCTGATATTGTCATTCTTGTGGAAGATCTGATGTGGTCTCACCAGGTGACTGGTTTGTGAGTAGTATTTGGTCCTTCTGTCCACAAGGTTAGTTGCAATTGTGAGATGAGGTAAATGTGCCAGTTTGTGCAGGGTGGTCAGAGCTGTTGTTCTCATCAGGCAGCAGCTGAATTGCCTGTTAGCTGAAGCTCTGTTTGGTCAGCTCCTCCCCCAGCAAAGTGGGGTAATTCAGTTTTGAATGCTGCCCTCTGTCCCAGGACATCAGTTCTGGGATCAACCACCTGCCCTGCTTTGGAAGGTTGGCCTGTCACACTGCCCCAGCTCTCAGCCTTTGTTTTTTTACCCTCATCCATTCACTGAGAGTGTGGGAATGAGAATTTGACTCCTTGCCCCACCCCCATTCTGTGGGGCAGGGTCAGCATTCCACCCCCACCTCCACTGTCAGTGTTACATTACAGTTTGCTGTTTATATTTTTCAGTTTTGTTGGGGGGTTCAGTCTGCCCAGAGTCTGTATTGGATTATGTTCCTGGGGTGCTGGTAAGGGGATTGCATGTGGTGCTTGATGCTCACCTGTTAATTTTGCAGATTCATGCAAGTAGTTTTGGAGCCTGACAGCAGGGAGAAACAGCCCCACTTTTCTTCATGCGGGATGGTGGTATAAGGAGGCTTTCAGCTATGTAGGGGTCCAGGATGTCACAGAGTTTGATTCTCATTGTTCCTCTGTCTTATGTTTGTTGGGAGGAAAAAGAGAGAGAAATGGCTGGGGAGGCTTTTATCCCAGGGCTGGGCAAACCTTACTGGCAGTGCCCCAAGGGTCTCTCCAACATCTCAAGGAGGTTTCTGGAGTTATAGAGCTTAGGATTTCTGATTCCCTACCTTTGTTGCCATCTTGGATCTCCAGTTTTTATATTTATAGATTAGTTGTCTCCTATTTTGCCTTTGCCAGTAAAAATACTAGGAAAGGTACATTCCTAGGTGACACTCTAACAAGATCAGATAGCTGACATTTTATTTGAAAGCAAATAATCAAATGAGAGGAAATGAGAGAATTTTGAATTTTGATCTGCTTGTTTACTTCTCAAATAAATATGTATTTTAATAAGAAGTTTAACAAATACACAAATATCAGTTAAAGTAGGCCAAAGAGTTTCTCAGGAATATCTTAGAAGAGCTTAGTTTCCAATAACACTCTTCCAAAGCTACTCTTAATAAAAATTTAATACAAAAAAGCAGTTTTTAAGGCAAAGCCCTTTTCAAATCAATGCTTCTTCCTAGGACATATTCAATGTACTTTGGGAGTTTGTATTTCTTCTTTGGGGTAAAAATACTTTATTCAGTAAATATTAGGCTTCCTAAGTGGCAGACCATATGGTCAACTCCTGCAGTGATAGAAAATATAAGCAAGGCATAGTCTCTGGCCCTAAGAACTTAATAATCTAGCAAGGAAGAAAAGTTACAAAAGTAGTTATAATAGGTGCAACAGTGAGATAACTGATATTCCAGAGGCTCTGATAGGGGCACCCAAAGCAGTGGGCACCCAAGAAAAATGGATGGGAAGCAACTGATCCTAAGCAATTGGAAGTCTCTAGTGATCTCATTTTCAGATCCATTTATGCATTTCTACTTCCACTGATGCAATATGACCTGGTCATTTAGGTAACATTCATTAGTATTAGACAAGATCAGTTTTACATTTGTCTGGTTTATTTAATCAAATGGAGATGATGAAGTTATACAAAATGAACCCTGTATGGATTTTGGTTTGCATTAGCTTTCATTATAATGTGATACACAAAATGCACTTAAGGTGGTCATTTCGTCATGATAGTTTCATACTGATCTAATCCAGTCTTTCTAGATAAATTTAAATACTTTACATTCTTTTTGACAATAGGACATTCATTGACAATATCTGAAAGGTTATATGTGTTCAGAGGATTTTAACTACATTTTTTATATTTAAATGTATTTGTCTTTAGAACACATGAGTATTCTATGTACAAAATTAGTCTTTTTCATAAAAATAGTATTTGAAATCACATCTATAGAAACATTAATTCCACTTAAAACTTTTATTGACGATAAGATTTATGCACGTATAATATGCAAATCATTAGGTTTTTACACAGTGAACATCACCAACGACCTGTATTCTGCCTAAGAAACAAAATGCCAGAACTCTAGAAGCTCTTCTTGCATCGCCTTCCAATTCTATCCCCTGTGTTTCAGAGCAAATGGCTATCCTGATGTCGAAAGAGTTGGATGATGAATTGGGCAGAATTCAACTTCACATACGTGACATTGGCCAATGTCATCCTTTTAGGTTTGGCCTCCTTTCACTCAGGAATATTTCCGAACTGTGATTTTGTCATCCCATGTAGCTTTTGCGTATTCTCCCTCATTAATATATACTATTAACTTTTGTGAAGGTGCAACAGTATTTATATCCCTTTACTGTAATGAGCATTTTGAGGATTTTTTAGTAATTAATATTGCTGTCAACATTTTAAAGTTGTTTTCAAGTAGACGCACTCATAGGGTCCATTTATGAATAAAATATGAGGCCACAGAATGGTCCTTAGCTTTATTCCAGTAGGTAATACCAAGTCATATGAAATCGATCACCATTCACCTGCCTGACAATAGTGTATGGGAAACCAGGATGCCACACTTAACTTACCCACTAGTGCTGTCGTTGCTTTAAACAACACAATGCTTGTTACACTAAACTAAAAACTAAATACTACTAATTATATTTCATTTCAGAAGTAGTCTTGCCTTAATCCAAGCATGGTGGTGCACACTTGTAATTCTAGCTACTGGGGAGGTGGAGACAGGAGGACCACAAGTTCAAGTACAGTTCAGGTATAGTTAGGGAAGCCTTATCTCAAAAATAAAAACAAAAGGTCTGGGGTTCAGTCAAGTGGTAAGAATGTTTTCTAACACATACAAAGCTCTGGTTTCAATAAAAAAAATTCATGCCTCATTTAATATATTTTCCGTATTTTTAGGTATCTACATAGCATATATTGCATGAATTTAGAATGAGTTGTATTAAAATATTTTAAGCTTAATCAGATTTATAATACTTATTTTAATTTTCAAATATTTTCTATGCTGTATTTCCAAATGTTACTGAGTTTTAAATAATTTTGAAAGTGTCTTTCACGTACTGTAACAATTCTGTATTAATTTTGGTAAAATATTTATATAATTTTTAAGGAAATATAGAACTAAAGTAATACTTTTGTAAAATAAGTGATAGAAAAATAAGCAAAAATACAGGTTTACTATGATTGTGCTGGTTTTCTCTTAGCTTTTGTGATAATTTTTATTTGTAATAAAATATTTTTAAAATTTGACAAATTGTAAGAAGAAATTTTAATCAATTATTATCTCAACTCTTATTGAATTTACATAAATTTTGTGATATAGCACAGGTTATTCTATCCATTTATTACATTAATTTGTTTAGATTTCAGTACCTAGTAAGATGTTATCAGAGGAGACAGTGAGAACACAGTTCTCAAAGGTTAGTCTACTGACTTTTAGACAATAAATATTCATTAGAGCATCAATGGGAACTTTCAGTGCAATGCAGTCATTCATATAGTTATTTTTTGGAAATTGTTTCAATCTTTTGTCTTTTAAATTATCTTCATACTTCTTATTCAGAATACTCCTTATTCATCTCTAACTCTTCCAAGGCCTGTATTAAAATTAAGGCCACTTTATTTAAGGGCACTTTCATTTGCACTTTACCATCTTTAATTCTTTTTAATTTATTTGTTTTTATTAATGCAGTTATCTAACTCTTGATTGAACATAACTAAATATCCTGCTAGACTGTGCTTTCCTTGTGGACATATTTATCCACTGGGGAGTAGAGTATACCTTTTGCCCAAGTTAAACATCTACATGTGTACTGTATACATACTCAAGTGACTAATTTTTATGATTAGTACAGAGTTCATGGTTAGGTGACCTATTTAAAAATATAGAATATCACCCTGTATGCACTTTGTGTTTTAAAACTCAATTCATTTTGGGACAAAAACCCCTTCCATATTTAAAATACTTTTGTGAAGTTGAGGGAATTAAAAGTTTGTGTAGTTAGGGAGTGGAAGATGATGCATACAGACTAAATTTATGCTTGCTTATGGTATAAAATCCCAAAATTACACATGACACAATACAATACTTAAAATGAGAATTTGACAGACGCTATTCATAAGATAACTTGCTCAGAGTAAATGTTTAAAGAATCTCCCATTCTTCCCCCCTCAAAAAAAAAAAAAGACTGTATTACTGCAGACATGAGAAAAAGCAAATGAAGCATTAGATCTGCCACACTGTCCCCTCTTTTATTGTTTTGTGACCCTAGACAGGGAAGTCTCAAAAGTCATTATTGGATTGCACTCTTGGGGGCTTTTCATTTCCACCTAGTAAATGACTGGATCAGTTCCCCAGTGAACTGAAGATAAACAGAGTAGTAGTTTGAACAAAAGCAAAGCTTTGGGGATCTGCCTGGAACTACTACGTTTTATCAGTTGGGGGAAGAAATGCTACTAGGAATCTCCTCCATCAAATGTTTACTCCCTAAATCTCTCTCTCTCTCTCTCTCTCTCTCTCTCTCTCTCTCTCTCTCTCCCTCTCTCCTCTATCTTTCCGAATCATATTTCTGGATAGAATACAAGAAGTTATTATTTATTCATTAGTTATATGTTTTGTCATATTTGAAGGCAAATAACACTATGAACATGTTCCAAATTGCAAGTCTATAGTTGTAAAAGTTTTAATAAACTAACAATCCATATTGAGTATTTCATACTTCTAAAGCAATACCTGAGTCCAAGGGTCTGTAGAAAGGTATAACAAGGTGAGTAATGAAAATACATGTTTTTCCCTCATCTCATCTGTTCTCCTAGGTAAGGGCTAAATTACCTCCACAATTTTAGCACAAATATAATTTCTTCAGAGAATGTTCCTTATCCTATACTAAATTAAATCTACCTGTTCATATGTTCTTATTGTCTTTCTTTGCACATTTGTAAAGATTTCAAATTTATAATTATTTAAAGGATTGTCCTCTTATTTTCCTCACAAAGTGGTATATTGAGAACCCAGGGTTTCTCTCTAGCATTTTGTAAATACTAACCATGGTGAGTTACACATAAGAAAGAGTTAATATGTATTTTTCAAATGAATATGGCTGCCTATTTATAATTTATTAATAAAATAGAGGATAAACACCATTTATTTCTGCAAAATATTGAGTATTACAGAAGATGATAGTTATCATAATATTATCATAATGATACTTTACATTTCTGACATCCTTTCATCCTAAAAAGTGCCTTCAATTCTGTTAGAGGAGGGAACACTCAGAAACACCGGTGTGTGGGCTTGATGACATTCTCAAATTCTTGATCAATGTTGTGTCAGAAAGAAAATGTCTTAAAATATTATTAATTAATTTCAGATTTGTATAAGCAAAACAATCAGGGCTTTGGGCTTTAAAGTGAGTTAGAGTTGAATAATACAGAATAACAGGGGAAATACATAAGAAATAAACGTGAGGCCTTAAAATATTAAGAGTTTAGTGAAATGAAGGTACATATTTATACAGCCATCAAGAAGGGAAGAATGATAAAAAGACATACAATTATTTTGACAAGACAAGCCTTTCACAAGAATTCCTTCAAATAACAATAGTGAAATACATGATAGAATTCAGTCAGATTTTCTTTAATGCACCCAAAGTCTATCTGAACATTCCAGCCAGGAGATCCCAGAATGCTTTGTAAAACCAGAAGAAAATAATATTTACAATAAACAAGGTATATATACATAATTATGTGATTTTGTGTAATTATATTCTGGCAAGTCTGAATATCCTGAAGGCCTTCACAAGGCGTGAAAAATGTATCATCTCACTCACCATGGTAGTTTCCCTTTGTGCTGAGTTAAATCTAAAACAAGTCTGGTGGTAGTTTGCAGGTTACAACTTTGATCAAGACAGTGCTGATTAGCAGTTCTTTTTTTTGTTTTTGGAAATAATTTATAAAGAAAAAAGAGAAACTAAAATCATTCAATTTTTGAAAGCAGTTGAGGCGTAGCTAATTCAAGACAACAAAATTGGAATAAAAGCAAAGGTGTCCCAAGAATGCAAAGTCATAGCACCCTGGCTAAAGGGTGAAAATCATAGGCTATTTGAAAAGGACACACCTCCTCAAGACAGAAGCACAGTCTACTTTGTCCTTCTTAAATTCTTTGCAGCAGTCAAAAGAAGGTGCCAGGAATGAATCTGAATGTCAGGGTCAGTGAGTCGAAAGGAGGAGTCAGATGGAGATTCCCACCTGCAAGAAGCATTCTCACTCTGTGGTGTGGGGAATTAGGCGAATTTCCTTCTAAAACCAAAGGTGCAGTTTTAGTTACCCTAAAGAAAAAATCTGGGTTAGGAATAAGAACTAATCACACACAGAAAACACAATGTCAGAACAGTTCAATCTCTCTGGAATCAGTCCCTAACAATTCTATGAAAGACTTTCCTTTAAATTGGTGGTCCTGCAAATCACTGCCAATTACAATGAAGATAGGCAGATAGACAAATGGGTAGATAAGTAGGAAGGCAAATGTTAGTTACATACATGAATAAATAAATGATAGAGATAGATGATAGATAGTAGATGATGGACAGATACATATTAAATTGTGCTTCAGAAATAAAAAGAAAGAATAAAATTGAGTCGTTAGAATTGAATTTGGGAACAAAAAAGACTTGGAATGTAATGATGAGAGAAAAAATAATTTTGTATCACCAGGCACGATGACATATACCTGTAATCACAGCACTTGGCAACTGAGGCAGGAGGATTGTAGAGTCAAGGTGAGTCCAGGTTATGTAGTGAGATCCTGTCTCAAAAAGCTGGATATTTGCAATTTGAACAAATCTGGAGGTGAGCACGTAGTGGCGATATGGGAATAGTCTGCTTTTGTAAAATCAGACTACCCGTAGAGAACTTCAAGTAGGGAGAGAAGAATGTTGGGTGAAATGGTTATAACAATAATAAAATGTCTTTCTCTAATAAAGAAGCTTGAATGTACAAAGATCCAGAATGGTCATATCCTAAGTGACATGTCAGAAAAGATAACTGACTTTGAGTGTAAACAAAATTCTTATGCTAAAGGCATAATACTGTTTTACTGATAAAAGATAAAAATAATTAAAATTGGGCATAGACTACTCCAGAACAATGGACAAAGTTAAAAGACAATGGGGCATCTTTAAATTTTCATGGAAAAAAACCGTCCAAGGACTTATCATGATCAAAGGCAACAGCAAAATAGTTTTGAGTGTGATAATAGCATAAGACTATGATTTCCAAGAAATTCACAGTGAATCTCCTAGAAGAAACAGTGAAGTCAAACAAAAGGTAACTTTAAAAAAATGAAGTTCAATATGGTTGATGTACTATGTATACAAGAATGAATGTAGAATATTTAAACCACCATAAGAAAGGGACTAAGGTAGAAAGAAGAAAAGTAGAGGAGATGAACCAGATCAGGCTATAAACATATACATGGAAGTGCCACAAGGAAACTCCTTGCATATAGCTATCTTAAATAAACAAAAATGTCACTTTTTTCTTTTACAAAATTGGAGAACAGGAGGGCAGAATGGGTCCTGCTTGGGGGCGTTGGTAGCAGTGGGAGGGGGAGGATGTGGAGAAAGGGTGAAGGAGGGTGAATATGGTGCAAATACTGTGCACACATGTATGTAAATGCAAAAATGAGACTGGTGAAAACTGTTCCAGAGTTGGGGGGGAGGGGTGATAAAGGAGAACAGCGGAGGAGTGAATTCAATTTGGATATATTTGACACATTGTAAGAACCTTTGTAAATGCCACAATGTACCCCCACCCAGCCCAACAATAAAAAATAAATAATAAAAAAGCCTGGTTTTAAGTAATGAAGATAACTACAGAAGTGAGATAAAAACATTGTGCTATAGATATGCAACACAATGTAAGTATTGCATTCCTAGACACAATAAACAGTATAACTAAATGAACTGGAATAAATGAGCTGAAGAATGATATAGAAAGCAGAGAACAAGGACCCCATTCTCACTTTCTCCCATGTGGCTATTTGCTTCTCAGATTGAGCTTCACATGAATAGTAGATACTGTCTCTCCAAACATTTGACAGCTTTCTGCTTTATTTATTCCCCCTCTCTCTTCTTAGCTCAAATTATGTGTGATTGTATGTGATATATATGTATATATACATGCATATATATCATATTTATATTAGATAATTTGACATTTTAGATGGTGTATGTTTCCTAATATAAACTGAAGTTTTCCGACTCTGTTTCTCTAGCCTGTCACGGGAGAACCCTGGGTTCTGGTACAGCTGCCAGGGTTTATCATTATTTATTGTGTTTGAATTTAGGGCTTTGCACTTGCTATACAGGTGCTCTATCACTTGAGCCACATCCCCACTCTTTTTATTTCTTATAAAACTCTGATAATGGCACTTAGCTATTTATCTCAAAGAAATAAATTACATTTACACAAATCATGTCCATGAATGTTTTTGGTAATTTTATTCATAATAGCCCCAAGCTTTCAGAAACAAGCCAGTGTCCTTCAGTGGTAGGACATATTCACAGACTGACATATCCATATCTAGAATGTTACACACCATAAATGTGTGTACTGCAAACTGAATGGATTTTCAGAGACTTATGCTGAAGGAAAAAAGTAAATCTCAAAAGAGTACCCACACTGTGATTCCATTATATAGAATTCTTGAACTGGAACAATTGTAGGAAAGAAGAATGGATTCATTGTTGCTAGGGATTGAGGCCAGGAGAGGAGCTGGTAGGAAAACTGATGCTGTGATAAAAAGGCAACAGAATGATAGAACTCTTCTGCATCTTGACCTATGGTGACATGCATAAATGCATTTGATAAAGTTACATTGAATTACAAGCATACAGTAATCTAAGCAATATTGTTCAATAAATCTGAACAAGGACTGTGTCAATGTCAATATCTTGGTTTTTTTATTATACTTTGGTGTTGTAAACTATTATTGTTGAACGAAACAAACTAAAGGGCTTGTTGAATCTATTATTGCTTGTACATGAATGCAGGTCTACATCAATCCAAAGACAAGTGTTTTCTGAAAGAAGGAAAAACTGACATTTTTTTCTATTTCCACTACTTTGTTCCATTATGTTTCTATATTCTCTGTGAGGAAATGAAACCAAAGAAAAACATTAGACCTGAAAGTTTGCCAAAGTAAGTCCATTGAAACGTATTCTTTCCACAGTGAGCTTTCACAATTATTATGACTAATTGACTTCAATATTTTCTTATCATGCTAAAATACTCTGAGCTCTGTGTTAAGACAATTTTTGTTCAGTGGTTTCCTAAGAAACAAAAATCATTTCAAGGTTTTCCCTAGTAAAAAAAGATCATGAAAACCAAATGTGATGTTGTAAAAATATATCTATAAAATTTTTAATACTCTTCCCTCTATGGAGTATAGTTTGATGACCTATGGGGTGTGAACTGGATTTCATAATTCAACTGAACAGCATAGAGCTGAATTGACAGTGTGTGACTTTGGAAACTATGTCATGAAAACATGGATTAGTTTTCCTTTTTCCTTCTCTCTTGGATAACTCTTCATAAGGAAAATAGCTGATGTGAGAATGAGTAGACACTGGAAAGACCCATGTGGTAAAGAGCTCCTCTGAGAGAATGTCATGAAACCCCCTGAGGCGGAGTGGATAGGAAGTGATGATATTGGTGATGAGACTCTTGTGAAAGATGACAAGGTAATTGTGGCTGTAGTTTGTGCTGGAGATTGAAGTAGTGTGGACAACTGAATGGAACTGGGAGTTGTTTGAGGTGGAATTCTCAGAACTTGGTCAGTGTTGAGAGTGTTGAAAGTGAGTAGAGATCATTTTTTAAACTGGATGGGTAACCTAGTGCCTAAGGGGTAACTTACAGAAATAATGGCATGGAACTAATGATGTGAATGGTAAGTGTAAAAATGACTTGAAAATACATGCACCTGATTTAGAAGAGACAATTCACCGAAAGATTTGGTTGAAAAATTAGAGATAAGGGCAGAACAGGTTCTGCATGGAAGTGAGGGGGACAGAGATTGGGGGAGGGAGGCAGAAGGGAGAAATGACCCAAACAATGTATGCACATGTGAAAAAATGAATAAAAATAAAAGATTTGATTGAACCTCCTAAAGGGAAAACAACATTCCAGGTGTGATTTATCAGACTGGCTGGCTGAGGTGTAGAAGAGGCTATAATGGAAGTGGGGAAGTCAAGAATATAAAAGGATAAGGTGTTAGGCAGGTTCAGCTGAACCTAAAGCACACAGTGCTTTGGATGGGAACTGAAATGGTTCAGTGTGGTTAAGGAGAAACAGGTGTTCCCTTTAGTCTTTCGCTTCATCCTTGTCTCCATGAGGAACTTTTCACTTAATCTGGAATGACTTTGAAAATGTAATGCCAGCATTGGTATTCAAAAGGAGATGTACAAGGACAATTTCAATCTAATTATACAAGTTCCTAATGTATAATCGTTATTTTATCACAACTAACAGTACTATGAATAGCTGTACTACAACGATTTATTCATTTACTTACTGATTTTAATTTTGAGTTGAACTATGCTTGGGGCTGCAGTCAGTCTCCAGTTGGTATCCAGAGTTCCTTTGCCTCTCTTGTTCACACATTTGAGTCATTCCTTTTGCCATGAACCAGGACTGGCTTGTGTAAACAGTAGAATTTAACAGAAGTGATAGAAGTCACTTGCAGGTTTAGATTATGAAATACTTTAATGCCTGTCTTGGTTCTCTCTCTCAGACTCTCAATTTTTAATCACTTGCTGCCATGTGACAAGGGTATTCAGGCAGCCTGGGGAGAAGCTGCTGTGTTGAATAACTCCAGCCTCTGACCAACCACTACATGTCCAAGATTGGAAATCAAATCTCCATCCCACCAAATTTTGAGGCAACTGCAGCCTCAGCCTACAGCCAGACTGAAATATAAAACCCTAAAGCAGATTTACACATAATCCATTCCTGGAGACCTGAGTCTCCAAAACTGTGTGAAACAATAAATATCTTTTATCATCACCTTATAACTTTGGGAAAAATTTCCGACACAGCAATAGTTAAATAATACACTGAAGTTTATTTATAAATCCACCAGTGTTTTAAAATGTTTTGTTATTAGGTTGGCTTAAATTGGATTAGTGTTCTACAGGATCATGGGAAGCATTTTTTCCAGGTAGACCCCAGTGACCCCATATTCCTTGGGGATGGTACCAAAGGCCATGTGATTTTGCAGCTGTAATTAAGTCCCTAATCACTGCTCAGGTTAATTAGGTGAGTCCTTAAAAGAGACATTCACACAGCGTAAATACTCTGTGACCTTCCAGAGACAAATTGACCTGTTGTACAGGGAGCAACCTGGCAGAGAAGGGTGGGAAGCCAAGGCAGTAGAGAGTCTCCGTCCTCCACACCAGGACCTGGATTGTGCCGACAGCCTGAATGTGCTTGGAAACTGGTATTACCCTAATTGAGTCTGCTTATGAAAAAGTTCACCTGTGTCTATATTTCTTGCCACATTTTTCCTGGGAGGGGCTTACAAGAGAATGAACCAACACCTCAAGCATGCAAGGCAAGTGGTCTACTACTTGAGCTACACCCCAGCCTATTCTTGTTCTTAGTTTGGTGTTGAGACAGGATCTTGCTGCCTTTTTTGGGCCTGGGCTGGTTTTGAACTGGCAATCCTCCTGATACTGTCCCCTTAGTTATTTGGTATTGTAGATATGATGCACCAAGTCCAGTATATATCAGTATTGTAAATCACAAAGGTTATTGTAATCTTGCTATGCAGTACAATAAAACTAATAATCTTTACATGCATGAAAAGTTACTATTTCAAAATACTGTTCCTTCTGTAGTGACTACTTCCAAACTAAGTGAAAACAGGAATTTAGATATCCAGTTTCTTTTGCTATTGTCTGAGTCTCATCTCTTCCAATGTGACTGGCTGATGAATAGACACAGGAATTTTATAGTGTCTGTTTTTTCAAACATTGCATTATGAACTTGTTTGCAACAATACTTTTAATTGTTTATCCATGGAAAACCTAAAGCAAGCTTCTGATTTCATTTCTAAAATCACCAAATTTTGTAATAATTTTAAAAATGCTTATGTCAGGTTCATCTGTATGAACATCCTGAAGTTGAGGAAGCTTACAACCTTGTTGTACTCCAATTACAACAGAGAGATTTGGTTCTTACTCTATGCAAGGTAGAAGAACAGTTTCTTTCCAACTACAATTGAAGTCCTGCTAGCACAGCAAACTATACCCTAAGGTACACTCTTAGTCACAGATATTCTTGTGTGTGTGCCAACATATTCAAGCCATTTAAGTAGGTTAATGATATCTGGATTCCTGTTGATATATTTGCTCATAAACTTCAAGGGATTCATACATTTAACTAAATCTAGCACAATAGCCTTCGTAAAATTGGCTCCTAAGAGCCTCGTACTAAATGCAGCAATTGCTGCATGTGTCTGTGTACTTTCCCCTCTGTTTCCTGCTGTGCACATTGAGCTGAGTCTGAGTAGAGGATTTGTTTGTTTTCCTTCCGATAGTATTGGCTGTCTTTTGCTTTGCCATCTGCTGCTCTTTCTCAATTTCTTGAAGTTGCACTCATGTTATTAATTTTTTTTTCTTTTCTCCTACTGTGTGCTTGATTGACGACTGTTTCACAAGGTTGTTGATATTTCTCACTTAAACAAGACATGAGGTGCTTTGTCTCAACTCCCGTGTGCTGTGGCTGCACCATGTTTATTCCTTTCCAGGGTTCTATGGTTTGGGGTGTTATTTCTCTGGTCTATCCTCTAGAAATCACTGCCTAGATCATCAGTGAACTCTGCTTATCACTGGTTGAGAGATGCTCTTCTGTGATAAACCTCTCCAAGGACACTGTGTGACTGAACTGAAGGACAATCGAGTGTCCAATTTCCCCATCACTGGGTGCGGTTCCCTCTCCCTCAGGAGCTCTTTGGTGTCATGAATCCAGCAGATAAACAGGCACGTTCAGGAAAACACAAGACCTCATGCTGAGGAACACTTTCAACAAGAGCAGGGGATTGTGAAAAGTGAAAATCAATAGTGCTTAGCAGACCTGTAATTCTATGTCATTTCAAGTTACTTCTCCTCTAACTGAATGTAATTTATAAATCAGAAAGATCACTAAAGTTAAAGAGAGAAAACACCTATGAGGAAGTTAGGAGCAGTTTAAATCTTCAACAAATTTGCCTTTTGTTGACTAATTTGAATGCTTCTAATCAAGAAAAGGGGGCCAGTGGGAATCCCTGCCGGACATTTGCAGCCTTATACCTTAAAATTCCAACGCCTATAAAAATGTATTTCTTATACACAGAGTCCTTCTTGGTGGGCAGGGCTTGACTAGTAGCCATGCTAGGGTGTTCTTCTCAGTTCCAATTTTTCTCTGAGGATCATCTCTTCTCGCATTACTTTTCATCTTCCTTGTTATATTTAAGCACCTTTTCTGTTACATTTCCCTGTATTTGCACATGGTTTTAGCGTGCTTCGAGGTCACCAAACTTTCAAATGTTTGTTAATTCAGTAAGTCAAAATGTGGAGTAGTAGTCACAAATACATGTAGTTCTTATAAATGTCTTTATTCACTTGTAATTAAAACTCATGAAATGGAATTAATGGTATCATTTAAATTACAAAGCTCATTAAAAACATGTCAAAACTCTGAAATACAAATTATTTTGTACTTAGTGACAAAAAGCATGTTTTCTGTTTATTGAAAAATAATCAGCAGCCATTTTTCTTTTGATCTCTGGGTGTGAATGCATTCTGGGCCTGGTTACTTGAAGATTTGAACCTTGAGGAATGCTGCTGACATTTTATGGAGAAATGTGCCTTTGAGAATTCCTCTTAATGTCATATTATACATGCAAAAATAAAACAGTCAACAGCTTCTGTGGTTACAATTCATCTTTATTGCACCTATACAACAGGTTAATTGCTCCATGATTTCAAACATACGCTAAGCAATTCCATTTATCAATATTTTAGAATAAACAATAGAAAAATTGAAAAGTTAGGAAAAGGAAGCTATCAGTCACTAACTTTGGGAGATTTGATAAGTGACTGGATTTGTGATCATGAATATTGTAATATTGGGAAGAGAGAGACTCTATCACAGGATTTCTGTGTCAAATAAGAGGCTAGGAGTGGAGTGCTTTGGAAACTAAGCTACCGTGCAGACGCTAATTCCTTGTAGTATGGTTGTTTTGCATTAGAGATCTAAAATCAATTGGTTCTCTTTTTATTCTAAAGGAGTTAAGTAGATATTTAAAACACAAATCGAGTAATGTTTTAGGAAGAAATATAGCCTTACGTTTATCTTACAGTATATTTTACAGAAGAGTATGGAGATATAAGAAAATTTGAGTTTTTAAAAACAAAAGAAAACTAGCTATTTTATACCCTTTGGCCATATGACTCACTTACAATTGGTCAATCTTAGAACAGTTCTTTAATCTTTTTACCACGGCTGGTATTGGAGTCTGATTTGCTTTAGCCGGTGTAAAAAGATTAACATAACATCACTCTTCTGAAAGCACTGGTATTTCGTAGCGATGTACTTTCTAGGTACGTGTGAAAACATCTAGAGGAGATATAGCACTGAAGCTGCTGAAAGTTTTAAAGCCTAAGAACTAAGAAGAGCTATATTTACAAATTTTGAAGTTCTCAAGAGATCCTATTTTAGTAGTAAACTTTAGGCCTGCATAGTTCAAGCAGGATTAAAATTAATTCAAAATTTATCTTACCTCCTGGGTTGATAACATATTCTTCAAAGCAATTTATATGCAAATATTTATTTGAAAGACTTCAAGATTGTTGGGGTCAGCACCCAACCCCGCTGAATGTCAGTACCACTTTTAAAACTAAAGTAAGACTCATTTGGTCTGCATAAACCTGGGTTTGAATCTGATGGTTGCTTATTTCTATCTATAAGGTGGTACCATCCAGATGTCTGAATTCCCGTTAGTGTTGACTTACTCAAATTGGCCATCACTATTCATTATGTTAAAGATACCTAAATATCTTGCCTCTTTGTAATTTGAGCAGAGGGGTACAAAGATGCCTTGAACAAAATGTTCACTACATAAATGTTAAATTGATTTCACAACAGAATCTGAAAAAGTGTACTTTGATGGATTCAAGGCTAGCAGGTTGCTGCTCATTTCCTTCCATCTCTAAAGCTTGGTCTGAGGGACTTATGGACTCTAGAAGATGCTCACATTATTCTCAAATCACTATCTAATCCAGGAAATATGACAGATTGCAAAGGCATATTATACATTTGTTATATTTTTGATCAAGAGAATCCTTTCTCCATCCCTGTAAGTTTTCCTGTTTCATTTGGTGGTTACTGCTGGTGTCAGATTGAAAGCTCTGGACTTAGAACTTGAGCTGGTCTGATTATGAACAGGAAAAGGACCTAATATTGATTAATTAGAAATACTCCTAAGAAGGGAGATTTGGCATTCATTATCTCTGACTATTTTATTAGACATCAAATAACTTATCCCGTCCTATTTTTCTATAAACTGAAGTTATATAACACTGTGATCCATTTGTTTATTGTAGACTCTTTCACTAGCACAAACATTGCATAACCAAAAGGGCATGCTGTCCTCACTGCTAAATCCCCAGCATCAGAAATAGTCTCCTATATGGCATTTCTTCAGAATGTTTTTAGATCAGTGAATGTCATGAGTAGCGACACTGGACAGAAGCACTTGATAATGTTCAATGCTCTAAGATGGTAATCAAACTCCTGTCTTTGGGGGCTCCCAGTTACTTTGGTTTCTGTTACTTTACAAAGTTCTCCAATTATCTTTCAATGAACTGTTTTGCTCGTATGCCAAAGTCACACTATGTTTCTTAAAACTGATGGAAGGAAATCTGAAAATCCTTCTTTTGAGTCTTTTCAATTAACAAACTAATGCGCTAGTAGGGGCATTTAAAAATGCTAGGTGTCATTCTCCCTCTATACATTTACAAACATTATGTGTAATTGATTTCTTCATTATAATTTAAAGCTACATCATCTTTTATTTTATTTTCCACTTTTATAAAGAATTCTCCCACTTTTTTACAAAAGAATTCTTCCAATTTTTACAAAGAATTTTTCTTAAAATGAGAAAAGGAAACAGACTTCAAAATCGGCCGAAGACTATTATAAACATATGACCAAAAAGACACACAGACCACAAAGAGATACACAGAGGATGTTCCACAGCCTGTAGCATCAGGGAAATGCCAATTAAGACAGCACTAAGATACTTCCACACACCTGGTCAAAATCCAAAACACTAAATGTCCCTAAGGATGCAGAGCGATGGGAACTGATGGAATTGCTGGTGGAAATGCAAAAGCATACTGTTACTTTGGGGACAGTTTAGTACTTGCCTTATAAAACTTAAGTTGGTAATAACAAGAGGATCTAGCAATCTTGCTTCTTGGTATTTACTCAAAAAATTTGAAAATTGATATCCACACAAAATCCTGCTTACAGATGTTAAAGTAACTGTATTTAGGATTGTCAAAACTTGGCATCAGCCAAGATTTCTTTCAGTAGGTGAATATATAAATAAACTATTTCACAGCTAGACAACTGAGAGTTATTCAGCACTGAAAAAACTGAGCTATCCAGTAATGAATATAAGTCGTCCATACATGGACCCAGAAAAGTGAAAAATACAAACTCAGTAAGGAGATTAGTGGTTGCAAGGAATGAATGGAAGGGGAGAGAGAGATGGACAGGTGGAACACAGAGGATATTTAAGGCAGAATGATTACCCTGAATAATACTATAATGGTGGGTATATATCATTGCAAATTTGTTCAATCCTATAGAAAGGATGCCACCTGTGAACTGTAATGCAAATGACAGAATTTGGGTGATAATGAGTGTCAATATAGCTTCTTCAAAGGTGAGAAATGTTTCTGATTATGAAGGTGGCTATGTTTGTGTGGGTCAGGGAATATACAGAAAATCTGCATCTTCAATGTGGATGTGACATAAACACAAAACCTCAAAAAAACCAGTGCTCTTTCTTTGTTAAGTATAATAAGAAGGAATGCACACTTTGTAGAGAGACCTGTTTAGAGTGAAAAATCTCTTTCAACCTTTCACTAACTTTGTGAACTTGACCAAGTTGTTTATCTGAATCAAATTCTACTTTTGTTGTCTGGAAACAATTGAACCTACCTCATGAAGTTATTGAGAAGTGGCATAAAATCCTACATGAATGCTGCATTGGATGTTACATTTTCTTGGTAAACACAAGGGCCCCCCAGTATTTGCCTTAACTTGCTTCTTGTCCATCAAAAATCTGTAATTGGAAAAAAATAACTACCTCATTGACAATATCACTGCAGATGACTGAACCTGACTGTACTCTATTGTCTCAAAAATATATACCAATATAATCAATATCCCTAGAGAAAAAAATGTACAAGGGGCTCTATCCCTGAGTGTGACTACCAATTTGCAATTTCCAGTGAATCTACAAAACTTTTTATGGGAACCATGCCACACATGTCCATACACCCAGGCATACCCAAACACACGCCCATGACTAATACTGGGAGGGTCTGTGGACTCACAAAAATCTAACTTAATCTTAAAGCAGATTAATGCTCTTGGTAACAAATTCCCCTAATAATTTTGGGGGCTGTGTTTTTTAAATGTCTTACTATTGGCTGTCTGTTTGAATTACATATTTACTGAATTTAAGCTTTTACTTTGGTAATTTTTTTTCTTTTAGGACTTTGAAACTGCTCCACCTTTCAGTGTTTCATCTCTTCTTTCTCTTTACGTTTTATGGGTTTATATTAGCTGTACATGGGGAATTCGTTGTGATATTTGCATAGATGACTACAATGTACTTTAATTAGATTCACCCTCTCCATCATCCTCTCTCACCCTCCCTCTTAGAGTAGATTCCACAGGTTCCATTGCTCTATTTTCATACATTATTCATATTCACCCTCCTTCACTCTCTCTCATAACCCCTCTATTTAACAGTCCTGCTATTACTTGTTTACAGGGAATAATTTTTTTTTCTTTGGCTGCTTTTAAGATTTCACTAGACTTTGGTTTTCGAACTTTTGCTATAATGCGTCTGGGAGTAGGTTAGGTTTGCAATCCTGTTGAATCTGTGTTTTATACGTCCTTCTTGTCCCTTCTCTACCTGTCCAGGTGTTAGTTATGGATATGTACCAGTGTGGCTCTGGTCCATTTCTGAAACTCCAATTCCATCAAGAAACCTTCATCATCTTTACTGTTTCAATATTTTTCACCCATTTCTTTGTAATCTGGAATTTGTTTTTGTTCAAATTCTAGTGAACAATTCTCTTTCATCCATGCCTAATACACTGTGAAGCCCATTTACTGGCTTCTTAAATTCAGTTCATGTATTATCTAGTTTACTATTCCTCTACGAGTGTTTGTCTCAATTTCCATTCTGTGTAGAATTCTTCCACTGTTGCATTTAATTTGATATAGTTATTTTAGCATCCAGGTCTTAACTATCACAGACTTTGTCAATGTCTCCATACTCCTTCTTCTTGAATTATAAAAAAGTCTTAGTTATTGTTGAATTTTGTTCTTTGTGTAATATTATTTTTTGACCTACTGAAAGACAATCAGATAAAAAAATTATAAATTATTTGAGACCTTTTGAGATATTGTTGATTTCCAGGGAGGACTATCCACCTTGTTGAAGGCAGCTGTGATATAGTAAATGAACTTAACTGAGTATAAATTGAAGTGCTCAGAACTTGGGCTTCAGTTTATGTTAGGATTTACTTCTAGTCTAATCCTGAGGTGTAGCTTTTGGGATATCATTCAGAATTCTGTGATCTGTAAATAGGCATTTTCTTCTGTGAGCTCTAAAGTTCAACATCCCTTCAGCCATATGGGCCCTCAAAGGCTGTGTTCAGATCTTTCAGGGCCTCTTTCGGGATGCCAGTCCCCCTGGACAGAAGCACTGCCAATGCCTGGTCTTGACTCTTCGCCTTTTCCTCTGCTCACATTTTGGCAACTCATCAACTCATCACTCACTAATGGCAGCTCTCTAAAAACAAAATGCAAATTTTATATTTAACCCAACTTTTCTAGGTGTTTTTTTAGCATGCCCATAAATGGTGTGAGTTTTCATTTCTAGAAGTAGAACTTTCCCTATTTCTCTTGTAATGTTTTTTATATTTGAGATTTGTAGCCAACTGATCCTACCTACTAACATATTTCTCCTCCACCAGAGTAGTGTCCTCAATTATATTAGATGCTTAAGTTGATAAGCATTAAATAAATTATTGAAAAATTAATTTCATTCACATATTAATGTCCACTAGGCAACAACTCTTATTCATCATTATTTTTAAATGTTTAAATAGGTGTCAGACAAAAACAAAATGACAAAACGAAAAACCAACAAAACAAGAATAGGAATTTTTACTTACCACAAAAAGAGAACAATTTTACTGATGGAGTCAGTTGATTTGGGAACTTGACAATTTGCAAATATTCAATAAAGTAGAATATTGGAACTTTCCTAAATAATTTATAGAAGAAGTCTCTTTTCCACTCCACATGGAAAAAATATTACAAATATTATAGAATTGTTGATGTACTGTGTATTTTAAATTATATTTCCTCTCTTTAACTTACTTTTTAACTGCATAGTATCCTAGCCAACAAATGATAATAATTATTTATAAACACATAAAAACTTTAGCTACATCTAGATACAGACATTTAAAATGTTAGCTAAATTATTGCATCTTGCATTGTAAAAGAGGTTTGCAGGTGACTAATTTGGAATGCACCAATGATTTCTTTGTCAATTAGTGACTGCCTTTTCCATCAGTCCTTATTAGTTACAGTTGTTGACTCCTAATTCGAAATCAAGAGTGGTGACTTCAGTTCATTTTGCAAGAATTTATATTTGTGAAAATTTGTCTAATTTGATAGCATTAATTTAGAGATTAAATTTCTTCTCAAAGTACACATTTTCAGTATCGGTAAATTGAAGATACATCTAAAAGTTGTCTATTCTCCCTAACTTATATAAAATTATGACTCTATTATACCATACCATTCCTTGCTAGCCAAAGAATTCAATTCTGAATCCTGCAGGAATTCTACAGGACTTCATATAAAATTATTATCTGTTCTTGAGACTCGAGGTTGGTCACTTTGATTACAGCTAATAAGTCTTACTATCACAGAGCAATAGGGTTAGATCTTGGTTTGAACCCTTACTATTTTAGGGAATTTGAGCAAGTCTCTAACTTTCTCTAAGTATCAATTTTTGAGTTGCTAAATAATGAAAACTACTCTCTTTACTTTGTTAATTCTTTGAGTAGGAAACATGCATCCTAAGTTTGGTAAGTAGCTGTTTCACAGATGGTACTTGCTACGTTCTTACTTCATAAGGGCAGTGAGATTTAGTCCAAAAGACATGTAGTGGGCTTTGTGTGTGAATGTTAATATCAACTATACCATATGTATTTATAATAGTAGCTTACTAAAAACATTAACAATTTTATCTGACATCAAATCTTGGAACTTTGGGAAACCTCACCAGTGAAATGTCTTTTCCATTCTCAGCTTCAGAACAGGAGTCATGTCTTAGTCAACTCTGATTCCTCAGGACCTGTCCATTGACTGACACAAAATTAGCCCTCAAATTTGTGGAGTGGCAATGCTCTCAGCTTCAAAGTACTTCAGTGCTTTATTTTCCTTCTTTATTTGTTTCTCCTTTTTATTATTTCCTAAGTTAAAATAGACTTTCTTGATTCTAAAGTGATTCATGCTTCCATGTTCCTTCCTTTGTCACTTTGTAATGATTATAATTTTGCAGTTAGGAAAGGTTATTAAAAAGAAGTATGTATGACAATGAAAGTTTTTTAAAGAAATAAGTGAAATACTCATATGTGTGCAGATTTTCCTCTTCGGCAATGCTCTCTTTTGCAGTTCATACAGCTTCTGAAATATAAACATTTATGATGTACATGTTTACTCTCTGACTCTTTGTTTATGAAAGAAAGAGTTCAATAGTTTTGAGTTGCACGTCCTCTCAATACAATCCTGCAAGGCTTTGAATAAAATATTCAGTGTTTTATTAAATATAAACCACATTCATTTTAAAAGTAAAAACATATGCCTTTTATTGAAATGTGCTGAGAAATAAAAGTGATGGGAACATTTCCCCTTTACTGTGACTCAACTTATTAATTTAGAAAAAATATATTGAGCTTAATCTTTTTATTGGTAATTTAAATAAATTACCTGTCAAAATAAATTCTTAGCAAACATTAAGTATAGTTCTAATAAATGTTAGCTTCTAAATTTTGCCAATTGGACTAAGAAGTCAATTCAGAGTAACATGTGTAATAGTAATTGTCTTCTGTGGTGTGGACACAGCCTTTTGCTGTGTGTGAGTGAAAATGAGTAAGGAAGAGTTTGTCAGAGCACTCCTATTTACTTTGTCCATTTGTAAGACACAAATCAAATTCAATTTCCATTGATTTCTCATCCAGGAACAGTTTTTTAAAGTGTTGACCTGACTCAATTGCGTAGGGGGTGCATTTAAAGAGAAATACAGTATTAAGCACTTCGCTTGTGAACTTACCACCATGGTGAGGAAGAAGCAGGTGAGGATGATGCCTGTGAATTGCAAGGTAGATCCCCATGGCAGCACATGCTGAATTAACCTAGGTTTAGGTTCACCACAGTGCCTATGGAACATGGCAGCATTGACTCTGTGTTGGATGATCCCAGTTAAGCCCAGATTGTACTGAATATCTTGTTTTGTGTTACTGCTGTGTACATGGCATTGGAACACATAGGCTATCATAAAATGATGTGAAGGGTTACTCGGGGATAAAATGGGTTTGCACTGAATTTATCCTTATTTATTTGAGCAGAACATCCAAATTCTTATAATTTGTTCAAATCTCATAAGATAAATTTACAGGTAAAATACCAAGGCCAAATCCCCACTGAACAATGAACAGATCCATAGACAATGAAGGGCAGGAATGTAAACAGGTCATGTTTAGGGGAGGGCACTGGTGGGACTAGGAGGTTAAATGAAGAAGGGAAAGGAAGACAAATATGGTGAGATATTTCTATACATACATGACTATTGAATATTGAAACTTGTCAGCCATTTTAAGAAGGGGAATGAAGTAGGAGAGAGAATAATGTAGGGGATGAACTAATTCAGGGTATAATATATGTGTATATACAAATGTCGCAATGAAACCCCCTGTGTAACTACCATATACTAATAAAAACATTTAACAAAAGAAATTCCAGATTTTTATTTTGAATTTTAAAATTTCCTTTTGCTTCTGTATGCATTAAGCAAACATCTGTAATTTGCTTCCATGAAAAAAAGTGTCCTTCTAGAACTACAAAGAATTTTTTTAAAAAGATAAAAATCCAGATTTAAATTTTTCATTAGACTATTTTTAATCTTCTTAGTTTAAGCCTATTGCTTTCAAAGCAAGTTATTGAATATAAAAAGCCTCTGTAGGGCACACAAAAATTAATCTGCTTGGGGTGATAGATGGAGTTTATTCATAACAAACTCTTGAATATTTTATAACCCAGAAAATTTCTTTCAATATTTTAGTATCCCTTTTACCATACCTAGTACTTTTTAATTTATCTTAACCCACAACTTAATAAAAGGTGTGAATGTCTATCTTATGACTGAAATTCCTGATCCTATACTCTATGGAAGTATTGAGGAAAATTTTATTTAGGAAAATTTTAGCAAGTTAAAATGTAATTATTAATTATTTAGGGCTATAACATGTATTTGTAAAGTCCTAAAGCAATTTGAATTTAATCTACTTGCCGAAGGTGGAGATGGTTCAGAAAACTAAAATTCTTGAAAATTCTAAGGAATTTCAGAGCTGCTTGCCACTAGGTAGCATCATAATTATTCTTTGGACAACTTGAGAACTCTTTTGGGTCCAGAACCTCCGATATCTTTTTGCTTACTTAATCATTGTGACCATGTTTTAATGAAGATAGTTCTTTACTTGTATCATCAAAGAGGAATGAATGATTTGATTTTTTTTCCTAAAAAAGGATGTTAAAACATCTTCCTTTCATTGAATGTGGTGTATGTGACCTCATTCTTGTATAGAAAGTACACCCCATATTCACCTCTTTTATTTCCTCCTTTTACCCTCCTCCTCCTGTTAGTGTGTGACCTGTTTTTCATTCTAGTCCTTCATTGTTAAGGCATCTGTTTGAAATGCACATGTTTCATACATACATCATTAAAAAGAACTGTCGTGCTGTAGATCAAACCCAGGGCCTCAAACATGCTAGCTAGGTAAGTTCTCTACCACTGAGCTATGTTCTTAGCAACTCAATACTTTTAATAATTTTGTGACTGAAATTAAGTTTGCTCCCATTGAATGATCAGAAAGCCAAAGGCAACACTATCTCAGCTACCCATGTGGCAATTGCTGTTGTTTTGTGCCACTACCTTTCCTGACCAAGTTTAAACACCACAAATGGGCCGCCATTTTCTTACGCTCCTTCACAGGCAAGTAAGCACCCAACAGCAAAAATATGACGTGGGTCTGAAAAACTACTGTTTTCATGTGAAGCACGGTAGCATCATCTCTCTATCAGCTTCCAAGCAGAAGCAGCGAAGAAAAACAGCAGCCTCATCTACAACCTGCTTTGGTAACTATGGATGAGAGGAGGTGTTTCGATTGACAGCGTTTTGTTTGTTTGTGTCCTACTGAGTCATCTTCTTTATCAGCCATGTTTCTGTCCCAGACTTCGTCACACTCAGGATTTAAGCATCTTAGAACTGAAAAGTTATACCCTTGACCAAGGTCTCCCCATCTCCTGAACCTCACAGACCCTGTTATCTACTTCTCTACTCTACTTCTAAGAGTTTACCTTTTTAGTTTCTTCACATGAGTGAAATTACAGTGTATTTGTCCTTCTGTGTCTGGTCTGTTACATTTAGTATAACATCTTCTGAATTCATCCACGTAATCACAAAGGGCAGAATCTCCTATCATTTATTTATTGTCAATTTATTTATGGTAGTAATGGACTGAAACTAGGGCCTTTCACTTGCTAGGCAGGTGCTCTACCACTGGAGTCAGATTCCATGCCTTCTGTGTTTTAGTTGTTTTTTAGGTAGGGTCTGGAATTTTTGCCCAGGGTTGCTCTGGATTGCAATCCTCCTAATTACACCTTCTTTGCATCTAGGATGACAGACACACTCCCTAATGCCCACCTTATTATTAAGATGAGGTCTTTAATCAAGATCCCCCAGAAATTTACTCTGGAGTAGCAGGGATTAAAGTCACATCCTATCATCCCCAAACCATTACCTACATTTTGATTTTAGGAAAATATCCTAACAGGGCCAGGACAGAGTTTCATAGTATTAATATTTAGTACTGAAGGGTTTAATGTCAGCTGACAGTGGCTGATTAAACTGACTTGTCCCCTGAAGCTATCTCTGCCTCCAGGGAACAGGTCTGTAGTCTAGTCTGTCATTTTAAGGAATCCCTCATGTAGATCGTGAACTTATTTAACCTACCCAGAATGGCAGCAAATGTCACATAAAAGTCACTTGTGCCACAGAGGATCTCTTGTGTCACTTAGATGGAAGTGCCATGCTGAGGGAGCAAGGCAATCCTTGTAATTTTAGAAAGGCGGATTGTTTTGCAGCCTCAATTCAGACTGTTAGCCATGATTAGTTTTAAATACTGGCCTACAGAATTACTTCATCACACAAAAACCTGAATAATAAGGCTCCAATTGTAAATTTTTGTCTTCGTTCTTGCTTTTTTCAGTCTCACCCATTCTTCACTCTCTTCCCATTGCCATTAGTATGAAGGCCAAGACGGGCACGCTCTGTTTTGCACAAAACAGAGTCCCTCTTACTACAATTCACTTTTAAAAGTGGCATTGAAGAGTAATGTCAAAGCTCTATTCCCAAATATAAAACCGACTCCCTGTTTTGCATCTATGGCCCTGAGTGTATGACACAGTGTTGCTTCTCTGTAATCCCATTGGGCTGCATCTCTTCAACTCATTCTACTTATCTTTCTCTTCCTGCTGGATTAGGACACAGTCAAATCTCTAGCATGTGGATGGTAACTATTTAAGGATATGTTGATAAATAAAGTCATACATTTAATATTGATATTTATTAATATTGAGTAGCTGTGAATTAAACCTAACGTTGACAAAGACCTGTGGGGTGTGTGATACAATCTCTATTTTATATGTGAGAAGAGTAAATCTTAGTGATTCACTGAGTTGATCCATAACACAGAGAAAGATAGAGAGCTTTCTGCTCAAACCTCTCTTTCTTCAAAGCTGGTCCTCTAGAAATGAACCTGCAAACAACTGCAAAGCACAATTCATCCTCGATTTACTCTCTCTCTTTCTTCTCTCTTTGCTAACATTTCTTTATTTTAATCTCTACTACCTGATTATTTCAATGTCCTCCCAAAGCCCCAGTCTTGATTTCACCTTCTAGTTCAACGTTTTAGCAGATCTGACCATGGCGGACCTGTCCAGCAGCTCTCCTGGGCAGGATTGCATCTCAGCACCAGTGTGGACCTCATATGATAATAAACTATGAAAAAGTCCTCTGAATGTTTAGTGTTCAAGACAACTGTGCTTACTTTTTCTATGGAACTCTCTTTCATAACTTTTATCAGTTGATCTTTTTTTCATTTCTTGCACTTCTATTGAATCCAATTCCTCAGCACAAAAACTAGTAAAATGTTTTACATCTTAATTATCTAAATATATTTATAGTGCTACAGCAGATAAAAGATAGTATATTTGATAGTGTCTTCTTCCAGATGTTATCACACTTCTACGTATATTTGTATTATTTCGTATGAGGTACGAATTCTAATGTTCAACTAGATTCCAAAAGAGGTTCAGAATGTTACTTTTTGTCAAACCTAAGTCCACACCTAGACCATCTTCACCTTAGGGACCTCTCCTTGGCAGACTCTAAACATGCTCTCAGTGATAGAAGGTTGTACTTTTCTAAGGAAATACATAAATGTCTATGATTTTTAATCACAAATTTCACAGGGTATTGATAACAACGAACCTACCTAGAATCTCTTTGTTTTTAAGTAAACCTATGGATATACCCAAAGAGAAGTTCCCGTTACATTGGAGTCCTTTGTGTTGGCAGTGGGCAACACAGACAGAAATAAAAGTATTTGAGTTTAATTAAATGTTTTATTTAGGCTATCAAATTCAAATAGGTAAGTCGATTCCAAATTCAAGTGTCAGTCATCCTGAAAGAATCCAAATAACAGCACAAGGGTTTCATGACATCAAAGTCTCCAAATGAGTCACCAGGAAAGACAAGAACTAATGTGACAGGGAGCTGGCTTTCTGGGCAAAGAGGAGCAGTCTCAGAAAGGACTTCATTTTATTTATGTTTTATATATTTATGTAGGCATGTAAGTATGTATGTATACATTGGCAGCACTGGGGTTTGAACTCAGGGCCTTGTACTTGCTTGCTAGACAGGTGCTCTACCACTTGAATTACAGCCTCAGCTCTTTTCATGTTAGTTATTTTTCAGATAGGCTTTTACATTTTGCCTGGATGAGCCTTAGCCATGATCCTCCTACCTTTACTTCTGTGTAACTCTGATTACAGGCATTGGCCACCAGCCAATGAGATGGGGGTCTCACTAACTTTTACATGGGCTAGTCTTGAACCAAGATCTTCCCCATGCTTACCTCCTAAGCATCTGGTATTACAGGCTTGAGCAACCATGCCCACTCCATAAAGGACTTTAAAAAGTATTCTTTGGCTTTTCTACCTAGTCCTTCATTATTTGGTTATCATTTCTGTACTTCAAGGCTCTTTCTTTGCCTTTAAGTATTTTGTCAGCAGCAACATTATCTTAAAAAATCATCTACTCTGAATATTCTGAAAACCTTGGCAGTAACTTCACCCCCCTAGTTGTTTTAAACTAGTTCTGTAACCTCTGTTGTCCTGCTGAAAGTTACTTTAATCTTACATGGTGTGTGTCTGTGCTCTGTGCATGCTACACTTTATTTTCTTACTCTTTTTTTCCCCTGTAGGAGTCTTGGTTGCAGCAATTTAGAGAATTTTCAAATTAAGCAATTATGATTTTATTGATATTCCTGAAAAGTATTTTCTCACAAAAAGCTTACTTCCGACAAATTTTAATGCACATATGGATAAAGTTTTAGAAAGTGTATTACAAAAGAATAATTTTTGATACTGTATTGAAAAGTCAAGTGGTGTATCAAATAATTGTCAATTAGTTGTTTTAAATCAGGAGGACAAAATTTGCAAATATGAAAAGAACTTTTAGATTATTTTATGGGGAGAAGCAGAATTCCACTGTATGGCTCAAGATGACCCTGATCTCCTGGACTCAAAGTGCTGCTCCTGTCTCAGCTTCCCAAGTAGCTGGGACTACAGGCCTGTACCACTGCCTCCAGCAATTTTTGTACTTTTTAAAAATGAATTACTCAGTGACAAGTCATTATGGGGAATAACTGTCTTAATGTATCTTTCTAAAGAAAATGTCAGGTTTTAAAGGGAAACATAGTAGTAAAACTTTACCTGTTTGTAAAGAGAAACAATAGTTACTAATTTATCAGCACTATTGTGTTTTGTGAAATGATTTATAAATGCAATCACTTTATAAAAAGAAAACTACTCAAAAAACTCAAAAACAACTGCTTGCTGGAGTGCAATATCTTTGCTAATGAAAATTAATTCATGAGTCAATTCATTTTTATTAAGAGCTCTTTTTTGCCTTGTATTTACACCAGAGTACACAAGATTGGCATGTCTACTGGCCTCACAGATAATTAAAAGTGTAATGAATATCACTGCAGAGATTTCCATGACGCCTCCCAAACAGGTCCTGAACACCGTGCATAGTATTATGTAAGTGTCTCAGGAAAAGAGTTTTGTTATATTTTTTGTTTGCTTGATTGGCTTTCACTTTATTTTTTCACTATCTCGCTCAATAGAATGAAGAGAAGTGCTAGAAGCAATATACTAAAAGTCATGGAACATGGAAATTTGTAAAACATAGTAAGTGGACCCTTGGTGGAGACTGGGTGTGAACAAAGATGAGAACGAAATGGGTATTTTCAAACTCCAAATAGTTGCAGTTCTAAGAGGTAAAATATGAGCTATGGATTCCCTTTTAGGGTGCACTTATTAAAAGTTTACTATCTATCAAGATCTAGTTGTGTAAAATTTAAAGATATGAATCTGGAGGGAAAAACGAATGAGAACATGATCAATTTTCCAAATCTCACTTATCAGAATTCACTACACTAAGGTCTTCAGTAACACCCCTTGAGTCTCAGTTGAGTAACACAGTAAACGTTTATACCTCTAACACATCCTACATCTATGCAGGTGAGTCTGCCCTCTTCCTTCTTGTACCAGAGCCATCTGGAAATCTGATCTTCAAGGTGGCCACAGAAGAGACAGAGATATGAATGGCTGTGACCTGTGTGATGGCCAGGACTCAAAGGGGCTTGCTTTCTTTTCATTGTGTCTGTCCACATCCCCATAGTGAATACAATGTTACTCCATATGGTACAGACCTAACTGGAAAAGAAAACTGTGATGCACGGTCTGTGTCTAAGAATAGGGTGTTGGCAGAGGACACCAGCATTTTCTCTGCCCAACCATGTCAAGAAGCATGAATACTGGCGGAGTGGCCAGGTGGTAGAGCACCTGTCTAGAAGCATAAATGTTGCTAGTAATAAAGTTGATACATAATGTGTACATCTTACAAAACAGGCACGGTGAGGAATAGAAAACACAGTCTAGCACAATTGAACATGGCTTTCTTGTGTGTTGCTCCAAATAAAGTGCCTGATTTCACTATTTAAGAGTGTCTTGCTATAAAGGTAATTTAGTAAACACATTTCTAAGTAACTCGCAAAAAAAGTGATGTCAAGATGTTCACAAGAAGATTAATGGAAATTTTGGAATGATCAAAGTGGCAGAATTGCTGACCTGGAAATATTTATAAGACTGATAATTTTTATAGCAATTTTCAACAAAGTAATGAGTATATTCCAATAACCATAAAATATCTTTATAGAAATCAGCCTCATCATTTCGAACTATTTGTCTTTCCTCATTCTTACTGTTGTATTTCTCTTTTCCAAAGGGCACTTCAGATTTTCTACAGAAAGAACATTCATAAGTCTTACTTAATAAGGTTTAATATAAGCAATACCTAACAATAAGAACATTGTTTATACTAAGCTGGGTGTTTTCCTTTAGTTGCATATATTTTGACATGAATTAGAAGATACAGTGTCACATTGAAGAGTGAAATATGCACACACCCTCACTGTATTCTGGTGAGTTAGCTCTCTTGTTCTTGTGGAAGTATTGTAATTGCACACTCTGTTTTGGTAGATGATATGGCAGTGCTATTATCAGGTACTTATATCACAGTGTTCTTACCTTCCAAGAAACTATCCTACAGAATAGAAAACACTAGTTATGTAAGATGTTATACATTGAGTTTGCAATGGCAGTGAAAAAAAATTTACTTGAATAATGAATGAATTTTCTGTAAACGTAGCATTTGTATATCATTTTTTCAGTATTACACTATTTTTAAAGTACTGCTTTATAGTAATTTTACCTATATTTTAGAGGCAGAGGAGCACATGTAGAACACCATATGGTTATAGGGTCAGTTTCACCGATGACTTTCACAGCTTTGACCTCACCTTTGCTTTTTTCTCCTTTTTTTGTGCATATATAAATTGTGCAAAAAGGTTTTGTTGTGATATTTCCATACATGCATATAATATACTTTGATCAGATTCATGCCCTATATTCTCTACCTTATTCCCCTCCCCGTTTAGACAAGTTTAAGCAGGTTTCATTGTTCTATTTTCATACAGGCATATGAAGTACTTCGATCATATTGAATAATAATTTTAGTAATTATTATTACACATGTACTGTGGAATAGTGTAAATCTAATAATAAGAAACCTCCTTTGCTCTTTTTTGCCCAGAAGGATATTTGCAGCTCACTGTTAAATATGATATGGAAATTGCTAGAAAACACCAATGGTAGAATAGACTTTTATAAGTTAGTCAGTGTACCATATATTTGCATATGCACAGAACTGTGTGCTTATAAGTGCAATTATGATGCTGCACTTTTGATATACAGTAATGTGAAAGGTGGGATTTGAGGAGGAAAAGAGATGAAAAATAGCATAAATGAAATGACATTGTGGAAAATAGTATTTTATCCAGTAAAAAATACCACGCAAAATTCAAGCAAGCCAATGAATATGTTGCCTGAAATATATCAGTAATGTTGAGAACCACATTGGGAATCATTAGGGATATGACATGCATAAATGCACATTTATTTCTTTAGCTGACTGGGGGGTGGGAAGTAAATATCTTGAAATTCTGTTGCTTTAATCATTTCAACAATTAAGTAATATTTTCTTTAGAAAATTAAATGAAGACTGGGCCTGGCAGTTCATGCCTATAACTGCAGCTACTCAGGAGATGGAAGTAGGAGGGTTGCCATCCAAGGTGCAGCCAGCAGAGGTGGGAGACCCTCCCCGAAGCAAGCTCCAGGAAAAACGGCTGGGGACATAGCTCAAGTGGTAGAGTCTTTTCCTAGCAAGGCCAACACCTCAGTTCAAAGCTCAGTACCCCCAAAACAATGAAAACAAAATATTCATAAAAACCATATTTTTCATTTTAGTACAGGGTTAAAACTGTCGTTCTGTACTCTCAGAATGGAGGTCTTGTACTTTACAGAGTCCACTACTGACCTGAAATACACCAGTCCCATGGGCCAGATCAGTTAAAATACTCATTTAAAGCACATCAGAGGCTATGGCAAAGACAGGACATAAGACTTTGGTTTTTCATAAATGTTTCAAAATTCTTCTTCCTTCCCTTCCCCCATAAAAACCTGTCAGAACTGTTGCCTCCTTCAGGACCCTTATATAAATTCTGTCAGTAAATCTGTCAAAACCCAGTTTTTCTTATTCTTATGAATTTTCTGAAGACATTTCCCCAAGCATCTAGTTCTGAGTTATGTTAGGCCAAAATCCACAGACATCTGAACTATGAGAAAAATACAGCAATTTAAAGTAAATGCAGTAACATTCTTTTTTAAAGTAAGAGCTTATCAACTCAAACACATGCAGGGCAGAATCCAGAGCAGCTAGGCTAAAGATCCTCTTCCTCGTGATACAGGCCCTTTCCTTCCTCAATTCTTTTGTGACAGTGCAGGGTCCCTAAAACACTGACTTGAAGGGGGACTGACCTTAGTACACTGCTCAAAGGAGGTTGCTTCTCTATAAATCTGAGCACTGAAAAATGCTGGACTGGTTATCTGCTGTAATTCATGTTGCAGGGAGACTGCCTGTGCCCATTGGTGCCTGTGAATTTTCATCCTACTTTGATAGCATGCTTCAAAGACTGATACCTCCCAGACAAGCTTTGATGAAGGCTTTGAAGAGAGGCTCTCTCAACCAGCCCGAGAGTACTTTCCAGACAATCTGGTAGTTACCAGCCCAAATAAACAACCAGTTTCTCATTTTTGCACTGCTAGCTTTCAGAAAACTGCTATTTAACCTATCAAAACATTTGTTGAAAAAAAGAAGATAACAAAAAGAAATGCATTTAGATGTTTCAAAAAATTGTGATATTCTGTGTCCAAGGTATATATCTCCCATTCACCAGAGTCAGAGCTCACACAAATTATTCAGTAAAATGAAGTAGCCTTGTCTTAAACTCCCACATTCAAGGAAAGGAACGAATGTACTAGTGGTGAGTGCTCATGCTTCTGGGTGTTCACGTTTACCTCTGGTGACATTTTCCACGTTTAGGAACCTTTGGTCAGGATCCTTCTGTGTAAGTTATCCGAGTTAACTTTACAGGTCTACCTCCTGCCCTGATTTACAAGCATGCAAACATTTACACACATGCATAACACAAGCAGACATGCACTCATTCACATACATATGCACACACATGCATGCATTCATGCACACACGTGTGCTCACATGAACACACAATGTATGAACCACATACCGATGCACACCTGCCTCCTTGAACACACACAACTGCGCACACACATGCGTTCATGCACACACATATACATACCACATATACTCACAAACATGCACAGACATGCACACACATATGCACAGTGCCCACATGCATGTCATGTGCTGTCTCTTACACACAGATGATTTCATGAGAAAAATAGAGGCAGAGATAAGGAAAATAAACCACGAAAATCTAATCTTAAAATATTAGGCTTTAAGAACTTGTTAAATAAGCATAAATTATATTTGTTAGCACCGGTGGTCAGCCCCAGCATCTGATCAGCTGATGAAGAGGAGTCATTCAGTTCTTTGAAGTTCAATTACCCAAAGTGATTCATATTTCCCGGGGAAAGATGAACTTGGCACCAAGTGAAAATTAGCAGCAGCATGTCAGGCAAGGTTCACAAGCAAAGGCCTGACTTAGAGAGGATGGTGGAAAGAGAACAGGTCATCCTGGCTTTACCTACCTAGCAGGAATTCTAGGTGAGCTTTTGAATCATGAAGCCAGTGAGTTTGAAAAGTATCTATTCTGCAGAATTATATCTTGAATTTTAATTTATCTCTGGCTGACAAGTTTATACACATCAAAATGTACACAAGATTGACACAAGTGACACAGAAGTCATTCTTTTAATATACTGCACACAATTTGGACCCGTTTTACTACAGAGCCATAAGAAGAATGTCTAGGACCTAACTAAAAAGATTAATCCATTTAGAAGTAATGAGCAGAAGGTTAATGGTTCTTCATATGTCTAAAATCAGTTTCAAACCAGTTTAAACTCTAGATTAAAAAGAAAGCTCACAATTCAGTCAACCTTTAAAAGAGGAAGCCTTCTGGCATGTCCCCACAGTTCACCCCTACGAATAAGCAACACCTTCTTGATACTTCTTTTATATGTGCAGCTTTTGCATGTCCATGCAGTTATACATGTATGTGTGACTTTGCTGTCACAGAACACATCCCATCTGATACTGTTCTCTTCAGTATTTCATTAAGTCGCCAGCTGTGATTCTCTTGACTAGTTTCTACCCATCGCTTTGCATGGTGCTGCATGTCACCCTGTACCATGGCATATGTCAACCATGTCATTTGAGGGTAGCCATCTCTTGGAAAAGAGTATTAGTTCTATGTCTAGAATAAAATATTCCAGAGCCATGGTTGTTCTAATACAAAATAAAGATAGGTACCCAAATATAATTGTACTGTGTTCTTTAGGAGAATTTAGCATTTATTTAAAAAAGAGACTACTGTTTATTCTCAAGGCAGATCATGAGTACAACCTGAGATAAGACAGTGTACTAATCTCATCATATGAACAGGGGAGACTTATGCACAGTGATCCCTTTTGGAATGCCCTAAACCTCTCTTCTAGGACTGGAGAAATAAAAAAGGTCCCTCTTTTCTCCTCCTGTATCTTGTATTTGAGGAAGGAAATTGTGAGGTACAGGGCTGCAAGAGAAGAAATGAAAGAGAGGGCAGGAGTCACTGGAAGTGAGAAGGGCATCTGTCCTGCAAACACTTCCTCTGTAATTCCCACTTTTTAGTAAGTTAATTGATTTACTTGGTTTTGAAAAAGGTGTTCACCCAATATTAGCGAACAATTCAAAATCCACTGAACCAGAGGCAGACTAGACTCTACATATAATGAATAATCACTTCATCTTCAGGCAAAGAGAGTTTCTGTGATCAGATGAAAAACAAAGCATAGCAAATACGGCAGACAAAAGAACAAAGGGGGCCCTCAGGGAGAAGCCACTCGGGGAGAGAGTTCTTCGTAAATGTTAAGTTAGATGGTGCAGTGTCGGCCATTCAAGAGTGGGTGGAAGGACAGGGATTTCACTCTCAGTAGGAATTACTCACAATTACCCCGTTTATTACTTTCCTCACTCCATTGTGCTATGAGATCAAATCTCTACCCCTTTGCTGCCCAAACGTTAAACACAAGCATCTCTGCCTCTTCATGTGTGACTTTGGGAATTATTTTTGGGTAAATATTTTATAAGAAAAATTAGAGCCCGAGATTGTTTTTTTAAAAACTCCATTCAGTGGAATTATTTTGGAGGTTTACACTGAGGACGAATTGGTAGGCAGAGCTGAGGGTGAATATAGAGAAATCAAGAACAGGTGTTGTTTAAGAGTGTTGTATGAGGAAATGCTTAGGTGGGAGATTCCCCTAGAGTCCTGTATCAGCTTCATATCAATAGATACCTGGGAGAACAGGTAGAAGATGGTTCTGTAGAGTCTGGCAGACACAGGGAATTTAGGGACTAGGGATGGTTCAATGTTGGACAGCCTGCCTAGCACACACAAGGCCATGGGTTCAATCCCTAGCGTTGAACTAAAAACTAAAGAATTAACTGGGTTCAGCTCCTCTTGTGTAATCTGATGTGACTGTGAATGACTGAGAAAAGTTTAGAGAAGTTGTCATTTGATGTAAATGACAAATTCTACCTCCTAAAATAAAATTATAGCTTTAACAAGTTTATAAGATATGGATTACTAAGAATGTAAAAACAAAAATGACTTCAAGTATCTCTCAATGCCACCCTCTTCATTTATTTTAACCTTGAGATTTGTAAAACACACAAATCAGAGCCTTAAATATTTGCTTAAATATTTCTCCACTCAAGAGAATTTCAGACTCATGAAACCTACAAATTATCTGACTGAATTGGTCATAGTGCTGATTCAAGTGCTGAATGCTAAAATTGACAAAAATGCATAAACATCAGATAAACTATAACCATGTCAAGCCATGTACTAAGAAGTAGACAGAATCAGGATTTGAACTCATGTGCCTTGCTTTCCATCCACATGTAGTGCAAAGATCCAGATTAAGTTTGGAGGAGATGCTTCATGGGAATCTTATTCCCACCAGTCCTGGTGCTCTGCAGAGTTCTGGATGGAAGGAAAAGTGAAACTAGAAGCTAAGTGTGTGAGAACGGAAATATTATTTCACTACCTGGTTAATAAATGAAAAATTAGAGGCTTTTCTATGGCTACCAGCTGGTGAATTTAAATCAGGAAGTGGCTTAAGTTAGGATTAAATCCATAATATACAGCGCAAGCTTCAGAACTTATCTGAAGTTATGCAAGTTTGTTTTATAGAAGTTTTAAATATAAAATGTGTATCAATGACCAGATTGCATCAGAGGAGATCACTAGAAGTTGTTAGAGGGTGACTTTTTACTTTTAAAAATTCACCAAAGTCTAAATTATGATGACCAAGTTTGGAGATTTCAGTTGGAGTCTCATAGTTGGTCAGACGGTAACATGTTGAAGCATACGAAGACAATTTGTCAGAGAATAATATAAAACTACATGCTGCTTATTTCTTTCAATGATGGATAAAATTATCAGGCTGACACAAGGTATCATTATGCCTCATTAACACAGGTTTTTCCCTGTGTTATCTGACTATCTCCTAAAAGGGAGGTTCAAAATGACAATAATTGCAGAGAGGGGAAGGTTGGGAACAGTAGCACTGCAGCTTACCTCATTTATATTTCTGAAATTAGGTAGTCAAGAGTGTTTTGTATTAAAATGCTAATTGCAGTGGTATTCACATTGTTCTGCATGAGCTTGGAATTGGTTCAGTTTGTGGATATGAACTGATTCCAAAGCCCACATACAAGGATTCTGATTTTTTAAAAATAATAGCATAAATAACACTGCTGTTGGAAACAATGTTGAGCTCTGGATAAGATAGACAACAAAATGAATAAAGTAACTGGAAAGAGTCTGGGGGCTTTGATACCAGGAGGAGGGGGAAGATGTGAGGAAAGAGTGTGGGAGGGGGAATATGGTACAAATAATGTGCACACATGTATGTAAATGGAAAATGACACCTGTTGAAACTACCAGGAATAGAGGGAGGGGTGGATAAGGAAGAATGTTGGAGGGGGTGAATTCAAGTATGATATATTGTAAGAACTTTTGTAAATTCCACAATGTACCTCCACCCAGCACAACAATAAAAAATACATGAGAATTTAAAAAATAATAAAAACAGGGCCAAGTCTGATTGCACATTTACAAGAACTTCTGAACTCCGCTTTTCTCGGGGTAGCATTTTAGAAAGAACTAATGAATCAAACCTCATTCTTACATGTTAGGGGGACAGTGAACCCTGATCAGTGTACTGAAGTCAGGTAAACAAAAAGAATAATTCCCAGAAAAGAGGGAACCAAGAAAGGAGAGCTTCAAAATTTACATGTGAATAATATCACAAAAAGGAGAGTGAAAGTAAGACTTAATTTGGGCAGATATTTATGTGTTTTTTAAATTAAGCACTCAGTGTTGTTTTATATGTTAATTGTAATCTCCCAGGCAACCAATGAGAAAATAATTTCTATAAAAACACAGCAACAAAAAAACAAAGGATTTAAAATGGCATACCAGAGGAGAAAGGAAAGAAAAGAAAGCAAAGGAAGCTGATAGAAGTAAGTGACTGGCAAACATCAAACCTTCACAACATCTTTGAAAACTCTAGGGGACAGTGCACTTCCCACACCACTGTATGAGGTCATTATTACTCTGATCCCATAACCAGAAAATAAATTGCCATGAGGTATTATTTTGAATTTCAAAGCAAAAGTTCATTAACACATGAAAATGCGAAATATTTAACCTGTTTAATAAAAATATCAAATATAACATCTATTAAAATAAAAGTTACAATGGCTGGGTGCTGGTGGCTCACCCCTGTAATCCTAGCTACTCAGGAGGCAAAGATCAGAAAGATCACAGATTCAAAGCCAGCCCAGGCAAATAGTCACAAGACCCAATTTCAAAAAATCCTTTCACAAAAATGGGCTGGTGGAGTGACTCAAGGTATAGGCCGTGAGTTCAAACTCTAGTACTATAAAAAAAAGTCTGAGAATAAAATAGGCCTTTTACATTCTACAAAATCCTCAAAGATATTAACACAATTCATCATTTTTTCTCAGTATGAAAATCAACACTGAGTGACATATGTATAATGTTTTATACTGTTAAATTTTCTATGAAACTATTCTCTTCATAGCATTTCAATTCTTGTGATCATGTTTAGATTAATTAATTGATCTGGTATTTGCTTTCAGAGTAGCAGCAACTCCATTATCTGATGCATTTGAATATCAGTATGCTTATTTAAATAATTAAAATAAATGAATTTTAATTTTAAAAATAACTAAGTATTGAAAATAGTTTTATTGGCTAATGTTTTGCAGTTCTACTATTTATAAACAACTCTGAATAAATTTTATGTATGTATAAGGAGTATGATTGACTTTAGTTTAATATATAATTTTCTAGTGTTGTAACAAAGACAAGAAGCTATCGTCAATTTTCAAGGTTGACTATTAACTTATTAATAAGATTAGAATCTAAACCTTTGTCGTACTTTTTGGTAAACCTTCTAATAAGCTAATCTTCAATGTTTCTGCCCTATAAGCAGTGTGTTAGGATGACAGAGTTCTCCAAAATATGCCAAGATAAGTACTTTTTCAAAAGTAATCTTTAATTGCTACCACAAGACTAATTTTATATATGGTGCAACCTTGGGTTTGGGGGATAATCAATTAAATTTTAAGAAAATCTGTACAATAGGATATTAGAACATGATATTTAATTATGAAGCTCATTGGACATTGGATTGAGGTTGGAGATACAGCCCACCAAAGTGAAGGGCATGTATTTTGAGCTATGTACACAGTCAGCCATTTTCTCCAGTACTGAATGGTACAGTTTGCGTGTTTGTAGCTGTTTCTCGGGACTTAACATCTGCAAGCAAGCACTATTTGTTCAGAGAACTTCCTCTGTCACTACAACTTGGATCTCTAATTTGAAGAAGTTGAGGAAGTCTTCTCTTAATCTTTAAGCATCTTATTACAGTTAGAAATACATTTGGATATCACAGAGGTTGCTTGGTCAAACTAATAACACAGCTCTACCCTGGTTGGTCAAGTTTGTTAGGACCTTGTACAGAACTGCCATCCTGTCAGATTGGTTTAACACCCATGAAGTTATAATTTACTTTCCCCACAGACGGTAAGAATCTCGGTGTCCAGGAAAGGATTTTGTTCTTTAGCACGTACCTACGACTCTTGCACTTAGTAGTGGAGACTCAATATTTACTATTCTTGGAAAATAATTTTGACTATATTCAAAATCCTAATATTTATCCTAATAGTTATTTAATTTGAGGATAATACTAATACTAGGTTCCTAATATTTATCACTGTTATCCCTCTCCAAACTACCCAAAATTTTTCTGATGCTTTTATTCTAGTCCATCTATGTAGTGAAACTGGTTTATAGTGAGTCTTTTTCCTAAATATATGACAAAAGTCAAGCCAGATAGCTTCACATGGCAAAAGTCATTCAATTATTAGATCGTTCTCATCTTTATGTCTTTACCTAAAATTAAAGTAATCATGCGCATTCTATTTTTGACTTAAATTAATCTTGCTTGCTATGTGGTTTCATGTGGTGTATCCATACATGTACACACTGCATGACATTAAATCCTACATGGGAAGTAAAGTTTTGTTTGAATATTTCATTTATTCTAAGATATTCTCTTCTGTTTCCTGCTTTTGTCATAGGGAGTTCAGTTTATTTGATTAATCCTTTTGGATCCCTATGCAACTAAAGAGTTCCTTAATCTAGGTATTGTAGATATGCCCCACACAAGTTAGCTTGCCATTATCTCTTTTAAATGATTAATTCAGGCTGGATGCCAGCAGCTCATGCCTGTAATCCTAGCTACTCTGGAGGCAGAGATGAGAATTATCTTGGTTCAAAGCCAGCCCAGGAAAATAGTTCAAGAAACCCTATCATGAAAATAACCAACACAAAAACAGGGCTTCCAGAGTGACTCAAGTGTTAAGAGTGCCTGCCTAAGCAAGTGTGAGGCCCTGAGTTCAAACTCCAGTACAACAACAACAACAAAAAAATTAATTTAATTTAAAAATTTTAAAAATATTTAATTTACACAGATTTACTCTAAAAAAAAAGAGTGGAGCATTCAGCGTTATAATAATATGCTATGAATGGAAAGTGCAGCCTTTCACTTTTATTGAAGTTATCCTCATTGTTAAACAGCTAATTGTATGGCATGGTAAGGTTAAAAAAAAATTGCTCACAGGCTGGAATATTTACAAAATGCAATTTTCTTCTATCCTGCTTTTTACTGAGGCAAATTTTGAGATTGTTTATACATTTAAAATATTATTTAAAAACTTAAAACCATTCTTTAATACTCTTCAAAAGCTTCAAGAGAGCGTCAGTTGGCACGCATTAGGAAATAACCTTGACTGAGGACAGGGAACATAATTTAGCACCACTATTCGCAAGGATTCCTGATCCTTTCATAAAAAGACCGGTTTTAATTCTGTAAATATGCTTGGTCTTCTGTGGAGGCATTCTCAACCATGTATGCATGCTCCTTTTTGGATGTCTTTTAAAATATGTAAGTTCTTCTTTGTGATGTCCAAGATGAAATAAGTGAATTCCATGTCAGGTTCATTACCCAGTGAAAGACATGAAGTAGTTTTTTTCATTTATGCAAAAGATTCATGAAGAAAAGTTTGCCCAAGGCAAAGTAAATTAAATAAACTCATAAATAAATGTGAAAGAAAGAAAGAGAGAAAGAGAAAGCAAGCAGAGTTTCAGAGGAAGTAGCTATCAACCGAATACATAAATGAGTTTAAAACAGAAAACCAGAATTGATCAGCAATGCCAGGCTTGGCATTCTATATATTTTTGTTTTTTGTATTTGTTTCCAATAACCGCTTTCTTCCCAGGCATTTTACCTTGATAACAGCAAGCACTGCAGTTAGATCTCTCTTTCTGACGAGTCACCAGGTACTGTAGGTTGTGCTGCCTTGGGGCTGACAAGGTATCTCCCCTTGAGAGAAGATACTATTTTCAACTCAGAAAGTTAGCAAATTGTGAAACCACTTATGATGACTGTCCCGTTTCATCTGGCTCAGTTAGGGCAGGATATTGTATTCGTGAATTACCTGTCATCCAAGGCCTTCTAGCATGTTTATAACGGCAAACGAGGCACATTTGGAACATTTCCTATAATGTGCCCAGAAAGTCATTTATTATATGATGCACAGCCATCGTTTGGTACATTAGCTAAAAAAGGAATGGCCGCTATTAGTTTATTATACTATCTCAGCTTTATTTTTGCTATGCCATCTGCTTATCTACTGCAAACCCCAAATGAATTAATACTGATTATTTTCTCTGCAATTTAGATGAAATTCTCAACATTAGATAATATTTTGGGGCATAACATGGAAAGGCAGATTAAAACTATCCATTTTCATAATATTTTAGCTTTACAGAGAACTTATTAATAAATCAGAGCACATAATTAGAAAGTCCCTGCTTTATTTCTAAATAGGCTTTAAATTTTTTAATAACTTCTATTTCGGATATTATTTCAAGAAAAGCAGCTTTTATTAGTTACTGCTTCCACTGGCCATCAGAGAAGCACTGAAATGCAGTCTGTTTAAAAAAACATCATTTTGGTCTGCAGAGATTAGAATGTGGATACAGTAAAGGGTAAATTTAGTCCTTTGAATATATTCATGGCGAAGTAATTCTGAGGGAGCAAGGGTTAATGTATTATAGAAATGAAAGCATCTCCCATTTTAAGCACACTGGCAAGGGTAAGTCATTTTTATGTTTCCACTTAACACTGCTGAAAGGAAGAAAGGGGACTGTTACTGGGCGAGGACAAACATTATTTGAATATCTTCAGTGTTTTACAAGTTACCTGTGGCTTAATGAGAAAGTCTTGTAGTGCTTTCTGACAAGGGTCCGAATTACTTTCACTTTTTTAATAATAATTGTGATGCCTTCTTCTTTCTCCTTTAATTAACTCCCTGCGTTTGTCCCTTCTTCCGTCCCTCCTCTTTTCCTCTTTCCCTTCATCACTTTCTCTCCACAGACAAATGAGGACTCTAGGAGAGACATGTGACAAGCTGATATAATGAAATGTTAACCCTGACGGGAAGATTACCATTATGTGTCATTCCTACCTGTATCTACATATGTGTGTGTGTTCATATGTAAGTGTGTGTGTGTGTGTGTGTGTGTGTGTGTGTGTACTGATACTACTGAATGAATGGAAGAGGGAAGGCTAACTCTGAAAATAAAGTTAATGAATCTTGATAAGAAATAAACATTTCTTCCATGTTTTTTCCACACTGTCACTAGGTGAAAAGATTCATTTTCACTGTCCTGTGACTGAGTAAATTGAATTGCTTAAGAAAGAATGGGACTCTCTTTGCAGTGAAACATTTTTTCTAATTGTTGTGCTGGGTGGGGGAACATTGTGCATTTACAAAAGCGCTTACAATGTATCGTATATATCACAAGTGAATTCACCCCCTCCATCATTCTTCTTTACCCCTTCCCCTGCCATTCCTGGAATAGTTTCAACAGGCCTCATTTCTTTCATACATGACTGTGTAATATTTCTACCATATTCACCCTCCTGCACCTTTCTCCACCTCCTCCCCTTCCCATGGGTACCAACAGCCCCCCCCTCCCGCCCCAGGGACGACCTGTTCTGCCCTCCTGTTCTCTGATTTTGAAGAAGAAAAAGGAATGGCGTTTTTGTTTGTTTAAGATGGCTCCACAGGGAGTTTCCTTGTGACATTTCCATGTATTATAACCCGAATTGGTTCATCTCCTCTATTTTCCTTCTTTCTACCTTAGTCCCCTTACTATATTCATTGTTATATAGAAAGTGCATCAGCCATACTCACTCTTAACTTCCTTCTTTTACCCTCCTGCTCTTACATGTGATGTCTCCTTAGCATGACCTGTATTTCACAAAATTGCTGTATTTGTATGAGGTCTATACTCCACATATGAGAGAAGACATGCAGCTTTTGCCCGTCTCATTCCTGGCAAACTTCATATAAGATGATGTTCTCCAGTTCCATCTATTTACTGGCAAACAACAAAATTTCATTCTTCTTCATGGTTGAATAAAATTCTATTGTATATAAACACCACACTTCCTTTTTTTTTAATAATGAAAGATAATTTATTTTCTCACTATTCTAGAGAATAGAAGCTCCAGATCGAGGCACCAGCCAAGTATGGTCAAGTATGGTGGTCATGTGAGGACACTTTTTTCTTTCTTTTTTCACTTGATACATATCAACTTTATTTTTTTTATCATTTTTACATTTACTCATGTGTTTACACTGTATGAACCACTTTCCCCCTCCCTACCCCGGCTTACAGGCAAACCTGTTTTTCCCTTTTGTTCCGTGAATTTGTTGCAGAGAAAACATAAGAAATAATAAGAAAGACATAGGGGTTTTTGCTAGTTTGAGACAAAGGTAGTCACATGGAGAGATTCCTAGCATTGTTTCCACGCACATGTGTATTACAACTTGAATTGGTTCATCTCTGCCAGACCTCTTCACTACTTCCTGTCCTCTTCCCATGGTGGCCTCTGCCAGTTTAAGATTACTTTATTTGCATCTATACATTGGGGACATCAAATACACAAGTTTTAGGTTTCCTTCCCTTTCCCTACTCCTCCCATGAGCATTCTCCCCTTAGTGTGTGACCCAAAATACCACATTATTTTATTTCATTCATCAGTAGTGGGGCAACTTGGCTATTTCCATAGCTTGGCTATTGGCAATAAACATGGGTGTGCAGGTACCTTTCTTGTAACCTGACTTGCATTCCTTTGGGTATGTCCCCAGGAGTGGAATTGTGAATCATATGGCAGATCTATTTTTAGTTTTTTGAGGAGCTTCCATACTGTTTTCCATAGTGGTTTGTACTAATTTACATTCCTGACACCATTTTTTTCTTTGAGGTTCCAATTCTATTTCTACTTGTGGAGGATTTTGATAACTAAAATAGGTATTTTCTTCTTTGAGTCTCTCACACAAATTTCTTGGTTGATGGTTCCCCCACATTGGAGCCAAACAAAGAGATTGAAATGTGGCCTTTGCATTCCTTTTTCTAATAAGCTTCCAAGGACCAACTTAGACCTTGAGTTTTAAGACTGATGTACTGCAATTTATCAACATTTCAAATGCAATTTATCAACATTTCAAATGCAATTTATCAACATTTCAAATGCAGGATAACATGTTTTTTTCAAAAAAAAAAATATGAACTGTCCAAGATACTCAGGAGATAAAGATTGAGAAAATATCAGTTCAAGGACAATGCAGACAAAAAAGTTAATGCAATGAGACTCCATCTCAAACAAGTCAGCCATCCTAGTGTCTACTATAATATCAACTTTGTAGGAGGCTTAGGTAGGATGTTGGTGGTTCAAATATGACCCTGGAAAAGGCATGAGACCTTATCTGAAAAATAATTAAAGCAAAAAAGACTGAAGACATGAGAGCACCTGTCAAATTAGTGTGAGATCCTGAGTTCAAAGCCAAGTTCCAATGAAAATATGAATAATTATGAACTGAATAGTGGCTTTCATTTTTATTATTTCAAAAATGAAGGTAAGAATATAAGCTTCTACTTTGCTCTACAAATATATTAAATATATATAAGTGTGTGTATATACATACATACACATATACACTTACAAAATAATTGTTATGGGTCTGGGCTCTGCGCTCTTCCTGTGGTTTGGCAAGGAGTTGGAAAGTAGACAATGGACACTGGGGTTAATTATTGATCTGTATAATTAAGAAATTTGAAATTTGAGAACTTATCTTTATTTGTTGTTTTTTACATTTTGAAGTTCTTTTGTGAGTAAATAGTAGTATTCAAAAATATTAAGTGTTGAGCTGAGAGTGCTTATGGCTCACACCTGTAATCCTAGCTACTTGGGAGGATGAGATTGGGAAGATCAGTTTGAAACCAGCTCAGGCTTCTGACCCAAGAGACCCCAGCTCCAAAATAACCACAGTAAAATGGACTAGAGGAGAAGCCCAAGTGGTAGAGCACCTGCATTGCTCGTGCCCTGAGTTCAAACTCCAATTTCAAAAAATTCAAAATTTAAAAGGTAAGATAAATTTGTGATAAATAGAAGAAAAAAATTGAACAATGTATTTTCCAACATAATAGTAATTTTTACATTAGAAAGAATTACTCTGGAAATTTTACAGTTTTTCTACACTTATAAACAGATAATACATTCTACACTCATTTAGAACTATCCTAATATATCAAGACAGTTCCCTAAAAATAGATTGAAAAACATTATCATGAGAGAAGAAATTATCAGAGAAGAAATTGACATTGTTATCAAAGAACCCATTCTATCTCTGTATTGCCAAGGCCACCAAATTAGATGATTTTCCAAGTGAATCTTAAAATTTTGTCATTTCAATACCTTTTGTAGTACTCCAGTAAAAAAGCACATGCATTTCTTAACAAGGGCTGATTTAGTGCTGAAGAGAGCTCAAGTGGCAGAGTGCCTGCCTAGAAAACAGGGACTGAGTTCAAACCCCAGTACTGCCAAAAAAAAAAAAAAAAAACCAGAAAGGTTGAGTTATATTAACAAAGCATGGCAAAACTAGTATTTAAAAAACCAACAACAAAGAAAATACATATATAAGTGAAAAATTTTTAAAGGGTAGAAGTGTAGTCTGGATGAGGATTACACGAGCACCATGAGTTAAATAGCTCATTGTAAATTTGTAGCCATACTTGAATATTAGGAGGTCTGCAGACAGAAATAAAAATAATGGTACATCAATAAGGGAAAAATGGTTATCTCCATTATCACAGATAAAATATTTCTTTTTTTTTTCTTTTATTATTCATATGTGCATACAAGGCTTGGTTCATTTCTCCCCTCTGCCCCCACCCCTCCCTTACCACCCACTCCACCCCCTCCCTCTCCCCCCCACCCCCTCAATACCCAGCAGAAACAATTTTGCCCTTATTTCTAATTTTGTGGTAGAGAGAGTATAAGCAATAACAGGAAGGGACAAGGGTTTTTGCGGTTGAGATAAGGATAGCTATACAGGGTATTGACTCACATTGATTTCCTGTGCGTGGGTGTTACCTTCTAGGTTAATTCTTTTTGATCTAACCTTTTCTCTAGTTCCTGGTCCCCTTTTCCTACTGGCCTCAGTTGCTTTTAAGGTATCTGCTTTAGTTTCTCTGCGTTAAGGGCAACAAATGCTAGCTAATTTTTTAGGTGTCTTACCTATCCTCACCCCTCCCTTGTGTGCTCTCGCTTTTATCATGTGCTCAAAGTCCAATCCCCTTGTTGTGTTTGCCCTTGATCTAATGTCCACATATGAGGGAGAACATACAATTTTATAGAAAGTGGAGAGATCTCCCATACTCATGGATTGGTAGAATCAACATAGTAAAAATGTCGATACTCCCAAAAGTAATCTACATGTTTAATGCAATTCCCATCAAAATTCCAATGACATTCATTAAAGAGAATGAAAAATCTACTGTGAAATTTATATGGAAACACAAGAGGCCACGAATAGCCAAGGCAATACTCAGTCACAAGAACAATGCTGGAGGTATCACAATACCTGACTTCAAACTATATTACAAAGCAATAACGATAAAATATTTCAATAAATTCATTCACTACTATTGTTACAAAACTCTCAAATGTACAAACAAAAACAAAGACAAAATATCAGTTATGAAAATCAGTGAGATAGATAAATGATGGAAACTGCTTTATTGAAATGAGTGTGTACATGAGTGTATAAATACAAATCCATCTATGTATTTAATGGTGAAATTCTTCAAGCAATGAAGCCACTTTCTCATTATTAGCACTCATTTTTGACAGATGCAGTAAGGGAAAAAAGGAAAGAGGCAAAATTCAAGAATTCTCTTCAAGTGAAAGATAACTTAACCGTGAAACACTCACACAAATGACTAATATTCAGCTTTGGAGTGATGAGAGAGGAGCCTTGAGTGACATTGATGTGTATTGAGGTGGGGTGACTCATGTGTAAGGGAAATTGGAAGTCACAGGAGAGGATGCATAATCAGGTCCATTTCTGTAAAAAAAGGTGGTTTTCCACCCCCGGGCAGATGTGGGATGGTGGACACACACACAGACGAGTACCCAGTCTATTTGCTTTCACACCTTCAGTCCTAGCACCAGCACTCCAGAGGCTGAGGAAGCAGGAGGGAGAGTGTGAGGGAGCTGCAAAGCAGGAACCTGTCTCAAATAAGTGACACTCCTTAAATAACTTGGCCATTAGTATTTTTTCCACATTAAAAATCCCCATCTTTATGTCAGTCAGATCACAAACTCCCTGTTCCATATTTATTCTCTGTCACCTTCATCCTTAGGCATCTTTTTAAGCATCAGTTAAAAAAAATACTGCTGGCTGTGGATGTAGCTCAGAGGTGGTACACTGGTCCGTCATGGGCAAGGCCCCTGGTTCCATCCCCAACAACGCAAAACAAAATGAAGACAAATGCTTTTATTTTAGTTATTGTAAAGCCATATCTCTTATTTCTCATTCTTATGGAAATAAATTGAATCATAAGACCCAACTGCTAATATTCTATCCTAAAAATATTACTCATGAGTAGCTTAAGATGGGGTTAATTAAATTTATAAAAGGTACCATTGAGAATAATGACTTTGGGGCACGTAGTTTACACGTTAATGGGAACAGATCATTGCTTCTAAACATTAGTGCAACTATGTCCTTTAATGGTTTCTAATAAAATAGTTTAATCCTGTTTGTACATTAGCCTAGGGGAAAACTCTGATCTCATTATAAAGGATGTAAAATCTGAAAACAAAGTAAACACATCTAGGATTTCATGTACAACTTCTGAATCGGTGGACGTTTTCGAATGGCACAAGGAAGAATTTTGAATCAAAGCAGCAGAGACAGTAACAGAATAATTAGGTATTTGTTGCTAAAGTAATGTGAAGAATGGAGCAATAGTCACTGTAATTATTGTGGGCTCCAATCCACCACCTACAGCATCAGTGTCTGCACTTTAACAAGATATCCTGGGCATGAGTTATTTTGCAGTTGAGAGTACCTTCTGTAGGGCACATAAGTCAAACATCCACACACATTTTCTTAAATCTACCTATCCAGTAAAATCAATCTCCTCTCCTTTCTTAATTCCATGCTCCAAGAAATATATTTACAGGAAGTAATTGAGCTTCCCCCTGGGGAGAGCCTGTGAAGCCAGCCTCCTTCATCCTTTCCTGTTGGCACTTGCTTCTCACATTTAACTAATAGTCATATTTTGCCCATTCGTGCATTGTGTCCCTCTGGGCACTGTAAAATACTAATTAATGAATGAGACAAATTCAAGAAAAATATCTCGGCTGCTGCTTCTTTTATACCTGTAGACACAGAAACTTAAAATGCAGATTTCCACCCCATGTGTAATTTGGAAAGAATCTGACTTTGCACTGGACTTTTAGCACCTGTGTTTTTATAAAGACCCACATTCTAAAGTTTCTGGAGCACTGACCATTTTTTTGGAGATCTAGTCAAGAAGTGGGTTGGAAGCTAAATTCTTTTGTCACCTAACATTCAACACACTTCTGAGTTTCTAATTTTGAACATGTGCACAAAATGCTAACAACACTATGAAATAGTGCCCTCATCTTCCTGGTGCAGAGCGCCTGAGGCTCGGAGGGTCTCTGCTCCCACTTGTGTTTTCCTATGCTTACATACGCTTTGTCACTTAGGAGTTAAATGCTGGACTTACACTCATAGCTATTTGTACAAACAATTAAACGACATACATATTAGACCTCAATGAATTATGCCTCCATTCTATATTGGAGAATTACCTGAATGATTATTCTCCAATCCATATCATTTTTATCTGCATAGCCTCATGTAGATGAAATATTTTCTAGCGTTTTCTTAGCAACTAATTAGCAAATTAACTAAGTAAACTAATTTTAGTAAAGAGTTAAGCCTTTTAATACAGATGTGCTTTGCCAGGTGCTACTAGAATGTCACAGAAAAAGCAAACAAACAAGACCTTAGTCTTCAGAGAAAAATAAATTTATGTTAGTTGTACAAAGTCATAAAGTGACATTGGAACAATCATCAAAAAATGACCATCTGAGTAGATATGGACTAGTGGTGTTATTTAATATTCATTTAGTAGGCAAATTCACATTCTATGTAAAACAGATACTGAAAAAAAACTATTAATATGTACCGTTGCAAAGCATTTATGTCTTGCTATAATTCTCTCATTATTTTATGAGAATTACAGTATTTTACAAGTTTCTAGTAACATAACAAATAAAATTTGGTACTATGTATTTGGCTAGGCATATTCAATTATATCACTATCAAAAAGCAAAACAAACAAATAAATAAAACCATGAAACTTTCCTGATGTACGTCTTATTTAAGTCACTGAATCAACATTCTAGGAAAATGAAAATAATGGTAATTTGTTGTTTTTGAGCCTGAGATACCAATTATCATCATGGTTAAGAACATTTTCCATTGAGGGGAAATTACTTCAACCTGGCTTTGCTACTTAATGCCATTGAGATGCATATTAGGAAACAGAAAAATCAGAGTCAATTGAAGAAGAGAGAGCCCTTAAATTACAAAGTCTCCCATCTCCAAGATGTATCCCGACCTTAGTCAGTCAATCAATGCTAGCATTCCACTAGGCACAACCTCTGTCTCTTAGCATTCCAGCAAAAATTTTATTTGTATCCTTTGTCTCCACCCTGATGATTTTAGAACCAATTGTGTTAAGAAATTTTGTTATACCTGTAACCGTTTCATTATTGAGGGAAATGAAAGGTATTATGCCAAAAAAAAGTCAAAAACTTGAAAATTCCTTCCTGCAGTACAAATCACCCAGAATTAGTAATGCTTAAAGATACATTTTGGATTTGAAACATCAAGTTCCTGAGCAGAGTATTTCTTTAGGGTCAGAAACTCTAAATGTCCAGCAAGTTGTCAGCAAGCTGAAAACACCGAAGCTGCCAGTCTACGATCCATGGTTGTTAAGGCAAAGCCCTGGGAAGTCTACAAACACAGCACAAGTCAGTACACATCCTCAAAGCTAGTATTTTTAAGCAGTTATTTTTCAGGAAAAAGTGTATAGTAATTAACTATGTAAAGGATTTTTCCTTTCTAAATTTATATGTGTATATTTACTGTATTTTTGAGAATATTCTTAGGTAATAGGTTAGCTAAATAAAGAATTTAATGACAGAAGTTTATTGCTTATGTGGATTCTGATGTTTAAGGTCTTTACTATGTAAACTTTTTCTTCGCCCCCAACCTCTGGTGGGACTTATTAGTACTATATGTGCTGAGTAAACTCAATATACGTATTTATTTAAGTATTCATTCAGTCGGTTTATTCAACCACGACAAATGTAAGTCATTGTCCTTTGCTGTAAAACCACAAAGACTATTTAGACTATTAGTACAGATTTTAAAATTTATCCTTTGAAAACTCTCAGACAAGATAAAAACAGATTGGTGTCATGATAAAATTATGGGTAAAGAGCAAGGTGTACATGGTGCATGTACCATGGTAGTGTACAGCTATAATCCCAGCACTAGGAAAGTAGAGGCATGGAGGACCATAAGTTCAAAGCCAGCCTGGGCTACAAGTAACACACCATCTCAAAAACAAAAACAGAAGACACAATGAAAAGCCAAGAGCAAATTAGGCTCTTAGCCCCACTTTACAGAGATGGAATTTGAAATTTACAGAGATAAAGCTCCTGATGATCCTATAAATGATAGACCTAAGAATATAGCCCACCAAGACTTTCATGAAACTTCTCCCATCAAACTGGCACACATGAGATTGCTGGAAGTGTGCAAAGAGGAGAGAATGAATAATGGAGTTATTCTTTAATGCTTTGCTTTGTTGCGTGTGAAGTACTCATAATTATTAAGCCACAGAGCAGAATGTGACAGAGTAAAAAATGCTTAAAGGAAACCTATGCATTCAAATTTTAGGTTAAAAAGTAGGCAGGAATGAGGATCTAAAGTTTCCCACAAGCAGTCACCCAGTCACATGCCCTACCATCAGGCCTCCCTGTCAGTCTGCCTGGGCGACCATCCATCCCAGTCCGTCCTGTGTCTCACCACAGCCTCTCCCTCTGAGACGCCTCAGGTCTTCCCTTCTCTCAGATGCTTTTCAAATCAAGTATCCAAAATGTGTGCAAGGTCCCATGGAGAATTTGAGTGAATTAGGAATCTTCAGTCTTTATAAACATTGTATACTTTGCACCAATGTTAACATCTTAGTTTCTAGCTTTTAATATAAATTCAAAATGTTTTCCCTAATCTTCATATTACTTGTGTTACTACTATTATTTCTGCATCTGGTTTTGGTGTTACTGAAGTGTGAACTGAGTCCTGTGCTTCCCGGGAATGGGCCCCACCACTTCAGATAGTTATTTTTCAGAGAAGATGTCTTGCTTTGTCCATGCTAGCCTCAAAGTATGCGCCTCCTGCTTACACCTCCCATCTTGCTAGGATTACAGGAAGGACCCCACATTCCTGGTTTGTTCTTAAAGTTAGCATTTTGATAACTATTTCTCCTGGGCTGGGCTGGAACCATGACTGTCCTATATTCACCCCAAAGCAGCTGGGATTATAGGTATGAGCCAGCAGGTTCCAGCACACTACGTCTCTTTTTAAATATTTGTTTCACATGGATAATGATTGAAATATCAAATTAATATCAATCAATTGTATAAGAAATCTTATTGATTAAAAAAGTAACAAGTAGCTCTATTTTCATTAATAATATAATCATATAAACATATCTGTGGAAATGGTGAATTTTCTTTCAGTGCAAAGTCTTGTGCAGTTTATTTCTACTTAGTATTTAATAAAATTAATCTCCCACAAGTCATTGCATTGCATTCTTGATTATTATAACAATTTGAATGCTTTATCATTGAAGAATATATTCGCCATGTATTTTTGATAGCTCCTTTTCAACATGGGAAGAGAGGCCCTTTCCAGTCTTAATTTCATAGTTATTTTAAGAATCAATGGCTGCTTAAATTTTCCAAATGATCACATTTTTCCTCTTCTCCTTTAGTGCCATGGCACATAGAAAGAAATTCTCAATGCTAAATTAGTCCTCTGCTCTTGGAAAAATTCCCTTTATCAGTGCAGATAACATCAGTTTACATTTTTGGTATTTCACTGATATAACTACAGTTCGTTACTGATTGCACACAGCTGGGGATAATGTTTTAATTCACTTGAATTATTTTGGTTTTATTTACTATTCTAAGATTTCTCCACTTTGCCACTTTCAAACACAAAAGCATAAAATGATTATTCTTCCTCATGTTTTCAGCCTGATAGCATTTTTTCACTTCTTTCTATTCATGACATTTTTAAATCAAGACCATCTCCCTTCTCTCCTCCATGGTATCATTTTTCAATGCTGTCAGTCTTTTCCAACAGAACCCTGTGCCTATGACATTCTCTTTAAGATAAAATATTATTTATGATGTTATTAATTTATGTTCAGACATTTATTGCTTTCTCATACTTTCCTTACTTTTATTGTTTGTGTTTAATATCTTTTTACAAACAGCATATTATGTTTCAAGCTTTATTTATTATTATTTACTGCCTATAGAGTAATGCAACTTAATGACTTTAAGAAACTATTATATAGGATTATAATTTAAATAATCTAAAAGTTTTCATACAAATATTGTCATTCTTATTCCTTTACAATCACTTATAGTGAAAATTCTCTATCCATTAAATTGCATATGTGAAATTTTTATGATTAGTTCAGTATTTTAAAAATTGCATTATAATTTCTTACTGTTAACATCATTAGGGAATAGTTTTTCATATATTAAGTCTGTGAGTTTTATTTTATATTTATCTTGTGTCATAATTTATATATATATAAGACAAGAAATTAGTATGATACCAATTACTTGAAATTTTCTATGATTGCTTTATGGCATTTAAAATTAGGAAGTTTTTTCACTGCATGTAAGCCTGAAAAGGTTATATAGTGGTCAGGTATTGGAAATTCTGAGATACTGAGTCTGTGGATACACTGAGCTGCAAGGGATGATCAAAATGGGGATGATCACTGTTGGAGTCTAAAAACAGCTTTTCTCTGACCAGATAATTTTGGTTCACATAACTTCTCATCCCTCTCTCTCTCTCCCTCTCTTCCTTTCTCCCTGCCTCTTTCTGTCCCTCTCTCCCCCTCTCCCCTTCTCCTCTCTCCTCTCTTCTTCTTCTTCTTCTTCTTCTTCTTCTTCTTCTTCTTCTTCTTCTTCTTCTTCTTCTTCTTCTTCTCTCTCTCTCTCTCTCTCTCTCTCTCTCTCTCTCTCTCTCTCTCTTTCTGCTGTTCCTTTCTCAGCAAGTACAATGCAGGTTTGATTCTGGTGCAAACTCTTCAGTTTGCTATTTTAAGTAGCACTGCCTTAGGTGAATCTAGTTAACTGCACAATTCGAATCTTCTATGTCCTTACTGATTTCACATATGACTGTCTGAGTAGAAAAACTCCTAATTATATGAAGTATTTGTTAAATTTGACTGATATCATATCAGTTTGCTTAAACTTGAATGTGGTTGATGTGCACACTGTAGAGGAGTGAATATAATAATTTTAAACTGGCACAATCCACTATGGGAAGGGAACTAGGAAGTAGTGAAGAGGTCTGGCAGAGATGAACCAATTCAGGTGGTAATTCACATGTGTATGGAAGCAATTCTAGGAATCTCTCTGTATAGTTATATTTATCTCAAGCTGGCAAAAATGCTATGTCTTTCTTATTATCTCTCATGTTTTCTTTTTAACAAAATTGGAGAACAAGAGGGCAAACAGTTTCTGCCTGGAAGAGGGGCGTGGGATGTGGCCCAAACCATGCATATGCATGTCAGTAAATGTAAAAAATGACAAAATATTTTAAAAGTGTGCTTAATTAGAATCTATTCTGCACAATTTAGAAATGACATCAACTTCTGGTGAAATGGGCATTCATTTAATCATTATATAAAGGTCATCTTCGTTTTCAATGCTTTTCTTTTCTTTTCTGGTACTGGGGTTTGTTGCCATAGACCTGGTGCTCTGAGCAGGTGACTGAGTGCCTAGCTACTGATACATACCCTAGTTCAGGGTTGAGAAGTAGCACATCAACCTTTGACTACACTGTCCTGCCTAAATATTGAGAATATTTCAATTGAGAGAAGACAGGTGGTTAAAACTTCCCACACACAACTTGCCCTGAGATATGCAAAATCCCAGTGTGGAAGCACAAGAAAAAAAGAAAGCAAACAAACACAAAAACAAGGCAATCTGACTCCTCCAAAACTCCAAAACTCAAGAGTAGCAAGTGCTAATGACACTGAAGTGGATAAAATCTAATACAATTCAATAAATGATTATAAGAATGATCAATGAAAAGGACACAAATAAGTGCTTAGATGAATTCCAAGAAACCTCTAATTTCTTGCTGTTTCAATTTTTTTCAGGTTGGATGTGTCTAGGAATTGATACATTTCTACTAGGTTATATAATTTGACATTAAATTATAGTAGTCTTTTATGCTACTTAGCATTTTATGGTATCAGTTGTAATGTTTGTGCTTTCCTTCATAATTTTATTTATCTTTTACTCATCTTTTCTCTTTTACTCATGTAGTCTTTCTCTTTGCTTTTATAGAATAGCTGAAGTTTTGTAAAGTTGATTAATCTTTTCAAGAAAGCAACTCAGTTTTGTTATCTTTTCTATTGCTTTTCGAGTTTTTATTTCACCTGTTGATGCTCACAACTTTATTGATTCATTAATTACACTAACTTTGGGCTTAGTATTTTCTTTTCTCCTTGTTGCTTCAGGCATGATACCAGATTGAGGTCTTTCTGCTTTTTAAATACAAGCATTAATTGCTATGAATTTCCCTCATAGAACTACTTTTGATTCATCCCATAGTTTTGCCCTGCTCTCTGTCTTTTTTTGTTTGTCCTAAGATATTTTAGAAATTCCTTTGTAATTCATTCTTTGAACATCTGGTCATTTAGGAACTTGGAATTGAATTTCCATGTGCTTGTGGATTTTAAAAAACTCTTTATTTTAGTGATTTCTAGTTTGATGACTTGTCAGAAAAGATATTTTACACAGCTCCAGTCTTTCTAGCTTGTTATTACCTGCTTTCGCACCTAAAATATAACCTGTCTTGGAGAGTGCTGTGTGTGTGATTGAGGAAAATGTATTTTCTGCTATTAATGGAGGGAATGCTCTGCTTTCCTCATCAGGTCCTTTTGATCTAACATGTAGTTGAAGTTCAAGATCACTTTATTAATTTACTTGATTTTTCTGTACAGATCTGCTCATTTCTTAAAGTGTGTATTTATTATTTGCTTTATGTATTTAGGCTGTCCAATGTCAAGTGTATTTGTAATTGATAGATCTTTTTGAAGAACTGCTTTTTATCATACCTAATGACCAACCTTGTCTCATTCCACAGCTTTCTACATCTATTTTTTTCCCCTGAAATAAGTGTAATTTCCTTGACTTTGTTTTGGTTTCCATTGTCAAAAAATAAATTTCCATTTTCATTTTCTTCACTTTCAATCTATATGTGTCCTCAAAGGTGAAGTTGAGCATCTTCCAGGTGACAAATAATTGCTTTAAAAAAAATCCATTCAGTGATTCCAAAATTGGAATATTTAATCAACTTGTATTTAAGATAATTATTGATAAATGAAGAAAACTGCCATTTTAAAAACTTTATTTCTGCCTTTTTAAATAGATTTTTGTTCCATTCTTGCTTTGTGATTAGATGTTTTTCTAAAGCACTATGCTTTGATTCCTTATTTTGAAAAATATTGTATGTATTTATTATCATTTTACTTTATGTTTACCATAAGATTACATAAAACATCTTCTAGCTAGACTAGGTTGTTTCCACCTGATTGCAAACTTAGCTTTCATGGCAGAAAGAAACTCTACACTTATATTCATCTTCCCATTTCATGTTTTTTATGTCACAGTTACAATGTTTTATATTTTGAATACCTTAAAATAATAGTGGTTATTTTATAAAAGTTTTATCTGCTAACACTTGTAGTAAAAGTGTAAGTAACTTACCTACCACCAAACAGTATTATTCTGAATTTGACTTCGCCTGTTCTTTTACCATTGAATCGTTCTTAGCACTCTCTGTCTTACAGGAATCTCACAGGGGAACCAGCACCTCCATCTGATAAGGAGTGGACAGAGACTGGTCATAGAGCTCATACTAAAGTATGACCACACACAGAGGAGCTATGGCTCAGACTTTCAGGCAGGGATGGGACTGGTGCCCTGTGAGGTAGGAATGTATGAGTCATGAGTGTGCACGAGTCAGCCAGTCATGCAGGGAAAGAAGCACAGACGTGACTCTAGAGTTCAGAGACAATGAGTTTAGTTCTCTATGGCAGGTGAGTGGTGCCTGGAGCCCTAGCACACACAGAGACTTTGACTCCAGAGCATGGGGTATTTCTCCTTGCATTGCAGTGGCTATATGTTTTGAGGTGTAATACCAAGAGCACAAGTTTGGAGTTTCACTCTAGGTCTGGAGTCTGAAAATGATCACAGCAACAGAAGCTGTGACAAGCTAGCAATATGGCAGCTGGTCCAGTAACAAGAATGTGAGCATGTTCACAGGGACATTGGCTCCAGGTCCTTGGATGCAAACTGTCTTGGTATGATGATGATTGTGGTGTCTGAAGCGGGTGGTAGCAGTAGCCCAGTGCACTCTCAGAGCGATGCTTGGAGTGTGGGCACTTGCAGGTTGTCTGGTGCTCCAGCTCACAAGCATGGTGGCATTTGGAGAGGTGATGTCTAGAGTGTGGGAGTGTGACCACTGTCACTTCCTCTTGAAGAGATGGGGTGTATGCAGCTAATTTTGCCTCTCTGGGGTTCTCTGGCAGAAATGAGTATTGGTGATCTCAGTGGCAAAAGAAGCTGGTGTTCTCTGCAACCAACACACTTACCATTTGTTTCTATCTGTCTCCTAGAGTGTCAATTATCTGCATTTTATCTGTGACCCTTTCTGTGTGGATAAATGTTACTATTTCACTGTGTTAGATGAAGGCTGGTAGCGTCCACTCTCCCATCTTGGTGTCTTCCATTAGTTGATAAATGGTAAAAATACTCTCTCATGACTATGTGTAGTTCAAGTCAGTGATGCAATTTCTATTAGTAGCAGAAAGATCTGTTACTATTCTCGCTGTTGGTGGTGGTGGTGGTGTGTTGCAGTGGTCTGCAGCAGTACAGTGGGTTTCTGTTATCCCGGCGGGGAGGAGGACGACTGAGAAAACACTCAGGGAACAGATTCAGAGATCAGGTTCATCTTTAATGTGTAATAAGCAGCAGTTAAGTACTCTGTTTAGAGGAAGTTTAGCAGGTTCACACGTTTACTAGGTGCGCAAGCAAGAATTGAGGAGGTAACACAGATGCCAGCTGGGCCCTAATGGTCAGAGTGTTTATGCAATCACCTCTATTGCAAGCAAGGCTTTATTGCAAGTGAGCAGGTTGCTCTGCTTGTTTTCAGCCAGGGCAAGATACAATTGCCTTAACTCTTTCCCTGCCAGACCAGTGTGACTGCTCGCCTAGGAATCCTCCATAGTAGTGAACTACTTGAGAACAAAATATTTGAAAGAAAACAGAATCTTTTTCTTGTTAACAATCTCTTAGAGGTTTGTGTGTTACAGAACTATGTTTTTTTCTCAAAAAGATGACAGTAAAGATTAAACAAAGTTATAATATGCTTTTTAAAGACACAATATTATATTTCCCCATATTTTGTTATCCCCAAAATTTTATGTAAATATGCATACACTTTGCATTTATCTTAATGATTTCTGACAAAAATAAACTGCAGACAACCTAAAGGGCTTTCATAAATGGCTTTCTTCCTTCACATTTCTCTAACTAAACACAGGGAACACACAGATGTCATCAGGATTAAGCACAAAGAATTCCAGATGGTCAGCATAATTTTCACTAGTCACAATTTCCAGTTTATGTAAACAGAGTAGCATTAAGACAAAACTGAAGAAGCAAACATTAATTTAATTGATTGATGGGCACATGAAACATATGTTCTACTTTCTTCTGTTTTTTAAAGACACCTGAGGAATCAGAGATGCAAAAAAAACCCATAACAATATTTTCCCTATTCTCTGGTGTTGAAACATTTGATATTCCCATTTTCTTCCAGCATAACTTACTGTGGAAAGTGTCAAATGCCGGGCTTTTCTAGGCAGAATTGCTCACGTTGCCCTACTCTGCTTTGCCATCTCTGGTGCCCTGGAGCTAGAAGTAATTCCAAAATGTCACACAACTGAATTTAGGGGGAATTTTTATGTGGAAAAGATATTTATCATTCCATGCCAAAACAAGTTGGAGATCAGTAGAAGGAATATCATAAGTCTCTGACTCCCACATTGTCCTATGGGCATGCCAGAGTCTGGGATATTTGTGGTACAAATTCAGGGTTGTGTTCAAGTGGAGTAATCTTCACCCATTCTTCTGTCTCTGTCTGTCTCTCTTTTCTGATATAAGCAGAGAAGTGGTTTTCTCAGTGGAACTAAATTAAACTCATACTGTGACATCGAGAAGCCTGCATTTACACACACACACACACACACACACACACACACACACACGATACAACAGGTAGCATTTAATCATCATTCTGTACTTAGTAAGATATTAATCAGCTGTTGTTTTAAAGAAATTTGTTTTTGATTCTTAAATGTGTGCTACATGGATTTTGTTAAACCACAAGCATAAATGAAAGCCCTCCAACACCAAGGAAAAGAGTCAAAATACAAAGCAGGAAAAAAAAAACCCTTTATAATCCCACTGGTCTGCTTGAACAGACAGAACCAAGAGAATTAGTCTATTAGGGCTTTCCTTCTCCCTCTTCCCTTATAACAAATACAGCAACTAACAAAGACCAGCATTCAAATAGTAACCCTCATTCAAGCCTGCTCATTTGAAGATATTTCAATTATTTCTGTAGAAGCAGAACATCACAATTTGATTAATACCCACTCTGGAAATTTTCTATTTTCTTCTGACTCATACATATCCTGTTATTCAAGAACTTCCCCTTTAACACTGAATTAGTACATTCAGTTTTAATCTTGTAAGCCATCTTCTATGGATGGAGTTATGCTTCATGAAATTAATTATCAAATCCTTGTTGTATTGCATTTACAAGTCACAGTTTTTGAACCTTTAAGTTGGGAAGGTAAGACTCAGAAAGGTGTCATGATTGGTGATGGTAACTATGATTGAAAGGAAATAATCTTGCTGCAATCATACACTAAAAAATTGTTTTATTGTTTTTTCATCTTGACTACCTGATAGAAAGAGAAAAGACATATATACCTTGTTCTCTTACTTTCCTTTAACCTCACATGCTTACACACACACTCACACTGCCATGCACACAAAAACACTCACACAAAGACACACTCACACACCCTATGCTTATACATAAGAGAAGAGGAGAAGAGAGAGAATCTTAACAGCACTCAGTTTCTTTAGGTATTAAGTATATCATTTCATCAATTGTAAAGTGTAGAATGTTTTTCATGCTTTAGATCTCTACAATAAATGACATCACACAATAGCTGTCAGCTAAATTTCTGTAGTATCAAAATTGTTGATCCTGGTAGTATAACCAAAACAAATGTAATGTCAAAAATTCAGGCAGCAAAGCATTTGTGTAATAAATAGGAGCCCTTGTGTCTGAAAAACTCTTGTAGCAAACTTCTGGAAAAAATAATAGAACTTAAAAATTTCCAAAAATTTTATTAGAAAGTTGGAAGGAGATCTTTTGCACTTGTACTGTCCAGTAGTGGATAGTGAGCACTTAACTGTGCCTGGTAGAAATTAACGTATATTGGTAAGTTTAAAATATTAAAAACCTTCAAAAATTAAAAAGTAAAAAGTGTGAATATTTTAATAATATTTTTATATTATTGCATGCTCACATGATAAAGTTTTAAAGGTGGTTAAATACATTGTTGTTAAAATGAATCTTGTCTATTTTTATGTATAGCTATAAGAAAGGTAAAATTACTCGTATGGCTTATATTTAAATACCATTCTGTGTTTCTTAGGCCATATGAAACATTATTTGGAAGATTGCTGCATCAAAAATATTTTGATGGTGCGTCTAGAGCTGATATTATGTGGAATGAACAGATGTTGATGACTGTGAGTCAAATAAGGACTCAGGAGATGAGAAAGATTGGAGGTTTTGCAAATCTCAGGGTTAACTAACATTACCCAAATTCAGCTGCCACTTCTTTTTATAAATGCTTTTATATGAAAACCATGTCTATCAATTTACATTCATCTTAGAACCGCTTTTGTGCTTCAATGGCAGCTTTGAGTATGTATAAACATCCAATTGCATAATAAAACTTAATAGTTAAGCATCATTGGGTAATCATATAATTAGCATTTTTAAATGTCCTACAGTTTATAAAAAAATGCTTTATGTTTCTTCATGTCACTAAATTGGTGAAAGTTTACTTGTCTGTTTCTAAAGATAACTACAAAAGCTTTTATTTATTATTAAATAATTATTGAGAGATTTCTATGCAATATATATTGTTTGGATGAATAGAAAAACTGTATTTTGCAAGTTCCCATTTGTCTGGGAACTTGAAACCTACAAGGAGAAAGGTAAAACATATAGATACTGGTGTCAAAAGCCAGGTAATGAAAAAGCAGGTGTAAGAATTAGGGGTGCTCTTAGACTGGGGTGGGTTAATAACAAACTTACGGACTTAACCTACAGGTTGTGTTGGAGCAACTGATTACTAATCTTCAAAAAAGTAATTTTTGTTCCTGTCTCACCAAGAACAATACACAAAATTCCAGTAGAATCAAAGACAAAAATATTGAAAGAAAATATATTACAGAATGTGACTCCCAAGAGATGGGGAACAAAAGGTTTAGGCAAATTAGGCTTATTAAAATTCTTTTAAAATTTTATTAAAAGTGTCAACAGAGAAAAAAAATAACTTTCAGAATAGGAAAAAATCAAGCTGGAAGAGTGGCTCAAGTGGTAGAACACCTGCCTAGTAAGCTTGAGGTTCTGAGTTCAAACCCCAGTGCCTCAAAAAAAAAAAAAAAGAATCTAGTCCAGAAAGGGAAAAAAATCATACATCTGATAATGGGTTAATATCTGAATATAAAGAACTCTTTTGGGCACTGGTGGCTCACTCCTGTAATCCTAGCTACTCAGGAGGCAGAGATCAGGAGAATTATGGCTTGAAGCCAGCCAGGCAAATATCTCAGAAATCCCCAACACAAAAATGGGCTGGTGGGTGGCTAAAGAGTTATATTGCCTGCCTAGTAAGTATAAAGCCCTGAGTTCAAACCTCACTACTGAAAAAAAAAGAACTCTTAAACATCATAACACAACATAACAACAAAGAACATCCTGGTTCAAAAATGGGTGATGGACTTAAATAGACACTTCTCCAAAACCACAAACACACAAGGCCAGTGGGCACAGGAAAGATGCTCAATGTGGCTGGTTTCTAGGGAAATGCAAAACAGCTACAATTATTAGACAACAGCTCCTACCCATTAGCATGGGTACTATCAAAAGAACAATATAAACAGAATAATGAAGGTAAAGTTGTGGAGAAATTGAGACCCTTCTATATCGTTGGTGGGAATGTAAAATGGGACTGCTATTGTTGAAAACCATATGCTATCTCCTCAAAGAATTAAAAATGGAAATAACCTGTGATATCACAGTTCCTCTTCTGGATACATATTCAAGTAGGTGAAGCAGGGTCTCCAGGAGCAGATGCACATGTAAGTTCATAGCAGCACCATTCACAAAAGCTACAATTCTGAACCAACCCAAGTACTTCTTAGTGGATGAGTGAACAAATAAAATACAGTATATTCATAGAGTGGAATATGATCCAGCCTTACACAGGAAGGAGAATCCAACATGCACCACGACATGGAGGGATCTTGAGGACATTATACTAAATGAAGTAACTTAATCGCAAAATGAAGTCATCAAAGTCATAGACAGAAAGTAGAATGGAGTAAATTCTTAAGGCCTGAAGGGTGGGGAAGAGGAGCAGGGAAGGTGGGGTTAAAGTTTCATGGATATACAGTTACAGTTTGGCAAGATGAAGAGTCCTGGAGACGAATGCTGACATGACTGCACAATAAGTTGAATGCACTTAATCCAAAAGAATTTTATACTTAAAAATGGTTAACATAGCAAACTGTCCACTGTGTCTATTTCACTATAATAAAACCTTGGAAAATATAGTGAAATGAATGTGATGATGTCTATATATTTTACAAAGAAGGAATATTTGCTAAGTGCCAAATGTAGAGGTCATAAGGGAGATTAATAAATTCCAATAAAATTTAAAATGAAAGTGTATTCATTAGGAAAAAATATGTACTCTGGCTAGGTAAATAACCTAACTTGGAAAAGTAGTTGCAAGTAGGTATTATAGAAAATAGACTATGTTCTTAAAACATTGAGCTTCCAATAAACACTGAAACATATTTAAAAAGTTAAAAACGATCAATTAATACGTACATTAAAGTTTGATGCCTCCCAAAATGAAAAATGTATAAATTCAGAATATAAGCTATATGAGTATATCTTTTCACTTATCAAATTGGTTAATATACAATAGAATAAAACCCTAAATAGAACCATATTAATGGTATGAATTTGTGATCAACAAAAATAATGTATTGAAGAATATAGACAAAATCCACAGATATAGTTTGTAATACACTTGTGTCTTAGCTATATAAATGACAATATAAATAACACCTACAAATTAATAAGATGAAGAGGAACAAATCAATTGGGTAAATGGGAAAATAACTTCCACCAACAATTCAGAAGAGTCGATCCCAAATGTTCAATAAATCAATGGAAAGTTAGGCAATTTCATTGATCATGAGGGGAATGAAAATCAAATGGCCCAAACAATGTATACGCACAAGAATAAATTAATAAACAATTTAAAAAACCCACAATGTGATTTTACTATCTGCTTTCTTAAATGCCTAGAGTAGAAACAAAGAAATTACTAAATCTTGTCAAATTTTCATAGAATTAATTGGTGAAGTTAAAATTATATCTAAAATCAGGACTACACACTTGTGATAACATTTAAGTTAATTACTTCCTTACTGAGATCCAGCAAGAGGTAGGGGAAGGGCTTCATCATATGAACTTTAATAAAGTTAAAACCTTCAGTCCCTAATAACCACATTATACTATCTTATGGAACTATTACAAGCAGCTTGTAAAGATTTCTTATAATTCAGAAATTCCACTCCTTAACACGTCACTAGAAATATGCATGTGACTTCTCATTCAAGCCCTGAAAGTAACAGCCCCAAATGTCATTTGTGTGAAAATCCCACCAACAGTACCTTGGACAAACGTGCACTTATCAATTCACACAGAAGAATAAAAGAATATTTAATGAATATGGATGAACCATATCAATCAAAACTTGAAGAAACAGCACAAATATGGAGCCAAAGATGAGTCAGAAACGAATCTATATGATATGGTTCAAATTCTATGTAAATCAGTGCATATAAAAATGAGAGTTTGGTTCCAAATGCCAACGTAGTGGTTTTTATTTTCTGCAGAGAGAGGCTGACAGACGATCAATCGTGGACAAGAGCAACTGAGGTAAAGCTTGACCTGAGTGAAAGCTGCATGGCTATGTGCAGCTTGTGAAACTTTGAGTTGTACATTTATGATGTGAGCAGTTATCTTTCCTTTTTACGTAGGGGGTTTCATCATATTTCCATACATTCATATAAAATTCCCCCTTTACTATTCCTTTCCCTTCCTCATCCCTGTCTCTTCCCTTTACCTTCTACCTCTCTAAAATCCCTATTTTACTTTCATGGCCTTTGTTTTGTTTCATTTTTCTTTCCTCCTACATAGAAAACATGTGATACTTGTAAAGAATTTTTAAATTCTAAACTATACTTTGTACTTAATTACTAATTGTTGGAACTTATTAGTCACAATTTATTGGGCAATAGTAAAACAGCTTTATTTATAAAATGATGACTTTTAATAAACATAGACACCAGTTTGGGAATCTTTTAAGCTTCCATCAAAATCACATTCATAGAATTGTTATGAGCACAAAATGGATCAAATAAACAAATGAGCTTGTCCTCTACAACGCAAAAGTAAAAAAAATGAAGGTATATTTTACAACATGGAAGGAAGACTAATTGCAATTAATATAGCAACATAGTTGACAAGACTAATACCTCAGTCAATAAAAATATACTGTAGAATACCAAAAAGAGGAGAGAATTATGGGATAAAGGTATCCCTGTGTGGTAATAAATTTGGGGCAGATAAATATGAAAAGTCTCACTATTGTGAGAAGCCAGACTCCTAGATGACACAAGGAGTATAGAAGCTTGAGTCCACTTTTTGTTTTTAAATTGTATACTTTGCTGAAAGGTTTTACAGAGTAATTCTTACCATTATGAGATTATGCTTAGCCAAGTATTGGTAAATTACCAAAAAAACAAAAAAAACCAAGACATTAAAATGAAGGCATGGGCTCCAAAAGCGTGCAGTCCTGTCACTTCTGTAGTCTTAACTCCCAGAAAAGCTACACGGCCTAGTTTCTTCCCCATAGTATTATGCTAGACTTACTGTTTGGAAAGTAAATAAACATAAAAAATCCCATATAATACGTAGAAGTTCTATAATAAGGAGTCCAGTTAGATGAATATACAATAAGATCTGTCTTTCCACAAGCTCCACACTTAAATGTACAATGCTATAATCTGTTTTTCTTGATTATCCACACTTACCTACAAAGAAACAAGAAATGATGCTCAGCTACTTGGCAAAGCTTCTAAACTTAAAAATAAGAATGATAAAAAACCAAAAATAAAGCCTTTATTGAGAATGGTCTCCTAGAGGAGAAGGGTCGAACAGGTTTGGTTGCATAAGGAAAAGGGTCCGAATTAAAGGCAGTTGTGTCTGTGTGTGCAGCAGTGAGGTACGGGTCAAATGAATCTGTGATATGGAAAAGTCTCACAGAGCGAGGAAAGCAGAGTAAGCAATAGTGGAAATTAGCAAACATTTAAGTTTAATTCCTTCACTACGTGAAAATACCAATTAAGTGTGAGAACTTAACAAGGCTAGCCTAGAACAAAGAGTGTCGCATCAACCATCACTACAGTGTACTCCAAATCAGCAGATGTTCCAGATCAAGCTCATCAGATTACAGACCACATCGCAGATGTGGAACTTCAGTGCGGACCAGGGACCTTAGCCATTCATGTCTTCTGCAGTAAACCTGGCTCCACCCTGCAAACCATGGTCACGATGATCCATGATGAAGGTAAATGTTTTCCGAATCAATTTCAACACTTTTAAGGAAGATAATGACATTATTCGGATATTCACAGCATGATATTCAACTGGGTGAAGTAACCGAATTAGCAGTTTCACGTCGTTCTTAGGCTTAGCTCAACAACCTAAACACAAGCGTGAATACTTAGCTGGAAGTGTTACATGACTTACAACAATCAAGTAGAAATCCCAGAGAAAAAGTAATTTAACTGAAATAAATATTTCACTGTGTTGAAGTAATACCAGATCATACACTGCAGATAAGAAAAATAGTCCAGATATATAAGAATACAAAGAATCGAAAGCGAAGGACAGAAGGAAGAAAATAAATAACCTTAACTTCTACTAGATGGCTACAAGAAGTATAAAGCAAGGTCAAAATCTTTTCTTGCTTTTTATATACAGTGTTGTACACTAAAAAACACTGAACGTTCTCCAGCGTTTTCAGCAGATAATAAGTTGTATTTACATACACACACATACACAAACACAATGTGGAACTGACAAAATAATATATAATAAAAGATTCTCATGTTTCATTTCTTCCAAATAAAATTGAATGTTAAAAGCCACACATGTACAGTACATTTTTTGCATCAATTTAAAGATGCTGTGTACAAGGAACAGGAATTTTAGAGATACAACAGAGAAAATTGAGGTAATTATTAGTTAAGTAAAAAAATTAGACAAAACATCCAGGACTGACTGAAGACCTTCAGTTTCTAAATTGAATAAACTCTTTATTGCTCCTGATACTAGACTATAAAGGAACAACAGCAAATCATTTTTAATTACAAACAATAGCAAAAATAACCTTAATCAAAGGGAAGCACAGTGCGAGAACACCCTCCACTGGCCCATTAAGTTTTGGACTGTGCATTCCTCATTGTGTAGCGTCAAACCCAGTTTCCTGTGAGTCATCTGAATGCATACAGACAGCAGAGTATCTCTCCTCTTGTCTCCTACTTCAGTAGCATGAAGAAGGCATTTGAGTTGGTGGCATGCCAGCATTTTAGTCAAAGAAACAACTGTTACATTGTCAGGGGAAGAACTTCTCCCAGATTCTAAACTCTTGGAACTAGAACCATGGGGTGAAGACAAGTGTCTCTTCTCTTCCTAACCTTTGACTCATCCTCTTATGATACTGGGAGGAAAAGCACCATTTAAAGTCACAGCTTCAAAGCATTCGTCAAACCCTCCTGGAAGGGTTGTAACCTTCTGCTGCGTCACAGTCAACTATTTCCAGATGATAGATTAAAAGTCCAGTGAGTATCAAGGAGGTCAGAATACAGCCTTGTCAGTTTTTATTTGAAAGTGAATTCTTTGGTAAACAATGGTATTTTGTAGGTTTAAGAGACAGCAGGACAAATTATACCCAGAATAAATGTCCACTCTTGCAAAGAAAGTATTCTCCCCTGTATTTTGTAAGGTGTCCAATGTACTAGACTGTCACCAGGACCAATGCTATTTAGAAACTGAACATTAGAGTCAGCTACTGGCCAATTAGTTACTGGTCATTAACTGGGAGCACTAATGTTTTTCATGGATTATCTGCTACACTGGTCCACTCTCATATGGACAAGTAAAACAGATTAGCTTGGGCCCTGCCTTTTTTGACAAGAAAACTCACAACTGACCAAAGACATATCTGCTTACAGTGTTAGGAAAACTGCAAAATCTTTGACCATGGTAGCCAGTAAAGACAGAACGCACAGCTGAGGAACTTCACTGTCTAATTCTCAAAAGAGTAAGTCAGACCGATGAAATATAAATTACAACCAGCATCTTTTCTGGAAGGGGACCTATCAAATGTTTTCAGCCCTCTGGGCTGAAACAAATGAGAAAAGGTTACATGAAAAAGTTCTAAAAATAAACACTGACCAGCGCTGATTAGTAATACTCAAGATCTCAAAAATAATCTTCTATTTGTTCTTTTCAGGTAAATCCTGAAGGCTGTGCCTTATTGAATGAGAAGTAAACAAAGAGAGAAAAATTCATAGAGTCATGGAACAAGCGAATTAACAAGGAAGAGATGATAGGGAATCCCTTTGCTCATGTTGAAAGGAAATGCCATCAGTCACAGAGATGAAGCAGCCAGATAGAAGTGTGAAGACAAAGACTCAAGAAGGGATGTTGCAAAGACAGTGTTTAATATAATTCAGATATTTCACTCAAGAGAAAACAAAAACATAGCAGAAGGAAGCAAATATACCTAAACTATACAATGTGACTCATCTGTGAACATTATTCACTTAGTACACATTGGATATTGATTAAACTAAATGTGTTTTCTTGGTCTGAGTTTCAGGGAACTACTTTTCACTCTGTCTATAAGATACCCAAAAAATTATAAAACAAAAAACAATGACAAGGTTATCAATTTTCTGGCTGGGGTCTTTTTGCTCTGCCTAGAAAGAAATCTTTGGTAGGGGAGGAAAACTATTCCTGTACTGGCAGCACTAGGCCATTGATGCCCAAGTCCTACAGAAAGGATGGCAGAACTAGAGGCTGTATCTTCAATAGCTAAAGACCTACTGCTTTAAAGACAGAGAATTAGGACTCCAGATATCCAGGTTGGGGGATTATTGTTCTGGGCTTTAACCACCAGGCTCTTGACAGTTACTGTAATCCTCAGCTCCCAGCAGCAGAGAGCGGTAGCACCAGAGAGAAGCAAGCAGCAGCAGGTCATGGCTGTTATTGCTGTACCTTTCCAACAGGCCTCTGGTGCCTGGACCCTCGCTCTACAGAGACAAGGGTTACAGCTCTCTTGTCTAAAGCATCAAGTCCCTCAGCCCTCCACAGTGACTAGTGGTATTTATAATTGCACTAGAGATTATCTAAGCACCTTGGCTCTTAAGAGTTGGCAGTTCATTAAAATTTTTCCAGTGACAATGATCCACAGTTTCTCTTCTCTGGCTCTTCATATCCTTCAATCTTTCTTCAGTCTTGGCTCCCTTCCTTCTTATTTCTATTTCTACTCTCCATCATTGTCTTTGCCACATCTGCTTTCCATCATTCCTGCCCGAGCGAGATGAACAGAATGATTACACATCTCCAAATGGAATGGGGCAAGACGGTTTGTACCAATCACAGCAGACCTTTATGCAAATAAAAGATGGCTGCAAGGGTCATCTTGAGTTCACTAAGGCTAGTGATGGCAAAAAGATCCAGCAACAGCTATTTGGAACAATACTAGCTGCCACAGTGCTTTCTGGAACTGGAGTTGTCTGTTGGCAGCAACAGTTGGTTGCCATGTAACTTCTTCAAGACATCCATGGGGTGTTCAATGTAGCCAGGGCATGACAGAAGTCTGGCTGGCTCTTGGCTGATAGTTCTCCACTCAAGTCAGCTAAGTCATAGGGAAAGGACTAACAGCTGTGAATGAGGGAGTTAAATTATTACCAGATCTGGGCCACTGCATCAGGGGGCCAGAAGGTTCTTTGCATGAGGTAAGAGTTTATTAATGCAAAACAAAGTGAAAGTAAAGGGAAAATACATTCTCCAACTGGAAGAGTGAGAAGGCTCAAGAAAGACCAGCTATCCGTGGGTCTCATGTCTTCAAGTTTTTATAGGGATCTGTGGGCATGGAGGTGGTCATTCCTGGAAGACTGGTTTCTGTGTCATTTACTCCTCCCACACATTGAGAAGGGGAGCTTTTGACTTTGGATGCTCAGACATAAACTGTCTTCAAGGGCCACAGTTCAGAAAAACTCTGGTAGATGTCAAAAGTCATTCCATTAAAGTCAGCAGGCCAGATACGTGTGTGTGTGTGTGTGTGTGTGTGTGTGTGCTGTTTTGTTTTGGTGTTGTTTTGTTTGTTTCATTTATCAATATCCAGTCATCAGATTTCCTAACTCCCTGTCTAACCCCTACATCAAAGTTTTCCTTCCCCTCAACATCTTAGCCTATTCAATGAAAACATAATAATCCAGGTGCTTAGGATAAAGTCCTGTCATTACTGAGAACAGTACTACAACAGTATTTAACAGTGTTCTAACAATGCACAACGCCTGCCCCATTGCCCTAAGAAGTGGGTCCCTCAAATATTGCTCAGCATCTCAAAAGTGTGATTGAAAAAACATGGAAAAGAGTATTTAAACATCAGTCAAATGTAGAAATTACTGCCTATGGAGAGCAAGAAACACAAAAAGAGAGAAATAAAATCAACGGATATGAGATGGTTAGGAGGAAGAAATGTTCACAGCGGAAAGATGATAAAATGATGTCACACTGGACTTCCAAAGGAGGGCTGCATAATCTGTGGGTCAGTACAAAATGAAAATGCCCTGCAAGGCTGGTCGCTGAGTGAGTGTGCAGCCCAGACCTGCAAATGTGAATTAGTTCTCTCTTGCTGTTCTCATCTAAATTTGTTAACCACCCAGTGGTATATTTGTGTCTGAAATTCAAGAGAAAAGAATTTAAGAGAGTTATCTATGTTAGTAAAATAAAGGCAGGAATTAAAGATATGAGAGTGAATAAAATCTCTTTAGAGACTACGAGCTGAGTAAGACGGGAAAAGAATATAAAGAATCCTGAAGATGATATTCATTTCACACTGCTGTCTAGCAAAAGCAGTTCTGTGTATGGTAAAATATTCCTCCTTCTGCCGTATGTTCCTTTTATTGGCTCTGCTAGTCACAACCTTTAATTTCAAACTTCCCTTTGGCTCTGAACCTGGTCATATTTCAGATAGCCTCTTAAAGCCAAATGTTTTCATAAATATCATAGAACATGACTCCTGTTTTATCATAGAAAACATGAATATGTATGAATCCTTAAAATCCATAGTATTATTCTAGGAAAATGTATTTTAAAAGGAAATTTATAATTTTCATTTACCTTAAACATCATTGCTTTAAACTAAGACAACTGGATGAGGGAGATTTTATATATCTCGAGTCAGTCATATGGAAAGAAAATCCTATATCATTACCTTATATGCTTCCTCCTTCCATAGGAAATTTCTATTACAGTAACTTAAAAATTAACATTCAATTGTACTTCACTGATTTCTCACATGAGACAAAATAATTTTGTGCTTAAATTTGCTGTAAAGTAATGTAAATGGTGAAAGTTTTTTTCTAGAATAAAATATTATTGGTGAAATCAGTAGCACTTTATTTCCTTATTTGAAATGAGCACATTTGAATGTGAGTACCACTGGCATTTGAGATGAGATCTGTGTGTGCATGTGTGTGTGTATAGAAGGTGTTTTAGGACCTTAAGTGGCATCTCTAACCTTTAACCACTTGATACTGAAAGCACCGTGTTATACCAAGTACAAATGTCTCCAGATATATGTCCCTTGGGAGAGAAACCCATCCATGGCAGAGACCGATTGCCCTGTATTTAAGGTGAGTCTTGGTCACCCAGAATGGAAATTTAACCTTTAGAATAAAAATCACTGCAAAATGATTTAGAATCCATTTTGGATATTTAATGATGTGAATGATTACTACTAGTCTGTGGAGTATCATGGCATGAGATTTTGTTCATTTCTTTTTTCCAACTGATTATTGGTCTTCTATATCAGAAATAACAGCTCTTGCTGGACTGCAAGTGTTATCCAAATAAATAGAAGTTAAGTGTAGCATTGAGCAGAAGTAAGAAAAAACTTGAAGGCTAAGGGATGAGTTGCAGAGAAATTATTTTAAATCTTTATAAACTATCTAAATAAAACATATCATGATTTTACTCCCAGAGATTATCAGTATTTCTGTATATATTTCATAGCTTATGAATTGTAACAGGCAAAAATGATTACAAAATAAACAAAAAGGAGAGTCATTAACTTATTGAACAAATGTTTTTTAAGCAATTGCTGATTTGTTCTGGGTACTATTGATATGGTAAAAAAGAAGTTGAGAGTCCTTCCTTTCATATAGTTTACATTCCAAGGAGAGACAAAATAAACAAAAGTGTAAAATGTGTTAGCTTAATATGTGTTATACATACTTATTATATTTCTGTTACATACCACTTTATTATGTGGTACTGTGTACATATGTATACAATATTAGAGTAGAATAATGATGTAATATCAGTAATCATTATTCGATATATATGCATATATGCATATATATAATAACATGACATATAAAATATTTGATAAATTATTCAACAGATGTGATAAAGTCAATGATATATAAAATACTGAGTCAACTAATGTAAAAATTGTTGACTGTCTCCCTAGTAGAACACTAAACCTTGATAGACTCAGGTTTGTTGCTTACCATGACAGAATTACCTTGACAGAATTCTATTTCCTCTTCCAGAAGAAAGAGAACAAAGATTAGAATTTTTATCCTTTTATTTTCAGGTCTGCTTTGAAGTTAGTCTTTCTATGTTAGGACTTACTAAGGATTGGATATAGTCTATAAAATAATGCTTCAGAATTAGACATAGAAGAGAAGGGTTTTGAGAAAAGAAATTTAAAGTACAATTAGGAAAGAAAGGTTATTTGATATCATCTATTTAAATGTAACTACCCGATTTGCTTTTAAATAGATTTTCAGGAAATTGGGGAAGGAAACTATAAATTATTGTCAATTTTCATCTTCCTGAACAAGGGTGTCCCAAAATGATAAAATCAGGTTAATGAATTCATGAACTATTAACCTCATGTAATGTAAAAAGTAAGTCATGTGGGTGTGGTTGGTTGGTTTGCTAAATGTCAAGAAAAAGCTGAAGTTCTGAAAGAATGCAGTGCTATGTACAGAAGATTTTCAGGAAAGATCACATTGCAGTATAATATTTGGAAAACGTCTTCAAAGTGACAAAAGAAAACAAATCAGTTTTAATGAAATTGTTTCACAAGGACTAAAATGGTTCAAATGTATGACTTTTTCCAGTCAACAACAGGAGAAAGAGCTTGTATCACACTGTAAATCAACTATGACTCTAGGCAAGACAAGCCCACAAAGGAAGCAATGCCGCTTACCTCTCTGAGTTTTGCACTGAGTGTAGTGCAAAGTGTTCGGGGCACAGCGAAAGGCAAATGCTCTAGCTGAACACGCATTTAAATGGTCAAGAAACAAGAAAACTATGGTGGCTTCATCAAGATAAAAGAGGGGAACATGGAAAGAACTCTTCATTTTAAGATTACTGGTGCTAATGAGGGTAGAAAAAAGCAGAAGCAGGGACACTACTTTAGGATGCTGCAGAAGACAGATGGGACTCCATAGTGATGAATTTACTGAGCGAATCATGGTAATGCTTACTGAGATGAAGAGTTCAGTAGAAAAAACGGGTAATCAAATGTCCTGATTGAACATGAGATAAATGGTGTTACGATTTAATGAGAAAAGAATTCTAATAAAATAAATACAATGCAAGAAACAAGGAACCAATGGCAGAATTTTAGACATGTTAAATAGGACAGTCCTACTAGAAATAAAGTGGAAATCAGATGAATATAGGAGTCTGAAATTCAGGTTGGAGCTCAGAGCTAGAGATAAAATTTACAAGTAACCATTATATTAGTAGTGTTTAACATAAAGGGAGTTCAAATGAGTTTACCTAAGGAGTGAGTATGGTTGTAAAAAAAAGAACAATTTATCTTACCAAAGAAGTCTTACTAGCAACCATACATATATTTATTCTATTTTTTTAGATTGTAGTTACAAAATATTTTAGATGCATTTGAGACACACACACACACACACACACATGTATTCTTATACTAAATTTTGGTAAGTACACAGTGCATGGTTAACATTTGTACCTGCTAGAAAATATCATTATTCTGTAAAACATTGAACTAAATGATTATCTATTCTGTTTTATCATATCAACAGCAGACATCGGTTCCATCATTTTTTTTTTTTTTGCAGGAGACAGAACCAATTGTTGTACTAGCCTGATCTTCGTTTTTACTCACCTTCAAAGTTCACACTTTACCTATTATGATATATTTTTAAGAATGCCAATAATCTGACTTTTGGCATATCCCTTAGACTAACTCACAGTTTTGTGCTTAAAGTTATAAAAAAGTCATCAATTGTTTCATCTTCATTATCACTCTCACACATAAACTTTATGCTCTTCTAATTAGCTTGAAGTGTGGGTTTGTTTTGTCAGTTTTCCTGGCATATTGTTGATGTGAGAAGATAGTAGCTATTAAACTGTTCCTATGAATACAGGTTCTCAGGAAAGGAAAAGTTGAAGTTACGTTGTATACACATGCCGGATAATTGTTTACTTCAGACATCTGACACTTGAACAAAAGAAACACTGCAAACAGCTTCTCACTTGTCAAAATTAAGAACAGAAAGCAACAAGGGATCTGAAGTAATCAGCTGGCCGGGCTTCTTTTGATCTACCCAGAAAGACATTGTGAACAGGCAAAGGATGGCTTTCTCAGTGTCTGTGGTTCTGGGTCTGTGAGTGTCAGTGATAACGGGGTGGACTTACAAACCCAAAGGTTCATGGTGCTATGAACTCCACGCTCCTCAGACCAGAGAAATGCTGCTCTGAGCCATGACTGTCAGCTGCTCTGAGCCATGACTGTCAGTGGCCTGGGGCTTGGCCACCAGCAATCCACTATCACAGCAGCAGCTAGAATGGTGCCAGCAACCAATCACAGCCAGGTGCAGTTACGTCCTCCCAGCTAAATCCTGACCTTTTCTCTGGAGGAATATTCTTCCTTCTTTGGACCTGACTGAAGAGGATTTCTGCAGAGCTGTCTCAAGAACAACAACAAACAAGAACAGGCAGGGCTGTCTGAATTAGCTTCAGGTGAGGTCATCTGAAGTTCATTGAGTCCTGCATGGATTCCGACACTGGTGCAGGCTCTGACTGGAACAATTATTATTTGCTTATTAAAAATAAAATTGATAAATACATCCGTTCACCCAAATTTCAGTAAGATAATTGCAATGGGAACGGACAGTGTTGGAAACTCCTACTATTAAAAGCTTAGTCTACATCTGTGTGCCCTGACTAAAGCAGCACTTGGCTATTGTGTATGGGATGCATTTATACATCAAAAGATAAGTATTTGTAGTCACTGCCATTGGGAGAGGGCTAATGTTTTGGCTTTTATCAGTGCTGTTTACCTATTATCCTACCAAGCCAAAAATTCTAAAATTTGTTTCAAAAAGAAGAACTAATTTAATAGACAAAGGACTTCTCTACTAATATGACTTTAATTGCTATTGGCTCTTTTACATATTGGATGTATTTATGTTCCTCAAGTATGTAAGTCTTCTAAAGTACAAAGCTTAAAGGTATACTTACCAAGCTGGTGTCCTCCACACACAGAATCTTAGTGTGCCAGCCTTTAACAGGTGTGTGTACATGTGCTCCTCAGTGGATCATTTGTAGCACCTTTAAGCAAGGATTATTAGATATGCCTAAAAACTGTATGCTCCAGAAAGTGTGACTAACGATTAACAGGATTGGTCATCTTCAAGCAAGTACATTGCACCTTATTCAATTTTTTTAAAATTTACTCTTACAAACTTCAAAATGATAACAGAAAAACATAATAGATGGACATAATACTACAAATAATAGTTGTTCTCCTAAAATGCTTTATACAATAGAGATTAAGTAGACTGTCAATTGATAACTTTCCTCAAAACCCTAACCATGGTATTTTAAGTCTATTGTTATTCACAATTGTGACCATTCTCTAAAACACTTGTAATGAAGTTCATAAAAATGACTGTACCATGTACTTAGTTTTCAAACCAACAAGTTTTTCTTTAAGTATTTGCTCTTATTGGGGTTTGTTTTTATTTTGTTCCTTATAAGAAACTTTGGAAATATCTGTTACCATTACACAAAAAGTACAGCTTCTAACAAAATAACCAAAAGCAGACCAAATTAAACTTAATAACACACTCTAGGTAAGCTCAACCTAAAAGCCATTTTTTCTAAACCTCAAAGTTGCTTAAATCTGGCCAAAGATGCCAATTGCCATTGACTCTTAGCTGTCTGGTATTTTCCTTCCAACGATGAACCAACTCAAACCAACCAGAAAAATCTCATCCCAGTGGTGATGGATAATTATAGCAAGTCAAGGGATGGTTAATTAGCAATGTACTCAAATTATTTTTTTCAGAAACAAGGGGCGAAATGTCAAACTCAAACTAAAGTCACTTGTGTCAACCCTTCTAAAAGTAACTAAAGCCAAGAGATTAAAAGGATTTTCACAGATGATCACCTGACATTAAGACAAGTTCTTCCACAAAAGGTAAACTCAGGCCTTTGGCGAAGGGTTCAAATTTCAATAGATACAACTAGGCCCGTGGTTACAACAGTCATGGGAGCATCACACCACGTTTTTGAAGCACAGGACAGGACTGGCAAATTGGTTTTCTGCTCTTGTTTTCCTGGATCTCAAATAGTGTCAAATCTTTTTTCTTTGGTGGTTTTCATTCTGGTGGACCATTGTCCATTGGCTATATGACCAATATACCCACTGTTCTGATTAGCACTATGTTCCAGACTTTATCATGCAAAACCACTGTAAGGAATCTGACTCTCATGATCCACCAGGACAATTGTCAAATTCCATCAGAAGAATTCCTTATCACCACCCAACGTCAGTAGGAAGCCAGGGTGTTCTTTTATGCATAAAAACAGAAGGCAAAAATTGACAATGAGGAAATTGTAATGCTACATATACTTAACTGTGCTCATATTAACTTTATCCCAATAACTAACTGACTTTACTGACCAGCCTGCTTTCAATTATGCAAGTTTTTAAAAGTTTGCAACAGACATTTTTTTCACATTGTCTTTTTTTCTTCTGCTCATCTAACTCCCCCACTCAATGACATCTTTTCAGCACCAGGCAAGTCATCATGATTCTCTCCTTATCTCACTGATCATGGGAATTAAAACAAACAAACCACCACCAACAACAAACCTTTCAGAAAAGCATGACCTACAGCTCTGGAGACTAACGCAAACACAACAGGAGATAAGAAGACCAAAGGCCTTCATGCAGCCTAGAGTCCTGACTTGCCATGCACAACCCAAAACCCAAGTGCCAGGGATTTTGCATTAAAATTCTGTCTTCCTCACTTGGGAGTAGGACTGCAGCTTTGGAGGTGGCAATTCATTATAATCCTCATTTTGCCTGACACATTAATAAACATTCCCTTCCTTTTTTCCAAAACTCTGGTCTCATTATTTGTAAGTTCGACATCAAGTACAGGAGCCAAAATTTTGGTATCATGAAAAGAAATGCATGATACATGCAAGGGACAGCAGGAAACACAGCTGCATCAAGTGTGACTGGGTCTGGAAATAACAGGAATTTCAGAATGGACCAGGATTGGAGTGGGCACAAAGGGAAATGAGAAGCTTAGCAAATGGGGTGCCCATCTCCTGAGGCAGGAACCATGACCTCAACAGCTGCGGTGACAATATCCCTTACAGCTGTTTTTATCTTCACAGAAAACCGTAAAAGAGTGTCTGCATAAAAAGACCTAATAAAGGCGTAACTAACACTCCCAATGCTATGTAACATGGTTCTATAATGTTTAATGGTGACTAACCCCTGATTCTAAACACCAGAAAGAGTTGGATCCCTCTTATCTATGTCAGTAATGGTGTCGATTAAATATAATTATCTTAATTAAAGTCTAGAAATCCAGAGCATAAGTGTCAAGTTTTGAAAATGGAGGGACTATTTTTTTTTCACAAAATATGTATACTATGTTAAATCTGAAAGAAAAAGAAGTGTTTGAGAGAAATGAGTGCAGTGTTTGAAAATTGCAAAACAACCAAGGAGGAGGATAGCAATTAATTAATTACCCAATTAATTAATCCATTTAAACAGGTAAACATTTTAAATAGAGGTAAATTGAATTTTGAAGGACATATCAAGTTTCATATTAAGCAGCAATTTATATAATCTAATCAAAACACTGAAGCTACAATTAAAAGTGTATTACAGAAATTATTTTCAGAAAACTAATAAAGAATGTAATGAAAATGTAATTCCACACTTTTAATTAAAATTGTTTCCGTGAACTAGTTTTTGACCTATTGTTCTCACTGTTTTATTTCTTTGGCTCAGATAAAGCTGCTGAATAATTTGTTCCTAGGAAATAGTTTTAATGTGAGAATATAAAATATGTAAATAGAAATAGCATACAACTTCAGTAGCCATGTAGAGGACATCAGCACTGATATTTTTTAATAAATGATTATCCCATAATTAGATATCACAGGTAGAATTATGTAGATGCTCAGGAAAACTTCAAACTATTTCATGATTTTAAGGTTAGCGTAGGTGACTAAATAATGAGGTAAATTTCTGTACTGCTTTATCTATATAAAGAGCTCTGTTTCCTAGTGCACCCCATTTGTTAAACTCACTTTTTCCTGGGTGTCCACTTAAACCTATGACCATTCTGAAACTTTCCCACTCACATCTGGGCTCAGTTATTTATGAAGCCATTGGATTTGTGTGCTCATGCCTTAGTCATATCTTTGTCAAATTTGGAGGGAAAGGAGATAGTTTTATTTTTAAAATTTCACTGCTACTTAACAAATAATAATTGTGAACTAGTCCGGCACAAAGACTGATATCACCACACCAAACTTAAATTTGGAATAAAAAATAAATAAATAAAACAAAAAAGTGTTTATAGCAGTGGAGTGAAGTCTCATTACCAGAGTTTGGGGGGCAAAGAATGTTAAAATATTAATTAGAGGATAAAAAGTTACAGATAAACGGGAGAAGTTAGTTTACAAATCTACTGTGTCTTAGTCTGTTTATAACTTGTTGTCAGGACAAGAAGTAGAATCATAATATATTTATCATAACAACCAAAATATATAGCACAGTTGCTTGGCATATTGTGGCCTTTCTCTAGAATGGATTCAAGCGTGGTTCAGAGTTGTTTTTTTTTTTTCCCTTTGGTTCTGCAGCTTGAAGTCAGGGCCTTCACCTTGAGCCACTCCACCAGCCCTACTTTTGTAAAGGTTTTTTCAAGATAGGATCTCAGGAACTATTTTCCTGGCTGCCTCCTGAGTAGCTAGGATGACAGACGTGAGCCAGCAGCACCCAGCTGTTAGGAAGGTCTTCAATAGCCAACAATTAAATTCCTTTTCAGTGTACCAATCTTCTAAGTACCTCACTTAAACACACTCACACACACTCTGTATTGTCATCAAATGTCACATGAAAAAACCCAGAGCCCACAAGATTATCTAATGATCTAACTTTCCCACCATCACACTGCTAGTAAACGGCAGAGTGTGGCAAAACATGTGGGCAGTTTGCTTGTGACATTTGTGTTGTTTATTCTACATAAAGACATTACCGGTGCAAAATCCTTTAAAAACATCCACGAGAAATTAGTATTTGGGAATGTCATTGTCCCTGATATTCATTGCTATTCTTTTATAGAAATGGGAGAATCCCAATCTAAACTAATTTGCTAAAATACAAGATAATTTTTTAAAAAACAACAAAAAAAAAACCAGAAGCAAAAAAAAAGTTCACCCAGGACAGTTTTGACTTTTAATCATCTTTAGAGCTAACCATTTCATTAAAAAATTAAGCAAACAGTCCCATCTCCTCAATCTGTCATTCTTGCTATTTTGCTGTGTTAATTAGTTGCTGCCTCTGTCTCTTTACATTCTTCAAATAATTCTCAGCAGTTCGGATTCCAAAAACTCTTCAGCAGCAATGTCAGGGAGAATCAATGCCTCGAGTTGACTTCCGATACAGTTCCTTGGAGAGAAGACCTATTAATTTCTTATTGCTGAGCTTCCAAAGAAGACTTTCATAGAATTCTTCGTCAAATACAATTCCTGATGTCATCACCTGAAACTAGTGATGTGAGAGAGAAAGGGACAGTCACCCCAAAAATAATGACTAGAAAAATGTCTTACGTCACTGAACAAGATTCTCAACATCATAGGCGTTATCAATCTTGAATCTTTCCTTTCTTTCTAATTACAAATGTGAGCAACACTATAAATTCCACCCGGCCACTCGCTGCTCCTCCCTTCTTCCATGTGGCCATGAAGCTGTCACAGCCAAGCCTTAGGTCAATGACACCCATCAAAAACCTTACGTGGTGGTCCTCGGTAAACACAGAGCCATCAACAGCCACGTACAGTATTTCTGATTTTGTCTACCTTTTACCTTGATACCTGACAGGGTAGTACCCATCTGATTTTAATCAATATAATTCAGCAAATACTGTCTGAGTGCCTAAAGTGTACTAGTTATTAAGTATCAAAACACTACCATAGTACCCACAGGTAAGATGTAAATTATTTTTAGATTTTTATCCTCCGAATATCTAACAAGTAAAATAAATGCAAGTGAAAAACTGATAATGTTATAAGTACTGTACTCATCATATGAGATTACAAAAATGGATTAACAAAGGATATAACAAAGGAGGGACTAGTTAATTGTACTTAGCATGATGTCTTGGTCAGCAAATGCTACATTCTGACTTCCATCCTGAGCAAAGTAAATTCTTACAGCTTAAATATATCAAATTAACAATGTGATGTGAGCTAAAACAATAAGATAGATTAAAGTTTGAGAAAACACATTGTCTTGGTGGCAAGTAGCCTCTAAAATGCCCTCAACAATGGCTGCTTCCTTCCATTTACACAAGTAAGCAAACTCTCCTTAGCTGTGCTACATCCAGTGACTTGACTGAGTAAATGCGCTGTGATAAAAGTGACCACCTGTCACTTCCAAGACTGAGAAGGAAAAGAGACAATTATGTGTTGTTCACGGTCTGTCCATGTTTTTTCACCTGCTCAAGAGCAGCCATCTGCCGTTTTGTGTAGCCTCAGAGACAGAGTCCCATGTCAAGGAACTGAGGTCTCTCGCCCCTCGTCCACCCAAGTCCTTTTCAGTGAGCTTGAGCTTGGAGTTTTGGGTTGACCATGGTTCTGGTCAACCCCTAAGCTTCATGCTTGTGACAGCCCCTGAGCTGGACAAACCTAGCTACACAGCACAGGCATCTCTGACCAGTAAACTGTGGAAGAATAAATCTTTCTTACTTTTAAGCCACTAAATTTTATGGCATTCTTAGATAATTAAAATGCTTTTATTTTGATATTCCAAAAGTGCCTTTCCTTGTTCTCTTTATCTTTCTTTAGTCACAGTCTCTTAGCGCTTACCCATTTGCTCCCTCCCAGGACCAGAAGGGACACATGAACCAAATCAGGACAAACCCACATGCAGGGTATGGAGTCATACATCAGGAGTGGCTTCATGATGCCAACCTCAGGACACAGAGAAAGAAACAGAGGCTGAAAGCATTGTCATTTTGTGTGGAATGATTTTTCCTACTAAGAATAGTACGATGTGATTATAAATAAACCTTCTAAAATAGCTGTTTCCTTATGGATTTCTTAAGGCGTTTTATTCCTTCATATATAACAGAGTATGTATTAGTCTGCTGACGTTTCCATAACAGACTAACAAAGACTTGGGTGACTTCAACAACAGAAATTTATTTTCTATTGCTTACAGAGGCTAGAAGCCCAAGGTCAGGTGTTAGTAGGGTTGGTTTTTCAGAGACCCCTCTCCTAATTTGTAGATTTACATTTCCAATTCCGCACAGGTATGTTGTGGGGACAACACACCTTGGTCTGTGCATGTACACGTGTGATCTCTCTCTCCATCTCTCTATCTCTCTCTGTCCCTCCCTCCTTCCCCATCTGTGTATGTCCTAATCTTTTCTTGTTGTAAAGACAGTAGTCACACTGGATTACCGCCCCCTTTAACAGCCTAATTTTATCACAGTTATCATTTTAAAGGCCCAAATGCAGTTGTCTTCTGCAGTACAGCAGGCTGTGCTTTAGCACACGAATTCTGAGGGGCTCCAAGTGGACACACGTTAGCCTTTAACAGGACAGCAGCTGTGTGTTTAGACTTCTTTTTGGTGTTAATCATTCAGTCACACTGCATTCATTCGGCTCATGTTTGTGTATATCTGTTCTAGGAAAGGCAGGAGTTTAAGACTAGGGTCATGACTCAGGTTGTAGCACACCTGCCTAGCAAGGGTAAAGCCCTCTTCAAAACTACAAAATAAGCAAAAAATAAATTAGTAAAAACATGAGCGTTTGTACTCCCAGTTTAGACTTACAGATTTAACTTGTCTTACATGTCATCAGTCATATTTAAAGTGCTATGGACTGTTGATAAGTCGGTTAACTAACATTTGTAGAAAATCAACTTTACTGAAAGCAGTTAGCTAAATTGTCACCAGAGCAAATGAGTTACCTTCTCTTTCTGAACAAGTGCTACTGGATTATTATTGTTTTTTGACAAAATTGAGATCTTTATGCAGTTTAGAAAAAAATCTGATTTGTTTCTGTCTTCCTCTGTCTACATATAAAACATATATGCTCCCAACAAGTCCATCCATCTTCTATGTTCACTGCATAAGAAATACCTAATAGGAGCATAAACCTAGAAGAAAAGTCTTATCGGCTTACATTTACGGGTGAATTATATCTTTTTGCGTTTCCTTTAGGTTTTAGAATGTTGTGAAGGGTTGTAGAGATGTCACAAGATCTTCTTTGATGTATTTGGTACTTTTGTAGTCCTTAGATTTCTCCATACACCAGTGTCTTCATTTTCAAAAGAAGAAAAAAAAAAAAAAACATGGCAAAGATGTAGGAGTTATGTGTGAACAAAGTGCAAACCCAAGAAATAATGAAGGTGTGTAAAATAAAAAGAAGGTGCAAAGAAAAGTTTTGGAAATTTAAAAATTGGTGGTCTTTAAAAGACTGTTAACAATGATTTTATAAGATAATATGACTGATGATATAGAAACCTATGACAATGTCACGTGATGAAATGAGTGAGATAATAAAAAGCTTATTACTCATATTTTCCTGGGACTTTCTTTTTTCCTCTCTCTAGGAAATATCCCCTTGATATGCTAAGTAGAAAAGCAACACATTTAACAGTCATTAATCTCAGTTAGCTTTATTTGCCACCAGAAAGTTGTTCAAATGACCTTACCTATGCAAATTAGGCCTAATTACTCCAAGTGAAGGATCTAAGTTCAATTTCTTGATATCTTGGAGTTCATCCAGTTTGCTTTGTCCCAAATATTTCAAACCTTCTGGAACTCACTTAACATCTCTTTGAACAAAATGCCCCTTATGGCACCCGTAATCTATGGGACTGATAAATGAAATATGTAATTTACTGTTTTACCTTATCAACATATCTTAATGATGGATTCATTTTCAGCTACATTAGTACAATTCAAGGTCCTGCTTAAAGCAACGGGACAACTTCATTTCAAAACTAGAGCATAATGGAAAGAAAATAGTGAATGTGAATGTCTCACAAGAGACAATAAAGCTTTGTAATTTCTAAATCCAATCACAGGTACTGGTTACAGATCTGACTGATCTGTACTCTCTGCACACTATTGTCTGAGCTGAGCCAGGGACAATCAGTGAGGTCTTAAAATGTGACCGGTAGCGTGGACACTTTTGTACCTTAGACATACACCGTGTGTGTGTGAGTGTGAGTGTGTGTGTGTGACAGGGTTGAAAACCAAAATAAAGGTCCAAGTGCCCATAATAGGCATTCATGGTCTGACACCCACTCTGTTAGCTGCTCTTCCAATGAATTTTAACAAGATGATCTCCGTTTTCTCATATTTGAACTTGGGACAATAGGAATACCTACTCTTCTACCAGAATTGTGTGTGGTGTTTCATGAACGAGTGTAGTATGGTATTCTATAGAGTGTTCAGATACCATAATCCATCATGAAGCCGCCTCTGGATCAGAGACTGCTCAGCTCTGCCGGGTGAAGCACGTCTTGAAGGGACACCCGGTGCCGAGCACTGAAGTGTCCCACTACAAACGCAAAATCCTGTCAAGTGTTGCAGAAGCACTCAGATGAAATCAAACTACTAAAAATAAAGGAACACTTTTCCATTTTCTAAACACAATGTTGGCACTGCTTTTGTGAACTATTGATCACTGGCAATGTTGTCAAGACAATAAGCTATTTTGCATGAAAAGATTTTGCTCTTCCTTGACATTTTTCTCCTAAATCCAAGAATGGCTCAAAGAGGGCACAGTAAATGCCAAAACGATTTGTGATCAGCAGAGATGTCACTGCCCTAAAGATAATACTGTAACTGAGATTAGTTACAATGTATTGGGATTTGGGGCAAGTTTTACTCTCTTAGATAAAAGTGAGATTATAGCTAAAAGCTCTTGAATGTCTGCCAGGTATTACAATTATCAGTTTATACTCTCCTGTCAGAGAGGATGAGAGTAAATAATTATTCTTCTTACAGCAGAAGAAATCTCATCATGACTTCAATATCATTCTGTAGCTTATTGTGATGGTAAGAAAATGATCCCAACAAATATCCTGCCCTAATACCCATAACCTTTAAATAAGTTACACCACCAAAGGTACTTTGCAAATGGAATTCAGGCTGAGGACCTTGAGATTGACAGATTATTCTGGTGAGCCAAGTCTAATTCCATGAGCCCTTAAACTCTGAAAGCTTTCTCTCATTCAAAGCAAGATCTAAGGAGACAAAGGTGTGAACAGAGAGATTGAAAGCCTGTGAAGGAACTGAAGCTTTGGAGATGGAGGGAGGTAAATGTAAACCCAGGGTCCTGAGTAGAATCTGGAGGCTGAGTGCTATCCTTAGCTAACAGCCAGGACATGGAAATCTCATTTTGACAACCACATGACATTGCTTTCTTCTCCACCCGCAAGAGTTTGAGACAAGAATCATCTCCTGAGCATCCCAAAAGAAACCCAGTCCTGCTGACCTGGCTCTTTCTTCCTTGTGAAGCCTGGAGCAGAGAACCATAGAGGTGTGTGTCCAGGCTTCTGACCTGCACAATGTGAAACAAAAATGGATGCTGGTTCAAACCACAGAATTTGTGCTCACTTGGTATGACAGTGACAGGAGACTAAGTACATGTATTAATATCCTTCTTTTCTGCCTCTTTAGTATAGATATTTATGAAGTCAGTGAAAGTACCAAAGATGTCCTGTCTCAAAATATGCCAAATTGGTTTATTTCAAGCTGAAAAGTCTGTCTCTCTTGCTTTAAATGCAGTTAGACTCTTTTAGGACAGATGCCCTTCACTTACCATGGGTGGGAAATAACTTTGGTAATTAGGATTTCAACGAACCTCAATTAACCAAATCTGAAGGAACTCTTATCCTCTGCCAGCCTACTGACATCCCTAGACTTTACTACCATAGTTCAGATGTCTGCTTGTCCACTCCTTTCTTTAGAAGCTTATTACTCTCTGTCAAAGAAGTGGAAATGCATCATGCTTTCATCATCTCTTTCGACTTCACTGTCTTGTGAAAATCTACATATGCATATTATTTGCACAATTGTTATGCTTTTCTCTTGTTAATCAACACTGGGATCACTGGGTTCTTAGATATTACTAAGGAGCCCTTGTATCTCCCATCAGTTACCCATAAGAAAGAAACCGAAGATTTCCATTTCCATTTCAGACAAAGACAGGCATATTCAGGGTGAGGTGGTCATGGACTCCCGTCTATTTTGAAACTGTCCTACTTTAATTTGCTTTATGAATTTGTTGTTTAAATCCATTTTTCCAGTTCTTTTCTAAAAGCTACTTATTATCTTTACAACATTTTGGGTCAATTAACTCTTTCAGAGGTATCATAGATCAAAGCCATGAGCTATACCTCTGCTGGAATGCATTTGTATCATCAACGTCCTTGATTCTAAGACTAGTAAACACAGCCAAATGTGCCAGGCAGACTCTAAAGTAGCTCCTGTGATCCCAGCCTTGTGGTATTCATGCCCTTGTATGCTCTTCTTTGAGTGATATCAGAGCTGTGGCTGGCTTATAACATAAAATATAACACAAGTGATGGGCATATGTGCAACTGCATACACTAATGTCCATCTTCCAAGGTAATACTCTGGTTTGGTTTGAGAAAGAGAGTGGTCATATCAACACAGTAATCAAGGCTACCTTCAGGCAATATCCCACAAGCTACTTAATGCTGACAAGAGCCATGTGAGCTTAGACGTGGGGCCTCCCTCAGGCAGACGTCAGACAAGACTACAGTCTGCTCCAGCTAGATTAAAGCTTTGTAAAACAGTAAGCAAAGAACAGCGCTCAAACTCTGACCAGCTGAAACTGTGATGTTATAAGTGTGTGTTATTTTCAACTGCTGAGTTTGTGACAATGTGTAATGCAGTGATAAATGGTGAGTATAACATGCTTACTTTGTTAGTAGTCATGCCAAACAGTGCTTATGGTTACCACTCAAAATAAACTAAAATGTGAACACCTTATAGATATCCAGTATGGCAATTAAGTCATCCCATCATCAATTTCCAAAAAATCGCTGGTCCACTTTTCCAAATGTGATTTTATATTGAATATTTCTATTTTCTTAGCAACTGGTCAGAACATCATTGCTCACTGTACACAGTTTTATTTAGTACATGCCTTAAGTCCCATCAAATTTTGAGGGAACCTTCAGGGTCCAATGAATAGGTTTGACATGAGAGTTCACAAGGTATATGGAAGCTGCCCTGGTAAATAACTAAGAGACCAGAAAATAAGGGTCAACAACAATCAAAAGAAAGAGAAAGAGCCAGAGACAGGGACTAAAAGGAACTTGAAAAATGATTACATTACAACAGATTTTAAATATAATGTTACATAGTTTCTGTGATTTGCAACAATAAGATTCGAAAATAATGATATTCTGTGATTTGAAATTATTTTGAGATCATTGAAGATCCTAATTTTATAGCAAGAATACCTGTGAGATTGTACAGAATTAGTCTATAAAGAGATTATGCCTCATTTTTTATTAATATGATGACTAATAACCAATGACATTTAAAATGAGACATCTTCAGTAGAGTAAGTTTATCTGTAGAATAAGAAGACCAGATATGGAGAGCTAACTCTACCACTTAGTAGATTTTGTTAACTTACATATATTTGAGCTTTACTTTAGTAATGTATTGCGATTCAGTTATAATACTTTCTCTACTTGGTTATTATAAGCAGGAGATTAAATACCAGTCAAAATGCATAAAAGCAATATAATTAGTGTAATTAACATCCACCCATCTCAATCATCAATATATTTTTTTCAGCCACAGTGATCTTATTTTGAATTAAAATTTTAACTAGAGATTAATCATCTACAGTGTTATCACTAGGCTTAATCAGAAGCCAATTGTTAAGTTGAGAAAATGCTTTGGTTTGCCATTTAATATTGATCTGAAAACTCAGTGTGCAAACAAGTTGTTAAACACGATATCATTAGCTGCTATCCACCTTGAAAGTGAAAAAAACAAACAATATTAAATTCAGATTCCAAAGAAAAGACTGAACTTTTTTGATGAACCAAGGGAGATAAAAGTAATTTTAGGTACAATACAGCTTGAGATTCAAAGTTTGATTTTGTGTGTAGGAAAAAATGATAATTTGGGTTATAAATGAGAACAGACAGAAACACAACCCTGCTCTTTTGCTGTAATACTTACAGGACTTGCTTGTGGTTATCCCTTATACACTTTGTATTGGTGTAAATTATTTGTATTGGTGTATATTAATGTCATTGTAACATTTCCATAATCACAGTTGTACTTTCATCCCTCTATTACTCTTTCTTGTCTTCCTTTCCCCAAAACCCCTTCTTAACTTTCTTGCAAATGTTTACATGGGTCTCATTCTGACTTTTCAGAATTTCATGATTTCTCCCCCGACCCTCTTATCCAGGTCCTGCTGCTCCCCTCTGTCAAATATGCCTTTGTTTATGCTCATGTCCCTCTTCACTTTTATTGGATGTAGTTATGTATACAAGAGACACGTGGTTTTTGACTTTCTGAGTCTTGCTTTTTCAGCTTAGAATGATGACCCCCACTTCCACCCATTTTCCTCCAAAGGAGATAATTCTGCTCTTCTCTACGACTGAATCTCCATGGTGCTTACATACTACATTTTCTTTATCCATTCATGTCATATTCTTGAACAACATTAGTATGCAGAAAAAATAATGGAGAATGAATAAACCATATGTGAACAGACTGCATTAGGTCCTGAATCTTTTTAACATTACAGTACACAGTGAAAATACAGGCAAAAAATATATGACTGTTCCCGTTAGGGTCCTGCTCTGTCTCACAAGGTGAGATGTGTTGGTGTGGGGAGCACGAATGAAACAAGAAATGGAGAGAGAAAGTGGAGAAATGAGAAGTAGCATTTCAAAGTTCATCATGATTTATAATTCTGTCAAAAATGTGTGACAGAGTGACACAAGTCTTTTTCACGGAGGAATATTTTTGAATAGAAAGTGTATCAAGTGCCAGGCTTCTCCCAGGAGAGCTACATCTCGACCACATACACTCATCTCAACAGATGAAGTAAAATTACTTTGAATTTTTCAATATCCATTCAATATTGCTTCATTTCTTTAAAATCAAGCAAAAAGAAGACACATTTCTCAGTAAATTGAGAAAGCAATTACATATGGTAAAGGACACCTTGGATTAAAACAAATTGAACTAGAGCTCACATCACACTTATTTATGACTCCATCTTCTCCTCATATAACCAGAAAGGGCTAAAAACAGCATTTTCATTCAACCTTGTACAGCAAATCCAGGCCAGAGAAATAGGTCAAATAAAAATTAAAATTAAAAGGCATGAAAATTGGAAATTACAGGGACACAAAGGGAAAAAATAAAGTTTGCCAAAATTGTGGTTGGGCGGTCTCCTTCAGAAGGAGCAAGAAGTAAAGATATCAGTAATAAAATTATTTCATATGTTGATTATGTTTGTAGTTACACAACATATGCCTTTGTGAAAACTCATCAAATTAGACAAGAAAAATGGCTAAATTCTATTATATAAAAATTGTATTTTACTACAACTAATTAACAGTATGTTCTAAACATCTTCATCCAAAGCAAAAGTACAAAGCTCAATCACTTTATTCATTTCTGATTCATAATATTATGTTAATTACATTTTATTTATTTCTAATCTTATCGATAGTTGTTAACTAGTAATACTACTTAAATAGACTACTGAAATATAAATCAGGAGATAATTATCTATATCTAAAAAAAAATCACAATAAGAATACAATATGTACTCTTCGTACTTATATTGGCTACTCACTTTTAAATTCATCATTCTGTGCTCCCCTCAGTCAGCCCCTAAGTTGCTAGGTTGCTTAATGTTAGTGAAAATCTCATAATAAAAAGTCTGTACTCATAGCAGTTCTTACTGTGTTAGAACATTAGATTATACATTGTAAGAACCTGTGTAAATAACACAATGTATCCCATCCAGCACAACAATAAACAAAAAAAAATCTTTTGATTCATAAATATTAAGAAGGGCTTGTGAGAATTCCTTGAGTTTCAGACACATTTTTTTTCTTAATATTTTAAAGTAATTATTCCCTGGTATCAATATATCTGGATCTGTACCAATCATTTTCTTTCTTCTGCAAATGAATACAATTTTAGCTTCTTTGTGTCTCAAATAATATTTGCATTCATACAGAACATTTTCGATATTTCATTGTTAATGGTTTAATTTCTTTAAAAACCGTTGGTTTATTCTGACAAGCAGTTTAATTATAGGTGGTTCTTTTTTTCTATAACTATAGAATTTATGAATATTTGGGTTCAAAGTGTAGATACCATTTCAGATCATAATTTATTAGTAGCACTGTGAATTTCTTTCCTTTTTTAAAAATTTTTATTCATTTATTTGGAATTCCCCTTGTTACTATTCAAACCTGTTTTCCAGATTCACCAGGTCCTTTCTGAACAGCCTTCCTGTGAGGCTAGAATAGGTCCTTGTAGGGGCAGACTTTCAGGGTTCTCACCTGAATGCTTGGGAGTTTTTCAAGGAAATCGGGCTTGACCTCCATCACCCACATCTGCCATTCTCTCATCTCACATTCTCTACTAGAACCTGTAGAATCCGGTCACGTTCATTTAGAATCGAATCCCATGGAGCCCACACAATTAATCCTGTTTTTTTTATTTAGTTGACTGTGTCATTTCAAAGTCAATGCAATAGAAATATAATAAATAAATTGGAGGGGAAACAAAAACAAGCAAACAAATCAACAAATGAATTAGAGGAAGGTCTCTAGGTTTCTGGGTCCTTTGTTAGGGTACATTTAAAATATTACTCAGACAACTTAGCAATTCATGCTAAGTCTCTCCAAAACACACAATTAATCCTTAATAATTAATTCTTTTTTTTTTGGCAGAACTGGGGCTTGAACTCAGGACCTACACCTTGAGCCAATCCACCAGTCTCTTTTTATGAAGGGTTGTTTGAGATAGAGTCTTGCTAACCATTTCCCTGGGCTCGCTTCCAAACACAGTCCTCCTTATCTCTGCCTCCTGAGTAGCTAGTATTACAAGCACAAGCCATCAAAGTCCGGCTCCTATGCAATTTCTGACACCTCTGCTCTGTGCTCCTCTCTTCAGGACCCTTTCCCCCTGTATATCTGCCATACCTGTGGCCAACAAGTCTTTTATCTGCATCTTCTGTTAGGTGCATCCTTGCTATCTGTTGGGCTCTTTCTCTTTACACAGTGGTTGATAAAGTGCTCCCAGGGTAAGGATGAAGTGACTATATAGTTTTCTTTTCTCAGAAATCATAGCTCTCCATTTTCCTTTGCCTAAAACTAGTTATTTTGGGGTTTTGGCTATTTATCTGTTAATATTTGGCTAATATTTTTGTTAATATTTAGTTTGCTCTTGTCTGTAATCAGTGTAAATTCATGATACTGTCCATTTCCTTATCAAAGCAACTGGATAGTCAAACATTGTGTCCTAACATTTTCTCACTAGGGTAATTTTCCGTCTGCACTGCCACATGGGAGAAATCTTAGGAGACTCAAAAATATGGCAGCAACACAGTAAGGCTAATGCTAGCAAGTTGTGCAGACCTTAAGAAAGTCAATGAAAACATTTGTAATGCCTTCGTCATAGGAAATTCTCCCTAAATCTATCTATCTTCTATCTATCCATCTATCTATCATCTACCTATCCATCTATCATCTACCTATCCTTCTACCTATAATCTATCATCATCATCTATCTACCAGCCATCTATTCACCTATCATCTATCCATCTATTTATCTATCTCTCTATATATCTATCTTCTATTTGTCAGTCTATCATATATCTATCACCTCTCTACCTATCATCATCTACCTACTAGTAAATGGGCCACAATTCAAGAGAATTGGTACTTTTGATTGTGAATCCTTGCTCATCTACATATTTTTTTTCTTTTGTAGGACTGGGGTTTGAACTCAGGTCCTCACGGTTGCAAAGCAGGTGCTCTACCACTTGAGTCTCACCTCCAGCCCCGCTCACATCACATATTTTAACTTCCAAACCTGGTCAGTCCTCGTTTTGTACATGGAGCATTTGTGTTCATGTAGGTATATAATATCTGCTTAAATAGTGATGTTCTCACTGTGGTGGGGATGCATTTTAATTATTTGTTTGGCAGTCAGATATTACTCAGTGCCAGGTGAGTGGTTTACATCTGCTCATTATTTGGTATCTCATATTTAATTAAGATGCTATTATGGAAAATAAGAAAAGGCACTCTACAAGACAGCATGATTTTACTAAAAGAGCAATTTGTTTTATACTATGACTTCTATTTAGAGGGTTTTAGAAGCACCATGCAGCATCCCTGCCTGCAGAACACTTTGTGCACCATCAAATCCCTTGCATTTTAAATCTCTTGTATATTAAACTGACCCTTGTATATTGAAATCAAACTCTCATTCTGTTTTGAATCTCTCTCTTTTCCACTACTTTTGAAAAAATTTAAAGAATAGCTAGGAAATGAGTTAGAACATGAGTCAGCAATCCATGACATGTGGCCCAGCTATCTGTTTTTGTTAATAAAATTTTACTGAATACAGCATTAAATTGTGCATTATTTATGACTGTACACAAATATCAAGTTTGGGTAGCTCTGACACATACCACAAGCAAACACATTTGAAATATTTTCTCTCTAGCTAAGAATAAAAGTGCAGATGCCTGTGATAGGTGATGAAAGCCAAGGGCAGCAGGTGGTCCCTTTCTAGAGGCCCAGTAAATGACACACCTCCATCTAAGAATGTGTAGGGGAGATGCTAAGTCTTTCTGTCTTTGGAGAGCTATGCCCAAATGCTACACACAGTAGGTTCCATGAAACTTCACCAGATCGTCATATCATCTTTTTAATGTAGCTGAAAAGAAAAGTGGCAAATCAAACATCCAATCAGGAGGCAAAGATTGTAAGACTAGATACAGAAACAAGATCCTACTCCATGCATGGATACACTTTAGATTCAAAGAAATAAAAAGATTGAAAGTAAAATCCTAGATAAATATATTGTGAAAAAAGTAACCACAGAAAGGCTGGAGTAGCTCTATTAATATCAGACATTAGGTAATTTTAAATTAGAATATTACTAGAGAGAAAGGACATTTATGATGGTCAAAGGAGTAATCTGTCAAACAAATATAATAATTACATAGACATATGCTTTAACACACTGCCACCAAAATGTTTTGTATTAGAATATGACAGAAATGATAGGACAAAATGTACTTCAACAAAAACACTGAAAGAGACTCAAATGCCTCTTTTCCAAAACTAGTTAAGATAATTAGGAAAAATAGGAAGTAAGAGTTGAGCAACACTGTTAAGCAGCTGGACCTACAGACATCAGGAGGGCAGGACTCACACCAGCAGCAGAGCATAGCTCTTCTCCAGGACACACAGGACTTCCTTGAATGTGGGTCACATGCTAGACATAAGCAAGACTTGATGCATTTAAAACAATAGAGGCGTTCCTTTGGGTATATCCCCAGGAGTGGTATTGCTGGATCATAGGGCAGGTCTATGTTTAGATTTTTAAGAAGCCTCCAATTTTTTTTCCAGAATGGTTGAACTAGTTTACATTCCCACCAGCAGTGTACCAGGGTTCCTTTTTCCCCACATTCTTGCCAACAGGTTACTCCAGAGGCACCTGCACACCCATGTTTATTGCAGCACTATTCACAATAGCCAAGTTAAGGAAACAGCCAAGATGCTCTACTGCTGACAAATGGATTAAGAAAATGTGGTATTTCCAAATGAACTTTAGGGAAACAGCCAAAATGCCCAACTACTGATGAATGGATCAAGAAAATGTGGTACTTGTACACAATGGAATTTTACTCAGCCATGAAGAAGAATGAAATCTTATCATTTGCAGGTAAATGGATGGCACTGGAGAACATCATTCTGAGCAAGGTCAGCCAGGCTCAGAAGATCAAAAATCATATGTTCTCCCTCATATGTGGAATTTAGATCTAGGACAAATGCAGCAATGTGGTTGGACTTGGATCACAGGAAATTGGGAGAGTACATACGGGAGATATAAGAATAGGTAGAAAACCCAAAACATGAAAGCGTTTGAAGTCCCCACTCCAGAGGAACTAATACAGAAACCTTAAAATGACAGGTTATCAAGAGCAGGGGATCAGGAACCAGTGTAAAGATCAGTTAGAGATGAATCAACATGGGTCATAACACACGGGTACATGAAAACAATAGTAGGAATCTTTCTGTACAGCTATCCTTAACTCAGCTAGCAAAAAAGCTTTGTCTTCCTTATTATGCATATATCCTTTATTCAACAAAATCTGTGATAAGGGCAGAACAGGACCTGCTTAAAACTGAGGGAGGGAGGGAGGCGGGAAGGGTAGGGGAGGGAGTAGGGTGGAGATATGACCCAAAGAATATATGCACATGTGAATAAATGAACAAAAAAATACATAAACAAAGAAATTGTGGTATTTATACACAATGGAATTCTACTTAGCCATGAAGAAGAATGAAATCTTGTCATTCACTGGTAAATGGATGGAACTGGAGAACATCATTCTGAGTGAGGTTAGCCAGGCTCAGAAGACCAAAAATAGTATGTTTTCCCTCATATGCAGACTTTAGATCAAGGCCAAACACAACAAGGTGATTGGACTTTGGTCACAAAGGAGGTATGAGGCTAGAAAAGAAACCCCCAAAAAACATGATAGCACTTGATGTCCTCAGTGCAAAGGAACTAATGCAGAAACTTTAAAGTGACAGAGGCCAACAAGAGAAGGGGACCAGGAACTAGAAAAAAGGTCAGTTCGAGAAGAACCAACTTAGAATGTAACACACATGCACAGGAAATCAATGTGAGTCAACTCCCTGTATCGCTATCCTTATCTCAACCAGCAAAAACCCTTGGTCCTCCCTATTATTGCTTATACTCTCTCTTCAACAAAATTAGAGATAAGGGCAAAACAGTGTCTGCCTGGAAGCAAGGGGGTGGGGAGGAGAGAGAGGGGGTGAGGGGAAAGGGAGGGGATGAGGGAAAGGGGGGAGAAATGACCCAAACATTGTATATACATATGAATAAAAGATATTTTTTTCAAAACAAAAAAAATAAAACAATAGAGGCAACACAAAGCATTATGAAAGTAAGTGGTTATATTGGGACACAAATCAATAATCTAACTTTCCAAGTGATAAAGAGTATAAGATAAGAAAAGCTAACCGAACATAAAACAAGTAGAATGAAGAAAATAATAACAAGAATGATAAAAAAGGGATGGAATTTCTGTCACAGTCACATTTTTAAAAGCCCTAAAAACCTTTATAATTGACCTTGGTGAGTTTGGAGCATGTCTGTGAATGCACAAAACACGCAGTGCATCATCTGCTAAAACTTATTAGGTGAATATGTCCCAATAATGCTGTGCAAAAGTCAATTTCTCTTATCTCAATCATCTGAATCACGATGTGACATTATGGGGACATGTTTGCACATTTGTAAATATGTAGTTAAATATAAATGAGAAAAGTGCCGCACTTAAAATGATGTCCTCTTTTTTGCTGTAGGCAATTAGTAGAGTTTAGAATTGCCCATTTTGTAAATTTTATTTAAACATTCACGCATTAACAAAAGTGAACATGAACTTTTATGGCTCGATAATTACACACATTGTCAGCATATACGTTAAGGACGGGAACATTTCTAGCACCCAAGACACCTTTCCCCATGTCCTTTTATCCGCCAGGTTCCCACTCCCAGAATAACCACTCTCCTTAACTTTTATCACTGCAGATTTATTTGTTGTGGCTTTAATCAATTAATGGAATTGTACAATGTATATTTTGTGTCTGGATTCTTTATTCAACATTATATTCTTGGCCTTTTGAATTTATATTAAAATTATATAATCAAGTTTCAATTAAAATATTCATAGTGTTAATTGGGATTGAATTAAATCTGTAGACCAATATTGAGATAAGTAACATATTTCATATTGAATAATTTAAACTATAAATAGGGCTCAGTGCTTATATAAGTCTTTTTTAATTTTTCTCAGTGTCATTGGTTTTGAAGATATTTTATTAGATTCATTGTTACCTATTTATGTCTTACACTGAAATTATAAATTGTATCATTTTATAATTTTTACATTTTCATTTTCTATTTGTCTTTTACAAATAGAATTGGTTTGATTTTTTTGCAATATTCCTCGCTATATTTGTTAGCTAAATTAGACTTTAGAGTTTTTACACACAGATGCCATTTATTTTCTTTATGAAATATATATAGATATAAATATAGATGTGTGTATTCATCCTCTCTCACATGAACAGCTGACAAAGGGTTTCTCAGTTGTGTAGGCTGTCTCTTCATTTTCTATCTGTTGATTCTCTTCACTCTGCTGTTTATTCCCTTTTGCTGGGCAGGCTTTTTTTAATTTGATGCAGTCCTGTTTGTATGTCTTATTAGTATTTCCTGAGCAACTGGAGTTCTCTTCAGGGAACCACTGCCTGTGCCTAGCTCCTGAAGTAGTTCGCCTGTTGCCTGTAGCAGTCTCAAAGTTTCAGTTCCTACATAAAGACCTTTGATCTACGTTGAGAGGATTTTTTTTACAGCAAGAGTGGTCATGATGAAGTTACTGTTTTGCCCATGCATACACACTCTCCACAGTCCCACTTCTTAAAGAGACTAGCTTTTCTGTAATGTAGGTTTTTATAACCTTGATCAAATCTCAGATGGCCTTGGCTGCCTGAGGTTTGTGTGTGTGTGGGGGGGATCTCTATTGTATTGAATAGAATAGAGAACTGTGTTACCTGTTTTTTTTCCACTACCATGCTGTTTTTGTTATTGTGTTTCAATAGTATAATTTGATCTCAGCTATTGTGATAACTTCAGCATTTCTCTTGTTCTAGATTGCTCTGGATATTCAGGGTCTTTTGTGCTTATATATGAATTTTAGGTTTGCTTTTCCAGTTTTGTAAAAAATATTGCTAGAATTTTGAAGGGGATTGCATTGGATCTGTAGACAGTTTTCAGTAATAAAAATTATTTTCACAATGTTAATTCTGCCTATCCATGAAAAATAGATGATTTTCCAAATGAGCTGAACAGACACTTTCAAATGAAGAAAACAAGGCCAAGTGTGGTGATTCACAGGAGGCAGAGTATCAAACTATCACACACTATCTCACAAATATTTACATTTATTATATGTCATCTGAAAAGATTCTCCTGTTAGTATGCTCAATAGTGACCCCACCCAACTGAAAACACCCAAATATCCTAAAAAAGAGAATAGAATGAGTTGAATAAATTTTGCAATAGTGCAGTGTATAGCAACAGATTTCTTTTATACACACACACACACACACACACAATGTGTACGGCAAGCATTATACTTGTCATGACACTATGTTGTAAGCTTTGAAAAATAATCTATATGTTTGTGGTCAATGCAGTATCCCCATCTCTATGGAGAAGAAGAGCTGCTAACTAAAAATTCACATGAAGAGCAATGTAAACTTGTCATTTATATGTTTTGTGTACATACACTATTTTCAGTAAAAGTTTATTAGACAAAATATTATAAATATTGACTTCTTCTTTTGTACTTATGCTAACTTTATTTATTTACTTTTTGCAGTACTGGGGCTTGAATTCAGGAGCCACTCCACCAGCTCTATTTTTGTGAAGGGCTTTTTGAGATAGAGACTTACGAACTGTTTGCCTGAGCTGACTTCGAACCATGATCCTCCTGATCTCTGCCTCCTGAGTAGCTAGGATTACAGGAATGAGCCACCAACACCCAGCTATATTTATGCTAACTTTGAATGTATTTTATTTTGATTAATAAAAAAACTTTTTTGTCATTTATGATTGATTTGATTGAATTTCTAATTTGGTTTCTACTTTATCTTCATTTATCTATTTCTCCTGCCTTCTTATTGCTTTTAAATTAGAATTCATTTTATTTATTTTTTATTTAAATTAAAAGGGTTTCTCCTTAAGAGAAGATACTGTTCATAATTTGAGATAGTTCTTTCTCTCGTCAAAAAAAAGCCAATGTTTCAATAACAGATTGGACTAAAATGGCTCATAAATTTCAGGGGATTGTTTTTCTTAATTTGGCATAGTTTCTTCTTCCCATTAACCTATAATTTGTAGCTGACCTATAAATTTAATTATGCCTTGATCAGCCAAAAATGTGCCTTTAAGTCAAATTACATAGAACTATTAACTAATATTTTCCTGTCTTTTTTTCTTCAGTTTCTGATATCTGTAAGCTACCATTAAGCTGGGGAAAACTGAGAAATTTGAATGACATTGTTGCATTTGTAGGAATTAGATGAAACAAGTCAAAATATAAAATAAGATTAAGTGCATTTAGATAAATACTCTCCAGAGTTCTAAACAGAAGTATATAGACTTTCATGGGCATGCTTTGAAGAAAAATACCTCAGATAAGATCTGGTAAGGAGGTGGGAAAATTTGCCTCATCAGATACTGAAGACCGAATGGTACAAGTAAGTTTTCAAACAACATGAATGTACTTACCATGCAACCCAGTTGTGAGAGCCTTACAGAGCAGGGGACGTAAGGCATTAAATGCCATGACCCCAAGAGGCCCTTCAGTTCCCACAGCTCTCAGTAAGTCAAAGAAACAATTTAAGTGGGTCTGGGCTGCAAAGTCTGGTTGCATGTCACCCAAAGGAACACCAACTCCCTCATAGCCCCCACCCCACACACAGAATTGAGCACAGCAGTTACCTGTGAGAATAAAGGAACAGCCTGGTTTTCTGCAAGGTAAGTTCAAGCCAACTGTTCCTTGGAAAGCTTGCCTTAGCAAGGATGGAAGCAAGCTAATGACACCAGTGCCTATGCAATTCCATCTTCAAAACCCTTCCTTCCATGGTGGCGGACTGCTCTGGACGCTCCCATTCTTAAATTTGAGTAACCTTATATCTTGCGTGCTGTCTGAAGGTTTATTGATTGATTGATTGATTGGTCTTTTGGCAACCTACTCCACCACCCTTGGAAGTCTAGGATTTAGAGAGAATGGTAGAACGCCAGTCATGTTGCTCCTAAGAATTCAGCCCAATGGAACAACACACGCATGATAACTCATGCATCCATGAGTAAGCATTGGTGGTGTTGATCATAGTAACTAGTAGTCCAAAGCAAATAAAATTTTCTATTTCCACTTAATAAAATCTACTCAGTAATGGATAGGGATAAAACAAGGAAGCAGATGAACCTGAAAATTCTTACATGAGGTGAAAGAAGTGAGGTAAGAGAGAGTGCATGATATGTAAGTCCATTCATATATAGAAATAGACAGTGAGAAGGAAATATAGATGCAAAAATGAGTCTCCTGGGGGCAGAGTCAAGGGGAAAAGAGCTTGCAAAGAGCTGGAAGAACTTTTGGAGGTGGTGAGTTGCTCTCTCTTGAATATGGTGGGACTTTCATTCATATAGGTGTATGTCAACACTAGCCAACTTTTATACTTCGATTATTTGCAGTTCGTCACTTGTCACTTATACTTCAATAAATTTGAAAAATGTGATCAGCTTTTATAGAAATTGCATTTTCCAAAACACCTCCTGCCCTTTGTTATAGATAAATGTAACTTCCGGAACCATTGCCATCAACCTTACTCACACCACTTTCATTAGCTACAGAAAAATGCCCAAAAGTGGTGTGCGTGTGCTACTTGTGAGCTTGAGCTTTTAGAATTGTCACCTGGTTCTGCCACGCTCTATGTCTTTGTTGGCCTTCAAATGAAACTTGCCCAGGTGGATGCTAGTCGTGATATGTGAGCTCTGAATTGAAAACCATAGAGTAGCAATGCAGAACAGTCAGTCAAGGAAAATAATACAGCTGAGCCCAAAGGCTTGGTCTTCAACCCCACTGATAATACAGTTAAAGATAAGGCTTTAGTGTTATACACTAAACTAGCAACTGACAATGTGTTGTTTTCCTACAGCATATAGGAAATGTCAAAAAAATTACATCTTAATATTTAAAGCTTTATTGTATTGCAAATGAACCCCATGTACATTGGGATAGACTAGATTTTAAAATATGACATGTCTGAAATATTTAAAGAGGTAGTTCATTATATCAGAAATGTGGTTTCACTGGGATTTATGAGATTCATATTCTAATCCTCTTTTGTACTTATTAAATACCTAACTTGAGTAAATCTATTAATCTTATCTGCATTGCAGCTTCTTAATTTACAAAACATGCTGATTGAGGCGGTAATCTCTCAAATTCCTATGTGCTTTAAATTTTAAGACTGTAAGAGTGTTGTAGACAAGATGAACCTCTAAAGTGATGGTGGTGGAATGCTGAACCCAGCTTTTATATTCAAATCAAATTAATACATTGTGTCTTAGAGTGCATTGTGATTCTTTCTCTTAAAGGTCAAACAACTTTGGAGATTATGAAGCGTAGGCTAGTTACTATGATAAACAACACCAACGCCTACTCATGGATGCATGAGTTATCATGCGTGTGTGTTGTTCCATTGGGCTGAATTCTTAGGAGCAACATGACTGGCGTTCTACCATTCTCTCTAAATCCTAGACTTCCAAGGGTGGTGGAGTAGGTTGCCAAAAGTGCAATCAATCAATCAATCAATAAACCTTCAGACAGCATGCAAGAAATAAGGTTACTCAAATTTAAGAATGGGAGCATCCAGAGCAGTTTGCCACCATGGAAGGAAGGGTTTTGAAGATGGAATTGCATAGGCACTGGTGTCATTAGCTTGCTTCCATCCTTGCTAAGGCAAGCTTTCCAAGGAACAGTTGGCTTGAACTTACCTTGCAGAAAACCAGGCTGTTCCTTTATTCTCACAGGTAACTGCTGTGCTCAATTCTGTGTGTGGGGTGGGGGCTATGAGGGAGTTGGTGTTCCTTTGGGTGACATGCAACCAGACTTTGCAGCCCAGACCCACTTAAATTGTTTCTTTGACTTACTGAGAGCTGTGGGAACTGAAGGGCCTCTTGGGGTTGTGGTATTTAATGCCTTACGTCCCCTCCTCTGTAAGGCTCTCACAACTGGGTTGCATGGTAAGTACATTCGTGTTGTTTGAAAACTTACTTGTACCATTCGGTCTTCAGTATCTGATGAGGCAAATTTTCCCACCTCCTTATCTTATCTCCAGATCTTATTGTTAATCTTTTAAATTTTAGTCATCCTAGAGGGTGTGGTTTTAATTTGATTTTATGTGATGTTGATCTTTTTCTCAGGTACTAATTGGTCAATCAAACACAAATTCCTATTTCTTTCTTATATCAATTTGGATGATTTATATGCTTCCAGAGAAATGTCATTTTTATTATACTATTTTACATGATGTTATTTCATACTGTTTAGTCTTTGTTAGTAACTTAACTTCCCTAGCATTATTGACAATATCTTCTTCCATTTCTGAATTGGTAATGATTTGTTTTGTCTTCCTTTTGTACTTGATTTTGCAGAGGTAGGAGTGTGTACATTTCATGGATGGATCAGAATATGGTCTACTGGGCCACGCAAGGTTGCTCATACCTATAATCCAGCTACTCAAGGAGGATAGCATTCCATGGTAAATCTTTGCAAAAATCACAAGACTCTTCCTGAAAAAATAAAAATAACTAAAGGAAAAAGACAGAGGTGTGGCTCAAGTGGTAAAGTGCCTGCCTAGCAGGCAAGAGGCTTTGAGTCGCAATCCTTGTACTGCCAAAAGACCAAATCAAGACAATCAAAACAAGACAGTCTTCTGGCTCTGCCGATTTCCTGTTCATCTAACTATTTTATGTCACTTCATTTCTGCTCTATTATTTCATTGCTTTCTCATTTGGGTTAATGTTTCTCTTACTTTTCTTGCTTAAGGTCCAACCTTAAGTCCTTCATGTTAAACTTTAATTTTTTTCAATATAAAATTTTAAAGCTATAATTTCCCCTCCTAACCCTGATTTAGCATTATACAAATTTTACATGCACTTCTGTAACACTGAGCTACTGTTTTAAGGGTCCACGTCTATGCTAACAACTGTTTCTCTAAATATCATATAAATGCAACTGTTTTCTGCAGTTTTGATTATAATATTTCCATGTCTGTTTTATTTTGGGTTATCTTGTTTGCAGTTCATGAGGCATATTTAATCTTTGTCTTTTAAAATATTTGTGCATTTTTCTAGTTTTTCTCTTTTTGTTTCTAGTGAACAGTGTTATAAACCATTCTGTAATTTCAAAAGGACTCTTCCTAATTTTTTTTCTCCTTGCTTCTCAGATATATTAACTTCTATTGCTATCATCTCATGACCGCTGGCTCTTCCCTTTCTCAGCTTCTCTTTGCTCTTTGAGCATTCCCAGTTTGTTAATTCAGATAGTGTTCTGTCAGCCCATTTGATGCCATTAATTCCCTGATGACAAATTTAAATTTCCCTTACAAATTCCTTAGATTGTAATGGCAACATTTATTTTATAGTCCACCTGTGTTAATTCCATCCTACATGCTGTCATGAATTCTCCTCTAGGTCATCATGAATTCAGCATTGGTTTACATTCATTTTTATCATTAACTTTTGGTCAACCTTGTTATGTTCTTTCTGTGCTCGGTTGCGTGCTTACCTTTATTTTATTTGGGGCATTATACATGTTCTCTTGTATACAACATATGTTTTTTCATAATCATCAGGATAATGTTGATTGAGATCTTTATCAGGCAGTCATTTACAAGACATATAAATTTCAAATATGATGTACATAGCAATCCTGCCTTTCCTAATAAGTCAACTTTACCACTCTCAAGGTCAGATTTTGCTTCACCTTTCTTGTTAAATTTCCAAAGCTTCTTACAATATTTTCATTAAAAAACTCCCACTTAATTTTTTAAGAAAGCGAAAGCCATTTAATAGGTCTGATAGAGATAATTTCATTGAATGATGAAATCACCATGTGATGTCCTCAGTGAGTGAACTAACTAATGAAATCTGCAAAGAATCAGTGAGCCAAAAGAGACATAAATAGTAGTTTGATAGCTTTCTACTGTCTTTTTGCTGCCATGAGGAAAAAAAAGAGGGAAAAGCAATTGTTAGGAAGTGCTAATTGGCATCAACATTGTTGCTTAACCTAGTTACAGGCCTCGGGATACTTGGGATTTTCAGTCAAGAGCAGTCACTACATGAACGGACTGTAAAGTCACTGTGGTTTCACGTGACTGTCATTTTCAATTGTATTAAGGAAGTGAAAGAAATAAAATGCCCAGAGTCACAGTTGAAAACGTGGGGCTTTGTTACGGAGAAATAGTTCAAAAGGCAGAGAAAAAGAGTTATGACTTGTGAACAGTTGAAGAGACAGAGAGAAAGAGAGAGAGAGAGAGAGAGAGCGACAGAGAGAGACAAAGAGAGAGAGAGAGATGCCGTGGATAACTGTATCACTTATTTGGTTTCTATGCTGACAGTGAGTTACTATGCACAGATACTCTGAGTTTATATGTTGTCTGGCGAACGTTTTCACAGTGGACTTACATTGTCCAGGGCTCTGGGAAGATGACCTCTGTTTTTATATCTTCTGAGATTCTCTCTCCTGGATCTTGGTTCTCTAAGTTTCGCGTGTCCCATGGAATCAACTCCTTAAGGTAAACCCTGCAGTTTCTCTCCCTGAGTCTAAGTCAAGAGGAAACAGAAGTATGTCTGGGATCTAATGTTTAAGATGGGTAATGCTATCTTCTTCTCTGACAAAAGGAACTGATTTTTGCCCAGGAACAATTATTTCCAACTACACAAATTATAGTAAATGCGCATAGCCCGGTTTCATCATAACGACACCATAGGCTTCATTTGAATGTTTGTGTCCATTCCTCCTCCCTTATTTCTGCCTCACTGTCTGTGTTGCTTTACATCTTTTTTTTTTCATTTTTCTTTTATTATTCATAAGTGCATACAAGGCTTGGTTCATTTCTCCCCCCTGCCCCCACCCCCTCCCTTACCTCCCACTCCGCCCCCTCCCTCTCCCCCCCAATACCCAGCAGAAACTATTTTGCCCTTATTTCTAATTTTGTTGTAGAGAGAGTATAAGCAATAATAGGAAGGAACAAGGGGTTTTGCTGGTTGAGATAAGGATAGCTATACAGGGCATTGACTCAAATTGATTTCCTGTGCGTGGGTGTTACCTTCTAGGTTAATTCTTTTTGATCTCACCTTTTCTCTAGTACCTGTTCCCCTTTTCCTATTGGCCTCAGTTGCTTTAAGGTATCTGCTTTAGTTTCTCTGCATTAAGGGCAACAAATGCTAGCTAGTTTTTTAGGTGTCTTACCTATCCTCACCCCTCCCTTGTGTGCTCTCGCTTTTATCATGTGCTCAAAGTCCAATCCCCTTGTTGTGTTTGCCCTTGATCTAATGTCCACATATGAGGGAGAACATACGATTATTGGTTTTTTGAGCCAGGCTAACCTCACTCAGAATGATGTTCTCCAATTCCATCCATTTACCAGCGAATGATAACATTTCATTCTTCTTCATGGCTGCATAAAATTCCATTGTGTATAGATACCACATTTTCTTAATCCATTCGTCAGTGCTGGGGCATCTTGGCTGTTTCCATAACTTGGCTATTGTGAATAGTGCCGCAATAAACATGGATGTGCAGGTGCCTCTGGAGTAACAGTCTTTTGGGTATATCCCCAAGAGTGGTATTGCTGGATCAAATGGTAGATCGATGTCCAGCTTTTTAAGTAGCCTCCAAATTTTTTTCCAGAGTGGTTGTACTAGTCTACATTCCCACCAACAGTGTAAGAGGGTTCCTTTTTCCCCGCATCCTCGCCAACACCTGTTGTTGGTGGTGTTGCTGATGATGGCTATTCTAACAGGGGTGAGGTGGAATCTTAGCATGGTTTTAATTTGCATTTCCTTTATTGCTAGAGATGGTGAGCATTTTTTCATGTGTTTTCTGGCCATTTGAATTTCTTCTTTTGAGAAAGTTCTGTTTAGTTCACATGCCCATTTCTTTATTGGTTCATTAGTTTTGGGAGAATTTAGTTTTTTAAGTTCCCTGTATATTCTGATTATCAGTCCTTTGTCTGATGTATAATTGGCAAATATTTTCTCCCACTCTGTGGGTGTTCTTTTCAGTTTAGAGACCATTTCTTTTGATGAACAGAAGCTTTTTAGTTTTATGAGATCCCATTTATCTACGCTATCTCTTAGTTGCTGTGCTGCTGGGGTTTCATTGAGAAAGTTCTTACCTATACCTACTAACTCCAGAGTATTTCCTACTCTTTCTTGTATCAACTTAAGAATTTGGGGTCTGATATTAAGATCCTTGATCCATTTTGAGTTAATCTTGGTATAGGGTGATATACATGGATCTAGTTTCAGTTTTTTGCAGACTGCTAACCAGTTTTCCCAGCAGTTTTTGTTGAAGAGGCTGCTATTTCTCCATCGTATATTTTTAGCTCCTTTGTCAAAGATAAGTTGCTCATAGTTGTGTGGCTTCATATCTGGATCCTCTATTCTGTTCCACTGGTCTTCATGTCTGTTTTTGTGCCAGTACCATGCTGTTTTTATTGTTATTGCTTTGTAATATAGTTTGAAGTCAGGTATTGTGATACCTCCTGCATTGTTCTTTTGACTGAGTATTGCCTTGGCTATTCGTGGCCTCTGTGTTTCCATATAAATTTCACTGTAGATTTTTTAATCTCTTTAATGAATGTCATTGGGATTTTGATGGGAATTGCATTAAACATGTAGATTACTTTGGGGAGTATCGACATTTTTACTATGTTGATTCTACCAATCCATGAGCATGGGAGATCTCTCCACTTTCTATAGTCTTCCTCAATCTCTTTCTTCAGAAGTGTATAGTTTTCCTTGTAGAGGTCTTTCACATCTTTTGTTAGGTTTACACCTAGGTATTTGATTTTGTTTGAGGCTATTGTAAATGGAATTGTTTTCATACGTTCTTGTTCAGTTTGCTCATTGTTAGTGTATAGAAATGCTAATGATTTTTCTATGTTGATTTTATATCCTGCTACCTTGCTATAGCTATTGATGATGTCTAGAAGCTTCTGAGTAGAGTTTTTTGGGTCTTTAAGGTATAGGATCATGTCATCTGCAAATAGGGATATTTTGACAGTTTCTTTACCTATTTGTATTCCTTTTATTCCTTCTTCTTGCCTAATTGCTCTGGCTAGGAATTCCAGTACTATGTTGAATAGGAGTGGAGATAGTGGGCATCCTTGTCTGGTTCCTGATTTTGGAGGGAATGGTTTCAGTTTTTCTCCGTTAAGTATAATGCTGGCTGTAGGTTTGTCATATATAGCTTTTATAATGTTGAGGAACTTTCCTTCTATTCCTAGTTTTCTTAGAGCTTTTATAATGAAATGATGTTGGATCTTATCAAAGGCTTTTTCTGCATCTATTGAGATGATCAAGTGGTTTTTGTCTTTGCTTCTGTTAATGTGGTTTATTACGTTTATTGATTTTCGTATGTTGAACCACCCCTGCATCCCTGGGATGAAGCCTACCTGGTCGTGGTGAATAATCTTTATGATGTGTTGCTGAATTCGATTTGCCATTATTTTGTTGAGGATTTTTGCATCAATGTTCATTAAGGAGATTGGCCTATAGTTCTCCTTTTTGGAGGTGTCTTTGCCTGGTTTTGGGATAAGTGTAATACTGGCTTCATAAAATGTGTTTGGCAGTTTTCCTTCCCTTTCTATTTCATGGAACAGTTTAAGGAGGGTTGGTATCAGTTCTTCTTTAAAGGTCTGATAGAATTCAGCAGAGAATCCATCAGGTCCTGGACTTTTCTTTTTGGGGAGACTCTTGATTGCTGCTTCAATTTCATTTTGTGTTATAGGTCTATTCAGGTGATTAATTTCCTCTTGGTTCAGTTTTGGATGATCATATGTATCTAGAAATCTGTCCATTTCTTTTAGATTTTCAAATTTATTTGAATATAGGTTCTCAAAGTAGTCTCTGATGATTTCCTGGACTTCCATGTTGTTTGTTGTTATCTCCCCTTTTGCATTCCTAATTCTACTAATTTGGGTTTTTTCTCTCCTCATTTTAGTCAGGTTTGCCAGGGGTCTATTGATCTTGTTTATTTTTTCAAATAACCAACTTTTTGTTTCATTAATTCTTTGTATGGTTTTTTTGGTTTCTATTTCGTTGATTTCAGCTCTTAGTTTTATTATTTCTCTCCTTCTATTTGTTTTGGGATTTGCTTGTTCTTGTTTTTCTAGGAGTTTGAGATGTATCATTAGGCCATTGATTTGGGATCTTTCAATCTTTTTAATATAGGCACTCATGGCTATAAACTTTCCTCTCAAGACTGCCTTAGCTGTGTCCCATAGGTTCCGGTAGGTTGTGTTTTCATTTTCATTGACTTCCAGGAACTTTTTAATTTCCTCTTTTATTGCATCGATGATCCATTCTTCATTAAGTAATGAGTTATTTAGTTTCCAGCTGTTTGCATGTTTTTTGTCTTTACTTTTGTTGTTGAGTTCTACTTTTACTGCATTGTGGTCAGATAGTATGCATGGTATTATTTCTATTTTCTTATATTTGCTGAGGCTTGCTTTGTGCCCTAGGATATGATCTATTTTGGAGAAGGTTCCATGGGCTGCTGAGAAGAATGCATATTGTGTAGAGGTTGGATGAAATGTTCTGTAGACATCTACTAGGTCCACTTGATCTATTGCATATTTTAGATCTTGGATTTCTTTATTGAGTTTTTGTTTGGATGACCTATCTATTGATGATAATGGAGTGTTAAAGTCTCCCACAACCACTGTGTTGGCGTTAATATATGCTTTTAGGTCTTTCAGGGTATGTTTGATGAAATTGGGTGCGTTGACATTGGGTGCATACAGATTGATGATTATTATTTCCTTTTGGTCTATTTCCCCTTTTATTAGTATGGAATGTCCTTCTTTATCTCATTTGATCAATGTAGGTTTGAAGTCTACTTTGTCAGAGATAAGTATTGCTACTCCTGCTTGTTTTCAGGGGCCATTGGCTTGGTAAATCTTCTTCCAGCCTTTCATCCTAAGCATATGCTTATTTCTGTCAGTGATATGAGTCTCCTGTAAGCAACAAATTGTTGGATCTTCTTTTTTATCCATTTTGTCAAACGGTGTCTTTTGATGGGTGAATTAAGTCCGTTAACATTAAGCGTTAGTACTGATAGGTATGTGGTGATTCCTGCCATTTAGTTGTCTTAGTTGTTTGAAGGTTTGATTGTATGTACCTAAGTTGATGTTCCTCTCTACTGTCTTGCTTTTTCTTATCCTGTGGTTTGGTGCTGCCTGCCTTTTCATGGTTAAGTTGGGTGTCACTTTCCGTCTGCAGGATCCCTTGCAGAATCTTTTGTAATGGTGGCTTTGTGGTCACATATTGTTTTAGTTTCTGCTTATCATGGAAGACTTTTATTGCTCCATCTATTTTGAATGATAGCTTTGCTGGGTAGAGTATCCTGGGGTTGAAGTTATTTTCATTCAGTTCCCGGAAGATCTCACCCCACGCTCTTCTTGCTTTTAATGTTTCTGTTGAGAAGTCTGCTGTGATTTTGATGGGTTTACCTTTGTATGTTACTTGTTTTTTCTCTCTTACAGCCTTCAATATTCTTTCCTTAGTTTCTGAACTTGTTGTTTTAATGATGATATGTCGTGGAGTAGTTCTATTTTGATCTGGTCTGTTTGGTGTCCTGGAGGCCTCTGGGAATATCTTTCTCTAGATTTGGGAAATTTTCCGTTATTATTTTGTTGAATATATTACACATTCCCTTCGCTTCCCTTCGCTTGCACCTCTTCTCCTTCTTCGATGCCCATGATTCTCAAGTTTGGTCTTTTGATGGAGTCAGTGAGTTCTTGCATTTTCTTTTCACAGGTCTTGAGTTGTTTAATTAATAGTTCTTTGGTTTTTCCTTTAATTACCATTTCATCTTCAAGTTCTGAGATTCTGTCTTCTGTTTGTTCTATTCTGCTGGATTGGCCTTCCGTTTTGTTTTGCAGTTCTGTTTCGTTCTTTTTTCTGAGGTTTTCCATATCCTGGCAGTTTTCTTCTTTATTGTTGTCTATTTTTGTCCTGAGTTCATTTATCCATTTATTCATTGTGTTCTCTCTTTCACTTTGGTGTTTATACAGTGCTTCTATGGTTTCCTTTATTTCTTCTTTTGCTTTTTCAAATTCTCTATTTTTATTGTCTTGGAATTTCTTGAGTGTCTCCTGTACATTTTGGTTGACCCTATCCAGTATCATCTCTATAAAATTCTCATTGAGTACTTGTAGTATGTCTTCTTTTAAATTATTCTTGTGGGCTTCATTGGGTCCTTTGGCATAGTTTATCTTCATTTTGTTGGAGTCTGGATCTGAGTTTCTGTTCTCTTCATTCCCCTCTGGTTCCTGTACTAATTTTTTGCTGTGGGGAAACTGGTTTCCCTGTTTTTTCTGTCTTCCCATCATTGTCCTTGTTGTTGTTACTGTCCCTGTACTGTGTGTAATTAAGTATTTTCTAGCTTGTAATAATAACAATGGTAATATTGAGAATGGAAGAGTGAGCTGAGATGGAAAGCAAGAAGTTAAAGAAAAGGGGAAAACAAATATACAGACAAGAGGGAGAAAGCAGAACAAGGTATCAGACAAGAGAGTTTCAAAGGTATAAACAGGGAGTGTTAGTGTACTAATCGGCAGTAAGCTGAACAGACAATAGAGAGACAGAGAGAGGATTGAAAATCAAAGATAAAAAAAATAAAAAATAAGTATATGAAAGTAATATCTACATATAAAAATGAATTAAAATAAAATGGAAAATAGAAAATTAAAAAAAAAAAAACCAAAAAACTTCCAAGTTTATATGCAATGCAATTTCAGTCTTAATAATTTGGATGTCCATCTCAATCTCCAGTCCTGGAGTTGGTGCCTCAGATGTTGTTCTGTAGTTGTCTCATCAAAGGGGATGCATAAAGTAGAACAAAACTACACTCACACACACACAAAAAAAAAAAAAAAAAAAAAAGCCCCACCAAGTGTCCCCAGTTCAAATGCAATACAGTTTCAGTAAGTTTTTCAGCTTGCAGGTGTAATTCGGTTGTTCTCTCATCAAAGGTAGGGAGAAAAAGAAAAAAAACGTCTGGAGGCAGTTCTGAGAGTGGTATCTGCAGCTGTGGCTTGCCTGCCTGCTGCTCTCAGCCTGTAGCTGGCGGCGTTATTTATGCAGATCTCTGGGGTGAGCTAGCTCTCACCTGGTCCCACAGGCTTTGTTTGCTCAGAGTTCTCCTGTGCGGGAGCCTCTGCTACAGGCTTTCCCCTTTCCAAGCACTGGGAAAGGTGACCCTGCCCCGCGTTGTCAGGCCTGCGTGGTTATTTACAGTTCACGTGGGAAGTGGGTCTTCCCTCCTCTCACAAGCTTCCCTGCTCCTGGTTGCTGGGTGTGCACCCCGCTCCCACCAGAGGCTCTCCGGCTCCCCGGGCTTGTTTATTTACAGTCTCGGGAAGGGTTCCCTTCCCCCAATCTTCAGCGCTCAGGGCGCCCCACCCTCTTTCCAGCGTGTCTTAACTGTTCTTATTGCTTAGTACTCAGTTTCTCTTTTTTTCCCGGGTGGAGGTCAGTCTGTCCAGAGGGCTATGCTGCTCTGGCCCAGGCTTGTCTGTGGGGCTACCGCGGTACCGCGAAGCTCACCTGGTCCGCGTCTTCCCAAGCCGTATGGGCGCCGGCCACTGGTGGCCCCGGGGGCCCTCCTCGTTTCTCCGTTTAACATGAAGTGGAGATTCTCTGCGCCGGCTGGAGATGTGGAGGAGTCAAAGTTATGCCTTTTCTCGGTGATTATGCCTGCAAAGTGTGTCTCCAGTGTCTCTCCAAGATTTCACTATAGGAGGGTCGCTTTCTGCTTCCTACCTCTAGCCGCCATCTTGGAATTCCCGCTTTATATCTTAATATCTAAGATGCTTCACCAGAGCTCTGTTACCTTTTCTATTGACATACTCTACATTAGAACAGTCACTGAATGTTTTCATATGAATAGATATTTTCAGAATCCACAATATCTTCTCCTATATCCACAAGACAAGTTACTGTTTACAAATAATTGTAGAGTCTGGTATATTTCAAAAAGCAAACAAAAACCCTAGATTTTTTTAATTTCACACATATCTACCTTCCATAAACTCATAGTTACGGGTCTTTCTTTTACCAAGAAGAAAACCAAGTTTGGGGCAGATTAGCGTCAGAATTTAAACAGTGAGACAGGAATGAATGCAAATGAAATTTAAAACATTGCACACAATGATTCCTGTTCCCAAGACATTTTCCCTTTTCTCTTCATTGTCACACCTGTTGTGGTGTTCTCTAGTGGAACACCGGATGCATTCTGGGAAACCTCACTTACAGGTCAGAGCTGTGAGAATGCTGGTAACTGCTGCAGTAAATGCTAACGGCTGTCTCGTGAACATCTACTGGGTTTCTCTATTGGTTCACAGAAGTATGGATTCTAAAACTCACTTAAATATTTTGCTACTAAAGCAAAGTACAACAGTTGTCGCTTTAGAATCAGAGGAGTAGAAGAATAACTGGATATGGGGCAGAAACACTCAGCCACATCCCAAGAGTTTTCTGTAGGAGCAACGACATGCGGAATCTGATGATGGAATCTGTTTTGCACTGCTGAAAGTGATCTTCCATTTAATTCTTTTGGGGGCTGTTTTGTCTGGTTTAAATTAAGCCCAACTGTAGGAATATTTTTATTAGTGTAATATGCAGATTTTTCTTTATTTCATTGAGCACAAAGGGCATGGATGTGCTTTGGCACTCAGTGACTACTTTGGGATAATGGTTCCATGGGGCTTCTGTCAAGATGCTCTCAAACATTTGATGTCAACATTGTGATGGCTCTAACTAGAGTCATTTCTTCTCTCCGTGATGCTCTAGGAATCTAACAGCAAACACCTTTACATCACAGAATGGAGAAAAAAGTACCCTGGTGGCACCTCTGTATGAAAGTGTCATGGCAGCACCTCCAGCTGCCTCACACAGGCTTATCTACCTAAGTCCACCTCAGTCCTGTGGTCCAGTGATATCCAAAGACTTACAGTTCTCCTATGTCTAGTCATATCTGTGGTTCTACTCAAGCTTTCTGTCTCTATTGGAACCTCTTTTGTACTATACTTCTTTTCCTTATTAGCTCTTTTTTCTTCACATCTAAGGTTCCTTCTTTTCTTCTGGGTGAAGTCTTGTCTGTCATCCCAGGAAAGCAGCTATTTGCACAGTTCTTTCTAACAAAGCTTCTCAAGATATCTTTTTTCAGGCTTATAACTCTGTGCTCCATTTTAACAAGTCTGCCTTTCTCATTAATTGTGAGTTCTTTGAGAGAATAAAAAATGCCTTATTTATCGCAACATTGATTACTCTGCTACCTAATAGGATTATTCAATAGATCCCACGGAATGTACAAATGTAGAAATACTAGAGCTGATGTCACCACCACATGCATTACAGTGGGATGACTCATCTCACACAACTCACATCTGCATAGCTCAGCAAAATATTGTCACCCTTCTCATAATCAAGTATGTTAAGATACCAAAGGGCACACATGTGAAAGCCAAAGGGTCTACCTTCCGTATCAATCACACATTCATGTGGTAGCACATTCTTCATCTTTAGACATGCCTCTAGATCCTTTGCATCTAATCTCTCATCAGCATAAATAAGTAGAAAGAGATTGCAGAACCTAATGCAAAGACAGAATTTTTAAATTATGTCTCCAATTCCAGTATCCAGAAATCAGTCCTTCGTTCTGACTGAATTGTCAGGAACATGGGAAATATAGCTATGTACATAATAAGAAAGAAGAGACAGATATTGGTGAAATCTAGCATCTATTAAACTGTGTTTTCTGAAACTTACCATTTTCCCATTTTTCTTTCCTTTAGTTAGAGAAATGCACTCAAACTATGTTTGTTGCAACTAAGCAATCATCCATTTCAGGATTTTAATTTTAATTTGGCAAAAGTTGTTAGATTGCTGTCTTCTGGCATTAAAGTGAAGGCTCTCAGTGAGTGGGCCAGCTGACTGGGCAAGCTCTCTGATTTACAGGGAAGATGCTCCCTCTCAGGAATCACACCAAGTTATTAGAAACTAAGAGATTAAGTTAATTGACTATTTTCAACTATCATTCTAGTTTGATGTGACAGAGGATAATCTGACCAACTAAAACAAAACCATTTGTATGCAAATGAGAAATGCACACAGAATTCCACAGTATCACCTTCATACAGAGGAATTCTATTCAGAAGAAAAGCATCAGTTTTCTTGCTTAGTTTTGTTAAATGATCATTGCTCATATATTCTTATACTGCTCCTTTTAAAAAATGAAATTGGTGATACTTCTGCCTCTACTCAGGCAGTGTAGGAATTGTTCTCTCATTAACAATGAGCAAACCAAATAAAACATGTGAACTTATTGTTTTCAGATATTTAACATCACAATAGATAATGCAGGGCTGTGGTCCCCAAGGGAAAGTAAGCAAATTAAGTAAAAACTGCCATTGTCCAAGTTCACTGCCTGGAAGAAATTTGCCAGCTAGGGAGCAGGAGGGAAAGTTAACAATCTCACTGATTGTGGGAAGCCACTGTGTCTTAAGGGAGATCAACAGCTAAGTTTGTTCTGAGAGCGTGCCAGAGAAGAGACAACCAACTGAGAGAGATGCAGAGACCTCTGTAGAGAGGGGAATATTGCTCCCCAGGCTTTATCTGTAGGCTGGATTGACCTGTGTGAGGTGAAACAGCACGGTGCTTTGAAGTGCCACCAGAACGCAGTGGACCAAGTAATTCTCAGAGCTCATGCAATGCTGGGAATATCTCAGGTTCTCATGCAGACAGAATCCAGAGCCTTCATCTTACATAGGCATTGAACAGATTGTTCTAAAACATCACAATTTACTATGGGGTTGCATTACATCTGTGTAAAGGCTGCTTTGTATCCACCCTTACCAAGCAAGCTTCAATTCTAGCAGACTGCAATTGACTAAAGTATGTGCTAAAATAAGTTCAACTCTCTAACAACTATATTAAGATTCCAGCCATGGCCATGGACACATCAGAACACCCACAATCCACTCCACAATATGCAGAAACACACCCCATGCTGACAACACACCTGAGAGCAGGTGAAGGGTGCAGAAAATGGAGAAAACTGTGTTTCCTATGTTTTTCAGGAAAAGGTAAAATACAGATTTAACATATAACTTAATAGATAACAATATATATTATACTTTATGAGTAAATTCTGAGGAATAATATAAGAATAAAATTTTATAAAGAAATTTGAAGAAGTAAAATAATTAAAATTTGGTCAAACTAAAATACAGCAACCTAAATGAGAAAGAATAACAGCAAATAATCTAAACATATAAGGCAAATAAGAAAACTATAGATTTAAATCTAATTACATCATTATTACATTAAATTTAGTCTAAATAAAATTTCTGAGTAATTTACAAAGACTATCAAACTACTCCAGGACACAAACAATAACAACAATGAAAGACTATCAGACTAGTGAAATAAAGCAATCATATGTACTGAAAGCAATGTCTAACTGTAATAGCAAATATTTCAAACACAATAATATATGTATCATACAACTAGAAATCAAAATTTTAAAAAGTGGAATAGTTTCATCAACATCAGACAAAATACTCACTAAGACAATAACTGTAAGTTAAGGCGTATGACGACTATAGTTATAACTATCATCTCCTTTTGGTACAACTCCACCCAGCTCCAATGTAATGTCAATAACATAATTATGGTAGTCCACAGCAAAAATCGACACATATGGCAGTTGAGGAAATATATAACCCAACATCCTGACTGGATCTTTTAAGAAAAGATGGCATGACAAACAGTATTTCTTTAAAAACAAAGTATACTGAAACAATGAAATTAACCAATTTGACCTAATTGACATACATAGACAGCTCACCATGGAAGTCCAAAGTATGCATGTTTCACGTGAACAAGAAAGATGTGCAAAAAGTGATCATGCATCTGTTTGTAACATATGCCTCAATAAAACCTCAGGAAATTTAAGAACTGAAGTTTCAAAGTGTAGTGTCTCTGAGTACAATAGAATTGAACTAGAAAGTAATAAAACAATAGGTTTTGTTATTTTCCATGCAATTTGCTAATCAGGCAATGTGTTTCTAAACAACTTTTGGGTCAGAGAAGAAATTCCAGTCAAAATACCAGGAAGAAAATAATAATAGAGATATTATTAAAAACTTTCTGAAAGGGAAATTGAGTTTGGAACAGCAGCCCAAGTCAAACAGAATCAATCTCTCCTGCTGATCACAAATAAGAACTCTAGAGGAAGGAGGAAACAAACCCCAACTGCTTGAGAGTTTCAAAAACAAAAGCAGCAGATTGTAGAAAAGAATCAACACTTGGAAAGGCTTAAAAGAATATCAGAAATATTTACTGTGTGAGGAACATTTTTCAGACAAACATTGAAAATAATAATTATCAGAGAAAATATCCCAGATCATTTATAATTTCTTACAGCAAAAATTTCTATGGCCAAAGCAGATAATGTAACACTGCCAAGTATGGCTTCGATGCATGTGCATACAATATGTATGACAATGGTGACATGAAAGATGGAAGAACCAGAGGCAGCAGCATCCAGAGTTTGATGCTAGCCTGGAAGAAAAAAGGTAGGGAGGCCCTGTCTCAAAGAAATTTTTTTTAAAGGGCTTGGGCTAGAGCTCAACTGATAAAGCACTTGCCTGAATGTGTGTGCCCTGGATTTGATCCAGGACTAAAGAAAAAAGGTTAAATAAACTTCCAAGCAAAGATCATCACTAGAGATAACAGACATTTCAAAAAGTTGAGAGGGTCATATGACTTTGCAAGTGTAACAATTATAAAAGAACTTCTTAATAATAATATAAACTAAAATACAAAAAGAAAATTGGACAAAATTAAAGGGATTGTGGAAAAATTCCTAAGTATAATACAAAATCTCAATACTTTCTCTTAACAATTGACAAAAAACAAGGCAAAAAAAATCAATAAAGCCATTGAGAATTTCACCAGCATTGACAGACTTGTTTGCCTATTTGATATTTCTAGAGTATATCTCCTAACAATTAAGAATGTTACAAATGATCTTATAAAGTACACATGGAAAGTTCAATAAGATAGACTATCTGTTGACCATACAACAAGAGTAAAAGAATTTGGGATGATTGAAATTGCCTAACACCTGCTCATTGAATATGAGGAATTTAAAATCAGTAATGAAATTATCCAGGAAAAAACAACATGAGTTTGGGAATTAAACAATATTGTCTAAATTCTTTTATTATTTTTTAAATTCATTTATTCACATGTGCATACATTGTTTGGGCCATTTCTAACCTCCCCACACTGCTCCCCTGCCTCCTCCCTCTCACCTCCACCCCCCTTGCTTCCAGGCAGAACCTGCTCTGCCCTCTTCTCCAATTTTGTTGAAGACATAAGCAATAATAAGAAAGACAAATCATTTTTGCTAGTTGAGATAAGGATAGCTATACAGAGAGATTCTTGACATTGCTTCCATGCACAAGTGTGTTTACAAACCGCATTGATTCATTTCTACCTGACCTTTTCACTGGTTCTTGATCCCCTTCTCATATTGATCTCTGTTGCTTTAAGGTTTCTGTATAAGCTCCTCTGCAGTGGGAACATCAAACATAGCTTCTATGTCAGAAATATATTATATTAGAATGATATCAAGAAAGAAAGATATTATAAGAGCTCAACTGAAAGAATATGTCCGCTCCAACATTGGAAGTGGTGAGGAGTGGAGAGAAGTGCGAAGCATTTGATGGGTAAAAGTGCCTTGCTTGTGACCTGCACTTGAGGTCCTAAGTGCAGAAGGAATCAAGAATGACTTTGACTTTGTGTGCTGAGCGCCTCAAGGGGTAGTGTTGCAACATGTCTAAATTGCAAGAAAGCACTCTTGGAGATGGCAGACTACAGGCCCAGGTTTAGGTTGGTTTTAGGAAGTCATCCTTCCACTGATGAAGGAAATCAATGTTTGAGGGTGTTGCCTAGATTTTACATAGGAAGTACAGACTGGACATGTTGAGTATATAGCAATAAGTGTGTTTACTCACCTACTCAAGGAACTAGGGAAAGAATTGGAGTTATCTCAAAAATCAGGCCATTTTTCTCCATGCAGCATGGTCAATTCACAATGGGTTTCTTTCCATTAATCAACAGCAACACCATCTCTTTGCTTTGAAGCCTATGCACATGTCACTGTGTCACTAAGTGTCATCATTTGGATGAGTAGTGCCTGACCCCTACCATATATTTGGCATTTTTTAACCTACCACCTACTATATTTTATATATACACGTGTACAAACATTTATATACTGTCTGAGAATATATGCTTCAAATACCTGTAGATAAGAAACCCTTATTATTTATACATAAACTCCATATTCTCTCCCATTTCATAAATTTCACCACATAATTTAATGTTTCAACTCTGAAAATTCTAGCATTGTAAAGAGCTCTGCCTTAGACAGGACATTATATTTGGGCCAAAAATGTGATCTTTCAAGGTAAAAATTTATCCCTGTTTTACATTCTTAATTATCTAACCAAAATTCATTAAAATGGTACTATAACAATTGTTTGGTACTTCAGAAATTGTCCAAATTCACTTACACATGGAGTCATTTGATAATACTTCAAAAGCTGGTGATTTGCTTCTCTATAATAGAAACAAAAGATGAGGGAAGATTCCTAAAATTGATCCTATACCATTATCAGAAAATGTACTCCAGAATTTGCAAATTATTTTGTCTTTCACATATTCTGTACTCTTTCTGAATCTTACCTTTCAGTCAATGACTTATTCCAAAATTATAGATAAAATAGCCCTAAATAAAGGTGCTATTTTTCATATAAGTTTTTCATCATTTATATTTTTCTTAACCACCTATCTAAACCAACCTATTTCCATGTGCACAGGACTTTTATTTTCATCTTGACTGTGCTGAGGAATACCCGGGTAGCTGACTAGTTATGTTTGAGTATGTCATTAAGGATATTATTGGAGGTGATTAGCAGTTGATTAGTTTGATAAGTAAGAAAGATTGCCATTACTAAGCACTTGGGCATCATCCAGTTCCCTGAGGGCTAGAAAGGAACAAAAATATGAAAACGGGCAAAATTCTTCTTGTTTGAACTGAGAGGTCAACATTTCTTCCTGCTCTTGAAAACTGGTGCCGTGGTTCTCAGACCTTCACTTAGACCAAATTATAGCACTGGTTTTCTGTGTTCGTCATCTTCCAGTCCCTCTCTCTCTCTCTCCCTCTCCCCTCATCTCTCTCCCTTTCTCTCCCTCCCTCTTCCTCTCTCTCTCTCTCACCAGTCTGCTACTAGCTGCTTCCCCCTTCATAAACATACTTGAGCAAACACACACTCCTGCTCATACACACATTGAGCCAAAATGTTCATTCACAGCTTCTAACTACAAAATACATTTTGTATGGAAAGTTCCTCAAGAAATTCAATTTCAAGTATTTGCCACAGGCATTTTTTACAAATGTCAAGATACTGTAAAAATAATAGACTCCAAGGATGCAGGACAATCACAATAAACCTATTACATTTGATCTCATGATTGCACTTAGAAAGATCAAACTCTTACAATAAGAGCATATGTTACAAAGAAAACCTGCAAATATTGCCTGACACTATAGAGAAATAATGAAATACTAACAGTTTTTATACACAGAGATCTATTTAGTCATTCCTCTTATACAAAATGACTAACAGGCAGAATTTATATACTTATGGCTAATGCAGACACACTGGAAAATACATTGTGTATTTTAATCTAAAAACCCTCAGACATTTTCTACTGCTTGACTTTACCTCCTTTTAATAGGATTCATTTTATTGTTTTATTTTTGGTGATACAATGCTGTTTCAGCAAGAGGGAATCACTTATCAGGCAAATTAAATTCCTACTCAATTTCCTAACAATAACTCAACAGCCCAGGCTTTTGTGCAATGGGATTCAGGGTGAATTTATTACAAATCAAGAAAAAAAGCTTTATTCTGTATATGCAATATATTTTGATGAATACTAAAATATTTAAATGATTATAGGGTTCATTTCAGCACTAATGCACTTAAGAGTATATTAGGAGTAAACAAATGTCTCTCATTCAAATTATCAGTTACATATTGACTTTTCCCATGAAGACTAAAACAAATTCCAGAAAGTATTTCAATTTTGATTTTCCCTGCTGATGATTACCATAGCAAGGGGAAGCACTGAGAAATGTACTATTTTCTCATTTTTTTACATGAATAAAGCAAACTATAAAATAATTGAGTCAATTATTGTCTATAAAGAAAAGCAAGCACAGGATTATTTGATAATAGCTATTCAAGCTAGCAATTTACCAAAGAACATAATTGAGCATCAATAATGTACTAAGCCTTATAATAGATACGGAAAGAAAAACATATTGTACCAGATGCAGATAATAATAACTATTAAGAATTGAAAAGACATCTAGATATAGAATTGCTGAAGTCCATCTACCTAACAATTTCCCACTTATAGTAGATGAGAAATTATTATATTATTAACTTTAATTTAAATGTTTTTCCCAGGTCATTTAAAGTCATTTTTGCTTTAGAAGAAATTGGAGATGCCTTTAATTTACAGGACGTTTGCTGAAATTAGAAGTGGTTTTGTTTTCTTTTGTCTTTTCTTCTTTTCTCCCAGTTTCAGGATAGTACAGTTTTCAGACAAATTAGGAAGTTTCATATGGTTGGGATAATTCAACTTCCATCCTAAAACTGGTGGATCCTAGGGAACATGTTTGTCTGATCATCCAGGTCAGGTCCTATAAAACATTATCCTCTTAGATTCCTAGGGATATCCTTAGTTCCCACGTCCTAGCTTGGTTTTTCTGTTAAAATAATAGGCCTAGGCAGGTGCTAATGACTGGCTAGAGCTTGTAATCCTAGCTACTTGTGATGTTTTGATCAGGAGGATGATGGTAGCAGGTCAACCAGGACAAGTAGTGAGACCTCCTCAAAATGGACTGAAGATGTGGCTCAATAATAATAATAATAATAATGAAATTTAATTTTACCAATAAGGAAGGCATAAGTTCCCAACTAAGCCACAAGGGAACAAAAACCAGGACAGTTCAATGGTGGAGAGTAAGGAGAGTAAATATTATTTCAACTTTCACACTACCCCTGCAATACCAAATGCTCATAGGTTTTTTTTGTAATTGTTGCTGTTTGAGACAGCATCTCTCTATGTAGCCCAGGCTGACCTTGAATTTGTGATCCTCCTTTTTCATCCTTCTGAGTGTTGGGATTATAGGTGTGCACCACCACACTTAATGTGCTCACAGGTTTTCATGAATGGATCTCGCTTCACCTTTTATGTGCTTTTACCATCATTTCCAGAGAAGCTTTGAATTTCTCTCTCTCCTCTATCTCTTCCTCCTACCCATGCCTCATCCCCTCTCTGTCTCTCTCTCTTTCTGGGTAATGGATGTGGGTGATGATGTGGTAATGGGTGTGACTGTGGGTGTGAGGGTAGGGTGTAGGTGTTGGTGTGGTCATACGTGTGGATGTGGTTGTGGGTATTTTCACTGGTTTCACTGGAAAGAATAAGCAGATATCTTTACCCTTTCATGTTGAAATTCTCTCATTTCATCAGCAAGAGGTATTTCTGCAACAAATTAGAAAAATGCCTGTGTTTTTACTGTGTATGGAGGTATAAAGCTTGCCTCTATCAAAAGCCATGCTCCCTATCTAGGAGTTTTATTGATTTATGTATTCATGAATTAAAACAAATATTTTTGTTTTAGTATCATATTACTTTTACTTAAATTAAGGTTTTTAGAAGATAGGAATTTGCTTTTCTGCTGTGCTGGAAACATATTTATTGGTAATCTAGCCTGTTTACCCCATTTCTCTAGAAATCAAACAAGCTGTTCTTTCTTTGGTTGCTCTCTGGCTACATAGAGAGATGCTGTCTCAAACAGCAACAATTACAGACCATTCAACAACCACATTGGAGAATACATTCTTTTTCAGGATGTCTGAAGTGGCTAGTGCTGTCTTTGTCTGTAAAACCTTGATCTAGGACCAACAATAAAAATCATTACCTCATGTAAATAAGTGAATGTTTTAACAGATATTTCCTTTGATAGTGGGAAGTGGATTCTTGAGTATCAACGTGACACACGTGGTAACCTGCTTTGTCCACTTCAGATATGTCAGGATCTTAGTGAAAAATTACAAAGCAGAAAGGGAGGCCCCACTAATGTTAGTCATCTGTGTTGCTCAGTAGCACGATATGTAACACATTTAAGTGAGAACTACCTCAACCATCAACAGACACAACTCATACCACTCTCCAGCTCAGATCTGCCTTTCTTGACTTCATCAAGCTCAATGATACAACTAAGAAATATTCGTGTAATATTTACATTGTCCATTTTAGTTCACAAAATAAATATTCCCTATGAAAGGCAGGCACATGAACAAAAGCCTAAATGAAGTGAGGAAGCTATTGATATCTTGCCAACTATTATGTAAGTAAAGGAAACTCCTTTCATTAGGTGATAGCTACGATTTAAAAAAAAAAGAATCCCCAAACTTGGTGACAGCAAACAATATGTATCTGTTTAATTAATGAGTTTGAATGTGATTCTTATAGACCATATTATCTAGGTAGGATCAAGTATGCATCGGTCTTAGATGTCAGCACAGGCTATGGGTTGACCAGTCCATGGAAGCCTTGGATGAAATGAGTAGTCTCTTCTCCAAGAGACTACTTATTACTCAGTAGGCTTGCTCATAATTGAGGTCCAAGAAGGAGAGCTCTTGCAGCCTACATTCTGAACTGAACCTCCATAACTTTGTTCCTTTTTTAACCTAAAATCATCTTTATTTATAAGATATTAACCCAAAGTCAAAGAATGAAAAAGAAAAGCCATTCTATCTTTTGAATGAGTTACAAAGTTATTTTATAAATAGAGTAGATACAGAGAGAAAAGAAGAATTACAACCATTTGGAAATCAATCTACCACAGTAACTATCTACAAAGTTTTCAGCAGGGGAATATGATGGGCAAATCCAGGATTAGGGATCAAAGTCTAAGTTCAAATATGATGTAGGGTCCAGATTTCATCAAAGGTATTACTGGAACACTGTGATCAAAGTGGAGATGGAGGCATAAGTTCAAGGGGATGTAGGTTCCCTGAGTTTGCAATTCCACTAAAAATGATACTGGAATCCATTGACAGTTGAGAATAGTTGTTAATCTGATTTGATTTATGATTTTTGATTTCTATGTTAAAAATATCACTCTTGCTCTTACATGAAAATTTTGTTTTAGTGACTGAAAAGGAAGCAGTGAAGTCAGTTGAGCAACAATTAGAGTGCAGGGAAGAGATCTGTGAGGAGGACTCCTGTGAGGGACAGATTTTTCATATGGCTTTGGATGAAAGGGATGGAGAGAAAAGTGAGTCAGGAGGCAAGAGTTTCTAGTTCCCACTGGACTCCTCACTTGCATCTGCTTTTGACTGCTTTGTTTATTGGTGCCTTTTACAAAATAGTTAAGCTTTTATTTATTTTCTTGCTTGAGTTTTGTTTTTTTGTTGGTGTTGGTGTTTTACAAGTTAATCTTTTTCAGCCACTTTGCTGGCTTTTCTTCTCCAATCTTCCCTTCAAAGTTCAGTTTCCATAGCTTGTGTCCCTAGATGATTTCCTCTTCTAAAACATGTCCCTTTTCCTAGATTACCATGACAATTTTTATCTCTTATGTTTATGCTAGCCCTGACATCTCTCCTAACTTTCAGAAAAATAAAATCCAGTGGTTTTTTTTGTCTCCATTTTTCTATTTTAAATGCCCACCAACTGTAACATAAATTAAGCTCCAGAAATTATGAAATCTTACCAATGAGCACTTTTCAAGTCATAGATTAAACATTACCTCTACTAAGTCTTATCTGTCATTCTTCATTCTGCCACTAAAAATGGGCCAAGTTTCTTTATTGAAAATTTCCATGCACACCTTAACACAAGCCTCATTATTTACTCATGCCATGCATTTCTTCCCCTGGGACCTGGAGAACCACAAAGATCGGCACTAGTGCATTTCTATAGAAAGAATATGTAGTAACATAAATATAAAGAATTATTAAATAGGCATAATAATATAGAATTTTGGAAAGAATTGTTATTTTGTGTCTTGCAAATCTATCATTCAAGAAACAAAAATGTACCTTTTGTTTGACACTTTACAAAGACTCTCAGATCACAAAAGTGGTTTAGATTCCCATTTGAAAACAGATTATTATTTGGTCAGAGCACATTAGTTTGAAAATGTTTTAACCAATGGCAATTTCGAGCCTTTAAAAGAGTTGAATAGATAGGTTGCAGAGCTTTTCACAAACAGGCAAAGCAAAAATATTTAAAATCCATTATGTCAGTTTTCCTGGTACTATGACCACACAATTGTAAATATTGGATGTGGTTCTAATCAAATATTAACACTCAAATAAAAATAATAAATAAAAACAGTAAGAAATTTCTATTTCTGAGAACTGTGAAGTGAATCATAGCAGACTGTGGAGAAAAAGCAGTTAGATTATAAAAGTCATTTTTAAAGGCATCAGAGATCTGTGGAAGCAATGAATAAATGAACTAAATTTCAAAAAAGAATAACGGTTCTGAAAAAAAGGAACTGTGCTGAAATGAGCTTTCCATTGCAAGCTACTTTCCCTAAGGGCAATGGCAATCACACCTACAGACTGAGGACAGTGTTGCATTTGTAAAGAAGAAGGAGATATCACAACTATGAGCACTTTCCCCACTGAATATCTTCCCTGTTTGCATGCTTCAGAGAAAACAAGTAGACCAGGTCAAGAGAGCTATAGAAATGGTGAAATATCCTGTAGGTTCATATACATCTAAAGTGGCAAAAATATGTGTACATATTTTATATCACAACTTAAGAACATTTGAAAGTACATAGAATAAAATTCTAAATATATTTGAAGAATTAGAACACTCTATGCAGGAAGAGAAGGCCTTGCATTTTTATCCATACACAACACTCAAAACTATTGTTCCTTCCCTGAGAGAACATAACTTTTATCCTTAAGTCCTACAAAGAGACAAAATTCATTGAACAAAAACATTTTCAGATATATAAGAACTCAGAAAATTTACTCAGATACAACTAGAATATATATTCTAACAAAAACAAAATTAAGCACAAGAGAAATTGGATAGAACAAGGGCAAAGTTGAGAGAAGTAAATATGCTGTCAAATATTGGGGAAGAGGAGGAGAAGGAGGAGAGAGAGAGAAAAGTCAGTAACAAACAACACACACACACACATACACATATACACACACACACACAAAAGAATTGCTAAGAACTATTTAAGCCTTCTAAATGTTGACCAAAATGCAGATAAACTTAGAATTAATAAGATAAGAGAATTAAGATTCCAAACCCATCATCAATGGATGTTCTTATTCTTTAAACTCACATGCAGTTGGTAAAATCTAGTTCTGCTAAGTCTTGATCTGCTAGATCATACGTAATTAAGTTAGCACCAGGGCTAGAGGCAAAATCCCATGTCTTTATCAAGTAAAAATGGTAAAGTGTTAGAAAACACATGGGGGAAATACCTTGTTTTGAGTATCAGGAGCTATGATCCTAATTAGGATCAATACAGGAGATTAACATCAGACTTAAAGATATTCATAGAGCTACAGTGAAGGCATGGAAGAGGTCAGGGTAGCTACATTTTTATATGAAAAAATAGGCTGCAAGTGGAACTGTTAGTGGAAAAGTGTAATAAAAGACAAAAGAGGTCATTATATAAAATGGCAAACAATCAGTTCATGAACAGGTTATGAAAATTATAAATGTATGTGCACCCAATATCAGAGCACTTAAATACATAAAGCAAATACAAACAGACATTAAAGTTGAAATGGAGAGTCAAACAATAATAGAAGGGAAATTCAATGCCTCACTTTCAACAATGCAATGGGGAGGTTTTCCAGACAGAAAATTAATAAGGAAACATTGAACATGAGCCTCACTTTTGACCAAATGTAGCTGGTAGGCATACACGGAGTACTACATCCAACAGCACAGGGTACACACTGTTCTTAAGCACAGGTAGGACATTCCTACAAATAGATCATATGCTAGGCCATGAAAGTTGTTTTAAAAAATTTAAAGATGAGTGTCTTTTAAAACCATCATTATATATAAATATAAATAAACATGAAGTAAACTGGAAAATTCACAAATAGTTTGCTCAGGAGTGCTTTGCTTAATCTCAATGTATTTGTATCAATTTCCATCAATATCAATATATTTGTATCAATAGGTTAAGGAACAATTCAAAAGAGAAATCAGAAAATATCATGAAACAAATAAAAGTGGAAACACCATTCATCAAAACTTATGGTATGCATCAAAAGAAGATGTGGGAGAGAAGAGAAAAATAACAGATTAGAACAAATTTTCCTGCATGTCCCTGACTCTGAAGCTGAACATCAGGAGCATGGGTACAGGGAGAGATGGATGGCAGAGAAAGGCAGAGGCAGGGAACAGCAAACAGTAGACAGAGACAAGGTGAAATTCATGCATGTACAACTTTAGATTTATAAAACAAAACACAACTGCTAATATACAGCAAAACTCAACACTATAGGTCAGGGTGGGAAATACTTGTTTCAATGGGGCTGTAGGGAAAAATAAAAAAGACTTGGGGAGTTCCTGAGTTGCACAAGATAACAGTCAGCAAAAATAAAGTTCAAGATGGAAAACTGGGTCCTGGGCATCCAGCAAACACTGGCAAAGGTGTCCTTGCACTCCCTAGCTTGATCACTGGTGACATGAAAGAGAAGCATTTTAGGAAAGATTTTACAGTTAATCCTATTAGCTGGGGAGTGGCAATAGAGATCATGATCCCCCAAAAATAAAACTGTCCACAAAGAAAACATTATAAATTAAAAAGTAGTCTTAAAATAAATGAAAAGGATATCCATCCCAACAAATGTCAAAACTGCTATGTAGAAACACAAGAAATATAAAAAATAAAAGGCAATATAACTGTTCCAAAAGTCACAACTACTCATAACCTACCAAATTCAAAGATACTGAGATGATTAAAATGCTAGATAAAAATTCAAAATTCTGATTTTAATACTGGTCAACGATCACAAAAGTAATTCAAGTAAAAAGATAAATGAAACAAAGAAGTCAAAGATCTGGATGAGAAAGTCAGAAATATGAATAAGAAATTCAACAAGGAAGAATAAATTCTATGAGAGGAGTAGATGAAAATATGAGAATTAGTAAAGATTAAAACATGTTCAACTCAGTAAAGAAGTGAACTCTATGCCAAACAAAGTAGAAAAAAAGGAACCAAAGGGCACTCAAATGTACCTGGAAAAAACAGAAACAAAGTTACATTAATCAATGAATACCTCTAAATAATAATAAATGTAAATGGTCTTAAATCTGCAATAAAAAGGTGAATACTCACTGACTGGACTATGAAGCAAGATCCAACTCTTTGTTGTCTGCAAGAAATGCAGCTCATTGGGAAAGTCACACCCAGATGACAGTGAAAGACTAGAAGACAATATACCAAGTACTCAGTAATTGAAAGCAAGCAGGGGTAGCTTAGTCATTTCTGGCAAGTAGATTTAAAGGCAAAATTAGTCAGAAGAGGTAAAGAAGAAAAGCATACATGTAGTCAATTTATAACAACCACAGCCTTAATAATTCAGGTTTGACTGAATTTCTATGAAGATATGAGTAACTCTGCTAAGAGTGTAAAAATGTTCTCAATAAATACTTCTTTCCTGTCCATGGATCCTCTCAATTCTGAGTATGGCAGACTGTTAGGTTTTACATTTTGCCTAAATTGATGACCAAATGCAAGATTATTTCAATCATAATCCATCCAGAAAATTGCATGGATTGTAGCTTGCCCAATTAACCCAAAATCTTACATTGGAAAATATATACAATTAATAAAAACAACAACTAAAATATGAGAACAAAGGTTATGCAGTGATATTACCCAGTCTTCCTTCCTCCCTCCCTCCCTCCCTTCCTTCCTTCATTCCTATCTTCTTTCCTTTTCTCTCTCTCTCTCCCTCTCTCTCTCTCTTTCCCTCTTCTTTCTTTCTTCTTTTTAGTTGCCATATATTAAGTTTTCCACAGTAATGGGTTTTATCATGACATTCATTTATGAAGATGTCAAAGCACCTATGAATCCATGACAATAAATCAGTGTATTGCCACAGGAGGAGACAAATGAGCAGGACACAAAAGGCAGAGCTCAGACAGAACAAATACAGACACACATACACGGTTATGTATTGTACAAATTTGTACCACAAAGATGGATTCCAACATCAGTTAGTTTGTGTATTTTGAGAAAAACTAAATTGTTTCCATATCTGTTACTACTTTCACAAGCCTAAGGTTTAAGATCTCACCAGAAATCACAAAAAACTGTTTATGATCCCCAGACAGATAGGATATTCCACATGACCTTGACATGAGTGTTTTGTCTAACACCAATGCTAAATCAACTGAATTTCCACAAACTGATAGTGAATTTAAAGACACTGGACAACAAAAATAACATTTTATCTTTAAAAATATAAAGCAAGTTAAATGCAAAATGGAATCAATATTTAAGTAGCTATGTATTGAATGGTTTTTAGAAGTTGGTTGATAGGTTAGGTATTTTTGCTCTGTTTCTCTTTTAACTTGATCAAAATGAAAACAAGACATGCATATTGCATGTAAAATTGTCATGTAAAAAGTCTAAGTTCTTATGTGTTCTTTTAATTGTTTTGGAATTAATTAAGTTAACATTATTTTATAACTGGTCCTTGTTTTGTTTTTTAGAGTTATTTCCTTCACTTTTTCTCTGATGGTAGTTATCTAACGAAAATAGGGCAGGGAGGAATATTTTAGAGATTTTGAATAATTTAAGGTGAGCTTCTGCCAAATAGTACTTTCATCATTGCTTTTTAGGTGTTGTATTCAATGATGAAAGGTTGAGAAATTTGAGGTTAAATATAGTTTATTTGAATGTTAATGAGTACTGTGAATATTCATAAGAAGAATATTGTGGTAATGTTTCTTAAACTTATTTTCCACAAAAATTTGTCTTATGAAAATCATTTTAAGAGCAAATTTTGAAAATATTCAACTGTTTACTATTCTCTCTTACATGTTGAACAGTGTAACTGAATTAGAAGGAAATGTAATTTATAGAAACAATATTGGGCTCTGGAATAAATAGAAATGAACTATTTATTCTAGAATTAGAAGGGGTTTTAGAGGTTACTTTTTGGGATACTCTTTCAGTTTCTTTTAAAGTTCCATATATTCATTCATTTTCACATCTAAAATGAATCTTCTTGAGTGAATACCAGGCATTTTTTGGTAGAAGAAAAGTAATGCAGTCCACTTTTAATGGTAAAAGGCTCTTCATTATTAAATTAATGAACATTAATTTCAGCATTTCTAATTAATCTTCTCTATCCCCATGGGTCCCTGGAGTTCCTGACTGTCACTCTGCATTAATCTTTCCTGGCTACAACTTGAATCACACTTTTGGTAATGTGCCACTCTCTGTGACAGTGATTAGTTGGAAAGGGGCATCTCATTAAGAGGTTGAGTTCTGAAGTGCCACCAGGTATGACAGTCATCTGTCATATTGTCTGATGAGGAAAGAATGCCCTATATCCTTCTACCTCGAGAAACAGAAATGCAGGCTCTTTGACAGTGGGAACACCCTTTTCCCCACTTCTATTCTTGCAGAGATGGGAAGGACGGTTCCCTGGCACCTGAATCACCCACCCGTAAAACTAAAATAAGATTAGGGTGTCATCAGTGGAGACCTTAATGTGAGATATTTCCACTGAAATATCTGATTATGAATCTGTAACTAAATAGCAACTCCTCCTAGGAACACACTGACTTACCTATTTATCTTAACCTATGCTAGAATATGGAACTGGGGATTGCAGACATAAAACTCTTAATTTAAAACCAAAGTTAGGACAGAAAAATGAAGTGCCTGAGTGATATAAGAGTTTAGCCCAGAGGGGTATCCTTCTGTTTTTCTATGGAGTAAATATATCTTCAGATTGGATAAACCCCCAGATTAACTGATGTAATAAATATTTTTCTAAAATTGATAAAAATATTACTGTGTTTGATATGTAGACATGTTCTGGACTCACAGTATCTAGAAGATTAGCCACATGCCTTATGTGAAGACCAGTAAGGCTGAAGACCTGAGTTTTGACTTCTATTTATTTGAAAAGACATTTATTTAATCCTCACTACTCTAGAAGCGAATATCATATGTTCATACACATAAAGCAGTCCTGTAATTTGAACATTACTAGGCACATGCTTTATCACTCAAGCCATGTCCTCAAGTCATATTTTGCCATACTTATTTTCGGTAGGGTCTTGAATTTTTATCTAAGGCTGGCTTTAGACTCCAATCTTCCTACCTCCACCTCCTAAAGAACTAGAATTATAGCCATGTTTAACAAGCAAACATATGATTTGCTTGTTGAGATAGGGTCACCTTCACTTTTGCCCAGGCTGGTCTTGAGCCATGATCCTCTTCATCTCTTCTTATCAGGTAACTGGAATAAGAAGTAAGCTACTGTGTCCTGTCCAAAAGTTCAGTAATCACTTTTCTTCTTTGCTTATAATCACTAGGTTGTTTGATAATGTGTACACCATTTATGGTTTGTAATTGTTGTATCTCACTGCATTATGTTCCTGTTTATAGTGTTCTGTTAGGACCCCGGATGTGCCCTAGGTCATAGTGAGTGTACTTTAACTTTTATTAAAGTTTTATTAAAGTTTTTTTATTATGAGAAAAGATGAAAGCTACCAAAGAGTTAATCATCAGATTGTGACAGGGTCATACCTGTTTTGTTACAAAGGTCTTTTGGCTGCATTTAAGTTGGACTAAGAGAAGGACAAGGTCGGGGAACTTGTTAAAAAACTATTTCTATTTTAAAGTAGGAAAAACTGAGTCCATAATTTAAAGTATGAGCAGTGATGATGAGAATGGGATGGGCTTGGAAGATTTTCTGAAGACAAAAATCAACATTAGACACCACTTAAGTGATCTAAAAATGTAGCCTCTAGATTCCATCAAAACCTATAAATACAGCATTTCATGCCTTTCAAATGGAGGCAAAAGCTTACTGCCTTGTAACTGATGAAAATGATTACTACTTATGATCTTGTTTCCATGTTACTTTCTTTCATAAACAAGACTCCTTTTATCATCATTCCTTTGAGAAACACTGCTCTAAACATTGCTGTATCATTTAGGAAGCTCATTGCTTTAAGGGTCATAAAATCCACTTCATTCCTGCAAAGGTGGAGTTCTCCCTGTCATAATTGAAAAGTCCATTGGCAACCTGGTCAAGCAAGCTGTGGTCCATCACCATAAATGGACCACAACCAATCTCCACTCCATCTTCTTAGTTAATCTGGAAGCCTGTCTGCAGATCCCCTTACCAACTTCTCTTTCTGGTTGTAAAGCAGACGCACGTTCAGACTTAGTAATTTCAAATCTGGAGATGATGATATGGTGACAGTCCACCCATCTATTAACTGAGGAAAAGATAATGAAGTCAGCTTTTGCATTGGCCAGAAGTCAGTCATGTGCCTTTTATTATTTTTTGTCAGTATTGGGGTTTGAACTCAGGGCTTTGCACTTGCTAGACAGGTGCTCTAACACAAGAGCCATGCCCCTGTCTGCATTTATGCCTGGACCAGCCTGGATCACAATCTTCTTATGTACACTTCCCACACTGCAGAGATGACAGTTGTGCACCACTGCACCAAGCTTCATATTGTTGGAGATGGAGTCTTTTCCTGGGGTGGCCTCAAATCTTGATTGTCCTGATTTCTACCTACTGAGTAGCTAGAATTACAGGTGTGAGCCACCATGCTCAACCCTATGCTTACACATGAACAAACAACTTTGATTGATTAAGGCCGTGAAGTAATCTTGTTGGATTAAGACTTTAGTCTGTTCTGATGGGTAGTAAGGACTGACACAAACAGCTCCTAAAGCATACCCCAGAGTGTCAGCTTATAAATAACAGTTTTATAAACTTTTTATTATCAGATAATAACTGAACAAGGATGTATACAATATGACATTTAAATATGTGCTTACAATATATCTTAATTAGATTCACCCTCTCTATCATTCTCCCTCATCTCCCCCTCCCACCCCACAGGTTTTTGTTTTTTAAATCAAATGTTTTAAAGAAGGTTGAAATGCTGAGTGTCAAAATCATTACATGATATGGTTGTTATTTTAAGAATCTTTGGCAGAAAAATTTTCAGTCAAAACTAATATATGTGATATTCTTGTAGCAGTTGCCAAGTTACAAGTGCTAATCTACTGAAAGGATTTTTCTCTAGGTTTTCAACACACCAAAGAAGGCTCTAATTCTTCTCATCAAGAACCTATCATTAAAACAAAAAAGACATCAACCACAATGAAGTGATCAAGATGAAAGTGTGTCTAATAATTCTTTACATCAGAAAATTAATCTTTATACCCCTCATGAATGGATTCACAGTACCATGGACAGCTTCATTTTTCACAGTGAGTACTTGAGTACTCACTTTTTTCCCTGCATCAGGGAAACATTAGCTAAAAGCTTCAGTAACTTGTGTGTCATCTGGGAAAAATAATTTTAAAGTGGGTGTTGTGTGAACTGGTCAATCCAAACATAAATTAAAGTGTTAAAGATTATGCTAGAAGACAGAATTCCACAACATCATGTCTCCAATTGTAACAGTTTCTAATCTGTGACCCCAAATTATCACCTTGCTTGTAATTGAGAAATCAAGGGATTTTTAAATTTTCCTTTAAAAAAACCTCAAAAAATGATAAAGAAATATAGCAAAAGTATTAGAGACATATGTCCATACACATATGAGGGAGGAGAGAGAGAGACAGAGAGAGAGAGAGAGAGAGAGACAGAGAGAGACAGAGAGAGACTAGCTGACCTCATTGAAGATATTGGTCCCATGGGTGCAGAGCAAGATTTTGCAAACTGTCGTTCCCCAAAACCAAGGGAGAATCTCTAGAAATTTGATGGCTCATAAACAATGTCTGCACCAAAAATATGATAATAAGCAAATATAGTAACTCCTTAGGAAATTGTATCTTGCACATTTAAATAATTATGAGTCTTTGCAGTTGTCACCATGAGTCTATATAGTGTACTGATGCCATTATTAAAAATGGGAAATCTACTTTGAGTGATTTTGACATTAACTCTTGCTTTTGAATATGTTCAAATATCATTTCTACCTTTTGAAAGCACTCATCTACTTACTATTTCATGTTTTAATTCATTAAATCTTTACTTAGTTTTCACCTTATGACCTGGCAATGTGATATAATTCCCATGTTTTCAAATTGAAGTAGACAGGATTTCTAAAGTAACATCTGGGATAAGACAAAAAGTCTTTGAAGTAAATCATGCTTCTTTTGCCTGAATGAACTTGTGTGCAAGAATGCAAGTTAACAGAGAATTGGCTTAAATTTTTCTCTTAAGACACATTTCCTACTCCAGGCAATGGAAAGGAGATGGAGTGCAGAATGAATAAGCCAGCATCACATATTAGAAAAGGGACCAATTCACTAGCAAGGAAAACCATATAAGAATGAATAAGAGTTGGAATTAAGAGACCTCTGTAAACAGAAATAAGAACATTCAACTTGTTCAGTGCAGGTGATAGCCCAAAGGAATGAGGAAGAACTTTTCCTGGCATGGATGGAAGACAAGTGTTAGTCCCATTAAAACATGGAGTCTTCATCTACGATATTGTAGGAACATAAACACATATAATAAGTAAAGTTAATTCTCATGGTAATTATCAAAGAATGACAAACTCACACGTGTGTTTCTTAGTATAAGAATAGATGCATTGGAGTTGCTACTTCATTCATTGTTAGAATAGAAATAGTTTCATAAATATATTTTCCCTGTGGTTATAACTGTCATGTTTAGTATGAAGTAATAAATGTGGTGTTTCTGGGAAAGATTAAATTATTTCCTTGTAATGTCTAAAGTGAGTAGTACATCTTGGTGAGTTAGTAGGTTTATAGAGCATTGCAGTATATTCTTTTATGAGAGGAATAAAAATAAGTAAGTTTTTGGTAGAAATAGAAAATTCTTTCATAGTAGAAGAAAGTCTTTTAAACAAGTTTGAAAAACTTCAAGTGAAATTTCATTGGGGTAATGTCTAGGGCAGCTTTTATGAGATTTCTACTGCTTACCAAAGAATGTAGAAGTTTGGTCTGAAGAACGCAATACTACTGAAACCAGATAGTTGATCCCAAGTTCGTGTCCTGGCAAAGTTGAAGATTAAAAATGCTGGAACAGGAGTTAAGTGTAAAGCAAGCACAAACTTTATTGCAAGGATAGCAAAGCACCCTGTTGGTGGGACTTAGCACAAGAGTTAAGCCATAGCATAACTGAAGTTAAGGTATAATACAGGGTTTTGTCTGACGTAGGCTTTCCTATTCCATCTTGAAACTACATTTGTGATTGGATGCTATCTAGTTGACTTCTGACTGAACCTACCATTTAGCCACCCCCTTCCTTACACCACTTAGCACCACACCCCCACCCCCCATTCCTTACCCAGCTGGACATTCCAGGAGGCTCTCGTCAGTTCAACCTGAGCTCAAGGCCCACCATGTACATGTTATGACTGTCTTCTTGCCATCTTGGTGACACCCACCAATTACAATTTATAGCTACCTTTTGCTATCTTGGCAAGACACTTGCTGGTGTGCTTTCCTTGAGGATCCTGTTTCTCATTTCTTTGGATGTTTGTTTTCAAAGATGCTTGCCTGTCACCCTTATCAGGAGATAGACCACTGTATATTATTGTCTTGGTGAGAGCCCTGCTCCTTCGTCACCTTAGATGTTTACTTTGAAGGATGCCTGTCTCTCTTATCTAAGACAATGTTACTTCTGCCATTTGCTCCCTTCACATCCCCAAAGTCTGCCTCCCCTACCACCATTAACATGTCCAAAACTTTACGAGGTAGCCACTGCTTATCTTTTTTATCTCTTTTATTTTTCTTATCTTCTGTTAAGGTTGCTTCAACCAAATTTTGAATGTTGTAAATCTCTGACTTAATATTGTACTTTAGTCATCATGATTATTCAGCATGGAAATAATGGAACACAAGCAATGAGTCCACGTTTACTGTGAGGACTGATAAGGTCAGAATGCCATCCTAGAGGATTTGATTCATAAGTAGTTGTGAGGATGATTAATGAAACATGGCCTCTCTACTGACAATAGCCAGAGGGAGTATGCTTAAGGTCTGCCATCAGAGGAAGACAAGAAAGAGAAGATTGAGGACAGCTGATGTGGTGAACACCCACCTTACTTAGTTTCTGCACATATCCCACTTTGAACTCTGACTGGCTTAAAGAAAATGGCTTATAGCATATGAGGAATCCTGTTGCCATACACCACAGCGTATTAAGCCCTTTGTAATTCTCCCAAAGGTACATAGGTCGCTCAGAAGAGGGGTTAATGCTCAGACAATTGGAAAACTGTGACAATTTCCCCCCGAAGTCTAAAATATCATCTCCTGTAAGGAGTAAGTTACATATAAATATCAGGACCAAATGCAACTGGTGGTGGGTTCTGGGGTCTGTAGACCTACCCAATGCCCATTTTCACAGTTCCTGAGTGTGAACTCTTGCTCCACCAGTATGAGTTACATCACACGGTTCCTTGCCCAATGGGTTAAGCATCATCACAGTGGAAACTTGTGAAGCTGCCTGGCCCTTAGTCAAGGGGTAAAATTATAGATAAGATTTTGCATTGTGTACCTAATTCTATGTTATGTATAATTTCATACTATACATATGTTGGCATAGATACTACTTTTGGGGTGGCTGGGAAGATTAGTTTCACTGATTAGGACATGAAGAATGCAGGACTGGGGCTTTTGTTTTACCTCCACTTAATTTGCCAGAACCGCCATAAACTACTACCAACTCAAATATTTAGTAATTCCAAGTGTAGTTGTGCCACATGCAGTATCATTTCTAGATCAGATTAATAAGGCCTAGGGTTAATCAGGAATACCCTATGCTTTGAGATGGTGACATTTCTATTCAAAGTTGAAAAATCAACTTGCATTCATGTGGCACAAACGAAATATTCATTCACATTATTTTCCTAGGGCTAGATTAAATTAACTCTTTCTCTCTCTCATAACAGAATACAAAGACATCTGTGGCTAGTTCTCTAAAAGCTTTGGTAACACAGAAGGAGTGACATAAATTCAATTATGGTTCATAAAGTTTTTACTGTACAGTTGTTTGACCCAACAGTGGAGAGAATGCTGATTTATTTCTTTCAGAGTGCAAGAAAAATGGTTGCAGCATGACTCTAGGAACACGAAGAAGGAATCACTGCCCACTGGCAGCCTGGATTATGGAATCAGTAAATTGCACACACAGATAATTTATTTCATCCACATGCCAGATGACATGAAAAGCTGCCCTCTGTGATTGTCACCTAGAACAGGAGAAGATTCTAGAGCAAGTTGCTAGCATCTCTGGTCCCACATCTTCCTCAAGAAGCAGAAAGTGTGGTAGGAGTACTCTAGGAGGTCATTAAATGTGGAGGAATGGCTAACAATACCCTAGTTGTATATAGAAGTGGATGTGCCATGTAAAACAACTCAGTACATCATGACAAATGGATCTTCAAGTGTCTTCCTCTTAGCCAGATTCTCAATTTCCTCCTGGTAACTCAACACTACCAAACACTAGGGAACTGTTATGAAGAGGGATTCAGAATTAAAATAGTCCAAGCGTGGACCTCAGGTGGCATCACTAAGAGCTAGCGGTCTGTAAGGTTAAGATTCTCTAACTTCCTCCAAAATCTGCTTATGCAATTGCCTTGTTTAAAAAATCTATCATCCTCTGGAAATATTTGGTTTGTTGTTTAAATAAAGGGAAAGAGAAACACGACCTTGAGAAATGTTCTTCTTCCTAAGATCCACAAACAAACTGCAGTGCTCATTCTATAATCAATGCTTTAATTAACTTTATTTTTCATTTATTAATAATATGGTTAGAGGCAGATAACATCCCAGAAATGTATATTATAAATTTATTAGCTTGGCATTTTATTTTGTTTGTTTTGGCTTATCATCAGAAGTATAATTTAATCAGATTTCAGTAGGGCAAACAATGCATAGAGAACAAACATCATAAACAAAACACATCTTCAAGATAAATTAACATTCAACTAATAAAAATGTATCACAAACTCATCTGCAGTGCATCACATTGAGTAGCATCAATGGGAACGAATGCATGCCAACTCTTTTGACTCCCATCAGGAAATACCTAATGGAGCAGTATAAACAGTGATGTACATGCCATGGCATTACTAACATGCTGACACAACAAATCCAGAATGAACCCCAAGGCCATTTGAATGATAAAAAGATTCTAAAATGGAACACAATTGGCAGAATACTTTAGCAAAATAGCCAGCAGTGTGATGACTACCACTGTAGTCACAGCTCTGTATTCAGGCAGTTCTTCTTTTCTGTAGTCTAATACATTAAAAGTAAAATTGGAAACAGGTGTCCTGTGCACTAAATTTAGAATTAGTTTTATATATAGAAGATATAAGAGAATTGCATAGCACTGGCCTCAGTTAATTAGAATCTGCAGTCTTGGCTTCCTACCAATAATTTGGAAGAATGGTATATAAGAAATGCATGCTTTGTCTAACATCTCCAAATAAATGAGATAATCTAGTCAAAACATATCCTCATAGTGGCATTATTGACTGACTAACAAATGTGTTCTGGTTTGGTTTAGACAGACTGATGAGATTTCATTAGATTGAATGATATATTTCTATATTTTTCAAGCCTCTGTAAGTCTCTAAAGATTTTTAAATCTAGCACTGTGGCCTGTGAAGAGTAATGTAGGTTCCATTTTCCTGATCAATAATATTTTATTTTTCTTTTAAAACAAGGATATCAGCACCAAGTTTATGAATTAATTTTAGTAAAATTTTTATACTGATTTCCTGAGTTAGCGCAACAACTTTTTAATTTACTTCCTGCTTCTGCATAACTCAATTTAAAATGTGTTGATTGTAACAAATCGTCACCTCAACATCTGCAGAGTAGAGAGAAGTCACAGAACTTCAGGTTATCCAGGTTCCTGTGCCTCCTGCCCTAATTGTCAGTCTTCAACATATTCTAAGTCATTAGGATAATTAGCATCTTATAAATCTGTTAAATACTACCTAGCTTACCATGAAAAGATGTGATCACTGCAGTCAGCCACTAGAAGAATTTCCTCCTGACTCCCTGCAGTCAACTCTTCCCCAGCAACTGGGCCAGGGAGAAGGGAGACGTTGGCTTTTTTATGAGGTTTGCATGGATGCACCCTTACCTGCATTCAGGATAGGACTGAAGTGGCTTTTCAGCCACAAAGGCCTCAGAGAATTGTCAGATGGCTCAGATACACTAAATCACAACTCATAGTCGTTAATCTCAATCCTGATTCTTTTCTTTTTTTTTTAAAGAATAGATTATGAGGTGTGTACCTCAGATTGTCTAAAGAAGAAGGGTGAATACAGTCCAACATTGAGAAAGGGAAGTTTGATTACCGCATGGTGTTGGCTTCTATCTTTATTAGTCGTTGTCAATCATTCTATGGTGTCTAATTTATGAATTAAGTTTATCATTGGTATGTATGTATAGCAACAAAAAAAGTCTACTGTGTGTATGGATTATCTGTGGTTTCAGGTATCCACAGAGGTCTTACAGTATAGGCCCCTGTGAAGAAAGAGAAAATTCTATACGTTAAATAGAAAATATTTAAATCATCTTGACTTATTTGGAGTAAAATTGAAACTTATATATAAATGAACCATTCCAGTACTACATATTACAGAAAACATTTAAAATAAAAGTGGGCCCAAAGTAATCAAATCGTCATGAATGACTATTTAATGTTCTGTTTGAAAGTAATTAATGTGAACCATAAAATGACGGAAATGAAAGGTGGTCTTTCCAAACATGGCAAAAATGACACTGAAGCAAGTGTTGCCATGTACTCTTATAAAAGTCTGCTGTTTCTCTAAATAGTTTAAAATCTCCTACAGCCAGAGCATCAGCTGTGCCATTGTCTTCCTTTTGCAATTAAAGGTGCTAACATGTTTTCCAAAGAAGCAAATGCTTTGCTCTAATTGCTTTTCCTTTGCAGTTGGAAGCTGCAATACAGCAGGCCTAGAACCTGAGGCCTCCCTTCCCCAGCGGACAGATTCCCTGAATCTGCAAGCTAGATCTCTCATTTTGCGTAGAATGTCCTACCTTGCTTTCCAAAGGAACTGGAAAAGGTGTTTTATTTCTGGCTCTGAAATCTCACAACACTTACAAGGTGTAAGTATATAAAATGAGGGAAGTATACAGGGATCAGTGTATATATAAATATATATATGATATATATATATATGAGATGTACAGACAGAAAGATTATGCAGTGAGGCTTGTACCATTTTCCTTTAGAAACTTGCAGTTGAAACAGATATTTGGCATTTTCTATAAGCCTATTAAGGATGAGAAGTTGTACATCTGTTTTAATATTTCTCTTGGAAAATGGATCCCATGCATAATTTCACGGATTTTTAAAAGCATGATAATAGAACTCACAGCAATTGATTTCATTAATTATATGAGTTTAGAACACAACTTGGAGATAATTAAGAGCCATACACACAGTTTGTGTGGCATAACATATATGTCATATGATGGGAAGTGACAAATACCTCCTGGAGACAACAGGTAAAATGTTGCAGACAAGCATTTGTGTATCCGTCATATTTCAGTTGTTTATCTGCAGAATTCTTGGCCTCATAAACAAGCAGTAAGTATCTGTTCAGGAAGGACAGGGTTTTACCATTAAGTGTTAAATCTCATTATTTCTTGGTGATTTTTTTTTTTTTTGATATTAGGTAGAAAGAGGCAACTGCTTCTTCTTCCTAAATTCCTTAAGTGTTTAAAAATCCAAGATGGATGTTTAATATAAGAAAATAAAATTTAAATAACTACATAAATAACTTTGGTGATGTTATTAACTTTGATATTTTAATGTTGATCAGCTGTTGAATATTAGAAAATGAAATTTAACTGACTGTACAGACATTTGTATGAATGTTGACTATATGTATTGATATAATTATATACATTTATACGTATAAGTTTGGTGGTGATATTAACTTTGATATTTCAATGTTAGCTTAGCCTTCCACCTGCAGCAAATGTTGCTTACATATGCTTATCATTTTCATGTTGTTCATTGCCTTTGGTGCAACTTTGTGCAAATTTTGTACCTAAGTTTTGAAGAATATTGCTCTGCCATTCTCCTATTTACTTACTTAAAATTTTGTTATTTCATTATTTTCATTCTTTATGGCAGTGTTGGGGTTTGAGCTCAGACCCTTGTTCTTATTAGGCAAGTGCTCCACCACTCGAGCAATGCCCCATCCTACATTTAAAACAAACAAACATACGATGGAGAAATAGCAGCCTCTTCAACAAAAACTGCTGGGAAAACTGGTTAGCAGTCTGCAAAAAACTGAAACTAGATCCATGTATATCACCCTATACCAAGATTAACTCAAAATGGATCAAGGATCTTAATATCAGACCCCAAACTCTTAAGTTGATACAAGAAAGAGTAGGAAATACTCTGGAGTTAGTAGGTATAGGTAAGAACTTTCTCAATGAAACCCCAGCAGCACAGCAACTAAGAGATAGCATAGATAAATGGGATCTCATAAAACTAAAAAGCTTCTGTTCATCAAAAGAAATGGTCTCTAAACTGAAGAGAACACCCACAGAGTGGGAGAAAATATTTGCCAACTATACATCAGACAAAGGACTGATAACCAGAATATACAGGGAACTTAAAAAACTAAATTCTCCCAAAACTAATGAACCAATAAAGAAACGGGCATGTGAACTAAACAGAACTTTCTCAAAAGAAGAAATTCAAATGGCCAGAAAACACATGAAAAAATGCTCACCATCTCTAGCAATAAAGGAAATGCAAATTAAAACCACGCTAAGATTCCACCTCACCCCTGTTAGAATAGCCATCATCAGCAACACCACCAACAACAGGTGTTGGCGAGGATGCGGGGAAAAAGGAACCCTCTTACACTGTTGGTGGGAATGTAGACTAGTACAACCACTCTGGAAAAAAATTTGGAGGCTACTTAAAAAGCTGGACATCGATCTACCATTTGATCCAGCAATACCACTCTTGGGGATATACCCAAAAGACTGTTACTCCAGAGGCACCTGCACACCCATGTTTATTGCAGCACTATTCACAATAGCCAAGTTATGGAAACAGCCAAGATGCCCCAGCACTGACGAATGGATTAAGAAAATGTGGTATCTATACACAATGGAATTTTATGCAGCCATGAAGAAGAACGAAATGTTATCATTCGCTGGTAAATGGATGGAATTGGAGAACATCATTCTGAGTGAGGTTAGCCTGGCTCAAAAGACCAAAAATCGTATGTTCTCCCTCATATGTGGACATTAGATCAAGGGCAAACACAACAAGGGGATTGGACTATGAGCACATGATAAAAGCGAGAGCACACAAGGGAGGGGTGAGGATAGGTAAGACACCTAAAAAACTAGCTAGCATTTGTTGCCCTTAACGCAGAGAAACTAAAGCAGATACCTTAAAGCAACTGAGGCCAATAGGAGAAGGGGACCAGGAACTAGAGAAAAGGTTAGATTAAAAAGAATTAACCTAGAAGGTAACACACACGCACAGGAAATCAATGTGAGTCAATGCCCTGTATAGCTATCCTTATCTCAACCAGCAAAACCCCTTGTTCCTTCCTATTATTGCTTATACTCTCTCTACAACAAAATTAGAGATAAGGGCAAAATAGTTTCTGCTGGGTATTGAGGGGGGGAGAGGGAGGGGGTGGAGTGGGTGGTAAGGGAGGGGGTGGGGGCAGGGGGGAGAAATGAACCAAGCCTTGTATGCACATATGAATAATAAAAGAAAAATGAAAACAAACAAACAAACAAACAAACAAATAAAACACCCTTGTTATCTAGATGAACATCACGACAACAGTGGCCTCACTGAATGAGCTTGGAAGCACTACATTTCACATCTCCTTTCGGGAGAGAGGGTTATTTGCTTTTATGTTGAGTTTTGCTTGAGGTAGAAATTGACCAATAATATAAATATTTTGGTGCTGTAATTTTCTCTCTATTGGTTTAGACAAGTTGCAAAAGTTGTTGACTTGTCTTGTTTTCATTTTCCTTCACTCCATAATTTGCTTAATTCCTTTTTGAGTTTTTCTTTTTCCCATGCTTACATTTGTTAGTTTTGAAATATTTGGCAATTTCTGCCTACTATTCTGTTACAAACTTCTGATTCAATTCAATTGTGGTAAGACAATATATTTGGTGCGACAATCATTTTTTATTAGTTGAAACTTGTTTTATGGTCTTCAATATTGTGGTAAATGTCTCAAAAGTTAAGAAAATGTATGCATTCCTTCAGTGGCTAGGTGGCCTACTTTATATGAGGCAAGATCAGAGAGACTGACCGTGCTGTTCAATCTTGAATGCGAATGGCGAAATATTTTATTAACAATGTTTGATTTATCATTTTTTCCCCAATGAACAGTTAATTTTTGCTTTGTGTATTTTATGGGTGTTACTAGGTACAGAGATATTTGTGAATTGTTATGCTGTCCAGCTGCATTATACCTGTGTAATATTTGTATAACTTTGTCTTCCTCAGTGATAATATTTGAGTTTAAATCTATTCTGATTAATGCTACCACAGAATAGCTGGCTTTCTCATTTCTATGATTGACTCAGGTATGATTTTATATTTAAAGTAAGTTTCTTGTAGGAAACATAGAATTTGCTTTTGCTTTTAATTATCTAATTTGGCCACCTCGCTCTTTTATTCAAGTATTGGATCATTTATATTTAATGTGATTACTGATGTGGATGGGTTTAAATCTGTCATCTTATTCTTTGTTTTCCATTTGTTCCAATCTTATTTAATTCCATTTTCTTTCTTTTTTAAATGCCCTTATTTTATTAAATGAATGTTTCATTTTTTTGTTAATTCAGTGACTGCTTCCAGGTTTATAGCACACATCATTAAACAATGTCTCAAACATCACTGTCTTCCAGGTCTGAGCTCTAGTCTCTTGAAAACCATTATTTTGTAATTTTCATCAATTTTGGGTTGTTTTCTTCAGGTAGGTTTGTAAGTATATCCATGTAACTGCATGTACGAAAGACAAAATATGACTTTTTAAAAAATTTATATTTATCAACACGTGTATATATATTTACTATGTCAAGTGATTGGGAGGCATAAGAAACAATTTTCAAACTCCATGTTAAGCTAGGCATTTGAGGAAAAGTACAGCGTTGATTCCGACTCTCAGAATGGAGAATGCACCCCGTGCCTCCCTCTGTAGACTGTGGGGGCCTCAGCATTTGAGGGGAGAGAAGTTGGTCTGATCTCCTACCTCTGGGTGTGCATCTCCCTTCTGTCTTGTCCTCCTGAATCTGTGAAGTTCTAGCTCTTGTCATCTGGGAGTGGAAAGTTACCTGAGAATGTAACGGGTTAATTCTGCTCAACTTGAAGGCTTTTTTTTTTCTTTTTTATTTATTTTTTTGACATGGCCATACAACTATCCCAAAATTGTGTGTCTGTGTACATATAAAACAGAATTTTAGTATTTCTGCTGACAGTTTTCCTAATATCTGCTCTGCCCTGTCCTCACCAGGAAAATAGCAGAGTGTTTCCTACTGCTAAGTCATACTAGCCCTCAGAGGAGAGAGAAGGGGCAACCCTCTTGTTACAATGGTTTGTTTTATTTATATACACTGCCGATTTTAGCTCTCTAATAATTGTCAGTTGTCAGAGGTTTTGCACCTATCTCCATAATTGGAAATGATCTTACCTGGTTTAATATCAGCACCATATTCAATTCATAAATTGTTGTGAAAGGAATTATAATGTTGGTAATGTGTTTAATTCAGCTTCAAATTTGCCTGAAAATGCTTTCATAAAGTTCGTTTATTTTTTCAAAAATTATTTCATCCATTTAGCTTCTCTCTTTCTCCCTCTCTGTCCCTGTCATATAAATTTATATAATCTATAAATATATGTATAGATTAATAATAGTGTATATGCTATATATTTACTAAGATGTATATCTGGTGTATAGTGCATATCTTTATGTTGTTCTAGTGCAAGACTTTTAAGTTAATATGGCAATTACTAAACTTTAAGTATTTGTCTATTTATGACATAATTATTTAAATAGCACAAGGTAGCACTAATTTCACAACAGAAGAAGAGAATTTTCTTCTTCAGAATTATGTTATTGGCAAATTCAGGAAACCTCCAAAAATATTTTTCAAATCATTACCAAAAAATAAACAAATTTTCTGTCTCTTTTTCATTATCAGTGCCACTGCTTAAGACTGTTGTTTGAATCACTGACTCATTTGTTGCACAACAGTTGCAGAGCTGCTCCCATTCTGGTTTCTGTAGCACAGTAGGGTCACTATTGGTTAGGCCATATGCCAAGATACCTTGAAGACTACAGAAGACCAACACACAGAAATGAGTAGTGTTTGAAGCAAAGGAAGTTTATTATCCCGATTGGGTCATTGCACATCATGCACACATTTAACATTTGTATTATGGTACAAATATTGTGTTTCAGTAAAAATACTAATCAGTAGGTAGGGCTCTCCTGAACTGTAATGTTTATCACCATTAATTTCACTTGTTCAGATTTCTCAAATTGCCTTTTCTGTATGATGTCACTCTAGTTGACTTTCCAACTACACTCAAGTCCCAGTTACGCAGCACACCCTATATTTCAAATTTGTCATGATTTCACGCAAGCCAGCCATCTACTAAATTCTTAATCTTTCCTGGAATGCTATTGCTATTGCCTTTCACTCTTTCTTACTGTTCTTTTCACAGAACTGTGTTATTTTTTAGATGTCCTCAGAGAGATTGATGCTTCCATAATTTATGTTAATTCTGTGATCATAATACTAATCGTATTTGATATTATGGCTTGTTCGATACCCATACAATATACCATTGGGATTCTAATAATGTGAAACACTCACATCGTACCCAACAACCTGTTTCCTACTCTAGCATCATTCCTAGAACGTGAAACACTCTTGACTCCTGAATTAAGAGGGGAGGACTGCTTATATATAAGAAGCACAGTGAACTGAATGTGATAGTCAAGAGGAAATATGAATTGATAAAGGTCATGTTTGAGGAAGGACTTCTTAGTTAATGTGTTGTTTTCAGTTTTCTATTGACTGTTAGAAGATAAATTATAAAAATAAGACTGGGAAAACCTGGGAAGAGAACTTATGAATGGATGAATCAATACAACATAGTTCCTCTGTGGAAAAAGGCTGGCTGAAATATGGAGGTAGTGAAAGGATTGGTGAAAGTAAATCTTAGAAGAAGATGATTTCCCTCCCACGCTTTGAAGGTTATTAAGATGTGAAATAATGGAAAGAGAAAATATGTAGAAATGAGCCAAAATTTTCACCAAAGAAATGAAGTAAGTCAGTATCAACTTAATATCATCAGGTGGGGGAGATCTAAGCAATGTACAATGTAAGTCTGTTCAAAATTGCCATAATGAATCCCCCTGTACAACAAATATATCTTAACAAAAATGAAAAAATATAAATAAAATGCTAATCAAATACAAAAAAATTCATATATGCATACAAAATGAGTCACAAAATCCATCCTTGGTTTGTTTTAAGAAGTAATCTACAGGACATATGAAGACTCTTTGTCCCTCTCAGTATGATGGAATTACCTTTTATCTCCCAAATCCCCAAAGTTCTGCACAAACATTACACTGAAAGTCTGACATAACTCCTAACCAGAGGACACATCAAATTCAGCAAATGATCTGGTAACCCTTTAATTTTAAAATATGATAAAGACACTTTTTGTGAATTACAGGAGAATTTGACCAATTCTTCACAATAGAAAATGTCTCTCTCAAAGTCAGAATTTCAAATTACTGGAACTGGGCTTTATGTCTAACAGCATTGTAAAGAGTGATCCTAAAAAGGCAGCCATCCCGTGATTTAACTTTTCCTTGGACAAGCAGTCTTTGGGAAAATGATGATTATCTCAGCTAATTAAAATATTGGTTCATAAGTGCCAGTGCCTAAAAGGAGGGCTCTACTTGGAGGCAGCAGAGTGTATTTTAACAAAATTTTAACAGCAGGTGTGATGTGCAGAACCATGTTCACCAAAAGAACTGAGCACGATGAACAAAAACACTTGAGTCCATCCATCCTTCAACCTGAACATTACTAGATAGATCTAATCATGATTCATGAAAAGGGACTTATTTGACAGCTCCTTTGTGACTTCAAAATTAGCAATTTCCCTTCATAATAAATTAATCCAATTTCTGAAGTGTTTTGATAATTTTTTAAGAAATAGTGAATAATAATACACTGACATATTTTCAGAAGGCATTTGTTTAGAACAGTTGAAAAGAGTGAGAATTTCAGATGGGAGGAACAGTGTTAAGAAGTTTGAAAAAGAAAAATGACAAATATCTCTAGTAAAACGTGACAGACAGCAGAGAAGATCGGAGTTCTCACCACAGAGAAATGGTAAGTGCTTGAAGTCGTGGATTTGGTAATGACTTGACTCCGATCGATTGCATACACCTTGCAAACAAGCATCAAAACATCACATGGTCCCCATAAATACCTGTGGTTATGTGTCAGTTAGAAAAAAGGATGTTAAGTACAAAATACTGAACCATCACTGTAAGACACAGAGACACAGATGAATCAGATCTGTCTTTAAAAAATGTTAGAGATCAAACAAAAGTATGTAAATTCGTGAAAGATCAAATATCAGTAAAATGATCCCGAGGCTACAGCTTCTGGCTGATTGAGAAAATTATACCATGACTTTAGAATGGAGATTTTAACACTGAGCAAAGTGTACATTATTTAAAGTGATAATTCTTCTATTGTTTTTGAGCTACTGAAAGTTAACTATAATAATTTTAAATGCATTTATGCCTGATACTATCTAAAAGCCCTGTCACACAGGTTGTCATTTATATTGGGCAAAAACGTGATTTTTTTTGTCATTTTTTTCCCTGTAGCCTCTGGTTTATTGGTCCGTATTGTACACCAGTTGCGGAGGTTGTGTTTTTATTGTTATTGTTGTACAGGGGATACATTGTGACATTTACAAAAGTTCTTACAATGTATCATAGTTGAATTTACCTCCTCCATCAGCCCTTCCTCCCCCATTCCTGGAGTAGCTTCATCAGGTCTCCTTTTTCTATTTACATAGGAGTGTTCACAGTATTTATACCATATTCACCCTCCCACACACTTTCCTCACCTCCACCCCCTCCCACTCCTACCACATCACCGGAAAGAACCTATTCTCCAATTTTGTAAAAAAACAACAACAACAAAAAAGAAATTTTGTTTGTTTAAGATAGTTACACAGGGAGTTTCCTTGTGACATTTCCATGTATACATTATAACCAGAATTGTTTCATCCCCTCTATTTTTCTGCTTTCTGCCTTAGTCACCTTCTTATGTTGATTTCAACAGGTTTAAAAATTCTATATTCATTCCTGTATACAGAGTACATCAACCACATTCACCTTCTTAACTTCCTCCTTTTACCCTCCCTCTCCCGTCGTGACTTCCTTGGCGTGACACGCCTTTCGTAATAATGCTCGTTCTTTGTTTCCCGACTCCCTGCATTCCCATGTCAGTTGCTGTTTTCTTTTTGGAGAAAGTGAAACTTCTCATTTCCAACACCTAGCTGTCTGGTGATGCTGTCCTTCTAATTCTCAGCCCAGAACTTGGCAAACTGTTGGAGGTCAGTTAATATTTGCTGAGTGAAATATATTACTCTGTGTGTTTGGTTATAAGAACATAGGCTAGGACAAATAAAATCTTCACGAGAGGAGTTAGGCAGGCTTGATAATGAAGTTCGACTTTAAGGTATTTGAGAGTTTTTGAGAGTTGGAAGAATGGAATTTGTCAGAATGCCAATGCTTAAATCATGAAAAATTATAAGAACAGTGATATAAGTGACACAAGTAGATTAATACTGAGCTTATAATTTGAGTATGTTAGTTAAAATAATGGTTAGATATTTAGTGAAAGTGCTCTAGAAAAATAAAGGCAGGAAGGAAAATATAAAGTGTGAGTTCTGCGTGGCATTGGGCTGCACATGTGTAATCCCAGCAACTTGGGAGGGTAGAGAGTGGAAGAATCATGGTTCAAATCAAGCAAAGACAAGAAGTTAATGAGACCCCATATGACTAAAGACGCCTTGCATGGTGGTTCACATTTGTAATCCCAGCTGTTGGAGACTGTAGGTGGGACAGCTATAGGAAGGAGGATCCGTCCAAGGCTTTCCCCAGCAAAAATATAAAAGACCCTATCTGAAAATGACTAAAGCAAAAAGGCCTGGGGGTGTGGCTCAAGTGGTAAAGTATTTGCCTGGCATGTGTTAGATCCTAACTTCAAACTTCAGTGCAGCCAAAAAATAAATGGCCTTGTTAGTTCTGTTTTTTAATGCAGTAAGGAATGTGCAGCATTTCAAAACTCAGTGCTGTCTGCATTGAGAGTGTATACAGAGTAGTAAAGGGCTGACCATCAGAAAATTCAGTATTAAGGAGCCAAAGGAAGAGACAAGAATACTTGCCATGGCAGATCAGGTTGGTGCAGAGAGCAGAGTTCTCCTGTGAAGAACGAAGTCACTTCTGGAAAAAGAGGCACCAGCCACCAGGATTTGGATCAAAAATTCCAAACATTGAGATTTCAAACATTTTTTCCCTGGGTATGAAGTGCTTTTTGTCCATCTGTGTGGCCTCTCAGTTTGTCAGACTTTTTGTTTAACTGGAGAACTAGGAGTAACATACGTGAGTGGAAGAGAAGCAAAAGGGGAGAAAAAGCACCAGTTTGTGAGCTGAGCAAAATGATTTTGGTATGACTGAGTTCTGTACAGAATCTGCACGATTCTGTCTCATTCAATCTCCTGTCTTTAATCTTAAAATCAATGTGATTTGCATCTCCCTGCGTTTCAAATTGCCATTTTTTTTTTTGCACATTGAAACTCCTTGATGGAAGGGAATTTGTTTTTAGATAAGTCTTTATTCCTTTGAAACTGACAGTAAATCAGCAAGGTATCATGAGTAATGGTATTGTGATGTGTTTAAACTTTGGTCAAAGAAAAGTATGGCTGTATAACTTCATTTTTAAATAAATTATCCTAAAACCCACTTATAATAGACTATAAACCATCACTTATTATGGCTTTAGGTAAGTATCTGCTTCCTGTAAAAATACTATAAGAATAATGAGAATAACTGAATACATCGTATTTCAAATAAAGCTCTTTCCTGGTATTATTTTATTAAGACACCAAAGGTATAATGAATGCATGCAGAATGACTTGCATCAAAACCACAGACAATAAAAATTACTCTTCTCTGATTTATACATTGCTGATAGCCAATTATAATGTACAGAGAATGTTTCAGATATTTTTCCCCCAAAGAAATAGTGATGGAAAGCATGAGATTTTTCAGAAGTGCTCTCAAAACACCACTGAGGGAAAGAAGGAAGAAACTGAGATGTGGTGTCGACCCATGGAGACCACTCAGCATTGTCTCAAACTGGACTGAAGAAAGCCAGCCCCATGTAACCTACAAGGACTGCTCATGGGGTGTCACTGCTCCCAGGGAGGGTGGCATTCCAAGAATGGAGGCTTTCTTGTTAGTGAGTGACTCCCAAACATGGACACAGTTGTGCTCTACCAGCAAGGGACATTTCCTTCTGAATACAGTTGCATCCCTCAATCACAAAAGGGACCTACAAAGGAAGTTTCAACATTGATTCCAAGGCAGTACTACTTGTCGTGTTCACAATCTGAGCTCTCACACGTCCTTTTCTTGACAAGCTTCCTTTCATTTCCCTTCCTCTGATGATGGATTACAAGGCCGTCTATTCTCTGTGGTATCTCTCATCAAGAAGTTAGGTGTCACTCTTGGGGATATACCCAAAAGACTGTTACTCCAGAGGCACCTGCACATCCATGTTTATTGCGGCACTATTCACAATAGCCAAGTTATGGAAACAGCCAAGATGCCCCAGCACTGACGAATGGATTAAGAAAATGTGGTATCTATACACAATGGAATTCTATGCAGCCATGAAGAAGAACGAAATGTTATCATTCGCTGGTAAATGGATGGAATTGGAGAACATCATTCTGAGTGAGGTTAGCCTGGCCAAAAAGACCAAAATTCGTATGTTCTCCCTCATATGTGGACATTAGATCAAGGGCAAACACAACAAGGGGATTGGACTATGATCACATGATAAAAGCGAGCGCACACAAGGGAGGGGTGAGGATAGGTAAGACACCTAAAAAACTAGCTAGCATTTGTTGCCCTTAATGCAGAGAAACTAAAGCAGATACCTTAAAGCAACTGAGGCCAATAGGAAAAGGGGAACAGGTACTAGAGAAAAGGTTAGATCAAAAAGAATTAACCTAGAAGGTAACACCCACGCTCAGGAAATCAATGTGAGTCAATGCCCTGTATAGCTATCCTTATCTCAATCAGCAAAACCCCTTGTTCCTTCCTATTATTGCTTATACTCTCTCTACAACAAAATTAGAGATAAGGGCAAAATAGTTTCTGCTGGGTATTGAGGGGAGGGAGCGGGAGGGGGTGGAGTGGGTGGTAAGGGAGGGGGTGGGGGCAGGGGGGAGAAATGAACCAAGCCTTGTATGCACATATGAATAATAAAAGAAAAATGAAAAAAAAATAAATAAAGTACACCTTTTGGACAGAAAAAAAAAAATCACAAAAAAGGGCTGGCAGAGCGACTCAAGTGGTAAGATCACCTACCTAGCAAGGGTGAGGCCCTACGCTCACATGCCAGTGCCACAAAAATAAATGAATAAATAAAAACATAGTAACTTTGAAAAAAAAAAAAAAGAAGTTAGGTGTCTTTTCCCTCTCTTTCTTTCTGCAGGGGCCAGCAATGGCATTGACCAATAAAAATATGGGAAGTGTGACACCATGCAAGTCCTGGCTCATATTAAGAAGATAAACCTTGTTGTTTATCCTGAACTGCGATGAAGTAAGTCCAATTTTCTGAGGGAACTGGTAGCCCTGATCCCGCAGGAGAGATGAAAACGGGAAATCCAATTGAAGCCGGTACTCCAACAATCAGCACAAAGATCCCACATCTGATTGTGAAATCTAGCTTGGATATGGTCCCTGGGCTCAGGCTGCCTGGCTGATGCTACTTCTGACACAGGTAAATTGCCCAGTAGAGCAAACTTTACCCACAATGTTGTAACTCAAAGAACACTGTTTGTTTCCTTACTCAAAACACTTTAGGATAGTTTTAGTTCACAACATCAATTTATATTCAATGAGGATTCAATAATGAGATGGTGCTTTTTTTTTTCCAGGTGCATCATTAATAATAAAATAATAAAAATTACCCAATACTTTACTGTACACATCTTTGTAGAATTGTCCTCAACATTAAACTTATAGTAAATATTATCAAAACACTTTGATAATGAGTGAAATTAAACTATTAGCTCAGAAAGAATTAGTGACATTGAAAGTCAAAGTGGTAAAAAGAGATATGAGGTTTACCCACAATTTCAGTGTAAGCAAGTATAGAATTTGTTTCAAAAATCAATATTTATGGAGTTCTCATACAGTAATCAATAGAAAAGATTAATTCATATATATATTTAAAGCTGTTTAAAAAGCAGAACTTGAGAATTCATTTTCTAATATAAGATGTTGGGTACAATGTAAATATTTGCCCATCAATGACAAAATATTAGATGCCTGATTTACAAAAATGTGAGGAGATATATAAAGATGTGAACTAATTACATCTGGGATAAAATATTAGCAGAATATTCACGAGGTGAGGAACAACCTCAATACATACAGAAGAAAGAGCAGGAGACACACGCACGCATGAACACCCTCAGGACAGTGACAAGAAAAGGCTTTAGAGGAGACAATTTGTTGATCAACTGCTTCATCTACACTGGATTCCAGGAGAAGAATCACTTCTCCTGAACAAGAATCCCACCGAGGTAGAAGGAAGCCAACATTAAATTGAAAATTAAGAAAGCCTTGATCTGAATTCCACTTGCAAACCACTTTCTCAGACTTTGAGCTTTTCCTAAGCTTGTAAGGATAAATAGAAGGTTTGAGATCAAGTTAATGTGTTGAAACTAAAGAAAAATAAAGCATAGTGAATCGTTGTTGATATAGTAAAAGGACAGTTGTAGGAGAATTATCAGTGCACAGCAAGTCTTTTATGGAGACTGAAAACTCTTAGATACAAGGAAATTCATGTGTTGACAATGATTTTAATTTACAAATTACAGTTTGAAGTATGACTTAAAAGTTGAAGTTAATCATTGAATAATCAGGAGATCTTGCTGCATAATTTGAAAATAAGGATAAGAGTAGAAGAAACATCCATAATGTACCCAAGATCTGACCTTGGGTGAGCGGGGGGCCCAGTTGGAGATTGTGGAAATTATTAAAAAATTAATAACATGATCTTGGAAATGGGGAAGATAAAAATGTTTCATTCTCTCTTGCAGGAGGAAATGGGACGTCAGGTTGTCACATAATGGTATTTTGTATGGAGGACTAACTTTGAACTATACAAAAAACTATTTTTGATGAATTTAGTTGGGGAAAATGTGATTAATTCAGCACAAAATATCTATTGTGTTATGGTTCTACACACTTGGCTATATGCTATCAAAACCTAAGAAAAATTAGATCAACTAAACCCATTAAGAGAAAGAGAGGAGGGGAGGGAATATAGAGGTGGAAAGAAAAATGGCATTCAATTTCTAATTTTATTTTCTGATTCTCATTCATTCTGTTCCAGTTCCCAGCTTTGCAGAGCCATGTCTTTGAGAATCACATTCAGTTTAAGTTCTTTTCAAGTTTTTGATCTGTATAACGTCAACATAAACCTTAATGTGCAGGAGCAGTGATATTTCAAGTAGAGTTTCAAACAACAAAGTTTTTCTTGTCTCAATTTCAATTTACAGCAGCACAGGATCCCAAGTCTTACGCTCATTGTGGTGGATTTATCACCAGTTCTTTGTTGGTATGAGTTCGCTCTATGCCTGTGTCTTGGGGTTGAAGCCAAGTGTAATGTGTCACAGAGATGGGAAGAATGAAGTCTCACTCTTAAAATGTATATTGTTATAGGATCCTTCTATTAGAGGAGAATATTTGACAGCACAAATTAATATGTAATAATCCCTACTGTGTTCGTTAAATGGTGCATACATTTGTGCTGCCAGTCACTTGAAGGCATACCCAAAGCTTTGTGAAAGATTGTAACAGGGAGGAGGATCAGAAGAAAACAGACTGGGTCTGAGTCCTGAGAAAGCGGCAGGGAGGTAGGGATGGCATAGCAGAGAGATAAAACCTGAGAAATCTGAACATGAGGAAGGTCACATAGCAACAGGGAGGGGACAGTCACGTAACACTAGGGTAAAGTAGCCAATAAAATTAAATATAACCATATATGGATTAGGCCTTGCTTTTTGCTTCTGTAAGCTGCTTGCAAGGACATATAAGGAGATATAAGGATATATATATATATATATATATATATATGGATATATAAGGTGAGACCCCTTTGTTCTCGGGGCTCAGCCTTTGGACACGAGTCCACAATAAAACATTGCTTTCTGCTGATTGCCTCAAGAGTCCTGTATCTCAGCTAGCAACCTCCAGCAATAAGATGGTTGTTTTTACTTCAGAAAATTATACTTTTAACATTTTATTACAGAAAATTTTGATTTATGTTATAAAAAGTTAAAAAAAAATAGGCTAATGAGCTTCTTATACGCACCACAAAGACTTAGTAACATCATTGTTGGTCTTTCTCCTTTATGTCCAGGCCACTTTTCCTGCCACAGGTGATTTTGAAGCAAATCCCAAGACTTCGCCTGGTCTTAGACATAAATACTTCAGTATCACTGTCTTCTGAAAATCATAGTCAAATATCATTAGCAGACCTAAAGTCAATGTGTCTTTAATATCTGGGAAGAAAAATATTTTATTACTACATAATTATTGGATATTTAAAGTTCAGTTTCATTTATAATTCAAATAGTTAAAACTTATTTCAAATAGTCTTAATTTTAAGGTTTTCCCTGCTCTTTTATTTGTTAGTAAATTTGATCATTTTCCCACTATGTTAATTCCCTTGCCTAGTAGATAAAACAAAAATGTGTTAGCAGGTCTCTTAACCATCCAAACACCATTTATTCTCTCTCAATCTCTGTCTCTCTCTCTCTCTCTTTCTCTCTCTCTTCCCCCCACCGTGTGTGTGTTTGTGTGTGTGTGTGTGTGTGTGTGTCTGTATGAGATAGAGAGACACACATACAAAAAAATAGAACTAGTCCCTCTCCCTCTGTGTGTGTGTGAGAGAGAAAGAGAGAGACTAATTCTATTTGTTTCTTCAAAGAATGTGAGGCTCTCATTTTCTGAAAAATAACTCCTCATAAATCACAACATACACAAACACACGCAAATAATGGAGGAAATTCTGAATTAGAAGATTCTTTATCAGAGTAGTTTTCATGATAACAAAAACAATGAGAGCTCAATAAGAAATAGAATCTTGATTGGAGAAGAGAACTGAGAACACTGACAAGTGCAGAGCTGTCAGGAGAATGTGTAATGGTAAGAAAAATGAAGAGTGTAAAGAAAAATGGGTTTCATACTGCAAAAGTGTAAGTTAATATGTCAGGTAGTACAATATCATTTGAGCATTAGGTGCTGGTGAATCACACCTGTAATCCTAGCCTACTTGGGAGGCTGAGTTTGGGAGGATCACAAATAAAGGCCAGCATAGGCAAACAGTTTTCTAGACTCTATCCCCAAAATAAACAGAGAAAAATGGACTGGAGGTATGTCTCAAGTGGTTGAGCGCTTGCCTTGCAAGCATAATGTCCTGAGTTCAAACCCCAGTCCCACAAAAAAAGAGGAAGGGTGGAGTAGCTAATTGAGTGTTAGAATGAGTGTTTTCCAAATTGCTGGAGGCCAAAATTCGAACACAGTGCAGGACTTACAACTCTATGTCAAATGTCTGTGCCCATCCTCACATGGGTTTGCATCTCCATGTGTAAGATTATTTCCTGGTCCCCCAACACACACTTATGGCGTGAAATGGACACAGTTTCATAAATATGTTATTTGGGAAAATCACTTATTATTAAACTTTACTATTGAATGAGATGGTAGAGACTTGGTACTAAAAAATTGTCTGATGTGTATGTTTTTTTTTTTTCAAGACAACTACTGATGTTACTTGTTTTTATTTAATTCAAACACATGAAGATAAGAAAAGGACATTTGCCCCATCACCACATTGGCACCCCAGTGGGATCACATGAAGGGGCTGCTGAACAGCTCTGCAGACTGGAAAGACCAGGATAAATTTGGCCATTGGAATGAAATTTCCCCAAATTTCCCAAACTGGACCTTATCCAGATATATAGACAAATACCCAATAACATCCTTATAGATTGCTTTCAAGTATTTAATGAGATCATACAAAAGTTGATGGCCCAACCCTTCTATGTCCTTCAAAATGTATGTATCTTAATCATACAAAAATAAAATGGATATTAGTTATATTTGGCACAAAAATAACTTTAGCCAGGTGTGGTGGACCGAGCCTATTGTCCTGTCTATTTGGGGGTTGGATCAAGAGGATCACAGTGCAGGGCAGCCAGACAAAAAGTTTGCAAGACCCCATCTCAACCAATGGCTGTCATTTCAACCGCAGACAGACATACATGTAGAAAGGTCATGATGCCTGGCCATAAAGCAAGACCCTATCTCAATAATAACAAACACAATGGCTAGCAGTGTGGCTCCCGTGACAGAGCACCTGCCTAACAAGTAACTACAAGCACCTGAGTTCAAACCCCGGCAACACACACACACAAAAGTAAATGAATCCATAACTCTAAAATCTGATCATGAAATAAAGAGTGAATATATGTTAGGTTTTAATAAATAATTGAGCATAAGATCAATCGCACATTTATCACACACACACACTATGTGGCTGATTAAAAAGAGTATTTCTCTTCCTTTTTCAAATTTGTAATATAAGCAGTTCAAGTAAAAGCACTGCCTTCAAGGCAGTGCATGTATTCAAATGAGAGAAACACAGGCATCTATTTAAACGTGAGTACACGAGTATGTGTGTACACGCTCCAATGGGGGAGTAGTTTGTAGTCATGGATTGATAGACCATTCATTCATTCACAACACACTCTTTCCTCTTCCCTACTGAGAGCTTGTTTAATCTAAAATTGGGAAATAAATTTCTGAAATTTGAATCCTAGAAATTGCTTCATTTTAGGATTACACACTGAGCTCAGTCCACTGAGCTTAAGTCCACTGAGCTCAGTTGGACTTAAAACCAAGATACTCCCTCTTCTTTTTTCCTGTGTCTCTCCCACATAATATTTAATTTGCATAGCCATATCCTGCTAAACTTTTTTTGGAAATTGTCATCTCTAGCTTTCAGTTCTTAATTATAGGTTCATTTAATACTATATTGTATCTAATATATTAGCTCATACTTTCCCAATGAAATTTTTATTTTTTTCTCTGCTCAATTTTTTTTATTTTGAGATTTATGCATGTGCCAGCATTCTCATTTTTTCTTAATTTAATATGCAAAATTTGGACTGCCTTTTTATTCTTCCTGCTTAGTACAGGAGGAAGGGATTAAGTCCTAATTTGGTATTATCTCACAGGCAACTTCCCAATACTTTCCTAAGTTGGCTTCCTTTACAGAAAATATTATTTCCTGTTTCTTTGATTCCATCTCGATTATATGTAGCTGGTGTTGTCTCTGAGGTCCTCCATGTGAAGCAGATATTATGCTGAAATCACAGCAATGCCATAACGCTCACAGTGATGGGGTTGCATAGCGTGGACTGTGGAGTCCTTAAATCTATTCAACTTTGGCCCAAGCCCTTGTCATAACCCATTGTGTTCCTATTAAAATCAGCATCGCACAGACTGCTTTTTTCCCAAAAGACACCGAAGCTTTGTTTATTCTCAGGTTTATGTGACCTTCTGAGTTTTCAGTTTTTAATTCAGAATTAAAAACAGGGTGTTAACCTGTTCCCTTAATGCACTAAGGTGTTTATTATCTGGATCTGCCTGTTTGCATTATGTTCACATTTCCAGAATATTCCCATACCTGATTTTTGTCCACATCTATTTGACAAAGTTGTCATTACTTTCTAATTGCTTTTATTTTATTTATTACCAGAAAATGAGACAGGCCTAAAGTCATTGTTATTTTCAATTCCAACACCATTAAGTTATCTTTAATAATGAAATATTACAAATCATTTATGGATGGTTGTACACAACAACGTTTAGTCAGAAATGAGTACTTTGATAATGTAGAAGGGAATATATGTTTGCTTCATGAGTTATCTCAGGCTTAATAGCAGGGTTAGTGAGGAAAGGGTAAGGAAGAACACTAGAGAGGTTAACCTGATTCAGGTACAGTAAATTGACAGGTGAAATATCCTTGAAGAAACCCCTGGAACAATAAAGGACAGGAATGTAAAGTAGGTCCTTTCAGGGAGGAGGTACTAGGGGAAGAATAAGGATGAATTGAAGGGGTAATGGAGGGTGAATATAGTCCATGTACTTTACGTTTTTGTATGAAGACAGAATGATGAAACCTGCTGAAATCATTTTACTTAAGGGGGTGGGGGATGAGGGAGCATGATGGAGGGGGTGAACCTAACCAAGGTACCCCGTAAGCATATATGGAAATGTCACAATGGACCCCCCCGTACAACTAATATATGCTAATGAAAATGTTTAAAAATAAATCTGAATCTCACACTGACCAGAGCACTTTGAATGACTTTTTAAATTCAGTGCAGTATGAAATTATTTCGTAAACAAATATCATTCTATAATGATAATTTTCATTTAAACACTTGCATTCAGTTAATTTAAAAATAAGCCCAAATTACCTATTATATTCCTTCATAGATTGATAACTGCTTCCTAATTAGAAGCAATTGTTGTACTGCAAAGAGTTTATGAAACCTTCCTGCTTATCAATAATTAATGAGTTAGAATTTTATTAGTCTCATTAGTGTTTGATACATTTTTTCAATGTTGAAGAGGACAGAGAAAAAATAGATTTTCTTCGCCTTATAGTTTTCACTGTCTTGAATATACAGATAAATAACAAAAATATAAAATGACAATATTCCCTTATTCACTTATTTTGTTTTAATTAATGTGGCATTGTCACACTTGTACTCATTGTAGGATAAGAGTAAAGTAAAGGACTGGTGCACATGGCGGTGCTCAGATAGCACATCAGGAAAGGTCTAACTGAAAGTATGCTGGATTCTTTTGAAGGAACGCAAGGGGATTTTGATATGTTAAGATTATGCTGAATGACATTGGAAGTAGAAAAGAGCAGACTACTCTAGGAACAAGGAAGCATTGGGTCTAGATGGAGTCTGGAGCAATTGAAGCTACTGCAGCTGTCACAGAAGTAGGCATGATTGGTCACCACGTGATTCTAAAGATCATTCTGACTGCTTTCAGAAGATGAGTACTAGGGAGCAATCATTGCAAGAAGAAAAAGAATTAGGAAACAGTATAAAACATCAAAACTTACTGGGTTGGACTGGTGTGCAAAACATTTGAATAGATGAAGCAGTGTCAGTTCTCTCTAGTGAACAGGACACTGGTAGTGACATGAGTGAGGAGAATGACATGAGTGAGAAGAGTAATTTCATTCACAACAGGTGCTCACGCCTGAAATCCTAAATACTCAGGAGGGAGAGATCAGGAGGATCAAGGTTCGAAGTCAACCTGGGCAAATAGCTCATGAGACCCTATCACAAAAAGGGCTGGCAGAGTGGCTAACAGTGAAGGCCCTGAGTTCAAGCCCCACTACCACAAAAAAATAATATATAAGAAATGAAGTCAGGTTTAATTCCTACACTATTTTGTAATTAAATATTTAATTAGTATATAAAACCATATGAATCTTACATATTAATGCAGTAGTGTAATTTTTTTCGGGATTCATTTATTCATATGTGCATACATTGTTTGGGTCATTTCTCCACCCTGCTCCCACCCCCTTTCTCTCACCTCCACCCCACACTGCTTCCAGGCAGAAGCTGTTGTGCCCTTTTCTCCAATTTTGTTGAAGAGTAGACATAAAGCATAGTAAGAAAGACAAAGCGTTTTTGCTAGTTGAGATAAGGATAGCTATACAGAGAGATTCCTAGCATTTCTTCCATGCACAAATGTGTTACAACCCAAGTTGATTCATCTCTACCTGATCTCTTCACTACTTCCTGGTCACCTTCCCATATTGACCTCTGTCATTTTAAGGTTTCTGTATTAGCTCCTCTGCAGTGGGGACATCAAACACTTTCAAGTTTTGGGTTTCCTGCCTATCCCCACACCTCTCCGTATGTGCTCTCCCCCTTAGCATGTGACCCAAGTCCAACCACATTGCTCTATTTGCCCTAGATCCTAGAATTCCATTGTGTACAAGTACAACATTTTCTTAATCCATTCATCAGTAGTGGGGCATCTTGGCTGTTTCCATAACTTGGCTATTGTGAATAGCACTGCAATAAACATGGGTGTGCAGGTGCCTCTGGAGTAACCTGTGTCACAGTCTTTTGGGTAGATCCCCAGGAGTGGGATTGCTGGATCATATGGTAGATCGATGTTCAGATTTTTAAGAAGACTCCATATAGTTTTCCAGAGTGGTTGCACCAGCTTGCATTCCCACCAGCAGTGTAAGAGGGTTCATTCTTCCACACATCCTCGACACACCTGTTGTTGGCGGTGTTTTTGATGACAGCTATTCTAACAGGGGTGAGGTGGAATCTTAGTGTGGTTTTGATTTGCATTTCCTTTATGGCCAGAGATGGTGAGCACTTTTTCATTTGTTTTTTAGCCATCTGAATTTCTTCTTTGGAAAAGTTCTGTTTAGTTCAGTTGCCCATTTCTTTATTGGTTAATTGATTTTAGGGGAAATTAGTTTTTTGAGCTCCCTGTATATTCTGGTTATCAGTCCCTTGCCTGATGTTTAGCTGGCAAATATCTTCTCCCACTTTGTGGTCTGTTCAGTTTAGAGACCATTTCTTTTGTGGTGCAGAAGCTTTTTCATTTTATGAAGTTCCATTTGTCCATCCTTTCTCTTAGTTGCTGAGCTGCTGGGGTTCTATTGAAGAAGTCCTTGCCTATTATCAATTGCTTCCAGAGTATTACCTGCTCTTTTTTGAGAGACTATTTATTGCTGCTTCAATTTCATTTTGTGCTTTTGATCTATTCCGGTGATTAATATCCTCTTGGCTCAATTTTGGATGGTCATAAGTATCTAGAAATTTGTCCATTTCTTCAAGATTTTCAAATTTATTGGAATATAGGTTCTCAAAGTGGTCTCTGATGAGTCCCTGGATTTCTGTGGTGTTTGTCGTTATCTCTCCTTTTGCATTTCTGATTTTACTGATATGGGTTTTCTCTCTCCTCATTTTAGTCATGTTTGCCAGGGGTCTGTCAATCTTGTTTATTTTTTCAAAGAACCAGTTTTTTTTTTCATTCATTCTTTGTATAGTTTTTTTTTGTTTGTTTCTATTTCATTAATTTTGTCCCTTATGTTTATTATTTCTCTCCTTCTGCTTGTTTTGGGATTTGCTTGTTCTTGTTTTTCTAGGAGTTTGAGATGTATCATTAGGCCATTGATTTGAGATCTTTCTGTCCTTTTAATATATGCACTCATGGCTATAAACTTTCCTCTTAGGACTGCCTTTGCTGTGTCCCATAGGTTCTGGTAGGTCGTGTTTTCATTATCATTAACTTCCAGGAAACTTTTAATTTCCTCTTTTATTTCCTCAATGACCCACTGGTCATTGAGCAATGTATTGTTCAGTTTTCAATTGTTTGCATGTTTTATACTGCTGGTTTTTTGTTGATTTCTAGTTTTAATTCGTTGTGATCAGATAGAATGCATGGTATAATTTCTATTTTCTAATATTTGCTGAGGCTTGCTTTGTGTCCTAAGATATGATCAATTTTGGAGAAGGTTCTGTGGGCTGTTGAGAAGCATGTATATTGTGCAAAAGTTGGATGAAATATTCTGTAGATATCAGCTAGGTCCATTTGATCAATGGTGTGATTTAGTTCAGAATTTCTTTATTGACTTTTTGTTTGGATGACCTATCTATTGGTGATGGGGGAGGTTATTAAAGTCTCCCACGACCACTGTGTTGGAATTAACATATGCTTTTAGGTCCTTCAGGTATGTTTAATGAAATTGGGTGCACTGTTGTTGGATGCATATAGGTTGATAATTGTTATTTCTTTTGGGTGTATTTCCCCTTTTATTAGTATGGAGTGTCCTTCTTTATCTTGTTTAATCAATGTAAGTTTAAAGTCTTGCTATTCCTGCTAGTTTTCAGGGCCATTGGCTTGGTAAATCTTCTTCTAGCCTTTCACACTAAGCCAGTGCTTGTTTCTGTCAATGAAATGGGTCTCCTGTAAACAACAGATTATTGGATCTTCCTTTTTCATCCAGTTTGCTAAATGATGTCTTTTGATGCGGGAATTAAGTCTGTTAACATTCATTGTTAATATTGATAGGTATGTGGAGATTCCTGTCATTTAGTTGTTTTTGTTTTTTAAGGGTTTAATTGTGTGCAGCTGAATTAATGTTACTCTCTGATTCCTTCTTTTCTTCTCCTGTGGTTTGATGCTGCCTGTCCTCTCATGGTTTTGTATGCTTTCATTTTTTGAGTGCAGAATTCCTTGAAGAATCTTCTGTAGTGGTGGCTTGGTGGTCATATATTGTTTTAGTTTCTGCTTATCATGGAAGACTTTTATTGCTCCATCTATTTTGAATGATAGTTTTGCTGTGTAGAGTATCCTTGGGTTGAAGTTATTTTCATTCAGTGCCTGGAATAACTTACTCTAAGCTCTTCTTACTTTTAAGGTTTCTGTTGAGAAATCAGCTGTGATTATGATGGGCTTATCTTTGTATGTTATTTGTTTTTTTTCTCTCTTACAGCCTTCAATACTCTTTCTTTATTCTCTGTACTTGTTGTTTTTATGATAAAATGTCATGGGGTAGTTCTATTTTGGTTAAGTCTGTTTAATGTCCTGGAGTCTTCCTGTACCTGAATGGGCATAACTTTATCTAGATTTGGGAAACATTTTGTTATTGTTTTGTTGAATATATTATGAATCCCCTTGCTTGCACCTCTTCTCCTTCTTCAATACCCATGATTCTCAGATTTGGTCTTTTGATGGAGTCAGTGAGTTCTTGCATGTTCCTTTTGCAGGTCTTGAGTTGTTTGACTAGTAGCTTTTCAGTTTTTCCTTTAATTTCCATTTTATCTTCAAGTTCTGAGATTCTGTCTCCCACTTGTTCTAGTCTGTTGGAGTGGCCTTCCATTGTGTTTTATATTTCTGTTTCATTCTTTCTTTTGAGGTTTTCCATATCATGAGTCACTTCATCTTTACTATTGTCTCTTTCATCTTTAATTCATTTAATCTATTTGTAGTGTTCTCTGTTTCACTTTGATGTTTATTTAGGGCTCCTATGAGTTCATTTATTTGCTTCTGTATCATCTTGTATTCTTTATTTTTAGTATCTTGAAATTTTTATGTGCCTCTTGTACATTTTGGTTAACCATGTCTAGTAACATCTCCGTGAAATTCTCAGTGATTACTTGCAGGATTTATTCTTTGAGGATGTTCTTGTGGGCATTTCTGGGTTCCTTGGCATCATTCATCTTTGTTTTGTTGGAGTCCGAGCTGGGTATCTGTTTTCTTCATTTCCCTCTGAATCTTATATTAAATTATTTTAGGGAGGAGAATGGTTTCCATCCCTTTTTCATCTTCCCATCACTCCACTTGGTACTGTGCAACTATGTTCTTGATAGGCCAGTAGGTGGTTTCAGTCACTGTTTTCTTCCCCTTGTTTAATTTTGTTTTGTGGATGTACTGGGTTTGTAGCTAAGTGTGTGTGTATTATTTCTGTCCCTGGTCTAGGTGTAATTTAGTATTAGCTAATTCACAATAATAAAACTAATAACAACAAAAAATGCCAAAGAAATCAATGGGGAGAGATGAACAAACAATCACAAACAAACAAGAAACAAAACAAACAGACAAACAAAAATTCCAGGTTCCAGAACAATAGAATTTCAGTCTTAGTTTAAGTTCTCGTGTTACTTCTCCATCATCCAGTATGGTGTTGGTATTTAATCAGTAGCTCTGTCATAGTCTTGCCAGATGGTTGGGTAGTGTTTTTTTTCTTCTGTCTTTCAGTGGCAGCTGCTTGGTCACCTCCTCCCTCAGTGGGGTGTGGCAGTTTGAGTTTGTGTGTTGTCCTCAGGTTCCCCTTTCTCTGGGGCAAGGTCAGTGATCAGTCAGCCAGCCCCCTGCTGTCAGTGTGTTGTGATGGTTTGCTGTTTGTTTTTCAATTTTGCAGTGCCATTTGACTTTGGATGTTGCTCACTGGCTGACATGAGCTTTGTGGACCACCACCTGATCTATTTCAGGCAATGGCTTGGATGTGAGGGTGATCTGGCTGTGACATCTGTCACCCCATTGATTGCCAGGGTTGATTTGGCTGATCTGGCTGGCTAGGTGGGTGTCCCCTTCCTCCCTCACCACTCCATGTGTGTCCCTCCCGAAGCTGCACGCTTGGTCGAAGAGGACGACCATCCCCAATAGAGGAGGACCATTCTTCGGTCAAGGGTATATGAGTACCTGTGATCCCCTGCTAGAACCTCCAAACAAGCTCTCAGGCGGTGGCTTATCACTGCCTGCTGTCTGCCCTTCTGCTTTTCCAGCCTTTGTTTACTGAAAGTTTGTGTGGAGATCAGCTCCTTGCTCCTCTTTCCCCCTTCTCTAGTGCATTTTCAGAGTTCCCACTCCCTCTGCTGTGTGCTAGTTTTCAGTTTGTTGTTTATTGTTCAGGTTTTTTTTTTTTTTTGCTGGGGGGCATCAGTCTGCCCAGGGGGCTGTGATAATTTATCCTAGTGGTGGCTGAGGGAATACTGTGTGATGCCTGGTGCTCACCTGTTTGGTCTGCCAAATGTCTTCCAAGCAGGTTTGTAGCTGCTGTCTGGTGGTGGTGCCAGCTCTCCTGTTTTCTCAGTATAGCATGGCATGGAGAAGCTTTTCATGGCCTAGGGGCTGAAGTTTTGATTCTCCTTGGTGCTTTTTTCCACCAACTGTGGCTCCAGTGTCTCAGCAAGATTTTTGATTCTTCTGTGCCCTCGTCACCACCTATAATGTGATGTTTTGATATGGGTATACACTGTGCAAGGTTCAAATCAGGTAAAACATACCTATTTCCTAAGGCATTGTGAAAAAAAACTTTCAAAATTCTTCTATATGTTTGAAACGTAGTTTACATTATTGTTATCTAGTCACCATTAACTTGAGGAATAAAGTAAACTGTTATTTTTGCTTTGTCTTTTCTTATTTTGTTTGACTAGTGATAAAATAAATAAGAAAGATGGGTTTCTGGCATGGATCCAGAGTTCAGTTGTTGTGTTATTATGGAGATAAATTTGAGAGATAGCACAACCAAGCTGCACTCAAGTCTGGGGACAAACTGAAGTGAAGAAGCATGTTTACATGTCCTCACTGAGCACATAGATATTATTTCCCATAATCCTATTTAGGAGCTCATATAAAGTTTTTAACAACAACAACAACAAAAAAAAAAGTGTAAAGTTTTTAACAAAAGCTGTATAGATGTAGATGGAATTCAAGTATCAAAACAGACAAAAATCTTTGCATTTTTAAAGCTAACCTATATATGAAAACTAGTATTTTCTTCAGTTATGACCAGAAGCAAAAATCCAAATTACCAACAAGTATTCAAGCTAGAACATTTTAGTTATTGATATCTGAAAACTTGTTCTATAAATTTCAATTTATTGCAACAGTAATCATGTCATAGTTAATATTTAAAGAAGCACATATATTATTTTATCAAAGATATTTTAAACATGTATTTTGATTTCTTGTTTTCTTTATAATTCTGCAAATCTTATTTTAAGCCTTAAAACTTTCTGGAGGATGATATCAGAATTTTGCCAGGTACCAAAGATTTCCATGACATGGACACACACACACACAGAGTTAATGACATTCTTAAGCTATCTTGGAATGGGAGATTTTACAATCTAGGACTCTTGCCAAATCTGAGAAGTCATATCAAACAGAAAGAGCCAGTGAATGAAACAGAGCCTGATTGGCCAATGGGGCAGAGGAGAAATCAGCAGTGCATGGCATCATTAAAGGCACAAGTAATCAAATAAATGAGTCCACATTATTTTCTACCATAAGTGCATAGTCCATTCCTTTATTTGCTACCGTTTATTATGGGCTGAATGTAGCACTAAGCCTTTGAGACTCAAAGAGAGGCACTGTGGGTTGGTTGTGGCACATTAGTTCCTCATAATCTGCATTTGGGCTCAAACATATTTTCACTTATTTTTCTGAAGACCTAAATATCATTACACAGATAATCATCCTGAAATATTGAAAACTGTTAGAAATTATTTAAAATAAACACAACTGTTAGGACATTGTCCTTTGGAAAGAAATCTAATAGATTTCAAGTTGATAAAACAGACTCTTAAAGGGAACAGGAAAGGGGTAGAATACTTTTAATGTGAGACCTAACACAGCAATTCTCTGATTGGACATTTTCTCTCCCGTCATTGTGGTGTAATGCAAAGACTTAGGTTTCACACACACATCTGGGTTTAACTTCTGGTGTTATCATCTACTAGATGAATCCCAACAGAAATCAATGTCACACTTAGATAATGAAGAGATTTATTTAAAACTTTTTAAAGAGTGTGAGCACTATTAAGAGAAATAGCATCAATGGCATAGGTTCTCATAGGAACTCCATCACCACTGGGCCTAATGGGACATTCTACAGTTTGGGAGACAAACTTCTGACCTTCTTATTCTGTTTTTCACTGTCAGAATCCCAATAGAGATTCTTCTGAAGCATCCATAGAGCTCAGCATTCTCAATGATGAAGTATAGGGAAGACAGATGGAGAATAGACTGAAGGGTTAATGGTGATTAACTAGTGTGCAAACAAAACCAGAACACCTCCGAGAAATGGTTTTCATGTGTACAGAAGGGAATACAGCCTCTCAAATAAATAATAAACCCAGATGCTACATTACAGGTTTTGGGCACCACTTAGGCAATTCTGCTTCTTTAACTAGTACCCACTCTGTGCAACACAGAAAGAAGATTCTGTGAGATAAATGTCCTACAAATAGCATCTATCTGATAAGTCATAGGTAATCACATACCCCCAGTTATTCTGAGTTACAACTTCAATTCATTTCAAATATTCCTTATTACATAAGTTGTTGGTTGACAGTGAACATTACCTCAAACCTTGACACTTTTTTAAAGCAACATTTCTGTTCCTTATCATGCTTCGACAATAGCCAGAGACATTTTCCTCTCTCTGTGCTTTCATTTCTTACCTCTTCTTCCACTTCCCTCCTTCTTCCTGTACACAACCTTGCCTGTCACTCTGCCTTATCTTTGTTTTGCAAGGTGAGAAAATAATGTTCACTATAAGAGTGATTGAAAGAAATTTGAATATTATTGAGCTTTGAGGAAAAAAAAAATCCTCTATCAAACTGCAGCCATGGGAGTGATAGACTTTGAGTCCTCATACTTTTTACCAAACAGCCATTTTCTGATTGAGCTAGTGCAGACGTGAGAGTGATGGCTTGTCAGGTGAACACACTCCTGCGTGTCAAGCCATTTTTCTTCTCCGAAAATGCTAGGGAATAGTCATGCAGCTTCATTTATAAAATCACTGAGAAGAGGAATGGTGATAACTTTGATACATATAAAGAAAAAATGGATATAAATATTTAATATGGTAGACCATGAAATCCTCTGAAAAAGACAAATATTGTGAATATGAGGCAGTCAGATTAAAGATGAAAATAAGTTAACTTCAGGCATATTAAATAAACCCACCATACGTGGATTTTTAAAAATGGCTTCAAGTTTCTGTTTCTAATGTTTTTCATAGACCTATGCTTCAGTTCAAATTCTCCCATGCTGGATAACTTTTTGAGAGTAGGGCTGAGATCAGAGCCAGAGAGAATGGTTATCACATTTCATGGGACCTCACTTATTGAAAAGTTCTCTGGAGATATCTGAGTGTTATGAATTGAAATATATATGTTTATGAGTTTAATACAAAATACAAATTAGCATTGCCTGATGATAAGTCTTTAATCCAAGCTAGTCTTCTGGGTATCAGTGAAGATCAAGATAACAGAAGTGCCAATATGGGCAAATTCACACCTAACTATTGAAAACCTCAGTACTCTCTCAAACCCCACAAAATCTACCCCAAATTTCACCAGGAATTCATTGTAAAGATCAACTTACTTGCTTCACATGTTCTGTCTGCATCTGTCTTTCCAGTTGATCTCTTAGCACTTACTAAATTTATAAAGCTACTTTCACAATTTAGAAAAATGAAGAAATAAAACTCTCCTACATATTCTAAAAATATTCCATTTGGGAACTGTCAACAAATATTTACTCTATGTAATGTTATAACATGTCCTAATATTTATAGTTGTTAACTTTTTATGTATGTATGCTGTAAATTAGTTCAAATATTCAATGTTGTTCAAAATTATTGACTGTCCAATAAATGTAACCTTAACTAGTCTCTCCTTTTCATATAAACTTGGAAGCTAACAAAAACCTTCACTTGTAATTCAATTTTATAAAAGTAAAGAAGAGCATAAAATAGTATACTAATGAATGTAAGTATCAGCTGGGTTATCCCACCTTTGGCATGTGTATAAGAATGACTGAAATTCCAGTTTTACAATTTTCAACCAGCATTTTTTGTGAGATTTTTAATTTCCAGGCTTGGATATACAGAGGTCTTAGCCTCTTGTGCACTCTAAATTGCCTCTTTGCCTAAATTGATTCTATTTTTGAATATTCAAAAATTTCAGCTTTCCTGCCTTGATCAACACAGGGCAGACACAGTGCCTTTCAATCTACACTTGTGCCAGTGACACTTAATTTTTATGGAGCATTGTGTATGTAGGGTAAGTTGCAATATAGAAATAAAAGAAAAATTAAATTCAGGGTCAGACACCTCTGCTTCTACGTGATTGTTGACTAAGCCCCATCTCAAATGTTCACTGACCACCAATTCGATTGCACACTTCTGCTTTTCCTGATTTTTCCCTTTACCCTCTCACTTTGATCACTCATCCCACTCCTCTGGAACTCTGCCTTGATTTAGGACAAAAGAACACAAAGCTCGTCTTATACTGTTCTGAAAGCCCCAGGTCTATAATGCATAGCCAAGTCCATATTTCCATTGGATACTAGTTAGTGACAAAAGGTGCAGCATAAACAGAAATTTTGCAAATGGCATTTTCATATTATATAAAATAAAATATGATCACTGATAAGCTGAATAATAGCCTTAAAACTCAATACTTGTTATTTGTCTTTTACATTCTATTCTTTATAATTATCTGTCCTATGATTTCAAGCTTATGAAATATGAGTCATTCCTTTTCATTCACTTAGCAAATAGTAAAACCTACCATGGCCCAGGTGTGAAGTCAAGGACTACCGAGTGTAAAACAGACATTGGTTCCCTGCCTATGCATTGAAAACTAAAGGGGAAGAAATTCATCCCATCGGCAATGAGCAGTTGATAAAGTCCCAGTATGAAAAGTATGGCTCTAAGAGCAGAGGCCAGGCAAATTGAGGGAATTAGTCAGACACATTTTTTACTTGAAGAAAAAAGAATGAGTTTTACAAATGTCAATTATTGAAGCACCATTTTCAAAATTTTGTTGTCACTCTGCAAATTGAATTATTACTTGGTGTTTAAATCAATGTAGCTTTTAATTTTGCTTTATCCACTAAGGCATGCCAACAATGCATTAGTTCATGGACTGCAGTTATGTAGTCATTAAGAGTAGTTAATGTATGAAACTACCTTTTTGATATTTTTATGGTTTTTCTATGTAGAACAAGCTGGCCTTGAACTGGTGATCCTCCTACTTCAACCTCTTGAGTGCTGAGATTATAGACAGGAACAATCACGCCTAGCTCACCATTAAACCATTAAAAGTATTTTCACAATCACTTTTGTTACCACATCAAGACAGTAGTGGAGAGAGCACACAAGGGAGGGGTGAGGATAGGTAGGACACCTAAAAAACTAGCTAGCATTTGTTGCCCTTAACGCAGAGAAACTAAAGCAGATACCTTAAAGCAACTGAGGCCAATAGGAGAAGGGGACCAGGAACTAGAGAAAAGGTGAGATCAAAAAGAATTAACCTAGAAGGTAACACCCACGCACAGGAAATCAATGTGAGTCAATGCCCTGTATAGCTATCCTTATCTCAACCAGCAAAACCCCTTGTTCCTTCCTATTATTGCTTATTCTCTCTCTTCAACAAAATTAGAGATAAGGGCAAAATAGTTTCTGCTGGGTATTGGGGGGGGAGAGGGAGGGGGCGGAGTGGGTGGTAAGGGAGGGGGTGGGAGCAGGGGGGAAAATGATCCAAGCCTTGTATGCACATATGAATAATAAAAGAAAAAAAATCAAAAAAAATAACAATAAAGGAAATCAATCCACTGCTAAAAAAAAAAAGACAGTAGTGGACTATATTATAGAAAACTTATAAAAGAATATACTCAGAGTCTGACTGCACTGAATGTCCACTCTTTAACCATGTAAGGAACCAGAAAACAAGTTATTAAGTGTGCAGAATAAGTTTGTTGTTTTTTCCTCTATTTAAAACTCTCCCACCTAACATTGAAGGAAGGTGCCCGGTAAGTACTGGCACTGCCCTTTGACCTAGATGCCAAAAATGAACTTGCTATGGTGGTGCACATGCTGGTAATCACAGAACTCAGGAAGCTGAGGCAGGAGATTAGCAAGTTCAAGGCTAGCCCAGGATACATAAGAAAGAATAAAGGAGAAAGAAAGGAAGGAAGGAAGGAGGGAAAGAGGGAGGGGGGAGAGAGAGATAGAGAGAGAGAGAAAGAAAGTAACAAAGAAACACAGAAAGAAAGAGAAAAGAAAAGAGAGTAAGAGAGAAGAAAAGAAAGAGAGAGAAAGAAAGGCAAGAAGAGAGGGGGCTTCGGAGACATGGCTCAAACACTTGAGTGCTTGCTTCTGCAAGTACAAAGCTCTGTGTTCAAAACTCAATACTGCCTAAAAGAAAGAAAGAGAAAGAGAAGATACCAATTATGATATAGAAATAAATGATATATAGAAAATTTAGATGACCAAAATCAATACTTTTACTTCCCTGCTTAAGCAATTAAAACTTGAGTTAAATAAGTTTCATGCTTAAGGTTTGTACTAGGATAACTCAGAGAAATTTTTAAAACTTGGGAAAATCTGATAAGTGCAAATACTAAGGGGTACAACAATCATTGACAAGAAAAATGAGTTAAATCAAGGTCACAAAACTTGATCACCCATCAAGATTTAGTCCACGGAGGAGACCACAGTGAAAAGGGAACTGAAGCAAACGTTGACCTCTAGAGTTGACGAGAAGTAAACATTCAGAGCAAGAAGAGGACGTGAGAGAGTTGAGCTCACCAGGGATTTGGGTAAGAATGAAGAACTTATGTGAATTCCCATTTATACATAGTTTGGTATTCTACACTTCAGGTTGCAATGTTTCTTGTGAAATAATTTGAATAGGAGGAAAAAGGGAATTATCACGCAAATGTAATCACTGAGCAACCCCACAGCTGTGAGAATGAAAACCAGGACTGTGTTCTTTAAGCAGCTTGCTAGGGTTCCTGTGAAGTGTATGACTTTGACTCCCTGATTCAGGAGCACTCAATGGTCAGAGAAGTCCAGTAGTAAGAAGTGTTCTGTAAATCAGGATGTTTGTTTGTTAACCTTCAAGTTTACCACCCTAAGGCACAGGCATTATGATAAAATTCATTTTGAGCAATCTTGATGATAAGGTCATTTTCCTGATGCTGTCTCTCCTTCCATCTTTCTCCAGGCAGTCTCCCATTCCCTTTTTCCTTTGTTGAGACAAATTTGCTCAGATGTTATCAATGACAGGAAACTGGACTTCTCAACCTATGTCAGAACCAACTGCTCTCTGTTCCCCCTTAGATATTTGTACTACTGCTTTAATATTGGTAAATTTCTTTTCCTTAAGTATAGAATTGATATTCCATTTCTGCTTCTGCCTGTCTGACTCCACAAGCTATACTGATGGATAATAATTGCTGATTTACAATCTTTATTCAAGCATACATGTTCAGGAAATTCTAACAAAAAATTTACTTTTATAACCATACCAATATAAATATAATGGTAAATATGGAAATATATGAATAAGTAAATTCCCAAAATGGATAGAAACAAAGGAAAGAATATCAAAAAAAGATACTGACAGTTGGAAAATAGCAGATTTGCTACAACAGAGAAAATGAAATATATGCAAGGAGTCAGGGGATCCAACAAGCTGTTCCATTCACTTCTTAGGCCATCAAACAGTGCTAGTGTTTTGAGGAAACTAAAACTTTTAAAAACAGAAATGATAATAGCAGGAATATTTGAAAATCCACAGCAGAAGCATAGAATCCATGCAGATTACTTCTGCCTTCATGCCTGGAAGATGGCTCCTCTCTCCATGTTGGAAGAACCATGAGTTTATTCTTTGAAGAGGTTGAGCCCCAATGACTGGAGGAGTGAAGGTGATGTAGCACAAGGTGCGATTGATGGTAACAACCTTAGGGAACCAGGGGTTTGAGAAGGACAATCTAATCAAAGGATGCAGTGTATTTCAATCCAAAGTTCAACTGTGAATTCAACTATTCCTACCTCGCATAAACTGTCTCCTAAAATTTTCAGAATTTCTTTGCATTTTCAATCTGTTGCAAAGTCCTATTAGAGAATTTTCCAGTGTTCCCTTGAAAATTTATTCACTCTACACATACTGAACCCACATAGCCAAGACACTGTATAAGGGGATTTATGGAACTAAAGTAAAAAAGTCAAGTACATGATAAACTGAATAGTTAGGTAAATGGATCCCATGAAAATAAGTTTCACAAATGTGGAACAGATTTACATAGAAATTTTGGATTATCATTTGATCTCATACAAGGAGAGTAATCAGGAATTTACTCTAATACTCACTTTTTATACACTTTATTTTCATTATTGCTGTACTGGGGGTCCATTGTGACATTTACAAAGTGCTTACACTATATCATATTTGAATTCACCCCATCTTTCGTTCTCCTTTACCCCCTTTCCTCCCATTCCTGGAATAGTTTCAACAGGTCTCATTTTTCCAGTCACATATATTTGTACAGAATATTTCCACCATATTCAACCTCTGACCCCCTTTCTGAAAAGGACAGCATAAAGAAAAGGAAAGGTTGATGTTTTATGAAGATAGAGAATCATTTGCAGAGGAAAAAAGAATCATTACAGCATCATGAACTGAACAGCCATGGGATTCATGTCCACAACTATTGAGACTTCACAGTGTCTGCTCTGTAACATCATTTACTGTGATAGAAGTGTTGTTTTCTACCACATGCTTGCTACCAGCCCTGTTTGTCTCAGGGAGAAAATAAAAACAAAACAAAACTTAGAGAAGATCTCATGTGCCCACCAAAATCTTTTATCTACAAACTTACATCCAAAACTTTACTATTGGGATCAAATTTAAAAAAAAATGATGGCCCAAAATTACTAATATGACAAAAATTAATTATTTAAGTGCTTAAAAATGACCACTAAAAATAACATCATCAACATGGTAGCACTGCAAAAACAATAAACAACAAAACCCTCACATGCTTTGGTTTAGGACTTGCTTATGAAATCAATGCATTTCCCTCTACTTTTTAGTATAGCAGCTGAGTGATAGTAAAAAAATGCTTAATGGTAGATGAGAAGAAAACATTAAACATACCTCAGAATGTCTTCGTACATCTGCCCTTTCAGAAAGAAATCTCTTCATTGTAGGAGATACAGAGGACTTTGAACTACCCAGAAAATAATCCAGTCTATGCCTAGGTGTAAAAGTTTTATAGAGCTCAGAGTACAAAAACAGTCCCATGCTTAAGGGAATCCCAAGGAAAGATGCAATTAGGAGTTGTCTATTTTGTATGCATATGATTTAAATACTGCTATGGAAAAAATTAAATGAACAAACCAACGTTTCCCAGAAGAATATGAAGAGTTATGGTTATAGAAGCCAATGATCCTAAGAAGAAGATTTCTTCTGTGAAATCACTCAGCCCCATGACAATATGACGAGATTCAACACTTGATCAGACTGACATGTGCACACAGACCTTCTATCTAAGGGTCACCAGACATTTGATAAATGTCAATAACTTAAAGACAAGAGGAAAGTAAACAATCATGATAAGAAAAAATAATAACTTGAAGGAATTTGAAACATGGAAACAGGAAGTTTTGGGAAACTACATGCTTTCTTGACAAATTGGAGAACCTAAAATGCTCCTTCCAAAGTGAAAATTTCTGTTAATATAATAAGAAAACACATATGGAAGAATAGGTAAGCTTTAAGAAAGTAAGCAGATTTCTTTGTAGTCAGGAAAAGGGAGGAATAAGGTTTTCAGCCATTTTAGGGGCAAGTAAGAAGTTCTGTGGTTAGAATGTATTAATTTTATGCTTCTATGTGTGCAGATATACAGAAGAAAGCTAAATATGAGGGAAAAAATCCTTCAAAACAGATAAGATTCAGGATAAGATATGCTTTTTTTTTGGAGACAAATGAAATATGGTAAAAATTAGTCCCTCTGGATTGACTACAAAAAAAAAAACCATGTTTTCTCTTTTTCTCTTGGTTTTGGCTCTGGGGGAGGTTACAAAAGATGTTTTACATAATTTATAAAACTCTGAGAAGTAGACAGGTAGGTCTGGAATTGTTTGCAATAATTTTGAAAAGGCAAGTAAGTAATATTTTCAGTGAGCATAAAAAGAAAAATAAACCTTGGATTTTTATTAAATCCAGTATCATTCATTACGAAATAGTCATAGCAAACTAGGAATAAAGTCCCTTAATCAAATAAGCCTTTGTCCTAAAAAAAGAAAGCATGTTTGGAAAAAATATTTAGTGGCAAAACATCAAAAGCTTTCTGGGATCATAGTGAAAAAATCATGACAGTGATCATAATGTCTACTGACAAGGTATCTGAGGTCCGAGTGAGTGAAATGAACCTTCTTTAGGGCAGTGCAGCTAGTAATGATGGCTTAAACGGGGCATGTGTACTCCCAAACATCAAAATAAATGATATGAAGATTAGCATGCCTAGAGGGAAAATGTGTTGAAGATTTCTATGAAAGACTCTCATGGACAGAAATTGTCTTATACTTTCTCCACCAAGAAGCGAGTGCATATCTCCATCTCTTCATTCTTGGGTGTTATTTCCTGGATTAATAGAATATGGTATAAAGAGACCAGCAGCTTCTAGTTACTGTCTCAACGAATACTTGCTCTTGGAACTCAGATGCCATGATGGGAGACAAACCAAGCATCCCCATAGACAGGCCCAATTTCAACAACCTCAGCTGAGTCCACAGCTGACAGCCACTAGCAGCTCCTCAACATTAAGATTCAGCCATGTTGGATAGCCCAGCTATGGTCACAGTGAGGCAAAGTGTGTTTCTTCACAAAGCATTGCTCTACTTGAAGGATTCACAAGGAAAATACTGTCTTAACTTAATTTATTTTGGGGTAGTTTTTTGAAGGAACACACACCTGGGAAAATGTTCATGCATTGGAAGTCAACACTGTAGCAAAGTCAATCTTCTCCAAGTTGTCCTATAGACTGGAGAAATCTCACATCAAATTTCCAGCTACAGCAAGAGTATATGCTACCTGATTGCATTCGCTGAACATTTAAAACAAGTCAAAACATATACATGGTGTTGGAAATACAGTTGCCATTGGATTGAGTTGGCTGGAAACCACATTAAGAAAACAGAAATGTTTCTGTGCTCTGTATACATTATCTGCACACTATGAACCAAATATTATACTTTTATTCACAAGGCTATGGCAGTGTAGACATTAAGCCACCTAATGCTCTACAGTGGGCAAGAAAAGTCATGTAATTCAAAGATGACTGCCAGATTTTCATTTATTCTCAAAAATTACCCAATACTACCTGTCTCATTCAATCTTTATGACATTCTTTGACCTTGATGCCAATATTGTTCTCAATCTATAAGTGAGTAAAATAAAGTACAGGAAAATTAATTTCCCAACACACACTCCATAAAGGGAAAACCATGTCTACTTCTATAGTCCCTATTTTTTTCAGTACTCTTCTGACCTTGAGTTATCCTGAATAATCCACAAGACATTCTGTTCTGTACCTTGAGGGTTACAAATATATATGTTAGATATTGAGTTTTCCACTTATAAAATTTTTTATGTACGTTCATTCACATGTGTTTATACACATATATATGAATACTTAGACATATTTATGTATTCAAAAGTACATGTGTTTGTTATTTAGCATGCATATATGGAATGTATATGCAAAGTATATCAGTTAGATCACTGTTTTCTCATATGTGTCATAAAGTTTAAGTAATTGTAGTACAGAAGATTGATTTTAACGTTTAGTTGGTGTCTCTGAGATGGAAAAGAGATACAAGTGAACTGCCAATGCTGCATGACTCTCAGCAGTGTCAGAAGCAATCTTCCTTTCACTTCATTTTTTTCTCATCTTCACATAATGATGGAAGAAAAAAAAATTCAGCCCAAGCCTTAATATGACAAATTCTTATTAACAAAATTTAGGAAAAAGATTACAAAAACATAATATCTTAAATTAGGCATAGATAATGAATTTCTGAGGAGTATGAGGCATTCCTGTGGTGTGGCCAATGATTACAGGAACTCAGGAAAAAGATTAGAACCTGCAACACAGATGCAAAGTTGGACTAAGGGGGCTTAAGGAAAATCTCAGGCATGGGCAAAGAGCTTGTTTGACAGTGCAAGGTATAAACTAAATTTAGAGAAGCTAGGGCCAATTTAATGATATGGCAAGAAGGAATTTTAAAAATATGTAATGTAATCTTTGGAAATATGTGACTTAATGCTTTCTGTGATTTCAAGGTTTCTGTCAAGAATGATAAAAGTGAGAGCACACAAGGGAGTGGTGAGGATAGGTAAGACACCTAAAAAACTATCTAGCATTTGTTGCCCTTAACGCAGGGAAACTAAAGCAGATACCTTAAAAGCAACTGAGGCCAATAGGAAAAGGGGACCAGGAACTAGAGAAAAGGTTAGATCAAAAAAGAATTAACCTAGAAGGTAACACACACGCACAGGAAATCAATGTGAGTCAATGCCCTGTATAGCTATCCTTATCTCAACCTGCAAAAACCCTTGTTCCTTCCTATTATTGCTTATACTCTCTCTACAACAAAATTAGAAATAAGGGAAAAATAGTTTTTGCTGGGTATTGAGGGGGTGGAGAGGAGGGGGGCAGAGTGGGGGGTAAGGGGGGGGTGGGGGCAGGGGGGAGAAATGATCCAAGCCTTGTATGCACATATAAATAATAAAAGAAAAAAAAAGAATGAAGGGACACAGCTTATGGGTCTGATGCAACCAAATTAATACTGAGAGCTAGTTGATCTGTTTCAACAATTTTCAATTGTTTACCCAATGAAAATCAGTTTTTACCTACTCTATGCAATGCAGTGTTCTAGGTACAGACATCTAAAGGTAAATAAGAGAAACATAACCCCATTTACAAATTCATTATTCTTTGAAGTGTAAGTAGTTAAATAAATATAATTCTTGATGCTTATCAATTCAAGGTAGAAAATTCAACAAGGCAATAGGATAGAAAGGGACTAACAGATACTGACAGCTGAAGGATCTTGAAGAACAAAAGTACTAAGATAGATGCACCTCAGTAACGGTTTCTTCCACTGCTTGAAACCAACAAAAAGTCAAACAAAAAAATGACACTAATCCTAGAGGCAGGTATCTAAGACTTCTGAGGACCAGCAGACTGATGACAGCCACCACCACCACCTTCAAGTGGGTGCCACTGTTGTGAAATTGTTAAACACTTCTTATGCTAAGCACTTCCTTGTCTTTGTCTTACTTGAGAGACAGAGAGAGTACAAGATAATTAAAGTCTCCTCAAAGCATTAATAAGTAATTTTTATGATGAGCCAAGATAGTCTTCCCAGATGGGTCTGAACAGGGGCATGTCCCTATCTCAGAAAGAATATGGTGAGAAGTTGGTAAAATTAGAATGAGTTTAGAAAAGAAAATATCATTTTTAACTTGGAGTGGAGTCAAATTCCTATAAAATACAAGTGGTTGATGAAAATTATATGTAAGTGAAAAGAGAAAAAGAAATTGCTATTGTCACTGTAACCACAAAATTCACTATTGATGGTAGGTGAAGGTTATCTAGAGAGATCACATATAGATTGAGATTTGAGTCATACAAAGAAATTGTCTCTGTGAAGAGTGGTTGAAATAGGCAGGAAAAAGAATATTCCCACTAAGGAGGTACAACAGATTGGTGCTTTGAGTAACTCAGTAAATAGTGGGATAGTGAATGAGGGAGAACAGAATCAGAGGCAGGAAATGAAGATGGAAATGAAGGAATGTTATTAAGAGAAATATAGCAAGAAGCTAGGATTTTTGTTTTGATTGCAAAAGGAAGCCAATGGTGAGTTTAAGCAGGACAATTATAGAACAATATATATTTTCAGGAGATCACTGTGGCCCTTCTACAGAAGAAATCATAATTCCCAAATGCCACAAGGTACTTGAAAAGTGAAATAACTACCTAGAGATTGAGCATAGTGAGAAAGAAGATTAAAAGCAAAAACTGTGTCTTCTGACATTTATTTTTCTTCTGTTTTTTTCTTATTTTTCTAACATTATGGTCATTTTGATTATCAGCTTATCTCGCTCAATACACAGTTATGGTTAATGAATAAATATTAGAAGAAATACTGCTCAAAAATAAGCACAAAATTCTTCACTGATTTTCACCAAAAGCTCAGATTTTCAAAAGATAATTCTAAAATCTACTTTTGTATCTTTCAGCATCTGGGTTATATATAATTCCCACAATATAGCATGATGAAATTGCAAGCTATTGCCTTGTGTTGGAATAGTGGATTTCATTTTAGTATTTTTCCTCCTAAACATCTTGCACAAGAATAAAATTGGAAATTAAATCCAGAGAGACTGGTTTGAAGTCATCCTGCCATTACAGAGCATAGATAAACAGCCTACTGTCTAGATAGTTACCATATACTTGCCAGTGATTCTAATGCATAATGAATCAGTATAATGTAATTAGATTTTTTTCTATAGGGTCTCAACCAGATATGTACCTACATAAACTACTAAGGAGAAGCTAGCTTCTCCTTAATGGAAAATGTGGAAACTCGCACATTTGGGATGAATACAGTGACAGATCACTCTGAAGGCTTTGCCTCTTGAAAATGATATAAGATTCAAACAAGACTTTGTTGTAAAATTTTAATACTTTCAATGATCCCTTGTGAAGAGTTGACTTGGAATAAATTTATTCACCCAAAATATTTCCTTTGTTGGTAGAAAACATATAAATTCAGATTGTACAACCCATGTAACTTAAAGCTTGTTATAACTCCTTATGTATAAGGTTTCTTTTTAATTGGAAACAGAAATAATTTGTAACTTTAATATGCATCATTTACAGTATAAAAATGTATTTAAAAAGCACTTTGATTTTATGATAATAACTTTAGGTTGCCAAAATTTAAAAAAATTGAAAAGTTATTAGTAACAAATTGAGTAATACAATAATGTTTTACTTGTATTACCTTAGAAAAAATTAAACATAGTAAAATATTCAAAGATTTTTCAAAGTGTGATTTTGTAATATGGGAAATCTTGAGCACAGATGCTGGGGTGAAAATGTGTGCATAGCTAAAGTTTCTAAACCTTTCACACAACATAACTTTTCTATCACTGAAGATGCCTTCAATTTAGACTTCTGTTTATTACCAAGTGATTTCTCTTTATTTCCATATACAGTTAAATGTGTGGTAATAAAATGTAATGAGGAAAAATACATGGTATTTAAGAATGAATAGACGCAGTAGACAAAATCACTAATTGCATATATATGCTTGGATTATATCCAGCAGACAGCAGTGAGAGTAGTACAAAACCCTCTCCTTGTCTTTAAAACTATTCAACTCCTGGCAGTCATCACTCATGTGTGAAGATCATTCTGTGTGTTCATCTTCATTATTGTCATACTTCACTTATTACCAGCCTGATACAAGTTGGTAAAGAATCCTAAAGTCTAAGGATTAATTTCAATCTTTGGGGCTGAATTGGAGTGAGCTTTTTCTTACTCTCTTGTTGGAGAGAGCTTTCTCTCACTCCTGGTTATTACTGAACCTAACTTGGGCTAACTGAGCAGCCACAGGAGATGCAGAAATGACACAGGATAGACAGACAGAAAGTGCGATCAGGTTTGCTGGACAGTCGGGTGGAGAAGCACTGCAGCCTCATTGCTTCTTTTCTCTATTCTCTTCATTTTACTCTGCTTCTCTTCCCTCTCTTTATTCTTTAAGGCCTTACTCCTTTACAGTTTATTAAAACCTTGCTTCTGGGACAGAGGAAGGGGAAGAAATGACCCAAACAATGTATGTACATATGAATATCTGAGTAAAGAGGAAAAACACCTGCTTAATAAGGCAAAAAAACCCACAAAACCTTGCTTGTAAAGTCTTCTTTTCTGTTCTTTAAACACTCTTTCCTTAGACTCACTCTGTCCAATGTTTTCTCTTAGCTGTTCTTTAGCATAATCTCTTTTAAAGTCTTTGCCCCCAGACTTGCAATGTCTCATGCTCTCTCTTAAGCTTTCTTAAAGCCTTGATGCTCAGACTTGCACTGTCCCATGATGTCTTTAGCTTTTCTTTAGCTTAGATTTTCTAAAGCCTATGCATAAAATTCTCAGTGCAGATTTGCACTGTCCCATGTTCTCACTTTAGCTTTCTTAAAATCTCTGCCCTTAGACTTGGTAGCATTTCCCCTTTAGCAATTCTCCTTCAGTCATTCTTTTTCCTTCAGAAATTCTTTTCCCTTCAGCATTTCTCCCTTCACCCATTCATTTTCTCCCTTCAGCAATCTCCCCCCAGTACTTTCCCTTTAGCAATCTTGTTCCCTTCCAAAGTCTCCCACATCAAAAAGCTTCCCTTTATCCAAAAGCCAAAACCCCAAAAGCCCAAAAGCCAAAACCAAAAGTCTTAAGTAAAAGCCAAAGGCAAAAAGCCTCCCATCCTCCTTCAGTGAGTCTTTTATATTCAGTGGTAAACAGGGTGGAGCAGCAGTTCTCGGGTAGGGGCATGACATTCTAGTCGCTAAGATGAATAAGGAGAAAAAAAAGTACTTGAATCAACAATAAAAATAAAAGTAATAAAATAACCAGAATTAACACATACCTCTTAATAATAACCCTAAAATAATTGATTTTAAATCTATAATTAGAAGCTATAAATTGAATGATCAGACTCAACATTCAACATCCAACTGTTTTTGTCTGCAAGAAACACATGGCACTGCAAAACTACAGTGAAAGAATGGGAAATAACATAGCAAGCAAATGGAGTCCAAAAAGAAGCTGGAGGAATGGTGCTCTTAAATGACAAAGCATATGGCAAAGTGGAAGAAGTGAGAAGAGATAAAGAGGTCATTGCATCCCAGTAAAAGGCACAATCCATCAAGTAGGTAAGAACAATTGTAACTATATATGCAACAAATGTTCATTCACCTGATTTCATAATGCAACATGAGTGGACATAAAGGGACATACAAAGTAATAGTGGGAGATTTCAATATTTCCCTCTCATTGATAGATCACCCAGACAAAAAAATTAAAAAAAAAACTGCAGAGTTAAACTACAGTATAATTCAAATGAATTTGACAGATACATATAGCATATTCCACCCAAAAGCTTCAGAGCGCAAATCGTCTCAGAACTCCATGGAACTTTCTCCCAAATAGATCACATTTCAGGTTTTAAAATAAGTATTAACAAATTTTGAAAAATGAAATAATCTATTCTACCTCAATGGGATGAAACTAGAAATCAGTGAGAAGTGAAATGATAGAAAATACACAAACACATGGAAATTGAACAAGAGGCTTTTGAACAACAAGTAAGTCATTGAAGAAAATAGGGGAGAAACTTTAAACTCCCTCACTACCCTTAGTCAGTAGAGAAGAGGAAGTAGAAACCATGAGACACCACTGTATATAAATTAGTGTGAGAGAACAAAGCCATGACAAATTTATGCTTTCAGTGCTAGGTGCTAGTGGAGATGTAAAGTCAGGACATCATGTAGGTACAGTTATAAAATTCACAAATGATATGAAAAATTATACAGTCTCTTTGAAAAATGCATTATTGTTATTTCTTTCAGTCTATTATTTTTGGGTTTGACTTGTTTTTGCTTTTGTAAGGCCTTGAGGTACATAACTAGGTTATTTACTTGAATTCTCTCTGATTTTTAAAGTAGGTTCTCCTATCTGTAAAAATCTCTCATAGTATTGTTTTTGCTGAATCCTACAGATTCTGGTAAGTGGTGTTTTTTGATGTACTTTCATTAGGTGAATACTTATTAAGTTATTTTGCATATTATTTATCAGTCTTTTCATACCAGTAATTGTATTAAAATAATTACATACGCATAAAAAATCTCTTGTGATCCAAAATCATCACCTAGTTTGGATGAATTCTGTTTTACATTACGTTGTGTTAAAAATCTTAAGGAAGTTGTGAGTTAAAGAGCACATGATACATGCCTTCAGAGATTTACAGTAGAAAACAATGAGTGAGAGAGACAAAGTTGTTTTCTGGAGTGGCGAATGAATACTGAATTGAACACATTCCTGGTTTAGTTTCTGGGAGAATTGCCACCTATAGCTTGAGTGGTACTTTGCAAACTGTGGCAACCCTGCCTTCAAGTGTGCACTGACTGACTGGGTGTTCATTGAACCTGCTTTGACTAACATGTCTACAATGCACCTCACAGCACATCACAGGTTCTTCACTATTTCACTTTGAAAATTAAATTCATTTTATACACAGTTACATTGGGTGGTAGAAGGACAAACATGATTGAGTATAGAAAATCTGGGTGTTAGGTACATAATTTATCACAAAAACCTGGCATATATCATCCACATATGGCACTTGCATTTAAAAAATCTCATTTGCCTTGATGTGCATAAGAAAACAGATGATTTCTGTGGAGTAAGATTATGATTTGAAGACCATGGAAGCTCTTTTTTTATTGTTGTGGTGGGTGGAGGTAAATTGTGGTATTCACACATGTTCTTACAGTTTATCAAATATATCATACTTGAATTCACCCCTCCACCCATTCCTGAAGTAATTTCAACTGGAAATTCTTTTATAAAGGAAAATGATCAGGAAAAGGCATTCCAGCTAAAGTGGAAGTTATGAGGAAAATATATGAAGTTAGTCATCCATATTTTGAGAATTTAAAGTAATCTGGTTTGAAAGGAGGAAGCAAACTGCAAATAGGAGTTAGGTATGAAAATATTTGTCAATAAAACATGATAAATGGCCTCAACTGCTAAGTAAAGAAATAATGGTCTCCTTCATTAGGTAATTCATGTCTCTAGGCTGAAACACTACAGCATGGATTAGATTCTTTTGTAAAATCTGAAGGAATTAGGACATTCCATGCTTCATAAAATCCTATAGTGAGAAGGAGGCATTCACAGGTTATTTCTTTCCTCAATATCTTTATTTGCTTTTCTGACAAATGTTTCTAGAATGGAAGTCTTGTTTCAGTCATGATGGCTCTGCAAATATTGGGACAGGAATGATAGCCAAGTGACTTTGCCAGAATCCCACAGACCAGCTGCTTCTCTTGGGCTAGGGGGTGGTGATGATGCTTGTAGAGAAGGAAAGTGAACAGATGGAAAGCACAAGCACTGTCAGAATGGACACTACCATTGGGATGGTGTCAGCATCCTCCAGCCACAACTCCTGCTCCTTCAGGTCATTTTTTTCTTTCTTCCTTCTTGGAACATAATCTCAAAAGTACCAGAAAATATTAACTTAAATTTTCAAAAAAACTATAAAGAAGAGAGAAGCAGCACCTGTCTAAATCCTCTCCTGACAGTGTTAACCCATCTTTGAAATTACCATTGGTGTTATCTGATTTGATATTTGTGGGATTTCTATTTAAATGTCAATTGAAGTTCAAAGTAGTTTCAAAAACCAATATCTGTTGAAAGCATTTGTCATAACTTTTCATTTTTTGGGATTTTCCTCCTGGAAAATAACACCTTGACGTGTTATATATCTTATGACAAACCTTTTGAAGGCATTTTCCCCAATCAGTTGTGGAAAACACTATAATTCAAATTACCTTGGCATAAATATATTCAAGCAAGGAAATTTAAAGACATATTCTGAACACCTGTCAGATCCCAGTAAAGATTGTGAAAATAGTTTAAAATAATCCATCACTCCCCACCCAGACCTCTAAACTCAGAGCTAGTCATATTTCTTACACATAGTTTAGTCAGTCAAATAGGCTATAACCTGGTATTTTACCTTAATTTTTATTGAATATTAGCTGCTTCTTTCAATGTCAGTCCATATATTTCCTAAATCTCAGATTAATCTTCATTTTTAAGCCGTACGCCAACTCAGCAGTGATTTGTGTGGCTTTATAAGTATTGCCCACATAGTGAAGTTGTTAACCTGTTGGGGCCAGCTTGGTTATTTTCCTGGTATTTACTGTGTCTGGTTTTCAGCTTCCTTTCCCTACTCTGAGTCTACTGCCTTGCAAAGTTTCTGGGAACTGCAACCACATACTATAAGGGGAAGTAGAAAGATGGGGTAAGGGGCAAACTCTGTAACCAACTTGCTTTTTGTAACTGACTTGTTTTGCTGTGACCACCTGTGATCCATATGCTGCAAAACCCCCTGGTTATGTAACTCACCGGAAGAGTATTTCACCAAGCCCCTGACACAGATCAGGGCTCCGGCTTTGAGAAATTTTCTCCCGAGTTCGCTAGCATAATAAACTCCCTGCTTCCTGTAAAAATGGTCTTGGTGACTTTGTTTCCCTCTTCGTTCCCACAACAAACTTAGATATTATTTATGCACTAGAAGTGACATGGAGTATTGAGCAGACACACGGAGGTTAGGTTAGCATCCTCTGTGCGCAGTTTGAAGTACTTAAGCTGCACAGCACGTATAGCTACCAATGCTCGGTATTGAACTCACAATGATATGTACTGCCTGGCAGTGGACGTGAAAGTGACTGATGAAATACAACACATGTATCTTATAACACACTTTAACAGATCTTCTCTAATTCCTCACAATTACCAAAGAGCCTTTCCAAGGAGGTGTCAGCTATCCCCCCAAAATGGCAAGGTTGTCATTTGAAACAAGTTTCAAATATAGTAATGAAAACATTGATCAATTGTATGGGAATTAATATTTTGACTCTTAGATAAAAAATGTTCCTAGTGGCCACCTCTGTGCTTAATAATTTTCTAGAATATTTATCAAAAGAAGAGAAGAAGGAGCAAGTGAGTGAATTGACTTTAAAGTTCATGGTCCATCTCCTCAGAATGTTATCCTAAATGTAATCAACTCTAGCCAAGGATTGGGGATAAAGGAAATGGTTTGATTTAATGTAATTTTTCTACGCTGGGAAAATTAGAACTTTCATGAAAATTTTGACTGTTTTGTTGTAAATGCATGTGCATTACTTTACTTATTCTTTCATTTACCTTCTAAATTAAAAGAATAGAGAGTACATGTCATAGGATTTTCAGTGTTTCACACTATTTTGGATGGTGACAGCACGATCACCATCAGGTTAAATATTCATTTCCAGATCTATGTCTGCTTTCCTTGCGTCTTGGTCCCTCGGGATGAATTCAATCTGACCTCCATCCTATATTCAGATTTTCCATTTTAGCTACAATCTTGAGAGAGACCTAGGAAGACAGAATATTAAGTTAATAAGCTTAATGAAAGTATCCAAATCAAAAATTAATACTTCTGAAAACATAGCCAAAACAGCTATAAACATTTATATCATAAGGAGATCAATGGAACTTAACAGAACTTGAACAGATCAAGTCATAGAACAAATGCCAGGCAGTCAATTTTAATTTTCATCACCAGAATGTGTTTTCAACGGCAGGCTTGCTCTATTTACAGTTAGTCGTTAGACTCTCCAAGTTTGCCAATCATGGAAAAATGGGAGGTAAATTAACCAAGACAATGTGCCTATCACTTTTCAGTTTTAATATTAACGCTCAGAAAATTCCCAGATACTTTGAGATCTGGGAGAAATATTTATTAGTGATAAATCTGGGTCCAAGTTAAGGAGCTGATTCTATGTGGAAGAGAAACTTCTGGAAAGAACTGTTTGGATCCTCACAGGTTAGTATTAACTGTACAAAAATCCAACACACATGCAAAGGGAGAAACCTAAGTGTATGAAGTATGCTTGCAGTGAATTATAAGAAGGGATCGTTCACTTGAGTTTTATATTCTAACTGTACTCATTGACTTTGAAAATGTAATTTTTCCTCTTGAAAGAATGAGTTACAATGAAAACATCTAAACACCATCCAAGCTACACATGTTAAACGCAGTCCAATTAATACTGTGATGTCCTCGTGTGAGACCAAGAAACCATGAGAGATAGAAAGCACCATTTTTCTTAAAACTACATAAACATCATAAGATAATGTGTCCTGTGGTGAAGCATTAGCTCTGATGCTTATGAAAACAAACATAAAGAAGACCCTGAAAGCTCAGCATACACAATGTACAGAATTATTCGTAAATACTCTTAGTCTGCACAAAGTACTGAGAACAATAACACAGTTAAGAGATCAGTTTGTGAGCAATAGTTGTATTTCTGTTGACCACAAGCAGGTGTCTTTTTTTGCTATGTTTTCCGTATTTTTACTGTGTCTTTTAATTTTTAAATACTTGCCTCTGATTTTATAAGAAATAAGTTATTTAAACCAATTTAGGTAAAAAATATTTCAAGTGTGTATTACTTTCAACTACGATGTTCACTGTTTCAAATTTCTACTATTTTAATATTTAAATGACATAACATTGCACGTATTTGTGGAGTACAATATGATAATTTGACATATGTATACCATATCTGTTGACCAAATCAGGATAATTAGCCTTTCCATCTTATCAAATATTTCTCATTTCTACAAACTGGGAACCTTCAGACTCTTCTAGTTATTTTGAAATGCATATGAAGTTGTTGAAGACTGCATTCACCCTCCTGTACTAGAGAAAATTAAAGTCAGTTCTTCTATCTAAATGTATTTGGTGCCCATCCCCCCACCGCTCTCTGCTCTCCATTCTACTCCTTCCCAACCATCTAGGGATGACTCTTACTCCTCTATGAGAACAAGTTTTTGAGCTCCCAAAATGTTCAGAATGATGAAAGCTTCGATGTTAGCTTGCAATCAGAATTAAATGTGCCTTTCTAGCCCTTACTTTGGTGCATGATTTGTAGGCTTCATAACTGAAAGGAGCATTAATAATGAAGGAAACTCAAATCAAGCCCCTCTGCAAGCTGTACTTAAGGTTAGCTACCCCATTCCATCGCCTTACACATTCCTATGTCTACAAGCCCACCATGGGAAACAGGATTGATGCTTTTCACAAATTTTCTGTTCATCAAGCCATAATCCTTTCTACTGATCACATTTGGGAGCAACTCTTCAGAACACTGGTAAGAAATTGTGTTTATAAACAGGATGAAAAACTACTAATGGGATCATGAATTCAAAATAATTAACACCAGTAGCAATTCTATAGAAATCACCAGCTACCTTTCACTGAAAATAAGGTTGCTGAAACAGAAACAGAGCTGCAACCTTCATGCCCATGAGTGGAAATACATTTGACTACAGGAGTAGTCACACCTCTTCTGTGCATCATGAAGGGTACTAAAAACTAAATGTCCTGGTGTGTTAGAAAAAAATATATAAATCTGTTCTTCTTAATGTTAGATTGTAGATTCCTTCAGAGTTTTAAAATACTGCATTATAAAGGCACTGATCAATTTTCAAAATCCCCAAAGATATTGGTAGCATGTTGTCCTGTGTGTCTTTTATATGTTAATGTGTTGAGAAGTGAACTGTTGCAGGACTATTTTAGCAAAGTAATCTGGGGAAAATATATATGTTTCCCAAGTATCTGCTGAGAATAATGGCAATCTCACCATCATTTTATTCTCACGCCTGTCTGAACTACACTGTACAGTCTTTCACTTCCGTATCTTTCTTGGGTCTCCATTAGGCGTCACTCTGCTCCCCACCCCGGTGCTGCTTTTACAATTTACCACAGTTTACCAAAGCAATTCATCAATAATCACCTGCATCACAATGGCTTCAGCCCCTCCTGAGCCTTCATGAACAGGGTGGTTGAAGATGCTAACCCCAATCTCCATGGGCTGACCATTTACCCCCTGTGCTAAAATGACAAGGGTGATGTCAGTGTTACGTCCTCAGGGAGGAAATCTGTTGCTAAGAAATTGATACCTGTTCATGAGAACTTCCCAGCAGGGGCTGTCCCTCGTTTTTGCTTTCTTGCTGTCTCCTTCGTCCATGACATTTCTACCTTGTGTGAATGTGTTCCTCTGATTCTGGAAAATCATAATGGGAATGAATTTTTGTTGGATGAAAATGCCCATATTCATTGAACTACCTTTCTGACAGTGACCAGTGTCCCCAATAAAATGATTCTTTCTTTTATTTTCCCTTAAAATGTAAAATTGTCCCACAGTTAGCTTATGCTCATACCTAAGACAGCTATTGTGCTTCTCTTCACAACTGCTTAAATACTGGAAATTATGAATAAGTGGAAATAAGCAAAACTTAGGCAATAAACTTATGAGAGTACTTGAGATCTCACCACGCATTGTTTGTTTCTCATCATGCCTTTGTGAACATTGTTTATTCAATATTTATTGTAGGATTTGCCTGTTAGCACTTCCGAGTTTAGGACCAATAAGAATATTCATTTATTTTTGTTCTTATTTTTCGCTTTATGCCATTTCCAAGAACACGGCTAGTATGACTGCATTTTATTACTTTCTTAAAAATCGATTGGTCTGTAGATATGGATGAAGATTTTAACTTTTACTATTTATTAGTAAATACCTGGGTAGTGAACACTGTGCTGGGCACTTGGTACCAGTCATGTCAACAGACAGATGCTGCTCTTCCATGCTAACTTACGATGGGGGAAATAGAGGGAATACATCTCTAACAAAAGTGCCGCAATTATCAGGACTGCCTGTATGACAGCAGGTTTCAAGACTGGGTTTGAAAGCCCTGCTGTCTAGTTATTGACCGTACATGCTTGTTTTCGAAGAGGCTTTAGAGGAAATTCATTTGATTTTCCTAACTGTACTTTCTTCCTGAACAACAACAATGTTTTCCACAGGATAATGTTTGTTTTTCTTTTTACTGATATGCTATAGTGTCAGAGTAGATCTTTCCTTTAACAGAGTTTAGTGCCTAGTTGGTCATAAAGTCAACAAATATATATGAGGATGTAATAAACTGAAATCCTGTGCATCTCCAAAGACTCAAGCTTTCTTAATACATGGTGATTATCTTGTTTATTGCAATTCTCCATATAGAGAGGGTTGCAAGCCTCAACAAACCTTTAAGGGGTTTCCCTGCTAGGAAGAATACAGTACCTTCCACATTTGTTAGATGGCAGCAACTTTGGACTTTGAAAGCCTTTGGTGGCCTCGGGGGCATGTTCATTAAGGTTCCATGTGTGCACAGCCATGTGCTCTGTCATCCCTGCCATTGCCTAAGGGAGAGAGCACTGCTAGCAGCAGCATTTGGCTGCAGAAGCAATGCGTTATTAGATAAAATCATCACATTAACACGTGTGAGAAATGTGAACATGCTTCACAAGAGTCATGCACTAGAGATAACTGCTCAAAATACAATTCTCATCTGAATGAAAGAATGACAGTGGAAGGAAACAGCTGGGGATTATGACATTGTTAGTAATTCTGCACCTGTCCACATTGACATAAAAAAATGCTGAAGTTTGAACCCAGAAAAAGATAAAACTAATTATAAGGAAAACTTTATGATTAAATTTTTATCTAAGCAAAAGGGGATTGATTATTTCCTTAACATTGCCTAATATCCAATATTAACATAGACTATCATCCATACTTACTGTTTTGGGGAAATGAAGGTGGTTATATATATCTTGACTGTACTTCCCATACTGTCTGCAACAATCCAAAAGACATGTGTGATTAAATATTCTCTTTAGTTATTCATAAAGAATTTTTGCACACCTAGGGCTAAAATACCATAAAACATAACATTGGAAGTGATTTGATGTCAAATTTTAGAGAGCTTGAGAAGGAAGTGAATGAATACTTTTATGACTGGAACCCAGGGATTCTCATTCAGGCAAAAGACAAAAACAGTGGCCTTTTTCCTTCTGGAAGAAGTCTTTATTTTTTTATAGAAATATATATATATAATGTAAACTTGATTGTCTTTAACAAATAAAATACTCAACAGGAGATTATTTATTTCACTTAGTGAAAAACTTTATGAATACGTTTTAAGTCTGTTTAATAAGCCCACATCTTATAGGAGCAATGTTATTTTGCAATGAAAGCTCTCACAAACACACATGCACACACATGCACACACAGAAAGAAACCAAAACAGTCAAGACCGGAGTTCTATTTGACATCATAGTTCAAATGGATTCAGGTGCAGGTTTAATCAAATGATTGGGATCTCACTAATTTTAATGATAATAAAATCAATGAATTTGTGTTTCTATTTCTTTTTATTATTGTTGTGTTGGGGGTACATTGTATCATTTACAAAATTTCTTACAATATATTAAGTATACCATAGTTGAATTCACCCTTTCCATCATTTTCCTTTATTCCCACCCCCACCCCCATTCCTGAAATAGTTTCGACAGGTCTCATTTTTCCTTTTACATACATGTATACATGGTATTTGTACCATATTCCCCTCCTACAGTCTTTCCCACAAATCCTCCCCACTCTCCCTAGTACCAATCCCCTAGACAGGACCTGTTCTGCCCTCCTGTTCTCTGATTTTGTAAAAGAAAAAAAATGACAGTTTTATTTGTTTAAGATAGCCACACAGGGAGTTTCCTTGTGACATTTCCATGTGTATATGTACTATAACCCTAACTGGTTCATCTCCTCTATTTTTCTCCTTTCTACCTTAGTCCCTTTCTTATGGTGATTTCAACAGGTTTAAAAATTTTATATTCATTCCTGTGTCATGTTTTTCTTTTTATCTTTTATTTTTTTTATTCTATAAAATCAGAGAACAGGAGGGAAGAACAGATTTTGCGGGGGTGTGGCACTGGTGGGAGGGTATAGAAGGATGAATATAGTGCAAATAATGTATATGTATGTAAATGCAAAAATTATAGTGTTGAACCTTCCAGGAATCAGAAGAGGGGAGATGAACAAGAGTGGTGGAGGTGGTGAAATCAACTATGATATATTTGATACATTGTAAAAATCTTTGTTAATGCAAATGCCACAATGTACCCCCACCCAGCACAACAATAAAGGGGAAAAAGAAGTAAATCAACCATATTCACCTTCTTAACTCCCTTCTTTTGCCCTCCCTCTCTCATATATGACCTCTTAGCATTGACCTGTTTTTCATAATACTGCTGTATTTGTATTAGGTCTGTATACCTCATATGGGAGAAAACATGCAGCCTTTGGCTTTTTGAACCTGGCTAACTTCACTTAAGGTAATGTTCTTCAGTTCCATCCATTTACCTGAAAATGACAAAATTTCATTGTTCTTTGTGGCTGAGTAAAATTTCATTATACATAAATACCACATTAACTTTATCCATTCATCAACAGTGGGGAATCTTGGCTGTTTCCATAGCTTAGCTGTTGTGAATAATGCTGCAATAAATATGGATGTGCAGGCGCCTTTATTGTAATCTGACTTACATTCCTTTGGGTATATCCCTAGGTTTTCTATATTCTTTATTCATTTATTCACATGTGCATTTTTTGGGTCATTTCTCCCCCCTACCCCCCTTCCCCACCCTCTCCCCCCTTCCTATTCTCACAAACTGAGACATGAGCAACCAGCATTCCTGTTTTGTAGATTAAGGAACTGAAAATGAAGAAACTTTTCCAATGGCATATAACTAAAGAATGTCAGCAATGGGTAATTCCAATCCAGATATTATGAACACAGACTTCAATATTTAATTAGTATTTAATCATTCTTTTATAGGATGTAATTGAAATTGTCAAATACACACACATATACATATGCTAATGGTAGGGTCTTATTTTCCAAATTCTCTACCTACCTAATATATCTAGTCAACAATATTTATGAAACATTTAATATGCTGAAGAGTCAGTGTTGAGGAAAGCAGATAAGATCTGGAATGCCAGCTTAATCATCCTATCACAGATGATCTTAGAGAAAGGTGATACATTACCATCCTGTCAGAGATGCTGTTACAGAAAGACACTATATTACCTTATGTATTGAGTTATCATTAGCACCCGGAGAGCACAGTGTTGGATACATGAAAGCATCTCAAAATGCTGATTTTGGAGAAAAAGGTTTAATAACCATAAAGAGCAACAGTGGATACCAAGTCTCTAGACAATTTTCTCTGCCTTAATCATAAGCAAGGGACAATAATCAAGTCTTTAGGATTCATTAACTCAGTACCTCTGATTCTTAAATGGAATATGGGTATATATTTCTTTCATATGGTACAGCAAATTTAGGGAAAGTACCCAAAATAGGTCATTGGCTTCCTCACAGATTGTCTCAAGGGGAGCAGGTGATCTGTATCCACCCAGAATCCCTTTTGAAATAGTTTTATTCTGAACTCAATCTGGGGCATGTGCACAAGGGCTCCTAATTATAGATCATTGAACTCACATGTGCAGTTAATCACCAAAACCCACTCCTATGCATGACCCAAATCTCCTCTCTTTCTCACCCCTTGCTATAAATACTTATCCAAACTGGGTGCTTTGTGCTACAAGTACTGCTCTTGCCACTTGCTTATAGCCTGACTCTCCCTGGAGGAGAGTACTTTCCTACTTTCACTTGCTCTGTCTCACTCTCAACAAAACTCTGCTACTACTTTGCAATCTGTGTGTCTCCATGCAATTCTTTGTTTTCGATGCCAAAGACCGGAGGTTTTCTTAACCAGGATCTTCTGAAACCACCCATCAGTAACAGTATCTTTATTTTTATTACTTAGGTATCTTCAACATTAAAATGGAATAGTGGGGCAGTAAAGAAACCACAGCATTTACTGTCATTCCAGAAGAGAGAAAGGATGGAAGACGGAGATTATAGTCATGGGTCCTTAGAAATCCTGAAACCTCTCTGGATGCATAGGGCCCATTGTTTGAGTTGGGTCCTATCCTCCTGTCTGTTATTCTTTGTTCTTAGTAGATGGACTGGGAGATGCTCATCTTCTAAGTTGTGCTTCTGTTCACACAAGAAATAGCCTCTGCCTTTGAGTAGGCACTTTATCCTGCTCCCTGCTTATAAGAAGAAGGGAAACCAAAGCTCTTTTATTTTTTTGAATAATCTCTCTTTGCTTTCAGTCCAAGAGATATAATGTCAAAAAAAAGTTACTTTTCTGGGTTTCATTTTAAGCCATAACAACACTTCCAGAGACAAAAAAAATCCAATCTGGTTATCTATCACCATGTAAAAAAACATTCCAAAGAAAATGGGTTAAAACATTAATAATTGTTTATTTTGCTCACATATCTGATGTTTTGGCAGTTTTTCTAAATGCTACAAATAATTGTTTCAAGAGATGTCAGTCAGGACAGCTTGACCACACTGAAGGACTCATTTAGAATAGAGTTCCGAACCTTACAGGGAAGTCCTTTGGATCTGGAATTCAGGAGGCAAGAGGTCAGGGGCCCTCTCACTCTCCACATGGGACTCTTCATGTAAAATCTGAGCCCTTTCTTGCAGTATAGTAGCAGGTTTCCCTGACATAGGAAAAGACACCAGAGGTAACATATGGCAGTTTCTTAATCTCCTAGATCTGGCTTGGTACAGTTCTTAAACTGACCTGTGATTAATGAGTAACACATTTCCACCATAATCTATTCATTACAGAATTTACTCCATTACAAAAGGATGACACCCAGACCTGCTTCTCAGAGTGCCAAAGAATTTCTATTTTATTGTATGATATCAAATAGGATAATTTCAATCATCTACTCAAACTTGTATATGTGGAAGTCTCTTCCACAATACTGGATTCCATTTTTCTTCCAAATAATTCCATCCATTTCATTGTTAGGGCAGAAGACTCTTACAGTTACAGAAGTGAGTTTGCATTCTAGCCTGGCCTGTTACAAGACTGTATCTCCCTACTGGGATTAAATCAGGTTGAGATAAATGGCTCAGTCACAGCCCAAGTAAAGCATAGTCAAAATTGTTGAACAGACATTAAATCTGATGTTCTATATAATGAAATCTGTTTATAATCAATAGGGAATATTTCTGAAACTATATGCAAAATCCTGTCAGAAGTTTGGCAACACAGAAAGTTGAGACTAGAATTAAAATTGCTGTGATAACATCTAGATCCAAGAGTGAAGTCAGTGCACACTCTATATTTTGCAGTTCTATGAAAATATAGTCCTGCTTTGTGGTTGTTGGTTAATGTTGATTGTACTGGATTTTCTTCCACTTTCAAGAAAAATGTGATAGCTATTAATCTTTCTCTTCTTGCTCTCCATCTCTTATATGTTTATTTACCACAAAAATATTAGAAGTACTTAAGAAGGTGGATAAAGCTGTCTAAATTCGACCCTCACTGAGGCCTTCAGCCTTATTTCTTCCATATCTATTCCTTATCCTAAAAGTACAGCTGTACTGAATTGCTTGAACTTCATATTTAATTATTCAATGTATGTTCCAACATTGCACCTTCAACTTGGACAGCTATTTCCTTCCTATTACTAATAAGGAGAAAAATATGCTCATCTTTTAACATTTGACTTACATCACTTGCCTGTGAAGGATTTAACATTTGACCAAGAGAGAGGTGGAGAACTCTACGTATGTTGCTTTCATTATTATTTTGTATGCAAGCCACACTTTTGATAGAGCACCATTTTTAATTATTTTGACCATTTCTTCCTATAAATATTCCTCTATAATATTCTATTTACTTCCTAGAGGAATATGAAATATGTTTTTAACTTGTACATCTTCATAATGAGTTCAGTATGTACCACATGTTAACAAAAGCCAAATCATTTTAAATAAATAAAAGATCAGTTATTGAAAATTAATATAATCATACTTTTAGGTATTACTTCTCCTAAATACTGATTTCTTGACATCTTAGAAATCATCTTTTATTACTTTTATTGTTATATTTCATTCATGTACAAAATAAATTCAAAGTAAATAAACCATAACATTTGGGAAGTTATATAGTAACTAAAATATTGTGACAGTAGGACAATATTTTAAAACTTTACATATGTCTTTAAAATTTTACACAAGAAAATTTTCTTATGCCACAATGTACCCCTTTCCAGCAAAACAGCAAAAAAATAAATTCTAGGTTCAAAATAAATGGAATAGTGGAAAGTTTGTTCATAAACTTTATTGTTAATTTCCCTTCTTTTCAAGATATTATGTTATGAATTATATTATATTAAGTTTATAAGCCTGTTTTCTGTTGTTTCAATAATTTCTATTGCTTTATCTTCTCTCTAGATATTTTTAAAATTTGGTATTTTTCTATTCTCATAAAAGAGGTCTATAAAATTTCATGTATTGATTATGAGGTTGAATTTTTCAGGTAATATATTTCAAAGACCAGTATGACTAATATCTACCATAGTGGGAAAATGATAAAACTAATCTCATCTTACTATGTAATCTAAATGTGCAGGTCATACTGTTAATATAGGTAAATTGTCTGGAAAGTAGAACAAACATAGATTCTGATGATGTAAGTGAAAGAATCTAGTCATGCTGTCGTAGGTTTAGGATTAGCTTTTAAGTCTGCATTCAAACACTGATAAAACATTGCATCTTTAACAGAGAGAAGAAAGAAGCAAAGAAAAGAGCTTAAGGGAGCAACCAGACATTCTGTCTTAGTCATAGTGAATTTAATGTAATAGGGAGACATTTAAGTAGAGATGTCTGGCAGACAGAGAGAGATAAGGGGCTAGACAGAAAGAGGACAGAAACGAGAGATTTTTCTATCAGTGCAGATAGACGGCTGTGGGAAATGAGAGCTGTGAGTGTAAGATTGCAGAGAGGTAAGAAGCCTGAGAAAAGTCCAGAAAATATAAAAGAAATTGCCAGTGGCGCCCACCAAAGCAGGCATTTTGGTACTAATATCATTTGTTGCTTCTTGCAACTTATAAAAGGCTTTCAGATGCATTATGAAATTGTGATAATGTGTATAAGAGTGATAATTACCATTCTTTTGTAGAAACCAGTGGTCTATCAATTTAATTGCTGTGTTTTTGGCATAATGGCAGTCTCTTAAAACAATCCCAGACCTTTCTAAACAAAAGACATGTTCATAGGGAATACATTTGAATAAAGTTCTTGCTAGCATTTTTCTTCAGTTTATCTCTCTTTCCCCAACCTAACAATAAGCTGAATATCCCTATATTATCTCATCTCTGCTGGTTACCTCCACTGTAACCAGCAGCTGTCATATCCCCACATTTCAGAGCAGGCCTTATTCTCTGTCGTCCAAACCTCTCAACAAAAATAACAGTAAACATTACATAGCGATTAAATGACATAGGACTCTCTGTTTTTTATGAACACTGAATCCGTTATACTTCATAACAGCCTATAATTATGAACTAATATTGTTTCTGTTTAATAAATGAGGAACAGAGAAAAAAGTGATTTTCCAAAGACAGGAAGGTAGTAAATGTCAAAAATGGGATTTGAACCAAGGCTCTGTGTGTGTGTGTGTGTGTGTGTGTGTGTGTGTGTGTCATTGTGTTAAGGAATGGTGGTTCCTAAAAAAATCAAGGGCAATTTATGTTCAGTAATTCACATTTATTTTTGGTGGTCCTGGGGTTTGAACTCAGAGCTCATACTTTCTGGTCAGTTGCTCTACCACTTAAGCCATACTCCAAGCCCACATGTCTTTCTTATTTCATATAGACAATGATTTGTTGATTCTAAAAGTATCTAGTAAACATGTATTACACAATTCCTATTGTTCTACAAATAGCAGATATGTTAGCCAATATGAGCAAAGACTGTCCCTGTTGAGTTTAACATGGTTTACAGAAATGTTCTCAAAGGGGAAAATGCATACATTTATCTCTCTCTCTCTCTCTCTCTCTCTCTCTCTCTCTCTCTCTCTTTCTATCTGTATATATAGAGACAGATATATATATTTATCAATATATAAATATATATAGATAAATATATACAGAGAGATAAATATATATATATATATATATATATATATATATATATATATATATATATATTTAGTGCATGACAGTGTGCAGTGGGAGTCATTATGCATGTGTTTGAGGTGGTACACGTGTTTGCTTCCAGCCACATAAAAGCACAGCACAGGGAATTTCAGGTACAGGTGTGCAGTAGACTGTGCCTGCCTGGCCTGCGTGAGCACTCTGCAATGTTTACACAACACAACCGCCTAACAACACCTTTCCCTGAACCCATGCTTATTGTTAGAGACATGAGGCTCCATGGCAAAATAAAAATAAAATTAGTAATGTCAGGTAATTGATTTCCTTTAGAAGAAAAAAAAAGAATGAGGAGGAGGAAGTAGAGGAGGTATAAGAGAAATGAAAAAGAAAGTTATTTCAAATCATACCAAAAAATAAAGAAGATTTTACTTCATTGACCAAAGGTCACCATCTGTTCTAGCAGCTCTGGAGATAAACAAGCAGTGAATCTAGACCAGCTAAGTTAGATGATGTGACACCAGCGAGAGTAATGAAAACTAGAAAAAATGACACGCTCACCCAGGGACTGTGAAGCAGTCATAGAATAGAGATAAATGAATGGCAGGTGTGGGGACAACTGGGATGCATCCTTGAAACGAGTCTTACATTATTTACCATAAACGCCATCATTTGAAATGCTCATGGCTTATTGTTATTCTCATCCCATGATACAGCTTTGGGACAGCAGAGATATTTGTCCTTTTGTTCACAGATATGTTTTTTTCTGTGCCTAAAACAAAGACACTTTATAATAATAAATAAATGAATGAGTGAGGAATCCTATAGACTACAGATAGGAAAAGATCTGTTGTGATTTACAGGGGAAGGTCACAAGAAATAAAGCACAGTGAAGAGATCACGGTACCGCTGGGAAAAAAGACTTCTTTCTTCCTAAGAATTTGCATGCTTTGAGGGCAAGTTTGCTACTACTAGCAGTTAGCTGGACGGCTGATTTTATTTGTCCAGGTATCAGTTACTCTGATTGCTATTCCCATCTATTTACATGAAATAGAATAAAAGGAGATTAACACTCTGGATAGTCTTTAAAAATTACCTCTGCATTCATAATCCACTCTCTGTTATCAGGCAACCAAAGACTGTAAGAGAAGAAGGAAAACCCACATGTTGTGAGCTATTCCTCCTCCCCTTTCCCAGTGCAGAGCAGACCATTAGTGAACTCCCAGCTTCCAATTTGAGAGTGTTGTTCATGATGAGTTTTGCTTCTGGAAATGAGAAAGTATTCAGAAATCAGAGAACAGTATGACTCAATAGAAACAGTAAAGACTGAAATAGAAATACTTCAGAAAATGTAATAAAAAACAAAATGAGCTCAAGAAGTCGATAGGGGATAGGCTGTTTATTTCACAGATATTATTGGGAAAATTGACTCAGCATACAGAGGGGAATAAAACCTGTTCCCTGTCTGACATTATATATAATGATGAGTTCTGTATAAATCGAAGATCTGAGAGGGCTTAGGATAAATAAAAAGAAAAAATTTAGGAAGATAACTTTATGATATAATAATAGGAAAAATCTTAAAAATCATAAAACTCAAACAATGACAGAAAAAACATGAGTTTATGCATGGAATTAAAGGTCTCTATTAAACCAATGAAATATAAAAGCCTGGGGGCAGATGACTGCTACCAGACATCGATTAGAATCTGAAACGTGCATGAAACCCTATATTTAACCAACCAAATGAGCAACCCCACCCAAAAGAAAATGGTAATATGGGCAAAAAAACCCCAGGAAAAATCTGAAAAGCTAATGAATATTTTAGGAGATGGTCAAAATGTTTATTAACCAGAAAAATGGAAATTGCAGCAATGGTGTCCTCTCACATCTATAATTTACCATATATGAACTAAGCAGGCTGTGTAATGCCAAACAGTGCCGGGTAGAATGCAGAAGCCTTGCTTGCACTGCTCAGAACAGAGAAGCATGAGCTCATTCTGAGACATTACAGCCATATTTTCACCTGTGCAGTCTACAAATCAGAAAGTCTGTCTGAGGCTTATATCCCTGGCAACCCCTACACCATTCCTTATACAGACACACATAACAAAATTCATGGTGATTTTACTGATGAAGGCAAGAGGTTTGTGACAACCAAGTTGTCTACTAAGTTGCGAAGGTGCGGTAAAATGTGACGTGGAGTGACATGGTGGTTAGAAAAAGGAATTTATTTTTTGGAATAGTGTGCATGCTTTTGTAAGAATGGAACTTAGAGGACTGGGCATGCTGATGGGTGATGCCTATAATCCCAGCTCCTCAGGAGGATCATGGTTGTAAACCATCTTGGGCAAAGTTAGTGTAAATTTATCTGAAGAACAAGCCAAGACCAGAGGACTAGGTCATGGTTCAAATGGTAGAGATCTTACAAGCATGAGGCCCAGAGTTCAATACTTCCCCTTCCGAAAAAAAAAAGAACAATGCCTAATGTGTTTTATAATAGAATAAAATAGAATAGAATACTTTTTACAAAAAAATGAGGGTATAAATTGAAAAAGAATTACATTTTGTAATGAATGACAGCATAATTTCTGTGGACCCACTGCTTAGTGAAACAAGCAAAGCCAGTAAAGACTATTTAGAAAGAAATATTTAATCTTTTAAAGGTCCTTAGGACATTCAGAAAATGAAGAAATGTTTACTCAAGAGAACCAACAAACAGTGATGATAGCAATGAAAGTCTGTGACGTCTATGTCACGACCACTTTCCATCCCCTGTGGCTCCAGGACAGGACCACAGGAGCCCTGCTCTGGGCAGATGTGTCCAAGAAGGAGCTTTCTGTTCCTTCAATTCTCAAGCAAGGATGACCATATTGCATTGGCAGGAGAAGACCATCAGAATTTCTCATTTCCTTCACCCCCAAGTTGACATGGCTAAACTCTGAGCAAGAGCACATGAGATGTCAAGGATCCCTGTCTACTAAGCCTCCCTCTGCAGGACAGAAGTTCTGATCCAAGCACAGCAGGCCATGGCACTAGATCCACACTGCCCTTGCTCAGCCAACCTACAGAGCTGTAGTATCCACAGTCAGAAAAGCCAAGGGACTCGCAGACTACCATAGTGTCCAAGGCCTGGAGCAGACTCGGACAGTTTGCCCAGAGTGTATGCAGTTCATAAGAAAACAGAACTCCAAGGTGCAAACCCAACATTCTCTGAAAGACACATAGGAATTCTAAACCTAAGGTTTTTCTTGAGTGTACAGCTTGTCTTTATTAAGTGCAACCAGATAACTGTAGATCAGCCAGATCCCCAGAGAGAAATCGGAGCTAAGAGCATCTGAATCACACAAACCTCCTAGACTAGCCTTAAAAACAAATACGGCATAGTAAATATCTCAGAATTCTGTGTTTAAAGCAAGAATGCAATCAAACAGTAGCTGGGGTAGACTGAACAGGAAGGTGTAAAACTAAATGAAGTAAATTGGTTAAAAGAGAGAGATCAAGGGATAGACAAAGAGAAACCTGCCCAAACCACTGTCATCCCAGAGTAAACGGCAGGCACCAAGGCTCTGCTTTCTCAGCAGTGACTCCAAAGGCTGAGTAGCACTGAAAGGAAAATAGAGTTTCCTAGTCTTCATTGATAGTCTTTACTAACCTGCCCATATTACAGAATGGATAACAAGTGGAAGACAATAAAAGCAAACCTAGAACTGAAGACGGATTCAATATCCAGAGTGGACACCATATACTTCCAAAAATAAGTAGTTTTATATAAAAATAGTATACTAAAAAAAAGAAGGGAATAGGTGATTTCAGCACAGAGGGAAAAAAAGACAGCAACAGACATTGCTTGTGAGAATGAGTAAATCTAATATTTAATAAAAATGTCAAAGTAGCCACTGTAAATATGTGCAAAGAGCTAAAGGCAAACATCCCGAGAAGGAAAAGAAGATAAGATGTCCATCTTTCATCAAAGAAAGAATGAAGCAAGGAAATAAAATTATAATAAAGGAACTAAATTATTAATCCGTGCATAAATGGCACAATAACTGACTCATTCTAGAGAGACTTGATAATGGGTTTGAATATGAAAGAAATATCAACCTTGAAGATGAATTGACAGAGATTATGCAATCCAAGAGCAGAGAGAAAATGTAGTAAAGAAGATGGATATGGGGATGCACACTTGTAATCCCAGCTATGCAGAAAGCTGAGGTAGGAGATCCATGGCCAGAGGCAAGAACAAGGGCCTACCTCAAAAATCAACCACAGCAAAAGAGAGGCTGTGGGTGTGGCTCCAGTGATAGACCCCTTACTTCCCCATCACCAAAAAAAAACAGGACATGAACCAGGGACTATCAGTAAGAGAGGAAAGAGAAAGCAGTGAAAGAATATTTGAAGAATAACTGAGGAACACTTACCAAATTTCCTGAAAAGCAGAACGATTGCAGAGCCCCACATCCTGGTGCTGCACGGGAAAAGGCTGAGAGACAGAGAATGTCTTGAAAATAGCTAGAAAGAGCCACTCATGTGTAAGCCACCCCAGAAAAAGGACTGTGATTTCCATCAGAAAAGATGGTGGCCAGGACATTGTGGTGGCATTTCAGCTGTGTTCAAAATAAAGAAACTGGCAGACAAAAATCCACTACCCACTGAAACTATCTTTCAAAAGTCAGTGCACAATAAACACTCACATAACAAAACTCAGCAGGATATATCGAAGTTGACCTGATTTATAAATATTAGCAGAAATGTTTCGAGCTGAGCACAGTAAGTCCAGATGGGTCCTCCATTCACTAAAATGATGTACAAAGGCATCAAAAATGTTCATAATGAAATCGTAAAAGATCGTATGTATGTGCGTGTTTTAGCGTCTTTCTTCTCTCAGCTAATTTAAAAAGTAATTGTATACAATAATTGCATGAAGCCACATGCTCTTGATTGTGCCATTGGTTTCTATATATAAATGTAGAGTATTTGACAATTGCACCATGAAGGAAAGAGATGGGAGAAGAGTTGAACTGTAGTAAAAAATAATGCTGATTGTTAAACCCATGGGAATAAGGAAGACATGCAGAAATTGTAAGATGATACATACAGGAAATTCTGTAAATACAAACTTGCTGTTCTTCCTTTCATCAGTGTTTTAAGAGACATAATTTTATGTAAATTGATAATTATAATGAGATACTCTTGGGTCCATAACTTATATAAATATTGTATTATAATAATGACAAAAAGGAAAAAAATAAAATGAACTGTTCTAGCAAATGACTGAATCTTAGGAGGAGGCCAAAGAACCTCCAATCTGTAACCAAGCATGATAGAAGTCGTATGGTAAAAGAAGGTAAACAAAGGCAGACATACCGGAGAGACAGTTATAATTCTGTATGTGAACTAAGGAATGGAATTTCCCCAAACTTTGAATGTGAGGTCCAACTAACCTGCTAGGACGTGGTCTTCATAGTTTGGTATAAGGACTAGAGGAACTTCAAAATACCAGGAACAAAGGAGATACTGAAGAGAAGAGAACTAGCATTCTATGTATCTTATTCTCAAAGCAGAAAAATGAGCATCTATTGAGGCTTGGGAACCTCTTCTTAGCCAAAGATTAGCACTATATCCTCTCTTTAGGTTCCTACCTAGAAGCCTGAAGATGGGGACTTCACCAGAGGGGTTGAGCTTGGTAAAACACAGATGGCTCACTCTTAGCCACAGAGTCTTTAATTCAGTAACTAGTCCATGCATGAGGCCAAAGAACATGCTTCTTACAAGTTAAAGGTGATGCTGCTTGGACCACAGATTAGGAAACCCTGGACTGGTTTTGGGACTAAGCAATTCTTGAAGCTCAGCAAAGGAGAGAGTAAGACAGGTCAGTGATGAGGTGACACAGAGTGACCATCATTTATGCTGAGCATATACTGTGATGCGGAAGATTGCCTCCTCCTCACCCCAAACACCCCCAGGTAATCCTCGGTGTAGAAAACGGACTTCTGTGGTGAGGATAGTAGGGAAATAAAATTGATCTCAGCGTAAGTTGGGCTGTGGCCAGGCCATACGAGTGTCTTCCAATGTGTACCTGTTTTTCTTTGCCCATTGAAAAAAATGTTGAATCATACAAAAATGAATTTTCATGTGCACACTGCATGAATTCTTCATTGTTAAACATATGCTTTGGGGTGTTAACAAAATCTTATTGTGATTAGAATATTATGTATATATGTACTTGTATTACTATATCTTATATATGTAGCATTTTATACACTTTTACTGCCATTGAACAACTGGAAAATACCATAAAATATTGTGTTATTGCATTAATTAATAGTTCAAATTAGCTCCTTATTTGAATGTATATTAGTCACTTGGCTTTTGGCAAGCCACTCAATCATTATGATTATTAATTGCTTGTAATTTTGACCAAAAGCAAATTATCTATTGCATAGATATAAAAATTGGATGTTCTCATTGGTCACATTATATCCAGTAAATAAATGCCAAGATTATATCATTGTCTTAACTTTTAAAAATTGTTTTGAAATTTCTAGCATGACACACATAGCAGAGAGCACATTTTTAAGTACTTGCTATAAATATCACATAAGACATTTATGTACAAAAGGATACAAAATAACATTATCCTTGGGCAAAACTTTAATTTTGTTGTATAATGCATTGAAAGAATTATTCTGCAGAAAATACAAGTAAAACAAATTGTGAAAAATAGTGGCATAAAGAAATTTTAAATAGAAAAGATTGATTAATCCATCTTGGAATGTAAAAAGTTCTGAAAATAGTCAAATTAAAATAAATCCTCCAATCATATTACATCTGACTACTTTGTTATTCATATTTCTACTGATAACTAATGAGATTTAAAATCAAAAGTGACAGTGTTATGCCTAGTTAATGCTATTATTTTCCCTACTTAGAGATTTTTCTGTAAAAGTCCCACTACATGAATTCAGATCATGTTTTGGGGGTGGAGGTGTAGCTTGCTTAGCATGTGTGAGCCCCTGAATTCAGTCCCTATCACTGCAAAAAGAAAATAATTACATTACTTTTTCTTGTCTCGTGAAATGGTTATTGCTAGTTATAAATGATATTTAATTCTCTCATATGTACATGCATGTGTGTGTGTGTGAATTTGAGTGCAGTGGCGCTACTGTACTGTGGTATTCGGGACTGCCCTCTGACACACTCAAGGAACAGGTCTCATGTTTGCAAAGGAGTATTAGTAGAGACCTCATATTGTAGGTTTCTGTATTCTCATTGTACTTTTATTCAAACAGAGAAACTTGTCTTTTACCTGCTTATTCATTTGTATTCTTTCATACTGAAGTATTTGAAGAAAGAGTACCCAGATGGAAAGTCATATTTGAAAAGCATTTATTTTAGAAGATAAACATCCTCGCACCTGCCTCTTACCATATCCTAGACTAAAATCATCATAGCCTTAAAAATACCAGCTTTTCATTAGTCTTCAGGAATATAGCTATACTAAGGAGATATAATTTTCTCCATATATGTGACACTTGACCAAGGCATAGAAGCAATTTCACATGTTGTTAATGAGCAAAAATCAACAGAGGAGAGGGGAGAAGTCCTCATATGCAACATCAAAGTTAGAGAATAACAGGGTTCCCATGTAAACAGCAGTTTTATGGATTAAATATAAAATTCCAGAGCCATAAAAAGCATCTAAGAACCATCTTCCTTCATTTTCAGAAGAATAGCTGTAAATAAGAGTTATTCCCCTTCTTTGTCCTTTCTGAAAGCATGCGGATTGGAGAAAAGGCAACTAATTAAATGCTTTATAATTTTAACAAGAGAGTAATTATTTTAAAGACTAGCTGAAATATAAATATTATTAAGTGTCAAGGAAATAATAACCAATCCTGAGAATCATGAATCATGAAAAAGTGTTAAACTTTGAAGCAAAAATATATATATTAGAGGAATATCCAATTTTATTCTACTAAAACACTTTTTCCCATTATTTAGCAGTTGACTCTATGCCATCAAAAGAAGCAGTGGGTGTTTCTTACTTGAATGTTCAGCCATCTACACATGACCTTGTACAAACAACTCAATCAATGAGAAGACTACCATAGACTACCGTATTTAATTGCCTAAGATCTGCAGAGGACCTGCAAGATGAATGTGAGTTACAGGATTTTCTTGACACTTTCAGCAGGTGATAAAGTAGCATTATAGGCAAAATATACACTGCTGTTAAAAGCAACATGGCATTAAAAACCTGTGCAACTGGATTGTGGTCTTAGTTTGGCCTTCTTAATGAAGGTAGAGATTTTGGTGTCAAAAACTGCTGATTTCTAACCATGTCCCTGGAAACAAAAGCTTGCTATTATTCTTATCCCCACTCAAAAAATATAATCAATTAACTGCCAAGAAAAATGAAGGTGGTTTTCAACCTCAATTCCATAAAGCATCTTCACCTTATTTCTGAAGAAAACCCACAGTCACCAGGCTAGCTGCACAAGTGTCAGCAGAATTCCCCAGCAGGTGCTTTACGGTGAGGTAAGGCCTGTCTAGTAGGCTGGAGAAGCAGTTTAAGGGCACTAAAGCAGAAATTAGAGTGGTGCAGGATAGTGGCTTATCTACTGGGGAATAGGAGAGTAACAGATGGAAGAGAATAGAAAGCAGCAATCAAAGCTGTGTGTGCACCATCAAAAACTTAGGAAGACACTGATTCAAAATAGGGAGAACAGCAAATGCTGCCAGGCTCTGAAGAATGGGACCGGCCTCAATGGGTAATTCTCACTGGGATCTTGTGCATCTTTCTCCATGGATTATGTTACCATACACTGTACAAATAGATGGGCATGTGTTGTTTGGAATCTTACTTAGTACTTCAAATGCAGAAGATGCCATGCTAGGTCTTAGGGGGAATCAAAAGAGAAGAAGTCCATGTACTGGGATGACTTTCCCATGACTGTATTCAATAAATGCGTGCATTATTTGCTCAGAGGTGTACTTAGACCAGTATTGGCAGGAAGCACTAACCTGGAAACACATCAGATATTTTGATGTATGTGGACAATTCTCACAAAGGATATCGGACTTCCTGGGAATAACTATGAAGACAACTTTGGCTGTAAGACTGGCTATATCTGGATACCTGGGATAAAGTACTTCACATAAATTAGATGCCAGAAAGATTATTGTATGAATAGCCATTTTGTTTGATACTGTAAAAATAAAGGTAAATTTACCAGGGTTCTAGAAAGAAATGATTGCAACATGCAGTAAGTATAAATATGGAAAGAAGTAATAGCAAAACAACTATAGATGCAACTTGCTTCAAATACAAATTATAAAACAAAATATGTTTGGAAACCACAAAGACATAACATTTAAGTTAGGTTTTTCATAAGGGGTACCAAGTGACCAGATAAAAAAGCAGTGATAACATCTTTCATGTATGTAGAAGAGAATACAAAAGGAACAAAATATTGTCATGCCATTCAATTCTTCATCATACTTTTATAACACTGTCCTCTCCTAACTTTATGAAGTCTGTATTATGTTGAGATTTTTTGCTTTCTTTTCTTTGTTTTTTAGTGACTAACCTCTTCTTCATCATCTTAAATTGTTAAGTCAAACACTATGTCTACTATATCTAATACTACACTTCTATTTAATAAATATTTAATACTATTTCAAATGAGAAATGGAAAAGTGAGCTGCTTTGTTCAGTAAAATTTGCTTCAATCATGATCCATATTAACAGGACTGGACAAATCCCAAAAAATTAGTAACATGGCCACGTGAAAGGAGCTGGGAAATGTAGTGTGCCTAGGATGAAGAGGAAAGAGATTTAATTAACATAGCAGTAAATATTAGGAGGAATATACAGCATTTTTTAGCTAGATCCAATCTCCACCCTTCTTCCCCCTGCCCTGTTCTTGAGTGACGCTGTCTCATACAGAGTGAAGTCACACCCTTCTTGCTCTCCATCTTCTGGTGAGTTTTAGCACTTTGGAGTCAAGGATTGGAAACTCAAGAATTTCAGAATACTTATGTCATCATTGTTACTGCAGGACACAGTCCTATCAGCAAGTGTCCCAATCTGTCATAGAGGTATTCATTCTTCCATTATGCATAGATAAAATTTTGAAGCTCTTATTCTGTTCAACTGGTTTCACAAGCTTCCTGTCTTTGTTGAGATTTTGAATTAGGTGTTCACCATTATTCTCCCAGGGACAGGTAGCTGGGGAAATTAAAAGCCCCAAGAACTCCTGAAGGTTTTCATCAATAGAGAAAAATCACCTCTGCTCTGAACTAGCTTTCTTTTGGGGAAAAATTTTTTTTCAATGACTAAATGTGAGGGAGTTGTCTTCCGAGGGTAGCCAATAATCCTCATGATACAAACTTTACACCACCAATTCCCTCAATTCTAGATTAAGAGATAGATCCAGAAAATCCTAGACAAATAACGGTCTTGTCTGGAATATTCTAAGGTTTTAAAATCAAAATGTTTTCCACATATGTGGCAAAAGGCTAAGAATGATTAGAAAATGTTTAAACACACATCTGTGCACACACACACAAATCTCTTATAATGTGTGTTGTATGAAGTAACAGAAAATCTTGTAAAAAGTGTAGATTTTTGCTTTTCCTGTTTTCAGACATATCTTGGATTTTTATGGCAAATGGACTTTTAATAAGTTGTGATTCATAGAAATTTCCATAATGAACAATGTTAAAATTTGTGTCTGGAAAAAAATGGGATGGAGGAAAATGTAGAGCAAAAAGGTACTTCATGAATTTCTTCATGTTATTTCTGAAATTCTCTCTCTTGGTAACTGAGTCAAAGAATTTTTTTCTTTTCTTCTTATTGACTTTCCCAGTTGAACTTGAAAGTTTTACTCAGAAAGCCATTGTCTCATTCTAGAATATTTATTGATATTTTAAGCCAGACGTACAATGGATTTGTTATAAGAATAAACCAGTGATTCGGAAAGAGTGTGGGAGGGTGAATATGGTGCAAATACTGTGTACACATGTATGTAAATGAAAAAGTGAGACCTGTTGAAATTCTTCCAGGAATAGGGGGAGAGGGGAGATAAAGGAGAATGGTGAAAGAGTAAATTCAAGTACCATATATTTGATACATTTCAAGAACTTTTGTAAATGTCACAATGTACCGCCCCCCACCTAGCACAAAAAAAGAAAAGAAAAATAGGGTGGAGGGGAAAAGAGAGATAAATAAGGGAGTTTATCTGATCAATGAACAACAAATGTATGTGTGAACACCATATCTTACACCCTTTGTACAATTAAAATACACTAAAAAATGAGTAGCTTTTCCATAAAAAGTGAGTACGTTAGCTCTGAGATTCATTTAAAAGCAACACCAGCAATAGTGCTTCTGACATTTTGTCAGGAAAGATTCAGAAAATATAAACTTAAATGTTTATGAAAATACTATTTTGAAAGAAAGTACTCAGAATTCAATATTAACAATTTACCAAAATACAATTGGAATGACCAGACTTTACACTTTGTAATTTCTAGTTTTCTACAGCATATTAAGATGAGCCTAGTTTGTAACAACTTTTCTCAGATTCCATAAAGAGCTGTAATAATGGAGTTCAAAAGTCCCCAGCACAGAGCAATAATACGTGTTTAAAAAGAGGGTAATGTTAATTGTTCTGATGTGATTATTACACATTGTATTCGTGTAGCATATCATAGCACTGCATCCCATAAATGTATGCAAATATCATGTTCCAATTTAACTATTTTTTAATTTAGAATTTGGACAAATAGCACTTGGAAATATTTACAAACTATATGTTTTCTGAAATGTCAACATGGGAATGAATTGGACTACCTCCCGAAGAGTAAGATTCCACTAACTAGAAATACTCAGCTCTATGCCGGACATCATGCTAACAGATGTCTCAGCTGCAGTGTAATTTCAATGTGTGCCATTGAACCTGAGTCCCTTTCTCCTTCCTTCCAGGGTCCATATGTAAATTTTGGCTGGTATCTGAATAGGGATTGCCAGTTCACAAATACTCATTCAGTCATTCAGATCTAACAGGTAAATCACATAAAGGCACATGAAAATGTTAAATCACACGTTGTGATGATAAATTCATGGAAAAATAATAAAATATACTAAAAATACTGTGTAGAAACATGGGATTATTTTCAACTGTTTCTTATTTAAGGTATTTGATTGCCCATGCTAATATATTTATTTAACTGATCTCATACAACAAGACTCTGCATTTAATTTTATAAAACTAAACAAGTTGTATTTTCTTCAAAGCAGTTTCCTGTACATAAAATAACATTTAATAAGTATAGCTTAGAAACATATTTACAAGGAAGACCTCATTTAATTTCTGTGATGAACTGAGCAGATTTATTTTGTGCTCTTAAAGCAAATTTTCCAAAATTCTATAATACATCTCTTACCTTACGTAGGAGTATTTATGTATTTCTTTAGCATCTTGAGAGGAAGGGCTAATTTTCAGATATTATTTTTATTCCAATAACAAATGACAGACTATATCAAGTTATGCATAAATCTGAATCGGTTTCAATATTCAGACCTCTCTGTTGTATTAATGAAGGTTGGAGAAGAAGATGGCATGCTTGGGCTGGGTGACTACAGAAGTGTTTAATCATGGCATGATTCACAGAGCTATGGGTAGGATTTGGTTAATGCACGACTGTGAACAGGCAGGAAAAAAAGTTCCATTTGTCACTATACTTGAGTGGCAAGAAGAGGGCAATTTTTGCAAACCCAAGAAAATAGCTGTGGTAAAATTTGCATTACAGGAGTTGTGAGCTAAGAACCAGAGGAATGACACCCCTATTTTACACACCTCCAGCTCTCTAGCTCCTTGTAAGGTCCTACTATTTGCTGAACCCAAATGAAAGCCAGAGAGTAATCCTATTGGGTCAGCCTCCACAGGCAAGCAGCGGGATGAAGAATAAACAATAGGAGACATTCATTGCAATAATATTTTAAATATGACATGTGATGTTAAAAACCAGACTAGCAGCAAAACAGAAAGGAAACATACAGTCAAAGCTATTAAGAAATAAATAAAAGTCTTATCTGTAATGCTTTATTTAAGAAATTATCAGTAGAGATAACACAGCTTTCCTATCTCTGGACAGACAAAAGGGTTAGAAACCATGACAACCTTATAACAAAAGAGATCCTAGTTCCTACCTTATTGTCTTCAATACCATTTTTCACTAAAACAAATTTAGACATCGAAAAATTGCTAATACTAGATGAGATGAATGGATAAAAACGAATGATGGTTGATGACAGTATTGGTCTGGCAGCAAGCATTGCTGCAGTTCTGGGTGGAGCACTCAGGAAACAAGCTAGGTGGATTGGATCACGGTTAGTTTCTTTGTTATAAGGCTTACTATGTAGTCATGTGACATGTATGTATCAGCAAAAACTGATTAAAGCACGTAGATTTCAATTGCTCCTATTTCTTACAAATTTATGTGAATCTATAATGATTTCAAAATAGAAAAAATAAAAGTATGGATGTTAAATATTTATTGTAAATTATAAGGAACATAAAGAGTAGAAAGAGAAAGAAACCAAAGTTTAAATGATCTTGAATGAACTTCAGTGACACACAGAGTACTTTGACCATCAAAAATGAATAACTTGCAGGAGCACTTTATTAAAATATATGAAATATTTGTAGATACACAGGTACATAATTTTATTTAAAGGAAAAATCAATTATCTAGAGATTGATAAATGAAAGTAAGAGGTCAAATATTCATACTACTTTCCCTGGTAACCTATATTTCAGTTTAATGAAATAATTCATCAGGAAAATTTCCTGCAGAAAGAGAAGTAGAACAAAAATAAGGTTTATTTTTAATTATTATTTTCTATCTTTCTTGTTATAACAGTCCTCATGAACACAAACTAAAACCATTGCATAGATTGAGGAAGAAACCAGGCTGACAACCTGAGAACACTGATGAAACATGAGACAAAGTAACTTGTGTACCTGTACCGTAAGGTCGAACCACACAACCTGTGAGTTATCCTCACCAAACAAAAGGACTTTAATCAACCAGCTACATCTAATTTCTCATTTAGAAGAAGCCCGGTGGTGGATAAAGTTAAGTGACGTTGTGAATTAGCTCATTAGAATTTATTGAAAGTTTTAAAACCAAAGGCCCATTTTTTCTTAGGAAATAAATAGTGTGAGATAAGACATAGAAAAAGCTGTTAAAATATTAAAACAAGCAAGAGTCATAGCAACTTAGTAAAGTGTGCAAATTTTATATTTTGATACTAACAAAGTATGAATGACTTTATTTGACTACATGTGGTTCGCTCATCAATTATTTACACAGTTTTAGCTCAACTTCAGGATCATTGAATAGGCCTATTATGGCACCAAATGTGGAAAATGATAAACAAACCTTATTTTGGTCCAATTCTCTTCTGAGATATATATATTTGATTACACATTTTCGGTGATGTGGATTGAACCCAGGGCTCCACGCATACTAAGCAAGCACCTGCTGTACCACTGAGCAGCACCTCAGCCCCATTATGTTTGAACACCTGTGTAAGGAAAAGTACAAAAAACTACGTAAATCAAAGGGAACACTTCAAATGTTACGGGAATGCTAATTGTATGACATTTCAGTCAAGGAATTTGGGATTTACTGGAATCATTTCAAGAAACAGAAAAAGAGAGGGGGGATGAGAAAAAGGAGATGGAGGAAGAGAAGAAGTTGAGAAGAAAAAGGAGGAGGGAATAGAAGGAGGAAGAAGAAATACATAGAAAATAGCAAATGAGTACATCTAAAATTCAGAGCTGTTGTTTATTGGTAGATAGCATTAGTAGATAGATAGATGAAAGGTAGATAGATCAATGGATAAAGACAGTTGATAGATAATTGATAGATACATGACAGACCATATTGATTGATTGATTGATTGAGGAATAATGATTAAAGCTTTGTCCATTCCAGCAATGTAAATACACGGGTCACTCAAGGAATGATTTCCAGAAGAAATAACTTTACTAACTTTCTGAGGAAATAAGTTTCCTCTTTAGTATGTCTTTTTCTTGCTTTTATATTTTAGACTAGGTGAAGAAAAATGTTTAATCCTTTTGGATTAATTTCATATATTCCTTTTAAGTTTTCTGGACTAAGCCACAATTCCAAATATCTGCAGTAAAAGTAAAGTTTCTTACTTTTATCTATAATAAAGCCTTTGTTTTTAAAGTTTAACAGATTGCTTTGTATATTATCATGTTGCTTAAAACAGCAGTTTCAACATTTTTATAACAAAGAAGTGACCATAATCAGAGAATTCACAGTAGCTTTTCCACTCCTATTCAGTTTTGAACAAGTCTTTATGCTACCTTTAACTGGGGATCATTACTCTTCCAAAGGGATTATTCCAACTTTGTTTTGATTTCTCCTAAATTAAGTGCTATATGGCTATATTAGTGGTTATGATTTTCTTAGGGAAATTATGAAACTACTTATTTTAGTAGCTACTTCATATTTTGTTCTCTTACAAGTATAAGTCCGTGTTTCACCATCTGTCTCCTTTTTCTGAGGATTATGAAAATTAAAATTACTACTGCTTCCCAGGATATCTTGATTTTATTGGGGGAGGGGTGGGACATTTTACTCTCTAAAATATCTCATAATGCCCACACAAATGGAAGTGAAGACAATACAAAGAATTTTCCAATGCAAACATCCAAGGACATTCCACAATTTTACCATGATCATTTTATTAATTTTTATAGATTTTTTCCAACCACATTTTATGATTCACCTCCCTTGTACATCGTTTACAAACTCACATCAGCCAAAAATTATTAGTAACAATTTTCAGTGAAGATATAAGGCTCAGCTAGTGGTGAAATACAAGATAAAGTTAGCAAACAGAACTTGGTTTTTGCATTGTCAGGAAAACCTTACTCTGTTACATTTTGGAGCTAATGTTTCTCTTTGATTTTTAGAATTAAAGAATTTCCTTTAGATTTGTCACATGTTCTGGAAGCCAGTCCTAGGCACTGTTAGAGGTGTTTAGCCATCGCTTTCTTGACTGTTGGCTCTCTATGTGCTACTTTCCTTCATTCTGATGGTTTGCTCAACATTGCAGCTGTTTGTCCCAATCATGATCATTGCTGACACTTGGACATGTTCACTTTGCACTAGACATGTTCTAAGCATTTTACAAATAAAGATACTAAACTTTAGAAACACTCCTCGGGACTTTTGAACAGTGCATCCTCCACGAAACAGTACTTAGTTCTTCAGTTCTTGGTACACAGGATATTTACAGTTCCCCAGTTCTTGGTACACAGGATATTTACAGTTCCCCAGTTCTTGGTACACAGGATATTTACAGTTCCCCAGCAGTTTGAAGTTAGGCGTGGTCATGAGATCTCATTAAAAGTGAGTAGAAATTGTTTCATTTGAGAGTAGAAGTATTCATTTAGCCCTGGTGGGAACAGTGGGAGTCTGGGATGGATATGCTTACACAGGAAGAAGCTAGGGTTAGAAGCCTGCTTGTCCATGAAAGCTGCCCTTTGTAACCACTCAGAGCAGTGGGTATTGCATGAGCAAGAAGTAAACTTTGGTTGTGTTAGTTCTCTAAGGATTTGATTTGAAAGATGTAAAGTGTTGTCAACATATACAAAATACAAACACACAGGATTAACATTTGGAGGCATGAGATGGAAAAAGATCTTCAAGTGGGAAGGATGCAACCGAGACTTGCAAACATTCTGAAACTTAAAGAGTGGAAGAAAAGAGTATAGGCAGCCACATCAAGTGCTCAGAAAATAAAATTATAACTGACAACTGCAGTCGAAAAAATATAAAATGTTCCTGACCATGATAGAAACAGTTGAGTTTTGGAAGTACAAAATGCCACAACATAATTTGAGAATGTGTAAATGTAATTCCTTTATAATTTTTTCTATTTTGCCTCTTTCTCTGCTAAAAGATTGGCTGTCTACATCATGCTAAAGGTAGAATAGACACAGATGATGGTTATCCATGCACATTTTATCTCATTGAAGCAATTTGAAACAATACTAGCATTTGCAGCAGGTTCTACATCTTACTAAAATGCATTCTCCAGAGCCTCAACATCAATACTACGTAGGGAACATAGCATCTTTATCTCAGCTTCTTTCTTTTATGCCAGCATACTCATCTAGACAACCTTAAATATCCAGCTAAAACCATGGCTGCCTGCTCTCATGATGTGCTTTTCCTGTGGACCTGGAGGAAAGGTTGAGATCAGGTGTTTTTCCAGATCATTCGTGGGGGTGATAGATTTTGATGCATGGAGAACTGTGAGAAGTACTGCTATTTAATTAAGTGAAAAGCAAAGCATTTTTGGTGTGTGAAATGAGGTAACCATTTGCACTGCCATTGCCTTTTCTTTCAACTATTCATACTTTCAACTATTTTCACACTATCAATGATGTGATAAATTTGTAATTCTAATTTATTTTAGCCTGAGATCTTGAGATATGCATCAAAGTAATGAGGCAACAGTGAACATTTCTGAGTCCATCTACCAAGTCCTACCCGCCAGGACTGATTTTTCCCAAGGGTATGCTTCATGCATCTGTTCTGTGCTTGTACTTGCCATTCCATATGTGCGTATGAATAACTGAACATTTTTACTTTGTTTTAATTATATGTAATTACTTTACAAATAAAAATAAAGGAAAAGTCTCATAACAAAAAACTCATCTATTTTTATAAAACAATAAAGATTTACACTTTGAAAATCTCCACTCTAATCAGTTAATAAAATGTTGCCATCGCTCTTTCGTTACAAAATAGAAATTTCTGAGAATATTGGTAAAGGTGACTGTAACACTGTGCTATGTAAACATGTAATGTAATTTTCCATTTCTTTTTCTTTTCTTTTTTTTGACAGGGGGTCTCACTATGCTGCTTGCCTTGAAGCCACTATCCTCCTGCCTCAGACCTTAATACTGTGATTACAGGAGTGTAACACTATGCCTGGCCTTCAGATATTTCTTTATTGATAATGATTTCAACCAAAATAAAAACCCAGTCATATGCCTGAACTTCTAGTTAGAAAGTCTACTCCTAACTCATAATATTCATATCCCAGGATATCCTTAATTCTTAAAAGCTCTAACCCTTATACTATTCTAAATAATGACTTATTGTAATTCCTCTTCTATTTACAAAGGATAGATGATCCCAGATATCTCAGTATCTTGAAAAACAGTTACTGAGAAATTAACACTACAAAGAATAATATAGACATGAAGACAGCAAAACGAAACCCACCAAATACTGTTTAAAAGGGGAAGAAGGGCAAGGGAAAGGGTAATGGATGGGAGACATTGTGCAAGATTCACTGCACATGTCTATGTAATTATCACAAAGAAATCACCCTTCTATTTATTAATGAATGAAAAATCACAAATTAAAACATTGAAAGAAAGAAAAGAGAGAGAGAGAAAGAAAAAAAGAGAGAGGAAGGAAGGAAGGAATGAGGGAAGGAAGGATGGAAGAGAAAATGTTATTTTGTATTGTGGTGTTGCACTCCTATGTCACCAGCATTCAGGAGGCTGAGGTAGGAGGACTGCGAGTTTGAGGGTAACCTGGCCTTGAATTCCAGGTCAGTCCAAGCTCCTTAGCAAGACCCTGTTTTAAGAGAACAAAACAAAAAACAATAAGAACAAAAGAAAAAATCTCACAGTCAAAAGGGAATGGTACATTCAAAGTCCAGAAACAAAATAAACAACAAAAAATCACAAGGTCACACAGTAAACTGTGTTTTAGAAGTGAATGGGAAATAAAATACTTTTCAAGAGAAGCAAAAGCTGAAGACATTTGTCACCAGCAGACTGACCTTGTAAAGAAATGCTTAAGGCATTCCTACATGAGAAGTAAGAACATTAATTATTACCCTGACAATATGTGATAGTGTACAACTCAGCAGGGAGCAGGTATACAAGAGAAGAAGAAAACAGTCCAATCTTTTCAATACAGAGAACCATGAGGATGAACAGAGAGGAGAAAGATGCAACCTATACACAGAATACCAGGAAAAAATTAACAAAATGACCAGAGTAAATCCTTATAAGTCAAAACTATACAAAGAAACAAAGTCACTGTACAATCATAGATAAATTCAAGGAGAGAAAATAATGATCCAAAATATATATGCAACAATGCTGGATAGAAGAAGACAGATTAATTCAAATAAAATATGACAGCAGATGGGGACTTCAATCCCAATTTCCTTAATAATCAGGTCATCCAAACAAAAAAATAAACAAAAAAAATCTGCATTGAACCATAGTACACAGAGCTATACTATACTACACAGCAAATGGACCCAACACTTCATTTAGTAGATAGACCATATGTTAGGCCACAAAACATGTATCAAAACTCCAAAATCTCAGAAATCCTGTGAAGCAGATAGAGTCAACAAATACTTTCTTCAAAAATACAAAACTATTGACCAATTTTTAGGTAGACCTACCATGAAAATGTAGAATGACCACCAGAATAGCTAAGAGAGGAAAGGGATACATAGTAACTGATTCTTCTGCATGTCGTTCCTCTTTTCTGTAATCCCAGCTAATTGGTAGGGAGAGGTCAGAAGGACTGTGGATTCCACAATACTTTTGTGGAGACTTGCATCTCAACAAAAATCATGGTGAAGTGTTGCATGCCTGTGATCCCAACAACAGGGGATGTCACAAGTAGGAAGATCACAATCCAAGATGAGCCCCAGCAAAAACTGGGAGGACCTATCAGAAAATAGCTAAAAGAAAACAAAACAAAAAAGGCTGGGGGTTTGGCTTTTCACCTGGTAGAGTGCCTATCAAGTAAGTGTGACCTCTGAGTTCAAACTACACCACCTCTAAAAAAATAAATAAATGAAAGCCTTAATATCACAAAAATACAAAGAATCTTTAGAAACTATTATGAATGTGAATATTCCAAGGAATTGGAAAATATAAAATAAATAAATAAATTTGTGCCATGAGAACAGACAATTAACAAGTAACCAGATTGAGTCAGTACATGAAAATTTCCCAACAATGAAAAACCAGGCCCACACCACCTCTCTGCTGAGTGCTACACAACTTTAAAGAACTAACATCTTTTGTCCTGTGCCTCCTGTGTGTAGCTTCTCATTAGTGTGACTCATGTCCAGTAATATTGCTGCATTTGCTTTGGGTCCATAATCTGCATTTGAGGGAGAACATACGATTTTTGGTTTTCTAAACCTGGCTAACCTTGCTCAGACTGATGTTCTCCAGTTCCATCCATTTACTTGCAAATGACAAAATTTCATTCTTGTTTGCGGCTGAGTAAAATTCCATTGTGTATAAATACCACATTTTCTTAATCCATTCATTGCCTATTGTGAATAATGCTGCAATAAACATGGGCTTGCAGGTGCCTCTGGAGTGACTAAGTCGCATTCCTTTGGGTATATCCCTAGGAGTGGGATTGCTGGATCATATGGCAGATCTATGTTAGTATTTAAGGAAGCCTCCTTATTGTTTTCCATGGTGGTTGTACTGGCTTACATTCCCACCAGCAGTGTATGAAGGTTCCTTGTACCAGAATCCTTGCCAACATTTGTTGTTGGTGGTGTTCTTGATGGTAGCTATTCTAACAGGGGTGAGGGTGGAATTTTAGTATGGTTTTTATTTGCATTTCCTTTATGGCCAGGAAACCATTTCTTTTGTTGTGCAGAAGATTTTTAATTTCATGCAGTTCTGTTTGTCAATCCCTTCTCTTAGTTGCTGAGCTGCTTGAGTTCTACTGAGGAAGTACTTGTCTATAACTATTGCTTCCAGGGTAATCCCTGTTCTTTTGTGTGCTAACTACAAGGTTTTGGATCTGAAATTAAGGTCCTTAATCCACTTTGAGTTGATATTAGTACAGGGTGACAGGCAGTTTTCTGCAAGCAGATATCCAGTTTTCCCAGCAACATTTGTTGAAGAGGCTGTCTCTTCTCCAAAAAATAAGGTGGGCATAGCTGTGTGGCTTCATATCTGGATCCTCTGTTCTATTCCACTGGTCTTCATGTCTGTTTTTGTGCCAGCACCATGCTGTTTTTATTATGTTTTGTTATTGCTCTGTAGTATAGTCTGAAGTCAGGTATTGTGATACCTACAGCATTGCTCTTTTTGCTCAGTGTGGCCTTTGCTATTTGCAATCTTTTGTGTGTACAAATGAACTTTAGGGTAAATTTTTCTGTCTCTGTGATGAATGTCATTGGGATTTTGATGGGAATTGCATTGAACATGTAGATTGCTTTTGGTAGTATTGACATTTTTACTATGCTGATTCTACCAATTCATGAGCATGGGAGATCTCTCCATCTTCTCTAATCTTCTTCAACCTCTTTCTTCAGTGGTTTGTAGTTCTCCTTGTAGAGGTCATTTGCATTTTTTGTCGAGTTTATTCCCAGGTATTTCATTTTGTTTTGAAACTATTGTAAATGGAATTATTTTTCATATATTCTTTCTTGGTCTTCTAATTGTTGCTGTAAAGAAAGGCAACTGATTTTTGCAAGTTGATTTTGTATCCAGCTATATTGCTGAAGCTGTTTCTGCTGTTTAAGAGTTTTTGGTCTTTTGTATATAAGATCATGTCATCTGCCAATAGGGGTAGTTTGACTACTTCTTCACCTATTTGTATTCCTTTTATTTCTTCTTTTTTCCTTATTGCTTTGGCTAGGAATTCCAGGACTATGTTAAATAGGAGTGGGGATAGTAGGCACCCTTATCTCATTCCTGGGCTTAGGGGAAATGCTTTCTGTTTTTCCTTATTAAATATGATGTTGCCTACAAGTTTGTCATATATAGCCTTTATAATGTTGAGATACATTCCTTCTATTCCTAGTTTTCTTAGAGCTTTCATGAAGTGGTGTTGAATCTTATTGAAGGCTTTTTCGGTGTTTATCGAGATGATAAAGTGGTTTTTGTCTTTGCTTTTATTAATGTGTTGTATTACACTTAATGATTTTTGTATGATGAACCATCCCTACATCCGTGGGATGAAGCCTATTGATCATAGGGTATGATCTTGCATATATGTTATTGGATTCAGTTTGACATTATTTTATTGAGGATTTTTGCATGAATGTTCCTGAAGGAGATTGGCCTGTAGTTCTCCTTTTTGGATGTGTCCCTGTTCAGTTTTGGCATGAGTATAATATGCCATAAAATGAGTTAGGTAGTGCTCCTTCCATTTCTGTTTTATGGAAATGTGTAAGGAGAGTTGGTATTAGTTCTTTAAAGGTCTGATAGAATTCAGTTGAGAATCTGTCTGATCCTGGACTTTTCTATTTTGGGAGACTCTTTATTGCTGCTTCAATTTCATTACGTGTTATAGATCTGTTTAAGTGGTTAATATTTTCTTGGTTCAGTTTTGGATGGTCATAAGTATCCGGAAATTTGTCCGTTTCTTCAAGATTTTCCAATTTATTTGGACTATAGTTTCTCAAACTAGTCTCTGATGATTCTCTGTATTTCCATGATGTTTGTTGTTATCTCCCCTTTTTCATTTCTGATTTCACTAATTTGGGACTTTTCCCACCTTATTTTAGTCAGGTTTGCTAGGGGCTCCTCAATCTTGTTTATTTTTCAAAGAACCTGCTTTTTGTTTTGTTGATTCTTTTTTTTTTTTTGATCTCTATTTCATTGATTTCCGTCCTTATTTTTATTATTTCTCTTCTTTAATGTTCTCATTGTATAGGAGCAAATACACTAATCTTAAACTGGCCAAGACCACTATGGCACAGGGACTAGGAAGTAGTGAAGAGGTCAAGTAGAGATGAACCAATGTGGGTTGTAAGACACATGTGCATGGATGCAACACAAGAAATCTCCCTGTATAGCTATCTTTATCTCAAACTAGCAAAAGCAACATGTTTTTCTTATCTTTTATATTTTTTCTTCTACAAAATTGGAGAACAGGAGGGTGGAACAGATGTTACCCAGAGGCAGGGGAGGATAGGGTGGTACCAGGGAGAAGGGGGAGGTGGCATAAATAATGTATGCACATATAAGTAAATGTAAAAATGATACCTGTTAAAACGCTTCCAGTAGTTGAGGAAGAGGGGATGGAAGAGAGCAGCTTAGAGGAGGTGGATTCAATTATGATATATTTGACATTTTATAATACTTTTGCAACTAGTCCAGTGTACCCCCACCCAGCACAACAATAATAAATAATAAAATAAAATAAAGAACTAATACCAATTCTTCTCAAGTTTCCAAAAGTTAATAGGGAGGAAGTTTTCTCACTCTATGAGGTCAGCATTATCCTGAAATCAAAACCAGACAAGGACTCAGCAAAAAAATTAGAGAACTGATCAACATCCCAACTGAACATATATGTGCAAAAAATTTCAAATGTAATACTAAGCTAGTTAAATCCTGTAGTACATGAAAGTAATCATACACCATGATCATGTGGGATCACGATCTAACAGAGAGAGTTCTGATTCCAGCGATGCATTGATGCTTCCATCCATCTAAATCAATAAATGAAATAGCATGAGGGACAAAAATGGAATGATCACCTTAATAGATACAGAAAAAAAATGAAAACATGAAACATCCCTTCGTGATAAAAACTCTCAAAATTTAGGTACTGAAGAAGTGTAGCTCAACAAAATAAAAACTACATATGATGAAACAGACAACACAGTAAATGAGGAAAAGCAGAAAGTGTTTCTCGCAAGACCCATAATAAAACATGTGTTAGGTATGTAAAGTCAGGAAATTCATTAATGAAGAAAGTGGAAAGGTGTTTCCAGAACTATGCAGAGAGGGGAATGAGGAGTTGAACTTCAATTTTAGCCATGCAAGATAAAAATCACAGATACCTGCTGTACAGTATTGCACGTATAAGCTAATATCAAACCATACACTTGATTTCCATTTGACTATAGCCCTCATGATATGTATGTTTTTACCCTAATAAAATATACCTCACTCCAACATTTTAAGAAATAAATGGAAAAGACGACAGTAAGCGTGGGAAATTTTAAAAAGCATCTGTAATTGAACATGTAGACACAAAGTTCAGATCAGTGCTATTATCTTCAACTACTCTTCATTGACAAATGCTGAATACATACTCTTTCCAAATAGGAGAAAAATAGACACAAAATAGTCCATTTCTTGCTGACTAAATAAGTTGCAAAAAATTCAAATGATTGAAATAATTAAAACCTTTGCCTCTTAAATCTCAAGGTAATACTTTATTGCTGGCTTGATACTGTGTATTCAACTTCTTTGTAACCCTGCTATCTTATAAATACAATTTCATCCTAATTTTCAGAGTTTTGTGCCCTGGGACTGCAAGACATGTTTGCATTATTTTTTTTAATCTTGTATTCATTTATTCACACGTGCATACATTGGTTGGGTCATTTCTCCCCCCTGCCCCTTGCCCCCCTCCCTCTCCCCTGCCCCTTGCCCCCCTCCCACTCCCCCTCTCACTTCCAGGCAGAACCTGTTCTGCCCTTATCACTAAATTTTTTGAAGAGAAGACATAAGCAATAATGAGAAAGACATAGCATTTTTGCTAGTTGAGATAAGGATACCTATACAGAGAGATTCCTAGCATTGCTTCTATGTACAAATGTTTTACAACCCAAGTTGATTCATCTCTACCTGACCTTTTCATTGGTTCCTGATCCACTGTCATATTGACCTCTGTTGCTTTAAGGTTTCTGTATTAATTCCTCTGCAGTGGGGACATCAAACACTTTCATGTTTTAGGTTTCCTACAGATACCCATACCTCCCTTATGTGCTTTCCCCTTAGTGTATGTGACCCAAGTACAACAACATTACTGTGTTTACCCTAGATCTAAAGTCAGCATATGAGGGAGAACATATGATTTTTGGTCTTCTGAGCCTGCCTAACTTCGCTCAGAATGATGTTCTCCAGTTCTATTCATTTACTTGCTAATGACAAAATTTCATTCTTCTTTGTGGCTGAGTAAAGTTCCATTGTGTATGCATACCATATTTTCTTGATCCATTCGTCAGTAGTGGGGCATCTTGGTTGTTTCCATAACTTGGCTATTGTGAATAGTGCCGTAATAAACATGGATGTGCAGGTGCCTCTGGAGTAACCTGTGTCACAGTCTTTTGAGTATATCCCCAAGAGTGGTATTGCTGGATCAAATGGTAGATCAATGTCTAGCTTTTTAAGTAGCCTCCAAATTTTTTTCCAGAGTGGTTGTACTAGTTTACATTCCCACCAACAGTGTAAGAGGGTTCCTTTTTCCCAGCATCCTCGCCAATACCTGCTGTCGGTGGTGTTTTTGATGATGGCTATTCTAACAGGAATGAGGTGGAATCTTAGTGTGGCTTTTATTTGCATTTCCTTTATGGCTAGAGATGGTTATCACTTTTTCATGTGTTTTCCTGGCCATTTGAATTTCTTCTTTTGAGAAATTCTGTTTAGTTCAGTTGCCCATTTCTTTATTGGTTCATTGATTTTGGGAGAGTTTAGTTTCTTAAGTTCCCTGTATATTCTGGTTATCAGTCCTTTGTCTGAAGTATACCTGGCAAATGTTTTCTCCCACTCTGTGGGTGGTCTCTTCAGTGTTGAGACCATTTCTTTTGTTGTGCAGAAGCTTTTTAACTTTATGAAGTCCCATTTGTCCATCCTTTCTGTTAGTTGCTGAGCTGTTGGGGTTCTATTGAGAAAGTCCTTGCCTATACCTATTAGTTCCAGAGTATTCCCTGCTCTTTCCTGCACTAACTTCAGAATTTTGGGTGTGATATTAAGGTCCTTGATCCATTTTGAGTTGATAATAGTACAGGGTGATAAACAGGGATCTAGTTTAAATATTTTGCAGACAGAGAACCACTTTTCCCAGCAACATTTGTTGAAGATGCTGTCTTTTCTCCATCGTACATTTTTGGTGCCTTTGACAAAAATAAGGTGGGCATAGCTGTGTGGATTCATATCTGGGTCCTCTATTCTGTTCCACTGGTCTTCATGTCTGTTATTGTTCCAGTACCATGCTGTTTTTATTGCTATTGCTTTGTATATAGTTTGAAGTGGGGAATTGTGATACCATTGTGGGCAATGCTGAGCATTGCCTTGGCTATCCGTGGTCTCTTGTGTTTCTAAATGAACTTTAGGGTAGATTTTTCAATCTCTGTGATGAATGTCATTGGGATTTTGATAGGAATTGCATTAAACATGTAGATTGTTTTTGGTAGTATATCCATTTTTACCATGTTGATTCTAACAATCCATGAGCACAGCAGATCTCTCCACCTTCTGTAGTCTTCCTCGATCTCTTTCTTCAGGGGTTTGTAGTTCTCCTTGTAGAGGCCATTTACCTCCTTTATTATGTTTACTCCTAGGTATTTGATTTTTTTTTTGAGGCTATTGTAAGTGGAACTGTTTCGATATATTCTTTCTCAGTTTGTTTGTTATTGGTTTATAGAAAAGTTAATGATTTCTGTAAGTTGATTTTGTATCCTGCCACCTTACTGTAGCTGTTTATGGCATCTAGGAGTTTTTGGGTAGAGTTTTTTGGGGTCTTTAAGGTATAGGATCATGTTGCCTGCAAATAGGGATATTTTCACCTATTTTTATTCCTTTTATTTCTTCTTCTTGCCTAATTGCTCTGGCTAGAAATTCCAGTACTATGTTGAATAGGAGTGGAGACAGTGGGCACCCTTGTCTCATTCCTGATTTTAGGGGAAACGGTTTCAGTTTTTCACCATTAAGTATGATGTTGACTGTAGGTTTGTCATATATAGACAAAGACTTGCATAGGTAGTTTACTGGATATGTGGTGTTAGAAAACAGGAGTGAGCAAATGGAATGAAAAAGGGAGATGAAAGCACTGAACATATTCCGTAATGATTTGGCAATAGCGATCTGACATTTCTGTGGGGCCTTGGGAATTGCCTCTCAGAATTGTCTTCAGGGAAATTAGTTGGGAAAGTATTATCTCTTAGTTCCCACCCATCATTCCTCAGAATGCCATTAATCCAAGTGTGGCATGTGTTTAGGTTTTGCATGAGTCTTGAAATGGTTTTTCTAATTATACCACACCATGACACCAATGAAATCCCAGGACAATGAGCAAAAGTATCAAGAAACAAAAAGGCTGGAAGGTGGTTTAGAATTGATACTGAGGCAAGAGTTGCGTGGGAGAGACCTATGGTGATGCACAAGCCAAGTTCAATACTGATAATTTTAATGCAATCTCCCAGAATATAAAACAAAATGATAGAGACAAGATGTAAAGAGGTTCATCATGCAAATAATTGCAGTCATGTAAAAAATGATCAGAGAATAGGAAATTAATAATTTAAAAAGTTGAGTAAAGTCAGTGTTTCCTTTTGAATTAATTTCTTGTTGCTTGCTAGCATTGTGAGTGGAGAGTTTAGCTATGTACTTTGATGAAATCACTGATTTGTGCATGTATAAGACTATAAGTTTTCCTATGATCATTGCATTAAGTATATCCCAAAGAGTCTGATACACCAAAGTGTGCATATACATGCAGCATTTTTCAGGTTATTGTGTTTTTTGTTTTCTGACTTTTGTGGTGTGCTCATTTTGATTTTAAATTTTTTGTTATTGAGAAATGTTCACAAATTATATTTATTCCTCCCTGGCAGTGATTATTTTCTCTCCCCACTTAGCTATTAAAATTTCGAGCTATTTAAATGATACTTTTTGACTTTTACTTTCTAGTTATAAACACCCCATGATTTTACTGCATTTCACCCTTATTCCCTCCTTCCTGCAATAATTCCATGCTGCTGTCATACACATGTGCATATCAAACCTCTTGTTAGCAGAGCTTTGAGTGTTTTCAAACGCAAGGAATATGTCTTCTTCACCTTTTCACCCTGAGTGCCTGAGCATCCTGATGCCCACAGTAGGCATTCAATAAACTGTGCTTTAGAATACATTAATAGTTATTCTTTAGTATTAGTAGAGTCAATATAATTCAGCTTTGATTTAATTAATGCAACATTAATCACCATTGAAAATGGTCCTACGAGTAAAACAAATGCCATTAATTGCCTCTATCATTCATCATTGCTAATCACTTCTGTGTCACCCTTACAAGGTTATAACCATTATGGGTATAAAATCACTTTTGTAATATCCACTGTTAACACCTGCCTCGTTGAGAGTCATGAAGTTCCTTTGCATTAGCCTGTGTCCCAGGGCCATGCTCAATCTCCTCTTGGGTCCAGATTTTTCATGCTTTACTTCTGCCTGAGATGCAGCATATCACCTCTGCCACAAAACTTTCATCTTTGCAGCTCGCTTTCATTCTGCCATTCTCTATATTCAATAATTTCTTATTCTCATAATAGCACAGTTAACTTTGCTCCCTTGATTATAACCAAATACCTTACAGAAGGAAATTCTAAGCTATTTGATAGCATACATTGCATCGAATAATTCCTTTGAAGTCTTAGTGTGTTAAAATTGTTGAAAATATTTTTTAATTTTTTACATATTTTTAATAATATTTCAGTTTCAAAAATTATTAAGTGAGGTATTATCTAAAATTACAAGTAGATCATAGCATAATATTAATAATAAAATAATAAATTGTTTCCATGGCTTTTCCTAAAAATTCATTAACATATCTTTAATGGCAAATACTTTCAGTTCTGGCACACTTGAAAATATTTTATTCTAATCTCATGTTAGATTATGGTTTAAATCAGCAGTGATTTCTAGTTTGAATTAAGTTTTCTCTCAGAAGCTTGAAATCCTTGCTATATCTTGTTCTATATCCTGGTGAGAATTTTAGGAAATTAATTAACAATAAAAGAATATTTGATCATAGACAAACTTCTATTCTATTATGAAGAAAAATGTAATAAAATCACAGCACTACAAAAGACAGAAGTTGAAGATTAAGGTGCTTTAAAATCAAGCTATATTTGCATCAAAATGTTTAATGAAACAATGTCTTGATGTGATCCAATCATCTAGAGGTCATTTCCAATCAAATTGAATTATATTCATGCAATTTTTATGTTTCAATTAAAAGAGTGAGCCTGAGATTTCTTCTAAAATTATTATTCTCCAAATGTTTCTGTGTTGAATTAATTTTTTGGCGACATGATATGCTATTTTCCAAGCTTACCTTTCTGTGTTTATCTCACTGTGAGAGCATGTGTTCTGTCCCTCCATTATAACCTCTGCTGGGAGTGCTACACATTTCTATGGAAGGAAGCTCACAGTTTGTAAATGTGGATTGACATCTTTCAAAAGACCACAGTTAACCTTTCCTGTTGTGGAAAACTCACCGACTTGCAATTCTCCAGCACATCTCCAGACCTGGTGTCTCTAATTCCTGATTTGAATTAGGGTTGTGCAGTATACTCATCTGGTTCTGTTTTGCAATTCCTTATACAGTCATTTTGCATTTCAACTTTCCCAATTTTGCTCAATCCGTATAATTTTATCTTCAAAATTTTTTCCCTCTCCTGTCTACTCCTGCCCTTATTGTTTACTTCCTTCATATTACTTAACTATAATTTCAAAAAAGTGTGAATGAGAAATGACAATGTACATGTATATTCATACAATAATTGTTTTTAAAGTACTAATAGCTTTGTGCTAGGAATAAAACTATTGCATTTAAAATTGAATCTACTCAAACGTTTATCTTGCTCCTCCTCCAGAAAGCCAAAAAAATCCTCCAGTAAGTATTTAATATTTTTGTCTATATTTTATCTGTCTTGTAACTTATGCAAAATTCTAATTAATGCTGTGTTTCCTTGTGCCTCAGTGCAAAGGTTTTCCTAGGACTTGGTAAAGCAATGGAATGATCTTTGCTCATTACAAAATTTTAGTGAGATGCATAACCCCAAGCTAGAGACAGAATTTTCCATCGATCTTATGGTTCAGAGCTACAGTAGGGCATTCAAACCACTTGTTAAAAGAAATTTCAATCTTGTTTGTGTTGAAGAACCTCTTTTTCACCAGGAGTGAGTGTGACTGACTTCAATGAATAAATACAGCACTAACTATGGTAGGCATTACCTTCAGATGGTTATCGGGATTAAAATTAAATGAGATGAAGATACTAGTTTTTCAGTAGCACTAGCTACATTTCACATGATTAATACCCACCCGGTTTTGGTGCCTGTGGCAGCACAGACATAGGATATTTTCATCATCTTAGAAAGTCTCTTATTTAGTGCTCTGAAGGACAAGGAATGAGAAACGTGAAAGGGACACAGATCAAAGTGTTGAAAACCCTGTGTGGTAGATCTCGGCATTCTTCTTAAATTTCCTGCCTAACTTCACACTACTATATGGAGCAGAAATAAATCTCCTTTTTGAGGTTATCAGAAAAGCATTAGGTACACATGAATACATGTAAGCACACACACACATTTAAATTTTCAGCATTTATTGTGATGAAATTTTGAAGTCTATCATTTCATTTACTCTTGAGACTTCAAGTCGAAAAGAATGGAGTTTTTAAATTGATCTCCTAAAACTTTAATGGGCAGTGTAAGAATTTTATTATCTGGAGATCTCATTTTAATTTGTACCCATGATTATTGAATTTTATTACTGTGGCCATGATTATTGTAACTTTTTTCCAAAATTAACTGTTCACATCTATTATACAGAAAAACCAAAGTTGCAAGGATAGACTTTTAAGGATTTTTCTTTTTCATATTATGTTGAAAATTAAGACAAATCCTATTTTGGTGTTGAATAGTAAAGTAAGAAAAAATTAGCATTTTAAGCTGAGTAAGAAATCATTTACAAAAGATAAAAATGGGCTGCTTCCAAACTTTTCTACAGTAATATTGAATAGCAGAAAATAATACTGATAAATTTAGGGAGAAAGAAAAGATGGACAAAGAATAATATATCCAGACAAAGTGTTATGGAAGTGAAACTGTAATGGAAACAAATTTCCAAACTTGAAAGAATTTAGATAAATTCTATAAAATATCCAAGATACTGTTTTGAAAAACTAAGCTATGAATCAAAATAGAATTTAAGAACAGAAAAGTCATAATATAATGGGTGGTGGTTGTAAGAGACTTTACTGAGATGGCTAAATACTAAAAGCTCTAACAGTTATAGGAATAACAGCTATTTCGTAGGGCTTGTTTTGTGAAGCAGATATGTTATTATCACACCCATTCGGTGGAAAGAGACTGGGGGATTGCAAAGTGAACATGAGTTAAGTGGCAAAGTTTTGATTGATCTCACAGTCAACCTCCAGAGTCCATGCTCTTAAACAAAATTGGTACAACAGGAAGTGAAACGTAAACTGAAACAAAAACCGGGAAGAGTCAAGACAAGAAAAGATTAGATTACCCAAATAAGAAATACAAACCACTGAAATTTCTAAGTGAGTTAGCTTCTTAGCTGTGTTTTTTGGTGATTTCTTGTCTTAGTCTCACAGAAAGCATTCAGAAAATTATTCAATGAAGATTATTTGTCCAGGGTTCACAGATTTCTTCAACTTTCAGTAAAGTTTTCATTTTAATACCAGAAATGGATTTTAATTTACTTAGTAGTTTCAAGTAAAATACCATCTCCAGTTCAGTTTTCATTTCTACATGCACGAGTACCTTCCATGTTCTCTCTGCATAGGCACAGTAAGATGCTAGTGACTGTTTTAATGATGGTTTTTTACTTAAATTTTACAATACAGATAATTTTTAAATGTTGTGCCATTTGAAATTGGTATCAAATTCTCCAAATTCTATTTATAAGTGACTCTCTGCATCTGTGATTTGACATGTGTGCACATCTATAACACTACCCTGCATGACTGTGTTTAAATTTTTTTCTTTATTAGTTACACATGGTTTGTTCTTTCCCTATCTACTCAGTATTTAAGCATCTAACCGGGGTGTATATGCTTCCATTTGTGTTTTCAAAGTTGGCATTCCTCATTGATTCAAAATTATTTGTATATTTTCCAAAATTATTTGTATATTTGGTAACAGTTGTCCAATATTCTGTTTTGAAGTTCAAACTAAGGATTATTAAGTACTGATTGTGAACCAAAGGCCATGTGAACTTCTGTAAATATATCCCTCCTTAACTTTATGGCAATTATTAAATATAATGTCTGGTTCCATTTTACAGGGAAACTAAGGCATAAATGTTAAGGGATTTGCCTGATTTTATGTAGTTTTAAGCAGAAATGAGATATTGAATCCCAGATCGCAGTATATAAATTTAACCAGTAAAATATATTGCTTCATAAATATTTTTGATGCTTATGCATTCTTGGTTCTCATATAAGTATCAGTAAAAACAGCCAGGGCAGCTTTTAATCCTCAAGGAGGAACTAGGGCTCTTGGATTGTCCCAGGTACAGTGGACTGCACGTCTGTGGTGTAGCAAAGAGGAGTGGAGGAAATTCAAGCAGAGGTTCTGTTGGGATTAGGGGGAAAAATTAGGTGTGGCTTTCTGAGCATGAGGTGATGGCTGTTTTTCATACTTAATATGAAAACAAGAGAATTTCATCCAAAGAATAATAGAAACATTTGCAAAGAGTTACATGGAAGAGATTAAGCAGTATATTTCAAAATTGAAAATAGTCTCATTTACAACTTTCTGTTTTCTAAGCATTTGGTTTGCATGAGTGGAAAGGTGAGATGTGAACCCAGGATGAGTGATGTCATCCACAACCTTCTTGGGATCATTCTAAATGCTATAATTAATATACTGCTACTTTGTGGCATCAATGATGGCTTTTGCCAGAAGGAGGAGGTTAATTGTAATCAGAAACATGATAAAAAGCAGTGCATTCCAAACTGATTACTTTCTATGCCTTAGGAGATACACTGAAACATTAAGTCAAAATTGTGTTTGTCAATCAAGGGTTACATGAAATTTTATGCAAATGAATTTGATGACCCCCACATTGGTATAATGAAATCAAATTTGTAAATAAACACGTGAGAATTTGCTGTTTATAATTGACATGTGCAGAGTTTTTTAAGTCAATTAAAAAACATTAAGAATTCAGTTTTTCTACTTTGCTCTCTAGAGAGTTTCTGTTCATGTAAGTGAGTTAATCATGAACACTGTGGAGAAAATGTTTCAACTTATTTTCCAACTTGATGAACATTTGCCAAAACATTCTTTCTTTTGTATAAGTTCTCAGCATCTTATTTTTAATGAAATTCCTCCAGAAAGTTCAGTTCTCACATCAAGCTTGCAGAACATTTTCTGAAAATTTGCCAACTTAATTTGAATTCCGTGGATTAAAAACTGTCTGCATGGGGTGGCATGCCAGAAAAGAGGTATATTAAAGTGCAGACTGTGTGGTGTGCCTGTTACTAATTCTACTTTTCAGAATTCTCTCTCTAACCAGCTGCATCTACAGATTACTGACTAACGTAAATACTGCCTTTAATCACTGTGTAAGCAAGTTTAAAAATTAAGAATTGTGTCAGATAGAACTTCAGAAACTATTATTATAGGTATCCATTCAAATTTAGTACCTATGAGAAGGCCAAACCTTTTGATTAACACTACTACTAAATCAGATGGAAAAGTCAGTGCATAAAAGAGAGCAATGACACGAGTTGTCTATAAATACTTCTAATTTTTGTTCAGTTTTGAACTTAGTTTTACAAGTAAATGTGAATATATTTACTAAGTTCAATTCTTTCTATTATTGAAGTGTATGAAACATGAGGAGTGAAAATATTAAAGGATTATACAGAGAGTGGAACAAACAGAAAGAGTTATGCATACAGCACTGTATGCGTTTACCTTAGACAATGCAATTTTATAAAAATGGAACCATTCATGCTTCAATTTCAAGAATGTGAATGTGTAATTAACTTAAACAAGGTTATACACACCTACAAATTGGAAACTGTAAAGCGTGTCTTTATCCATATTGATTAAAGAAACGAGAATTAAATATTTATTAGTAATAGGTGGCTTTGTTTTAAGATGAAGATATAATGAAATTTCTGTACTGTACAATTAAGAGTCTGTGGAGTGAGCCACAAAAATGAAAGGACAATTTCACCTAGCTTTCATGAAGAAGAAATCAAGAATCAATATTGACATTCCAAGACAGGAACTACGAGAAAGAATTTCTGTTCTTTACAAATTACCAGGTACTTTGTTATAGCCAAAAACAGGTTAAGACTCAGTGTGAAGTGGAAAAAATATCACAGATTGTTAAATATAGCTGCTACCAGGACTAGTAAATGACACCTATAAGTTATGTATCATGGTCTTTAGATGTAATAACTCCTGGTAGGTTTACGTTCGTTATCAGTTTTATGACATTATCCCTTCGCTGTTGTCACACACACATACACACACACGACCTCATGCAATGCCCAGTCTTCTCATCCCAAATCTTGGCTTCCCTATTACGTTAGCTGCCATTCTGGTTTTCACTGTTGGAAAGAGCTTTAGAGAACACGTCTCCTTGTAGACATGGTATGATATAGAACAAATTAAAACAAGTACCAGATCACTGAACCTGACTTCAAATGAAAGCGGGTGAAGATGTAGAAGCTAACAGTTGGAAGTGCAATGAAAGAAGTGGGGATGAATACCGCTGTAGAGTCAGGAGCTGGAAGGCATCTTTCTTCTTGTCTACTCGTACCTAGAAAGTAAGTGTTCACCACGTGACCCTTCCAGAGTAGAGAGAACTAATTTCCTGATTCCATCTAATGCTACATCCTTTAAATCCTAAAAGGAGCTCATAGGTTTTCACAGCACAAACATTACGTACAATGTAGGATCTTGGACAACAAAATGGTCCATGTATTCTTGATCATCCTTTACTGGAAATTGCATTGATGGGGCACACAGCCTTTTCATATGAGATTAAATCCTGGAAAGATTAAATTACAAATATTTCATTCTGAATACCAAAATTTCTAAGATTAAATACTTACTACTTTTATTTAAAATCATGTGAAAATTAACAAAATGTACCATGAGAAACATGGACTTAAGAGATAACTGAGATGAAAAGTAAATTGGGAATGTGAGAATTAACAGGTGGGCCATGAAGGATGGAACATTTGAGACGGTCTAGCGTTGATTTTTACAGACGTGCTGAAATGTATGTCTCCAGGGTACGTCAAAAGTAAACTGTGCAGGAAAACACCTGTGCCTGAATGAATAAGGAAAAGGGCTTTAACAGTATCCTTACTGAATGAGTCATTGTGTCCAAAACTGAGGATTACAGTCTCTCGACTTAGTTTTAACAAGGAAAGTCAAAGAACAGTAAATAAATATTGAATACAACCAGTGGATGAAACTATTCTTGTTCATTTAGTTTCTAAATTACTCTTTTACATTACCAATATTCAGCTCTATTTTCTGAAAGACACAGAAGCATTTTTGTCTAAATGAAGACATCTACTCATCATTTTCTTTCATTTCTGTACATGGAGTCCTTCCTAAACCACCCATAGAGACAACATGCATGATTGAAATAATTCATTTTTAAATTTTTGGAAGAAGTTAGTGAACAAATATGTGAGACGATTATAGATTACATCACATATACCAAACATATATGATGATTCACTCTAAACTCAGCTTTTATACCTGTATCCTTATTTTAATTATTTATCGGAATTATCATAACAGCACAAGGAAAATCGTATGACTCACAAGATTTATGGCATTATTATCTGCAGCATGGCAGAATCCTTTCTTGTATTTTAAACTAGTATTGATGGTATTCAGAGAGAACAGAAAAAGAAAATGAAAAAGCGTCATGAAGGAGAGGTTTACAGTTATGTGGGACAATTTATGTGAGTTTTTATAATTAGTAAATGCCTAAGAAAACATCAGCTAACTCATTATTGACAACAACCTGGAAAGTTGCAGTCACCAAAGTGAAAGGCTGTGATTTCTACATTATTATAGCTTCTCCTGGAAGCTGGGATAGTGTGTGTTTCCTATAGTCTTTGTAATGAATGTAAAGAAGTTCATTGGGCAAAGAATTGATGAATCTTGAACTCTGACTGTGATACACTAGCTCTGTAGTCTTCAATGACTCCTGTAATTTTTATTTTTTATCAAAGGTAAGGTAAATTATGGATATATCATGTCTAACACAGTATCTGCTCCATACTAGGCAAATTCTGATACACAAATTCCATTAATATTGGTTTATTTATATAAATACCACTTGCCTTTTACTTCATAAAAGAACCCTTTAATGATGTAATTTTTTTTATTTTCACAGAAAAATAAAAACAAGAATTGCCTGTTTATTTGATAGTTCTTTAGAAAATTTACTATGAAAGTATATTTTTTCTGCTTTTAAGTTGGGGTAATGGGAAAATGTAAATCAAACTGATTAATTTTTGCTGCTGAAATATGAGACTTAGAGTTTTAGACATGAAGACCCATCTGGGAAATCTTTTAGAAATGCTATAACCAAGAACTTCTCTCTGACTTCTATCTATCTGGGAGATGAAAATATAAATGACATAGATCAGAAAGTTACTTCCTACAAATATCAGAATATGTTAGCACCAAAAACAAAATAAAATAAGTAAAAAGTTGAAAAAAGAAGACACAAAAATGTTTGATAGATATTAGAAGAGATACATAACTAGTAAACAAAACTGCTTATTCACCTCTAAAATATCCATTCAATAAGTGCTTTTTAATACAAGTTGTCAATTAAGTAGGATCCACGAGCATTTTAGTAGGTAATAATTGTTTCTTCTGTAGAATTAGTCTAGGAACAAATAGTCTGATAAAAAAACATTTTTTTCTCAAATTTTAGTTAGTTCTACATTTAATAAATTGACTAATTGTTTTTTACCTTTATTTACAGAAGCATAGATAACTCTACTGTTTGCAACTAGATAGAGGTAAATAAAAATTTGTAATAACATCTAGGCACCAAGTTAGGCATAATAGTAATCAAGAGTATATTTTAGACTAGAGAAAATCAAGTACTGAAAAAGGGAATGTTATTGAAAATGTGAAGCATAATCAAATGAACGACCATCTCTGCAAGCCTTTCTATCAATCACACTTATTTTCTTCAAAATTGGCTCAAATTTAATGGAGTATCACTTCTTAACTGATAAAAGAAGACATGTGGATTGGATATTCAATAAAATATGAAAGCATGTGGTTCTCTTTAACTGCCATTTGAAAGTTCCATTGGGTAGCCTTTGCATTCTGTGAACACATTTCACATATCTAAACATAAAATATCCAGAAGTAGAAAAAATACTGAAAAAAATGCAATACTAAGTATATGTTCCCCATTTTCTTCACCTACTTTTGTAGAAAGTGATTTTTAAAAATAATTTTCACAAATTTTGGGAAAGTATTTTTAAAGGATTCAGATGGAATAGAATCTCTACTGATTTAAATCCATCAACAAATTTGTCTATTTATACACAAGCTTAAACCAAGTGATGCTTTTCCAAATATTTCTCTAGTTAAATACTAAAAAAATTTGCCAGGATTTTGACCACAGCAGACTACTACAATAATTGGTGTAATCCTCCCTAACACGTCCCTACAGAGTTTTGGAATGGTATCATTATAGTCATGCTTCAACCCTGAATGGTGTAAGCCTAGGCAAATATTTACGCAAGCATCTCTCTTTTATATCATTTTCCTGGAGTCTCGTAGCTGTACGGTTTTAACTTTTAGTAACATCCTGATATTCCTTCAGTGGTTTTCAACTTAGGTGTAACTATGCATCAAGACCTACTATCTAATCCCACATCATCTAAACAACAGGGCAATACTGCCACGCTGACATCTCAATACAATGTAATTTTGTGGGTATTGTATAAGAAATTTCATGAGAATAGAAATGGACAAATGGACAAACTGAATGGTGACAGGCTTGGTGTTACTGATCACATATTAAATTTTACTCTTGGAGTGGATCCACATGGAGAATGCATGTCAAGTGATTTACTTTTCATAATGGTATTCAATTTCACCGAAAGATGTGTAGGAAGTTATGTTGTGGATATTTGAGACATAATACAATAAATAATGAATAATTTTCATCATAACTCATGCTCTCTATAACTATATAAAGATTGTTGATCACATATCATATTAACAAAATTGAATTTAGAACACAGCCATCAGAAATAATCAAAGACTGGTAGTGTGGCAAAGCAGTAGAGTTGTAGAGTCCTGCTTAGAAAGCACAAGGCCCTGAGTTCAAAACCTGGTACTGCAAAAAGAAAGAAAAAGAGAAAGAAAGGAGAGAGAGAAAGAGAGAGAGGAGGGAGGGAAGGAAGGAAGGAAGGAGAGAGAGTGAGTGAGTGATAGGGAAAGGAAGAAATAAGATTCACTGTTTATCTATAATATACAATTATTATTTTTATACTTAAAATGCATGCTTGTTATAATTCACTCATAAGAAGCTTATTTATTTTCTGGCATAAGGAACCTGACTACAGAGATGTTTTCACTTAAATTTGATATTTGCAGTTTGCTTCAATTTTACCATCAGGGTATTATAAAGTACAAGATAGAAAACAATGAGTAGTCCAGGAAATGTCACTGTTTCAGACACCCTTCAGGTACCCTGTGTGTTTCTAACACTTTGTTCTCTAAAAATGTATACCTAAATCACAAAACAAATTCAGTCACAATTTTGGATATGAGGTCTTTTGTAACAATAACAAATATTCACTAGCCAACTTATGTCAACGTCAGCCAAATTTGTTTTTTTCTGGTATGTATTCTAGTTGAAGGACTACTTGTATATGTGAATTCTACAGAGCAAGACTATTAATGAATTTATTTATTCCTTTTGTAAAGTTGAGAGTAAGTTGTTTTTTAATTTTATCAATAAAATGTTCTACATTTATACATAATCATTCTGAATTATCTAAAAGACATATATGTAATTTATATCATAAATATATATAACTTATATCACTATAGTTAAAGAACTTTTTTCTTCTAAAATGGGAGCAACAATTTCTACTAAATGGGTGCAAGGTCACAAACAAAGCATTTAGCTGTACTTAGATATTATAAGTGGTAACATTAAAATAAAAAGATTTTGACCACATGTAGTTTTATGTAAAGAATTCAGTAGTGTTGTTACAAAGAACATTAAAGTACACGGATAAGCAAGATTACAAACCAATAAAAAGTCCTAACAAAAAAAACTACTTATCTCCTCTGATAGTGCAGTGACATGCAAATAAATTAAGAAAAGATTGTTATTTCATCAGAATGGAAAAAAAATAACAATAGGCATAGCATCCCTCGTTGAAAAGCATGTCATGAAATGGGTCCTATTGCACAGTGCTTCTAGAAAGATGTGGAAATCATTCTTTGGAACCAAGATGCAGTATTCTTTAAGAAATTGAAGTAGTTGTAATGTAGCTCACAAGAACAAATCCATTTTTATGAATATATATTTCTTCAGCCACATATTCAAAAAATAAGTGCAAACATTTTCACATGAGCATTCTTGAGTAACTTTGTTTATTCCTACCTTGGGGTAAAACAAAAATAAAAGATCTCTCACTTGGAGTATTCATCCATTTAAAGAAGCAGGTACTCACTGTAATTTGTAACTCCCATCACATAAGTTTACGTGATGTCTTCCAGGTTCATACCTACTAATTAAGTTTCCTTTTATCATTTACTTAGTTATGTTACTAGAGAATTTAGTTTTTCTCTGTCAGCATTTAGAAAAAACAAGCATCATTGTATGTTAGCTAAATTTCAAGATCCATAATTATTCATTTCATGCATGTTAATTGAGATTTTAAAACATCCAAACATATGCATTTTCAAGCAATTTATCATAAAATCTTCAAAGCAATCCCCATGCACATCCATATGGGCGCTTGCCATGAGCAGGCACATGCAGGGCATGCCCCATGTGTAGGCACAGGTAGGATACACTCCATGGCGGACACACGCCATCAACAGCCACATGTACCTCATGTATGAATATAAATACTGGATTTTAAATTTAGTCCTTGAGCAGCTCTAAGTACACTGTGTGGAAATGCATACCCAATTTTTAAATATTAATTTCACTACACTTTTTCTCTTAAGCACTGAATAGGATTCTTTATTCCTGGTTGTTGCCTCAGGGCACAGATATAGATAGTGGCACAGAGTATGTATTTTCAAATAAGATATTTCAAAATTTATATAGAAGTGTTACAAGTATTCATCATGCATTCCAAAAAGGAGTACTGTGGATTTGTATCTTAGCAGACACAGACACACAGAAACAACGACTCACAGAGCGTGAATTCCCTACTGATACCAACATCCATGGATGCAGAAGTCACTTTTATGAAATGTCACAGAATTTGCATGAACTTTATTCCCATCATCTTCTGTACTTTGAGTCACATGTAGATTATTTGTAGTATCTAATACAGTGTAAATGAATCATAAATAGACATTATACCATATTTTAGGGAATAATAATCAAAAAGTTCATATGTGTTCAATACTGACGCAATTTCTTTCAAATATTATCAGTCTTAGCTTGTAGAAGCTAGAGTTTCAGACATCATAGGTAGGGAAGACCCATGGTGTCTAGGTATGCAATATACTTGAGATCAGGTTAATGTAGAGTTCAGGCAAACTGATGTGTAAGAATAAAAATATATTTGAAAACATGCTAGAGTAGTAATATTTGGAAAATGAAAGTGTTAGTTATAACAATTTTATAATGAGCAAATCTTATTGAAAAATGCTTCTACAATACGACTTAAGTGCATAAATAAATGACTGATCTTTTACGAAAATATATGATACTCTTAGTGTGTTATATGGGTAATACATCACACAAACTCAATACCTAAAACTTTGCTCTAGCAAACATCATTTGCACCAAATACATTGTTTACGGATAGCATGAAAAAGAAGGTCATTAGCTTTAAGAAGAGGTGTAAAACTAGAGGCCTTTTTAAACATTATAATAATTTACTTTTTCCTTTCACCATTTTAAAAATTTCAATGTGTATTAATTTATCAAAATATGCTGACAATTCTCATTTAATAGCACTGGACTTCCTATTAAAAATGCAGTAAACAATGGTAGTGTTCCCTGTGGCTTGCACACTTTTTAGGGTCTCTATGGAAACTATCTTCTCTGGAGTCAAGAGGATTTTCCTTGCATGACCATTAATCTTTGCTCATTTTATAACAAAGCAGGAACAGAAATCACATGACAAAACTGTCTGGCACTGTAGAGTGTTTGGAGAATAAGGACTGTCTAACAGACAGAGAGGAGAAGAGAATGATTTTACAATGAATGCAACTCAGATGTCATAGCAACATCAGAAGCATGAAAATAATTGCACATGAAAATGATGCATTGATTTATAACATCCATTTGAAATTAGCTTGATGTTAATGTAGCTGATATTTTGTCACCCAACTGTAAAGATAAAGACTAAATCAAATTCTTTTAAGAGATTCAAAATGAACAGGAAAAGTTACTACATATACATGTATACACTCATATATATATATATATATATATATATATAAAGAATATATTGTATTATTAAAATATAGATAATTATATTTAGCTTCATACATAAATGAAGTATTGACTCAATGTGACACAGAAGTCACATTGGCGTACGATAGCTCTTGGCTATTGCATCTGACAGAGTTTGTAATTAACTCATTGCTTTCCTGGAGTTACTTAGAATCTTACTTTCTGTACTTCAATGGTATTCCTAGTTAATCAGTGTCATCTTGTCTTTGTACTGGAATTATGGAAGACATGCAGAATTTATCTGCAGTGAGTACCAAAGCTTTATTTAATAATCCAGATTTACTGATTTAAATATCACAATTTCATTTGAATAGACTTCCAAATAATAAATAACAAATAATTGATCTCCATAATGCATTTTAAATCTTCATATAGTAAATAATAATATGTATGAAGTGAGATTTTAAAACACTGTGCTTCTGAATATGGAAGAGTAGCTTGGTGTTTCCAGTTACTTTTCCTTTTTGAATGGGAAAAAATGGTCAAAATCGTACAAAAAATTTTGTCATCAAACACATCGAATACATGAGCATGTGTTGCTCCAAGAACACATTGATTAGCACAGAGCACAAGGACCATCATTTGGGAGTACATTAACTGCAAGGATGAGAAGTCAGAGTGGCCTATAGGTTTATAGGTCAGACACAAAATAGAGTTCCAGGGCCCCATGGTGGAAATAACTGGTAAAATAACATAGTCTTTTCTGTGGGCTCCTGAGGAAGCACAAGCGAAAAATTAGAATAAAATGCAAATGGTTTCGTTCTCTCCTGGCATGATACATATGTTCAAATAATGTTCTTTCCTGATTGTATTAGGGTGAGGGGATACCTAAATGATAAATTTAACATATATGTCCATCAGTGAAGAAAATACATTTGATAAAATTTAACAATCCTATTCATGAGAACAATTCTAAGAAAAATAAGAAGAGTTTTCCTTATCTTCATAAAAGGCTTCTTTAAGAGACTTACAGCTTTTTACTTAATGCCAAAATATTGAATGCTTTCCCTCTAATATTGGGAGTCAAGTATATCTCCTCTTATCACTATGCTCATCAATGTGCTATTTATTCTATCCATTAAAATGAAGTAAGAAGGAAAAAAAAGGCATGTAGGTTGGGAAAAATAAAAAACCTGTCACTATTTGCAGATGACAAGATCATTTATGTAGAAACTTCCTTGGTTTTGAAAAAACACAAAAAAACTAATAATGCTTAAACCAGGTCATGAATATAAGCTAAATTTGGAAAACTAATATTTCTATATGCCAGAATAAACACACCAACATTCAGTGAACAAAACAAAATGTAACCTATGTTGCTATTTACAATTGTTCAAAAAATGCTTAGGAAAAAATGTAACAAGGCATTTTAAGGTTTATTTACTGAAAATTACATGGTAATGACTACAGAGATTAATGAGGATCTCAGTAGATGAAGAGACACTGTATTCATAGAATAGAAATTTAAAGAATTCAAAGTTACCAATTCTTGTGACTCTGATGTATATTCTTTTTGTAATACTCCTCAAATTTTCAATAAAAAGTTTTGTAGACATAGACAATATTGTTTCAACATTTGTATGAAAAGACAAAGGAACTAGAACAGCTAAAACCAACTCTGCAAAAGAAGACAAAAGTCAATGCAATCATTCCTTCAGAATTCAAGACATCATGTCAAACAGTAGTACAACAGCCATGCGTAGTGAAGAGATGAAAATAAGTAAATAGAAAGAGGAGGAGAAACCAAGATATAGCTCACACAAATGTGGCCATCATATGTTTTACAAAGGGGCAAGCGTAATTTCATGGAAAGTGACAGCCTTTTCAACTGATAATGCTTAGTGCAATTGGATAACCATAGGCTATACATAGACATTGACTTAAATCTCATATTTGATAAAAAATAATTAACTTAAATTAGACTATTTACTTAAATGTAGAATGTAAATTTGCTAACCCTTTAAGGAACAAAACTCTAGCAGAAAATCTTTGAAATTACAGTTGGGCAAAGATTATTTAAACTTGCTACCAAAAGTGTAATCCCTAACAGCAAAAGGTCTTCAATAACACTTCACCAAAATTAAACTTTTTGATATGTAAAAGATCCTATTAAAAGCACGAAAAGACAAATTACAGAATTGGAGAAAATATTTGTAAAGCACATATGCAAACAAAGAACTAATATCTATTACTTGAGCTCTCAAAACTTTCGTTGAAAAATCGACACAACAATATATGTGATATATGGAAACATCACAACAAAATCCCCTATATAACTATCATATACTAATAAAAATGTTTTTAAAAATGAACACAATCCAATTGAAACATGGACAAAGAACAGGAAGAGACATTCACCCCAGAATATTACAGATGGCGAATAAGCACTGAAACAGCATTCAACATCAATATCCTTTTGATTAAAACAAATTAAAATCACAGTGGCATACATTTATATCAGAAGGAGTAAAAATAAAAATGTCAACGTCAAATACTGAAAAGACTGCATAGAAAGTAGATCTTGCAAGTATTACTGATAAGGATGCAAAATTGTACCTGCACTATGGGAAAATGATTTTTCAGTTTCCTAAGGAAACTCCTCATGCAACTGCCATATGACTTGGCAACTGCATTCCTCAATATGTGTCAGGGAGAAATGAAGACATGTTCATATGAAAATAGTTCATCATGTGTATGCAAGCTTTATTTATACTGATTAGAAACTGAAAAGAACCCAGATGTTGCTTAACGGGTGAATGATTAAGCAAATTGAGATATATCCATCCTGTAGAATAGTATTTATCAATAAACTACACATACATGCAAAAATCTACATAAGTCTCTTGAGGCAAAAAGCCAATCCCCAAAGTTCATATTATGTTTAATTGCATTTATACAACATTTTTAAATGACAAAATTATAAAAATGGATTCCAAATTTTAGTTTCTAGATATTTAGAAGGAAATCAGATATGAGAGAGAAATGATGGAGTTAGAAAGATCCCTACAATAATGGAAATGTGTATATCACTGCTGTGTCAGTCGGTGTTAATGTCCCCATTAGGGTATCCAGCTATGTTTTCAAGAGGTTACAGAAGGAAGAAACTGTTTAAGGATGCACAAGGTTTTTCAGTATTCCACATAACTTTATGGCAATGTTCAATTCCCTCAAAATTAAAGAGTCTGATTAAAATAATCATTACTTAGAATAATGGCTATCTTTGGAGTGAAGGATTGATTAAAGATTAAGAAGGGAACAATATATACTCTGTGATGTTGGGGTTTTTTTCTAATTTTTAATTAGTTGGGTAGTGGTTAAATAGGAGCATTCAGTTAGTAACAAATTTAGAATAGCAGGATGAAATGATCTCTCAGGTTGCACTCACTGTCACAAGAAGACAAACCAGCCACTTCCCAGAGATTAGAATATCGTTTTTTGAAAACCCAAATACAAGCCTGAGACATCCGTGTTGTGGCAGAGTTTAATGGAAATTGAATCAGAAGGGCAAGAAGAACAGTTGTACTTCAGCCATGCTGTTCTTCGTCCTGCAATAAGGAGGAAGACAATAAGAATAAGACCATAAGAATCAGAGTCAGCCATCCTGCTTCCCTCACATTCCAAGATAAGTCCTAAGAGCTTACTCTGATCTCCCCAAAAGGGGAAATTTGGTGGTCATAGCATGACTAGACTTCCTGAGGTCAGGAAGAAACAAAGAAAGAAGGTAGAGGCTATCATAACCTCTATGTGGATATTGGTATTACACCTGTGTTCCTGCCAGATGGAGCATCTGTTTGGAGATGCTAGTCAAGTTCACGGTCCACTCGCCAAGCCTAACTGGTCATCTTCAGAAGCCCTGGTGGGGAGTTCAGCCTAGTTTGAGTTCCTACTCAACTAGTCTCCTTTCTCACCCTCAGAACCCACCCCAATAAACCTTCCCAGGGAGGGAGATACCTGCCTCTATTCATGTTTGAGAAATGGAGGGACTATGCTTCTTGTTCATGAATTCAAGAAGCAGCTCCCCTCTGTTGAAAGCCCCACCCAAGCATGGTGATACCCACCCCCCACACATTGTGGATATGCGTAATGGACTGACTAACAGCAGCTCAAATCATCCAAAAATCTCACAACAAGACTCTACGCTGATGGGAAGGTGATCGTTCATTGAACTTTTCTAAAGAACTTAGTCCCTGGTTGATTAAAGGAGAAGGAAATTCTGCCATTTGCAGCAACATGGATGTAGCTGTGGAACACCAGCACATCATGTTGAGTGAACTCATCCAGGCACACAAAGACAACATTACATAGTCTCAGTTAGATGTCGATCTAAAAACACAACTCTCATAGAAGAAGAAGGCAAAATGTGTTTATACGTGTTAGGGGTGGACAGAGGGGAGAAATGGGTCAAATGGTGTAAATCCCAGGTAGGAAGAATGGATAAATTGTTTTGAGATCTGTTGCACAGTGTAGCGAATATAGTTAATAAGTTCAATTGTTAAAACAGAAGTTTCAAATGTTCTCACTACAAAAAAAAACAACCAATGTTTGAAATGATGTATATGCAAATTAACTTCATTTTTCCATGATTATTAACTTCCTTGTATTTTTCCATACAAAATAAATACAACCTACATTGTTTTCTTAAATTATAGTATCAGTTAATGCTGCACAACATACATATATAATTATAAATTGTTTATTTATAATAAGTATATATAAAAGAGTTTTTTAAAATACTTTTTAAAAATTTTACAAGTAGAATTTATTTGGGAAAAAAATTAATCTTAACTTGCTAGACATTTTTCTGTTAATTATAACAAAGAAAAGGGGACACCATACACAGACTCTGGACATAGAGGTGGACTGGAACTCGCGTGTGCACCGCAGTCTTCATTCCACACAGCACAAACAGCTGGAGCCTAGTGACTTATAGAAAGACCATGTCTGTGATGGAAACAAGGTATATCATCCAGACAACATCAACTGATTTATATGATTTCAAAAAAATAGCTCTAGGAACAAGGAGAAGGATTTTTAGGGAGAGTAAAGCTAAGAAAAACAGCCCAAAATAGGGACATTTGTGTACTCATTTCTGCTTCACAGGGGCATTGAGAGATGGGGATCAATGTTATCCTCAGAGACAATCATCTAGATATAGAGCAAAGCAAATCAGAGTTTTGCTATCTTGAAAATGAGTAAATTAGAGCAGGTTCTTTTGCCATGGAATGGTATGTATATCATCACAACATGAGAGGATGTCCTCAGAAAGTAGTTTGACAAAAACAAGAAAATGTCTGATAGAAAGAAAGATGGATAGCAAGACAGATAGATAAACATATACATCTATGTACATACTAAGGCATGAAACTTTGAAAAGAAAAATATTGAGGCAATCTTAAAAATGTAATTTTAGAGACAATCACATATCATAATAACATATACATTTATATAGCTATAAAACTGTTAAAAAATTTACCCCAAAAGTTGGAATGTGATATGTAATTAAGGAAAATGAAAGCAAAACATGAAAGAAAATATTTAAACTCAATATATGTTTACAGAAAATGCTGAGATAAACTGAATTGTTAAATATTTAACAATAAGTAAGAAATGTATTAATTTTATAACTTTGAGCATGTCCATCTAGCCTCATTTTCTCATCTCTAAAGTGAGCATAATAGTCATTTCAGTGGAGAAGGAAAATTGTGAGAAAGAGGTAAATGGAAAGAAAATGGAGAGTTTGAATTGTGTGCCATGTAAACCTTAATTATTGTTATTAGAAAATGAGCTTCAACTTTGTAAAAAAAAATGGCAGTGTTAAAAATTCATATAATAATTATTTAAAGAACTTCTCAACATTGTAATCTGTAGCTCTCAGCATGATTTCTGTGAAAATTTGCCAAAAATAAAGTTTTCTATACCAAATTCAAATTTTTATATGAACATAATTAAAGAAGGCCTTTGAAAATGAATTTTCAGCAAGTTCAAGACCAGTTTGAACTACACAGTGAGATCTTGTCTCAAAAAACTAAGGGCTGATAGTGTAGCTCAATGGTAGAGGACAGGCCTAACGTACAAGGCCCTGTGTTTGACCACCAGTTCTCCAAAGGAAAGAAAAGTAATCTTTTTAGGATATTAGATATTATTTTAAATTTGTTTTCCTGGATTTCTAGATTGTAAGGGATCCTGTATGGTCAACCAAATTTGAGCTGACTCTGTCATGGCCCTCATTTCTGTATTTTAGGACAAATGGCTATTTGTTCACTACCTTGCTTCCTATTATAGCACTCACAGGTCCTGCAGAGGTGAACAGCTCACACTCACTTTCAATTCTGGTGCTCTCAAGTGTAAGTAAATTATATTAGCTGAAATGAAGAGTGTGACACCACCCCAGATGCAACAATGCTATTTCTATACCATGATGTCAAACCTTGAGCTCTGATAGGTACTCTGATCTCTGTTCTTTAATTATTGTCAACCTCCTGACTAAGCCCCATGAACTTTTGCTTTGTCGTGCTTATCTCCAGCTCATTGTTTCATTTGACAAATGTCTATTGAGCTACTACTACGAATGAGACAAATGTCCTATGTAATAAAAAATAAATACCTCGAGAAATATCCTTTCCAAAAAGAATTTTATTTACCCCTGGTGGAAGAGGAAAAATATCATGTACAGACACTGTATGAAATAATGGAAGAGCTAAGGGAAATATGAGCAAGGGGCTGTGAACTGTGGGGAAAGTTAGTGTTGGCCTTTTATTTTTAGGTGGTCAGGAAAGAACAGGCAAAGCCACCAGATGTGGCAAGTCATGGTGAGGTGTGAATCCAACAAAGCACACAAAGATCTGTGCTGAAACCACAATGCAGTAATGAAAGGGATCAAAGACCCAAGTAAATGCACAGACATACCATGCTCACGGATCAGAAGGCAAAATATTGATGAGATAGACGTCCTTGGTCCCCAAATTCATGTGCAGATTCAATGCATTTCCAAAGAGAAATGACTTCAGTTCATTGAGTTTATTATAAAATTTAAACAAAGGAAGTATTTTTGAACTCTAGACTATTAAACAATTAAAGTATCAGAAAGATTATAATAAACATTTAAAATAATCCTGTGTAAATCTCTACTCTCTATACCAAAACTGAGAATATATAAGTTACATCATTTAAAAATATAAATATAATTTATATATGTATATATATAAATGTATATCTACTTGTATTATATATATATACTTGTATTATATATATGCAAGTAAAGCTTAGTTTGCAAATAAATCTTCTGGTAAATTATTGCATGATCAATCATTAACTTTCTGATAGTTAAAATAATACACTATATATAAATACAGAAATGTAGCCATCTGTATGTATCCACATACAACACTGAGTTCAAATCCCAGTACTGCAAGAAAAAAAATGCCATAGGATACTGAACAGTACACGAATAGCACAGGTAAACTTAAAGTTCCCAAGTAGGCACACTTCTTATGTGAAAATACACATTAAAATACTAAACCTAATACTATTGCATCATCTCTAGAAAAGGTAATGGAAAACATGAAAATGTGATTAAAATAGAGAAGCTTTGGATAAGTAGAAGGAAATATATTAGTAAAATAAATAATACTTCCCATTGATAAAAACTTTAATAAATCTGATATCTTTCCCAAATTTAAAAGCAAATATTCTAAAATGTGCCTCACGTGGAAATTAAGGAAAGTGACCATAATTACCAGTTTCAAAAAGTTTAAAAGACATGGTTACTTAAAATAATAAAAATTAATGTCAAAATCAATGTCCTGACAATGTCAGGATTCCTCATATCAAAAGTAGTAATAATCTTAGAAGACCTTTCCCATGTCTTAATGCAGAATAAAATTTAAAAAATACAGTTACTAGAAAATTTTCATCACTGGCAAGGTTCTAATTATATGAGAAGGAGAAGCAAGACTGACACTGTTTGAGGCAAGAAGAGCCAGTTCATCAAACTCATCCCATCTGTTACACAGGCCTCACTGATTCACACCATAGAAGCGACAGGGGGTGATGAGGACTGCTGCTAGGATGTCGACCAACAACACACACTGTTGGATCATTACTAGACAGCCTTACTAAGCCGTGTTTGTGAATACCCTGCAGTTTGCTGGAATGAAACGGTGTCAAAAACAGAGAGATACATCAATGTGCTGAACTTTTACCATAACCCAGGTCCTAACACGGTCCATGACTGTAATGCTGGTAAATCATTTAACTTACCAAGTGGACAACTATGAATGTCCTTCAGCACCCTGCAGACTTCTCACCTACCCCTCTAAATTTTCTACCGAGAATTTCCAAGCTTTCTTTACGTCTCAAAGCTCAAGGGTCTCAGAGGTTTTGGGGGAATCTCAAATTTATCTGCTTATTTCCTTCTTTATGAAAAAGAGTTTGCTTAAAAATAAAATCTAAACAAAGCAATTCCTTCATCCTAAGAGCAAAGACAGAGGTCTACAGAGTGATCAATATTTAAATACACAGGTCTAATACCAGATAAGGTGTAATACCTATATTACACAAAATATACCACAAAAATTAATAAGTCAATTACATAATAGGTAAATGGCCTGAACAGACATTCCTCCAAAGAAGACATGAGTAAGTCCAACAGTTTATGGAAAAGTTCTCAGCATTGCTACTCATCTAGGAAATGTAAATCAAAACCACAACAAAATAGCATCTTGCACCTGTTAGACTACCTACTTTCAAAAAGATAAGAGATAATCAATGTTGGTGAGATGGTAGAGCAAAGGGAACCCTTGTACTCTTGGTGGAGATGTTGATTAGTGCAGTGATTGTGAAAAATGGTAGGAAATCTTCTAAAGAAATTTAAAAATAAAACCACCATATGACCTAGCAATCTGCTTTCTGAGCATAGATCCAAATTAAATAAACAAAGATACCTGTGACCCATGTTCACTGCAACATTAATTCACAAAAGCTAAGATATAGAAACAACCAAAATGTCCATCCATAGATGAAAAGAAAAGAAATCATGGTTTAGATACACAAGACCACAATACAAACACACAGATACACACACACTCACAATGCACTATTACTCCACCTTAAGAAAGAAGGTATCCTGCCATGTTCAGCTATGTGAATGAACCTAGAGAACATTACCCTAAGCTCAATAAGTCAGGCACAAGAGAAATACTGAATTGTTTCACCTATATATGGAGATTAAAATATAAAACATGATTGATGAAAAAAATAAAAATAAAAACCTAATACCCAGAGCAGGTGAGTGCTGAGCTGTGTGAGGGTGGGTTGGAGAGATTGGGTGAGGTGATAGGTATGAAGGGGTATAAAACTGAAGCCATGGTGGGAAAGGAGTGTAGAATGAAGACTAAGTTAATAATATTGTATTGCATACTAGAAATTTGCTACAGGAGATGTCAGTATTTTTATAAAAAAAATGTAAACTATGTGAGCTGTTGGTCAAAAACAGCAATGTCACTATGTATTTATGTTAAAACCTATGGTGTACATTTTAGATACATTAAATTTAAAATCTAAATAAAGTCTATATTATTCATGTGTGTATAGTTTTGCTGTGAGGATTGAAAATCAAGCCAGTAGATAGACTCAAGTCCAGAAATAAATTCATACACTTACCTATTTATAATTATGTGAGTCTAAGCAGTAAAGTAGAGAAATGAACATTCCATTAGTTGTTCTTGGTCAATTTGAGATCCAAATGGGGCCAGTGACACAGTAGTTGCCTAGCATTGCTCTGGGTTCCATCCCCAGCACGGGGGAAAAAATAAACATCACTGATATTCATATGAGGAAAATAAGATGAATCTGGATCTGTGCCCTATACCATGCACAACAATTCCCCAAAGACTGTAGATAAAATGAAAATGGTAATATGATAAAGCTCCTAGAAGAAACACAGGAAAGTACTTCTGCTTTTGAAGAAGCCATAGATTCCTTATGAAGCAATCTAATCCATGAAGATAAAAGATGCCCAGGACTATGTTAAAACTGTGATAATTTGTTCTTAAAAACATCACAAGACTCCAAAAAGTAGTAATAGAAGGATAATACTTCTAATATCTAGGTATGATATAAAACTCATAATAATCATATAAATCAATTTCAAAAGCAATGAGAGGACAAGAAATACAATAGAAAAATGGGTGATTCCTGAAATATGCCCCTTTCCAAATAGGATATCCCAGGGACCACTAATCACATGAAATTATCTTTCTTCTTAGTTACTAGTGATATTTTTAAAAATAAGAAAAAGATGACATCATAAAAGCAGAAGACATATACTAAAGAATGAAAATATAAATGTAGATATTGAAACCTGTATGAAAGATAGATAGACAGATAGCTAGCTAGATGGTAGGGAGAGAGAGAGAGATGACGATGATAATGATAGATCAATAGATAGATAGATGATAGATAGATAGATAGATGATAGGCAAGTAGATATGCAGATAATAGATAAATACATAGATAGATGGATAGACAAAGAGATAGATTAGACAGATGACAGATGACCGATACATAGATGCATAGATACATAGATGTATAGATACATAGGTAGAAAGAAAGATATCTGATTTTTTGTTATATGAATGATGAATACAGGTGTAGATTAGAATATAGAACAATTATAAAACTCACGCACAGCAAGTGGGATATATGATTGGTAAAACCACTTGAAATAAACTCTCACCTTTTTCTACTTAATCTGCCCAAATACAAAACTTGACCTAAAATTCTACCTCTAGTAACAGGTTCAACAAAAGTAAGTCAACGTCAAACCTCCATATGAGAATGTTGAAGGGGGTATGATCTATCATAGTTCCAAACTTAAAACCACCCAAATATTTATCAACATTAGAAATGTAAATAAATCATAGTACAATGCATACTAGAAAGCTATGGTGAGAGAAAAATAAACCACAAAGACAAAATGATATGTACTATATGGTTACATTCATTTAAAACACAAAACAGGGAACAATATGTGATGTTAAAATCGGTATAGTCTTAATCCTATCTAATCAGGTAACTGAAACCAGGAGGATTGAGGTTTCAGGCCAGCACAGGCAAGAACATTTGTGAAACCCCATTCCAAAGTGAGAAAACATGGTGGCCCGGGCCTGTCATCACAGCCTCGCAGGAATTATAAAACAAGAGAATTATGGTCCAAGCCTGCGTGGACAAACAGTGGGAGCCTATCTCCAAAATAACCACAGCAAAGAGGGCTGGAGCTGTGACTCATGCATAAAGCACCTGCTTGACAAGCCGGAAGTTGTAGCACCTGTAAAGTCACTGATTCCCTTTTGCAGGTTACACAGATGTGAAAAGTTGGAAGTAGCACATTTGTGAAGATTATATATGATATTTGAGGCATGTTATCCTTTTTAAAAGTAGTGAAGTTAATTGCCTTATATAAACTAAAGTTCTCAGTTAAAAAAATCAGTGTGGAGCTGGGAGTTATAGGGCACTTGCTCATTGGAATAGTAAGGTTGATGACTATGCTGGTATTTTTCTTTATTTTTAGGTAAAGCATGTAATAGGTACTGGGCAATAAAACATGAAGGTTCTAGTGAAATAAAAGATTGATTTATTCTTGGTAATAGAACAGTTACTTCAAGGAATTCTGAAGATAAATGTGATTGTCTTGAAATTCTGGGGGAAAGAATCCATTCTAAAACTCTTTGGGGATCGCTTCCATTCTAAAACCTTTCCTATTTTCAGTTTGCAATTTTTGCTTTTCATACAAAAGCAATCCAAATTAGTCTTTATTTCAGGCTCTGCCTAAGAACAAGTATGCTAAATGTAAATGTTATTTCAGAGTCAAACTTTCTACACTTCGGTTTTCAGTTCAGTTCCTAATAATTCAGTACATAGTATAAATTCAATACAGAGTGGTTTTTACTGTGTCACTGACGCCAATACATTTTAAGTCTAGTTTATGGATTTTTAACGGAATTTAAAAAGTAGGTTTTTAAGGAAATGAAAAACAAAACAGAAACTCCAACCTATTGAACCACTTCTGTGATCAAGGATCTGAAAAGAAGTGTTTTTAACACCTAGCAGTTGAGATTCAGAAAGTCTACATCAATAAATTGCAACTGCTACAACTTCCATTTCAAAAGAAATAGTCAACTGGAAAGGGAAACCAGATACAATAAAAGAAGAAATGAAAGAACCTTCACTCCAGTCTCTAAACAATGGGTTAGATGTAGCAGGTGGGGTGTGTCTTACCACGTACAAGTTCATTAATGTATAAAAACTTTCGATATGCAGAGCAATTGCTCCAAGTTATAATAAAATAAAACTTACCAAAATCTAATTAGAACATTTATTTCCTAACAATTTTTCCAAAATGTAGGCTGTTTGATGCCACATATCTTCCACAATTTCTTCTATAAATCTAGAAACAAAGATTTCATCTCCACAATAATTACTAGCAGACTTAAAGTCAGTCTCTTTTAAAGAATTCACCTGCAGGATATTTTGTTTCATTTAAATGTAATAAGGAATTAGATTACTTCCTTTTCAGGTACTTCTTTTAAAATAGTGATGCTGTAATTGGGAGATTCAATTAAAGTAGAATTTTAAGTAGACTTTTAAAAATAATGACCACTTTTATTTACATTATTCCAACTTCCTTTATTGGGAATGTTGAGGTAAGATATATTCTCATTTGGGAGGTTTTTAGATTTTTGAAACATGAAACAGTTTATATGACAAAAATAATAATAATCCCAAGAGACTGGAGAGTCAAGATTACTTTTCTTTAGATTGAGATCAATCTCTGAAATTATGTAAACTTAGTTAAATGTGGGCTTGCACAGCAGGCATAATTAAACATTTTATTTTAATGAAAAAATGTGTAGCTGGGTGTGATGGTTCACACCTGTAATTCTTGCCTCTGGAGGCTGAGGCAGAAGTTTCACAAGTTTAGGAGCAGCCTGTGAAACACAGCGAATTCCAGGCAAGCCTGGGTTAAACAGTGACTCAGTCTTACAACAACAAAAATTTATTTAAACAGCATAAGTCCAGAACCAAATAGTGTCACCTACTTGCAGAATAAGTTTTCCAAATGACTTCAGGCAAGTCTGGTTTTGCTTGGAAAGGGATTTTAAAACTTTCCCACTTTTGAAAAGCAACCTTTATAAATTGATGTTGAAGATAAGGAATTTTATAATCTCTATAAATATTTTATAACTGGTAATAAGTTCTAAAATTTCCTTTCACATCCAAAATAACATCAATCAAATGAGCTCCTGTCAACCTTTCCTGCTCTACTTTAAACAATTCCAATGTGAGATTTCTGTGCAATACACAAAAATGCAAATTGACTAGAAAAAATGAAATGATCTTGCTTTCTATGAGTTGCACTTGGACCTACATTTCATTCAAATATGTACTTTTAGTTGAGTGCATGTTTCTATCATACAATGATTGATACTTTTGTTGTCCTTTGGAGTATAGAGTATTTTCAAATTACCTGTTTTATTCATTGATTACAATTCTGAGCCCACAAGTGTTGTCAGCTCACCCAGGTATTTTGGAAAGTCAGACTTAGTAATGCAATAGAATTGGTCAGACCGTTTGACGTCTTCTGCATTAGACAAATAATATCAGAATATAAGCAGGCAGGGTGTCAAGGATTAACCCAGAAATCTAAAATGGTCATGATTACCAGACTTTGGATTCAGATCAATCTCTTTGAAAGTATGTAACCTTGGTCAAGTTACTCATGCACACTTAATCTCACTCTATTATTTCCTTTTACTCTGTGAACTTGTTAAACACAGCCTGTATTAAATCAGTCTCAGAGGTTTTATCATGGTTCCCCTCCTTTTTATGTTTCCATTTATTTCACCTTTTGAGTCCGTTTCACATTTCTAAGTTACCTAGTGCTTTCATTTGATCTCTGAAATCTGTTTGTTACTGGATGTTTCTCTGTACTCACCAACATCAATGAACATCAGCGGTTAGAAAAACTAAATGACAAAATGTTAATGTTTCATATTATCTATCAAAACTGCTTTTGGTTGGGTGTGGTAATCCACACTTATAATTTCAAAAACAAAACAAAACAACAAAAAACCCACAACACTTTTTTCAAATAACTCTAATATTTTGCTAATTTTTCTAAATTAAGCTATGAAGCCACCCTCCCCTTACTTGCTGGCATTCATAACTCTTCATTTTCTTGCCAAAGTTCTTTGTGGGATGTTTTTGTTCTTTTCTGACTCCATGGCAACTTTAGAAGGGTGTTGTAGATTGGACCTTTATGGAAAGGAAAACCTGTAAATGTAATAAGCTGAAAAAATGCATCAGAGAAGTTTTTTCAGTTCCTGGTGTGTGAGCACATTGTCCCTTTTTTGCCAAATACATTATTTTTGAATGAAGACTAAAATATACATTAACCAGGAATCTATGGTTTAATTTTGTTTAACATTGTCATGGAAGTCAATAACATGTCAAGTGAAATGTAAATTTTAGCAGTCACAGAAATGATACAGTTTACATTTATTTTTTTAGACTCTACAAGTATTGGATCTCTCTCTCTCTCTCTCTCTCTCTGCCTCTATCTCTCTCTGTCTTTATCCTTTCTCTCTCAACTCAGACCTTCTGAGCTCTCAAATAAGTAAACAAAGTCCAAAACCTACTCAAAAAGCAGGCTTGGAATTCTATTTCTTTTCTTTGCTTAATTTCTCATTTGGAAATAATACCAGTTTATATTTTTTAAAAAAGGTTGTTAGAACAATATGAAAGACATTTTTTCCTCAAATATTTCAGAAAAAGTTATCAAGTGATGCCACATCATTTTCAAATATATTCATGTATTTCCTCTATACAATGATATTTTACTACATAGTCACAATATCACCATCAAAGCCAGAAACTAATATTGGTATAATACTGTCAAAACTGGCAAATCAAGTTCCACTAAGTTCCCTATTAATGTCCTCATAACAGAATCACTCTTTATACCCATTTTCATAGCTTTCAGTATTCTTCAATATCAAACACCTTCAGTTTTCTTTGACTCTCATGAACTTGGTTTAAAATGATTAAAGTTCATTTTTTGGACTGTCCCTAAGGTTGTGTGTGTCAAATATTTACTCATGATTAGACTCAAGCCTTTTGGCAGAAATTTTACTAGTGGCACTGTATTCATCTCTGCACATTCAGCTGGCATTGGATTTTGAATTTGGTTTTGTGCCATTTATGGGTGCTGCTAGTTTTAATGGCCCGATTTGGATGATGTCTACACATGGTTCATTTTCCAAAAGCATACTATGAAGGCTTTCCTGGAGACATCTAATTGATGTCTAGTGTAGGAAGTGATTTGCAAACCCCCTTTGTTATGCAATAGATTTTCCCTCTGATCCTCTTCTTCCTAAGTGAAACACCCCACCCCGTTCTACACCTAGATCTGCACATGGCAAGGGTGGATGTCCATGGCTGCTCTAGGAAAAGATTTACAATTGGTTTCAACCTCTTAAGATAATATGTCTAGGAATGGAGATGTGATTTAGTTTTGCCAATGAAAAGAAAAGCCTTTGCAGAGATTTTGGAAGAGTTTTCTTGCTTAGGTGATAAAAGAGAAGGAACAAGAATTCTTAAGGTTTCACTCTCTCTTGTTTTCAACCTGTCTGAAATGCTAAGGTTAAAAACTGGAGATTTAAGAGACAAGATGAAAACTTGACCAAGGAATCCGGGAGGATCCTGAGCAGAAAGAGAAATCGCTGAGAATCCTGTAGGTCATTACATTTTATTTTTGAAAGATCAATTTATTCACGTAAATTAGTTGTCCAAGGGGGTTTCATTGTGATGTTTGCATGCATGCGTACAATGCACTTTGATCAACTTCTTCCTGTCTGTATTACTCTTTCATAACATCCGCTCCTGCTCCTCCTTCTTAACAGTTCTGGTGGGATTCACTATGCTATTTTCATATACGTTCTTTCATATTTACCCCCTCACCTTTTTCTTTCCCCATGCCCTCTCCCACCAGTTTTACCCCACCTGTGGCACCTTTGCCCTTTTCTACATTACACAACTACTGTAAAACTCTTCACCATGAGTTATTGACATTTTAAATGAGTTACTCTACTTAAATTGAATTTCACGGTGTTTGGCACATGCTATATAACTGGTACACGTTGACTGTTGTATTGCAGTTATTCCAGCTGATAAGCTGTCATAAATGGTAAATAGTTTAACTGGCTACCACGACATAGAAAACACCAAAACATTACATAAAATACAATACTTGCCCTTAAGGAACTCACTGTTGAATACAGATTGAAAGGTAAATAAATTATAAACAGTTTCCTTTCTGGCATCCTTGCTTGTTTGAGTTCATCAAGAGAAATCCCTTAGTATTACCTGTTGTTAACATCAGACTTCACCTGAAGCCTTTTCTCAATGAACCACAACCTTCTCTACTGTGCAACACGAAGTAAACTCAGTCCTTCTCAACCCAGCACTCCCTGATTTTACCACAGAGTAGCCTGCTGAATTTAATTTATGTTTCCTATTTGCTTTATTCTTTAATCTGATGGTTTTGAAAGGTAACATTTTACATAATTCAGATTTCAACTACATATATTAAAGAGCATAAGTTCCCCCGAGACCCTGTAAATATTCCATTGTGTTAATTTCTTCAAAGAATTATTTTATAGTATGAATATATGTTTGTAATTTGCCCACATAGCACAAAAGATCATCTATGTTATAATATGTTTTGATTTGCTTTTCAATAATGTATATTAAAGGAACTTCCCTATCAATAGAGAATACCTAAATCTTTCATTCAGACAAGCAATGTTGCAATGAATAACCTTACACATATCATTTTTATGAATACTTGCTTAGGTGTAGGATGAACTTTCAGAAGTATAATTTCTCAGACAAAAGGAAGATGTGGCTGATTGGAATCTTTTGGTTATATCTGAAACATTTTTTGTTTATTCACATTAATGTTAGTTTTGCTTCCTCTTCCAATGCCACATCTTTGTTATTCCCCTTGACCATGCAACTTTACTGAGTTGCCCACTAAGCTGACATTGAAATTTGACAGAATAATTTTCAGCTAGAGATGGAAAGATGTGATATAACATATAGATATCTCAGTATACATATATATGTGCAAATCACTGCCACACACACACTTTTCACTTCTACTGAAGCACATGCAAAAACATGGCACATCTTTATTAGTAGCCCAGTAAGTGCTTACAAACCTGACCTGGCAAATAAATTAAAAGAACTCCAGATGTCCTCTGTGATCTTTTCTAAGCAACCCATCTTGTCATCCTAATTCATAATCACATAGATTAATTTTGACTGTTTTTTGCTAAATTTAAATGGAATTAGTGAGTACTTGTTTACATCTGACTTCTCTCAACATTATGTTTGAGAAATGTATCCATATTATACATTGTAACCTCTGCTCCATTCTGGTTATTCCATAGGGTTCTCAATATACCACTGTAATTAGCATGGATATTTGAATAGTTTATACCTTTCAGTTAAAGCAAATAATTTCACTGTATATACCAGTATACCTCCCGTGAAATTATGTTTGCTTATAGTATGCTCAATATGTGTGTCCACACCTTTCTAAATAGTTTTTAAATTATTCTTCCACTAACTGCAAATGGGATTTTAGTGTCTCCACATTCTTTCCAACACTTAATATTTGCAATCCTCTCTTTCTCTCTCTCTCTCTGTATCTTTGTCATTACTGTACACTGTGTTTTTCTATGACATTATGATTTTAATTTGAATTTACCTAATGATAAATTATCAAAAGACTAAAGGTGAGTCATGAAGTTATATGGTAAGTATATGTTGAATACTTAATTTTTCTTATTAATCAATGAAGAAAGAAGCAGAGAATTGAAACCAGTCAAAATTCCCTTTGAAGTGCTGGATAAATTAGGCAACCTGATGAAATAAATGTTAGGCTAAAACTGTTTTCTTAAGTAAAAAGAAAAGAGCTAGTATATATCCTTGTGGTGATGAGTGTCAGGTACCAATAGAACAACAAAACACTTGCCAACAATGATCCAAGCAAATAATAAATACGATAGCTATCTTATTAGTTCATTCAGTTTTGTATAATTAGTTATTGCTTCTCCAGATCTAGTCAGCTTTCCGTTTATGAGCTTAAATCACTAAAACCCAACTAAAAACCAATGGTTCAGTCAAAGGTTGTTTTAAATAATAGTATTTACATGAACGTGTCAATTTTTGAAGCATATTTCTAAGAACCTCCACAATTCTTTCTGCAGAATCCTGGGAATTCCTGTCTTGATTGAACTCACAGCTTCTGAACTATAGCAGCAAATATATGTGTAATACAGAGGAAATGTATAGGAAAGTAGAAATATGTTTAATAATAAAGCTAAGTGACTTGGCTAATTTATTTCAACAAAGGAACAGGATGGACCCCATGATCTCTGTAAAGCATACAATCACTAGAACACTTATTTTAACAGCATCTCAACATTTTGTGACAGCTTAGCCTAGCATCCTTCTGATTTCACCATTCTTTCCACTCAACTCTCCCCACAGTGTTGAGATGGCCACCTTGCCTAAACACTGAATAGTCTATAATTTCTTTTCTTACTGTAAAAGAAGATGATGTGATTTCAATCATGATCAGAATTGAATTTCTAGGAAATTTAAAAAAACTCTTTTTGGCACAAAGTTTGTTTCTAAATATAGTATCAGGAATTAGAAAGACAGACTCAAACATTATCAGAGAATCAAACAATGTCATAGACATGATTGTGATAGAACCACAAATGCAAGGGAAAGCCTGACTAAAACCAAGGTGACCATCATTAAAACAAATGGAAGAACGTTAGAACACATCGTTTAACCTTTTTTGTAAATAATGAAAGGAATAGTAAAGTCATACAAGCAAAAAAGTTATTCTTTTGGAAAGACAGAATTTCTGCTATCTGTATGGATAACTTAGATGGTAAATTGTTACCTTTTATTGCCTTCTTATTGAAAGACTAAGATCAAGGTTTCTTTTTAACAAAGAGAAAGATAAATTCATATTTTAAAATAACATACTACTTAAGGAAAATTTCATGAGGTCTTTTTTTGTCTTTACATTTTTAATAAATAAGATCCTCAAAACTAAGTGAACTAACAGAAAGCTAGGACAGTTGGCAGCAATTTTACAGACTCAGGCATTATAAAACAAGTCAAAAATAATTTTTTTGATAATTGAGAACTGTCCAAATAAACATATACTAGCAGATTTATTTATTATTTATAAATCAGAACTTCTGAATATCCATAATTCAGTTTTCTCTAGCCGTATCACTCCTTGCTAAGCTTGTATATGATAAAAGGAAACTTCCATTTCTATAACCTAGAAGAATAGCGATTTTATAACGTACAATTTGTGTAGATATAAATTATGCTTGGTTACCAATATTTCAGCCTCCTGAGTAGACATTATGCAATTATCCAGAGTATTTACTAATTATCATAATTTCATGTTCACTCAAGTTTTCAAGTAACCTTGGGAATTATATTCATGTCAACACACTAAAATATGATTGCTAATAGAAAAACATCCATGAAATTATGAATCAATTTTGTTGGACTCAAATTTATATTTTTTATAATTGAAAAAATGTGAAGTAAAGCTTTCATTAATTTTATCAGAAAACTGGTATAAGAATTTTAAGAACTCAAGATTTATTAGTCTATTTGTTAGTAGATAATCATAAATATGATTGAAAATAAAATGCAATCTTGTATTATAATTTACATTGATATATTAGAGAAAAGATATGTAGCTCTTTGCTTTTGCATGTCTTAAACCTGAAATAGTCAATCAAATTATTTATTTAATTTATTTTTATTATATATTGTCAATAATGGGGTTTGAACCCAGGGCCTTGGGCTTGCTAGCAGGCATTCTACCACTTTTGCCATGCCCTGATCCCTTTTTTGCTGTAATTATCTTGCAAACAGGATTTTGCACTCAAGCAGACATGGACCTTGATCTTCGAATGATGCCTTCCAGGTAGCTGGAATGACAGAAACATACCACCATACGAGTCATTGGTTGAAATGGGGTCTTATAAAATTTTTGCCTGAGCTGGAAAAAATAGTATTATAGACATCAGCCACTGTGCCTGGTGGCCAAAAGTATGTGATCATTTTAACTATGTCAAGTCAGAATTTTAAAAATATGTATTTGTGTATATCACATATGCTATTTTGCAATTTTAGTACGAAGTTCTTTTTTGGAAAATTTTATAATACTAAAGATTAGTTTCATTACTTTTCTGTTAATCTGGAGGACATTTATTTATATAGACTTTGATTTATTTCTATAAGCTATAAGGAGTATTTTAATTTGAGAGATATAAAAATCAATTCACAAATACCCTCCAGAGATAGAATAAGAGTTTGTATTTTCTGAGCTGCAAACAAAGACATAAGCAGAAGCACTGAGTGACACTACTTCCAATTCCACAAACTCAGTCACATGTCACAACTGATAAAGAAGAAAAATAAAAACAAAATAGGTGGCAAAAACCCTAAAAAGGGTGTCAGGCATAGTGGTAGACACTTATAATTCCAGCTACTCAGGAGGTGGAGGTTGGAGGATTGAAAACTCAGGTTGGCCTGGCTAGAAACGAAAACCTTATGTGTAAAAGCAAAAGGGCTGGGGCCTTTCCCGGCAACATGAAGACCCGAGCTCAAACCCTAGCACCCTGAGAAAAAACAGCCCTACAGAAACTCATCAATATAAGTCTCAAATAATTATTCTTCTAATTAGAAGCAAAATTAATTTTCTTAAGTGATTTCAGCTCAGAAATAAACAAAACTACTACAAGGGATATTTTCTGTTACCCCTTGCATCACTCACCAAATTCTCTATTTATTAGACTTAAGAGTCTGAACCATGATCCCATTGGGAAATAATTATTAACCATGAGTGAAGTAACTCCAAAAAATAAAACAGAAAATAAGTAGAGGCTGAAAAGAAAGGGAAAATTAGTGTACAAATGAAATCCGTGCCTCTTGGGTTTTGTTTTTTTATGGCAGTCAAGAAAGAAGAGATGTGCCCTGGCCTAACCAGCCTAGAACCCTATCAGATCTGTCCTCTTTGGAAATTCAGTAGCACCCTAAAACTTCAACTATAACATGAACAAGTGTAAAGAGCTGTGCTTAAAGAATTCATTAAGAGGAAAGAGATAAGATGTTAAAAACCTCTTCAAAGTACAGTGAAGGAGCTGAGTATTTATAGGCAATTTAATAAATGCAGAATACTACATTACTATGAAATTCTTCATGTCAAACAAGACAATTGACAAAAATCGTTTGAATTATGTATTCCTCAGATGGAAAATACTCTCACTTTTCCCAGTTAAAGCTTGACGACTTACCCTCTGACCTCATAAACTGGTAATATAGGCAAACCCGTCAATGCTACAAACACAGTGCTTCACTGCAGCGCATTTAGTCTTTCTGGCTTAATGCCAAGCTACTGAACATTTATCAGACAATCTCTGCCTTAAATAATTGTATATTGAAAGTGTCCACATTTTTGTATAATTTCTGGTGCATTATCTTTCTTTTAAACACTGGCTTTTAGAATGAATGTTTATGCATAAGTTTATATTCATTTATGTGTATGTGTTTTCATATTTGTAGACTTATTTCTGGTTTTCATTTGGTCTTTTTTTTACTTTCTCTTTTTAATCATTACTACAGTGCTTGTTATAACTATCATTTTCACAAGACTTCCTTTCTTGTTTCTCATAATAATATATAGAGAAAACCAATTTGGATATTAGACTCTGATTTGTAGAAGGCTAAATAGAAAACAAAAGGAATATTTCTCATTGCAGCTAACCCAACCAAGCAGCATTATCACAAATATTCAGACTTGTATTTAATATATCTGTCTTGTTTTAATACTCTACCAGAGTCTTGAATAGCTGTATGCTCTGAGATTTTACATAGTTAATTATACAAGAGGGAAAACCATAAATTGTATAAGTTCTTATAATTTTTAATTTAATTTGCATCAAGAACTGGAGTATAAAAGTCCCAAGACATATTTAAAAGTCAGAGTTTTGGAGAATTTTACCTCTTAAAATTCATTTTATTTTATGGGAGTATATCAAATGCCCTTCTATCATAACAATACTCAAGAAGAGATGTAGGAGGATATTACAAAAATACACTAAAATGTGACATTTTAAGAAGGGCTGCAATAATTAAACAAAGGAAATTGTGCAGTGTTCTTTTAAGTATCTGTTTGGTGGTAACACTAACAATGCTACAAATTACTTGCTATTGTTTGAGAAAAGGCTTGGGTGCACATAACCACCATGATGTGGAGAATATTAGGTCAGTAAGTGTCATGGGAAAGTTAAGCAAAGCTTGTCAGAAAACAGGACATTATATGGGAAGATTTATTTTGTATATTTTTCTGTCTACCCATACATAAGATAGCTGAAAATAAATAAAAGTGTTCTAAAGTTGAAGGGAACTGTCCAATTTGCAACGTGATTTCATGCCTAGTTCACATTTATTTTTCCTTCATCATCATTCTAAAACCTTTTATTTGGAATTTGAACTTCAATAAACTTTTGAACCCAGTGAAATACTGATGTGATGTGATACTGATGTGATGTGAACTGCTCTAAAATCAATGTTATAATCTGAAGGGAGACCTCATTTAGCTAAATTTTATCAATATAGCCTACACTTGAATTTCTTTATTCCTTTAGTATTCCTTGCCATCAGATCTCTCCAGGTTACAATCTGGGGTAACAAGAAGGCTTTAAATTAGATACAAGAGGTTTGGCTTATTATTTTTCTTGTGCATTCATGATGCATTTTCACATGGAAATTAAAACATAAGTTTTTCATATGTGCATGTGAAAAACTAAAATTTGGGGGTTAAGGATGTAACTCAGTAGTAGGGTACTTGCCTGTATGTGCAAATCTCTGGATTCAGAAACTGTTTTTTTCTTAATTAGGCATATCCAAATATCTTAGAGATGATTGGTTCCTAGATAAGTGATGTGTGTACTTGTATTAACAGCAGTCTTCTTCACAAACTATGTGCAGTGACATTGTACTGCATATGCAAAAATGTTTATTGAGTCAATATTATAATTGCTATTTTAGGGATACTATGATATGAGAGTAAAAGGAAAGTGTAATTCATCTTTTCAAAAAATTTATAATCTACTTCATATGCACACAGACACAGATGCACGTAACGCACACATATAAACAAGTTCAACAAAGTAATGCAACATACATCAGCATTTACAACAATGGAAAGCACATTTTGTTACCCAGGTAACAATGGATTATCTTGTAAGATCAGAGATGAATTCATAATGAAATTGAATTAGATTTTACTTCTTCAGTAGGACTCTTGCATGTAGAAATGGGGAAAGGACATTGGAAGAGAGGAGAAAACACAGAAGAAACAGGTACGATATTTAGATAGCAGTGAGAAGAGGTCAGGGCTGCTTCTCAATGTTTCATAATAACATCATCAATACACTTTATAATATATAACTTGACTTCATATTAAATTGATAAATATTGGGAAGCAAAATATATAGAGTTTGGAAACAGATCATCTGCATTAAAGTCCATCCTGACAGAGAGGGGCAAAGCAAGATGGTGGGTGAGAAAGAACCACTAGACCTCTCCCTATAGACACTCCTAGTGAGAGAGCTATTCACTCACCAAACTACCTCCACAAGAAAAGGACACCAGGTAAAAGAGCACAGTGCTTGGTTTTAGTATGACAAAATGAAAAGAGTTACAGAAAGAACAAGAAGGAAGAGTGCCTTTTCTGCCCCTCCATTACCTCCAAGCAGCACTGCATGGTAAGAGACACCACTTGCTTAGGTATGGAAAGAATTAAATTCAGGCCTTAGATGTGAAACCCAGCACTAGCACTGCATAGATTAACCAGTGCTGGGCAGGGTCCCATGACCCCTGAGTTCCAGTGAAATAGCCACACTCAGTGATGCTGGAGGTGTCTTGGGACAGGGCAGCTGACAGCCTGCATCAGACCTCCTCCAGCCTCCTTGGGTAGCAAGAGGTTGAGGGAGCAGAGCTTTGTCTTGGAGCTAGACCTGTACAATGAGTCATAGCACCTGGAAGAAACTGAAGGCCCTGTACACAGGATAGAGCTCATAGAAAGATCCTCTAAACCATCCCCAGGATCAGGCTGGTTCCTGTGCAAAGATCATTTCCAGCTGAGGAGCGAGCCTGGACGCAGATAATATTCTCCTAAATCTGTGCAGATCCCAGTAGCTGAGACTCAAATACGACCCAGATTAGCTAAAATCAGCCTGAGTGGCTGAGGTACTGTCTCACCACCCGCTATCCAACCTCACGCAACAGTTATGGCCAGAAAGGAGTTCAGGGATGGGGGCTCTAAAACTGTCCTGATGCAAGGTAGACGCTGCTGTCCCAGGGTTGTGTTTTGACCTTCATCAATGCCTGGCATAAGGTAGGCTTTGTTTCAGTCCTGAGAATATGCAGGTCCTTGTGGCTGTGAGACTCAGGTAAGACTCATTAGTATCAGTCAAGATGGTCAAGTGACTTCTTTCTCCAACCCTGCTCCAAACTTGGCAGCATAGTGTGGGTACAAGACACCATTCTCTAGAGGTACAGCAGGGTGTTAAGCACAAGACTGTGCCCCAGAAATTAGTGCTGGGGTGGTTAAAACTAACACTGGGTGGATCATAACAGATATCATGCACAGACCTGCTAGAACAACTCCAGATCTAGGGGAAGGCACACAGATTATTCAGTCCAGGCAAAGAGAAGAAAGGATTAGTGAACTCACAGATAGGATATTTGAAAATACAAATAATCTCTCTTTGAACTTTTCTTTTAATCTGACATTTCATGCATTTCCATTTCTTTGGAGTTTGTTGCCAGAATTTTGTTCTTTTTGGAGCAATCATATTAAATTTTTGTTTATATTTTGAGATTTGCATATCTGGTGGATCTCTATTACTTTTATGGGTGTGACTTCTTAGTGAGCTGTTTTCTCCTGATAGTGAGTCTGGAAGTACCATTTTATTGTGGATTCTTAGCTTTGATTCCAGTGATGCACTACACTGTAGTCTCCTTATCGCTTCTTTGGCTGTGATTAATGACTCTTGGCATAGCTAGAACCATGGCAGAGAACTTCAATGTCAGCCATGCAAATAGTTCAGGCAAGTATGGTGCTCACAGCAGTGGGTATAGGGAGCTCAGTGTGTAGCTACTCTGATTGGGGTGAGGAGCCCCTATTGGGCAATGGGGGGATTTCCTTGGGCCCTTTGATGCTGCTTTTGCTATTAGCAAAGACCTCTGACCCTTGTGGTCCTACCACTGGTGAGGGGCCTGAAACAGCTGTCTTCTCACCAGGCCTGCTGTGGGCCCAGACGTTGTCTGGCTGGCAAGAGAAGGTAGCAAACCTCTGCGGACTCACAATACAGCAGTGGATGGTCAGATAAGGTGTAGGTGTAATGGTAGGACAGTAGCAGGACCTGCTTCTGGAGGGTGTCAGGAAGAACCGTAAGTGCTTTTCTACTTCCTCAGTGAAAATTTTGCTCAGCAATGGGCCTCAGCCAGAGACTGCCAGAATTCATTTTGGGGACACTCTTTGCCATGTACACCTAGAGGTGGGGCAGTCACTAGGTAAGGCCCTTGTCCCTGACTCCTCCAACTGTCATGTATACCCAGGAGCAGGACAGTGGCCAGTGCCTCGAAAAGTTGCTCTAGGCTTATAATAGCCATGTGTACCCAGGGGTGGAGGACAGTCAAAGCCTTGTGTTGATCAAGGCCCTCTAGGTTCGTCTCAGTGTGTAGAGCGGCAGTGTGACCCTCAGTGTCCCTTCCTTGCGCTGTCACTGACAGGCATCTGATATAATCCATAGAGGATCAATTAATAGTAGTGATTTGCAACGGTGAGCAGGCCAGTCGTGTATGTGGTGTGGATTAGGAGTGAGGAAAGGGACAAGTTTTCTTTTTGGAACTTTTCCTTCTCTAACTCAATCCACACCCCATATGGTGAGTCCCTTTATCGAAAGAGCTCTAAGAGCAGAAAACGATCATCTCCGTTCTCTGAGAAGTCATGCTGAAGTTGGGGAATGGAAATCATCTGGCAAATGTGATGCTAAATTCACCATCTGGGACCTAGGCTGCCTCAGAACAAAGTGTCAAACATAAACAGAATGTATTTTAAGTTTTTCCAGACTATACTTGAACTCCTTGTTTTCAGTGATCTCGTTAATAGCAAACATTTTTTTCAGAGAATAATTGTAGACGTAGTAGAGGTTTTGTAGCACATTCTCACAGCATCGCTCCTGTATGAGCCTCACAGAAAGCCTGGGAGGTAGCACGAAATGCTATTATTTTGTATCTCAGAACACTGTGGTCCTCAGTTTCAATGACAGGATCAGAGACCCACCACTGATAATGGAACAGCAAGGAATTGAACCTGCCCTCCACTCACCCTCTCGACATATTATACCTTCCACGATATGTCAGTTTTATGAGTGTTTGCTGACAACATTTGAAATAGGGATTTAGAGCCACTCATATCGGCATCCTACTGCTAGTCTGTCAGAATTCAGACTACACCTACCTTTCCTGCTACTTACATGGTTGATTTTACTGTGGTGCCTTTCCTCCTGATGCTGTGCACTATTTCCTCCCAGGAATTGAAACACTTTGCAGACATTATCCAATTAAACCTCGCAAATTTCCCTTTGAGGTAGATATGAAGTAATTGTTAATCATTTTCCCTTCTAAATTTATATCTCCATTAAGAGCTATAGAGAGCTCAGCAAACTGATATCTTATAATTAGCCTTCTTGGATTTAAAGCAGAAAAACTCTCATATAGCTGGGGCACCCTCTATTAAATTGATGTAATAGCAAGAGAAAGGAAAAAGCTTAGAAATGACACAACAATTTAAAAACATGACTCATACTGCGAGAACTAATTGGTAGAGAAATTCACCATTATTGTTGAATATTAGAGAATATTTGTACTTTTTGCAGCATATTTTCTTTTTTAGTTATAGTGCAGATATACAAACAAAAAATTTTTATTGAATTTACTCCAATTTAGTGGAAACTATGGAACCTCAGACACATTCAAAACTTCGACCTGATTTTTTCTAATAATTTGAAAAAAAAGGAGTTACTTAAGTTTCATATTTTCATATCCATTTTGGGAGTGTTGTTGTGAAAATATAAGTAGTTATTTAAGAGCAACCATTTTAAAACACACAATTTCTATGTAATATGTTGACTATACCTATACATTTTTGCTTTGCTTGTTTTGCATTCTAATCAGACACTGTTTGCAGAAATCGCCATTCCCTATTGAAATAGGATCTCTTCAAGGTTGTTTATGTATTACACCTGAATGTATTTGCCAACATACATAGCAACATTTCAAGATATTAACTATACATTATAATATTGAGTCATGAGCTTACAGAAAATCACTTTGATACTGATTTAACTCTTTTATAAGAAAAGTATACTTCTCCAATTTTTCCACTTTGCCAATCCGTATTATATATTAGAATGTTACCTTTACTTCCACTAAAGTTATTTTCTATTTTACCTCTGATATACAAATAAGGAACTTATTTATCCTAGTGCTAGATTTTTATTTCTGGCTTCAGACATGCCTCTTCTCTATCATTTTCTTTTGTGCTTGCTATTAAATAGCTCCTTGTCATCTGCTCATAAATCCATGCATATTCATTACAAGTAGATATAGAGAATCATCAGGAGATGTCAAGGACAGAACATTCAAACTGGGCAGTCAGGAGGATTTAACAAAAGTCTCTTTGCTAAGACGTGAACAGGTTCGGGTAGAGGAAATATCAAGTAGAGTAACTCAAGAGTTACAAATTTAGGGCTCCAATCTCACTCCTAATCCTGCAAGGATCAGAAGGCTAACAGTCCCAAATCTTGGGATGATCTTTGAATGGGGAAGACTAGAGTTGCAGTCTACCTATGATGAACATGAGTGACAGGAGCTTTAGAACAGATGCCCGCCTCCTTTCTCACCACACTGACCCCACTCATGCCTCATACTGGCAAATTCCACCAGAAATCAGAGTGTAAAAAGGCCCACTGATACCACCTTATGAGAGGATACAGTCCTCTAAGCAAAAGGGCATAATACAGAGTGTGGGTAGAGTGTGGCAAACAGAATTATATGACACAAAGATTGATAATAACGTCTTCTACTGCTGCCACATAAAGTTACTACTTAGGAAATGCATGCTCTCATGTTATGAATTGTTTTTCACTTATTTCTCCTTTATGTCTTCATAGAGGTTTTTAAATAGAATATATGAAGATAAATAGATTGTGCAATCTAAGAGATACATTTCAGAATGTAAAGGGAGTTCCAGAAATTATGTAGGTGGGGCAGGATTGAGAGCCACCATCCTATGGTGTACTAATAGGGTTACATGCTACCTTTAACTTCAAGATCTCAAGCTAATTTTCCCTCCGACCTCCACAGCTTTGAGTACTCCAGATGGTGACCGACAAGGATTTGCAGCAGTCACGTGACCTCCCACCCCAGGAGGTATGCCATTTTTCTGTGCTCTAAATTCAATCCGTTTCTTTCAGTCCTCTAACTGTGATTTCGGTTCTGATGTCTTCTGTCTTTCAGACTGATTTCCTTCGAGATTCAGAGAGAATACTCGTGCCCTCTTAAGATGTCGATTCTCTACTCTTCTCTTTATTTGTAGCTGTGTTATTGTTCTCTCCTTGTTTCTACCCCTGCCAATCATGAGTTCTAGCCTACTAGAAATGACAATCTTGTCAACTCAGGAACATTAATTGATTTCCCTTTTGTTTTCAGTTTTACAAAAGTAATTGAGTCACTGTACAATATTTACTTGTCATATGACTTTGGCTTTCACTTTTTATTTCTGCTTTACATGTTCCCCGTCAAGGCGGTGGAGTCTGGAAGTCTGAAAACGTCATTACTCATCGTCCCTTAGTAGGAAACATTAAAGGTGATTGTAAGATTTGAAGAAGAAAGAAAACATCTTGTTCTGGTCATATGGACAGTAACGTAGATGGCAGCTTCTTGCTTAGGCACCATGGTGTCGGTAGAGCAGCTGAAGGGCATTGGTCAGAAGCAGAGCAGCCATGCCCAGTCCAGACAGCAGCAGCAATAAGCCCTGATAATGTCACAGCCACGGCCTCTGTATGCTGCCTTTGTGTCACCGTAACAGTGAAAACCCAGTGCATTGAGGCTGCCAGACCAGCCCAGCATGGTGGGACTGTGGATCTCTGACTCCTACAAAACACCGACAATGTGAATCCAAAAGTCAGAGCCTCTGACAAGTGTCTCAAAGCCTCACAGGAGACATCCCCCCCTCTCAGCAGACTGCTATACTTTCCCTGCCCTGAGGGACAGTGGTATTTCTTATATTTTACCATCCTAAGTAACCTCACCGTTTTCTGCTGGAGTCTTTCCAATACTCATCTAGCATACCATATACATTTAAGATCTGTCTGGAATGCTTAAAAGGGTATCTGCTTTTCAGACTCCATTGACACATCCATCTTTCTTTAATTCTCTGTCACTAGACTATTTTGACTGAATTTAAAACCAATTTCCACTATGTCTTTATATGATTTGAACATAATTTGTTATCATATCATCATCTTCTCAAAAGAACCTGGAATGTTTGTCTTTGATTTGACTGAAACACCTTTTCGTGTCCTCTCTTCTGAAAATTCAATCATTACACTACTTAAGCTGGCCTCTCCCAAGGAATGCAGGATATTTTTAATGCTACATTGTATTTACAATACCTCTGATACTAGGAGTTGTTTTAAATCAAACTTTATGGGAATAAATTTATATTAAAATCATCATGTCATCCAGAGATCATTTATATATGAAAGTATTATTACACGTAATCAGTATTGCTAAAAAAATTAGTGTTTCTTCTGTAATAAATATTTGCATATGCAAAACTGAAAAGAGAACATCTCTTTCATACATCCCTCCCAGAATTCCAGTCTGGAATTCTTCCAAATTGGTACTCTCTGAAATGACAAGTTAAGTATGTATGCAGGCATGAACCCTTAGCAAGGAAACATTTGCAATGGACTCAAATGTACTGATGAGTATCTTAGATATATCTTATTTGCAAAATTAACATTTCTGGAAAAAATCATCAATGTGTATTCTCTCACTCTTATTTCAACTATAGGTATTGTTAAGATAAGTTTCTCATATATGCTACTGTCTCACATAGGGTAGTTCCTTAAATGTACTTTATAGGATTTTATTATTCAAAGAAAACCACAAATCTATGATTGAATGAATGTGGGGTTGAACTATCAGATTGTAGAAAATCCTTTGTAAGTTGAATATCACAAAAGGGATTTCGTAAAGTTAGAAAGTAACTGGCAAAGATGCTTGCAAACACGAGTATATATATCCAAGCTCTTTCCCACATCTTCCTTCCTCCCTTCCTTCCTTCCTTCCTCCCTTCCTTTCTTTCTCTCTCCTTCCCTTCCTTTTTTCCTTTCTTCTCTTCTTCCTTCCCTTCTTTCTTTTCTCTCTCACTCTCTCTCATCTTTTATTTTACTGAGCATCATTGTTTCTATAGAGTCATTCAATTACCCAATTCCTCTCAACACCAATCTTAAGGTCTACCTTACCTTATTGCTCTATGATCTCAAGTATTTTCAGAAAAAAAAGCAATATTGCTCTCCTAGACATGCCTGGTGTACTATACCTCCATCATTTTTCTACTGTATCCAGACTGTTGCTATATTTGTACAAATATAAATGCCACAAAATTTTCACAGTAAACACTACTATCTTACTTACAGATGAGTAAACAGCAATCACCATACAGAGAATATTCTGTGATACAATTTATGCCAATGGAAATTCAGAAATCCTTTATTGCTTCCTGTATGCATTAAATGACACCACTTCCCTGGTTCCATCTTTTATATACACAAATGGGCATTTCTTATTGCATGTACTTTGTAAGATAAAGTGTTTTTTTAGTGAAGCTCACCTTTGATAGCATAAAACAGCTAAGATAAAACACATAAATGTTTTATGCAAATTATACAGTAGTATACTTTGTCATAGAACTGTATTTATTCCCAAGATTCAAAGGTGATTTTATTTTTTTGACTTTTATTTTTAATTCATTTGAGTATATGCCTACAGGATGTTGAAGATAATCACCTCCTTGTTTTTGACAGAATAAATGCCTCAAATTTACCTCTAAATCAGCAATGTCACAAAACATATGGGTTTTTCATTCAAACTGTTCTTCAAAGGAGTTAAGATCAACAAAAGGTAAATTAAATAAAATGAGCTTGTAGAAAAATATTTTTCAGAAAATATTTTACCATAAATTAGCATACAAAGAATATAAAAAGAAAAAACACAATTATATCTCACATATAAAGTTGAAAATCATATATTGAAGAAATAGAAGATTATAATGTTGTGGAAGAACCAAAAATGTCTTCAAAGGATTGTGCAAAAATAAGATTTCAGTAGCAAAAAAAAAGGTTTGATATAAAGTTTCTAATCAGTTTTTGCTCACCATCGATGGCTAATTTTCACTATTTTTCTATTGCTATCCATCATTTTTATTATTATCTTTCCAACATTTACATGGGATGGACTTTCTGGTAGAACTTTTGTGTTTGTTTCTTTTTCATGTTTTAAAACTCTACAAATAACTTTAACATACTAAATTTCAAGCATACTGCTGAAAGATTCAACAGTATCTCACTCTTCCTGAGTATTCAGGAATTCCTGAATTTTTATTTTCATCTAAATTTCTATGGGTAAAAGAAGTTATACATCTCTTCTACCTTTGAAATACTTTGACCTTGCATGTTAGGGGATACAAATTTTAGTGCTGTGTCAAGTAGAAGTCAGTCTACCATCTTTTCATCTTCTGACGCACACAATGGAGGGTAGCTTACTACTCTCTCCATACTATCACTATGAGGGATAATGAGAAACTTGCCTTGGATATTTTTATTAAGATTAGATATGATAATACATATAATGAATTTATCATAATATCTTTAGTATTTAGTCTTAAATTTACAACATCCTTTGATTCACAGAAGATGTTATCTTGTTTTCTTATGTAGAGTCCAAAATTTGATGGATTATAAGCTCTTTGATAATATCTTATCATTTGCTCAACATTTTAATTCTTATTATGCCTAAAACATTATGGATATCACTTTATTAAAAATATAATACACCCCTTACATGTGTATTCCATCAAACTGATGCTGTAGTTATATCTGTTAGTTATATCCCTTTCCCATCTGATAATGTCACTGCTTTAATCAACACTTTAACATTTCACAGTGAAAAGATATTTGATCCATTGGTTCTGGTTATTTTAATAAGTTTAATACTTTATCTCCCCAGGCTTATCTTGACTAGTTCTATTTAGCAATTGATTTGTACTGTGAACGAACTTGAGCTACTAAATTTAGAGAAATCACAGTACATTCACTCATCTGATGATGTATATTATGATCGTAATGAACACTTCCAGAAATCAGTTGATTTTACCTATGTTTCAAATGAATAAAGCTGATTATGTGACAGATGCCTTCGTGTATTTTATCTTGTTGGAAAATGCTTTTCTGTAAGTGCCCCTCAGTAAATAGCATGGGTAAGTATGAAAACTTTTAAAGTGCTTGTTTTGCAAAGGCTCATTACTTCATTGGGTTCAAACATTCCTGATACTCTAGATTGTGAAATCATTAATTTTACTTGTACCTTATTTAAAGGACTTTTAGTTCATAACCATGCATCCAATTGCTTTCTACTCTGTTGTGTGTGGCACGTTTGTTTCGGTACATCCAGGTCACTGGGATGGCTATGTTCCCATGCTACAGTATCACATTCTAGAGCTTTCCAATCATACTGTCATTTTCACTATGTGTTCATGTTCTGATAAAACTATGACTCATCCGTCTAAAATCTATGTCTAAAATTCCTGTATCAGTAGCTAACAGGATATGGTTATACGACAATATGGTAACATGTGACACTCTTCTGTGCTGTATCTATGTCTCCGTAGACATTTACAAGACAATGACTAAATGAATACGTCCATGTACTCTACTATTCTATCAGGTGGCTTGCCAAGACCTCTATGGGGAAGTCAACAAGTCAGCTCTCTCTGGAGAACAGCATCATACCCTCAAAGCCAGCTCTTCCTCAAGTTTTGAACATGTTCTGCCTCATGCCTAATGTACTTTAGGAACTAGGAAAAATCCCAATACCAGCCTATATAAGATGCAACTTTTAACATGGAGATGCTCATGCATAAAAGTAAGTATGGCCCCAGGTGTCTGTGATGGTCTTCTGTCATCTACTCTCAGTCTTTATGAGTCCCCCATGGAGGGAGGAAGCGATGAATGAGAACTCTCTTCAAGCAAACATAGACTATGGATTTGATGCATTGAGCTTTTACTTAGGTTCATAGATATGACACTGTGTGAAGCACTACTTCTCCACATACAAGGGTGACTTATAATAGACTTTTGGATTAGCTATGTGATTGTTTTCTGTTATCTAAAAGTGTCCATATCAGAAAAAGTGGACATTTTAGTGATATTAAAAAGCAAGAAAGATAGCTCATGGCACATGCATAGATGCACCCAGGCGCACACACAGCTGTGCTTCACAAATTCACGCAACATCATCAGAGAAATTGTTGAAAATATCCAGGCAGTTATGTCCACTACATATGAGTATTCATTAGTTTTTAAATATGACAGCCATCCATATGCATTTTCCTTTGCATAGATGCATGAAACATCAGGTTCTGTAGGTTAGTAACATCTCCATGACAGACAGACACATGTACCTTTGTATGTCATCATACCTGTGTTGACAGGAAAATATGCACTGCAGTACTTAGGTGATGCTGCTGATGTCGACTTAGTGCCCAGTTTGTTTCAAGACCATCTTGACTCTGCCATCCTGACACTCAATTTTTTTTCTCAGAGGTCCATTGCCCTGTCATAAAGCATGTATAAAGATGAAGTTATGTGTCAAGTATCGCCAATCGCATTTGATTCACTTACATAGCTTCTCATTAATTTTGGTTAGAAGTATGACCTGCCTTCATTCACAAGAAAGATGGCCAATATGGAGAGAAAATAATGAAAAATGTCCTTTATGCATGTGAGTTTTAATGGAATAATAGTAAATATGAGCACATACTCATTTCAGAGACAGTATAGTGACCAGAAATGGGTTGTAGAATTGGATTGCTTGTTTGAAATGCTGACTTTGCTACTTAATAACTATACAACTTTTCCTATGTATCAGTTACCTCCCCTAGTCCATACAGTTTTATGAGGATTCCATTTACTTGCACACCCAAAGCATTCCATGCAGCACCTACATATCAGAAGGGTTCACATATTACTGAGGCTTATGTTATTTTTATTAAATGATTGTGTTTTCTTACCAAGTATCTCCTACTTGCACTTGATATGTTATGTACATTAAGCTCTCATTAAAAGAAAAAGAATCTGAAAGATAAGTGTTTCCATATGCTTTTACCTCCTTGCCCCACATATTTATCCACAGGTACAAAAGCCAGATAACTTCTCCAGTGTTTTCATGCATTTTACTGTCTGCAATACACTCTTCCCTATTCAAAAACAATAAGAAAACAAATGTTTGCGAAGGTTAATTTTAACTTTTAAAAAAGTCACAAAACTCTCTTATAGGAAGGTAGCGAGTTTGGGTTGCACAAGGGTATTCATTGTATCATTTACCAGTTCAATGATATTGGGAAACCTATTTGAATAGCATGACATTCCATTTCTTTAACTAAAATCCAAAGATTGATAATGACTTAAATGTATATGGTGTTAGAAATAATAAAAAAAAAACATAACATGGAAAGTTCTTGGCAAAATATAATGAAAGGAGTTCACAAAGCCAACCCTGGCTAGAGAATCTCATCTTTTTTCTATTTTGGCTGTTACAGCTACTTACAGAAAGAGGCTGGAGGGCATTTTTCAATATATTAGGCCATCCCATGATATCTAGAAGGCTGATAATTGGTATAGCAACATGAAATTGCTTATGCTTTCTATTTCTTTGACTCTTACTCTGGAAAAAGATGGAAGAAGAAAAGGGAAAGATGGAAACAAAGATGGAAAAAAGGAAGTGGGAAGGGAGTGAGGGAGAGGAAAGAAATGAGACAGAGAGGGAAGAGCAAATGCATATAAACGTGAGATATGAATACTCCCAAACACATCTTTTTCTTCTAGAATATGTAGTATGACCATTCATATAACACTGCTTCATTGTTTAATGAAATAAAAAAATTGATAATTTAGTCATTCCTCCCAATAAATAGTCTGACGAACAAGAAATATAAGAAAAGATAAAAAGGTACTTGCAATTTATTTTTAAATTCTATGAGGGAGATAAGACAAGAACATAGATAAGAGAGAGAGAGATCAGAGCATAAGAGAGATCAAAGCAGGTAAGAGAGAGAGAGAGATCAGAGCAGGCACCTGACACAGGCTTTTGAGTGCAAGTGTGAGCTGGAAGCAGCTATTGAATTGTTTTTCTTCCTCTACCCTTTCATTCTACTTTATTCTATTGTCTTCTTCATGAACTACAATATCAATAATTGTGTGGGAAGCCATTGTTTTCACAATATTTGTAACACTGAGACAGGAAATATGTTTTTCTTTGCTTTTTTGTTTTGTTTTTTACTTTTGTTTTAATGACATACAGTATAGATGCTGACAAACTGAGGAGCTGATCAGTGTGCATTGAAATAAATAACAACTGATTGAAACGAATGCTAATGGTCAAAGGAATTACCTAGACAAAAAGGATGACTAAATATGAATTTGTAAGTTCACATGACTGTCACACAATCTGAAAATCTAAAAAGATATGTTTAGGAGCAGAAAGAGTATAATTAATGAATAAAACACATGCCACCATGGGCTAGACATAAAGTGAAGAACAGTGTAAAATGATCTCAAGAAGACATGCAGTAGGTACCAGCCGTGTCCGCAGACACACCTGTGTTCTGAATTATAAGCAATGAGAGACACACTGCCAATCTTAAAAGCAGGGCAAAATCAAATGTTCACAAAACCCAGAGCAACTGAAGAATCAGACCTAGAAACAGACAGAAACTACAGCTGCTATTGAAGACCAAAGTGGAAGAAGCATAAACATTTCCTGCGCGTGTGTCTCAGAATGTGAAGAACACACTCACTGCCCCTCCCCAGCACCGAGGTCAGCTTTCACACCCACCCACTTGATCCAGATCCAGGGCCCCCGGTGTGACTGGTGATCAAATGGTCTTCACAAATGAGCCCGAGGGACCAAGCAGGAAGAGGGATGCTAGCCACTCTCGACTGTGGCGGTGGAGGAAAAGCAAGGCAATTGCCAGCATTCAACAACACCGCGCAAAACAGTGAGGATGAGAGGATCAGATTCATGGGAAAATCCAGCCGAGCCCTTCTAAGGAAGTCGTGCTTTTAGTTTTTACTTTATTTATTTTTGTGTATTTATTTTTTGGTAGTACTGGATTTAAACTCAGGGCCTCACACTGGCTAGGAAACCACTCTACCACTTGAGCCACAGACCCATTCTTGTTTTTTTTTTTTTTTTTAATTCATATGTGCATACAAGGCTTGGGTCATTTCTCCCCCCTGCCCCCACCCCCTCCCTGACCACCCACCCCGCCCCCTCCCTCTCCCCCCCCCAATACCCAACAGAAACTATTCTGCCCTTATCTCTAATTTTGTTGAAGAGAGAGTATAAGCAATAATAGGAAGGAACAAGGGTTTTTGCTGGTTGAGATAAGGATAGCTACACAGGGAGTTGACTCACATTGATTTCCTGTGCGTGTGTGTTACCTTCTAGGTTAATTCTTTTTGATCTCACCTTTTCTCTAGTTCCTGGTCCCCTTCTCCTATTGGCCTCAGTTGCTTTTAAGGTATCTGCTTTAGTTTCTCTGCATTAAGGGCAACAAATGCTAGTTAATTTTTTAGGTGTCTTACCTATCCTTATCATGTGCTCAAAGTCCAGTCCCCTTGTTGTGTTTGCCCTTGATCTAATGTCCGCATATGAGGGAGAACATACGATTTTTGGTCTTTTGGGCCAGGCTAACCTCACTCAGAATGATGTTCTCCAATTCCATCCATTTACCAGCGAATGATAACATTTCATTCTTCTTCACGGCTGCATAAAATTCCATTGTGTATAGATACCACATTTTCTTAATCCATTCGTCAGTGCTGGGGCATCTTGGCTGTTTCCATAACTTGGCTATTGTGAATAGTGCCGCAATAAACATGGGTGTGCAGGTGCCTCTGGAGTAACAGTCTTTTGGGTATATCCCCAAGAGTGGTATTGCTGGATCAAATGGTAGATCAATGTCTAGCTGTTTAAGTAGCCTCCAAATTTTTTTCCAGAGTGGTTGTACTAGTCTACATTCCCACCAACAGTGTAAGAGGGTTCCTTTTTCCCCGCATCCTCGCCAACACCTGTTGTTGGTGGTGTTGCTGATGATGGCTATTCTAACAGGGGTGAGGTGGAATCTGAGTGTGGTTTTAATTTGCATTTCCTTTATTGCTAGAGATTGTGAGCATTTTTTCATGTGCTTTTTGGCCATTTGAATTTCTTCTTTTGAGAAAGTTCTGTTTAGTTCACTTGCCAATTTCTTTATTGGTTCATTAATTTTGGGAGAATTTAGTTTTTAAGTTCCCTATATATTCTGGTAATCAGTCCTTTGTCTGATGTGTAGCTGGCAAATATTTTCTCCCACTCTGTGGGTGGTCTCTTCAGTTTAGAGACCATTTCTTTTGATGAACAGAAGCTTTTTAGTTTTGTGAGGTCCCATCTATCTATGCTATCTCTTAGTTGCTGAGCTGCTGGGGTTTCATTGAGAAAGTTCTTACCTATACCTACTAACTCCAGAGTATTTCCTACTCTTTCTTGTATCAACTTTAGAGTTTGTGGTCTGGTATTAAGATCCTTGATCCATTTTGAGTTAATCTTGGTATAGGGTGATATACATGGATCTAGTTTCAGTTTTTTGCAGACTGCTAACCAGTTTTCCCAGCAGTTTTTGTTGAAGAGGCTGCTATTTCTCCATCGTATATTTTTAGCTCCTCTGTCAAAGACAAATTGGTTATAGTTGTGTGGCTTCATATCTGGGTCCTCTATTCTGTTCCACTGGTCTTCATGTCTGTTTTTTGCCAGTACCATGCTGTTTTTATTGTTATTGCTTTGTAATATAGTTTGAAGTCAGGTATTGTGATACCTCCAGCATTGTTCTTTTGGCTGAGTATTGCCTTGGCTATTCATGGCCTCTTGTGTTCCCATATAAATTTCACAGTAGATTTTTCAATCTCTTTAATGAATGTCATTGGAATTTTGATGGGAATTGCATTAAACATGTAGATTGCTTTTGGGAGTATAGACATTTTTACTATGTTGATTCTACCAATCCATGAGCATGGGAGATCTCTCCACTTTCTATAGTCTTCCTCAGTCTCTTTCTTCAGAAGTTTATGGTTTTCCTTGTAGAGGTCATTCATATCTTTTGTTAGGTTTACACCTAGGAATTTGATTTTTTTTTGAGGCTATTGTAAATGGAATTGTTTTCATACATTCTTTTTCAGTTTGCTCATTGTTAGTGTATAGAAATGCTAATGATTTTTCTATGTTGATTTTATATCCTGCTACCTTGCTATAGCTATTGATGATGTCTAGAAGCTTCTGAGTAGAGTTTTTTGGGTCTTTAAGGTATAGGATCATGTCGTCTGCAAATAGGGATATTTTGACAGTTTCTTTACCTATTTGTATTCCTTGTATTCCTTCTTCTTGCCTAATTGCTCTGGCTAGGAATTCCAGTACTATGTTGAATAGGAGTGGAGATAGTGGGCATCCTTGTCTGGTTCCTGATTTTAGAGGGAATGGTTTCAGTTTTTCTCCGTTAAGTATAATGCTGGCTGTAGGTTTGTCATATATAGCTTTTATAATGTTGAGGTACTTTCCTTCTATTCCTAGTTTTCTTAGAGCTCTTACCATGAAATGGTGTTGGATCTTATCAAAGGCTTTTTCTGCATCTATTGAGATGATCAAGTGGTTTTTGTCTTTGCTTCTGTTAATGTGGCTTATTACGTTTATTGATTTTTGTATGTTGAGCCACCCCTGCATTCCTGGGATGAAGCCTACCTGGTCATGGTGAATGATCTTTTTGATGTGTTGTTGAATTCGGTTTGCCATTATTTTGTTGAGGATTTTTGCATCAATGTTCATTAAGGAGATTGGCCTATAGTTCTCCTTTTTGGAGGTGTATTTGCCTAGTTTTGGGATAAGTGTAATACTGGCTTCATAAAATGTGTTTGGCAGTTTTCCTTCCCTTTCTATTTCATGGAACAGTTTAATGAGGGTTGGTATCAGTTCTTTAAAGGTCTGATACAAATCAGCAGAGAATCCATCAGGTCCTGGACTTTTCTTTTCGGGGAGACTCTTGATTGCTGCTTCAATTTCATTTTGTGTTATAGTTCTATTCAGGTGAATAATTTCCTCTTGGTTCAGATTTGGATGATCATATGTATCTAGAAATCTGTCCATTTCTTTAAGATTTTCAAATTTATTTGAATATAGGTTCTCAAAGTAGTCTCTGATGATTTCCTGGACTTCCATGGTGTTTGTTGTTATCTCCCCTTTTGCATTCCTGATTCTGCTAATTTGGATTTTTTCCATCCTCATTTTAGTCAAGTTTGCCAGGGGTCTATCGATATTATTTATGTTTTCAAAGAACCAACTTTTTGTTTCATTAATTCTTTGTATGGCTTTTTTTTGGTTTCTATTTTGTTGATTTCAGCTCTTAGTTTTATTATTTCTCTCCTATTTGTTTTGGGATTTGCTTGTTCTTGTTTTCTAGGAGTTTGAGATGTATCATTAGGTCATTGATTTGGGATCTTTCAGTTTTTTTAATATATGCATTCATGGCTATAAACTTTCCTCTCAGGACTGCCTTAGCTGTGTCCCATAGGTTCCGGTAGGTTGTGTTTTCATTTTCATTGACTTCCAGGAACTTTTTAATTTCCTCTTTTATTTCATCGATGATCCATTCTTCATTAAGTAATGAGTTATTTAGTTTCCAGCTGTTTGCATGTTTTTTGTCTTTACTTTTGTTGTTGAGTTCTACTTTTACTGCATTGTGATCAGATAGTATGCATGGTATAATTTCTATTTTCTTATATTTGCTGAGGCTTGCTTTGTGCCCTAGGATATGATCTATTTTGGAGAAGGTTCCAAGGGCTGCAAGAAGAATGTATATTGTGTAAAAGTTGGATGAAATGTTCTGTAGACATCTACTAGGTCCATTTGATCTATTGCATATTTTAGATCTTGGATTTCTTTACTGATTTTTTGTTTGGATGACCTATCTATTGATGATAATGAGGTGTTAAAGTCTCCCACAACCACTGTGTTGGAGTTAATATATGCTTTTAGGTCTTTCAGGGTATGTTTGATGAAATTGGGTGCATTGACATTGGGTGCATACAGGTTGATAATTATTATTTCCTTTTGGTCTATTTCCCCTTTTATTAGTATGGAATGCCCTTCTTTATCTGGTTTGATCAATTTAGGTTTGAAGTCTACTTTGTCAGAGATAAGTATCACTACTCCTGCCTGTTTTTGGGGGCCATTGGCTTGGTAAATCTTCTTCCAGCCTTTCATCCTAAGCCTATGCTTATTTCTGTCGGTGAGATGGGTCTCCTGTAAGCAACAAATTGTTGGATCTTCCCTTTCAAAAGGCATCAAGTTGTGCCTTTTGATGGGTGAATTAAGTCCGTTAACATTAAGCATTAGTACTGATAGGTAGGTGGTGATTCCTGTCATTTTGTTGTCTTAGTTGTTTGAAGGTTTAATTGTGTGTACCTAAGTTGAGGTCACTCTCTACTGTCTTGCTTTTCCTTTTCCTGTGGTTTGGTGCTGCCTGTCTTTTCATGGTTAAGTTGGGTTTCAGTTTCTGTGTGCAGAATCCCTTGCAGAATCTTTTGTAGTAGTGGCTTTGGGGTCTCATATTGTTTTAGTTTCTGCTTATCATGGAAGACTTTTATTGCTCCATCTGTTTTGAATGATAGCTTTGCTGGGTAGAGTATACTGAGGTTGAAGTTACTTTCTTTCAGTGCCCGGAAGATCTCTCCCCACGCTCTTCTTGCTTTTAATGTCTCTGTTGAGAAGTCTGCTGTGATTTTGGTGGGTTTACCTTTGCATGTTACTTGTTTTTTCTCTCTTGCAGCCTTCAATATTCTTTCCTTAGTTTCTGAACTTGTTGTTTTAATGATGACATGTCGTGGTGTAGTTCTATTTTGATCTGGTCTGTTTGGTGTCCTGGAGGCCTCTTGCATCTGTATGGAAATATCTTTCTGTAGATTTGGGAAATTTTCTGTTATTATTTTGTTGAACATATTACGCATTCCCTTTGCTTGCACCTCTTCTCCTTCTTTGATGCCCATGATTCTCAAGTTTGGTCTTTTGATGGAGTCGATGAGTTCTTGCATTTTCTTTTCACAGGACTTGAGTTGTTTAATTAATAATTCTTCAGTTTTTTCTTTAAATACCATTTCACCTTCAAGTTCTGAGATTCTGTCTTCTGTGTGTTCTATTCTGTTGGATTGGCCTTCCGTTTTGTTTTGCAGTTCTGTTTCATTCTTTTTTCTGAGGTTTTCCATATCCTGGGTGGTTTCCTCTTTAATGTTGTCTATTTTTGTCCTGAATTCATTTATCTGTTTATTCATCATGTTCTCTCTTTCACTTTGGTGTTTATACAGTACTTCTATGGTTTCCTTTATTTCTTCTTTCACTTTTTCAAATTTTCTATTTTTGTTGTCTTGGGATTTCTTGAGTGTCTCCTGTACATTTTGGTTGACCCTATCCAATATCATCTTATAAACTTCTCATTGAGTACCTGTAGTATGTCTTCTTTTAAATTATTCTTGTGGTCTTCATTGGGTCCTTTGGCATAGTTTATCTTCATTTTGTTGGAGTCTGGATCTGAGTATCTGTTTTCTTCATTCCCCTCTGGTTCCTGTACTAATTTTTTGCTGTGGGGAAACTGGTTTCCCTGTTTTTTCTGTCTTCCCATCATTGTCCTTGGTGTCGTTATTGTCCCTGTACTGGTCCGTGTCTTCCCAAGCTGTCTGGGTGCGGGCGAGTGGTGGCCCGGGAGCCCTTCTGGTTTCTCCATTTAACGTGAAGTTGAGATTCTCTGCACCAGCTGGAGATGTGGAGGGTTCAAAGTTTTGCTTCTTCTCAGTGATTATGCCTTCAAAGTGTGTCTCCAGCATCTCTCCAAGATTTCACTATAGGAGGCTCGCTTTCTGCTTCCTCTAGCCGCCATCTTGGAATCTCCCCATTCTTGTTTACTTTAGCTATTTTTCATACAGGGTTTCACATTTTTGCCCACAAATGGCATTCGATCACAATCCTCCCATGTAGCTGGGATTACAGATGTGTCATGCCATAACCATCTTTATAAAGAGAAGAGAGTCTCATTAATTTTTTTGTTATTAATTATTCTCCCAATCTCTGCTTCCCAACTAGCTAGAATTACAGGCATATCCCACAGTGCTCAAACTGAGGTCATGTTTTTGAAAAAAGAACATTAATTGACAGGTGGATTTTTAGTGAGAAAGTAACAAGATTGTGTGTGTGATACAAAATAATCACTTAAGTATCATTGGGGATGATGTATTAGAATTAAAACAGGAAAATTAAGACAAAAAAGTATTTGAAGCAGCCCAGAGAGGAAATTACAAGAGATAAGTCATCTCCAGACACAGACTCTGGAAATGGAAAAAAAATATTGTTTACATAAACAGGACATGAGAGTTAAGGGCAATAGATAAGACAACTTTCAACTCTGAAATCCAGGTTTCTGGTTTAAGAAAGAGCGAAAGGTTGGTTTAATGTTCAAAACCCAATTGTGATAGTCAATGGTAGGTGTCAGCTCTGAATTCCCAGCTGTCTGGATGAGCATCAGTGCTGGCATTCTCTGGGAGGGTACCTCAGAACTATTTTCATTTTCATTGCTTGCTGACTTATATGAGCATGGCCATCACCAACCCACTGAGCATCCAAGAAGAAAAAGATGATGGAGGGCAGAATTTCTTCTCTTTCACTTCCTCTCCAGCCCTAAAGGCTGACATGCTCCAGCCTTTGCTGCCCCTCGTTCTCAGTCTTCAGAGGGAACTGGGACAGGCACCATTTGCTCTCTGAATCTGACGATTTTGAGCTTCACCCTTGGGTGCTTGCACTGCCACCTTGCAGATGACAGGCTGTGGGGATTCTCAGCCACTGTGATTGCATGAATGTGTACCTTACAAAATAGAAAATGTCCCAATATCTTACTCATTCTGCTTCTTTAAAGAACCCCACATTATATAGCAGTGAATAAGATATGCCATCCCAAGGGAAAACACAGAATCATCTCAGATAATAAAGTTTTTGAAAAATTCATCAAACGTCATGCTGAAAGAAGTAGGATAGAAAGGAAGCTTCATGAAAACAGATTAAGGACATTTATGAAAAACTCACATCTGACATCATACTTAAAGCTGAAGTTCTACCACAGAGAGCAGGAACAAGGTAACATTTGTGATTCTTGCCACTTGCATTAAACTTTGCACTAGAATACCTACCCAGAGAAAGTAGATAAGAAAAAAAAAAAAAGTAGGTATCAAAATTAGAACAGAAGAGGGAGATCTTTTTTTGCACAGAATTCCAAGAAATCCTCTAAGCAACTGATAGACCCAACAAACAAGTTCAACAAGGTTTCATGATCCAAAATCAATACATAAAAATATTGCATTTCTATGCACTTGCAATAAGTGATCTTAGAATAAAATTTAAAAGTATTTCCATTTTTAAATGATCAAAAAACATAGCTGCATGTGAGGGTACAAGCTGTAATCTCAGCCTTTTGGGTGGTACAGACCAGTGGATTGAGAATTTTAGCCCATCCAGGCCAGGCAACATTAGAGAGACTCCATCTTAAAAAACAAAACAAAAACTAGTTCAGATCAGTGGTTCAAGGCTGTTATTCCAGCTACTAAGGAGGTAGCAATCAGGAGGTTTGCAATTCTACACTAGCCTGGGCAAAATGTGAGCAAGAGACCCCGTCTCAGCCAATTAAAAGAGGTGCACGATGGTACCATCTGTCGGCATAGCAACTCAGAAGACATAAGTCGGAGGATTGTAGACAAGGCAGGCCAAAGCATAAAAGCAAGATCCCAGTCACACAATAACTAAAGCAAAAATAGGCTAGCAGCATGGCTCTAATGGTAGAGTACCTACCTACCAAGCACAGGCCCTGAAATATAAATAAACAAATAATATAAGACCAGAAAGACTGGGGGCATAGCTCTAGTGTTAGAACTCTAGTTCAGTGAGTGCTAGGCCCTGTGTTCAGTCCCCAGTACTGATAAAAACATGAGGAAAATACATGAGAATGAGATTAATAATTTCAACACTTGCACACTAAAATGAGTAAAACATTGATAAAAGGAATGAAAGAAGAGATAAACATATAGAAAGGCACTTTATGTTTAGGAATCAGAAATCATAATGTTAAAATTGCAATTATCTCCAAATTAATCTAAAAATCCCAGCTAAATTCTTTGAAAATGCAAGGAACTCAATATTGATTAAATGATCTTTATATAGATAAATTTAATGATATCACATTTTCTAATATTAAGTCTTACTACATAACTACATGGACATCAAGATTGTGATATTCTAAAATAAGGGTAGACATACCAATCAATGGAATATAATTAAGACTCCAGAAATAAATTATCAAATTTGTGGTCAACTGATTTTTGGCAAAGGTTCCCAGACAATTGAATAGAAGAATGAATGGTCTTTTTAACAACTGGTGCTGAAGTTAGATATGCCCATGGATCAAAATGATTTAAATTTCTACCCCCTGCCATATTTAAAAATACATCTTAAAAGTTATCAAACATCTGAGTAGAACACCAAAATCTATATGAATTTTATAAGAAAGCATATACATGCATCTTCAAGGAACTGGATTAGGCAATAGTTTCTTAGAATTCTTTTAAAGCATAAGAAATAGTAGCTATAAAAATATAAAATGGACTCCATCAAAATTAAATTTCTTGTCCTTCAAAGGCAACCCACAGAGTGGGAGAAAATATCCAAAACTCATGTGCTTTTCTTGTGTGGGTGACACTGGGGTGGATCTCAAGTCTTGCACACACTAGGCAAGTGCCCTGCTACTGAGCTACAATTCCATCCCCTTTTAATCTTATTTTATTTTGAAGCAAGTTCTCACTAAGTTGTGCAGACTGCCCTCAAACTCACAATATTCCTGTCTCCTAAGCACCTGGGAGTTCAGGCATGGGCCACCATCCCTAGCTTGAAATATCAAATATTATAAGGAAATTTTATCAGGAATGTATATAGGATCCTTTCAAATAGCCACCCCCAAAGTAAACATGATTTGAATACAGGTTGCTCAAAAGAAGAAAGGCAAATACTCAGTAATCAAATACAAAAGCACTCCATTATTACTCAACAGGAAATGCAAATTCAAGCCACCATGATATATCACTTTATAACTACTATGGTAACAGTAATCAAAAGAGAGATAAGAGCTTTGAGGATATAGAGGAGTTAAAACTTTCTTTCATCACTGTGGGAATGTAAAATGTGCATCCACTTTGGACTTTTGCCTTGCACTTGGTCTAAATGCTGAGCATTCAGTAAGTAGTGTGTGACCCAGGAATTCCACTTTTAGGTATATGAACAAGAAAAAGTAAACATCATGTCTATATAAAGTTTACACAAGAATGTTCATAGCCATAATAGCCAAAATTATACATCAAATAACAAATGTGTAAGTAAAATGTGGTGTATTTATACAAAGGAAAACTATTTGGCAATAAAATGTAGTACTGACACCTACTATAATAGAAGGATGAACCTCGAGAACATTAGTGTAAGTGAAAAGGCCAAACATGATAGACTACACATTACGTCTTCTTACGTGAAATGACCACAACAGGAAACTGTAGATTCACAAAGGTTAGTGTCCGTGCTGGGCTGAAGAAGGGAGAGAAAGAGAACGAGTTATAATTGCTAATTGGTGTGGAGATTCTTTTCGAAGTGTTGAAAGTGTTATAAAATAAATTGTGACAATAAAGTTATGAACGTACTAAAAGCCATCAAAAGGAATGGACCAATTTTATAAAATATGCCGTCTTAAAAAACTAATTTTTACGGAAGAAAACAATCACAGTTTAGAAGTGATCACCTAGTGTTGGAGTCAGCAAACTTACCACAGAAAAGGCTGCTGTAAGTTCTCTGTTGTTATATCTCAATCAATATTTAATAATATGCCTAATTCATGCGACAAAACATTTTTGTTGGTAAAACAGAGTAGACCATTAGTCAGCATAACAGATGTTAGAAAGAAACTCTCATTTGTGAAGTTCATGTAATTCAAGTGACTAAAACTATTTCACTGATAACCTCGGTGTCACAAGGACAGTGTATTTTTCAAATCCTGTGTTCTTTTGTGAAGTCTATAGACAGTTACTGTGGGACTGAGGTCTGACGGCTTAGTGCCTAAATGCTCCCGAATTCATCCATTTATTTAGGAGGCTTTCTTGCTGCCTACAGCAGTGTATAGTAATAATTGATTGACTTTGCCTTGTAAATGTTATCATTGCCTCCTTAAGTGCACCTTTCTTGTAAGTGGTGGTCTGCTATCCCAAAAGGGTAGTGGGCTAATAGATGTTTGTTCAATAAACAGCTGTATTTGAGATAGAATTTGTCCTAAGATTTGCTTTTATCTCAATCCTGCTTTTGTACTGTAGATTAGTGATCCACTTTAAAACATTTAGGAGGCAATCATTACCCTAAATAATCTTAGCTGCACATAGCAAAATGAGTTTCGTTTATTCACTTATATGAGAGAAGATCTCTTTGAAGATCTTTGAAGCTCACTGAGAACTGGATAAAATACATGAAGCATTTGTTTTTGAAGACAAAAGAAGAACCATGGACAAGTTAATGAACAAGTTAGCAATAAAGTCGAAAATATTTCTATCTGATTTAAAATTTGGATTATACTGCTGCCTAAAACACATAAGTTTTTAAGCAGAAACTCCATTTAAATAGTGGTTATATACATATACTGTATACATATGTATACTCTCATAATTTGCATTCATAATTGTGCAGAGTAAGTACCTTGTACTGACAGGTCAAGTTCTCTCTCTCACAGGGCATGGTGGTGCACACTACAAACCAGCACATTCTGGAGACTGAGGTAGGAAGGCAAAGAGTTTGATTTCAACCTGTGCTGGACTCTTTCAAAAAAGAAAAACAAAGTTTTCTCTACTTCTCAAGCTCTCTACTCTGAAGATTTTTTAGACTTTGGCTTTAGCTTTTATTTATATTAGGTCTAACTTTATATAGATGAATTTTATGATCTTGAATTCTAAATTACTAAGTTCTATATAAGCCAGGTGCTGGTAGCTCACACCCATAATCCTCAGGAGGCAGAGATCAGAAAGATCATGGTTCAAAGCTAGTCTGAACAAAAAAATTTATGAGACCCTATCTTGTAAAACCCTTCAAAAAATAGGGCTGGTGGAGTGGCTCAAGGTGAAGGCCCTGAGTTCAAGCCCCAGTGCTACAAAAAAAAAAAAGTTCTATAAAATGTGAAATAAAAACTCAAAAAACTAAACATAGACCTGCCATGTGATCCAGCAATCCCACTCCTGGAGATGTACACAAAGGAATGTGACTCAGGTTACTCCAGAGGCACCTGCACACCCATGTTTATTGCAGTGCTATTCACCATAGCCAAGTTATGGAAACAGCCAAGATGCCCCACCACTGATGAATGGATTAAGAAAATGTGGTAATTATACACAATGGAATTTTACTCAGCCATGAAGAATAACGAAATGTTATCATTTGCAAGTAAATGGATGGAACTGGAGAACATCATCTTAAGCGAAGTTAGCCAGGCTCAGAAGGCCAAAAATCGTTTGTTCTCCCTCATATGCAGATTATAGACCCAAAACAAATGCAGTGATATTATTGGACGTGGGTCGCACACTAAGGAGAAAACACATACAGGAGGAATAGGGAAAGATAGGAAACCAAAAGCTTGAAAGTGTTTGATGTGCCCACTGCAGAGGAACTAATATCGTAACCTTAAACTGACAGAGGTCAATATGGGAGGGTGACAGGGAAGTAGTGAAGGTCAGGTAGAGATGAATCAATTCGGGTTGTAACACACTTGTACATGGAAGCAATGCTAGGAATCTCTCTGTATAGCTATGTTTATCTCAACCTAGCAAAACTGCTATGTCTTTCTTATTATTTCTTATGCTTTCTCTTCAACAAAAATTGGAGAAGAGGGCAGAACAGGTTCTGCCTGGAAGCAAGGGGGGTCAGGAAAGAAGGAGGGGATAAGGAACAGGGGGAGAAATGGCCCAAACAATGTATGCACATATGAATAAATTTTAAAAAATACTTTGTTGAAAAAACTAAAAAAAAAATTTATAAAATGTGAAATAAGTCATAGTATCAAGAAAAGACTAGACAACTTTATTTGATATTTAAATGGACATTTCAGATTCAGCTTAAAGGAAATCAAAATTTTGTTATGTGAGCTTAATTTTTTTTAAGTCAATCACTTCCTAGGATCCACACAAGAGACTACTTATTGTTTTTTAAATTTTGAATATGTTTTTTAAAGTATATGGTTAAAAAAATTTTTCCAATTAAATTTCACCTTGTTTGTTTAACCTTGCTTTCGGGTGTAGTGTACCCCACCATCCAAAATATGATTATATAAACAAGGTGTCAAATATGTTTTAGATTGATGAAATATGAAGGAAAATGCAAAAAATGGTTGGTCTTAGGGTCAATCTGTTCATAAGTTGACTGATGTGGGAAAAGATGACACTGGAAAGGTCACACATTGATGTTCAGCTCTTCAGTTTTGAAATGTGTAACTTTAGAGAAGTGACACACATACCCAATATCATTTGTATCACCTGACTCTGATATTTGGAAAATAAAATCAATGACATCAGTCTTGCAGAATACAAATGATTACCTCAGACATTTGTTCTCTCTAGTATTTACTTCACACGTGTATCAGATAACTGTCTATTTGATGTCTGCAATTAAACTTAAAATGTTTCATCCTACAGTGTTGCATTGTGTGTTTTATTTTAACTTAAGCTCTATTCTTCGATGTCAGATACACTACTTAGGATTTCATGGACAAGTGTAATTAGCCAATTGCTTTATCAGAAAGCCCAAAGTCATTGGAAGCCTTTATTTCCTAGGGACATAATTACAACCAGTAATTATAAACATGGCCTCTCCTGTGTTAGATAGGGGGTGTCACAAAAGTATTGTAGGAAATGGGATAAAAGATACTCTCTACTTTGATAGAGGAGACATAAAATTGCACACTATTTTTTTTCTTCTGCAAAGGAGTATGGTGTTCAATTCCTAAACTGCCAGCTCAGATGTTTCTGGTTATTTATGGAATTGTATGTCCTGGCTGCTCTTGGTCTGACTGATCACTTAAAAGGCTATATATGTATGATACACAATTGAGCCAGTAAAACAGACTGTATGACCATTTTACTCATACTTCCTAATAAATGGTCACATAGAATTTGATGTGAGATATGCTTTTATAAAAGCTGGAAAGCAAAGACATGGGGTGAAATTACTCTCCATCAAAATCTACCTGATTATGGTGCTCAACTATCTGCCAATTGCTTATTAGAAAATCCTAATATTTGTACCTCATCAAACAGAACCAGCCACTTATAGTTTTCAATTTGATGTTAGTACAAACAATTTATTTGGCACCATTTGATTTTCCCCACAATATTAAGATAAATTTCAACAGACACGTTGAATTCATTTTTGGTAGCTCTAGTCTTAGTACAGCATTGGGCACAACAGAAATTCTGTTGATGTCTGTTTCAGGTTAAGATGCTTTGATATCTGTGCTAAGATAATGTAGAGTAAAATTTTCTAATTTGCAGTGAAATAGCAACATAAACAATAATAATTTTTTAAAAAGTATGGTATATCAGATATTTTATTGCATTTTTCTAATTGCAGTGAAATAGCAACATAAACAATAATAATTTTTTAAAAAGTATGGTATATCAGATATTTTATTGCATTTTCCCTATGTGTTTTTAAATAACCACCACCAGCATCCACATCTAGTTAAGTGTTGATACTCAAATTAGTGAGCTGAGCTGCCCAATTCAAATGTGAATGCATTGATTTCCCCAAACCTATTTTACAGTCTTAAGCGGTCATTGTTTTTTTTTCACATTACCAGCGACTAACATAGTAAGTGCAATTAAATCTACTCAATTCTCTGTCTCGTTTTACTAGACATTTTCCTCAGCAGTATCTATCCTCCTCACTGGGCAGTGGATTATTTCATGATCTCTTGAGCACATTATGTTTCTTTACACCAATTTTTAATACTAAAGATTCATCCACTTTTAAACTCCAAGCTCAGATGCTGAGTCTTAAATCTCGTCCTTCTCTCCTCCCCAGGATGCATGGAGAGTTCTCTTCAAGATCTGAGAAGGGAAGAACATAGGGACTGCTTCTCTGCTCTCCCCCTCCCTAGCTGGAATGAAGATGTCATTGCTTGGTGTTGTTTAGGCTTAACCTCACCTTCCACAGTTTTAAGTGAACCTCCGCTGGTATTGGAAGCCTGGATGCAGGTGAGAGGAAGATGTATGAGTCTGCTACTGAATACGTCAGTTGATGGTTGACTGCATGGTTTCCCTGGTTAATCTTGACCTTGTCCCTGGGTGGCAGACTTAGAACTCCACCTGCGTCACAGCTAAAGATTAGTTTTCAGACTTCTGCCTGAGTAATGTTTGGTATTTCTACACTGTGTTAGTCAATATCTGAATAAGCATTAACTGAGGAACATGAAACCAATGTTGCAGCTGCTGTCATAGGTGAGATGTTTAAAGCCGCGTTGTTCTCAGACTGGGGCCACAATAATAGACGTTATTAACAAGTGTAGTCTCCACACAGTGTCTTATCTGTGTGTCAATGTTGAAGTGTCAGATGATTTTACATGACAAAACAGATTGGCACTTTAACAATGTGTAATAATTACATATACATTTTAATACATAATAAAATAACATAAAATCATGAACAAAGTGACTTAGAAGGAACTAAACATTTTTAAAGTTGACAGCTATTTTTAAAAGCTTAAAGAACAATAGTAAAGGATAATCAATTAAATACAACAAAAATTGTAACGATGAAATGTGAATACATGAAGACCAATATTCACAAGCTGGTTGGAAAGTAAACCGTTACAGGACTTTATCTTTCCACCAGGGGAAAAACAGCTGGACTATTACTCTTTTAATTAGGTATACACGAGACACATAATCTACAAATTAAATTGTAAATGCATGCTCAATTATTTCATGAGAATGAACTAATAGTTTCTTGCAATGTGCATTACTCAGTGCCTCAGGTTAATATTAAGCACAAATTCAGTCTTAAAACTCAGTCACTACAGATGCAGAGAGAGCAAAATGTTCTTTCATCTTCCAACAGTTTCAATTAGAAACCCATCAATTAATTCCTACAGATTATGACCAGTGACTCAAAGTTTAGTAGTGTGGTATCACCTATGCTTCTTGAAAAGTGCACTTACAAATTTTATCTGAGTGATGCTAGTGAGAGATCCCTGGTTTACAGATCATTCTTCCCAATATTCTTAGAACACAAACACAAATGAATGCTCACACCCAAATGTGTTTGCCATTTTTTAAGGAAAAGAGGAAAGATAAAAATAATAATTATATAAAGGAAAGAAGAAAGGATGGGGCTACAAATGACTGATAGAACTTAAATGAACTCAAGGAACACCAATGTTTTCACACTTACTTATCTCCCACAGCTATCGAGTTAACAGCAGGAGAGACACTTGCCTTGTGCATAAACAGGCATGTTATAGAAGAATCTGAGGAGCTCTAACTAAAATAACCCAATCTAAGTTTGAGAAATGCCTAAAAATGAGTATGTGCAGATTATAACAGATACAGAAGATATAATTACTTGTTTCAGATATTCAGAGAGCTATCACTGAGGAAAAAAGTCTCTAATGGGTTCTTTCCATATTAGGACAGGTGCACATGTGCAATGCACACATGACTGGGATTAATGATAGCAGGGCTGTTCTGAAATAATATTCTGCTTTGCATGGGCTCAGGGCTCAGTGTTGATGGGATGACTGAGGAATCAGGAGGATGTGCTCTTGATGACTTCTCTACCTCTATCCATAATTTTAATAATATGATATTAGAGCAGTAAAGTAGATGTACTAAACAAAAACATTTGAACTGTGTGCATTTGTGTCTGGAATGTAAGTTGGTATAAATATTACAAACTGTGCCAAAATAAACCATTTTGACCTCAAAATATGGACCTCAAATAACTGGGACCAAAATGCATTGATCAACATGACTTCGAGTGAATGTGGCTTCTTGATTTTTTTATAGGGAAGTGGATGTAGAGCTCAAGTGCAGGCATGTATGCACTTGCTTTCCATGAAATCAGGAAAATAATGATGTAAGAAGCAAGAGCTACTGCTCTTTAGCCACATACCTGGGTGTTAAGATTCATAATAATTTTATCATGACTCTTGATAAAAATACGATGGGATCTAAATAAATTTGGAAATTTCCAATAAGCACATAGTACACTGTATGGCAGCTTTGTTTGAAGAATCATAAAGGAAAATTATACTAAAAACTGTTTTGTGAGTTTTGTAAACCACATGAAGGAAAGCTTTTTGGTAAAGCATCTGACCTCAATGAGTCTGAAATGTGATTTAGAATAAATTTATTGCACCCAAAAGAGAACAAGATGAATGTCACAACACTTGCTGTCTGACATGTCATGAATAAGCAATAAAAGTGCCAGATTGTGCTGATGCATTGAACTAAGGATTTTATGTGAACAATCTCCAGGAGAAAGTAAATGGAAGTTCATACACTGAATGAGAAGAGGATTCGGACAACTGGCTTCTTGTCCCTGGTGGCAGGGACAATAGTGGAAGGCAAAAAAATATTCCTGTGTCAGAAGGAATGCTCACTAGGCACTGCCTTGTTATAATGAGTTAAAGAACAGCACTCAGAATTCACTTTGTACATTCTACATGTAATAGATTTAACCTCTCTATGGGATCATGTTATATAAATAAAAGATATGTAAACAAATTATCTATCTCTTGAATGAGTCTCACAGGGTTAGAGATACTTGGTAATTAATCTCTATTTTCTCTCTTTTTTATCATATACTTTTAAATCTGTTTGGAAATGTAATTATCACATACAGAGCAGACAGTCAATTAAATATTTTTGCCATAAATTATGGAGGGAAAGAAGAAGTGAATCATTAAATTATAATTTTTACCTTGAGATATTAATATTATGTACCTTGGCTTATATCTCTAGAAAGATCTTAAGTGGTTTTTTAAATCTCATTTAATTTAACCTGGAAGCAGTGTAGAGTTCACATTAATAAACATTTGAATAGACTCATAACCCTGTCATATTTTTAAAACTATAATTTATTACTTCCTTTCAACATTACAGTTCTAGGTGTTGGCAAAAGTTGTAGAAAATAAGTGAAATAAATCCAAAAACATATTCAGACATATGTCCACGAAGATCTCATAGGACTTCAACCATAGCATGACTAAGAGAACTTTGACATCTGGGATTAGGAGTATATCTGATTTCCAGAGCTGCCAAATTATTACTGAAAATGTGCATGTTCCAAAAATATGAAACATGTAAAAAGCAGGAAAATTTGGTGAATACTCACTTCCCACATAGAACCATGGATGTTGGAGTAGTTAGAAAAATATTTTAAGTCCACGTTAAAAGTATGAAAAGAATTAAGTAAAATAATTTAAAAGACATAGAGGAAAGTATGACATATCAAGAATGCCAACAGGACTAATAACTTACAAAAAGAACCAGATAAGAATTCAATAATGGAAATTCAATAATGAAAGTGAAAATGTTTTCTATAGATGCTCAGCAATATATCCGAACATGAAAAAGAATCAGCCTAGAAGATTGGTCTATTGAGTTTATCAAGTTTGAGGAACAGAAAAAAATGAGTAAAATAATCTTCAGAGACCTAAGGAAGGGAATATATGCAGAATAGAAATCTCACAATAAGAAAGAGATATAAAGGATTAAAAACCACATTTAAAAATATTTCACAAACTTCTCTAATTTGATCAACACATACCCAAGGAGGTAAACAAATTCTTAAGTGTGATAAACTCAATGCTATGGACATAGTCTATTGATTAATAAAACCAGTGTATCTTAAAAGTAGTAACAAAAAAACAACTCACCCTGCAGAAAGAGTTCCACTTATATTAACAGATGACTGCTCATTAAGAACCATGGACACCAGAAGGCAGTGCTTTTGTTAGTCAGTGATTCTATATCCAACAAAATCATCCTCCAGAAACAAAAGGCTCATTAAGATAGCCAGATACAAAGTAAAGCTGAGAGGACTTATTGCTACCATACCTGCCCTACTCTACAAGAAATAGCAAACACAATTTTTCAAAGGAAATGGTAAGTTCATCTTAAACTTCTCACACAAATGCAAGAGACTCAGAAGAATCATGTTAATCTTGAAAAAACAGGAGCAAAACTGAATGATTCACTGTTTCTGATACAATTATTTATTAGAAAGTACAGGTTTTGAACCCATTACTATGATTCAAGTATGGACAACTCAAAGGAATAGAATTTAGATTTTGGTGATAAGTCTTTGCATTTACAATCAGCTGAATTATTTTTATTCTTTTCATTTATTTATATATAAAAGAGGAACATTGTGGCATTTGTCACTTGAATTCTTATAAGAAAGTCAAGGTAAGAAAATAGTTTAAAGGAAAAAAAAAAGGAGCTCGACATAAAAAAATAAGAACTTGGAGGTATGCCTAGGCTACCTCTGATGAGACAGAATGTGACAAGTTAATGTCCACTGGAAAGGATACCAAAGATACCAAAGCATGCTTTTGAGGTAAGGTACACTCACCCTCAAGAACACATTACATGGAATTATCACCAGGAAACTCCAAATATATCTATCTTAAACAAACAAAAATGTCATTTTGTTTATTTTACAAAAACAGAGAACAGCAGGGCAGAACAGGTTCTACCTGAGGGGTGAGTAGGAGTAGAATGAGGGAGGATTCGGGAGAGAGTGTAAGAGGGTGAATATGGGGCAAATACTGTATACCCATGTATGTAAATGGAAAAATGAGACCTGTGGAAACTATTCCAGGAATTGGGGGAGGGAGAAAAAGAAGAATGTTGGAGGGGGTGAATTCAACTCTGATCTATTGTAAGAATTTTTGTAAATGTCACAATGCACCCTTGGTACAACAATAATAATAAAAGAAAATATTGCCAAATAGAAGTTATAAATGAAGCATTTTGAGAAGTATCACATATGAATACTGATTTTTCTTTCTTCTGAATTCAAAACCCTGATATTGGTTAACCTATGAAAAGAGTTCAAACCATAGTTTAGACTTTATTGAGGCCTTTACACATAACTCAACCATCAGTGGATTTTTTTGTGTTAGGTGTGAAAGCCTTCACCCAGAATCATATGACACAGAACTTCAGAGAACACACACAGGAGGGGGTCCTTCACCCCTCTGTGTGCAGAGGGTATGGAAAGTCATTTGGAGGACATCAGACTTCAATGTACATTGAGAAGTGCACAGAGGAGAATGACATTACCATGTAAGAATGTGGGAAATCCTTCAGCTAAAACTGTGCATCAAAGCATTGGAGATTTGTATACATGTATGTATACACATGTGTAAACATGGATATACATGTGTGAATATATCTATATAGTATGTATTTATGCTGTAATTATGCATTAGCATATGTAACACATAGCATTTGTAGCATATGTACTATATATATATTCATATATACTAATCTGTTCTGATAATGTATATATGTGAAGTCATATAAGAATATAGTTTATACACATGCACACACATGCATGACTTAGGTGTATGTTTTGATACATTCCATAGTGTACCATACAATGCTTGCTATTTTCATTTTGGAATTGTGATTTCAACATAGATTGTGAATATAAAATATATACATAGACTATGAAGAACCTTCTACTCTAATGTCTCCATTGTTTTTGATATCTTGAAAATGTAAATAATAATAAAAATAATAACCACATGCTATTACACAAAACTTTCCTATTTTACACCAGCTGCATTTTCTCTAGTATTTTGTGATAAATGAAAGTGACTACAGCTGTTACTGTGTACTTTCATGAGTGTAAAGTGATTTTTGTCTTTTGTTAAATCATCTAAGACTTGATTGCACACATTAGTCTTTATGTTAAAAATGCAAAACTAGAAATAGCTTGACATCCTGACATTGGGTTCAGACACTGTGAGCTTGATTGTCAACACACTTACTCTTAGACAATTAACTGTTTTCCTAATTTTGTTTTAAGTATCTTGTAGCAGCAAATTAGTGCAAGGGACACATTTTTGTAATTCAGAAACATTTCATGCAGAAACCAAGGAAGGAGAATTTCTTTTATTTTCTTTCTTTTTTCTTCTGTGAGTTAAATGAATAATGTCCACTTTTTTATTGTGTTGGGGGTACATTGTGACATTTACAAAAGTTCTTACAATAACATCATCACTTCCTCCATCATTCTCCTTTATCCTCCCTCCCCCCATTTCTGGAACAGTTTGAACTGGTCTCATTTTTCCATTTACATACGTGTGTACACAGTATTGGCAGTTCCTTGTTAACACACTAGACAATAAATCCAAGTTTTTTAATCATTGAAATGAGTGTAGGAGGTTTGTTTCCCTGAGCTGTCCTGCCACACGTATAGAAAGGAAATAGCTATTTGGAATGACACAGACAAATTTAACATAAACTGTGAACACCAAACACATATGTAGGCTATGTAGACTGCCCTTCACTAAAACCTCTATGCTAAGTCTTTATTGGTTTTGATGTTTTGAGTACACACATATTAAGAAAAATAACAAAGACATGATATTTAACAGGCTTTCATATATTATGCCTGCTACAGATCAGAATGTTTGATTTAGACGAAGGTAGTATATCATCACCAGGTAGGAATCATCTCAAAAACACAGGGCCAGTATTGTAATAAGAAAGGAAGTAACAGAATTAACAGCTTGCAGAAGAAATGTGTGGACTACCAACAAAGTACTGAAGAGAACTTACACTTATTATGAACAACAAAACGAAAAGGGTAGTACTGTCCATTTTTGTCATGATGTGATTATATTCAATTAAGTAAAAAACTAATATTTCAGTTAAAAAGTCATCTAAGCAAGTAGGTTACAAAAATCAAGATTTTCCTCTGTGTTGACAATAAGTATCTAACAATTTGTAAGCATTTCTTTTGAAAGCCAGGAGTTAAAGTCCTAGAGTCTACTTTTGAGTAAGCCTGTCACAGTTGTCACTTTACTGACTGAGGTGAACCTTTTATTGAAAAGACCACTGATTTGTGATATTTACTACATTTGTTGTAGTTTAGTTGCCACTTAAATTATTTTTGGCATCAGTTTTATTTTATTTATTCAAGCATAGTTTTCCCATGGTAATGACCTCCATTGCCCAGAAACTTACAAAGGAACCCAACAAAGCATGAAATTTTAATATAATCTTTCTCATGGTATCCCTATAATTATATTATGTCCTTTCTAATACTTGCATTATTAATCTTTGTGGGATATTAATATGAATTCTAAATTATATTTTTTCTATTCAACCTAATTTCTATTTTCAATGGAATAGATTTCTTATTACCTAATAATCTATGCACTTTTTTGTTGTCATCAAACTCTAAATTCTACATTTCAGAATATTTCTTTTTCTCAGGCTTTAAATTGTGATATCTGCTATTAAGTAACATTTCAATTTTTTCTATTTGGTCTTTTTTTAGTTTTTGGTGCTTGGGATTGAATGAGATATGCCAGATAATAAACTTCTAAATTAATTTAATATAATTTATTTATTTACTTCATGTTTATTTTTCTTTTTGATGGTTGAAATTGGACCAGCACTTGGGCACATCACAAGCACCCATTCTACCACTGAGCTCCGCCCTAGCCCAGTAACTTTCTTTTTGTTGTTGAATTATTGATTGAGTTGGCCAGCACCATTGCTGCCTGTTGACTTACTGCCTTGGCCTAATCTTCCCACCCTTCCTCTTTTTCACTCAAGGTGAATCTCACTGTCAGCATGTACTTCCTTTCCTTTCTTCTTTTTATTTTTTGTGTATGTCTGTGTGTTCTTATTATCTCTGTGCTACCTTCCTCTCCTCTATTCCGAATTTTCTATTCATTTGGATGCTTCTAGACTCAGAGTTGTACTGTCTTCATTATCTTTCTCTTTTTCCAACTACTCCACTCATTCATGTAGTTAATCACAGTTTTCTAAGGCATCAGTTGGGTTTTCTTTTGTTTCAGGGCTGGGTTTGAACTTAGGACTTGTGAATGCTAGGCAAGTGCTCTAACGTTTTAGCATGCTCCCTGCCTTTTGCTTTAGTTATTTTTCAGATCGAGAGTTATGCTTTTACATTGGCCATCCTCATACCATGGTACCCTGCTACCGCTACTTCCCAAGTAACTGGGAACACAGGTGTGCCACCACACCCAGCTTGTTTTTTCAGATAGGGTCTAATTGTTCCCGGGTTGGCTCAAACCACTATGCTCCTGTACCACACTTGGCTTACATTTTCCAAATCTGGAGTAATTTCATTGTTATTTTCCCTTTGGGTCAACGTGGTGAGAAGTGAAAACAGAGGAGTAGAAAACTGTGACTTCAGAGAACTGGAAAACAGAAAATCAGCTGAGCAAAGAAATGTGAATGCAACACACACTGAGAGACATCGCAGGCTCTAGAATCTTGCTTTCACCTCTGAGAACGAGTGCCACTTCTAGGTCACATCTGACCAGATCTACAAGTGGCCATTGGTGTCTGGAGGCTCCACAGCCATAGAGTCTACCAAGGCAGGTGACAATTACTTGAATAAAATTGTATCTGTACCGATTTTAAATGCATTTTTCTTACGATTCTTTCTTAAATGGTATAGTACAAAACTATTCGCCTCGCACATACATTGCACCAGTTAATGTAAGTAATCTAGAAATGTTTTAAACTATATGAGAGGACTACCTGAAGTTATAAGAAGACACCAGGTCACATTTTATGAGGCATGAACACCTACATAGTGTGATACCCAGAAGAAATTCTGGAAATAACCCATGAATACATAAGGATAACTGCTGACTTATTAAATTCATGTCATATGTTTTAAAATCAGAACAATAACTTCATTTAACTAGAATGTATTTTTATGGTCTGATCAACTAACATATAAAACTAGCCATAAAAATATATTTATTAATTATAACAACTGTTCATTTCCCAAATGAGATGATTAATGAAGATTTAATGACAAAGTTAAAAGTGTAACAAAATTAGTGCTTTCTAATTATAGGAGCAAAAAACTATCAATTTAAATCCATGAACCCTCTTAGACTTGTGCTCCAATATTTCCGATGAACAGGTACAATTAACTGAGAAATGTCAGAGAAAAGTCTGTGGAGACATAAACTTGAAATGAACAAAACCTCAAAGGCTCTTTTCATTAATTGCACAAAATATCAAAAATCTTGTTAAATTTTCTCAATGAAGCCAAATAAATACTAAAATGCCTAGCTAGTTTCTGGCTGTTTAGAATGTACAATTGTCTTAGGAACATTTTATCCATTGCTTTCTGCCAGATCTGGTTATTTTCACATCTTGCCAAAAAATCCAGGCATGCTTGAAAGAAATGAAAGTTGCAAACCAAGCTGTGTGACCGTGCACCTGTAATGGCAGCCCCAGGGAGCATCAGTCAGGAGGGTTGTGACTTTAGGAATGCCTTGGCTACATAACACATTCGAGCTCATCCTGGGCTGCACAGCAAGACATATTTCAAATACAGCCTTACTTCCCCAAAAACACAGCACTTTCAAATCATAGAAGTTCTGAAGTGGTTTTATCACTTCTTTACTTACAGTGGTAAACTTCATGGTGTGTGCTCAATATGTAGTTGTTAGATAAAATGAGTATATTATTTTTCCAGTAAAAATGAGTAGGTGCCAATTCTTAATGACTGGCAGAATTCCCTCAATTGCATTCCAAAATGTTGCCAAGCCACACACTTGTGGATTAAGATTCTTCAATAATGAAGTTCTGACTGGAGTTTGAAGTTCATTCTACTGGGATACTTTTGCATTATTTCTAAGTTTTACAGGATATCCCTTATTTAAGAATCATCTCACACATGCCTGTGATCATTTATTCTTCTTTTTCATGTTGACAGAAAACAATTTGAAATTTCTCTAATCCTGGATTATTTTGCTCTCCTGACCTGGAAGGACAGAAGCACATGTCAGAGCAGAGAGGAGGAAAGTAGGCATTATCTGAGTTCCAACACTTGACATAGATGGGAATTAGTGTTGTCTCCACAAGTGTCATCCTTCAGAGCCTCCATGTGTCCAAAAGGGTTTAATAAGGTCAGTGCACAGAGCAATGAGAAAATTATTACGTAGCATTACTCAGTGGAATTAAAGGCACAGAAGGTCACATCAGGCTTAGCTGACACACCAAGGTGGGAAAATGTATTTTAAAAAGTCATGGGAGTATGCAGTTATATTCTTCCAGACTGTGTTGCCTCATTCAGAAAAATTGATTAAACTTTTTCAAGTATTTAATGTCTGCAGTTGAAAAAGAATAGAAAGCATATAGTAATAAATTTAATATAATTTTTAAAGAAAAATATATTTTAAGTCTATTTACTATTTATTTTCATTTCACCACTATTATTCCACTTATAACAGAGTACGTCTCCTGTCTTCTACCCCTAAATTCGAAAATTATGTAATAATTCCATTCAGATTTTTTAACTAAAGGAAATAGAGAATTGAACTTGAGTCAAGGTAAACAAATAAAGGAGTCGAACTGACTGCTATGGATTTTGTTCTTCATTCACTCTCCTATCAGCATTAAGGAGAAAGACCTCAATGGAGTAGACTGTTCCTACTGAACTCATAAATCAGTGTTATGGTTTGGTATGAAACATCTCCCATGACTGAACAGTTGGTCTCCAGCTGGAGATGGTGTTTTCTGAAGTGACGCAAACTGTAAGAGGTGGGCCCAACCAGAGGAAGTAAGTCACTGGGGCGTGACCTTGAAGGTTACACCTGTTCACTTGTCCCTTCCTTTCCCCCCATGATGTTCACCATCACCGTGATACCCTTCCTGTGGACTGAAACCTCTGAAACTGTGTGCTTCCTCTATTAAATTTTATGTCACAGTTATAAAAAGCTGACTAATATAGTCAGGTATTGGAGCTTGAAATAATGGTGTAGCTAGCTGGAATCTTTGAAAAGATAATGAATGCAAAGGTGATATGGAGATTGATCTGTGAGTAGATGTCACATTAGTTTTGCTATTTTTTTTAATACTAAGCTGCAATATGCACATGAAGAATAAAGAGATAGTAGAGAAGGAACTATCTGTAAAAGTTGTGGTCAAAAGGCCATCCAATTCTGATATAGAATTCATAGATCTAATAACAACAACCCAAACGACCCAAAGATGGGCAAAACATGGGAAAACTTCCGACAATAAATGATGAAAAGTAAGCCACAAATTCAGCCAGGAAAAAAATAGAAAATTACAAATGCAAGAACAAAAATAAGAATAACTCTAATCATTCTGGAAATAATTCTTCTTTTTAAATGATAGTATGCAAATATTGCACCAAAAGAAATACAGAACTGGGACCATTATGTAAGCCAGAATAATGGAACATTTTACAATATTGAAAAGGAAGACAATAATGTTATTCCTGACTTTTGTATGTAGCAAAATAAAACAAAATCTACAACAGAATACCAATAACAAAAAACAGTGCTTTAAAAATGAAGATGAAAGAACACTTTTATACAAATAAAAACTTAGTTTGTTCATTTTTTTGTCTGCCTGCACTGTTAGGAAAGAAAAGTAATTCCTGAGGCAGAAGGGAAGTGTTAATGCCAGGAAACTTGAATTTACACAAAGAAATGAAAAGTTCTCAAATGGCAAATATAACATCTTTCTCCTGTCTTCATTTCTTCAAAATATAAATGACAAGAGCACTCTCTCTTGGGAACCGCTCAACTCTCCCACTTACTGCTCTCTACCTCAAGTGCTTTGCACTTTACAAAAAAACATAATTGGCAGAATTAATCTAATTTAACAACTTGATAGTGAAGGATTTTAACATATTTCGGAGGAAAGTATGTGGAAATAATAGAACACCCTTATGAGGAGAAAATAGGCACAGATTGCTCTAACATCCTGCCATTATGTACAAGAGCTAAAAGTGTTGAGTTAGTTAATGAGGGAAGCAGGAAAAGAAGAATAAAGAAAACAGGAAAAAAAGAAATAGATAAGATAATGGAATTAAATCTAAAATATCACAAATCAGATAAGTTTCAATAAATATGACACTCCATAAAACACAGTGTGTCAGGTTGTATAAAACATTAAAACTACACCATGTATGTGTTGTTTACAGGAACCATCCTTGTCAGCGCACAAGGTCTAATGTTTAAACATAGTGCAATGCCTGCTATCAAAAAATGTCTTATGTGAAACAATTGTTGATTTGATAATATAGCATAATATTTCTTCATGAAAGCTTGCATTATAAGGAAAAGCATTAAGACAGAAGGTGGTAAGCTGTAACTTACATGTGCTGCCTATGTTCCACTGTTACCAAAGCCCACTGTACCTCTCCTACCATATGCCATATTCCTTGATATTGCTTCTATTTTGACTCCAGTTTTGGTCCTCTGACTAAGGTTATTGACCAACCTATTGACATCAAAGTACTTTCACAGCCAAAGAATGGTTAAGAAAATGTACAATAATCATTTATTTCCTTCCAAATAGAAAAAGTATTGAACACGGTTAATACCAGATTTGAAAAATACAGAGCAATTATTCTGAAACTGTGGCTGCTGAACCATCTGTTCATCCATGACTGCTTTCAATGGTTATCATGGGATAAGGAATTTGTGCATAAATGCAAAACACCCTACTTGATGGGTATTTAGGTCAGGTAACATTTTCTCTGTTTTCTGACATGACTTTCTTCAGGAATGAAAGTGTGCTAATTGACATTCCGATTCAAGTTTCATTTATGAAACAGCACTTTGAGTAATGGTGAAAGCTGTGTAATTGGGTGATTCATAGGATCTTGTTAATGATTCTGAGAAAAAGTCTCTGCTAGTGACTGTGCCATTTCAGATATTTCAGATCATTTCCATGCTCTTTAGTTGAACACATGCAAAGATACTGGGTCACATGACCTATGGTTAGATGAGTGATCTGCAGTTTGTGAAGATTCGATTACTCCAAAACAATCTTTCTCTTCCCTTGAGAGGAATTCTTGATGAATTCCAGCAGTCCCAGGAGGCTTGTGTCACGTAAATTTTATTAACAGCATGGGCAGTGTTCCAAGAATCCTGTGATTCAGATGCCAAAGGCTGAGCAAGTTATGAACACCATTGGCGGAGTGTGGATGAGTCCCTAGTAAGATACGCTCTTTCTGAAGGGCGTGTGTATGTCAGGTTCTCCATTTTCAGTTTTTCAGCTTTGCAAATGCCTCATAAGCTATAATATTATACCTACTGTGTGAGTTACTTTTGCACGGCTGTGATCAGATACCTGACAGAAACAAGTTAAGGGGGAAGTAGTTCACACCTGCCTACCATTTCCACAACCTCCCAAAATAGCACCACCAGCTGGGGACCAATTGTTCCACCCCTGACATTTGCTTAAAGAGGAGTAGTTATGACTCAGACTTGGTGTCTCCACAGTCCATCATCTAAACCATGCCATCTGTCCAAAGGATAAATGGAATATTGCCAGCCAAAGGAGGGAGAAAGTAAATTCCTGAGTAATGCAACAGTGATGAAAAGAAAAAGTTCCACAATGACTATAGGATCTAGAGAAGTGTGACAACATGTTAAAGCATGAGAATGTGTGAAAAGAGAGCGGGATAGAGGAACGTATCCAATCTCACAAAGAACAGACTTGGTTTTACATTTTGGACTAAATATATTCTTAGAGTTTTATGTTTTTATTTGTTTTTAAGTAGGAATAACCTCTTAGGCCTTGTTATTTTATTTTTGGTGTCAGCCTGGTGAATAATTCAATTTGGAGAAATACTAATGAAAGGAAGAAAGGTTAGCAATAAAAAGAAATTGCTCAAATTCTAATTGATTTGAGGATGTTATTCAAACTGTTAGTTTGGGGAAAAGATGGGATAATTCAAACACTCAACCAGTTAGATGATATAAAAAGAGAAGGAGTTGATTGATGATGGGTGTTTATAATCTATACATCTTTGTATAAATCACTTAATAGCTACCAAGTTGAGATTCACCTATACAAAATGGCAACAGTACTGATAATAGCGCCTAGAATTTGTAGAGATGAAAGAGATGAAACTAGTTGAGCGTTTGGCATCATGACTCACTGAGAGTGAGAACATAGTTTGCACCTTGAATCTTCCCCAGAGACCTATGTGTTAAAGGTGCGACAGCCAGGTTGACATCATTAGAGAGTCATGGAAACTTTATAAGGTGGAGCCTGGTGTCAGGTCTTAGGGTTTTAAGGCAGTGTCAATGTGTCTTGAATGAGATTGTCAGATGCCAGTCCCTTCCTCACTCTCTTGCTCTGTTTTCGACTTCTCAGTCATGAGGTGAGTGGTTTTGCTCCACTAGTGCTCACATCACATTGTGCTGCTTGGCCACAGGCCCAAAATTTATGGGACTAAAGAAGCATGAATGGGGACCTCCAAAACTGTGAGCCAAAATCAAACTTTCCTCTGGGTAAACTGATTATGCTAGACATCTGTCGTATGAATGGAAAGCTGGCTAGCGGAGTAAGTAATGAGTATGAAGTGTTTTTGGCATCAGCACGAATGCCCAGTTAGCACTTAAAATCTTAACAAAAGAATAACATATCATCTTTATGGAGAGTGGTGCTTTATTTATCCGTCTTTCTATTTCAGTTGAGTAAATCCATCTGTACTTCTGAAAATTAGCCTAGTTATATGTTTAACTAATTTTGTATCTATTCTGTTCTGAAGCCTTTGTGTGAAGATTCCTGGAAGAAAAATGAAAAACACCTATTAGATTAGGCTTCTTGTTGAACAGCAAATGGTTACTTAACTGAAAGGGAATTTTCTCTTCCAGGCACATATGCTCTGTGAGAAGAGAAAAGACAATGCAACTAGTGCTGAGGCTGTGTACCAAACAGAACATTTGTGCTTTCTTTCAATGCAAGGAGTTGCTCACTGTTGCTGTGAAATAGGAGAAGAGGTTCACAGCTAATTAGGTAGAGAGGCAGCAGGGAAAGATGAAACATGAGAAACAGAGAAAAGGAAAAATAGATGTTTCTGAACTCATCAATCCAACAGGACTTGGTACCAATACAATTAAAGTTCTGTGAAATGCATTGGAATGAGATAGAAAATCATTATTTTATAAACATATGGACTCTTAGATGCATAAAAGAACATAGCAAAACTGTGGAAAATGAGGAATGTAATGAACAGAGCACCCACGTCAGGGCAACAACAGAGGTTTGCGTTCAGATACACTGGGGACTAAATTTAACTTCTGGTAGCACTGATGTGAAAGCCATCTTTATGTTGAGCCTAATTACATCCCAAAGCAGACCAAATGCTCTCAGTTGTGAGAAACCCAGCTCCATCCATATCATCATCCCTTCATAGCTACCATTTTAGTGATGATAATAAAATTGCTATTATTGATATGATCTTTAATTTCTGATGACTATTTTCTTTCATTCAAATACATCACTGCCCTAAGTTAGTTATTGAGTTTTCCCTACATATTGAAAAGGTGCTGTTATTAGAGAGAGGTGGAATGGAGGAAGAGAAAACGTAAGAGAAGGAGGGAAGTGATAAGAAATAAGAGAAAGAAAGAAACAGAAAATTTTCTTGGAATTAAAGCACTAGTTTGAATATTAAAACTGACCTACTTTATCCTCTCATTTTCTTATTTCCCCAAAACACATGAGCACACTATTGATTGGGATGATTGAGCCATGCTAGATGGCTCAGATTGTGTAAGGAAAATATTTCACCAATTCCCTGCTATTAATGTTATAAGTAGCATATATTAAAATTGTAAATAATATTGGTATAATATGAGAAAATGTCTTGAACTTTATATGAATTCAAAGAAGGGCAGATTACATTTGTTTTAGGCTCTGGAAATGTTTAATTGAACTTGGAGGAAAAGTTGTAAAAAAACAGATAGAAGGCAAAAGTAGCATATTATTCAGGATTCTCCTGAGAAACAAAGCCATGAGATTGTATGTATGCATGCATATGCATGTTATACGTGTATCTATGTTTATGTATTTATATATGTATGCACATATATGTTATATTGTTATATATACACACAGACAGAAAAGGAGAGACAGAGAGAGACTCATTTTTGGAATGGGCTCACAAGAACGTAGAAGCTGACCAGTCCAAATTCTACAGGATAAAGAAGAATCCTGGACACACAATTGCTCTCCAAAGCCTCCTCACTTGAAGACACGTCTCTTCTTTATAAAGTCAGTCTTTTTCTCTTAAAGTTTTCAATGGTGGTCTTTCCATATTTCAGATGGTAATGTGTTCATTTCTAAACATGCTGACTAAAATGTTAATATCATCTAAACAGAGACAAGTGTTTTGGTTCTGGGGCTGAGGTACATCACAATTATACATAAGTATAATGTACATTCATCAGATTTACCCCCCACCTTCTCCTTACCCTTCCTACCACCACTGGTTCTCACCCCCAAACACTCTCTTTTTAAACTCAAGTCTTTTTTTGAGAGGAAGGGAGCGATTCTGAACCTTGCATATGTGAGCAGGCTTGTGATATTTCTCTTCATCAGTTTTGCTTATTTTACTTAATATTTTAGATATTTTCCTCAATATTTCTAACTTTTATCCTTGTTCCATAGAAAGTGTCATTGAATTAGCTGGCATTTTTATGTGGTGATTTTTAAGAACACTATATATGTCCATGTAAATTTTTTAATTCATTATTCATTCATTTATCACATATTCAAATATTACCATGACTTCATACTATCTACCTAGTACTCTTTAAAGTACTAGGAGCACAGTGGTGACAGGGAAAATGAGTGACACCATCTGATTTGTGTAGTAAAAAGATAACCTTTCAACAAGCTTGTGAAAAGATGTGAGGCTTCCCTAATATCAGAGAAATTTAAATCAAAATCACAATGAGCAACTTTGCCTTCATTAGAATGACTTATATTATCTAAAGAAGTCAGGGAAGAACAAATTTTGGCTATTGGAGAAATTGCAATCCTAATACACTGCTAATCAGATTGTAACATGGTGCAGGTGTTTTTTAAAACAGTTTGGCCATTGCTCAAATGGTTATATACAAATTACTGTATAACCCAGTAATTCTAGTTTTAGATATAAACTCAAGAGTAATGAAAACCTATGTCCATGCAGAAGTATGTATTGGAACAACAAATGGATGTACAAAACATGGTATAACTATACAAATGGGAGAGCATTGAACCACAAGAAGGTATGAGGTACAGTTAGCTCTCCAAATCCATGCATTCCATATATGTGAATTCAACCAACTATGGATGGAAAGTGTGGTTAAATCTTTTTTGTCATTATTTTGTAATAATACAGGATAACAACTAATTTGATAATGGTCTTTATAAAGTATGAATTATTGTAAGGAATCCAAAGATAATTTTAAGAATGTGAGAGATGGTTTGTATGTTATATGTAAATACTACGTTATATTATATCAGCACTGGAACATCCATTAATTTAAGTATCCAATAAGGGTATCCTTGAGACAATTCCCCGTTGATACAGAGACCACTGAACTGATACATACTAAAGCAGAGATGAATCTTGAATACATTTCTCAGTAAAACAACAACCAGCAACAATAAACCCACATGTCATATGATTCCATCCATATGAAAGTACAGAGCAGAAAAATCTGTTGAGGCAGAAACTAGACTAATGGTTTCTTTTAGCTTTTGATGAAGGGGAAACAGTGATAGCTGAAAAGCATCATCTTTCTGAGATGATAAAAATTTTCTAAAATTCACTATGCTGCTCATTGCATATTTCTGGCAAAATACTAAACAGTATTGAATTTTGTAGATGTTTTAAGTAAAGAATGAGTAATATGTTCCTTAAATTTCAGTATAGTAATTTTAAAACAATGACAATAATAAAAAAATTGCTTCCCCTGTTGCTTTGTGAATAGGCTAGTGTAGTGCGATCCTGGGAGCACATATGATGTAAGGTATACGGGGAACGTTGACCAGAGTGGTAGCAATGGGAGTGATAAAAAGGGAAATGAATTCCACAGTATTTTGGGGAAAAGAATTGGCAAAGTTTGCCAAAGGGTTTCCTATTGATAGTAGAAAGTCAGAGAGAGAGAGAGAAAGAGAGAGACATTCAGACAGACAGAATGATGATGATTATGCTAATTATTCATACTTTTTTTTGCCTCAATGGCTGAGTAAATAATGATGACATTTAGTGAGAGGAGATTTTCTGCAGATAAAAGAAAAAGGAGTAGGGTGGGATAAGATGTTCTGCAGGTAAAATCTCCACCTAGGTCTAAAAGTAACTATTCAGTTGAGGGTATGAATTTGAAACCCAATGAGAGACTAAGTGTTGGTATATAAATGTCATTTACATAGATACACATGCTAATAATTCATTCATTATGCAAATCAATGGGAGCAAGACAACTTTCTAGGCAGTAATGGAGAACACCAAACCAAATTCATTCTTCCATTCTTGACTTAAAGAAATTTACAGTGAAGAGCTCAAGGACTTTATTAAGATAAAAAACAGTCTGAATATATATATATATATATATGTACATATAAATGCATAAATTTGTACCTCCATTAAGTATAATGTAGTAAAGTATTTGTTATTTAGTAATTATTGATTTAAACAGAGGTGGGTTAGGGAGTTCTGTAGACAATCTGAGGTCACAGACTCTTCAGCACAGAAACAGGAGATGGGGCCAACATGGCAGACTAAAAGCATGCTCTATTGACACCATGAATGAAAAGAGTCAGAATCACAAAGGAGAAGTGAAAAAGAGGAAGAACACTGGGGGTCATGAAACAGTCGACAGGACAGCTAAAAATCATGAATAAACAAAAGGCTGACAGAGAAAAGTAAAAAGCAGTCTGCAATTCCACTCTTGCTCACTTGGGTGTGGGGAGTCAAAGACACAATCACAAAGAGAGCCAAATGACAAACTTTAGCTTCAGGATAAGGGCCACACTTTCCCTAAGTCTTAAACCCAGCGTGGCGATTTTATATGATAGTGACTGGTCCTTTGTCGTAGGAATCTTCTTAAAAGATTCCCCTTATCTGTAACAAGGCAACAAGTTGAAAGAGGGAGGATTATTTGAGGCTGAGCTGCTCTGGAGACTAGAAAACAAGGAACAGTCATGACTCCTGTGACATCATGTCACAGTGTCTGAGTGGGAGGTGGCCATGAGAAGTGGTTGTGAAGAGTGTTGAGGACCCACTGACACAGTTCAGCAGAGAGGAGCTCAGGTAGTGACGGATGTGGTAGAGGGTGACACCCACCCTCCTTCATAAGGAATAAATGTGATCTCCAGAGGGTCTTTGCAGAAACAGAGCTCAGAACCACAGATGACAGAATGCTCGACCTCCAGGAGTTACCTCCTCTTGTGTGTTTGCTGCCAGGTGGAATATGTTGCTCTGAGCCATGGTCTGGCAAATCACAGGGTTCTCAGCTTTCAAAGGGATTTATTTTTTAGTTTCCAAATGGATTTGTTTTTCCTCCTGCCCACAGGGTAGAGAACTGACAGGAGGAGTCTGAAAACTTTGAGGCCAGTCTCTGGGAATGGCTTCCTAGTTTTAGGCAGGACTGGAACTGGAAGGTCTGAGCCCAGGCCTGCGATCCAGGTGAGTTCTCTATCCATGACCTTACCACAGGGGGCCAACTTTGGGCTGTGTGTAAAACCTCGGTAAGGGATTTATTTTTCAATAAATGTGATGTGTGCACACATATGTTAGAGGATATTTCTTAAATTAAGGAACAATAAGGGCCAAACAGCAGTTTTTATGTAGCTCCATACTTGAGGGTCCCACAAATACCAAACATTAAACACTCACATTAGAAGAGATATGGTTTTATTCTGGTTTATGTATGTGTTTGAAAGAAGCACAAAGCAAGTTATTGCAAATATTAAAAACAAGAAATAAGACTAGCTGTTAAAGTTCTCTAACTTTTTACTAAGATCCTATTGATTTAACTTCATTCATTATTAGTCATTATTGTTCATTATTCATTATTGTGACCTTAGAGAATATTTAGCCAGTTACCTAACACATATAAAATGATTCCCTTAAAAAGTAACAGAATTATTTTTTTCTATATGAGCTTTAGCTTATTAGCTCATTTTCAAGTGAATCAGAAATTTTACTCAGGATTAAGAGTTCTTAGTTTCCAAATGGATTTATTTTTCTGTTTGCTGTGTGATTTTGATACTAATTTCTTGTTTCACTATATGGTGATAAGATAACTCTTTTGCATTACTTGTGCTTTTTGAGATTTATTGAGATTTTCTTTGTTGCTTAACATATGGTAATTTTAAGGAACGCATCCTCAGCTCTCAGAAAGAAGTTTTTTTCAGTCTGTATTTATGTACATAGATACTGTCTTATAAATCGTGGTGTTTCGTTTTCCTATGTGGTGCTCTTGCCTAACTGTAGTGGTGTAAGTAAGTTTAAAGCATTAAATTTGGACCTTGAGTATTCTCTGCATTTCACTACACAAATGTAATTTATGGGTTTATTTCTGCTTTTATAGTTGTCCACCTTACTTCTGTAAGAAGTGGAAAGACACAAACTTAACTTAATCCTATTTTCTTACCAAAACGTAGTAAGATCATGGACTGGGGAGGAGCTCGGTGCTGGAGTACCTGCTTAGCATGCAAGAGGTCCTGATTTGAGCAACATCAAGAAACAAAGCAACAAAACAAATTGAGAAAAATCCCACCAACCAGAAGTTGGTGAAAATGTCAATATGTAAGATGGCTGAGCTCAACCCAATAAATAGCTGACCAACCTACTATTAAAAATTCGCAAAATAATTTCCAATTTTCTTAAAACCTCTAGGTAAAATCTTTCCCATTTAATGGGACTGATGTGACCTTATATCATTACATTAATAAATTTGGAGCTTATTTTAGACATATGCCCTGGTACATGTCTCCCTAAACTAAATTGTCTTTACACTAATTGTCCTGAACTAATGATGCTTAAGAATGCATATATTAGAGCAATATGGATTTTATGATAGTAGATTAAATCAAATCCAATTCTTCATGACCAAATAATCTATGAGCTAACAAAGATTGTTTAGGGAAGTCTTCTAAAACCATACAAAAAAAATTTTCCACTCTTTCCTAATAATATATAAAAAAATGGTGTCCAAACTTCTTAGGAAATTTAGGAAACTCTATCAATTTATAATATAACACAGCAAACTGAGAGAATGCTTAATCTTATCTTCCTTACCCACATAACTAAGGATGACAGTTTAAATTAACAAAAAAACTTTAGAATTTTAATTTCTCAATTCCGTTCCTCTGATAAAGAGTTAAGAACATCTCTAAGTTAGCTGATTCCTTGGACCTCATTCCTTAGGGGACTTCCTGCAGTTGTGACTTCCTTGCCTGTTGGCAGAGCCAGCCTTTGCCAGTGGCACAAGCAGTCAATGACGCTGACAAATGAAGTCCCCTTATGTAAGCAGAAACTATCAATAAAACTGCTCTCAACGGGTGGTCTGACTCCTTGTTCCGTGCACACTCATATACCGACATAAGGAAGAAACAAAGGATATAGTCATCATTGTTCTTCATCGATCAGGATGACAGTCTCTCTTTATGGACAGATACTATCGCTACATTTTCTAGTTTATTGTCTTGGTCAAAATGTTTGCTCTCTTTCTAATGCATGCAATAGATTATTTAAAAAGGAATGTGCTTATCTGTGTCCATGTGAGACAATGATAGCCTGTGATTTGCTGTAAATAATCCTTTCTTATTTCCTGTAGAGAGAACATTCTTTCGCTGGCAGAGAAGAGAAAAAAAAAAAAAAAGGATTCACACAGTGCAGAAGTGACTTGGTGATTTAAATGCCAAAACTAACTATTTGAACACAATAAATACAATGATATAGTGTATGTCATTTCAAAAAGCACTTTGGTTTATAGAGCATCAGTACACCATGATTTACTAATCTAACAATAAATATTTTGTGAAAGTATCTTTCTTCAAAAGCACTTTGTCTATAAGGTCATGAACCTAGCTCCTTCTTATCATCTCCCAGAATATTTATTTTAACTTTCAAATTAAACTTTCTAACTGTATCTGGTAATGTTATCAAACCTTAAGAAAATATTGTAACTCTTATTTGCTGGGTTTTTTTTTTTTATGCCTACAAACAATAGGTTTGATTTTTTTTAAAAGTCTTTATTTAACTTCCTTTTTAAAGGATTTATTTTCCACATGCACAGTTTGGTTTTGGCCTTTTTATTTGCTTGTTTTGTTTGCTTTTTAATTTTATAAGTGTCACTACACTACATTATTTGATGTGTGCCATTTATACTGGGAAAGTTAGTGTCCACTGCCACATCTGTTTCTCTGGATTGTGTATGCTTAGTGGTGTCATTTCTGTTTCAGGTTGTATGTGTCTTATCACTCACCCTTAGACTTTACGCTTTCTTTTCCTTGCTGTGTTGATCATATTGAGTAAATACTTAGTCTTCATAGTTCATTCTTTGCTAACCTTTTAAAAACACTAGTTACGTAATTAGTCAATGGTAGACAATCCAGGACTGAAAGCTTATGGGTTCATACTCCACTTCTATTGCTCTTTATAAGTAAATGGTTTTCACTAAGGTTGGAAACTATTGACATCATGCAGGGCTCACCTTGATGAGCACAGTCATACATATATTGATAATATTGAATATTAATAATATTCTGACAGGTATTTACTCAAAATTTAATCTTATCTTTCTGACTGAAAACTGTATATTCAGAGCCAAAGGAATGAAAATGTGCACTCTTTTTTTAAAAATAGGATATAATCTGAAAAAAATGATTCTTGCATTCTATTATGTGTTCATTCCTTTAATCAATCTCTCATGAATTCAAGCCGGGTACTATATGGTACACCTCAAAATTACCATTGCACATAACATTCTATGATTCTGAATCTTAAATGAGTTTAAAATGATTTGGAACAGTGTGTTGAATTCAGAAAGGAGAATGGTTTGCAGTTGATGAAGTTTTGCTTAATTGGGGAGAGGAACTGCCATTCCAGGTTCTTTCTTCATTTTTTAGCTGATCTTTCAATTATATGGATTTATTAATGTAGTAGAAGCTTTAAGCAGTACCCCACATTCAGTGACAGATCTCTGGACCCTGTAAGTGATTTCAGGATCTAAAGTTGTTATGAAAAGTAATGTTTTTTTAAGTCCCAGGTGTTTCATATTTGCAGCTAAATCTGCAAATATTTAGCAGTGCCTTCTTGGTCCTACACACACTCAGCTTTCCATGGACATTCCTCAAGAACATGTGCTTGTCGCTCAGAGAATGGAGGTAGATACTCTAGAAAGTCCAAATCCTGGTTGCACCTACTCAACTGTGTGGTGATGCACCAGCTACTTAAATGTTTAGAGCATTCCTCTTATCATTTATAAAGTGAAAATAATAAAGCATGCATACTTCACTGAAATAATTCTAAATGTGACTGAGAAAACATGCTGTATGTAGATAATCTCAATTTGATTCACTTTATTTAACTGAATTTGTAGTGCATTTCATTTCATTAAGATGGTTATCAAGATAAATTGTTTCCTGATTGATTATTTCTGATTAGGGTTATGAAAAAAAATGTCTGAAGTTTTGCGGTTCAATGGCCCACTAAGTTTAATTTTACCTTTATCTCACAATACATAAACATTACTAAAATTTAAAAGTAATGTCTTGACCTAACATTTTGGCCCAGTATGGGACAAAATTTGCTTATAATAATATCAAGAAACTAACCCATCTTTGAATCTTGCTGTACATAATATCCTAACAATAGAGCTCCAGGAGAGGATTAATAACAACAGATGCACATTCAGAAGCTTGGACTATGAAATCCTAGTCACTGAATGGTTAAGATGAAACATGAACAGGGAGAATCAATAAAATCCTACAGTCATTTATATAGCAGATACATACGTATAGACATACATATCTATAAATATATGTACGTGTACTAAGTTGATTGACCAAGTTTATTTGTTGGACAAATATTCATAGGTGTCATGCAGAGTAACAGTGAGATGTTGGAGTAGGCTCAGAAATCACTGCACCAGGAAGGGACATTTTCAATGAAGTACTTGCATACATGATACAAATGGAGTGACTGACATACTACTGTCACAGGGACCGAGGTGCCTGGATCTGGCACTGCACTGAAGTAGTCTAGAGATTTCCACGTGTTTTATAAATTTCAGATTAATTCTCTGGTACCAGGAGAATCACAGGAGCCTGGTTCTGTGTTAGAGAAGGGTTAGCACTGACATGACAATTGTCACTGCTATCGCCCTTTGTGACTGAATATTGATCCTCCACATCTAATGAGATTTTACTCTATATTCGCAATTTATCAGTTATGTACACTTTTCTTCTTGTTCACTTTTTTCTGTCCAGACCTTCACAGGGATTGAAGTGATAGTGTCTATGTTGTTGTTATTACCTGTCATTATTTAATACACCATAGAAGCATGCAGAAAAAAGGTGTACTTTTGTAATGCTGAAAAAGAGATTGACTCTCATACCAGACTAATATGCCTTGGCAGTTTTATTAATTAATCCCCAAAGGTATTCAATTAATATTTTTTGGTTTCCTTTACTGCTTACAACTTTGTCTCCCAGTGTCCCAATCAACCAGCTCTGTCACAGTTACACTGAACTCCTTTGTATTCCTCCAGTACACTTATTCTCCTAAGCACCCATGCCTTCATACAGGCTGTTCCCGGTGGTCGCGCCATTACAGTTCACACATCAATCCTGTGTGTGTGACTCCTGGAGTCTCAGTTTCTCTATAGATCCATACACTTATCCTACTCATCGCACCCAATTACAGCTGTCTGCACACACTCGAGGGCTGTGCCTTTTTCATTTTTACTCCAGAACCTCACACAATTTCAGTCATATAGAACTTTGTTAAATGGGCGAATGAAGAAATGTTTTTAAATATGCCTTTATTTTTAAGCAAAACAGAGGAACTACATGAAGCTCTCTCAAGTGTATTCTAAAATGTGTGTTATCTTCAATTTTTGATGAAGAAATTAAATATGATACTCATAAAAGCTAACAGTTCCCAAATCGAGAATTTAGCACAATTAATATGCATTTTATATCAAGTCATACAGAAGTAAGTTTGGATAATGTATATTTTGAAGAGTGAGATGAACATGGCAGCTTAAATTAAGGGGTATGAACTCTTATTTCAGAATTTTCTAGTATATTACAGAAACACTTCTTCTAGTATGTATGGTTATATACCTGGTACATTCAACAGAACAAAATTAAAAGAAGAAATTGTTTAAGGAGAAAAAATCTGTACCTTTCACTGTTCACATAATTGGAATTATGGTGTCCTTAAGGAACTGGGTGTTGAACCCCATTTCCTCAGTAAGAAAAGAGGAAACCATTGTATTTCTTGAGATCCTCACCCTGGTCACTTACTCTTGGTATTTGCATGACAGTCATTCCCATGGGATGACTGTAAACCACGGGTTATTTTTAATTTATGTATTTTGGCTTTCCCCAGTTTCCTTTTACAGTGTGAAATTAGAATGTAATGAAATAGCTAGAGGGCTTTTTTTCTCCCTTGTGAAGTCAACAAGTATTTATTCAGCTGACTTTATTCATTAAAAGTTATCAATTGGCTCTGCAGCTTTGCCTGGCGTTAGGCAAGGAACCATTTGACAGCTGTTCCCTTAGGACAGGGAAAATTTGGTCTAGAAATAGAATTTGCAGCATTTGACTTTAGGATGCTCCAGGGAATTTTTCACAGGAAAGACTTTCACAATGTGCAGGGTTTCATTATTCTTTCTTAGAAATTTGTATCATTATTTTTTAACATTTCTTTTGATTGAGAACAAAGCATTCCATGCTGTTAAAATCACTAAAAACAAAACCCACAGTATTTGGGTACCTATCTGAAAGCGCTCTATTCTTTGCAGTTTTGACAGAGCTCTGACAACTCAAATTGCTTTCATGCTTCTTGTTTTTCTGTCTTGCTGTTTTTGCTTTTCCCTAATAAGGTCAGGATTCCAGACACTGCTTAGTGTGGAAGAAGACCTATCAGAATTGATTGCTTTGGGTGACTGGCAAACCAGAGATAGCTTTGAAGGTGTCTGTGATGCATCTGTCAGATTTCGGCAGAAGCATTGTTTTCATTAAATTCTTAGCTTTTTCATTTTGCTCGTTGGGATGCATTTCTACCACTGGGCTAGGAACAATGGATTTTTCTCACTTAATACTATTATTTTAAAGCTCTTTAAATTTTTTCCTTACTGAATACATTAATAAAAATTCTTATCTAGAAAAGTTGATGGCATAATTCTTTACTGTTCAGGTAAGAAAACATGGGATTGAGAAAATTAAGTAAATTACCACTGACACAAAACTAGACCTCCATTTTCCTAGAGTGTTCACTACATTTATTTACTCAGGAGTCACTTCTCTCACCTTTCACACTAGAAAAGAACCTTAAATTGCGTAACATAGCACTGTACATTTGCTGAATGCTACTTATCACCACTTGTTTAATTCCTTCTTTATAGTTTCCTCTTCACTAAAAAGTAGGGTTAAGAAGAATACTTTCTGCTCTGTTCACCTCTGGAAACTATTCTGCCTGGCTTCTAACTGGCATGCCCACCAATTTGGCCACAGGCTGTCTGTCCCTCTGGCTGTTGGTTTTGATCTTGAGCCCATGCTCCCTCAACTGAATTCTTTCTCCCAGCCTACTCCCACCAGCATCCCCCCACCTTGAACAAGCTCAGTGAACAGTGACTCAGTTCTGGTTTCTCCTTTGGCCATGCATGATAAGCCTTTAGGAACCCAACAAGAAGTCAATTGCTATCTCCTTGCTGCCAATTCTCTCCTCGGAATTAGCTTAATAATCAGCCTAATAATCAACATGTCCCTGTCTCCAAATGAATTAGCAGGATAGAGGGAATAGTGTGCAAAAGCTTTTTTAGACCAGCAGATCCCTACTCATATTCTATATGTGCCTCTACCTTCAAATAAAATAAAATAATTATACCACTCACACGGGCTGGGCAGACCAGAACATATCAACGACTTGTTGTGTAACAGTTTCTTGTATTACTCATCTGTCATCTTTAACTCTCAAATACCCATTACTTTTTCTAGCAAACTCATGTGCCCACCTCTATAGTCAATCTTTGCTTTCTTGTAGAGTATTTTTCTGTCATCACTGCCATCTCAACTATTGATACTTTCCTGTGTGAAATCTCGGGCATTAATGGACAGTCATTAATGTGCATCAAATAACAACGTCCTGTAACCGAATTAACCTAAATATTACACAGGGGATGGGAGGAACAGATACAGAGATAGGAACACCTCAATTGAGAAGTTAAGTGCACCATTTTCAAATAGCCAATCCTGTCAAGTTGTCAGAATGCTTCTGTAAAAGTAAAGGTCATTATTGTTCTTCTCAGAACTCAAAATTCTATTGTTTACTTACCTTCTAAAATAGTAGAAAACAAGTTCCAGCTACTACTGGAATGTTTATGTAGACCTACACGTTCAACCTTATTTTTCTAAAACTATGTTGCCTGATACTCTGCTAGAGATGGATTTGGTTCACTCTGTGTTTAGAACTATTACAAGCTTTCAAAGCAGGTTTATAACGGAAATCCTGACATAACTTTAGCTATAAGTGACACTAAAATAGTGTCTCTGCTGTGGCTCCAAAGCTACTTGATTAAGTGGGAAATGACCGTGATAGCTCATTGTGAATCACGCAATGCAGCAAATCCTAAAGAATTCCCCAGTTCAAAATGCTCGTGCAAGGACAGCACTTATGCAGGACGATGCAGATTTAGCTTGGAGATTTAACTTGCTGATTCTGTGCTTACCTTTATGAAACAAGCTTTTCAAATATGGTTAATGTTTGATGTCCATGTCTACTACAGTAGAGTGAGAGTTTAATAAAACTAAGCTAAGGAACGTTTGATGCATTCTTCCCCAAACATGGATGAATCCTATCTACCCAAATACAGAGCCCATCTGTTCAAGGAAAATCCAATATGCAGGGTGAATCCATTGTCACCTAATATTGATGAGGCATAAGGTTGAGGTCATCCTCAAATCCTAAGACATTCGTAGGAAATCAAAAAATGCATGTCTTAGGAGTATACTTTAGCCAAAACAGAAGCTCATACTTAACTGCATATTTAATTTACAGCATAATTATAAATTTTCAGGAAGCAGTCTCAGCAGAAAAGAGTTTTCCACGTTTTGAGGCTATCAATCTGTACAATAGGTCCTCGCATGATCAAAATGCAGCTCAAATGAATAGGATTCTTAGCAAAGGAAGTCCAGCAGTAGCATATCTTATCTTTCAGTTACATAATTTCCCATTTTGTGGTTTAGGATTTTTCTGATAGATGCTCTGTTGGCACTTTTATTGCTGGTAGGTTGCCTTTCACTTAAAAGTAGCTAAGACAACATTCAACACTTCAGGTACTAGTTTATTGACTTTGAACGTTTTGATATATGTATAAATGTCTTGACTATAAATTGATGCTTAAATATAAGGAGTTATTAAATTTATTTACAGTGATTCTTCTCATGATGAATGAAAGAAAGTTACAAGCCAACTCTGAGTGATAAATACTCATTTGGACCCATGAATGCTCTGGTTAAGAAACCTTCCATTTTGAGCAGATTTACTTCTCTGTGCATAGAGTTCACTTACCCTGCCACTTTTTCCCTATTCCTCATACTTCTCATGACTTCCTTTCTTCACGGTATAGCTGCATGGTGTATGATTCAAATCAGTTTTCTGCAAATTCTTAGCTCTCCAACTCTTCTGTGCTTATTACATTAATCCTCCTCCCCTAGCCCCACTGTTGTAAAAATGAACCACTGATTATAACAGGACTGTAATCCCAAAGCTGAATGATGCCATCTTTTTTTTTTTTTTTTTTGCAGGAACCCTGACGGTTACACATTTTTCACTACCAGTCCCTTTCTCTCATTCAGCTTTCCTGCTACACATTTAAATGCTCTCTAGTTCTTCATCAATATTTTTCCCTAGATAATTTCATCCAATCTATCCAGGCTTTTTGCTTTCTATATACTAACAACTTCAAAAGTATTCCCATTAATTCCTACCCTTTTGAATATTTCCATTTTTGTTAGGCATCCACTTAGAAACTGTAAAATTATCCCAGACTTATTATATCTCTAACAGTTCCATGGGCCCCTCCCCAACTCTAACACTTGGTTTTCCCCTGTCCTTCAGTGTATCACCAATTGCTCATGCCATAAATGTAAAGATGACGTTTTATTTTTAGTTTTCCCTCACCGTCCTGTCTAATTGAATAGCAGTTTCCACTGGCTATCCTTTCCTTCTCCCTAATGTCATCTTCTTGGGTCAAAGCCTCTGTGTTTGCTTGGAGTCCTGTTCAGTCATCTTCTTTTCTCTGTTTCCATTCTTTGTCACAATGTATCCTCTACAAAGCAGACAAGGTAATCTTTCTGATACTTGCCTGATTTAAAATCTTCAATAACTTCTAATCAAATATAGAATAATACAAAATTCTTATCATAACTCCCAACACCTGGAAACAATAAGTAGGAGAATCTAATTTCTCAGTTGATTCCTACCAACATCCTTGAGTAGAGGTCAGCAAAGCATAGAGGGTCAGACAGATGGTATTGTTTCAGATGTGGGCTTTACAGTCTCTGTTGGAACTATTGAACTCTGCTTTTTTAGTGGAAACCAGTCATAGACAATGCATAATGGATAGATATGTCTGTATTCTAATACAAATTTACTTGTAACAGCAAGCCCTGATTCTGGCCAACAGAACTATTTATACTGTGACCCTGAACCAGCAGGCTTGCACGGAAATGACAATCTGATGTTTGTTCAACTTTTCATCCCTTACTCCCCCATGCCAGAGACCCTTGTCTCCAGATTGTCCTAAATTCCACCAAGCACACACCGGACTCGGGACCTGTGCAGTGGCTTTCTCTGCTGCTTCTCTCTGAATATCAACGTGGTTTATCCCTCAGCTCCTTAAGAACACGTCTTACCACCTCACTGAAGCTTGTCCTGGTCATCCTGTCTCAAGTACTCACTCTCCCTGCTCGATGCTCTTGTCCCTCTGTCCTTACTTTCCACATAGCATACATAAACATTAGACTCCATGCTGATGTACTGAGCCTCTGTCTGCACTATGGAAGTGGAGGCTTTTGTCGCTTGTTCATCTTGTCTCTAGTGTGTCACTTGTTCTACACTCATAATAGTGGATATTCAATAAATATTTGTATTTCCTTTTTGAATTACAAAGTTTAAGTATGGAAAACAGGGAGACTTAAGGTTTTTGAAATATATGAGGCAGAAAGAGTGTGACTAGAATTAAAGATCACATTTGGTTTCAGGTAACAGTAAGAAATTACAAATTAAAATAGAAGAAAGTAGACATACAAATATTCTCTAAACTTGGAAGCCACACATATTTTGATCCAGTTAATTCTTGTGAGGCAATCAGCTGAGGAGAGTGGGCTGTTCCCCATGAGATGGGTTCACTCCCAGTGGGGACAATACTGAATCCTTATTTTTTCCCAGACACAGATCCTCACAACCACTGATCAGTTCTCTGAGAAGCACGCTCCAGTCATAAGAACACCCCTGTTATTCATGGAGGATAGTTTTCAAGATTCCCAATGGATGTTGCAACTCGTGGATTGTATCAAATCCTATACAGAATTTTTTCCTATACATATGTACATATGATAAAGTATAATTTATAAAATAGACATACCAAGAAAATGGCAATATAACTAACAATCAAACAGAAAATTGTGATAATATATCATAATAATAGCTGTGTGCACGCAATTCTTTCCCTTACCCCTGTAAGAAAGTATCTTATTGCACTGTTCTCACTCTTCACCTGTGCTCATGATGATGAGATTTTACAGTTTCTACCTAATAAATTGAAGTGAGGTAAATGAGGTAAGCATGATGTAGCCCTAGACACAATGTGAGGTTACTTAAATACGAGCACAGTTAGGAGCTGAATACTTGACTCTATGACCCTAAGGTTACAAGACTAATGGCAGGTGGAAGTTACCACATGGATACGCTGGGAGAAAGGATGATTTGTGTCCTGGCTGGGACTGAACAGGTGGTATGAAATTTTATCATGCATCTTATAATGGAGTGTAATTTAAAACTTGGTGATTGTTTCTTTCTAGAAGTCTTTATTTACCATATTCAGACTGTGGTTGACCACAAGTAACTGAAACTATGAAGGAGAAACTCAGGTAAAGGGCAGACTAACAAGAATTTAAGTATTGTGATTTTGTACTGCTTAACACCTTTCACCACAGTTCTTCTTAATTTCATTTTGTAAAAATTTTCAAGTTGTATTTATTAATTGATATTTCAAAAGTATAAGTTAAAAAGTGAAAATACCCTTATTGTCCTTGGTGACACATTTGATACCAATTAACGTAACTGGCTTGATCACTAGGCTCTGTGACTTTGTCATATGTCATTACAAATACTGCTTTTTATAAAAAGAATGAAACTATTATTTTCTGTGATATATATTCTCAGTCAACCAGACAGACAAGGAGTGATTTCACGAAATGATTAATGGAGCTGTTTTGTTATTAAACTATTTTTATTTAATCCCACTTAATGTAATAGCCCATGGATATACAATCCATCCCTTATATAAATGTGTTACTTTACTTAAATAATTCAAAATATATCACAGATAAATAATTTTTGAATTGCATCATCTCTGTGGCTGTGCTGATTCTTCTTTGCCTGAGATTCCTAGCAGTGGAAGCAACTGCTCTTTTAAATAAACTCGCAACTTTCACCAAGTCCACCCAAGACTGGGGGTGTCCCGGAGTAGAGTGCTTGCCTAACGTGTGGGCAGTACATGTTTTGTAGCCCAAGCACTACAAAAATTAAGAAATAAAACTAAAACTACTTCAACATGTTATCCCACTATCAGAGGATTTGTGAATATTTTTATTTGCTTATGTGAGAAATATAATTTAAACATGTTTTGTCTAAATTCTCCAGCTTGCTTTTAATTTCCCTGATTACTAAAGATATTCATCACCTTTACATTTTTTAATATTTTCTATGAATATCCCACTCAAACATTTTGCTAATTTCCATTGGGTTTTTCTGCCTCTTTACATATCGATTTGTATTATGATAAACATGAAAATTCTTGCCCATTATGCATGGAAAATCTTCCTTGAGCTTTAACTTTTCATTTTGATTATGATTCATTTTTCTTTGAAAGATTTTAATTTCTCTACTATCAAATTTATCCATCTTTTCCACATGATTATTGAATAAGGGCTCAAATCCTCTTAGGACCCTATTATTTTTAATAATGCACATAGGAGTGTATAGGAAATGTCTAAGCTACAGGTGTATATGTCTTATTTATTTTAAACATTAGAGTACCTTTGAAAAATTTTCAGAATTTTGGTTTCAAAACATAAATCATTATGAAATATATAAAATATTATTAGAATGAAATCTTCATTTTTTCTTTTCTGGATTTTCAAGATATAATGTAATGTGAACATGTAAAATGGCACCCAGAAGATGCATTAGTAGGATCTCTGGAAACACCCACATTCTCAGCCTCCTTCCTAAAACACCAACTCAACAGCTTGGTAATTGAGCCTGTGAATCCATGGGTAGGCAAGCTTTCTCATTATCCTGAAGATATTCCTTCTCTGAAAATTTCCTAGCGTGTTATTTGAATATAATTGTGATTACACAGTTCTGATCCAACAGACTTAGGGATAATTGTGTAACACATGTGTTCCATGTTCCAGTGAAGGTTGGAAACATAAGTAGGAGATAGCAAACAAGTCCCTTGCAAAACATATCAGAGACATTTTTTTCCATTAATGTTACAGTACACAGCAGAAATAAGTTTGAACTTTCTTTAACTTCCATGAATGTGAGCTAAAATTTTCCTCTTAAAAATATGCCTCAAATTTAGAAAAAAGCTTGCTTCTGCTTGCGATATCATCATTCTCTCTGTTCTCTGGCTGGCCTCCGAGAACATAAATAGACATGAAAACAGGTAAGTCTCCTGCCAGAGTCTTTATTAGTTTCGTTCAGAGAGTACATGCATGCATCTTTTTGATTTTTCTTTTCCTTGCCAAAATACTTCCAGAGATATTGCAGACATTGTGCTAGCTGTAAATTATTATATCAATGACCATAAATGAATTATGAAATGCAGAAATAACTCCAGAAGGACATAATAAACTATTTGGAAATAATATCATTTGATTTGAAACTGTATTTCCACTTTGTGGGTCTAGAAAGCCACAGGAAGAAAAGCATGGGAAATTCAGGAGATGTTAGTGTGATACACAACAGCAGAATAGGAAATGAAACAGGGATTTCTGTAATGGGCTAATGACCCATGCAGTCCAACTTCTCATCTCTGATGATGCCAGGGTGAAAAATAAGGAGGCACTAGAAAGAGAGAAGCAATTTTTAAATAACGCTAAACCACAGTAATGTTGTCATCATCTCCCTCAGGATTGTGTTTAGCGCAATCTTTGCTGTACATTGGTGGTGGTAACAAAAAGAATTGCCATTGTGTCAGTTACTGACACCTTTTATGCCATTTTTAATCCTAGCATGGATACTATGAAGTTGGTGGCTTTCACCCAGTTTTGCATATTGGGAAAAAGAAGCTATGAGTAATTGAACAACTAGTTCAGTCTTTTAAATGCCAGAGAAATTACACATATTATATCATGCTTATATTTTTTTGTGTCTCACTATTTAGCCTTGGCAGTTCTCAAACTCAAAATCCTCCTGCCTCTGCCTTTCTGGTCCTAGTATTACAATCAAGCCCAGCTCATATAACAGATGGATAGAGAGTTAAATGTTAGCAGTCCATTATACAAAATAAAGTAGCATTCTCACCTTTATAAGCTGTATTTGTGACTTTTATGATTTTATGAATCCACTTTTCACAAATGAACCTTTCAGTAGGTTCACTTCAGTAGGATGTGTAGATTAGGAAATATGTACTAAGTGTTTAAATGCATGATTCTTGGATTTTATATTTCAATATAGTGGAATGACACTCTTACATGTTAGATAGGATAGCTATGTACATATATGTGGAGACATATTGGTTCTGCATTTCAGTTCTTGGCTCTAATGTAATCAAATATACAAATAAGTAAGTGATAAAATCAATTTCTTACCTTAGACTTTTAATCAAAGCATACCAGAGGAGGATGGGGGTGTCGCTCGCCATCCAGTGTCTGTCTAGCATGCATGAAGCCCTGGCTACAATCCTCAGCATGTTGAGGAAAACAAACAGAACAAAAAGTGTGGCCCAGGATAAGGAAAGCCTTCTCTTACTTACAGAATAATTTATTTTTAGTTATCCATGATTAATCATATGCTGTGTTGTTATATGCACTCGTCATTTGTAAGGAGCTACAATTTTTAATTTCTTCAATTTTTCTGAAATTAAAAATACAATTTTTGGTCATTTCTTTCCTTTATTTATTTTTCTGTCAACATCAGAGACTGAACTCAGTGCCTCATGCTTGCTAGGCAAGTGTTCTACTACTTGTTCCACAGCCCTAGTCTCTTGTTTTTAGTTAATTTTGTCAACTAGTCTCAGGATTTTGGTCTGGCTGACCTTGTATGATCCTCTTACCTCTCTGACCTGAGTAGCTAGGATGACAGATGTGGCCCACTATGAATAACCCTCAGTGATTTCAGTGTTGTAAAAGTTGTGCATGGCATTTAATTTCTTGAAGTCATTCTACCTGAATAAACAACACAGCCAACATATAAAATGAATTTGACATCCACACCTATCGAGTGACTAAAGATTGTTTTAAAAGTGTAGGTACAAAACAAAATTTTCTACTACATACAAAGAAAAGAGAAATTGTAATAAAAATCTCTTTCTAAACCCATTTAACACATTCAAATGTGGGAAAATAATAATGACATATTTATTATGTGTGTAGGAGTATGAAATTTTAATTTGAACTTTTCAAAAATTACTGTTAGCAACTAAAAAATTTGAATAATTTAGAAATGTATACCATTCTCTCAAGATTTGACGCAGTGAAAGAATATAAGATACTTAAAAAGAAAGTCAAGCAGCTGCTTTTTAAATTGTGTATTAGCAAAGGAGGAACCATGCCAAAAGACCAAACATGACGGAAAAAAACCTGCATTAGCAGAGAGAGCTTACACCTTAGTACAGGAGATATTTCTTCCCCAGTAACAGAACCTTCCATTTGTAAGACTGAAAACATTTTATAAGAAGCAATAAATACAACCATAGAAACTCTACACAGGGTACAAAGGATTTTTTAATCAGTTAAAAGTCCATTCATAGATGTACACATGCATTTTAAATGGAATTCGTATCTTCTGAACACTTTAAAAGTCAGCACTGCAGTAGAAGTTTTGCAGGTTCAGGGAAAATAGAAACAAATATTGTAGTCCTGGGCTCCTTTTGGAGGGGTTCCTTTGTAAACCTGCCCACAATTTGGGATGGCATTCTATGGGTTGTACACGATGAGAGTGATGATGTCCCTGGTAAGAATCCATCTCTGTCACAGACAAAAGCCCTGAAGGGATGACTTCAATCTTTAAATAGATTAAAGCAACCAGAGGTTGTTAGTGCTTTTCTTTAATTAACTTGCTAATTAAACTAATTAACTTTAATTAAGTTGAAAGTTTAAGAAAAGAAAAGGAAAAGTAGTATGTGCTTAACATTGCTTGGTTACTACTGTGTGTGCTGAGCGGCATTTCTGGGGAAAGATGAGTTCAGGAGCCATTTGAGGACACCGCCAAGGAAAAGTGTAAAGGGTCCTGTCAACTTATGCCAGGACCTGCAGGGCTAGAAAACGCTGTTATTGAACTTCATCTGGTAAAAGACGATAAACTGAGAAGGACCTGAGCCTCTCTCTCTCTCTCTCTCTCTCTCTCTCTCTCTCTCTCTCTCTCTCACACACACACACACACACATACACAATTAAAATTTGTCCTCAAGTTAGAACCCAAATCAAGATTATACTAAAATTGAAAACAAAAGTCTCCAGCGTCTATATGATTATATCAAAGTGCAGACCTGTAGCAGGGCATTTAGGAGCAGCAGTGCTGCCACTTCCAAGGAAGTACTGCTCTGTGGTGTGGGGAAAATTACCCCAGAGGCAGGAGGAAGGCCGTGAGCTTAAGAGACAGCCAGAGCCCTCAGGCAGTACCTTTTCCACCATGACAAGTTAGCCTTCCTCTGATTGGGATGAGAAGTTGAAGAAAGGCTCTATGCAAGATAGAACTGGCCAATCTTTATTGCTATGTCAAAGGATAAACAACCATGCCAACTGCTCTTGATGACCTGGGTAAAATGCTCAGAAAAAAAAAAAAACGATTTGGCAAAACAGCTAGCTGCAGACCTAGACAAGAAGAGTCTGTACTTGGAGGACACTAGGATCAAGAGCCAGCTTTAATTTTTCTTATTTATTTGAAGATGAGAGTTTCATAGTCCTTGTGTGAGCTAACGGTGAAAATCACAATAATACAAACCTTTTAGAACATCTAGTCGGGAGCCACCATGTCTGGATTCAGCTCCTGGCTTAATTCCCTAGGTAACATAGGATGAATGAGGATTAAGTAGTAAGACATGTAAGGCCCTAATTTCCTGGCACATTGGAAGAACTATATATCACTGACTACAAAAGACAGGTTTGAAACATTGACGAGAGAGAAAAAATTGGCAGTGAAAAAACAGGGGACTGGGCGAAAGGGAACGTAGAGTTGTGTGCTACAGTGGGCACCCAAGGCACAACTCATCCATTTATCAGGAGAGAAGTCAGTGTGTGTGAGAAGCCAGTTCCATACACAGGCCGATTCTCTCTTCCCTGAGAGAAAATTTATGAGGGTGAAACCTCTTTCCTTCCATCCAGGCATGTGTGATGTATGTCTTCCCATGGAGAAGGACTGCAATTTATTCAGATGAAAAACTACAACAGAATATTTCTTAACTTGAGGTATTCATATAGGCCTTATTCCGAAATACTATTTTTAGGTACTTTCTGAAAAACTAAAACACTACCTAGACTTTACTATAGAAAGTAGAGAGGGATAATTGTTTGGATTTCTCATTTCCGTATGTTTTATTTCAAAAAAAATATGAGTAAGTCAATAGAAATGAGAACGCAAATAATTGTGCAGACTTTTAAGGATAAAACCTTTATTTTTGTTTCTTAAATAACAAAACTGGCATTATAACCAAACTTTTACTACAGATTCAAAATTAAATTTACAAAACACCTCATAGCTTTTACACACAACATGAGAACACAGGAAGAGACAGATAAGCCTATCCATGCATTTAATCTTGACCTCTTATTGGTGTTTGCATTTTGATTTGGGCATCAAACTTACACATAATTTCCTTCCCAAATCTCGAATCAGCCCTTGACTCATGTCATCATGCTTAGTTCATATCTTCAAAGTGAATAAACATGTCATTAAGGAATTGAAAATAAACCGTGAGAGGCTGATATTAAAACTTCAGGTTCATATGGTTAGTTTTATGTGACCTCCACCTAATGATTTGTATTGTCAATGTTTTATAAGCCATCTCAGAAGGTTGTGTGAACTTAGATGGAATTAATGTGAGTATTTATGTTTTTGGTTCCAGGTGCTATGCATAATATCTGCATGTGTTTCAAAAGCAGAGAAATCTCTAGGGTTCTCATGGTTTATTTGGGTTCATCAGTGATTTTATGTGAAATGTATTTCTAAAAAAATGTGAAATTACTGATAAAATGTTCAAAACTACATTTATTTTAAATAACATGCAGAAATTCTACATTAAGTGCTCTGCAAACAAGAAAAATAATTAAATGTTCTCTTAAAAGTTATTGGTTAAAGCTTCCTTTCATTTCCCTTCCTCTGATGCATGGATTACAAGGCCGTCTATTCTCTGTGGTATCTCTCATCAAGAAGTTAGGTGTCACTCTTGGGGATATACCCAAAAGACTGTTACTCCAGAGGCACCTGCACATCCATGTTTATTGCGGCACTATTCACAATAGCCAAGTTATGGAAACAGCCAAGATGCCCCACTACTGACGAATGGATCAAGAAAATGTGGTATTTATGCACAATGGAATTTTATGCAGCCATGAAGAAGAACGAAATGTTATCATTTGCTGGTAAATGGATGGAATTGAAGAACATCATTCTGAGTGAGGTTAGCCTGGCTCAAAAGACCAAAAATCGTATGTTCTCCCTCATATGTGGACATTAGATCAAGGGCAAACACAACAATGGGATTGGACTTTGATCACATGATAAAAGCGAGAGCACACGAGGGAGGGGTGAGGATAGGTAAGACACCTAAAAAACTAGCTAGCATTTGTTGCCCTTAATGCAGAGAAACTAAAGCAGATACCTTAAAGCAACTGAGGCCAATAGGAAAAGGGGACCAGGTACTAGAGAAAAGGTTAGATCAAAAAGAATTAACCTAGAAGGTAACACCCACGCACAGGAAATCAATGTGAGTCAATGCCCTGTAAAGCTATCCTTATCTCAACCAGCAAAAACCCTTGTTCCTTCCTATTATTGCTTATACTCTCTCTACAACAAAATTAGAGATAAGGGCAAAATAGTTTCTGCTGGGTATTGAGGGGGGGGAGCGGGAGGGGGTGGAGTGGGTGGTAAGGGAGGGGGTGGGGGCAGGGGGGAGAAATGAACCAAGCCTTGTATGCACATATGAATAATAAAAGAAAAAAAAAAAAAGAAGAGCTGAAAAAAAAAAAAAGAAGGGAAGGAGGAGTAAAGATCTGATCTTAGGTTCAAAACTTCTAAAGAGGACAGTAACTCTTGCTAGATGATTCCAGCCTCTTGCCTTTCTTTAACCCATCCATGAAATATGGCTCTATCTCCACCACATCTACTGAAATTGATCTTGAAGTGATTGGTAACCTTCCAACTGTCAAATACAATAGCATTTAAAAAAATCTTCATCCTACAATTTTTTAACAGTATCTGACAATGCTGATATTCTTTTTGCTCTACCTCCTTTTAAAATTTACATGAAATGCTATTATTAGCCAAATCTTTACTTCAGCTCTGAATTACCTTCTGATGTCCAGGTCTGTACTTCCACTGCCCCAAATCTGCTTCTAAACCTGCCTGTCCTCCAGGGATCCCTGAGTTGGTTAATGGCATTATCACCCATTCAATCACCCAAGTTTAAACTTCAGAGCTGTTCTTGACTTTCTCATACTCCATAAGGCATTAAATGTAATACATAGGGTCTCCTAAAACATCTGAACTCTTCCACTCTAGCTTCACTTAATGGATTTAATTTATGCCACAAAATTTCTCATCTGCTTTCACAATAACCTTATAATTGGCTTCTTGTGCTCTCCTTGGGTTAATCTTGTATACTGCTGGTAAAGATAACCTTCCAAAATCCAACCAAACCTGTCCAAACCCAACTCAACCAAACAAAAATCCAACTATCTCATTTTCTTTTAAAAACATCTCCAACATCTACTCCCTCTTCCCTCAATTGACAACATGAGCATTCACATTCCTGAGCATGGAATACATACCTTCTCACCATTGTGCTTCTTCCTGGTCAGCCTCATCTACCACCCTACCACCTTACCTTTTGCTCTTGTGAAGACCACCTCACTTTGCCCTAAAGATGTCATGCTTTCATGCCTATTATGCCCTTGCTCATGCTGTTCCTTTTGCCTTCCTTGTTCTTGATCTCATTCTCTCACATAATTCAGGATTCTGCTCAGATATTCTCTCATTAGACAGGATATTTCTGACCATCCTATTTAAACAGCATCCCTTGTCACTCTGGTCCCCTTCTTAACCTACTTTATTTTTGGTTGTGTGTATCACCACTTAATATATATTTATTTGTTTACCTGTCTATTGTGTGTTTCTCTACTGCCAGGGGGTAGGGATATTGTCTAGTTCACGGCTGTGTTTACAGTGCTTAAAGTAGTACCTGGCTCTGGTACTCAGTAAACATTTGCTAAATGAGTGAAATATGCTGTACTTCCCATCATCTTTAAGACTCAGTTTAGATGTCCCTTTATGGTGAACCTTTCCCCAGGCTGACAAGTATTTGCTACTGCTTTCTTGGTGATCCCATTGTACTTAAAATAAAAATTTACAATAATATCATACTGGATATCAGTAATTATTTTATGTGTCTGTCTCTCCAACAAGAGTGTGAGGTCCTTAAGGGCATGCATGTAGGAATTATAAAGCCTGTAACATAATAGAACCCTGACTGATAAAGTGCTCAATAAATGTTTGCTCAATGAAAAAAAAAAAGTTATTGGTTATATATAGGAACAAAATAAAGTCATTGTAGTACATAAATTACTATGAAAAGCAAAGTGACTAAATATTCGTGACTATATATAAGAACATTTATATCTGCACTTACCTTACAGTCATAATTCTTGTTTTGTTTAGTATCACCTCATGCAAGAGTTGGGACTTTTTTCTCTGAAGTACTAGTGGTAGACTTTTGAAGCTCTGTGGTCCATGTGGTCAGTGTTACCCCAACAATTCTGGTGTGAGGACAGCCAGGCATGACATGTATGTCACAGGCACAACTGTACACCAATAAAATTTTGTTTGGACATGATAAAAGCAAGAGCACACAAGGGAGGGGTGAGGATAGGTAAGACACCTAAAAAATTAGCTAGCATTTGTTGCCCTTAATGCAGAGAAACTAAAGCAGATACCTTAAAAGCAACTGAGGCCAATAGGAAAAGGGGACCAGGAACCAGAGAAAAGGTTAGATCAAAAAGAATTAACCTAGAAGGTATCACACACACACAGGAAATCAATGTGAGTCAATGCCCTGTATAGCTATCCTTATCTCAACCAGCAAAAACCCTTGTTCCTTCCTATTATTGCTTATACTCTCTCTACAACAAAATTAGAAATAAGGGCAAAATAGTTTCTGCTGGGTATTGAGGGGGTAAGGGGGAGAGGGAGGGGGCGGAGTGGGTGGTAAGGGAGGGGGGTGGGGGCAGGAGGCAGAAATGACCCAAGGCTTGTATGCACATATGAATAATTTTTAAAAATTAAAAATAAATAAATAAAATTTTGTTTGGAGAACCTGGCAAACAGCCAGTCATAGTTTTCTTATTCTTGACCTATTAGATTTTCAAAATGGATAAGTCAATGAGAAAATTTGATTGCAGTGCTTTTAAGAATCTGAAAAATGACTGTGCAGTTTAAGCTATTAGAACAAGCAGGACAATATAAATGTATCCATATAGAGATATAATTGTGGATGGAGACACAGTCATATATTATGATATTAATAGCCAGAGTGGTTTATGGCAGGAGTAAGGAAATGTTTTGTATCTTTTGCTATATAACTCATTTAATTTTTAGCTTTAAAAATAATAATGGTATGACAGAAATTTTGAGACTTGCCACTTTGAATTCAAATTGCAGACATATAGGGGCACACACATACACTTTAGTGAGCTCTGATACATTGGTTTTAACATTCCTCTTTGAATTCCTCTTCAAGACGTACAATCCTGCCTTGAGCTATGTTAAACAAAGAATTGATCTAATTCGTCAATGGAAAGGAATCAGAGGTTATGTTAGAAATGAAAATTGAAGCTTAGTTATTATAAATATTTTGTGCTTTCATAAAATGTTAAGGAAATATTCTATGTTGTGTTATGAACACCATAGACATCAGCAGGAGGGGATTGCTACACATTCTGATTCCTCTCTGGACTCCCGTCTGACTGTGGTAAGCAGTCCAGGGAAGGCGCTTGCTGTCGAGGTTAGAGCCTATGAGTCCTGGAATCAAAATGAAAAAACGTCCAGAAGAGAAAACACTAATTGCTGTTTGACAAATACCTTGTCCAAAAGGTATTTGTTTTCTCACTGGCGATATATTAAGTGATGTGGAGTATTCACAAATTAAGATTATAACCACTGTGCTTAAAGCACTTGAAATTTGTAGGTTAGTGAGGGCAATGAACACAATGCTGTTTTTGGCTTAGAAACTCTCTCAAAAGAAAGAAGATCAAGCACTCCCTCACTCATTGTGTCAATGCACCAGGGTTCACAGCATCAAATGCCTGAGGAGATCAGGAGGCAACATCGGGGAGTGATGCCAGATAGAGAGGGGCAGTGGTAGAAGGCAGAGGGTATCTGCCTTTAAAGAAGGTAGTTGTGAGGCTTTCACGCTACGTTTCTTTGTTTTTCTGTAATTCAATTGAGGCCAAATAACCATGATTTTCTACTACAAATAAGTTAATTTTTTGTATTGCAAACAAAATACATCTGAGGGCTGGAGTCAATTTTAAGGGATGGTTGTATGAATCGTATTAGAGTGTTAGCTTTATACAAACAGCTCCTCATATTTCACAGGATATAACTGAACATCACAGATATTAGTAGACCCCCTAACATTCACCTAGCTATAGTGATGGAGACAGGATTATCATGATAAGAAATGTACGGTGAAATTAACTAACACGGACCTGCAGGGTGATACTGGACTAAAAGACCTAAATGTGTTCATGAGTACAGAACTAATGACAGAGCAGTGGCACAGAAACAATCCGAATTTTCTCCTATGCCCTATCCAGAGAAAATTATGTGTATAAATCAACTTACTTTATATGGAGTTAGAAACCAGTATTATGTATTTGCTGCATGCTGCCTGTGTAAGCTTAACCCTGCACTAATGGGATCCCCAAAAGATAAGACTCCTCTTTCCTTCTCAGCATGACTGTGCTCGGCCTACCTGGGATTAATCTATACCTTATCATAGCACTTTCTGTTAATTTTGGAATTGGAGATTAAATAGCTCAGAGGTCAATCCTATCTGAGAAAAGGCTGAGATATGAAGTTACAAACCTGTCATAGGCAATGTGTCTTACTACACAGGAGCTCAGATTTCAGAAAGAAAAAATTAAGTCAATTCACAGAGAAAAGCACAGGTAAAATATATAGAGTCAGTCGAGAAGTGTCAGATGCTCTTCTTCTGGGGTTCTTCAGATGCTGCCTTAGCTGTTAATATTCCCTACCACACAAGTCTAACTCCAGAAAGCCTCCTACATGTGTCTACAACATCCATAATTGGATTTCTCTCACCATCCTGTGGATCTTACCAAACACTATATATACATAATTTATTTTTTTTTTACTTTTTGAGTGTACTTTGGCATGTTATTTTCTATTTCATCTAATTTGTTGGACTTATACGCATAAAGGTTATCATAATGTACCCTTATTTTCCAATAAATATATAACATAGAAAAGAAACATATCACCTGAATAACACTACTGTTGTAAAAGCAATTGAATTTGCATTTAAGAGCCTGGGAGACATAATTTTCCATTATTCCATTTCTGAACATCTTTTGAGCAAGGTACTAACTGCCCTTTGTTTCAGAAAGCCTATTCCATAATGCTTATCAAGTAAACAGTCTTGGAAAGTAAAATTGTGCATTCTTTTGGGGAATAGAAGACACTGATGGTCCTGGAAGAAAAGGGTAGTGTCTGACTCTAGAACAAAAGATCCATTTGCCTACCATCCACCGTAACAGTGCTGAAGTCTCAAACTTACACAGAGATCACTCAAAAAGGCAAATTCCATACATGAATGATTCCCGTCAAATGATGCAAGTCACTGCATGTGCGGGCCCCTATCTGGGTGCAGCCAGGACTTATGCAACGACCTTGGGTGAAGACAGAAATGGAGTGGTCAGCTGAGGCTCAGGAAGCTTGCTATGTGACAAGTAATAACAGTGGCTTCCGTCCTCTTTCAACACCCAGGAAACCTTCCCAACCCTTGACAAAACATTCCCAGAAGTAGAACTTCAGGTCCAGATAGCTTCACCTCTGAATTCCAACAAACATAAAGGAAGAAATTAAAGCAATTCTACACAAACAGTCCCAGAAATTTGAAAAGATCATTGGCCACACATTTTGTAAGCCAATATCTTCACCAAAACTATATGAAGATAAATTCAAAAAAAATAAAATCATAGAATGATATTCCTAAAGCAAATACTTGAAAAAACTAACAATTTCAGCAAAGTGAGTTCAACAACACAATTATCAAAGCATAATGCATCATAACAGTGTGTGTTTGATCCTCTAAAAGGAAGATCTGACATATGAAGACCACTGTATTCACCATGTTAACAAATTAAAAAATAAAGAACACATGGTAATCTCTACAGACACAGAAAATGCTTTTGAAAATACTCAGTGTCCCTTCTTGATAAAATCACTCAGCATACTAAAAGTGCAAAGGATTTTTGTAATACGATGAAGACAGCGACAAAAATACTACATTAAATCATACTGAATGGTAAGAGCTTAAGCTGTAATTGCTTAGGTAAAACACCAAAATATATGAAAGCTAACCCAGAGAGACAAAATATTTACAAGTGACATATTTTAAAAACAACTCTCCAGAATCTATAAAGAACTCTCAAAAAACTCAAAATAAGAAGAAAAACCTGGGTAAACATTTGAGCAGACACTCAGGTTTATGGTTGGCAAATAGGCACATGAAATAGGTACTTAGGATCATTTGTCCTTAGGATAAGACAAATTAAGCCCACAATGGGGTACTGATGCACACGAATTAGAATGGCTAAAACAACAACAAAAAATGTCCGTGTTAAATATTGACAGGATCTCTCACAGGAATGTGAAAAGCTGCAACTGTGGGATCATATATAAATAGCATTATGCTGATATGACACAATGAAAGTTTTGTAGAAAGTTAGTTCAATATAACTAGCACTTAAAATATGCAGCCTCAATACCCTTATCTGATGTCTGTATGAGTCTGTAGGCTGAGTTATCATTCAAGAATTTGAAAATCAAGAAAGATAATTTGCATGAATTCAGTTTGTAAGTGCAAATCACTAAAGCTTTTTTTGTGAAAACCACAATACCCTTATGATAATCTGGTTACATTTGATTCTTATTTCTTCAGCATTGTATGGGTGCTGTCTCTTACATTAGATATAGATTCCAAAATTGAGCCAGCTCTACTAGAATACAGACCATCTTTTCACTATAAGAACCACATATAGAATTTTTTGCTGTGACATTAGAAAAGTGCATCTGATTGAGGCAATCCCTAATCAGAAGGTTAAATCAGTCTATAAATACCATTGGAAAAAATTAAATGCAGTAAGAAGCATGGAGGCAGAAGGTGTGTGGGGTGAATGGTTACCTGTGGAGCAGTCCATGCTGATCAAGAAGCATCAAATTCATAAATCCCTAAGGACGCAGTTGCTTTCACAGTGAAAGTTGGTTGGTTAAGAAATATTTTTCTCATTTTCTAAGATGAGGGATGACAAAGTTTCTGTTACTATACTTATTAGAGGATGCATACAGAAGTAAGAACTCAAGTTAGTAGAACCAGTTATTGAATGGCTAAAATTGAATGGTCCATTTGATTTTAGTAAGATTTTCATCAATTGAGCATTTAATTAGCAGCCACTAGGCACGCCAAGCACAGTGCTGGACTTTCAAAGACTGTTTGTTGCGATTCAATGAAATTGCATTTTGTAAATTCCTATTAACTGTTTTGTATTTTATATATACATTGTGACAACCCCAGTAATTTGTGGCATAATTTATATGGGTTCCTATTTTAGCTCTGCTGGGCCTCACTATATAACATGTAGTTATATGCATTGAACATACATGCACTGATTGAATGTGAGAATATTGAAAAGATAGTCACAGCTTTTGCATGGACCCATGTGAATCCAAAATCTCTCAGCTGAAGTGAGGCCTGTGGGTGGGCACACAGTTGCAGAATATTTTTGATATATTCATTGGTAAGAGATTTCACATAGAAAAAAGTAAAACCAGTGTCCGCCAAATGCCTGTTATTTTAGATTGAGCTTTCAAAGAAAAGTTGTGTAACATTCATCTTTGTCATAGTTGCGTTTTAAAAAAATAAATTTTTAAAATAACTATCCTAGCTCCAGTTAAAGGTCAGCAAAGGGTCAAAGGAGGAAAATCTAAGAAAACCCTATCCCATCTTTCTTTGGAGACGTGTGAGGATGTGCCAGTGATGATCTAAACCCCTGCAATGGATACATGAAACAGAGATGGGATAAGGCTGGTCATCCTTTAGAGCTTTGCAGAGGAAATGGAAGGCTCATCAAATAGACTCTCCAACTCCTCACTCAAGAGCCCAGCACTGCATTTGTCTTCTGAGCTTTGGATGGCTCCCTGGATGTGAAAAAGAGTGAACTACAATCTCAGGGGAATGTTTGATGTGATTCTCATAGGGCAAAACCAATTGCGGGAATTTATAACCTCTTTGGAAGAGAAAATAGAAGCTATATTCACCAAGAGATGGGGAAAAGTGAGTGTTACTGAGTGATAATCACCCCAAGCTGAGAGAACTGCAAAGGCTGTACGTCAAACTGTGGAATGGAATAATTTTGATCAGAAGAAAGGAAAAAATAATTCCTAAGAGCTGTAGTGAAAGATAAGATCCTGAAATGTAAAAGATCGGGGAACTCCCCAGGGAAAAAAATTGCATGCTTAAACTCTTTAGTTAAGTACATGGTTTATGGATTTTTGAAATTAAAAATAAATGATTAGTTCCTATAAAATGAAAAATAATCAAAAGGAAGGAGGCTTCTCTGCTTCTTAAAAACACTTCACACCACACACACACACACACACACACACACACACACACACGGATTCCTATTTGGGGCTACTTCTATGTGCTCCTCATGGCCTTTGGAGAAGATATTTTATTAGTTTCTGTTGCTAGAGCAAACTGTCTGAAGCTGGGTAATTCATGGAAAGCTTTCTTGAGCTTACAGTTTTGGAGGCCGAAAATCTGAGCAGTGTACTGTCAGCTCTAGGGAGGAACTCAAGGCAGGTGGCCTCATGGCAGGAATGCATGTGAGAGGGGAGAGCACACAACAAGGCAGGAAGTCAGGAGGGATCTGAGGCATCAGTTTGCTCTTCTAATAACCACTCTTTAGAGAGCTAACCTCTTATTCTCTTCCAAGTGTAATGTGCTGACTGACTGCCTTAACTTACACTAGGCATCTCTCTCTCTCTCTCTCTCTCTCTCTCTCTCTCTCTCTCTCGCTTTCTTTGAGCAGTACTAGGGTTTGCACTCAAGGCTTTATGCTTGCTAGGTGAATGCTCTACCACTTAAGCACCACCCCCGGTTCTTTGGCCTTTGGTTTAGATAGGGTCTCATGCTATCCCAGACAGCAATTCTCTTACCTCTGCCTCCTGAGTAAGCAGGATTACAGACATGTGCCATCACGCCTAGCTTGAGCCTCACGTCATAAAGTCTGCATACTGCCAACACCATCACACGGAAAACCAAGATCCCCAACATGTGAAACCTTGGGAGGAAAAAAACTACATCCACATTCTGGAAATCCCCTAACATATATGTACTTTTATTTTAAAAATTTTAAAACTCCACCAAACCATTTAGTTAAGATAAATTAACTACTGTTTACAGGACATTATTTTTGTAAAATAAATAAAATAAAATGCTTATTTTCAGTACTGTATTTAGATTTTTCTGTCTAGTTATTTACATCTGAATAGGTCCAATTTCATTTCCTGGATGTAACTAAAAGGAGTAAAAATTGTCAGAGGCACAAGAAAAGTATAAGTAGAGTTTACTAATCTGCAAAGGATTCAAACTTTACACTTTCCTAGGAACCTCCATTCTGAAAGAAATATTCTTCTCAAAGAAGCTTCATATAGTGAAGATGCTGAGCTCCAAATTTACGTCTGACCAGATGGGATACCTACTGGTCCTTCTTTCTATGATGGAAACCAGCTTCTCTCTCCACACGAGGACTTTTGTGAGTGAGGGCTCCTACCATCCCACCTTCCTCCAGTGCAGACAAATGACCAGAGATGATTTGGTACAATGCTAAATGCTGCCAACTGAGTTTTAGTTATGTTGTGGTTTGGGTTTTTGATGCTGAGGTTGTTTTTCCTACAATTAGTTATTTCCGTCTGCTGCCAGAAGTCTATCCCTTCCTGTGGCCCATTTCAAATTTGTCTCTGAGGCAATTTTATTTATGTGGTAGATGTTCACTGAACAGGTACAACATTAAAGATATTCTGTGAAGCAATGGACATTCCAGAGAGCCTCTGAACTTGACAGAGGCTCATGTTTTTATCACTAACGGGGTCCTCTTTATGGTTTGAGACTGGTTTATAAATGGTTTCTACTTTGATGTAAGTCAGAGTTTCTGCTAGTTTTTCTATGTCCTGTTTTCTAGCTGTTTTCAGTGTAAAGAACAAGGGTATTTTTTTCTGCACCAGGGATCCTCTGTTATTAACATCATCCATTGCAAACAAGCCATACATTTTACTTGAAAGGGAAATAATATTGAAATCATTGAACAATTTCAAGTAGTTTGCAAATTTATTTTAATTAGCAAATTACCTGACTCCACAGAAATTAAAGTACATATTTTTTTTACATGCACAGGTTTCTGTATTTGCAATTAGATATATTTTTTTTCTATTTCATAGTAAGTCGTATATTATTTTTGATGTAATAAGATTTTAAAGAAACACCTGAGCAACTACATATGAACATAGAATAATAAAAATATTAACTTTACATATTATGAAAATTTAAAACTATTATTTATTTATATTATTTACACTTCTATTCACACAAGTTTTATAAATATATGCTTTAGTTTCAATGACATATTAAATTGTGGTTAAGATTCTATTTGCGGTATTTATTTGTTTAATATATCATAAGCTGGACTAACTAGCTTCCAATGTTCATGGAAGTAGACTTTCAACATAACCTGAAAGCAAGATGTGTTTTTTTTAAAGAGGGATATTAATATGCATAAAAATTAAACTGAGAACAAAATAAAAAAATAAAATAAAGTAGAGGAAATAGAGGAAGGTAGGAAGGAAGGCGAAGGAGAGAGAAAGAAAGAAGGAAGGAAGGAAAGAAACAAAGAAACAGAGAAACGAGCCTGCCTTGGAACACCTTGACAATTAGGATCAGTGAAACCTCACACTGGGAAAGACCCTGTTAGCCCCATCACTAGGTCTGCTTATGGACCACAGCTCTGGAAAACTCCTAAAAACATACAGCCTTGGTCTATTGGACTCCTATTGTAGCTAGCATCACCTGTGGCTAGTTGCAGTGGTCTTGGGCCACGAGTCCACCTCAAAATTAGGCAACCTATGCTAGTGTGGCACTTGATCCTACAATGGGGGTACATTGTAAGATTTACAAAAGTGCTTACAGTATATCTTGGTTATATTCACCCCCACCAACATTCTCCTTTATCTCTCCCTTCCCCTGGTCTTAGAAAAGCTTCAGTGGGTCTCTTTTTATATTTTAATACATGAATTCATTTTACTTCCATCATATTTACCCTTCTACATCCTTTCAATTGTGAATGTTTGAGGGGATAGATATGCTCTACCAGATTTAAGCATTTTTCAATGTATACATGAATCAAAGCATCACCAACTACTAGGTGCAATTTTACACATCAGATAAAAATAACAAAATCTCCTACATTATCTCAAAGTTATAATAATTTCCTAGTATAAACATATAACTAAAACTATCATCAAAACCAGAGGTCAGAAGCTTTTCCTCGGGAGAGAGAGGATAAAGAATGATGGAAGCGGTGAATTCAAGTACGATACGTTGTAAGAGTTTTTGTAAATACCACAATGTGCTCCCAGCACAACAATTAAAACAAAAAGAAATAAAAATAAGGAGACAGATAACAAATACTTGAATGGTTGCTGAAAGATGCATAACAGCCATCAGAAGTAATGCAAAAAATAATCATTATGGTTTATTCAATTTATTCAGAAAGTCAAATTGTCAGCTGAATTTGGCCCACAGACCATCCCCTAATCAAAACCAACAGTTTAACTGGATTGGAACATTAGAACACCCTAATGAAAACTGTATAATCAAGAAGAAAATATTTAAATTGAGTGATCACAATATTTTAACACATTGAGTAATGAAAACCTTTCCCTTTTTGGTTGGCTCTTTGGCTTATTTTCAATTAGAGAAGAAAATATTATTCCACTGCCATTAAAATGCATCTAAAAGTTAGATACAATTTCATCATGGATTTTTGTTATCTAAGCAATTAAATAGTGTTGAGTCTCCTAGAAAATGAGAGCTTTGACGAAAAAATTGAATACCGCAATGAAGTCAAGGTCAGAAGAGAAGCAGATGTTCCTTCAAGTCATAACAAGAGAATGAAGGAAAGAAACTCAAAGCCAAAACCAGGCTGGCACTCAATGTGTCCTTGGGGCATGGTGGTGGAATGATATCTAAGAGTTTGCAAAGTCTCTTCTAGGAGGACAAGTGACCACTATTAAAAGAAACTATTTTCCAGTCTTCAGTGTGAATATGTAATTGTATTCATCAGTGTTTACAGAACGTAAAAGAAAGAAGCAGAAAGAAACATAGCACCAAAATGTGTAAATATGCATTTAAAATCTGTTATTGCACATGCTATTCTATCAACTGTGGAGGATGAGATCTGGAATAGAAGAAACTCATGCATACAGAGGTAGAGCTGATCATATGTGAATTACTGAAGGAGATGGTAAGAGCTCATAGAGAAGCAGAAAATTTGAATTGTCTTCAAACTATAAGCTGAATATATTTGCAACACTGTATAATAATAATGAGTATAAATTATCTATAAATTATTAACTAATAACTAGTTTTTTGTGATAATGGAGTTTGAACTCAGAGCCTTGAGGTTGCTAACCAGGTGCTCTACCATACATCTAGCTGTGTTTGCTTCAGTTATTTTTCCAAATAGAGTCTAACATTTTTGTTCCAATAGATCTGGATGGAAATTCTTTCAATTCCACCTCCCACGTGTCTGGGATTGCAGGCATGAACTCCAGTTTGATAAGCAATTTTTATTCTTTTAATTTTTTTTTTTGTTTTTTGTGGTACTGTGGCTTGAACTCAGGGCCTACACCTTGAGCCACTCCGCCACTCTACCAGCCATTTTTTGTGAAGGGTTTTTTTGAGATAGGGCCTCATGAACTATTCGGTTGGGCTGGCTTGGAACTGTGATCCTCCTGATCTCTGCTTCCTGAGTAGCTGGGATTACAGGCGTGAGCCATGCCTAAACTGCATTTTACATCTTTTTTTCTTTTTTTTTTTTTTTTTGTAGTACTGGGGCTTAAACTCAGGGCCTCATACCTAGTAGGCTTGCTAGGAAGGTGCTCTACCACTTAAACCACTCCACCAGCCCAACAAATTCTTAATTAAGGAAAATACTCTGTCCAAAAACATTTGGGTAGGTTTTATTCCAGACTCTAAAAGAGCTTGAATGTTTAATTTAAGACTTATTAACCAAAAATGAAGCTTAGATTTTTATACAAGAAATATGAATTTCAAACTCCATAGCATTGTGTAAGAGTAAAGAGTTCTCATGAAAATTAGCAGAAAAAAATATTTTAATTGAGCTAAATTAGATCATATTCAAATCTTTGGTCAAGAGGATAAACATGAAAAAGTAATAAAATTTAATTATTTGATAAGAGGAAAAATTATTTCTACTTGAGAATAATGTGATTCAATATTAAGAGAACACATAACAACTGACTGAAAATAACTGCATAAAAACAATGGCCATCTCTAAATGCTTAATGTAACTTCGGTAGAAGTATGCAAACCTTAAAAAATGTGGCAAAGAAACAAAAAGCACAAATTAAAAAATACTCATTTGATTGAATGAAGAAACTACTTACAGGAAAAATACTCTTTTTGAAAGTGATCATTATTTTCACTTAATTCTAGTTAATAGTGTGTGGGCAGCAGGGGGACCTACTTTCAGTTTTATAATTTCTTGTTCTGTTTGTGAATATAAGATTCAGTGTTTAAAAGAAAAATATATTTTTCCTAAACCTAAGAAAAGAGATTAGCTCTGCAAGATTATAAAACAATTCAGTTAAACACAAAACAAAACAAAAAACTATTTGAATTCTGCAAAAATGTGTTGGAGAAGAAAAAGTTTCAAATTAACACATCCTTGAATAATTGAAAATAGAACAACTATACGCAAATTTTATATAGTGTTGTCACATAGCAAAAGGAAAATAACTTACTACAATGATTTCAGATGGGTAGATGTAGATCAAAGCATACAAAATTAGACAGAATAAATTCAAATAATCTTATGAGGAATATAGTGACTAGCTAATAACCATTTGTTCTATACTTGAAAGTCACTGAGTATATTTTAAAGCTCTCGTCACAAAAAAGGTAAATAAGGGAGGTAATAAATATATTAATTGTCTTCATTTAATTATTCCACAAAATATGCATGCCTCAAAATCATGTTATATATCACAAACTCCTACTTTGGTGAGTTAAATTAAATTTTAAAATATTAGAAAATAAAAATGCTTTCAAACATAGTTATTATGCCCCCCAAATCCAAAGCACCGTTTGAATGACGGAGCAGACAGATGGGGGAATCTGAGTTGGATGCCCTGTGTCCCAAGCGGCAGCATCTCTGAGCTAAATCACAAGCCTATGCATCATGTAATTCCTTTTTAATAAAAATATGACATAAAAGAAATTAAAGTTACACAAATTAAATTATCTTCTTTATTTTGTTATTTAACTTATATGCCTTAAAAGAAGATAACAAACTATCTAGAAACAAGGTCACTAAATTATTAAATGGTGTTATTCTTTGTTCCTTCATTTCTTTACAATTCATTCATTAGTAACTGAATGATGTTTTTAAATATATTACATATTAACCAACCAAAACAATGAACTTAAAGCTTTCAAATATAGATTAAAATTGTTTAGCACCCAGAAAATCAAAATGTGGGAGCAGCCAGGTCTTGTGCTGCTGAATTTAAACAAAATTAAAGAGCTCTAGGTAGGAGAATATCTACAGTCCATGACGCATGGATTTGTGAGGGATTAAGGACTCCATCCATAAGACAAGGTGCATTCATTAATTAGCTTCTAGAAGGCAGGTAGGAAAGTTACCATAGAAGAAAATACAGAGGAGAAGAGGTCAGGTAGGAAATGCAGACCGAGCTTGGCTTGCAGAAGACACTGGTGACCAAATGAGGCCAGAGAGTATCGCACTTCCAACTGTGGAAAGGGTGGCAGAAGGATGGCACTGAGGGGAATCAATGCTCTTCTTAAAAACTGAGTTTAAAAGAAAGCTTCGTGCTGGTTCCCTCAGAGGGAGGTGCTCTGCATGACTGCCACTGTTGGGAGTTCTGTGATCTCACCCCCCTTATCTCTCCCCAGTTCTTCTACATTTGTTTCCCCAGCGTTCTTTTCTCTTCCTAAATCCACTTTGACTCCATTTCCCACTTCTGCACTCAAATATTTACACCACTGTGAAGACTTCCCACTTGTGAATCTCTGGTTCTATTTATTTTATGAGTGTGTTCTCAAACAGCACTTTTCAGAATTCATTGTTAAAGGAATTAGACCCCATTGTAGTTTAGAGAAAACAGTTGTGCCAGGCAAGTCGGAATGTTTTATTCACATAAAATAATGTGAATAATGTGAAATAATGTGGAATGCTGTATTCTGTCAACTTTGCGTATGACCAGCTTAGAACTTACATATAAATTTAGAGAATTATATAAACCTGCTCTAAGTCCCAGAGCTGATAAAGGATAGAGCAAGCAGATTTTATGCCCCAAAGCCTAAGTTGTTTTTTTATTCATATGTGCATACTTTGTTTGGGCCACTTCTCCCTCCTCTTGCCCCCTTCCCCCTCCCCCCTCTCCTCCACTCCCCTGGCCTCCAGGCAGAACCTGTTCTGTCCTCTTCTCCAATTTTGTTGAAGAGAAGACATAAGAGATAATAAGAAAGACACAGCGTTTTTGCTAGTTTGACATAAGGATAGCTATGCAGAGAGATTCCTAGCATTGCTTCCACGCACTTGCGTATTACAACCTGAACTGGTTCATCTCTACCAGACCTCTGCACTACTTCCTGGCCACCTTCCCATGTTGACCTCTGTCATTTTAAGGTTGCTATGTTAGCTCCTCTACAGTGGGGACATCAAACACTTTCAAGTTTGGGTTTCCTGCCTTTCCCTACTCCTCTGTATGTGTTCTCCCCTTGCTGTGTGACCCATGTCCAGTAATATTACTGCATTTGTTTTAGGTCTAACGTCTCCATGTGAAAGAGAACATAGGATTTTTGGCCTCCTGAGCCTGTAAAGCCTAAGTTTCTAAGCTCACTAGTCCTTAGCTACACACCCACTTTCCCTGGTTGATTTTTAGGTGCTTCTGGGGCACCTAAAATCATTTCCTACTCATTTCCATGTTATAAACACTTGACCTAAGGTCTTGCAAATTATAATTGACATTTTAAATGAATATTTTAATACCTACAATAGCTACATTTTTTTTGCTTTGTTTTTCTAGATAAGGCAAAATGAGTTATCATTTAGTCTGATAATCAAAGGATAAACATTATAAGGTGTCATCACACTAAAAAACAGACAATTCTGAAACAAAAAAGGAGTTTTATGGATGAATTACAGGTCAATATGTGGTATGAATAAACTGTGACTCAAGAAAATACAGGAAGTTTTGGAGTTAGAGACATACATTACATTTGGAAGTTATGAATTTCTTATTAAATAGGAAATTTTATTATGTCCAAAGATTATCACTTGTTTTGTTTTACTTTCTTTACAAATAACCAGAATTTATACCAGTAGAAAAAGAATATATTTTCAAACATGTCATGAAGAAATATATCCAACATAAGTTTATATTGCAATATCCATCTGGCTACAGGATGTATCTTGAAGAATTCTGGAGTTGATTTTCCTAGCTGCTTTATCCTCATGCTGCCTTTAAAAAAAAGCAAATAAATGTCTTTTCCTGAAATAAAGCTTCAGAATATTAGTGACATGCTTGCAGTAGATTGACACAGCTTGTATTTATGGTAAAATTATCTTATTTGTATGAAATTTATAGACAAAATCAAATATCATTTGAAGCTTTTATCTGTTTAACAGTCACCTGGTGAAAAGAAGAATGAAAGAGTCTTCACTTGATTATTTAGAGGTGACAATGAGGAGATAATGCTGAATTGAAAATTAATGGGATTCCTTTAAACATTTTTTCTTAACTTCCTGTCCCAGGTGAAGTGTGATATGAACTGGTAAAAGAAGGAAAGAGCACTGCCAGAGTTTCCTGAGATATTTATCTGCATTCTCCCAAGTCTGTGCTGACAGATCTAAGGGCTAACATTTCTAAGAGAAGAAAGGGATGGGAAGGAAAACAGATATGTAAAAACCCCTGACTGTAGGACTTGCCGATTTCAGTGTAGATACCTTAGTATTGAGAGAGAGTTATTATGCACATATTATAGAAAGGAAAACTGAGGCAATGAAAATGAGGTGTAAGTAATCTTAAATCTTTTCACAAAGAGGTAACAACACAAGGACTAACAAAAAAAATCAATGAGTAATTTCTATCTCTATTAAATCGAATATCTTAAAATACATTAATTTAATGGTGGAACTACATGAAGTTGTGAACTTCTCAAACAAACAAACAAAAAACCCAAAAATGGTAGGGAAGTGGTTATCTGAATTCATTATTACAAATTAAAAAGTAAAAATCCTCCAATTATTTTTCCAAATATTGAATCATTGTCTCAAAATGTCATTCTGTTAAAAACGTAGGTGATTTGTAATAATACGTAAGTTAAATTGTCAGAAGATAGAACCACTAGATTACACATTGTGCTGACTTTATTTTCTAGAGTCACAATATGTTCTTATATTTTTAGAATGAAAAATTCCAAGCTTATTCTAAGGGAAAGTAAAAAATGAGTAACTTATGATTTTTTACGGCTGAGAGAATCTAATTGGTTAAAAGCAGTCATAGATTAAATAAAAATTTTACTTTGAACAAAAGTATCAAGTCAGACATTCTTTGTGATTTAGGGAATAATAAAGTAATTTCTATAGTCATAATTTATACATATTATATCACAGTTATTATGCTTTCTGTCACACTTCTGGGTTACTCCACTGCCTAGCCATGTGAACTTTCACAACTTACTTGGAGCTTACACAAAAAATAGTTGCTCAAATCCTTCAAGAAGTGACTTTCTGAATAAATGTGGCTATCTTACAGTCTCTGTCTCCTACCTCCCTGCTTTTCACCTTTGATCTTGAGCTGAGATTATGCTTTCTAAGGACAGCACTGAGCAATGAGGTGGGAGGACCTGGCCATTTTAGCATAAAATGAGACTTCTTTTATGGGCTGACTTTGCTGCAAATCTCTCCACTGAGCACCTGAGGTTGCAGGTCTGCTTCATGGTCCTGCAGCTTCCCTTTCCCAAATTTTTACTCTGTCTTTTCTTTTTTCAGGAATAACACACCAGTCAACATTTTATACTTTTAACTCTTAAATATCTCCTTTCCAAAGTATACAGTGGGAAGAGAATTCAGAGAAGTTTGAGAGAACAAAGGCAAGATAGTTTTAGAAATTAAGGCTCATCTATGGCCTTGAAGACCACATCTGTCAGAAGTCATCCCAAGTGCCATGTAACAGTCCAAACTGCTAAAACTTTCCCCAGTGCTGAAGTGAGAGAAGGGTCCAATGAAAACAAGCACTATAGCATTGGAAAAATATGGAGAAGCATGAAGGAAAGGTAGAGGAAGTAGGAAAGACACACTCAGAGAAAACTGAGTAGAATAAGCTGGTTGTTGTTAGGTCATACTGATGCCCTGCAAAGGACAAGGATAAACTTAAGTTTAACAAAAGACTATAAAATACACATGACGGACAAAGGCTTCTTTGGGAAATCCAAAGAGAGAAGAAACTGAACCCCAACTCAGGTCTTAGTGATCAACCAACTGGCTGTTACCACTTGGATATGAAGTACGCCACCAAAAGTTTCATGTGTTGAAAGTTTGTTGCACACCTGGTAGATCCAATCATTGGAAGGTGATTGGATCATAAGGGCTCTGACTCAGTGAGCAAATTAATCCACCGATGGATTCATAATTTGTTGGTACTATTGGGAAGTGATGGAAACTTCTTGAGATGGCACCTAGCTGGAGGAAGCAGGTGAATGGGGAGGTGTGCTCTTGGGGGCTGTATCATGTCTGGACTGTCCATCTGTCCCTCCCCTTTCTGGCTGCCATTAAGTGAGCAGCTCCACCTCACCCATGCCGTTCCACCAAGGTGCTCTGTCTCTCCACAAAGCCAGAAATAATGGAGCCAGCAGAACACAGTTGCAAACCTCAGACACCATGAGTCAAAGTAAGTCTTTCCTCCCGTAGTTGATTTACTCAGGTGTTTCTCACAATGGCAGAACAGTGACTAACACACTGGCTGAGTTTCGAGCACACCACAATAAACAGCTGAAGTAGATCTGTAGTTACAAAGCTGGAACTTGGTCAGTGACCAAGTACCTGGAAGCCCAGTCAGGGATCTGTAGAGAAAAAGGTTCAAAAGTTTGACACAAGAAGGACTTCTTAGCATCACAAGGCCAAACAGGGTTGTATGCAAAATGCACAAAGATTTTAGTATTACTGGTTAATAAATATCCCCAGGAAATTATCCTCCACAATAGAAGCAGCAAACAAGGAGACAAAATGAAATTATCCAGCCTTTGTCGTAAACCATCCCAGAGCAGTCACACAGTAACCATGAAAAATTTGGCACAAAAAGACCAGTCATTCACTCTAACAGAGACATACACAGATTCCTGGTATAGGTTTGCCTTTTGCCTGGTATCAAAACTTGAACCAGAGCTTTAGTGAGTGCTTGTAGAATTCTATGGCAGCATCCAGCCAGAGGACTGACTTCACAGCACATTGGGTACATATAGAAGTGGAATCCATGGTCCTCTCTTACCGAGTACCACCCTGAGACACATAAGTTCTGTAAGAGCTTTCTATATATGCCACTTAATTTCAGAGCAGAGAAAGAACTAATTATTTAATAAGTACCATCTTTTTAGGACCCAATGAATTTATGAATCCAACCAGATACTCGTATGATACCATACTCCCAATAGGAAGCATATATGTGCCCCAGAAGCAATGAATGGATGCTTGCCCCACTTACCAGCACTCCATATGATGTCCTAGAGAATTTCACGTCAATTATAAATCTGTAGGATTGTAGGTCCTGGACCAAAAAGAAGGCACATACTTCCCAGGCAACACTGAAAGTTTTCCCAAACTACATGTTTATTATAGCTGCCACCAGGAGTCTATGAATTTTTGTTTCCAGGAATCAATAGTAACAAGCCTCACTACAGTGTTAAAGTTAATCGATCATGATCAACAGGAGGAAGGCAATGCTGCCTTTCATATTAGGGGTGTGCTCATCTTAAATGCCAATAACCACATGCAGTAATGTCAGGCTGAGAAGGTGAGATTATCAAGGTCCAGGTGCTTCAGAAATAAAGATTTGGATCATGCTGCTAGATACACCATAAGTTAGGATGATGATTTTCAGAATGATTGTGGATTGGAGATGAGCATAGGTAATGACCCTAGATCAACTGCAGTGATGGGTCCTGCAGTTCCTATCTCTGTGTTCCTATTTCTGAACTTCCCTTTAGATAGAAAGTTCCATCAAGACCATAGAACAGTTGCTCCTTGAATCTATACAAAGAGTAGGTGTGTATGGTGCAGGAAATTGACTGAGATGGTCATAAAAACATTCATTGTAGACCTCGAACTGTGAGGATTATAATTAACAAAGTGACATAGGTACTACGTTCTGAAATTTTCTGCATGTTTATATCAAGTCTTTGCTTTCCATGACTGTGACAAGACAGTGATTGTGACATCAATGTGGCAAAGACACTAAAGTAAGCCTATTCCTAAAAGAGCTCTGATACTCTGATAACTTACATTGGGTCAGAGATGTCCTGACATTTTTCTCAACCTTTTCTTACCCCAAATGTCAGACAAGACTATTTCTATTCAATCTTATTTTTCTCTCTCCTTCACTTGGGTCAGAGTACATACATTTCTGTTGATTCTCTGCCTTAAAACCCCCACTCCCATTTTCTCTCACATACTATTTCCTGTAATAAGATCCTTGCATGTTAGGTTTATGTTGGTGTTGCTTTTGTGACATACCATGACTCACATAATCAGTGAGAATGGAAACCCTTGGAGGATTATGCCTAGAGGACAGACTAGTCAGCAAGGCATCAGGAATTTGCTACCAAGTAATATACAAAGCATCGTCATGAAGTCCAGTGGTGGTACTCTTATGAGGGTTAGGGTTGATGTAAAGAGAAGTGGTCACGAAAAGAAGCTTATTGATTGTAATTGAACTGATGGGGCCATTTTGTTGTACAGGTCAGTTGGCATGACTTAATATTAGAATATAGGGTTATAATTATGGTAAGCAAGTGAATTTGGTCTTCACAGAGTTTAGATGTATAGAACAGAAAATCATTAGGAACCAAAATGATTCTCTCTATCTCTGTCTCTCTGTCTCTCTCTCTCTTTCTCTCTCTGTTTCATTTATCTATCTCTCCCACCCCCATATAGAAAGACAACGAAAGAGAGAGAGAGAGAGACACCCCTGAAATAATTGAGACCAAAAGTGTCACACTAGTGCTAAAACTGTTTCAGAGTTTGGAGCATTTGAGATTGAAGATTTTCAAATTAGAGATGCTTAATCTGTGTATGCATACACACACGCGTGTATGGGTATGAGTGTTCATTGTGACTTGACACATCCAATGAAAAATGCAGGATATTTCATTTGGTTCTAAGACAAGTCAGTTTTCAGACACTGAGTTTGTTGATTGATTGAAAATGTAAGTGGCTCCTTTGGAGTAAAATCCCTGAGATGCCATGACAAGAACAGATAATGACTCTTTACTTCTACACCAAATGGACCTACAACCAGAACTAGGTATGTTATTTGCAGGGCTCCATGCAAAAGAGACAATGCAGAATCTCTTTTTCGAAAGTTAATAAATTCAAGACAGTCTTAAAAAAGCATTCAATCAGGATCCTCTTGAGTATGGTTCTGTGTGACTGCGTAGATCATCTGCCAACAGTATTGGTCCTGCCTGCAGCACTTAACTTGGCCAACTCTGCCTTCAGTATTAGAGATGATGAGATAATTTGAAGAGTGTTGAACAAAGGGCCTGAGTTGCTATTGATGCCAAAAAGCTGAAATCTGTCATGGTCTGACAATTTGAGTGAAAGAAAATTGAGTCTGGCTAGTAAATCTAGCTCTGATGCCAACTCCAGCATACAGTGTGCTTGTTGCACTCTTGGTCTCACCCAGTGATCATGCTCTAAGTCTCTGAGTGTGCAATTGAAATTAGTATAATTGGCAGTAGGATTACCCCTCATAATGGAGAAGGAGCTATCCCAGTGGAAAAGCCACAGGTATTTGATGTGCCTCCTCCTGGCCAGGAGAGTAAATAAAAATAGCATTGCCTTGGAGTGAGAGGTGGTAGAAACCAAAGGTACTCTGAAGACCTAAAGGATCCAGAAGGGGTAGTCACTGCCACATCTCCTGTTAATTTGCCAATCTGGCCATTGCATAAATTTGATGATTCCTTGAGAATGACAATCTACTAGCACATACAGTCCCAGCTGAGGTGTAGTATTGTTTTTCAAGCAGATAAATATGATCTTATGACCTTAGGTACAATGCAAGTAATCATTGATTTGGTATATACATTCATTTCTATGCCAGATTAGAAACAGTTCACATCAAAAGAAAGTGGTTGGTTCCCACTTCTGGGTACTTATCCAAAAGAACTGGAATTAGAATCTCTAGGACATGTTAGCACACCTGATTTCAGTACCACCATATTTGAAATAGTCAAAATGTGGAAACAACCCTGAAATAAAAGGGTACAGAAACTGTTATACAAACATATAATGGAATACTACTCAGTTTTATAAATAAGGTTCTGCAATATATAACAACATGGACAAATCTTTAGGACATTATGCTAAGTGAAATATGACAGTTATGGAGAGACAACTACCTCATTTTCCCACTTATGTAACATATCTAAAATAGTGAAATTCTTAGGATCAAAGATTAGAATGGTAGTTGCCAGGAGTTGCAGGGAAAGACAATGGGGACTTACTGAGGTCATTGGCCATGAAGCTTTAGTTACATAAGGTGAACAAGTTGTAGAGATCTGTGAAATACTGTACTTGTAGTAAAAAGTAATGTATGTTTAAAACATTTAAAGGGGTAAATCTCATGTTAAGTGTCTTGCTAAAATTTAAAGGATGACCAGATGTTTGTACACCGCTTGATCCCCTGGCTCTGTTAACTGTCTTTCTTGTCCAAATATATGCCAGAGAGAAGAGAACTTTGCATTTCCATTGGAATATCGCATTGTTCACTACATCCTTAATGTTGCTGTTGATACAGCTGGCTGGGGTCCTTTTGCTGTACTCAGAAAGAAGTCATGAGTAGTTGAGGTGTAGCTCTTCTGGTGTTGCCAGACCCGAGTTCTACAGGCCGATGAGCTGCGTAAGGGACCCAGGGGGCTGTAGCTCTAAGGCTGAGGCCCAGAGGCCTACTGCTCTGGACTATGATTGCCAGTGCCCAGCAATTGGTGGCCAGTGTCATCCTCAGCTCTCAGCCCAGCTGGTGGCCCAGCTGGTAGCAGTAGCAGTCACTGCCAATGAGTGACACTGCTCTTGAGCCCCATGTGTTGGGACCGTTGACCCAGGTGTTATGGCTCTTGGGCTTTGGATGTCTGGACCCTCAGTCTTAGTGTTTCACTTCCCTCCTGAAACTCTTCCAGCCACAGGGGCCTGCAGTCTCTCATCTCCAGTCTTCACAGTCCTCCTTAGATTCCCACATCCTTTGTCACCCCAACACCACTGATCCCATGGCCTCTGTCCCCAGCCACTCTCTTGGTGTCTCTTAGCCCCTTTTTTGTTGCTGATACTACTGCTACTCTCCTGTCCCCTCTTTGTGTTATCAGCTCCTCCCATTTATGATGAAAATCAAAAGTAGGCGAATGGTCTCATGTTGCAACCCTGGAGACTAGCACAGGAGCACAAACTCCCACCGGACTGGAAAAGTGAACTGAGCATCATGGCTATACGGGCAGGAGGAGAGTGTGGCCAGGGTGTTTATACCAATCACAGCACAGTTCATCATGCAAATATTTTGTTTGCATCAATCACAGACCCTTTGTTGGGCCACCAAGGGAAGTGCTCCAACTCTGGCTTGACTGAAAATAGCTTCAGACTAAGCAGGGTCATGTGGAGGTCAAAGCTTGTGTGCCTTCCAGTGCTGTTTTCCAAGGCCATTGCAGGCCATCTGGAGCAATCATGACCGGAACATGTCTTCTTCAGCTGCAGTTGCAGTGGTCTGCTGCGGCTGCTTGAGTGTGCTTAGAGTGATTACCAGTGTCCAAAACAGCTAGACTGCCACGGACAGTCTAGACTGCCAATCTGAGCAGTTGCCAGTAAAGGGGCTTCTTGGCTGCTTGGCTGACAGTTTCCTACTCGAGGTTGCCAGTCATAAGAAAAGGCATTTCAGATGGCTCACTCTCGACACGCAATGCATTCGCATAGTACATTAAAAGTGTATATATAATAAAGACTTAACAACAGCTCAACGCAGAACTAATAACTCTAATAGAATTTAACAGTATTTAGTAGTATGTCACAATGCTGAACTCCTGCCCCAGTACCCCAGGGAAAGGCGGGCTCTGATCTGTCTCAATACCGTGTCAACCAGGCATGATAAGCAACAATGACTAATGTACTGGGTGCCCAGGTAAGGCATGTATCCTGCAGAGGGTGGGAACTAAGCTGTACAAAGATTCAGAGACCTGTCATTTAAGTATTTTTAAAATGATGTCTCCAGCTGAAGGAGTTTCCTGAGTCAGCAACATACCCCAAATCAGTATACTTCAATACCCATTAAGGAATACTCCCCTGGTACACGGCACAATAAATCCTCAGCCAAACAAATGTGAGGCAACCATGAAACCATAGGGAAAAAAGAAGAAATCGGCCATTCCTGGGGGCAAGGTAGGCCTACTGCAATGAATGCTTTCATGCTTGGGTAAGAACAAAGCCTGAAGAGGGTCTACAACTATCAAGTATGTACGGACAAAGAGCTGTACACTCAGAATCATATTTTCTCCTAATTATGGAATTTAAAGGATTGGTTTTACTGAGAATCATGCATTGCTCAGCTTTGCATCTATCCACTCAATCATTGCTATCACTAGCTAGAGTTCAAAGATGTCTATGATCAGAGCTGGTGAAAATTACGGACTTGCCCTTGGTTCATTATGTCATACCCGTGTATGATTTTAAATGTGGGAATAAACATAGGTGTCCTATAGAACACTCACAAGTAATTTTGTGCTAGGGGACACTGAAGGGGAAGAGACAGAATGTAACTGAGTGAATCTTTTTGTTAGAGTATCAGTCAGCATTTCTTCACTACAATGGAGATATCTGAGATAGGTGATGCTATAAATAAAGAGATTTACTTACCTCACAGTGGGGAGGTTTAAGGGCATGGCACCTGCTGTGACTCAGCTCTGGTGAGGACTTCATGGTGACAGCATGACAACAGCTAGGGAACCACACAGAAGAAGGATCACATGTGGCACCAGGAGGCACAGTGAGGGCAGGAAGGGCCACCTTACTCTGCTTGCAACACTCTGTCAAGGGAGCTACCTAGTCCTCTCAAATTTTATGACCGAAATAACCTAAGGACCTCAATTAGGCCCGCTCATGAAGGTTCCCTGCAATACCAATACCCCAGAGACCAGGTTTCTGGCACATTGACCTTGGGATCCCCCAAACATGTCCAAATCAGAATGCTTAGACATATGTACCATTACAATTTTAGGAAAATCATACCACAGCTATTTTTGAAATACAGAACATTCATCAAGGTCTTGTTTTCTCTTTTTGTTCATTGGGTTATTGGGTTTTCTCAGGTATTATTCCATTGTAGTATTACTATTTAGTATGAGTGTAGTGCACTTCTTAATCCACACTCATGTCCCCCATTTTTTTTAATTTGTAAAGCTGAGCATCTTGTTCTCCACATACTCCTGGTGGCTTAACTTGATGCACTTCATGTCCCAAACTGGTTTAAAAAACGTTTCAGCCTTGTTTTCCCTAGATAGGAATATAGCATTTGTTAATCCATCATTACATTCATAAATATATGTTTGACATACATTTTGACATATAATTACTGATAACATTGAGTCTCAATACTTCAAACTATATGTTAGAATTAATTTATAAACACGTAATCACTTATTTTTGTCTGAATTTTTTTCACCCATTTTGTTCTTTTTTCCATATTTCCTTTTCTCTGAGACAAGTTAATAATTATAGACATCCCTGGCAGCTCTTTCTTAACTTTGTACATGTTCTTGATATCTCCTTAGAGATATGCTAAAATTATAAAATATAGACCTCAAAATAAATCTCAGTGTTGAATCTTGATAAAAATCAAAATTCTCAAATTATAAAACATTAGTGCATTTTATTGCACAGTTTTTATACATTCATCAGTAAAACTCCTAAGTACCAGTCTTACTTCAGGAAGATCACTATTAAGATTCAAATAAAAAGCAGTGGAATTTTACAAATGGCAGTAAAGAATATTCTGATATGGAAAAGTACACTACTATTTGCAAACAGTAAGTAATAGAAAGAAAGCATTTATTATTTTGGTAATACATTTTTGATATTTGAAAAGTAAGAGAGTTCTCAGATTTCCATTAAGATCTATTAAACAAAATTTATTGTTTTAGTCAAACATAAAAGGAAGAAAATGCAATAAATTCAAAGTGAAAAACACATTCATTTTTGGTATAAACTCTTTACACTTGACTTGTATGAAATATAAGCATATTAGCAAGTTTCAGTCAGTGCAAGAAGTATCACAAAGTGAAAGAATAAAAAATTTGCTTCAAAAACATCACATATTTATGCCAGGCATGGTGGCACACATCTGCAATCCCAGCATTCAAGAGGCTGAAGCAAGCAGGTCACAAGTTTGATGCCAGCCTGGGCTACATAGTGAGACCTGTCTCTAAAGAAAAAAAAATCATTTCATACTTAAATTTCAGAAGTTCTTTCTCCCTCCTTGTCTGTGCATGCATGTCTCTTCCTCTTTTTCTCTCTCTGATTTTATTACTCATGAATTTTCTCTGCAGATACCAACTTATTCTCTACTATTTAAAATTTTCCCTCCATTTTAATGGATTTCTGTGTCTCTGAAGACATTCACATCCATCTCCCTCCAGGCTATGAGATGCCAAACATTTGAGATCAGCAATGCCAAATAGAAATATAAAGCAAGACACATAGATAATTCTAACTTTTGAAATAGTCATATTTTTAAAGTGCAATGAAAAGGTGACATTGTTTAAATCATATATTGTGTTTAACTCACAGCATACAGAATATTATCACTGTGACATGCAATAATAAAATATACTACGCATGTATTTTGTCTCATGTAATCCTTTGGTCTAAAGTCAGGTCTGCATTTTGCTTTTGTGGCACATCTCCCTATTCAAACTAATCAAATTTCAAGGCTCAATAACTGCATGATGTTTTGGATCATCTCCCCATATCCCCTTGAGGGTCCCATTTCCATCTTAAATATAACCCCTCCCAATATTCATTCATTACTCAAATCAACACCTATATAATGGAAAACTACTCTCTAGTTTTCAGAGCCCAATTTGTGTACACACACAAGCTTTAATTGTCTGGGAATTTACCAAACTCTACCATAATCTTCAATCAACAATCATCCAACTTCATGGTTTGTTAGGCCAGGCAACACCCACTTCTTCATGTCCAGTTCATAGCAGGTTTGCAAGGTGATCCAGTGGCCTGTTTATAGGCATTCAGTTTCTACTATGATTCAGGAGCAAAACAGAAGGTGTTTCTCAAAACAAGTTGTACTGTATGTGGAAGATATCATAGCTTTCTCCAAAATTCTCAGTCTTAGACCTTGACTACCCCATAGGAATCTGTCAAAGATTCCACACAGCATGCCTACTGGTTCTTGGCAGTTTAAGCCACATCAGTCAGATCTGTTCTTATCAAAGTAGCAGAGAGGCACAACAGGACCTGTGACCCAGGTCCACTACAGAGCCGTCTTACTCTTCACCTGTCTCAAACTGGCAACTCTTGAGTCACTCTATAAATGGTTAAGAATAGCATCCCAAAGGAGATATATGTTGAGTCCAAAACAAAAAGACATCCTATCAATGTTCTGATCACTTCTTTTTTGATTACAGCATGCAGTATGCAGTAAGTGTAATGTGACAAGGGATAAAAGTGCTCCATACCACAACACCCTCCTGCCTTTCACCAAGTTGGTAGACCTTGAAGGTTTTAGAATTTATTTCTCTTCTACTGTGTCAGTTGTATTTTATTAATTTGTTCAGAGCAGTTGCTGCTTTCTGTCCATCAGGTCCAAGAAGTTTAACGTCATCAGTGCAACAGAAGAGCACAGGATCTTACTGAATGAAGTCTGCCGAGTGCCTGTTAACTGACCTGACATACAGCCTGAGGGTCAGTGTGCCTTTGAAGTCATCATTTTGGCCTCAGCCAGCCAAAGACAAACTTTGGATGATACCCTAAGCACTCAGGAGAAAAAAAGAAGTTGGTAGGTTAATCGGTGCATTCAAGGTACCAGCGGTGACACCGATATGGTGATTTGCCACACCAATAAAATCACAACTGGTCAGACTGAGATGAGAAGGATCTCAGGTCAAGGCAGCCTGAGGAAACAGTTCATGAGACGCCATCTCCAAAATAACCAGAGCAAAATGGGTGAGAGGTGTGACTCAAGTGTTAAAGCACCTGCTTTGCAAGCACAAAGACCTGATTTTGAACCCCTGTTCAACCAAAAATAAATAAATAAACAAATAAAATAAAATCACAACTGGAGACCAGCTGCAACTGAAACCATGAGTTGATTAATTTCATAATAAAAAACCATTATTCTGCACTGGCCAGATACTCAAAACACTAGCCTTGCATCTTTCTGACCCTTAATAATTGTGCTAATGTCTACAACTTGTCCAGGAGAGCAGGTTTACTGTTGGTGTACTACTTGTTACGTAGAAGAGACTTTAATGGTGTCTGCTGATCTTGTCTACACAATAGTTCTCATTCCACGGGTTCCCATGGAGATACCGACAGTTGCTGAATGTGTGATTCTAATTAAGCATTTGAAAATGGGAATGGGGTTGCTCTAGGGATGTGATCAGGAGTGCCCTGGGCCCAAATGTCATGGATTATTTGACCTCCATAAAGCCTTGACCTGATAGAGGTGTTCAGGAATTACTATGATTTCAGAGCCAATGCATATTCATAATATCTAATATAAGGGATTTTTCTCTTCAAATAAAAGGTAGAGTTTATTTACAGTAATTTCTTTAGCTACAAGAAGCTAAGTATATATCTTACACACATACAGCTGCACTGCTTGTAGTCTTCAATCTGAACTGAGTCAAAAAATTTAGTATTTTCCTGACTCTACTAGAAATTTGTATTTTTTAAAAAAAGTATTTCTTATAATTTGGATAAAACATAACATGTGCAAAGATCATAAAAGTATAGCTTGATAAAGCTGGTAATACACTTTAATCACTATCAAGATTATAAAACAGGTAGTAGCCTATAGCCTTCATACCCAACGGTCCACTCCCTCCCCTTGGTCAACTAAGTGGAACCCTTAGCCTTCCTCCTCATCTAGTAAATTGTCTTGTTTTAAACTTCAAATGATTGAAATCATTCAATATATAATCTTTTATGAACAGACTTTCCTTTCTCTATTTCGTGAGATTTTTCCATTTTACTCTATGTTGTAAAATGCTACACAGTTTACTCATATTCACTTATTTCAGGATATAAATATGTCATAATTTGCTCACTTATTCTATTGTTTCAGTTTTGTATATGGCATAGCATTCTCTTACTGGATCTATGTATATATTCTAGTTCCATAGGAGGAATGAGTTGGTATGCTGTTGATTATTTGCACTTCCACCTGTAATAAACACTGAAAAGCACTTCTGAAATGCATGTATTAATTACCCTCCAACAAGCAGGCTGTGAGATTTCCATACTTCACACCCTCACTAACACTAGCATTCTCTGCCCTTTTCATTTTAGCCTTTCTACTAGCTGTGTAGGGTAGCTCTGTGGTTTTAATTGACTCTCCTTAAATAAGAATTGTGTTTATAGTTCTTATAATTATTAGATTCTATTTAGACAGTATAAATATATGAGTTATTTACTTAGTCATTATTATTACTTTTTAATTATCCAATTAAGTTTTTATATATTTTGAGTGTGGATTTTTCACCGAGTATGTAAGAGTATCTAAGTCAAGTTTCTACCAGATGAACAGGCAAATGGAAGCAATAGGATCATATATTGATATATTACATAATATGGATATCATATGTGATTTTGTATACTATGCATATTATGTATAATCATATAATATGTAACCATTATATACTATACAATGGTTAGTATATTTTCTGCCCTCTTAAATGTATGCTAAAGTCATTAATGTACTTTCCTATTTTCTTCTAAACATTTTTTATTTTTTTATATTTAGATTTAAAATCCACCTTCATTTAACTTGGTGGAGTGTGAGAAGGTTGGAGTCAATATGTATTTTCTTATGGCAGAAGGTCACTTCCTCACAAATTAGATGACCCCATGAGTGGACAGGATGTAGTAGCTATAGCAGAATAGCACACAAAGGAAACAACAGGAGAAATAATAGCAAAAACTGAATGAAAAGACAGCAAACCCAAACATTTACAGCGGTGTTAGATAGATTCTGAACTAACTGAGCCTTGAAAGAAAAATATGCTGGTATTCTGGTTAGGGGAAAATACAGCCACACAGGGACAAAGGTGATTCAGTGCCTCATCATTGGGGACTTTTGACCAATTCTGAGTCCAAAGCCAGAGGCTAAATTAAGACTTTTCCCACAGAGCTGCTTCTAGACATAGAGAGTCCACACAAGTGTTTGGAAGCTTAAGGAATGTGGGCAGAAGACTGAGAAGGTGAGTGACCAAGAGCTTCACAAGAAGAGACGAAGAACGGAGACTGGCACACAGCTGTGAACTTTCCCTCGGGATGATTACCATACCCACGTCTGCGTTGTTTGTAGACTAGGCCTGTGCTGGAAGGCAGTGGGAAACAGAGTCAAGGTTTTGAGTGTCTCTCCAGGCTGAGGAATCAAAGCTCAGTGGCTCAGGACTATCAGGAAAAGGGACTCTAGGTGACACTTCTGGACTTCAGCTGGTACTTCTGGAGGTCTAGACTGAATACCAACCAGCAGAAGGCAGTGATTAGCAAAATCAGACTCTCACTCAACTCCCATCCACCCACGATTACTTTGTAGTGATCGTCTCCACAACAATGTCTTATTAGAAAAAAGAATTAATTGGTTCTTTCTGGAGGAAAAAAGGGATATCTAAATTTTCCATAATTCTGGGTGTGAGTCCAGTGTTCCAACACGAATGTTTAGGCATTCCAGGAGAAAGGAGAAAATGTTAAGAAGGAAGAACACCTAAGGTAACTCACAGGTTATTCAAGTATTGAGTCAAACATTTTAAATACTTATGAATAAAAGAAAATGGATAGCTTAGCATTTCAAAAATAACTGAAGAACTCAATAAATGGTTTTAATACTGGACTCTGTAGTTCACATTCCTAAATCCAGCATGGGAGGTATAGGTTGGAGGATGGTGATTTTAGGCTGGCATTGGGCAAAATGTGCAAGACAAATCTGAAATATAAAAAAGCAAAAAGGGTTGAAAGTGTGTCTCAAGTGTTTGCCTGGTAAGGAGGAGACCTTGAGTTCAAACCCCAAACACACACACACACAAAATATCTTTTTGTTTACACACAAAAAGATTTTAATAGCAGATTAGACACAGCAAAGATTGTGTTTGTGAACTATATTTTAGGTCAACAGGAAATATCTAAATGCTTCAGAGAAAAAGAATAGAACAGAAATTGAACAAGAGTCTTCGTCATACTTGTAATTAGTCTTTGAATGAAAAACCAGAATGGATTAGGCATAATATTGAAAGGGATAATGGCCACATGTTTTTTATGAGCGATGAAAAAAATTACAGCATCAAAACCTTGGAGAAACTGAGGCAGAATAAACACGAATGTAGCAATGCTGGCACAATACAATGGTACTGTTTATAAAAAGAATAAGACGTTTTAAAAGCCAACACAAAAAATAATGATTACAATAACTTTGACAAAAAACAGCCTGATCCATTAGCTGGATTTTGGAAGATGACATTACAGTATTCTGACAACATCATCAGCTCTCAGTGCTCATCAGGCCTCACCTATTACATCTATTTAAAAAGAACTGGTGAACTCCATAAGTTCCATAATTATATGTAAAAGCAAAGAAATTCCTACCTCTGCCTTCATTTCTTTCCCTATTTTGTCTCTATCATTTGTAAATCTACAAGTATGCTATGAACACAAAAACACAAATATATAAAATAAAATGATACTTTCCTTTATTTCACATGGTTTATTTTCTTGTTTCCTTTTCTCTTTGTCCTTCTTTAAATTTTGACAACACTAATAGTAGATTCACTTTTTCCTTAATTAAGGAAATGTAGGACTGGGGCCATGGTTCAAGTGGTAGAGTGGCTGCCCAGCAAGTGCACAGACTGGAGTTCAACCAACAGGACCACCAAAAATAAATAAATGAAAAGGAGAGGTAATGAATGAGTCAGATGATACCATACGCTAATGTCAGAATGGTGCCTGTAAAGAAAGCAGTAATTCTTGGTAAAACCAAGCTAAATTGGCACTAAATATTTGTAACAATTGCAGCAAACATATTTATTTTGCTGTTTACTTAATTAGCACAAAAAACCACAAATCTTGACCTCAGCAGTTCATTTACTTAGGGACACCTTCACAAATCCACATTGCAGGTTCTCATAGCACTAAGAATCCTTTATATCATTTTCAGCAACTGCAAACAGTTACCTGAGTAATTATTCATCTTAACTCTCTTTTCCCAGTGTCAGACTATCTTCTTCATAAAAAAGGAAGAAGTGTTAGGCTATCAGTTAATGGAAAATGAAAGAAGAGAAGAAAAGAAACAAGAAATGAAGAGACAGAAGGAGCTATGCAGAGAAAAATAAGCACGAAAGACAAGGACAATGAAAGGTATTTGCAAGAGTGTTTGGTAAATAGCTCCTTACAATAATTTCCAAAAAGTTCATGAAGCAATTTCCCATGCTTGAAAACATTTCTAGGCAGTTATTAAACTGTGTGTCAGACATTTTATTTCCTTTGCATTCAAGTATCTGATTCCATTTTATTTTGTTGTTTGACAGTTGACAGATTGTAAGTTTCATTCTCCCCCATTCTAGTGCCCTATACCTAGGCAGGCGGTGAGAAAGCCAGGGTGTTCTGACATTTGACATTAAGGAGGTTCAATACATGCAATCTCTCATCTATGTGAGGAAACCCTTACTCCAGCCCAAATCCCAAATGCTATGGGCACCATAAGTTATTAGTTCTCCTTAGTCAACCCTCTTCAGACAAAAACTTACCCCAGAAAATAATCAATTATGTAAGTAATAAACCTTTTCATATCCTACCTGGGTGTGGGGGGTGTTTTTAGCCTTGACATCTGAACCATATTTGGGGAGGGGCAGTTCTCCTGCTCCTGTGCAGTAAGAAGCACACAGACTCCCCCACACAACTTCTATATATTGTGAATTGAAGCTGAAAGTTAAGAGAACTTGAGATATCATACAGTGAGAAAACAGTAAACCCAAAGCCATGTCAATTTATATCTCAAATAGAGAACTTCTGCACATTTTGTGAACTACTTTTCCACATTCACCTTGGCAAAGAAAAAAATCTTCTGGTGGCGGTGGAAGTGAAATGAATACACTAGCTCTCAGCCATCATACATCCATCTAGCTCTTCCCATCCTTCATGACAGGTAAAATAACATATCACAATTTTATAAAGGTTAAACACTGAACCTGTGTTATTGGCTCAATAGTACAATAAACTTCAACCACATATAAAAGTATGTAGTTTTGCTACAGAAATTGTTTTATCTTAGATCTTTGACTGCATGGCAAAATATTCTAAGATTATCAAGTTATTTAATTTTATTTTACACTTTATAAGGATTCATTTTTTTGTTTGTCATTCGAGTTAACATAAAAAATAACAAGGAAAGTTGTATTTTGAAAGTTATTTCATATTTTCTTCATTCTAGTAACACTTTTATCTATATAACAAAGACCAATTGTCCAATGCATTTGTCTAGTAAGAACCTAAGTTTTAATGTTTTATAAAGAAGCTAAATAGTTGCTATATTTCCCACTCTGCATTTGAGAAAATCTTTCTGAAAAAGTTTTTATTTTTTGGCATAAGGCATAATTTTAAAACATTTTAGAGCACAAAATCACCCTTGATTCCTAAATATAGTCTCTTAATTCATAGGAATTAAATTCATTTGAACTTAGCAAGTTGGCTTTATTTTTCAAAATAAATTACCAGAATTTGTTTTAATTTTGATTCCAAGATTCCTAAATTCATGCGGTGCTTATATTTTTTGTTATTTATTCTACACATAATATTCTCCACTCTGCAGCGACACCGTCAGTCTTCTGAATTGCTCAAGTCCCCTTGTGGAGTGTCACCAGGGAACATTCACGTGTAGCGTCTTGCTGATAAGTCAACAAGAACAGAACTGTCTTTCGAAGTTTGATGAAAATGTGGCATTTGTGCTATAAAATGTATTTTTTAATTCAAGGCAATACAAATAGCATTTAAGTGAAGAGACTACAGCACCTGCTTTCCATCTTCAGGAAATTAAAGGATCTTTCCAGGTGTGGAATGCGGCAAGCTTTGTCTCTACCCCAGTGCTCTCCGTGGATCCCTCAGTGGACACCAGTGGATTAGTGTGTCCTCAAGAGCCCTGGACCCTTGTTACAACGACTATTTCTACACCCTCCTGCTGCAAGCAGAGGTATTCGTGGAAAACTTAATTCGAGCAGTCACTGTCAAATATTGCAAGTCTTGTTCTCACACTGCTGTTTATTTCTGCCTTAGTCTTCCCTTGTTGCTATAACAAAATACTTGAGATGAGTAATTTATAAACAACATAGTTTTGTTGTTTTTTCTTACACTGCTGGAGGCTGAGAAGTCCAAAAACAAAGTAGGCAGAGTCTTCGTTTGGTGAGTGTCCCTTTTTCCTATGTAAAATATTCATAGGTGGTCTGAGGACAAAAGGGACCTTCCTAATTGCCTCACTCCTTTGTATGAAGCCATTAATTCCATTTGGGGGGGGGGGTTGAAGAGACATCATGGTCTGATCACCTAACCTCTTTCTGCAACTTCACAAAAGCCTGCGGAAACAGAGATCAAGGGCGTAAGTCTTCTGGTGAAAATTTAGCTTAGAAAAGGGGCTTAGATTTGAATTGAGCTGTAAGGATTCGGTAGGCCTCTGCCCATCCAGGACCACACCCCTACCCCAAGAGACACTGGGGATATGGAAATCTGCCAGATAAAGGAAACAGCCTAGACCAGGAAGGCCATGGGAGGAAGCGCTGCACAGCATAGCATACAAGAAGAGCGAGGTAACTAGGGTTCCACTGGGTGGGCTAGGAGTTTCCCTCAAAGACCCTTTCAGTTGACGTTCTGCGGTAATAGTGGTAATAGATGTGATCTGTTGTCTACATTCTTTTTTTTTTTTTCATTTTTCTTTTATTATTCATATGTGCATACAAGGCTTGGGTCATTTCTCCCCCCTGCCCCCACCCCCTCCCTTACCACCCACTCCGCCCCCTCCCGCTCCCCCCCTCAATACCCAGCAGAAACTATTTTGCCCTTATCTCTAATTTTGTTGTAGAGAGAGTATAAGCAATAATAGGAAGGAACAAGGGGTTTTGCTGATTGAGATAAGGATAGCTATACAGGGCATTGACTCACATTGATTTCCTGTGCGTGGGTGTTACCTTCTAGGTTAATTCTTTTTGATCTAACCTTTTCTCTAGTACCTGGTCCCCTTTTCCTATTGGCCTCAGTTGCTTTTAAGGTATCTGCTTTAGTTTCTCTGCGTTAAGGGCAACAAATGCTAGCTAGTTTTTTAGGTGTCTTACCTATCCTCACCCCTCCCTTGTGTGCTCTCGCTTTTATCATGTGCTCAAAGTCCAATCCCCTTGTTGTGTTTGCCCTTGATCTAATGTCCACATATGAGGGAGAACATATGATTTTTGGTTTTTTGAGCCAGGCTAACCTCACTCAGAATGATGTTCTCCAATTCCATCCATTTACCAGCGAATGATAACATTTCATTCTTCTTCATGGCTGCATAAAATTCCATTGTGTATAGATACCACATTTTCTTAATCCATTCGTCAGTGGTGGGGCATCTTGGCTGTTTCCATAACTTGGCTATTGTGAATAGTGCCGCAATAAACATGGATGTGCAGGTGCCTCTGGAGTAACAGTCTTTTGGGTATATCCCCAAGAGTGGTATTGCTGGATCAAATGGTAGATCGATGTCCAGCTTTTTAAGTAGCCTCCAAATTTTTTTCCAGAGTGGTTGTACTAGTCTACATTCCCACCAACAGTGTAAGAGGGTTTGTTGTCTACATTCTTAAGACAGGCTTGTCGAAATGGCCTTGCAGGGAAATAGATATCATGCACAACAAATCATTTTTCATTGTTCGAGTTCTAAACTGTCACGTAGTCTTCACTATTAATGAGGTTGGCTGGTACAATCCCTAACGGCAAGAGCAGTTTACATTGATGTAGAGAAAGTCAAGGATCTTAGAGAGTTTCAGCAGCCTGGCATGCTTCTCATCTGCTAGCCCTTTCCCCAATTCCTTCCTCTTGACCTCTGAGTGACAAAATTGCAACTTGGCCTAATTAGGAGAACTGTTTTACCAAACAACCCACATGAATGCATGCAATATGCAACTCTACAATTAAAAAAGAATCAAATACACAGTTGTAAATATGTATAAATATATCTGATTGAAATATAAGCCCCTTGTTTTTAAAATCCAAAGGGTAACATAAAGCCTGTAATAAATGATGAATCCATTTTTAGCTCTAACTTTTGCTTCTTATCATTCTCAACGGAAAAACACTTTGTTTTGTTTTTCTAATACTTAAATCAAAATTTTCATTTGTAGATCCGATCTGTTATTTTTTGTTATTGAAGATGTATACACATTATTCTTTTACAAATATACCAATTTCTCAACAACCATAATTAGAAATATACATAGTATTAGTCACTCAGTATTGGTGGTTTCACTTTTAGCAATTTCAGTTACAGATAATCAGTTGTGGCCCCAAAACACTGAATAGAAAATTCCAGAGAGAAACAATTTGTAAGTTTTATATTTAGCTCCATTCTGAGTAGCATCATGAAGTCCCATGCCATCCCACTGCATCTTCTCTGAGAAGAGGAATACCCCTTATGCAGTGTGCCCACATGGTATATGATAAATGCCTGGTATCATATTGAAGCTTTCTATCATCAGATCAACTGCACAGCATGTGGGGTGTGTGTGTGTGTGTGCGTGTGTGTGTTTGAGTCCTTTCCCTGACTCCACACACCCGCTGGGGATGTCCTAGAACACATCTTCTGTGCATAAGAGAGGACTACTGTACAGTGTGCCTTTGTTTAGCTCAGACAGATTTGTTGCAACTTAATTATATAAATGGAAGTTTTTGGAGAAAAATATAAAAATCAGCTTTGCAGCTGCTGACATTGCTGTAAAGATGTTGTAGGAGACATTTTTATTCTAATGACCAATATCCAGGAAAGCACCTTACATAATTGCATGGATATTTCCTTTAGAATAAGTACCAGGAACTGACTTTCTATTAGATAATGTGAATTATTTATATCCTTGCACTTTTTTTCATTTCAGTTTTGTAAGAACCCTACAGACAGATGTAACACTTCATATTTTGCACATAAATATGCTTATGTAGGTAACATTCTTCAAAAATTTTTTGAAAAGGGCTAAAAATAAATGAAGGAAAAATAACTAACAATAGGTGAACAAATAAATATCCACCCTGCATTTCTATGCTTGCTTTATTCTGCCTTGTTTTAAAATACCTTATATTATGCCTTGCTTCATCTGCACCGTTTGAGCTATTTTGTCCAGCAATCATGCCTCAATCATCACTCACAATTGTGCCTCAGACACTGTACTACATTAAGTAGACTCACTATAAATATTTATTAAACTGGAATACATAATTTTTGTTTTCCTATAGTTCCCCTAATCTGATATTTTGTATATTCAATTATTCTGAATATAAGTCTTTGTGCAATCATTTCTCCAAAGGAAATTTCCAAACATCAGCAGTATTCTTAACAGTTACAGCTTCATTATTGTGACAAAAAATACATGGCTTTAGTATTAAAAGGCTAAATAATTTAAGAGATGGTCTAAGTTCATTCAGCACAATCTCATACTTTGTATGCATAGGGGTTATGAGATATATAAGTAAATCATTGAATTTTCAGAAATCCCTGCCCTAAACAATTTCCAGTTTCGTAAACACCAGGCCTGTATCCACCACCAACAGAAGCCCAGCATACTGACATCTTGGTGTGGTTGTGACTGAAAGAGAATTGCTTTCAAGGCATTTTGCTGCAATTCAGTGTCTACCAAAAGATTCCCCTGCCCAGCAGGAAATGACGGCCTTCAGAGTTATGGCCCTTTCAAATGACTGTAACAAGAGTTCTAAAGAGGTTTTCTCACTGTGTTACTATGCAGTGTGTCTCATTAGGCTACCTACGGTGCCGTAGTTACAGAAAGACTTGACAGATCTAAAATGTCACTACAATCACTTTTACCAAGTGCTGTCACCCATGTTTCGTCTGCTTTTAGTTTTGTGGAAGGAAACGTGGAAAGGCCATACAGGTCTTTCTTAATGGGAACAAGCAATTTAGTCTCAGCTCTGAAATAAGGACTTTGTTAAACTCTGTGAGAATCTTGACAGAAATGTACCCAGTGAACATTGTGCTTAGTGAGATAAAGGTCATCCTTTCTCCTTGCATCCACCTGCTCAGTGGTACATACAAAATGCGTCTATTTATCTAGCCCTCTCTAGATGTATATGTATATATAACAGAATAAGTATAGGTATAGACACAAAATAGCACATAATTTTGTAATTGATTTACTATTTGATGCATTTTTATTAGGACTGCAGGGTCAAAAGACCAACATGCATTTTTCTTACTTGAGTTGAAAATGAATTAAAAGACAGGCAGGTGCATCAGGCAGGTGTAAGAGAGAATGTTAACCCTGAAAGATGTGCTATGCATGTGCCAACATGTCAGCTCCCTAGTACTAAAACCCAATAATTTTTCTTTAAACAAGCAGTGCTATAGCTTCCAAGTTTCCCTGTGTGAGATCTGCTCCTATAAAATAGGAGGCCAGGGGAAGAAGAGTATGGAGTAATTCACGCCAGGAGAAAAGAAATGACAAAGTCCCTAACGTTTTCTTCACAGCTGCCCAAACTCACTGCCATCCTAGAATCAGGGGGGAAAGGGCTGGAGAAGAGCATGGAGTATTGTTGCTAGAGAGTGTGTTATTTTATTTAAGACTATCAACACGAGGGGAGGAAGATACTGCTTTCATTCTCAAAACTCTTCAAGTAGAATGTGTTGCTTGGTTGCCTTTAGAATGTCAAGAGACCAAGAAAACAAAACGTTCTTTCAAGTAGATTTGTTTAACAAACAGAAATGTTGCATTTACTCCATGTCAGACATTGTTTTACCTGCTGTACAAACACAGACTGACCTAGTCATTGCAATCACTTGGGACAAATGAACAGAATAAAGAACCTGGGGAAGAAAGAATAAGTAGGGTTACCTCCCATCACACGGGCAGTTAGCCGTCGAGGCTGGATGAAGCCTAGGGTGTGGTCCTCTGGCTGCCTCACTCCGTACGCTGTTTTCTCTCCATCAATAGCTTACTGAGCTTTGTGGTCTACTGTGCTCATTAACCACTGGCAAATTTCTGGAAGGCATGACTCCGTTTACATAGACTTACTCTGCTTACCTACTGTGTTAGATCTACAATTTACAGTAACTTTTATATTTACACTACAATGCTCACATAATTTATTAGGAATAGGACTGCTGTTCAATTTCCAGGTGAAAAGGATAGATGTAGTTATGGGAAGTCACACTGATAATTATTCTGGCTGGATATCTACCGTTCCTATTTATAAGAGTGATGTTTTTCGACCCTCTTTGCACATGAGCTGTGCAAGCTTTTGTTGGTTTTGCCTTATTAGATTGTGCTGCTATATAATATATTTATATGTCTGTGCAGAAAAATACAATTTAATAAAAAAAAACATATCAGAGAGTTACAATATGAATTAGCTCAAGCATTCTTATGGTGCTGAGGCAAAACCAAGTCTTTGTCAAAGCTTCCCTTGTGTCACTTCTCATGGTCTACTTAAGTCTATCAGAACAAGTACTTCCTGTGTTGTGAACTATTCCCTACCATTGATATTGAGGGCCTCACCTACAAAGCTTGGCTAATAGCAAGATGCAGAAGCTGCTTAAGGAGTGAAAGAAATGAATAAACTATAGCTTCATAATAAAATGTGCCTCCATTAACTACCTAGTATTTAGCTCTCGTTAGGTCAAGTTGATCACATACATTATCTACTGCCCCTGCAAAAACACTGAAACTCATGTCCACAGCAGCATGTTACACAGAGAAGAAAGAGAAATTCTGAGAAGCCCTATGACTTAGACTCACACGGTGATTAAGAGATCAGCCATAATTCAAACCTAGCTTTATCCATTTGTGCACCTGGAGGTAGATTATAGTAAGGACTTTTCTCAGAGTGCTTTTTGCAAAGAAATTCATAGATTAAATGCAAACTCCATCTGCATTATCTCAGCACAAACTTAATTTCATTATTCTTTAGACTCTAACTCAATCAATAGAGAAATAATTAAAATATCATATGATACTTTTCCAATAGACTAGAGACTTTGTCAAAGGGAAAATAATTCTTTTTTAACTAAGTAGGTCACAACAATAGTTTCATTCTAGAGTAAGTTAAAGAAAACTTTTTGCTATACCCACCTCCCAAAGTCACCAAATTTCCCCTTGAACTTAGTTAAATTGTGTTGAAATACTAGGGTATCTCAACTTCATATGGCTGTGAACATTTCAGAGCTATAACACTACAATATATAATCACTCTGCAAACCTAGGGCTTTTTTTCAGACATTCTTTCAGATCAGCCCATGAGTGATAACCTACTCGTCATGTTTGAGGTTTGAGCTTTATTCTACACCCATCAGGATGAATGCCTTCATCCACTGAATTGTACAAGGGATTAAGAGATAGGCTTTGTTGTTTCTTTTGACATGTTTCAGTCAAGTGGATGGAAAGAGATTCACAGGACAGACCTCTCACCCACTGTGACGTATTGAAGTGTTGAACACTGGGTTGCTGCTTAAATTTTATCTGTTTTTCTTTATTCCACACTGTTTCCTGAAAAGAAATCCTTTACTTTTCTCTTTTCTTGTGATGGAAACCACTGTACCATGTGGAAACTTCATCTGAGGGCTCTCAGAACTAGTTTATTTTCCTTGTGTTCAGTTAAATGGTGTAGGAAGGATCCAAATGCCACATTTGAAATACAAAATAGGGTAGGTACAGGGTCTTTACTTGAGCGTTCCCCTAAACTCACGCATTTACTGGAACTCATATCTGGAAAGGCTAACCCTTGGTTTAGAAACTTAAAACTTTCAAAATAGTCCTTTGAATTCTACATGGCAAATTTCAAATGTGTATTTTCTCAAGAATGGAAATATACTAACGTAAACTGTGAAGTCTTATCATGCCAGAATAGATCGTCCATTTTCCACTTGCGTTCATTGAAATTTCATTTTTTGTCAGAATACTAGTAATGTCATACTCTGTAATACTGGCATTTTATTTGTCTTCTTTTGATGATCATTATAGTATCAAGAGCTTTTTCTGTGTTTTCTGTTTTCAATGATGATTTCTTGGCAATTGTTAAGAGATATTTCCATGGTTTCAAAGTGTTTTCAATATGGCACTCTTTCTGCTTTTATCTACATAGAAATGAGACGTGCTTTACTATAGGGTATTTTATAACCAATTTTAGATTCATATTTCCTCTTTAATCTTTGCATTAGTGATTTGAAATATTATTATTATTTGTGTAATTCTTTAACTTCTGAGGAAAATGTATTTTTATAATTATATTTATGTTGTAGCATTGGTACATACTTTAAGCCAACAAACGTTGGTATAAGAAATATTACCATATAGTGATGTAAAATATTCAGAACAAACTAATGCATGGTTAGTTGCCATGAGTACAATAATAAAGAAAATTTTTGGACTAAGTCTTTGGTTACATCTGGGCACAGGCTGTAACTGGTGGAGGACTCCAAGGTAGACAGTCCTAAAATCAAATTCCAAATCTGTATCTTACTAGCTGCATGATCTTGGATGAACATGTAACCCTCCATTCCTTTATCTGTCAGATATGGTTAGAGAACACAACATTTACAGAATAAGAATTGAGTGTGATATATGTTCTGAATCCTTCAGCTTCCTTCAATCAATGGAAACTCAGTCTAGCCACACTACCCTGAGCAAACCAAGGCCCCAAGAAATTTAGAGTTTACTCAGTCATGCAAATATTTAGTGATAAAAAGGCTCAGCACTAAAATAGAGTCCTTCTCATTCCTCAGATGTGGCTTCCACATATATGACATATTCCAGCACTATTTGTAAACGGGAGATATCCAGAAAAAAAAGAGACCATTTGATTGAAAGAACTTAATACAGAGAAAAAAAAATACCAGTTTACTTTTGATTTTCATTTTGAAGCCTATGGGATCTTTTTTGTTAAGGCACTAAGTCATATCAATTACTATTGATAATTAAGTATAAACCTGTACTTTACCTTTGGTCATTCCTTCCTTCTTCCCTCCTCAGTCTCTCTACTATATTCCCTCTTTTCCTTCATTCCTTCTTCCTTCTTTTCTTCCTTCCATCCTGTATCAGTTAATTATATATTTCCTTCAACCCATAGCATCATTTTTCACCCATTTTGTAAAAGCCATTTTACTGACCAAGGGGAGGCAGAAACTAACAGGGCAGATACCCTGGCCTCAAAATGCTCAATGTGGTGTTACAAATGAATGCAGATTGGGAGAGAAGGGTACAGAGAACAGAGGCTAATACTCGTCAGTGCTTTACCTGTGCTTATGTGTCTTTTCAAATTTCACACATCCAAGCGTGATTTCATGTTTCATGTGTTAAGAGTCAGGAGCTAATGTGGCTAAATGAGTTAGCTGTGATGTGTGGAACTGTGGCAAAGCTAGAGGTTAAGCCAAGTTTTTCCTTCTTTAACATATTATTTCATAAAAGTCAATATTAAACACTAATGTATCAATCAATATTATCTATCTCCATATTTACACAAAGTACTACATTAAAATGACAACCCACAGAATGTGCTTTTCTGGATATTATAATGGCTCTTCTTAAATTCTTTTATTTAGATGTTATATATAATTATATAGACCATGATATATGTGATAATGCTACACTCTTTGCATGTATACTGCAGTTAGACTGCTAAGCATACTGAGAGAGTAAATTTAAGTAGCAACGAATTGGAGTTTGAATGTCCCAATCGAAGACCAGAGTGAGGAGACGTGTGGTAATTAGTTCCGAGTGTTTCATATACTTGCTAAAGATAATGTGATAATTACAAAGCGTGAAACACATAAGCACTCACTCACCTTTCTTCTTACCTATATTGTGACACATCCATCCTATTTTTTGCTCAGAAAACCAAAATGTTCAGAATCCAGTTGATTTTCTGGAGTTGTCTTACATGGTGCTTTACCCTAACACTCTGTTGAGTGCCTGAATCCTAACATGAGAATTTTAAAGGTTTGAATAAGTCAGTGTGCTTCTCGCTCAAAGAGTCAGGAGAGTTGTGTATGGTATTGCTAATAGCTGAAACAGCAACTTCTTTCACTTGAAAGAAAAATACAGTATTGTTTAGCAATAGCCCTAAAAACAAATCCTCTAAATAGAGATACTTAATATGTAAAGAATTAATTCAAATCTATTTAAAATCCAAACATTAAACATAAGTTAGTGAAAATGAATTTTAAAATGGCAAAAATAGACATTACAGGGAATAGAATTTTTTCCTTGTGTTTTCTATACTTGATTTATCAGTTTTGACAGAAAACATGAGAAAGGAGCACAAAAGGAAAACATGAACATGCATTGAAGAAGGTATAGTTTTTAGTTTCAATAAAATATTACCATATTTAAGAAGCATGTAAGATTGAGCTAAATGAGCTAAATGAGCCCATAACAATGAGAAAAAATATGAAAGGTAACTACTGCCAAAATAATAAGGTGGAAGGAAGAAAGAAAGGTCAATAAAAACCTGACATCAATAAAGAAGAGGGAGCCAAATCTAAGAAATCAGGGTAGAGGCGAAACTTTTGAAATGTTTTGTAAAAAATGATAAAAAAATTAGCTGTAGAACCAGCTTAGATTCCTCAGTTATATCATCCAACAATCACCCCAGTTATAGTAAATGGTGACAGAAGTCATTTGACGATTTCATAATGTAAGCAAGCTACCTGAATATCAGATGCACCCAAATATTAAAAGCCAGGGTTAAATGAAGGTGCTGCAATTTTGAGGACACCTCTGGTACAAGTACCTTGGGACATCTCATGTTACATAACATTCTTTTCTTTATAATATTGTAAACTTCAGTGTGAAAGTAAAATATGATTTAACATAGTGGAACTTCTACTCCCACTCCCCTCCAGCCCACCCCCATCTTGCACCATCTAAAAAGAGGAACATTCAGAAGTGCAGCCACACAGAGATCTTACTGACCATGGACAAGTCAGAGTTGTCACATGTAACCAGCAGGTTTCCGAACATTATCTCAGTCCTGTTCTCTACTGTCAGAGGCAGTAGAGAGTGTCTTAGAGGAGGCCATGAGGCTGTCAAGTATAAATTTTTATGAATGGTACACTTTGTACTTTACAAAGTGATAAAAAAATGACACGGCTATGGAGGATTTGTTGGGTTTTTTTTTTTGTTTAGCCTTACTTCTTTCTTGATCTATATTATTCACCCATTAGAACTGAGTCTTCCTTTGATCTTTTCCTGGTTTCTGAAATTAGCATTGTGTATTAAGGCCCAAATAAACTGTTCTTCCCTACTTAAGTTTTCCTGTCTATTTAGCTTACAGACTCTGGTCACCGCCTGAAGATGACGCTTACAGTATGTGCATACAATGATTTAAGACGTCGTTCTATTTAGACAAACAAACACAAAGATAAGCTAGCACTTGAGTACAGCATGCAAGGCCCTCCACAATCCATCTTTGGGTGACAAGACTTGTCACTTCTTGAAGGTAACACTATTCTCAAGCACCAAGTGTTAACTGCTGGTGTTTCCCACTCACGTTAGGACGTCCATCAGGTCCATCTTCTCAGCCCATTGAAGCCCTCTTCATACGGGATGACACAGAACACTATCACTGCAGACAGGAAGTCTTTCCTGAAAACACTCATGAACAAACACCAACACATACACACATGCAAGTACACAGTCACAATCCCACTCACGCATGTGCTCATGCACGCACCATGCACTCACACACACTCTCGCACATACGTGCACACACACACACACACGTGCACACACACACACACGCTTTTGTGTCTTGTTCATCACTCACTTGTAAATTTCCTGATCTTGAGTAAGTTTGCTGTTAGAACAAGACCAAGATTTATATTATCCAGATCCTCACATATGGCATAGTAACCCTTGACTAATATTTGATTATTCAGGAAAAACTAAATAGGCCTTTCCACAGTTATAAAAATGTCTGTCTCCAGAAAAAGACCTTAAACCTCTTTAGATTGGAGGCAATCTGTTTCATCTTTTTCATATCCTTAACAGTGTAGACTCGAAAAAAGTCAATTGGATTGAAATGAATTTGCTGCCAATCATCCCTCAAATGTCCTTTACTGAACGCCCACAGAACACTTAGACTTCCATTACAAGTTTATCTTATTTAAATCCTCCTCACCCCATAAACATATTTGGTAAAAACTGCTGAAGTTGTGGCTTATATGGAGATAAATAAACACCACAAAATAAAGCCCTCGTTGACTTTATAAAGACATCTGGAAAACCTTCTAAATTAAACAAAAGGGGGTTTTCCTTACTGTTCAGCTTAAGGAAAAAAATAAAGAGTTGTTAACAATAAGTATTTTTTAACATTCACGTTTTGAGATTGAAACGATTTAGTAGTTACTAAAATCTCATTTATTGACACAGGTATTAAAATTAAAAGGCAAGTTGACTTGGGGTTGAAAATCAGGACTCATGAAAAAGCAAAATGCTGCCAATGGGATATAACACAGCTTCTCCATGGTGCTATTTCAGTTCATTTCCCCCAATTCTGTGTTTTATGTCATGCTGTTGTAGACTTTAATGTCAAAAGCAATTCAAGTGATTCGAGTGATCGACTCTCAAGCCCAGTCACATCTTCTAACATCCAATATCCCAACTCCATTTTCGTGAATACATGATGATTTCAGTTATCAAATTGCTACCGATTATTTTTGAGAGAGCATTGTCTTAGAAAGAATATGGGTTGATATTTATGTCCCAACATTTATTCAATCAAGGACAATCAATATAAATATTGTGATGATGAGTAAACTTTATTTCTCTGATAAGTTGCATTCGTAATTTAACTTGAGTAATTTCATTAGTTATCTAATGTCACAGTAAACTAAACTTTCCCATATTGAAACAAAAACTTGAAACTCTCTTGACATATGACAAGTATCATAAGCAAATGTTAGATTTATAAATAGCTGTTTTTATCTTTGTATCTAACATTTGGACTAAAGCATTGATGTATGTAATGTTTGTAGCTATCCTCCTTTGAGGCATACACGCAATTCATATGGTCTGTTATAAAGTACAGTAGTAAAATAACAGAAATACAAATCTTACACTGGCCATAAAGGTCCACCCTCCCCCAAACCATCTTAAAATTCAGTGGTGATAATATGCCTAAGTGAGACAACAATAGATATGTCCTACTCTAGATGTGTCTCAGAAGCAAATGAATGAAGGAGCAGCATTGAGGGAAAACCCAGTGTAAACAGTAACAAAAGAGCAAATGCTTCACAGCCACTTGCAAGGGTTCAAATCCTAGAGCTGGCTCTGGAGATCTGTGAGGCACTAGCTGGCAATCTCAATGTTTCACCTCTCACTTTCCTCAACTATAACCTGGAGATGAATCTATTTTCCTGTAATTCATGTAATGTGGAGAACACTGTGGCACTTGATAGACATTCTCCATGTGTCCAGTATTTTCAAGACTCTCCCCCGGTCAGCTTAATGGAATGAATGAATGAGAACAGCTCTGGTGAGGATATGAGTTGGGAGAGGTCATTGTAAGCGAGAATCCTGTTCCCAAAGTAAGGACACTGTGTCTTACGTATTTCTTCTCTTATGGATTCAATGATCACAGTAATCCCTTGGGTTTTTTTTCAACACAAATAGCTTTTGTAGAAAGCTAAGACACGAATGCCCAGGCTCCACAAGAACTTTTATGATTATCTCTAACCCCAAGTTTACAATAGGGAAATACCGGGCCTAAACACTATTACTCTTTGGTACTCGGTAGAAGTTTGAATGAAGCATTTGAGCCAAGGATTCAAGTTACACTGCATTTTATTTTTACTATATAACAATCCAGTGTGTTAAGAGGAATTGGTAGAAACTAACATTCTCTTCCATACATTAAAGCAAAATGAAACCTAAAAGAGAATTATTTTCATTCTCATTCTGAGAAAGTTCCCTACAAATAAAGTATTAGGACAGTCAACTTATAAAACAGAATGGGAAATATTCTATTGACTTTAATTGTAGCTTCACTTCAAGAATCAACAAGAAAAAAGATATCTTAGGAGAACTGACCATGTGCTTTTAAAAGTGTCCACCAGGAATTATCATTGAAAATAAAATACAATTTTCACCATTACCATGACTATGAACAGGAGAAACTGCTTAGCACAGTGTCAGAGCAGTGTGGCAAGTCAAATCAAATTTAAAATAAATCAAATGTAGAAATAAGATAAAATTGTTAAATTCCTAAGAACCAAAAAGTACATGTGTATACATTAAATGCAGGATATACTTTGTATTTTCAACAAAATCTTCAGTTTCATTTTTTTGGGGCAGTATTAGGGTTTGGACTCAGAGCCTTCCTATACCACTTGAGCCATATTCTTTCCTATTTTTAATCATACATGTTATCACTACATGAACAAAATGGCAAACAGTGAAGTATTGGATATCCAGCAAAGTTTCAGCTTAATCTGCTGCCAAAAAATAAAATAAAATAAAATTGAGGATCACACCATTGTACCAAATCCAACATTTTCCTGATTTAAAGCTCATTCTATTTTCCAAGAAATTAGAATTTAAAAATTTAGTCTTGGGAGTGGGTGAGAGAAATAAATTTATTCTTAAGATATTTCTGGCTAAAGATGTTTAAAGATGTGAGAGTTGTTAAGATATGAAAACATGTTTTTAAAGCTATAAATATAGTTTTCTAAAATATGTATTAAAATGTGTCACTGTATGATTTTTCTGGAATAAGAATTTAAATGAAAACCATACTAATTTAGTAATAGTATTAAAAGTTGATTTAGCTTTTATTTACTTTCCCATATTATATATAGTCTTTGAAAAACATGTGATACTTGATTTCAACAGTAATATGGAATAAATATTCTGAATCACACACACACTAAAAATACTGATGTTCGTATATATAAATTTTTTTTTAAATTAACTATTTCACTGCTCTTTCTAGAAAGCAAGAAATTCCACCTTGGCAAAGGTGGGTTTGAAACATTTGTCTACATTGGAGAACTTTTATTTCCTGGTGGGAGGGAGCAGGGTTGGGTGGCAAGCTGGATCTTATGTCTTGACTTAAACTTGAAATTCTAGAAGATGTTTATCTCTATAAATAAAAGGCAACTATATGAAAAAATAATTTGTTTTAACCTCTTATCTGGAAGATTATATACAAAGAATTCCTGTGAAGTGGGAAAAAGTGGAAGGAGGAGGAGGAAGAGAGGGAGTGAAGGAAGGAGGAGGTAAATGAAAGGAGAGGAAAATGAGGAAGGAAGGAAGGAAGGAAGGAAGAAAAGAAAGAAGGATGAAAATGATAAAATAAGATGCACATCCCTTTTCACAAATGGTTTGGAAGTTTGGTTATACCATGAGGATGGTACTGCAATTTTATAAATAAATTAATTTAAAGAAAGAATTCTCTTTCTCTTTAAGGAATCTTGGGATTTTGTATATAGAAGGATCAAATATAGTAAAAACTATCAATGTACATTAACAGAGTCCTAAAATGACATTATATGAACTTCTGTGAGATTCATAAAAAATATTTTATCAGGTCTCTATTGCTTCCACAGCACGAGTATAACCACTGAAAAGGTTACAATGATCTACAGCTTTTACAATAAGAAACTGATAAACACCAGATTGAAAGTCTCACATGATAACAAGGCATCGTAGTGTAAGGAGCATGAGCCCTAGGTTTCTAGGAAAATAGAAACTTAGAGTAACTCCCTAGAGATCTGAACTGACACAGAGCATCAGGAAAGTGAGAAAAGTGCTACTTACAAACACGCTTTGATATGGAATGTGACATTATTAGTATGCATTGATAATGAAGAACTTCAAGCTTACACCAAAAACAAAACACCAGAGCTGATGTTAAAGCAAATGACAAAACTCAAAGCCAAGGAACTTAATTCTCTGGGATTGTATAAAAACTCATGATAATAAGGGCAGTGTGCTAAAAATATTAACAGAAGTAAAGCTTGTATTTAAAATACTCATTAGGATAACCAAAAATTACAATTCACGTTTTTTAAATGAAGCAATAATTAATATTATTGTAGGTGAAATTAACAATTCAGCAGGTGGATTAAATAGATTTTCAAAGCAGTTAAAGATGGATTAATTTCTAGATTAGAAGGAGATAAAACAAAGAATACTAAAAGAAAGAAAACATGGTGCATTCAAGTTATCCCTACTTGGATTCTCAAATGGATAAAATCAAGAAAATGATGATCTACCAATATTAGAAAAAAGAACTGGTAATATTCTAGAAATAAGGTGAAACATGTATCTTCACAAATAGGAGCGTAAAATGTGCTTATTCAGAGAAATAAAAAGAACAAATGCTAGAATTTGTGAATCTGCAGATACAAAGAGTATCACATTAAAATAAAAACAAAAAGTAAAAGTTAACAAGGAAGACTTACCAACAAAAGGAATGTTAGAAGGGAAAGAGTATTTCCACATTGCTAGGATAGCGTAGATGTCTGACGACAAATACATAGCTAGCTAATATTTTGTCAAAAACAAACATTTTTTTTGTCACATGACTAAAAGGTAAGAGAGATTACCAACACTTGACTGAAGTCACTGGTAAAGAGACATTAAGTTGCTGACTGTAGTCAACAAAATAACACAAGACACCTCGCATAGGTGGGCTTTCTGTGTGTGGGTGTGTACGTGTTTATGCTCATGTATGTGTGTGGGTGAGCACCTGTCCATGTGTGTGCATGTATGTGTGTGTGTGTGCATGTCTGTGTGTGATGCACACACGTGTATGTGTTGAGAACATTTTAGATCTACTCTCATGGGGAGAAGATTATGAAAAGCCTATGAGAACTTGACATAAGCACAGCTGTGCTCAATGATCTACAGGCTGAGTTTGGCACAGCCCCAGCTGCAGAATAAGGTGAGAGTGAGATGCAGAGCAGCGGTTTCCTAAGATGTTTATGTCAAATAATCTGTAGGCTGAGGTGTGGCACAGCCCAGCCGCAGAAGAGAGCGAGAAGGCGAGATGCAGCTCAGCTGCTTCTCCTAAGTTGTTCACATTCAGAGAAACAGGAATGCAGGTTTCTCTTGTTGCAATGTCACACCCTCCCCAAACTGTTGCTCTACCTCCTCCTTTACCACTGGGTATAAAAGACCCGCTGAAGGAGAACATGGAGAATTGATGATAGGGAATGGATTGGAATGGATGAATTAATTGATTGGCTGTCTGCAGGCTGCTTGTGAGGCTGCCACAGGCGCTGTGGTTGCTGCTGGTGTGTCTCCACCAGAGCAGCTTTCTGCACCGAGAACTTTATACACAGGTTTTAGAAAAGCTACACTAAAGAAAAGCTAAAGAGAACATGGGCAGTGCAAGTCTGAGGGCCGAGACTTTAAGAGAGATTAAAGAAAACATGGTACAATGTGAGTCTAAGGAAAGAGAATTTAAGGAATAGAAAAGAAGAAAAACTTTAGAAGTAAGGTTTTAAAGAATAGGGAAAAGAAGCAGAGTAAAGAAGAGTTAATAGAGAAAAAGAAGCAATGAGGCTGTTGAGCATCTCCATCTGAGCATCAGCACACCTGACTCCATCTTTATGCTTGTTCTATCCTTTGTCCTTTCTGCATCTCCCGTCACCTCCAGTTAGGTCAGGAGGAACAGAGAGCTCCAGAAAGTTCACAACACTCTCAGCAAACTTCAACTATACAAAGCATTATTAACCATAGTTCACTTCCTCGCTAGGGAGAAAAGCAGGAAAATCTCTCAAAAATGTAATCGTAAGAGGCAGGGGACTTTCATTTGAGTTAAAAAAAAAAACACCTTTCATTCTGCACTAGATTAAAAAATATGGTTATTTTTTATCAAGGAATACACAATATTGTGTGTTTAGATTAGAAAACAGGTATGATTAGGAAAATGATCAAAATTCACTCAGTACTTGAATGAAGCTTCTTGTACGAGAACGTCTTAAAATTGTGCAGTGAAGCCGAGTGTGGTGGGGAGTGCCTGCAATCTCAGCCCTTGGGAGGCTGAACCTGAGGATTGTGAGTTGGAAGCCAGCCTGAGCTACATAGTGAGATCCTGTGTCTAAAATATAAACTAAACTGAACTGAACTGAAATTTACTTAATGAAAAAGTAAAGAAAAATGAGTGAAGTGAAATAATAGGGCATTATCCCAACTGCCTTTCCCGCTCTGTGAGATGTCCTGACTGCGAGGATATTCACAGCACATCAGGGGAACCGATTTCCCAGGAAGCCAACAGCTCTGATCTGCTGGAATTTCCAGTTTTATGGCTGTACCTTCCATTTGTTAAGGAGTGGTTTGAGTTTTCATTTCCTTGAAACGTTCCAAGAAATCAAGTTCAAGACATCACCACTACTGCCCTTTATTGTACATTTATTTCCAATCACATATGTCAGTGTTTACCTCTAGCATTAAGCAGTTCTAACAAAACACGTGAAAATAATTCATCTTCTGTGATAACAAGTGCAGAGCTAGGGAAAGGCAACTTCTCTGTGAGCATAGCACATTCCAAAAACATGCTTGCATCTGTGTGCTCGATATAGCACAGTAGTCTTTCCATATGCTGTCGTATATCATTTAATATACTACATTCACTATCTATTAAAGCTGCGTGTCATTCCCAAGGACGTAAGCTTGGTAATTTGCCTGAATAGGTCAAGAGCAGGGTAAGGAGAGCACATGAGCAGGCACTGGTAGTGCTGGCAAATCTCGCAGGTGGGCACTGTCTGGCTGCAATCAAGGAAGATAACTGATCGAGTAACAGTGAGTTCTTCAGGGAGGTGTGTGAGGCTGGCCTCACAGGTAAGCAGAGCTCAGCAGAGGGAATTCCAGGATCAGGCAGATGAAATGTTGCCCTCAGTGCTCAGTGGTGTGGCAGCTGAGTGTTGTTAGAGACAAGAGAAAAGGATTTTAACTCACAGAAGTGATATGGGATCCACCACTAAGTATTCAAGTGAATATTCAAGACCAATAAATTCAGTGGTGCACAGCACCACCAGGTCCCAGTGCTGAGAAAGGTAGTGTTAGCGGAATTAGCTCAGTCACCACACTGAGTCTTGATCAACAAGGGTAGGGAGAGAGCAATGCTTACGTCGTTTGATAATTTCTTACCACAAAAACTCACAGTCTGAGTACTGTGTGCCATCAAATATCAAAAGGATTCAAAAATTAACTTTACTGGGAATCTGTCTACACTCTGTGATGAATTTTAAACTCTGAGAGACAGTTGTATAGATTTTATTTTTACTTCCTCTATGAAACAGGCAGCACTTCACATTTAGTAGGAACTAAAGCAACATTTTTAGAAGAGACATGTTTGTGCTGTTGTGGGGGAGTCCTGGGATTTGAACTCAGGGACCCATGCTCACTGGCAGGTATTTCACTGCTGAGTCACGCCCCCAGCCCTTTTTGCCTTAGTTATTTTTCACATGGGGTCTTGTATTTTGGGACTCTGATCCTCTTGTATTTGCTTCCCACAGAGTTGGGATTACAAGTGCACACAACCATGCCCTTCCCAGAATTATTTTTGAAATAAAGCTGAGATCAAACTCAGATTTTACTATTATTGAATAGAAAGCTTATCATTTAAAATATTTTTTTTCCAAAAGGAAATAAAGATCGAAAAGAATAAGATGACCAAGGAAGAAAGACTTGTACTCGTTGCTTGTGTACTTGGGACTGAAATTGGGTGAGAAGAGAGGATAGCAATTCCTTTCTGAAATGAACTATGGCCCTGCTTTTTACTGGGATGCAGGACACAGGGCACAGATCCTCGGGTGAGTAAATACTCCACCACTTGAACACACACCTCAGGACATCAACGATACAATGATGCTTCCAGAGTTTTCCTACTTAGAACCTAGCAAGGGTGACACGGAAATGAGGTGAATGCACAAAGTTGATTTTCATAATAAAATAAGTGTATGTTTCGCTTGTACTGTCACTGCTGGCATGAGGAAGAAAGCAAGGTGCAAAGTAACAGTCACTATAAATGGTGGAGATATTCAAATTGAAAAACACTTAATCCAACCTATCTACTATATGATTGTTTTCCACACATTCTTCTGAGCAGATATATACTGGAGACTCCAGGACCCCAAAATCCAAGTCACTTGTCTATGTAGCTTTCATTGTAATGAGGAGTAGATTTAAGAAAATTAGCAAGCAAATGTATGCCATGTAGAATGGTGACATGTTATAGGGAAAAGTGATTTTCTTATTTTTATACTTACCTCATTGTTTTTTAAAAGTCCTTTATATAATAAGCACGTCAATACGTTTTAGTCATATGTATTTTTAGTAATTTCCCCTGAATTTATCATTTTCTTCTATAGAAATTTTAAAAATGCCAAATTTGAACATAATATATTTCAAGGAACTTATTCCCTCTCCTTGTGCAGAAAGTTGATTTCCTACTCCTGAAACCCATGCACCCACCAGAAAGTGGAGACTAGAGTGGGAGGCTATAATTTACTCAACCATCAAGTATTTTTTAATGGATTGACTGTTTCGCACAATAAAATGAAAAGCTGATGCTTTTATTTGTTTTAATATGGTGTCATTGACACTAAGAGAATGCCATTGCTTCTGTACATCTGGTACATCCTTGTCAACAGGGAATTTTTATTGCTATAATCCACACAAAATTTCAACTAAATCTCTCACTTTGTTTATTTTCTGTCAACTCTAGAATGACTAAAAATAATCTTGTTTTCTTTGTTAGTTTTCATGAAAGCAAAGTAAAGCAGCAATTTGAATGTCTTACGATTGACATAATTCACAGTCGGCATGCTGCTTTCTGGCTTGTGAAAGGGCACATGACTTTTACAACATTTGTGGAAAATTAGAGCTTTCGGAGTTATTGTATTTCCTCTTTAGCCATTCAGACTTGACATCCCCAACTGACTGGGAAATGGCCATCATGAAATTCTATTTTAAAGAATTAGAGACAAAATTAAGATGAAAGCAAGGACAAGTCTGGTATCTACTGAAAGGAGTTTTGCTAAGGAATGTAAATTAAATTGAGTAAGGATTTCATTGTGTGGAGACAAAATATCCAAAGCAGCATCTTAAGAGATGAATAGGATTTGTGACTTAAAAATGTCCATTTATCCCTGACTGCACTTAGATGGGATTTTGAATTATGCTTAGCACTTAATGAGCAGGCAGGACCAGCAGGAGTTCCAGAAATCCTGGAGTTCCGACCTTGAGAACTGAACTCACCACCAGAGGCCACGCAGCTCTGTGGTAGAACTGGGACTCTGTGTTGATCGGGTTTTCCAGTTTTGCAAGTTTTCTCCCTCGCACTACAGATAGATCACTTGGACCTTCTACAGGTGCTTGAACCCAATATTATGGGCAAGTTTTGGGGACATGTGATGGGGTTAGGACTTTGAACTCTCTATGCAGGTAGCTCATGCTTACTTAAAAAGATCCTAGGATGGTGGATCTCTTTTTGAGTCCTCCAAACCCCATCAGTGAAGGGTAAGTTGTCGCTTTCTGTTTTAGTTTTCACACTAACATGAAGCCTAATTCAGAATCAGAATGTCACCTTGCGATAGCCAGTCTTTTAAATAACGACCCAAACTAAGACTGTTAGGGTTCGGTTCTCTCTAAGCCTCTGATACTCCAGGAGAAAATAGGTTTGCCATGCAGAGATGCTTTTCAGGAAGGGAAGCATGGTTAAGTTCCTTGCCCAGTGGTGCAGTCAGTAAAGCCTCATGGAGGTCCCTGCCAGTTGGGGTTCCCTAAAGAGTTTCTTCAGTGTGTTTGACCCTAACAGGAAAATGGTGGGCGAATGGAAGAAGCTGTGGTCTGTGACTGCCTTGATGAGAACCAAAGCGCTTCGTCACACTGGAAGTCGTGACAGAAGCATCCACAACAGTGAAAACAAGACCAGGACAGATTATATATTTCAATATTTTCAATATTGGAATAAATGATAGATTTTCAGTGCCACACACCATCCTCTGTGGCCAAATGCCTTTTCTTCGCTCCAGCTATAATCACTAGCACGACAGAAGAACGGAGAATCTCTGCATTCTGATGACAGAATTTCAAAATCCCAGCTGTATCATTTGCTAGCTTGGTTTCTGCTTTGTTGTGTTTAATTTAACCTTTTTACATTGTTAAATTCCTCCTTCCCTTCCAACGAAGGTGGAAGTATTTCAGACTGGCTCATGAGGTGTTGTGAGGGCTAAATTAGGAAAGAGGTGAAAAGTTCTTAGAGCATGCCTGGCAGGTGAGGTTCACAGAGAAGGTGACTTTTATCATCGCCTCTGTCTTAAATTCATTAAAACAAGAAATGTGTCATTAATTTTATACCACATTAGGAACAAGAGGCAAAACTGGATAGGCCCCGCTTTCTAGGGTCCCAGAATGCACACCATTGCCTCTTTAATCAAGCAATTGTCATTATGACAATTATAAATAACTTAAGATTCATTCAACTCGGCTATTGTTTTATAATCCAGTTTAAATGCATAATTTTGCTCAATCTTCATAAAGGAATTAAGAAACACTCTGGAACCCAATATGGAATGCAAACACTATACCATTCACTGAACAGTTAAACGAGTGCAAAAACACACAGGCAGGAAGTTACAAAAGCTACATAGCATTGTTGCTGGTGTGAATTAAAGGACTGGAACAAGGGCAATGACGGTCTTCACATCAGTCCAAATACACAACTTTGTCTATCTGGATCAATGTCAGTTTTCTCCCTTTTCAGTCACAATTTCTCCTTGTAGGCTCCTTTCTTAAATTAAGTGCTTTAGAGTTTTGAAGAGTCTATGAATACTCGTAAAATATGCCTGAAAATGAATAATCTGCCCGAGGTCACAAAGTGAGAAATTCATGAACGTTGTGTTTAAACCTGGGAATTTTGGTACCAAGCCCAGCACTTTTTATCTACACTGTCTTCTCTAGTGAAATTACCTTTCAAAAGCCAAATCACTGACTTTTGGGAAATCAAAGTTGTAACAGAATTGGGTATTACATGCAATGTGATATTTTGGCATGCTTAACTTTCCTCATAAATATGTAAACATCTCTCTTTCAATTAGCTGAACTCTGAAAATGGTTTTGGGACAACTTGCCTGTTGTTATTTATCTGGGCAACCCAGAGCCTGCTAGCATATGTGAGAACCTGTTGCTCTTTCTCTGTGTCTGTGTGTCCTGACCGGTGATTCAAGAGAGACAATTTGAATGGACTTAAAGTCTCTCTTAATTTAAAAATAATGATTTCACCTCTTTGTCTACTTTCTCCACAATGGAGGACATACCAAGATACCAACACCTAGAATCCTTTCTGCTTTGCAACATTCAAAACCATTGAAACTTTTTGCACTGTTATTATTTAGGATATCTTTTGTTTCCTTATCAAGCAAGCACTGTGCACACAGTTGTTCTAAGAAATGACATTTGTGGGAAATTTTGAACCAAATGGTGAAGAGGTATAGAAATTCAGACAAAAGGAATGGACTCATTGTTTTATAGTTATCAGTATTTAGCCTAATAACTTTTTCATTTTTCTTAAAACATTAACTTAACACTTGCATTATTTAATCTCAAAACTGTTACCTTAAGAAGAACTTATTTCACAAAACATAAGAATTGGAAAGGATAAATTGAAAGGCAGAGAGAACCAGGAATTAGTGTGGGTGTACAGTTCTGGCAATTATTGCAAGTAATTCTTAAAAAGGACTTTTTTTTAAATGAATCTATCACATTTCCATGAAAAAAAAAACTGAGTTGATCATACAGAAAATGCATCCAAGTTTCTCTTCATTCACCCATTCACTCATCATCCAAAACGCATTTTAAAATTAGCTACCATATTGGAATTTCATGAAAAAAATAAAAATTAAGTCACAAGGATAAGTAAACTTGTCTTAATGGAACTTACAATGTGTGGAGAAAGCAGAGTCAGGGACAACAGTCAGGGGGCACATCAACAAGCTCGGTCAGAGTGCCTGAGGACCTCAGAGAGATTCTGGCAAAGGTTGTGGAGCCAGTATTAGGAAAACTTTACTTCACAAGGAGGACATGGTTTTCTTACTGTATGTAGAAGGTAGACATGACATCTGATATGTTCTGCATGTTTTTGATATCCCTAGCCTTCATATTAACGCTATTAAAGAATAAGATGAAGCCTTGGGTGGTGATTAGGTAAGGAGAGAAAATCCTTCATGAATGAGATTAATGCCTTTTTGAAAGTGGACTCAGAGGTACTTCCTCTTTCCTCTTCCAGTCTCTGAAAGACACAAGGAGGGTAAGAAGGAGCCATTGATGACACAAAAATTGTCCTCATCCTGCAGTGGATCCTCCAGCACCTACATCTCAGCCTCCTGTTAAGTGAGAAATAAACTTTGGCTGTTTATAAGCCAATCAGCATAAGACATTTCTTTCTGAGCACAAACAGATTAAGACAATACCAAATAGCCTTCCTCTTAATGCACTTAAAATAGTCTTACCAAAATCTTTCTTCCATGTTGAAGATCCAATGGGCTAACAGAAATAGGAAATCTGGCTAATTCATGGTTCAAAGATGTTGACAGTTGGAAGGTCAAATATTTTGGGGCACAGGATCTTCTTCTTCTCAATCATTGCTCTTCGGTATTAGAAAATCCTGCAAAACCACTGAGCCATTTTCAACATTTACCCATGTGCCAGTCCATATCTTTCCCATGTGCTAAAACCATATCCTTCCATCTTAATCTCACCTCCACCATGACACTCAGCATTAGATACAACTCTTTATTTCATTTCAAATAAAGGAAATGAGTCATTTGAGAGTTAAGTAATTTGCTGAATTTCATTGTTAGTAACTAGAAGAGCCAGAATTTAGACACATTTTGCTGATATATGAGCCCTGGGTCTTCAAAACCCACATAGTGTTTCATTAGCCGTGACAGGCTACCACTTCTACACTTACTAACATGATATTGGCCTTTTAGCCTTTGTTCTGAAAATGCATTTGGCTTGAATTAATAATTATTAAAGATTAACACTGTCCATTTTAATTTTTATCCTTGCTTACTGAGGTTTTGGAGACAAAGTACTTAGTAGACTTAAATAAAAAATAATCAATAAACATAATTATAATATTTACAGTAACAGAAAACCACAGCCATCATTTTTATTTGAATCTAATATTTATCTCTCACTAATGAGGCTGAAGCACTGTTTGTATTTATTACCTAGATAAAATTATAATAATCATTAAGGAGTGATAAAATTATCTATCCAAAATAGTTTTCGCTTAAGCTTATCCATTCATTTTAAGACATGGTCTTTACTTTATAAGTTTATGTTGCAAGGTTTAAAGTTGACTATAAAAGTCTGAACCAATGAACTAGCTATGAATAAACATAATATGACTGCCCAATGTCCAGTGTAAAGTTTCTTATCGTAGCTCTGTTTCTGTTGATGGTTGTTGGGTTCTCAAGTGTGGTTAGGTTGCATTGAATCATCCACACTTTGTTAGTGTGGATTAACATGGTCATCCTACTGTATTGAAGAGACAGAGATCGCATCCAAGGAGACTGGGGCAGGTGGAATTTGTTCAATTGAATCGTAGAGAGGAGAAAAATGCAAAGATGTAAAGATGCAGAAATCTGAAAAGTGGTCCTTTATGTCCGTGGTAACTCTAAGGCATACTTGTACCAAGTGAAACTCCGTGAGTCTGTGAGAGAGTGATCTGGAAGGACATGTGCAACGATCCCTGCACAGCACCTGGGGGACCCAAATTGTAACTGGTTGGCATGGAAAGACCTCATAAAAAACAAGGGCGTTCATTAGAGTTTTTAATCTAATTATCAGACACACTTAGTCTAATTGTGAAATAAAAGTGAATCTGCTCCCAATGAGCATAAACAATAGGCAGAAGAGCAGGAATGTCTGTCGCTCAGTGACGGTGTACACGCTTAGCATGAGTGAGGTCCTGGGTTTGTTCTCCGGCATGCCCCACCCCAAAAAAACAAAGTCAGAGAAGGATTCAGGTGATCTGCAAACTGACCAATTCACTGACAGAACAAACCCAACGCCCATTACAGGGAAAAAAATGCATCATTTAAAAATGTAAACAAACTGTGATGTGCACCTCCTAGTTAAAAAAAAAAAGGCATGCTAACTGACCAAGTATCAGGTGACTAAAAAAAAAAAAAACAAGACAAACAAGTAACCAGAAAGAAGTCCCAAAGGCATGGGATGAAGAGAGGAGAAGGCAGTCTCTAAGGTCGCCGTTAGGCTGGGTTGAGTCCATGGTAGAGCATCTGCCTACTGTGCACCAGGCCCTGGGCTCAAGGCCAGCAGGGAAAAAAAGGAGTACTTACAAATCTGCTCACAGATTCAAGAAAAGGAAGACATAAAGCAAAACTAAGTGAAACTTCCAGAGCTGATCAGACTTCACACGTGTTGGGAAACGCAGTAGCTGAGATTAATTGCAGATTAGCTATCACCTAAGAAAGTATCAGTGGCTACGACCATATAGTAATAGAACCTTAAGAAACTAAGGCAGAGAGAGAAAAAAGGATTTTTTAAAAATGAGCTGTGCTCTGGAGGACTGTGAGACAATATCCAGAGATGGGACTTTCATGAATATCATGAATCTCAAAGTGAAAAGTGAGAAATCAGAAGCAGAACAAAAATCATGACTAAAATTCAATAATCTTCAAGGACAAATAGCTCAGTACATAGTCACAATGAGACATTTTAGCACAGTCTCCAGTAACAGATTGATCGACACAAAATTTAAGCCCTCTGAAACTGCCACGGTTTTCTATGGGAAGCTTGCTCTGGGAGAATCTGGTCATGACACAAGAAACTGAAATGTCCTGGAAGGCCACCTGGAGATGGGTCTGCAGGCCCTGCAAGCTCACTGTGCTCCCAGCAGACACCCTGACTGAGCGTTCCTGTGGCTGCTGCACCAGCTGGTATTTGGTTATTAAACCCAAAATAAACTCGATGAGGTCATGCCAAGCTGAGTTCCTCCCAAATTCCTGACCTGCAAATTAAATTCTTGTTTGGAGCTAATAAATTTTCAGATGTGTTCTAATCAGAAATTGATAATTAGAACAGTAATAAAATTCATAATTATAATTTTCCCACATATTCTTTCACAACCTGTAGGCTGAGATGGCTTCAAAAGTACATTCCACTAAGACTGGTAAAAGCAAAAAATGCAAACACTTCCAGAATTCAAAATAAAGGATGCACTTCTATCTTACTGTATGATGTTAACCTAGCTTTACTATAAAAAGAAAAACTAACAATGATATGACATGAAATTTAAATAAATGTTGATATCATTTTTGATTATGATCATAAATATCCTCATCAGTGTATTTGCAAATTATATACAGTGACAGAGAGGCGGGGGGAAGACAGAGAGAGACAGAGAGAGAGAGAGAGAGATGGACAGAGACATGCTGTGAGCAGCTTTTCTTCTCCAGGAATACAACATTGCTTTGACATTTAAAAATCAATCAGTGAAACTCAACATATTAATATAATAAAAAAAGAAAGATGTGCTTGCTATAAAACATTCAGTCAAACACATAGTAAAATTCACCATCCATTCAAGATAAAATCTTTAACAAATTAATATTCTTAAATGTGTGTTGAGAATATCACTAGATGCAGCTATCAGGAAAAGCTATTCTGACATTGTGAAATTTGCACATATGTCCACCAATGGCCCTAAATTTTTACTTCTAGCTTTATATTCAATATACATGAAAATAAGCAATAAAATACATAAACATTTTTTCTCAAGGTCACCATTTGCCATAATCTAAAATTGGAAGCAGTCTAAATGCTCATCAATATTCAAATGAATGAGTAAGTTGTGTTTTATTTATACAATGAAGTGCTACATAGCAATAAAAAATAGACATAAACCAATAAGAACACTGATTAGTATTATAAGCAAAATATTGAATAAATAAAATCCACATATCAGGGAGTACACACCATATGGTGCCATTTTTTAAAAATTGCTAAACTGATAAACTAATGTATAATTTTGATATTTGAGTTAGTGCTTACATATGGGAGGAAGGAAGAGGGAATGGCACTGAGGTAGCCTTTGTGGCACGTCTGATAGATTGTTGAGCTGTTTCTTGATCTGTGTTCATAATTTCTTCTATTTAGTCACCCAGTTGTGATTGACAGTAAGCAATATAATGCCTCTCTCTCAAAGAGGACAATGTCCAAACTCCTAGATCGCTATGAATTTGTTAGGTCACAAGACAGAGACGCTAAGGTTGCTTATGCAATATACGTGAAAACAAGCAACAAAATATACATCTAAAATAATCCCAGGGTTGCCATTTCAAATAATCTCACATTGAAAACAATTTAAATACCCATCAATATGTGAATGAATACATAAATTGTGTTTTATCCATACAATGAAATACTACATAGTAATAACAATGAACATATGCCAGTAAGAATGTTAATTAATATTACAAGCAAAATATTGATGGAATAAGATCTAAATACAAGAGACTGGTAGCCAGCTGGCCTTGAGACAGGAAGATTACTCTGGATGTGGGAGGATTGGAGAGCACAGTTCTGATAGGTGAACAGGGAGGTCAAATAAGGGGGACTCCACCCACATTGCTCATCTTGAAGGTAGGGAAATGGCACCCTGAACCATAGATGTACAGGGATTCCAAAGCTGGGATAGTCAAGGAAAAGGACCACACTAGACACACTGAGGAAGGGGAAGGGACATGTTTATTGACACTGTTTCAGCACACCGAGTCCCATTTCTGACTCTCAATCTCCAATAAAAAGATGTTAAATGGGTCTTATTTTATGTCACTATGACTGGTGATTTGCTATGACAGTAAGGAAACTGACATATAAGTCTTCCTGCTATACATTATTTGTATATTTTGTGATTATTTTCAGTAAAATCTTATATTTATTTCATATTGCCTGAGAAAATTTAGCTAGAAATAACACATTCCTAGAAAGGGATGCTCCATTGTGAAATGGAGTCAACATTTTTGAATAATCTAGCTGGGAAAAAGATTATAGATTCAGTGGGAAGTCAACTTGCCTGGTAAATTTCCAAACTCCATGTGGTAGGCAAAATAATGACTATATGAAATTACCCACCTATCCCCCAGAACCTGTGGATGTTTTCCCTTGAATAGTGAAAAGTCCTCATAGATATGACTAAGGGTTTTGAGAGATTATCCTGGACTAAATACAATCATAAGGATCTTCCTATATACAAATCAGGAGGGTCAGAGCTAGAGAAGGAGATGTGACAGTGACAACAAAGGTCACCATGCTCTGGCAGTTTGAGAAGCTGGAGAAGCCATGGAAACAGATCATCTGCTGACCTAACACATTTTAGACTCAAGAACACCAGAACTACAAGGTGACAAATATGGATTTAACCTGTTAAACACTTAACCTGTTACCTTTCCATAGCAACAAGAGGTATCAGTGCACCAATCCCTAGAGTTAGGGAAAATGCCCCATGTCAAATTAATTGCTTTCTTGGAAGGATCTTGTAATTGAGTTATGTCCTAGATTCTGGCACTTGGCCTCTCATAGCTGGCACTGTTAGATGGTCAGTAAGAAGTTATCTCTCTCCCTTCTCAACTCAGTTGAAATTATTACATTTCTCTACTGTATCTGAAAAACCCGAAGTCGTGAACTTTGGAAACACAAATGTTGCCTGGTATGAGTGCTCGGTCACCTGAGTATAAAAGTAATAGATACGGGACCAGTGCAGTGGCTTAAGTGGTAGAGCACTTCCCTACCAAGCACAAGTCCCCAAGTTCAAATCCCAGCACTATCAAAAAAAATTGACACTATAAAGTTGCCTGTCTTTAAACTCTTTAGACATTTTTTTGGATACTTTAGTCATGAGTTACTACATGTTCGAGACCTTGAAAAGGAACATTGTTTTCAGAAGGAGCACAGGAAAAAGTTCTTGGTTTATCTAGGACATGAGGAAAAGTTTTCATTGAGGCTAATAAACTGGGAAGAGTTTAAAAACTTAAGTAGGGCCTTTTAGCTCAGGATGGAAAAATATTTCTTTTGCTTGTCAATATTGCACTCCAATCTTGTTGGGGATTTTACTTACAAAAATTTAACCTTTTGACACCTAAAAAACTAGCTAGCATTTGTTGCCCTTAATGCAGAGAAACTAAAGCAGACACCTTAAAAGCAACTGAGGCCAATAGGAAAAGGGGACCAGGTACTAGAGAAAAGGTTAGATCAAAAAGAATTAACCTAGAAGGTAACACCCACGCACAGGAAATCAATGTGAGTCAATGCCCTGTATAGCTATCCTTATCTCAACCAGCAAAACCCCTTGTTCCTTCCTATTATTGCTTATACTCTCTCTACAACAAAATTAGAGATAAGGGCAAAATAGTTTCTGCTAGGTATTGAGGGGGGGAGCGGGAGGGGGTGGAGTGGGTGGTAAGGGAGGGGGTGGGGGCAGGGGGAAGAAATGAACCAAGCCTTGTATGCACATATGAATAATAAAAGAAAAATGAAAAAAAAAATTTAACCTTTTGGACTAACCTTTTCTGATAATTTAACGATATAAAGGCGTTTGTATTCCTATTTCAACAGGCCTATGAAGTATTGTCATCCAGTTATAAGTGTGCTTAAATAATTACCATTGGAATTATTTGTTTTATTACTCACTGTGAAACATGGCTGAACAAATATGAAGTAAGAAATAAAGAATTTTCTTACCTACAGAAGAATCGCCCATGGAATTTATTCAAGTGATATATCAACTTGGTTCATTTCTCTGCTTTTTTGGTGTCTAAAATCCATGATATCTATCTATGGCCACAAAAGCATACTCAAAGGACCCTTGGTTTTGGTTGAGGAAGGTCTCACAAAGATCGGGACAGATATGGTCCAGTGCCCTGCTCACCTCTGCAACCTGCTGGGGTGATCGATTCCTGACTATGACCATTTGGCTAAGCCCGACATAATAAAATGAAAGGTGCTCAGGCATGTGTTAGTGAAAATTACTTTCCCTTCACCCGATTTCTTTTTCTCGATACATGAAGTCTCACAGAATATCCTTCTGACTTTTCTCCAGCCCTTTTTTTTTTTCCTCAGATGAAGTGATTTATTGAATTGATGTACACGGGAACAAGTGCCAGGCAGGTGTTTCCTGTCCTCCTTCCTCCAGCGAATAATGACCTCAGAGCACCTGCGTTCAGCTCTGTGCCTGCTACGGGGCAGCCTCTCCTGCAGCTCTGCCAGGCAGGCATCAGCAAGTCCACCTGATGGAATGGGGAGGATCCACATTTTCTCACTATGGCTGGAGAGCAACTGAAAGCATTTAGCACACAGCATGGGAATTATCTAACAGCAGCAGTCTGGAGATGCGTTAATACAGATTTAAATGGGCACGAATGAAGATAACAACCAATGCTCTGCTTGCATATGGGTTGATGGAATGATTTAGATGTCGATTTCATGTGGGATGATTTCACAATCCCTGGTGCCATGTTCTTTAGAGGACAAAAGCAATGAATTAGGTGATTGCAACATGGACATGCCACAAAACATAACACTAAATGAGAATATTAAGAAACATGTCATCCCTACTACCATTTCATCCATTCATACTATAATCACACATGTGAAATTGTAGCATGGACCTCTTGAGGATACATCTGTACAGCAGTGTATTTTAAATACATTAGAACAGGGATAGATGGAGAGTAGGTACATACTAGATGGGAGGTAAATGGGAGGCCTCATGGTAAAGGTCCAGGTTCATTACGTTGAACCAGGCTTGTTTTGCCACCAACAGGATGCCAATCACGGAAATGCAGACTTTTACAAAAGAGAGAGAAACCCCATTACAACACACAAAAGTAAAACTTAACACAATGAAGTTTATGGAAAGCAAAATACTGAACTGTCTATATTTCAGTGTCACTTTTTACACACAAAGTGAAATTCCTTTAGTGTGCCTGTCCAATTAGGTAGATAGGTACTCTGCTTTCTTTCAAATCTGGAATCTCAGCTTCAGGGTGGTGCCCTCATGTCGCTGTTGACTGCTTTGGCCTCCTTGTTGTTGGGGAAGACTCTGTGGTCCATATCCGTGCTTTTGGAAATTGTCAGCTATTAGAAGACTCTTCCTGTTGTTGGAGATGTATTTCTTCCCTGCCATCTCAAAGGAATCAGATGGCAGTGTTCTGGGACACAGACACTCATCTACTTTCTTCCATGTTCCCAGGACGGGTTTGCTTGCCTGTAAACATCACTTATCCTCCATGAGGAGAATGTAAACATCAGTCTCCTCTTTTGACAATGGGATCTGATCAAGGAACAGCAGCCCAAAACGGTAGGCTTTTGTCAGCATTCGTATTTCTTTCTTTTTTTTTTTTATTTATATGTGCATACAAGGCTTGGGTCATTTCTCCCTCCTCCTCCCACCCCCTCCCTTACCCCCTACCCCAGTCCCTCCCCCCCACCCCAATAGCCAGGCAGAAACTATTTTGCCCTTATTTCTAATTTTGTTGTAGAGAGAGTTTAAGCCATAATAGGAAGGACCAAGGGTTTTTGCTGGTTGAGATAAGGACAGCTATACAGGGCATTGACTCACATTGATTTCCTGTGCGTGTGTGTTACCTTCTAGGTGAATTCTTTTTGATCTAACCTTTTCTCTAGTTCCTGGTCCCCTTCTCCTATTGGCCTCAGTTGCTTTTAAGGTATCTGCTTTAGTTTCTCTGCGTTAAGGGCAACAAATGCTAGCTAATTTTTTAGGTGTCCTACCTATCCTCACCCCTCCCTTGTGTGCTCTCGCTTTTATCATGTGCTCAAAGTCCAATCCCCTTGTTGTGTTTGCCCTTGATCTAATGTCCGCATATGAGGGAGAACATACGATTTTTGGTCTTTTGGGCCAGGCTAACCTCACTCAGAATGATGTTCTCCAATTCGTATTTCTGTGGGAACAAAGACAGACAGTAAGGTGGGCCTCCTATTTAAGTGATATCCTTATTATAAACTTCATCTGGCATTATGGTATGAAATAAAGAGAATGGGTGAAAACAAGAATGGTGTCCACTTCTTTCTCTTACTAGGTAACATTACCTAGTTATAAATGTTAGGTACTTGATTTTAAACCAAGGTGCTTGATTTCCCGCATTTATAATAAAGAAGACAAGTAAGAAAATGTCCAGGACTTTTATTAGCCACTAAAATCTTATTCTTCATATGACTGTTACATCATTACAAATCCCCAGTCCGGTTTTGCTTTAATGACGGCTAAGTGTATTTTCTGTAAGTCAAGTAAACAAATTTGCACGTGAGTTTTCTCTAGCTGGATAATTTAATATGTATACTTCACCTAATTTGCAATGATTTTCTTTCTTTTTATCATTGCTAAATTGTATCCCATACAATTTTACAATCACTGTAGGCTCTTCTGATAACTTCCAAATATCCAAGAAGAGGAAATCTAAGAGTAGTAAAAGTTGGATTGATACAGAACATCATTTTCACCAGATGTTAAACTCACTAGACTTCAGTTTGTCATACTGCTGCCCAGGAAGAGTGACACTTTCTAGTCACTCTATGACCTAGCTATGGCCAATGAAAAGGGAGTCAAAGTTGTCCAGAAGACTTTGATGTATCAGAGCTCATCCTTTCCCTCTACTTTCGCATCTCGGCTGACGAAGTGCAGACATTCCCCAGAGCCAGATCAGATTCCCTGGATGACAGTGACACCTTAGGCTAGTTGAGTAACAGACATAAGAAGACAGGGTCTATAATGAATTCACAAAATCCCCCCCCATCATTCTTGGGCTTTATATGTAAGAGAGGATATTAAAACTTGGTGCATGAATACCAACTGTCTTTTAAGTAGTTTTTCTTAACCAGGCTCTGTAATGAAGTCATGAATATGGTGCACTTGGAACAAGTTACAGATTGTATGTGAGCAACACTGTAAGGAATTATTGGGGTGATATGATTTGCAATAAATGGCAGAGGAATGGGGACCACACGGGATCGCAGAGACTGTCTTGTAAAGGGTAGTTAGGAAACATCAACTTTAATGGAAAAAATAAGCAATCCCATCTGAAATTTTAACACACATTACTTGGAGGTGAAAAAGGATTCTTCCTATGCAATTGCAGTGGCCCACATTCTTCAAAGAATAATTTGAAGAATGACTTTCTTAGTACATTTTGGTATTTAAAAACTGAGTAAAATGGCAGAACCATATGAATATTGGTATATCCTAATGCTTTTTCCAACTCTTTCCTTCCTTGCCCTACATTTGCATTCGACTTCTGTTCCTTTGGTCAAAGGGATGCACGCAGGACTTTGTGCTTTTCCTGGAATCACAGCTGTGCCCTTCAAACCTGCCCCAGTTGACTCGCTCCTGTCTCCCTCAGTCTTTCTCATGAGGACCTGGGGAGTTGATAGAAAGAGACTGCAAATGGGTTAGAAAGCTCTGTGAGTGAGTTAGTGCTCCCAGAGGATTTACACTGAATGCAGCCTTTAGCAATTCATTAAACGCTTTAGCAGGGTTCCTATCTGCATTTTCTGCGTCTCTGCCATCCTTCTGTGGTGTCCACACGTAAGACAATATGCTCACCTTGACTGATCTTGAAGAAGTTTGACTTCCCTTGAATTCTTTTTATTTTTTTTTAATGATACTGGGGTATGAACTCAAGGCCTCACATTTCCCAAGCAAGAGGTCTACCACTTGAGCCATGCCTCCAGCTTTTTTGCTTTAGTTTATTTTTTTAGATAAGGTCTTATATTTATGCCCAGAGCTTTGGAGTTGATCTTTCCACCTCCATCTTCCAGGTAGCTGGGATTATAGACATCTACTACTATGCTCACTTCAACTCCCCTTAAATTCTACCTTAGGCTTATCCTACAATTTGAGCTCTCTGACGATTTCAAGAAAACTGTTAATTTTACAGACTACCTAGATTTATATCATCATTAGGTTGTAAATGATGAGCTTCTCAGCTTTCTGCACCCTGTGGGGCAGCTGAAGGTTTCTTAGAGTCATCACTAATATTTATTTTTGGTTGCATAATTCCAATTTAGGCTTAACTAATATACAGAATTGTAGGAATTTTTTTTACAATGTCTGTTTCTTATTTCAATCTAAAAACATTGTGCAAGCTTTATTTTTTTCTCACATTTTTAGAGAAAAGAAAATTTGTCCTAATGAATAATTTTATTGCCTCCACCCCAACTGACTGATTTTATCCAGTTAACATAGATATATGAGAGTTCTTCATCTCCAGGTAACAAGCTCAAAATGCCAGCACATTCGTCCAACTACAGATTTTAACTTCCTCTGCATTCATACTGTGTGAATCAAAGTTTGTTTTCCCACTTTCAGATTAATAATAAAACACTATACTACACTGAAACCTTATTTTAAAAACCCAGACACCTTTGCTGTAGTCTTGCCTTAACGACTAGACAGAATTAGTTCTTTTTCTTTCAAGGCAAGATAGAGCTCCCATTGTTTCGGTTTCTGTTTGAAGTCATAATCAATTGTTATTCTACCACAGATGATTGTGAATATCTTCTGTTAACTCAAGCATCGTTTCATGATGAGGACAGTTTGACATGTCTAACCCAACTGCATGATTTTCTGACACTATTTTTGGTCAAGAATATACTCCTTACTGTATTTATTGTAATATGGAAAATTCTTTTGCCACTCAACACAGAAGCCCTCCAAACATCTACATTTGGCTTAATCCCTCTTCCAAAGGCCATTTCAAAACACTGTTGGGGGATGTCTGTAATTTATTTAGGTGCAGATTATATGATGATGCTGATAGGAGTCATATCCTAGAATTCCCTGAAATCAGGTCTGGGCATTATATTTCCATGCATCTCACCCCAAGATGATGAGGTTGCCAACTTCAAAATTATATATATAGCATATGTATGTATACATATATCTGTATACATACACCTATACACATGTTTGTAAGTTATAGACTATATGTAATTACAAATGAATGATTCTATGTGCTATTAAGAATATTATATAAAACCACAATGTTATATTAAATAATAAAATTTTCTTCATCTAAAGCCTTTTTTATCTCTACAGTTCTTATCTCACAGGTTATTCTAGCCATGGTCTGAGAAGACATCTTTTTTCTCCAAAAATTAGAACTCTGAACCTACTATTCTATTTTTTCTTACACTTAATGAGCATGTATTTCAATGATTCTTCCTTCTAAATTTACTAGTTTCTCTCTCTTTAAAATTCTTTTTGCAAGAGAGAATGTTTAAAAAATGAAATGCATATTTTTCCTCTCTCCCACCCCAGCTGGTAGGAATTATCCTTTAGCTTTGAGTAAGTCTCTGCATTTTTCTGAGCAGTATTTATGAAATAAGAGCTTTTGCTTGATCTCTGATGAATAATAGTCATTCTGTGCCTTAACAAAAAAGATGAAATTGAAATAAGCAAATGAATAAAAATTCACTCTGTTTTCATGAGAAGCCTTAAAATACCATTGGTTCTCTTGCATCTTAAATTAATTGGCTTACATGAGAAACTAATTCCACAATCACATCATTTACTTTCTCCTTAACCACATGAAATTTTATTATTCTCCTGCTATCACTGTAAAAAACCCATATTACTAACATTGGGTTAATTATACTTTGGCAGTTCACTTCTTTACTCATCAGAGGTGTTGGACTATAATCCCCCTACCTATGTCTCCCACTTAATTAAGATCACATGTGCACACTAAAATGCCTGGCTTGCCTTAACACAGAGAAACTAAAGCAGATACCTTAAAAGCAACTGAGGCCAATAGGAAAAGGGGACCAGGAACTACAGAAAAGGTTAGTTCAAGAAGAATTAACCTAGAAGGTAACACACACGCACAGGAAATTAATGTGAGTCAACTCCCTGTATAGCTATCCTTATCTCAACCAGCAAAAACCCTTGTTCCTTCCTATTATTGCTTATACTCTCTCTACAACAAAATTAGAAATAAGGGCAAAATAGTTTCTGTTGGGTATTGGTGGGGGGAGAGGGAGGGGGCGGAGTTGGTGGTAAGGGAGGGGGTGGGGGCAGGGGGGAGAAATGAACCAAGCCTTGTATGCACATATGAATAATAAAAGAAAAAGGAAAAAAAAGTCTAAATTCGCTTGGAAGTGAGCCTAAAATAGCATTATTGGATTTCCTTTTATTATTATTATTATTATTATTATTATTATTATTATTATATAATACAGTAATGCATGTTCCTTAAAACAATACTTACTACTTAGGTTTCCAGGAAAACTGACTTTACGTGCAGATGTTTTAAAAAAACATGCTTTGGATAACAACCCTTTGCTTTTTTGAGCCCAGCATCTTTTCTGGGGTATGAATGGAAACTCCAGCAGGAAACCTCCCTGTAAACTACAGAAATTCTCACTTTTGATTGATCAACAGCCCACACTTCTGGAAGCTGAGGGAGAGAGCTCCACGGTCTTGAAAGCAGTGTCTGCAAGGAGCAGCATTTCTTCCTCATTATTGCTTCATTCCAAAAACCTTGGACAAGTAGCTGGACCATTTACAAATTCTCCAAACTCGGTATATTGTCTTATCTCAGAATCTGTCTTTCACCACAAATTCAATGACCACTGTACTCCCTGAAGTTTTTCCTATTGACATTTTACTCTGATTCTTTGTCATGCCTATAGTTGAGTAGTGCTTTAATGTAACTCTATTTAGCATTTTCTCTTCCATTGTTGATTACAAAAAAAAAAAAAAAAATGTGGTCAAAGGTGTGGGCTTGGTGTTAGCTGCAATGGAATGGATGATTTGGGAATCTGGGTTACTGCTCATTTCACTTATGCCCTGTGGCTCTGTTCTTGCTTGATTCTAAATGAACCACTTTGTTCTCATAATAAATTGCTGGTACACTCAAAATAAATAAATAAATAAATAAATAAAATAAAGGGCTGGCAGCATGGCCAAGTCATAGAGCACCTGCCTAGCAAACATGAGGCTCTGAGTTCAAACACCAGTGCCACCCACACAAACAGACGAGCAAACAAATGAGTGTTAAGTGGTGAAAATGAATTAAGGCCCTGGAAAGTTTGGGGTAAACAGTGGTGAAAAAGACAGGCACTCTGGCTCACGTGGTGCTTGCAGGCCAGAAATGGCAGGAGTACAGAGGTACTACAGAGAAGCACTTGCTCTCCACTCTTCTTATTTCCAGAGGGATCAGGTGCTTTTTCCATGACTTATACAGGTGGTGGTTTAAAAGAGCTGAGAGTGTTGACTCAGCCCTTCCTTTCTCCTCAGCATTTCTGATTCTACAGGTAGTCAGTTTTCCAGGATAGACCTCATGAAAGACCTGTAACGGCCAAGCCTGGCCATTGACTTGATGGACAACACTCCTTCTTGTCCAAAGTCACCATTTCTATCTACCCTTTATTACTAAAATGCTGACATTTTCATTTCCATCTCTTGTCTTCTGCACTTGATCCTTTTTTGGTTCATATGACAATACCCCAAGCATACCTTGGGGGCATCAATAATGAGCTTAAAGAAATGCTTAGGAAGTAGAACCTGAGAGAAAATAAACAAAAAGCACTGTGGGCAATGTTTGTCACTAGGTTTTTGACAACACGTGCTCTGTGTACTGCTTTAACATGAATCTACGTATAAAGGCCTTTGCCTTTGCACTTTGAAATTCACACAGAATTAATAAGAATTAAGTATTTCTCCAATAAAAGTTAACTGTAGCAGCCTTTTTTTAAAATTTGCTCACTTTTTTTTTCCAGGCAGTAATACAAGCTGAACAGGAATTTAAAAATGTTCAAGACACCTGTCTTCTCGATGTCCTCCAGAGGCCAAGCAAGTACTTACCTGTAAGCGGCTAAGGCCAGGTTGGGATGTGCAGTGCACTGTGCCTTCAGATTCCGTTTTGAATTGCAGAGCCACTGTGCTCATCCCACAGCTGTGATACCGCCTTCAAACTGACAGTGACACTTCCAAAGCACTAGCGGCTGCCCCAATGTCACGTTTACTTACCATCATCAAAAGGAGCAGCACCAGCTACATGCAACACACGTGGCAGTAGCAGCATGGAGGTCACAAGAGCAGCTTCTGAACGTCACCCCGTACCTGAAAGCACCCGTCATCAGAAGCCAAGTGAGTGGGACTGGACTCACATCAGCTCAAGTTCTTTTGGGTTCCTGTGTTTATGATTTTATACTTTGCTACCCATGTAGCCATTTGAAGGGAGTTTTCAAACTCCATGTCTTCCAGACCACACAAGGTACACACTAGTCATCCAGAAGAGATTATCAATAAGTAGCATTGATAAGATGTATACGTCCTTGATTTAAAACACAGTGTTTATCCTGTATCCAGAATATTTACATAAAATGCTTGATTTATGGTTGCAAAAGGGATTTGAAGTATAGTTTATTAATACACAATGTTGAAACAAAAACTAAGATTTCAAAGATCAAAATTCTTGTATACCAGTAAGTTAATTGTAGATGTCTATTCATATTTGATAAGAAAATTTGCACCTATATTATAAAAAAATATGATATCAAACGCACATATTAAAATTACCAAAAAATGAATGATAGAATTATTAAGGTGAAAGGATAGGAAAAACACAGTCAAATGCTCCTAACTGGAAGACCACAGCTCTGGGAAATAAGGTTTTCCTTGTTTTTTCAAGGGGAAATGAAGAACTGGGGTTGCTTGAAAACTTGGTTGAGTTTTGCTATCAGATGAAAATCATTGGCAAATAAAAACAAAATAAAGGATGACAGTGCTGTAAAGTTGGATAAAGAGATTTCCCCAGGGGGAGGTTGTGATCTTGTAGGATAAAGCAAGTCTATGTGAAGGTGAAATGAAATTTTAAAAGCCAGATAAGGTAGATAAAAAATGCATGAAGAAATGGCTCAGATGTAATTGTTCTTAAGAACGGGTCTTTGGAAAGAGGGAAATACTTTAATGATTTGATCACAGCTAGAACTAACAGGAATTTGACAGGATAGACAAAGATCATACAAAGAGAACCAAAAGAGGAAGTTAGTATTATGAAAACTCTTGAAATACAATCTTGTAAAACTGTGGACAGACTGCATTCTGAGACACTTGAGAGGCACGCTTTACAGATAAAAATTGCTGTTCTAAGATGGTAATGACACTGAATGATTCGAGATACAAATACCAGGAAGAAAATAAACTACTCCCAAAAATCTCTACATAAATTTGAAGGTTGTCATAATTATTACAGATGGGGAAATGAGTTCTTCAAGTGGATATATCTCATAAGTTATTGACTTGAGGGTCTAATTAAAGCAAGATGAAAAGGAAAAAGATTTAAAATGGAAGTCACACAAAGACAAACATATATGGAAGAAGACTAGATTAGGTGCTCATTTAATGAGAAAACATAATCCAGGTGGGATTCAACTCAGAGTGGTGAAGATGTGGGGTTTTTTTTTCCTAAATTTTGAAGGCATACAGAATGGATTTGTTTGCTAGCTTTCGTTATTGGAAAATCATCAAGACAACATTCTAGAGATTAAATAAAGAAGGCAAATGTTCAATTCAGAAACAAATAAAAATTGAAAGGAAAACGAAATCTGGTCAATTCCAACAAATACCCCTGGGCAGGCTTCATTAGTGTAAGAGATTTCAAACCAGCAGCTGCTGTGGTACAGAATTTAAAATGTTTGCTCAATAAAAAGGGTATTTAACCATATATAGAATCCACACTAAGAATCACCAGAGCACTGGAACATAGAATTCAACAGGAGGCAAAAATTAGAAAATATGGCTTGTGATGAATGGAAAAGATGAGTTAAAGATGATCTGGGCAGAAGTCCACCACCGTGGTCTGTTTCCTTGTTACAAGAGAATAAGTTCACTTGAAAGCCAGTTGTTCTCTGGGACAAGAAGCAAACTACAGCACTTTGAGATGTTTATTTTCTTTCTTTGGGAAACCATGCCAACATTAACCTCTTCTGAGATTCTTCCTCCCAAATTTGCTTGTGTTCAAAAGCTGTGAGTCCTGAACAACTAGCACTGACTTAACAGTGGGACTAAACTAAACAAGGAGGATTTTCTCCACCCTGCATCCTTCTCTTACAAATTTTTGAGTAGATGATATGTTCCTAGACAAGGCTACTATTTGACTTTTGGCACCCATAAGTTTCATTAAGGAAGTATTATGATGAGTAGGGATTGGGTTTTAATTAATTTTTTAAATATCAGTCATGCATAACAGACATCCAATGAGTTTCATGAAGTCACGATTTGAATGTGCAGATGCAACCTCTAGCAGGTGACAGCACAGCTGCTGGAAGTGCCAAGCACTGAGTTCTCAGAGCGCGAGGAAAGGTAGCAAGATATTGTAACTTTATAAGATATCATTAGGACTTTATCTAGTATTATTGGACTTTTTTTTGACTCTTAGTACCTCCCCATGAAATTAATAATGGATAGAATCAATGTGGGGGTGCATCTCTGTAGTTTTATTCAGGTTGTTGAAACTGCTCTTTAATCTCATTAAAAAAATCTATCAAGTCATATATATGTACATATACATTATATCTGTAGATATAGGTATGGACAAAAACAGCTATAGCTGTAGACTATTTCTTCATAGATTTAGACACACGTATAGATAGAGATGCAAGTATATTCATATAAGCATAGATTATTCGAGCTAGAGTTAGAAGATGATATGAATCTGTCTCTCTCTCTCTGTCTGTCTCTCTCTGTCTCTATCTCTCTCTATCTCTCTCAAGGATTTTGAAGCAGTGAAATTATTTTCACATGTGGCCATGCAAACGTATCCATGGACTTTGCATTCACGAAGGTCCTGGAACTAATTCCTTGAAGACACCAAGGAACAATTGTACCTGTGAACAAATCCCATGAATTTGGCTGTATTTTCTTTCAGTCTTTCAGAATTTTTAATAAAGGCTCTTAAAATCAGATAGTTAGGGGGTTTGGTTATTTAATTTCTTTAATATATTCTGTATATTAATCTTTAGTGATTTTCCAAGGCACCTTTGCATTTTAATACGCTAATTCTCTGTAAGTCTCTCTGTTTCTGCAATATTCTAAGGAGGAGACATTGACTTTTCCTTCTGGCAGGGTGGTTTTTTTTCAAGCATGTTTGTATAGCAAACAGCCTGTGGAACAAGGTGAAGGTAAAATAACTGTGCAATATAATAGAAAAGTAAAGAGTAAAGAGTTGACACGCTTACTATTTATATAGGAGATTCAGATGTCCTAAGACCAAAATTCCTTTCCGTGTACAATTCACTGCATGTGTAGATACCACTGTGCTCTGTTTACGTTGCCCTGTGGGAAGTGGAGTTTGGAGAACTTGTGGACAAAGTTAACAGTCTAACTATTACCACCACCACATATTCTCCCATGTAACTTACGAAGCATCTAGACACCCTATAGTACCTAACACTATGTAAACAGTTCTTACAGCCTATTGTGTACAAAATAATGATGAGAAAAGTCTGTAAATGTTGAGCAACAACGCAATTTTTTTCCAAATACTTTCCATCAGCACTTGGTTGAGTCCACAGATGCAGAATCCATAGATGAGGAAGTCTGACTGTGCTTCTCTCATGAAAACCCATGTAGTAAATGATTTAAAGCGTTAGCAAGCACTCTTTTTTTTGACCTCCTAAGACTCCCATGATCACTGAGAATTTCAGCCCTTTCCTTCGTATCTTCCACTGGAGTCACATGGTGGTCAAGGAAGAGACCATCACCCTCCCTGCCACCTGGCTCTAGGTGATTGTCGTAAGCATGGGTATCTAACTGCAGTTATAACAATCGTCACTTCTAAGGACTATCTCTTCTAGTTGCAAGGTGCTGTTCATCACAGAGGAGCACCTCCTGAAAGAATAATGGCGACTGAATAGGAGCAGCTGGATTTGTCCGTTTTGAGCATATCCTAATGCTCAAAGCTGTACACTAGTGAGGTGTCTGATTACGTTTATGATGTTTGCTGACATCTTTCAGGCTTTGTGTCTTCCTGTTCCCATTGGCCACACAGCTGGGAAAGTCTCATTTGTGCCGGAAGATGGAAAAGCCATAGGTCTCCTTCTCGGTGTTCTATAAAAGTTCACAAAACCCAGCCTCACCCAGGTACTACTAAGTTTCAGCCACTGGAAACCAAGCTACTCACCCTCCTTTCAATCCAGTCAAAACCATCAACTCGGGCACTTTCCCTGAGTGCTACAGACAGCCTCATGAAGAACCTCTCCAGACCGTTTGATGTGTACATATTTTCACCTGTCTGGGCATTCAGTGTCCTGTACAGAGGGGATTTCCTCTTCCATCTGGCAACCAGAAGCCTTAGTAGATTGTGAAAGGGGTATTGACTACCAAAGATTAAAGATAAATAAGGTCATAGAAGAGGCAGTAAGTTCAGTTCTGCTGACATATCTCATAGTGAAGAAGCTGGGAAAGAGTATAGCGTTTGTTGCAGGAGTGACTGCTTTACAGGCATCTGCTTTATGATAGGTAAAATTATAATGAATATCCTTCTTTTAAAAAGTGATTTTTAAAAGCCGTTTCCACCATATGATCTTATTTCTACCTAAAACTCTATCCAAAATATGCAAAACACATTTATTTTCTTTTTCCGACAGACAAAATTGACTGGGATGGATCTTACTCTATTGTGCCAGAAATGATCAATCACTTGTAGAAAAAGTTTATATCCTAAAGCACTGCAGGTAGCTATTTTTATCATTCTTTAGTTGCTTGGTTGCTTTTGTTTTATTGTTTGACGTTTAGACAGTGTTTCAAAAATACTCCATTTCCATGGCTTCCCTAGATAACTTCTTCTAGCATTTGCTTTCTTAAATTGGGCATTTTACAGGCATTTTGCACTCATTCAGCCACTGCACACCTGCCGGGCATTTCTATAAGCTGACCTCTTTGTGAAATCAGTGGAGACTGGGTGTCCGTAGTACAGCTGCAGGGGTGTGAAAGTGCACAAAGTTTAGTTGAGCTTAATTGTCACAATCCACCCCTTACTTTCATGTTTTTCACAGAGGAAAAAAATTAAATTTACTTTAATTGCAAAATTGTCATCGGAATTGACACTTGGGTAAAGGACTGTCTTGAAATAAAGAGATGAATGGAGTCATTTGTGTTTTGGGGTAAGGAAACATGTAGGAGGTTACGTTTGAAACAGGTCTTATATTTTATACTGAAAGAAATAAATGCACTCTGGTTTATTATTTTAAACTGATGATATTGGTATTTTAGCCTAGATTTTTCAAATGAAAGAAGAAATTGAAGCAATCTTAGGTGAGGATTCATAAAAGTATACTTAGTATTTATGAAGCTTAGGCCTTTACAGCTGGAGAACAATTAAATATCTCAAATGCTTTGTTTTGCTGTGCATCAGGCCAGGTTCAAATTATATTTCTGTCAAAACTAGATTGTTTCTAAATAGAAGATCAGAAAATAGAAAAAGGACAGCTAATTAACTGTGGTTAGTGTGGTTTTACAAAGCTGACAAATCAGAGACAGAGGAAGTGTGATTATTATTCAGCAGTATTTGAAATCAAATGATACAAATGATTTTCCATTGAATTATCTCCGGGCTATAAGATTTTAAAGTAGTTTTGTGATGAAAAACACTCTAATCAGTGTAACCACATGTCAAAGTAGTTTTTAAATTACGTTCCTCAGGTGGTTGGGCTCCTTTGGAATAATAGATGCAAATTCTGGATGCCAAGTAGAATGGTTCAATACATAGACATCCTTAAGGTGAGAACGTGAGTTCCTGGGAATTTGCTATGAACCATGCTTTAAAGGGTGTTAGGACAATCAGCGAGAGATTTCAAGATTTTCTGACCCTTCCAACATAAACCGGGACTTCATAATATGTGTAACATAATACTGTATAACACGTGCTTAGTTTGTTCTTTTGAATAAAGAGAAGAGAAGAAAGGAAAGGAGAGCGTGAGAGAAACTCATAGATGGACACAGAGAAATGGACACTCTTGGTCTTGTGTAAAAAATAGAGATAATCTGGAAGAGGGATCAATGCAGGAATTTAGTGTGTAGAATCACCTTGGATAACTATTGATGTAGCTAAAAGAGTGAAACAAAATGTTGTGATTTTTCTCACAGTTAATGATTTATTTATTTTCTTCCTGGAAGATGTCATAACTCCTGAGAAAGTAGAAGAGAAATGTGCTCCAGTGTGTAACAGTCCCAACAGTTAATTCTTCCCCAAGGAGTGGAGAGCACACGTGCTAAGGGTCCCAGATCTCAAATCCCTCTGTAAAGACGGGTGGTGCACACCTTGTTCCTGGCAATCATGGTTTGAAACAGACCACATTTTATTTAGCATCTGCCATGTCTTTCATGGTCACTGTAGGAAACTCTATCTTCTGACCTTCCACTGAAATTCCTCAAGCAGGTAGTAACTCACAGGCCTTGAAACATTCTGCATTCCCCAATCTTCCCGTCTTTGTTCCTGCCTTTGCCTTGGTTTTAAAAACGGAGCCTACCCCCACTCAGTGCTCTCGCACTCCCATCCTCGGAGACTGCGACACCTTTCCATCCTGCTAATAAAGCCAGATTCCACGCCATTGAGGTCTCTATCCTTCTTTGTACCTTTTATCCGCCCTTCCCTAACATTTTGGTGCTGAACTCGGGAGGAGTCTCCCACGGGGATTTCATTCCTTGGTGGGGTCTCCTTCCATCGGACTCTTCTCCCCAAGCCCTCCCACTGCAAGCCGGCCTCACTCCCAGTGCTGACCTCCTCCGGGCTGCTGTCCTGCCTCCTCCCTTCTCCCTGCCTCGCTCTCTCCTTTCACTCTGTTTTCCTTCTTTGTCTCTGAGATCTGATCCAGGATGAGAGCTCTTTGGCTCCTCCAGCTTACTTTGACCAAAGGGCAACTGGATGATTCTGTTGTCCTTGCCTGAGTCACATAAGGGAGGCTAGATCTTGACCCAGGTCTATATTGGCTGGATGAGTAAACTCGCCTGGCACTCCAATCCCCAACCTTGAGCCTCCTCTCTTTTCTCCCATTCTGCCTTCCTGGACCTCAGTAGCTGAAGCCACTTGTCAGCTGACCAGTCACACCCACCATTGGCTCATTCCCAGGTGAGCACCAAGGTGAGAATCCTGGCTCCCTCTCGGAGGCGCCCAGTGAGTGAGACTCTATCCATTTCTAGGTTCCAGGATTGCCCTTCGGATGGCCGTGTCGGGACACTTGGACGCTCCTCCGAAGGCCCTTGTCCTGCTAAACTCAGTCCCGGGGACACCTTGAAACAGATCCTCAGCCGCCTTCTGGCACTAACTCCTTGGCTCTGAATCTCTGCCTCCTTCTGCCTCCCTACTCACCACCATGGGGTCACAACAATCCACTCTGACAGCCCTCTGGCCTGTCATCTAAAAAAAATCTCAAAATCCTGGGATTAACCCCCGACCTTGAATCAAAAAAACTCATCCACCTCTCTGTTCAAGTTTGGCCACAGTATCAGCTAGACAACCAGCATCACTGGCCTGAGCATAGCACTTTTGACTCCACTCTTCTCCGAGATCTGGGCAACTTCCTACAATGGGTTGGCAAATGGTTAGAAATCCCCTACATTCGGGCCTTTTTCCTGCTCCTTTCAAGACCCTCCCTTTGCTCCTCCTGCTCTGCTTAGCAACTTCTATCAGATACGCCTTCCCACAAGGAGGAAACAAGACCTACCCTCACCTTCCTGCCTCTTGGCCCCCCAAAAGACCTAATAACATTGATGACCTCAGCGAATGAACCACCCCCTCAGCCACCCCATCCTGACAAGCTTCCCACCCTCCAACCATCCCCACTAAGCCCATGACCCTTCACGACCCACCTCCCCTTAATCTTTCCCCCATAACACAGCTACTCTGTGCCCCCCTTTACCCATCATGCCATCCCCTTCCACATCAATCCCCGGCCCCACTGACTCCAAAGACCATGGCCCCTCCCTTATGCTATGCTGGGCCCTTCCCCAAATTATATTTCCCTTATGAGAGGTGGCAGGAGTGGACAGGAACATCTGGGTTCGTGTTCCTTTTTCCATGGCCGATTTGTCCCAGATTGGGGCCTGCCTAGGCACTTTTTCTGAAAATCCTGCCAAATTTTGAAAGAAATTCCTTAGGCTCACTCAGGCTTATCACCTCACCTGGTCTGATATTTATTATATCTTGACCGCCACCTTAACTCCTGATGAATGCTGGTGTATCTGGCAATCTGCACGAGAGCATGGGGACCAGCTCCATGGCCAGAATCCCACCCTTAACCCAGGAGCATACAAGGCAGTCCCTCCAGCTGATCCAAAATGGGCCAATAAGCTGGGCAACCCAGGCAGACCCTCTCCACATTACCTTATGGTGGCCTGCCTCCTAGGGGATGAAAAAAAATGCCCACACCCAAGTAAATTATGATAAGATTAGGGAGATTTACTCAGGGGACTGAAGAAAACCCAGCTCTTTCCATGGCCTGCCTCACGAAGGCCAGTACTAAATACACCAATTTAGACCTGACTCCCTGGCAGGCACCCTCTTCCTCCATGTTCAATTTATAAGCCAATCTGCCCCCGACACTTGAATAAAGCTCCATCAGCTAGAGCAGGGACCCAAGACACCCCAACGGGAGCTCCTAAATGTGGCTTTCTGAGTCTTCATTAATAGAGGTGAGGAAAACAAATGGGAGAGGGAGAAAAGCCTCAAGGCCAAGGCCTCAGCCTTTGGCCTCCGCCCTCAGCCAGAGGGATTCCAGGGCAACACCCAGTCCTAGGCTTGCTTCACGCTCTCCAGCCATACCATCAGGAAATTGTCTTCACTGTGGCAATCCCAGACACTGAGCTAAAGCCTGTCCTATTCCCCACCCTCCCTCTAAGCCATGACTGAACCGTGGTCAATGGGGACACTGGAAATGGGAATGCCTGTGGGATCGGCACCCCCAAACCTCTGTACCTCCTACAGACACCCTAGAAACACCCCTCCATCAGCTACTCCAATGAGGAGGCCTGGACTCACACACACACACAAAATTTTGGGGGTCGAGGAGCCCAGGGTGATGGCCACGGTAGCTGGCCAAACCTTTTCCTTTGTAGCTAATACTGGGGCTACACTGTTTCTTCTCACCCCATGGTTTAGTCCCACAAAAAGCCACACCCCCCATAGTGGGAGTCTTGGGTATCCAGGAGTTCCCCCATAAAACTCCTGAGGTTTTATGTATATTTGGACAAATGGTCCTGACCCATTCCTTCCTCATTACGCCTCAATGCCCCATTCCCCTTTTGGGAAGGGATTTACTTCATAAATTGGGTGTCTCTCTTCATATTCCCTTTGAAATTCTACAACTCTGTTTCTCCTACAGAGCTCCTGGAGGTACCCCTCCTCCTCCCCTTCTTCCTCCTCCCTCCCCTCCTTCCTTATCCCCCTCTCCCTTAAACTCCAACAATCCTTCCATTAATGCTCAATTGGAACACTGGCTGTCCTTGGGTGGCCAAACATCATAAGTCAGTTACGATTTCCCTTAAAGACCCCACCACATTTATTAATGTCTCCCAATATCCCCTCCCACCTCCTACCCTCAAACCTATCATTTCCTGGCTCCTTCAAGCTGGACTTCTCATTCCGGCTCACTCTCCTCACAACACCCCTGTCCTGGGTGTCCACAAACCCAGTGGCCAATACCGACTGGCACAGGACTTACACAAAATCAATGAGGCCATTCTCCCTACACACCCTGTTGTCTCCAACCCCTACACTCACCTCTCTACCATTCCACCCCAAGCACTATTCTTTACTGTATTAGAGCTAAAGGATGCTTTTCTTACTATCCCACTCCACTCCGTTTCCCAACCTTTTTTTGCCTTCACTTGGTCCAATCCGGACCTCATTTCTTTGGACAAGCTCTCCAACAGGACCTTCAATTCCTCCACCTCACCCCCAGCTGCCTCGTCCAGTAAGTGAACGATCTTCTCCTTTGCAGTCCCACACAGTATATATGCACACAACACACAGTCATTCCCCTAACTGCTCTGGCCGCCTGATGCTAATGGGTCTCCAAAGCCAAGGCCCAAAGTCACCACCTCTATCACTTACCTAGGACGTTACATTTCTCCTGGCCACTGCTCCACCCCTCCCAACCGCCTTGCTTTGCTCCTTAACACCCCGCTAGCTACCCTCCAAGAAACAGGAACTGCTCTCCCTACTGCACTTATTCAACTACTTTAGGATATGGATATCCAACTTTTCTTTAACAGCAAAGCCTCTTTACAATGCTGTCAAAAGGGCCCTAGGGGAACCTCTCCTTACCCCCTCATCCCTCTCCCCTAACTTTGCTGCCCTAAGAAAAGCCCTTGACCATGCCTCTTCCCTCTACCTCCCCAATCCTACCAAAGCTTTCTTCCTCTGTATTCATTCAGACAAGGACCAAGCTCTGGGCCTCCTATGCCAAAATACTGGTGACACTCCTCACCCCATCGCCTGCCTGTCCAAACAACCAGACTCAGTATTCCAGGGCTGGCCCCAGTGCTTCCGAGTTCTGGCGGCAACCTCATTCCTTATCCTGGAGGCAAACAAATTAACCTTTCATAATCCCCTCCATGTCCTGTCCTCTCACTCCCTGACAGACCTCCTGAGTCACCGGGCTTTTCTTTCCCTTCCTCCCTCCAGGGTCCAACTACTCCATGCCACACTCTTGGATCCCCAAATATCTTTTACTCGATGATATATCCTAACCCTGCCAATCTTCTCCCCACTGTCCTCATTTCCCTTGGGGAACCCCCACCCACCCACTCATGCCTCTAAGCCCTCACCTTTGCTCTTACCCCCTTCTCCTATTACAGATTCTCACCTCTCTGGGGCCCCTGACTGGTTCATTGACAGGAGCTCCCATAAGGTCCACCCCTACCAGGCAGGATATGCAATAATTGAGAGATTCCATAATGATCAACACTGCCTCCCTTCTCAACAGGTGATACCAGCCAAGACTCTGCCCCACAAGGCCTCATCTCAGCAGGCAGAATTGATCACCCTCATCTATGCCCTATAACTAGCTACAAGTAAAATAATTAATATTTACATTGACTCCAAACAGGCATACAACATTATCCACTCCAATGTTTTAATCTGGAGAGAGAGAGAGAGGATTCCTGACCCAGTGAGGAACCCCCATCATAAATGGAGACTTAACTGGTAAATTACTCCAGGTGGCAACTCTCCCTGCTAGGGCAGCTATCTTCCACTGTAGAGGACACCAACAGGATGAAAAATACCTATCCCAGGCCAATAACCAGATAGATCAGCTAGCAAAATAAGCAGCCTTGGGACTTCCCATTCCCCAACACCTTTTTCTTAACCTAGCTTTGCCCTCAATCAAACCCCACTACTCCCTAGAGGACATGACCTGACCTTTCAACAGGCCATAAAAGAACAAGGCTGGTGGTTCCTCCAAAATTGCCTAATTTTGCCCAAACAAGACTCTAGATTCATCTTTCAGTACCTCCATCCATCACTTTTTCCATCCTAGCCTCACCACTTACCTAAAGTGCCAAATTCATATGACACCCCAAAACCTCCACAATTTGCAGGAGATTACCAGATACTGTTCCATTTGCCAGAAAACCCATCCCAACTCTAACTTAGAACTCCCACCCTTCCCAACACATCAGGCCAGGGATCCCTCCCTGCAGCCGACTGGCAGCTGGACTTCACACACATGCCTCAAGTAAAGAAGCTGAAATATCTGCTGGAACTGGTAGACACCTTTTCAGGATGGGTGGAGGTTTTCCCTACTACTAATAAAAGAGCCTCCGCCATTGCCTCCCTCCTGATCAGGGAAATCATTCCTCAAGTCAGTATCCCTTCCTCCCTACAAACAGATAGTGGCCCAGGATTCACCTCATCTGTCATCCAAGATACACAGTGCAATACCTCCGAATGCCCTGGAGATTTCATGTCCCTTACCATCCCCAATCCTCGGGCAAAGTGGAACACCCCAACTGAAACTTAAAGGCCACTCTTACAAAGCTGTCTCTGGAACTTCACCTAGACTGGGTCAAGCTTCTCCCCCTGGCTCTTCTCCAACTTAATTTTCTTCCCGGCAAACCCCTTCTAACCAGTCTCTTTGATCTTTTGCATGGAAAACCGCTCCTGCCTACTGGCTTGCCTACTGCACCCCCTCAGCTTCCGGCCCTTCTGTTTTCTCTCTTGTCCCATCTACACTCTGCCCTCCGGAAACATGCTGATTATGTTCTCCCCAAACCTCTTCTCTTGGCTGATTCACCAACACCAGTACACATTGGGGATTGGGAATATGTCTGTCAACACCTCTTTCCTCTGTCTCTTTAAAGATTGAATGGAAAGGCCCATGCAAGGTAATTCTAACAACTCCTACTGCTGTCAAGCTTAACGGCCTCCCCTCATGGGTACATATATCCAAACTAAAACTATAATCTCCTCTGCCTTACCATTCCACCCCTACAGGACCCACCTCTGTGAAGATATCCACCTTCCTCTTATCTGGGAAGAGGAAGAAATGATGGCTTCCTAGATGACCTCCCTCCAGCATTTTCATACCTTTCTAACCCTACTTTCCTCCAACCTTTGCCAATTTTATGCCTCAAACCTTAACCTGTCAATATCAGACTATCGACCTGATCAACAATCTATGGCTTTTTGGGACCTCCACTGACTTCTCCCCTGACCAAATTGAGTTCTTTTCCTTCTGCCTCTGTATCCTACTTTACAGCTAACACTATGAGGTGCATGACCATCCTACTTAACCTCCTCTCCAATAGCCTCTCCAGGCCAACCCTATCCTTACACCTAAATCAAACAGTCATCCTAACCTCCAAACTCCTTCTCAACCACAATGCCACCTTGAGTCCCCAGTGTTGGGTCAGCCTACACCTATGACAGCTGGCAAACCTCACCCTTCTGGTCTCACCGCACAATTGGGTCACCCCACCAGCTGAAGTGAGTATACAGGAAGCTCCTGGTATCCAGGGAATGACCCTAGCAAAGGGAATAAGAATCTTCCCGGTAGGTGCCATGAGAGAAATAAGAAACTTCTTAAAACAATAAAACCGCCACAGAGACCTATCATCATTCCTGTCCAAACTGATCTTAAATTAGCCTATTAGGCCCCACTCTGCATTACTGGTAAGTCCCACCCATCACATCCACAGGTGAGCACACACCCACCTTCCTATTGCAACACAACCAACTTTTTCCAAAATGCCACAACTCACAGAAATGTAATGATTTCTGGTCCCAACTTCAGACTCTCAGACCCCCCTACCTTTTCAGGTGACCTGAACAAAATCCCCACCACCACCTCACAATACTGAATGGGACACAATGTAAAACTATTCCAAAATACAAAATACTCATTCCCTGCTGATGACACCTGCAAACAAGTCCCTACTCCAGCAAACACTAGACTCTTCCTCCACTCACAATTAGGGACTTTAAGTATGTAAACCCCAAACACTACGGACTGGAATTCCAGGGTCCCCATGGGCAGTGCCATTCCTGCTCTAACAGCAGCCTTGCTAGAAAACTCCCAGCAAATATGACATAAATTCACCTACACCAAACACCTGCTCTCAACTCCCCCACCTCCTGCTTGCCCAGCTCCATGCATCAGGATGCCTTCACTTCACTTCAGGACACTTTGCAGTATGCAGGATGAACAGCTACATCTGTTTGTCAATCAACCCTATACAACCCCCACACTCCATTCCCTGTCCCCACCCAGGTTGATACTCAGATAAGGTCGAAAAGAGCAGTACAACTGGTCCCCCTCCTGGTAGCCCTGTGGTTCACTATTGGGGCTGGAACTGGCTTGGGTGGCATGGGACTATCCATTTTTGAATTTTCCAAACTTTCCAAAGAATTAACTAGCAGCCTCAAAGACATCTCACAACACATAGATTATCTACAAGACCAGATGGACTCCCTGGCTGCAGTAGTCTTACAAAACTGCCACAGCCTAGACCTCTTCACACTTGCACAAGGAGGCATCTGTGCCCTGCTGGAAGAACACTGTTGCTTTCTCACCAATAAATCCGTATTGGTATGAGATGGAGCACCATGACTCAGGAAACAAGCAAACCACCTCCAACAACAGAGAACCAACCCCATGTCTTCCTAGTTACAATGGCTGCTCCCCTTCCTTAACACCCTTCTTCTGATTATCATAGGACTAACCTTCCTTCCCTGTTTCATCAATCTCTTCCAGAGGTTCCTACAAGAAAGAATAACAGCAATCTCCAGTGCTATGACAAAGGAACAATTCAAGACCCTTCTGTTATTACAAGCCATACAGCCATACACCACAAGACTCCACTCTGCCCCAAACTAGTAGGAAATAGTTAGATGAGAACATGACACCTCCTTCTCTTTCCTTTTTTTTATTACTTTAGGGTCTGGAAATGTAGAAAACTCTATCTTCTGACCTTCTACTGAAATTCCTTGAGCAGGTCATAACTCACAGGCCTTGAAACATTCTGCACTCCCCAATCTTCCCATCTTTGTTCCTGCCTTTGCCTTGGTTTTAAAAACACAGCCTACTCCGGCTCAGTGTTCTCACACTCCCATCCTCGGATACTGCCAGACACCCTTCTGTCCTGTTAATAAAGTGTGATTCCACTCCATCGAGGTCTCCATCCTTCTTTGTCCTTTTTATTAGCCCTTCCCTAACATTTTGGTGCCCTAATGGTCATTGTAGTTGCCTAGTTAAAAGTTTTACTCATCTACATGCTGGGATTTCTACACATTCCTTCAATGCACCATTGGCAGTAGTGGTCCAGGAACACAGACTGTAAATAAATAATAAATGTTTCCTGTTCCAAACCAGGAGTAGGCTACTGATGAAATTGGAAAGCTATTATAGAATCACTTTTATTAACTCTATGCCCAACTTAAATTCTCTCAAAAATAAACCAACCTGAGCTTCCACCATAAATGGCTAAGATCTAAAAAAAATAGGTCATTTTTTTTTTTTTTAATAAAAAAGGTTCTCTTTGGCTTCCCCTGGTCAAGTCTTCCTGTGAAGATACAGACAGGAACAAAAGAGCCAGGTTTGTGGGGAGCCCATCACTCAAATCATTCAATTGATATAAATAAGAACACACGCCTGAGGAACACTGTCTCACTGGAATGTCACAGTTACAGACAGCTGTCTGAGTAATACAAATGTTGCAGTTAAAATGTATTTTGCTCAGGAATTCATGACTAAAATGGGGACAAAAAAACCAAAACATCAGTCGGAAAACTGAGCAATTCTGTGAAAGAAAACATCAGGTTTCTTTTCATTTATTTCTAAACAAAAGAAGTTGCAGGAAAGAAGTCACAGGTGTTGCTTCATTGTTGAATTCTAGCTGGGTCTCTAAACCTATCATCATCTAACACAGAATGGCAGGGAGATTAGCGGAAGTGTCTTTCTTTTACAAGCTGAATAGAACAGAATGGCCCAGAGGAATCTGTTTGCTCTACAGCATTAAACAATAGCATTTCCATTCCTTGGATAAAGAAAATCTAAATATTATTTGAAAAGACAAATCTCTAACTTTTAAATGAGAAGCATTTTAAATAAGAGACCTGAAACAGTATGATTCAGAGAATAACTTGTTTGAACATAAATTATAACAGAATGTGAACTACTGCATAATTTCCCAGAGCATGGCAAGTAAAGCAAGCATTTAAATATGTAACTCTCCTGAATATCCAGTTAGCAAAATTCCAACAAACACACTTACTTACACCTCAGGTTTACAAACTCCAGAAATACATTTTGTTGCTTGTAGACTGGGTAAAATAAATATGTGAATATTTAGTTTAGGGCCTTTAGTGGATGCTGCTTACAAAAGGAGATTCCAATTGAGCAGGCTAAGAGTAGAATCAAAGAATGGACATTTCAATAATCTCCTAAATCATTATTAAGAAGATTGTCCCCGGAAACAATCTGACCAACACCTCCTCATTCTCCACCTCCCTAAAACTTGCAAAGAGGTCAGATCATCAGTGATTCCCTCACTCAGAGTAACTGGGTGGGTGATGGAAATGGTAGTTTTGTTATGATAAACTCACCATGCATGCATCAGCAACACATCACCTTGTCCGCCTTACATATCTCATACACACAAATTATTTCTCAATTTTTCCTAAAACAGCTGAAAATTATGATCATGATGAACAATAATTCAACTAATGTTCAAATTTTTGTGATACATGTAAAATTGGAGTCCATACACAAACCAAAGTCTTTTATTTCTTATAAAATTTACCCAAATAACCTTTGTAAATAAAAATCACAAAAGTTTAAAATAAAGGCCCATTTTAATAGATTAAAAAATTTTAGAGTAAGGCTGGTTTTATTTCAATTTCACCTCAAATATTCACTTATCACCTAATCATCAGAATTTTAATTTAGATTCATTTGTCAATTATTTCTTGTCCATTCATTCAATAACTATATATTGGAAATTTTTCTATTCTCTAAGAAGTCACAGACATGGTGAATTTCATAACACACAAGGGAGAGATAGCTTTCTTTTCAATATGCTAAGAGTGAAAGAGAATTTAAAGGTAATAAGAATTAATGCAAGCTCAGGTGTCACTAACTATTATAAAGGGAAAAACTGCAATAGACATGGAGGAAATTCTCACTAGGGGAGTCAGAGGAGAGCAATTGGAGAGTTAGATAATCAGAAATAAATTCATGAGGACTTAGAGGGTAATTGTTACTAGTTCATGATTATCCTGCTATGAAATTCCAAAATGTCATGGGATTAGACAGCAGTGACGGCAGAGAAATGTGGCATGATTTGAGATGAGGGAAATAAGGAAAGCCAAGATGCCCCAAGAAGGATTTTGAGTCATGTATTGCCATATTCCACAGGCCTGGGAGTCTAAATGCCCATACTGGACAGAATGTATATGTTCAGAACATGTGAAAGAACACTTCATAAATTATAGAACGTATAATTGCTTACTAATCTGTGAACATGACAATCAAAGAAATTGAAATCTTCTGTATAAATTTAATTATTAAATTAGTGACAACAAAAAAAAATGCCTGAGTTGGGGAGAAATGAAGGAAAAGGATTAATTTCCAACATTTCAAGTTCATTTTGCCAAACTTTCAAGCAAGAGTAATCCTGACAGTTACCATAGGAAACAGAAAGACAACAGACAGGGTATTATAGTATGTTTCTTTTATTAATCTAACATGATTATGAGGTTTGGAAGAATTATTGCCATCTGTACCCACCAGCCTCCCTCTTGGGATGCTGAAGGCATTGCCCACTTTGTCTGTATTTCCTTCTAATACACTCATGGGATTTATTTGCAATCATAGTGATCAAAATTTTTGCTTATGGATACCTGGGTATTTGTGTAAATAAATCTGGAATCAGGAACTTAATGGGACTCAACCAAATGGACAATAGCTAACATTCATATAAGTTCTCTCCCCACACTCCCACACACATGTACACACACATACACACAATCACACTCACACTCACACACACACTCACACACATACATGTACACACAAACACATGCATGTACACACACACATGTACACACACATACACACAATCACACAGTCACACACACATACACACAATAACACACACTCACACACATATGTGTACACACAAACACATGCATGTACACACACTTGCACATGGTACACACTCACACAATCACTCACACATATACACACTCACATGTACACAATTGCACACTTCTGCAGACACTCTCGCACACATACACATTCACACATACACACACATTCACACATGTGCACGCACACACACACATGTACACACATGCACACTCACTCACACACATACACATGTACACACACATAAACAATCACAGTGCACATATACACACACTCACATATACTCTCACATACGCACACACTCACATACACAATCCTCACACTCACACACATGTACACACATACACACTCACACACATGTATGCATACACTCACACACATACACATAATCCACACATACACACTCACTCACACACATACACATACACACTCACAATCACACTCATATACACATTCACACACATATACACACATACACACTCACACTTGTACACACATACACACAATCACACACACATACACACTCACACATTCACACACATATACACACATACACACAATCACATACAAACACACACTCACACACTCACACAGACACACGCACATATATATGACTGCCTGCCTGTGTCTGTCTTGAAAAGTCAACCCTCAGTACAATAGCAATTCCAAAATTAGAGGGTAAAGACAGAAATTTTTATATGTAGTTATTACTATATACAGAATTACTTTTCTGAATCAAATCTTAAGAAAAAAAGTAAATTTCAAACACATGCACCTTACATATTTATATGTATATGTCTTATCAGTGGCAATACTTATCCAGCAAATATAAGTGTTATCATGAGAAAATTAATTACTAGTCTATCAATTTAACAGATTCAAGGTATAACAACATGATCTTATAAAAAGCATAAATATATTCCATAATTAACTGTATTCATAAATATAATACTTTTTAGAAAATTAGAAATATGGAATAACTTTCATAATTTGATAAGTAGCTCTTGCCAGCACCTGTACTGAAGGTAAAATACAATGATTAAAAAATAAAATAGAAAATAAAATACTAACTATATTAAATAAATGATGAAAATACAATAATTATACAATAAACAAATTAAAATAGCAAAACAAAAATACTCCTATTTCTTCTCATAAGACTTATCCTGATTTGTAACCCCTTGTGATTTTTAAAAGATCAAAGTGAACGAGTATTAGGTGGGAGAGCATAGCTAGTTCTTTTCCACAGATGATACGATAGAAAGAACCTACAATGTGGTTGTTGGATTTAATATCATTATTCAAAATAAATAGAATTCTCATACATTTAGATTACAGCCAGAAACAGCAATTAACAATGTATTTATAGTTTAAACAAAAACATTATGAAAAATGGGGGATTTACAAAAGATAGGAAAATCCATGCAGGTAATATTTTTAAACCCTTAAACAAAAATAATAACAAAAACTAAATGAGACTTTAGTATATACCTAGGTAAATTATTTAGTAAATTATGGTGTGAAGAAACTATCCAGAATAAAAAATGAATGAAAATCAAAAAGGCATAAGAAGATGTGCAGAAAAGAGGTGAATTTGCAATATATGTATATATGTGATTGTATGTGTGTGTGTGTGTGTGTGTATATATATGTATATATATATACACACACACACACACACAGAGAGAGAGAGAGAGAGAGAGAGAGAGAGAGAGAGAGAGAGAGAGGAAGTATTTCAGATGACCACAAAATGGATACAAGCTATACATTAAAACATTTCTAAAACAGTTTCCTTAGGTTCAATTAAAGATGTACCCCAAAGCAAAATAGAGAGAAAAAAGCTACACTAAGACATGTCAAATTCAAGCTGTCATAAACCATGTAAATTAGAAATAGTAAAGCAGTCAGAAGAAATCAAGAAAAGAAAGAATGCAGTCCAATATCACAGAAGCAGCAAAGACCCTGAAAGCTGACTTGGCATCAGTAACAAGGGACGCCATGAAAGGGGAAGATTGTGTTTGATGTGAGGCTTTGGGTCTTAAGGTTGGGGTGAGTAACATTCTAGAATCTACATCTTGAGCAGAAACCATAAGCATCTAGAAAGGGTAACCGAACCGTTACTAAACCAAACCATGACATGAAAATTTTAGATTTTGGGCATGCATTTAAAACCTGGAGGGCCTTGACAAGTAAAATATTATGTTCATGAGAAATTTTAGTGTATTTCAATATTTCAGATCTCTATTTGAAATCAGTGGTGTTTATTTACAGCAACAACTACTAGAAAATAAAATAAACTGTTTTAGAATATTATCAGAATATCTTGTGTTTCTGAATAAATCTTAGAACACATATGCAAGACATCTCTGAAGAAAAACTCCATAAATGGAGATATATATTCTATGTTCATAAAGTAGAAATCTCAAGATGACAATTTACAGAAAAATAAAAATATAGATACACTGCAATCCCTGTGGAAATTCCCATAGGATTATTGAAAGGTAGAGGAAAAGCTCCACATGATTTTGCAATTTATGTAGGAGCACAAAGTCCTGAATCTAGCCCAGATACTCTGAAAGAAGAAAAGATGAAAGTCCTGCTAAATGGTAAAATTTATGACATATCTATAGCTATTTAATGGGATTACACTACAACCTGCACAAGACTGAGAGTGTCAACTTTTAGCTCACAAACCAGCCACCAATTTGTAAATAAGGTTTTATGGGAACACAGCTGTGCTCATCCATTTATGTGCTGTCTACGGATGCTTCTATACTACCCAGATTCTGGCATAGATTGTAGGGCCCAAAGCATAAAGTATTTACTATCTGACACTTTAGGATGAATCAAAAACAATGAAGTGAATCACTGCACAAGAAAAATGAAGCAAACCAGACCCTAGTGTGATGTGTGTATGTACACTTGATCTACAATGAAGCAGGACTGCAAAGCAGCTGTGAGAGAAGGGCAATGGACTGCTCACCTCACACCATAATCACACATGCACAAACACATACAAGGCAATTCCACATAGCTCATATAACTACAGTTAAAGGAAAATAATGTCCTTAGAATATAGTATAAAATAATACCTTCATGATGTTTCAGTAAGATGGGTGTCTTGGTGGGACCTTTACAAAACTCTATGTGTAAAGAAAATGCAGTGCAAACTTGACTACACTGGAAATATGAGCATTAGCAACATCAATGAACAACTGAAAAATGAGCCTTGTCGTGTGAGAAAATGTCTCAGGACATATCAAGCTGGCAGTGGAATTATGCTCACAATACATTTAGGGTCCTGATACATTAGTATGGAAGAGATAAATAAACCCATAGGAAAATTGACAGGAAAGAATAAAGGAAGAGAGCATGTGAGAGAGAGAGAGAGAGAGAAGTAAAGAGGAATGGAAGACCCCTTTATAGGTCTTGTAGATTTAGTAAAACCACAATTAAGTATCTCTAAATCTTTCAGATTAAATTTCTAAATATACAAAGTCTGACAATACCAAGGTCAGTGGAATTCAGAGCAACCACTGGCATGTATTTATATGCCATACATTTACATATATTTACATGTAAATAGATATGGATACACTTACTTATATTTACATGTAAATAGATACATATACACTTACTTATATGTACATAGATATGGATACACTTATATTTATATGCACATAGATACATATATACTTACTTGTATTTATATATAAATAGATACATATACACTTACTTATATTTAAATGTAAAATACATATAAAAGAGTCATAGTTTGATTTTCAAAGCCCCAAACAACAAATATCAGCAAAACACAGTCATTGCTATTTTGTACATAATAGAATTCACACATTGCAAGGTTCAACAATTCTACCCCAATCATTAATTCTCTGGAAATGCACCAACATACATGTGTAAGTATGTTCATGGCATCACTATTCATGATAAATAAAGTGGGAACAATGCAAAATAAGATCTTGAGTAAAGTGAACAAATAATAATACCATCTTACAAGGAAATATATACAGCAACAAAATTTAACTAACTCTGTTGACACACAATAGGTTTCATAAAATTTTAAATGCCATCCTTAATTGAAAAAGACAGAGAAAACTTAATACATAATACATAAACAATTTCATTTAGAAAAAATACAACCAGATGAAACTAAACTAATGAACTCTTACATGGATGCTTGCTTTTGCAAATAATTATAGTGGATATCTGCTTATTTTATATGTAGTCAAAGACACACTGAAATACCAAAAGTTTAAAATTTCAAATAAGTAGTATGAAAAATGGCAAAGAATAATACAGGTGACTCAAATTAGAAAAGTTGAATACTTAAGAATTCTTAATGTGAAAATATGTTCAACCTCATTAAAACCATAGAGGTGCAAATTGGAACTAAGATTAGGTTCACTCCTGTTAGCTCTGCAAGATTTAAAGTCTGATAAACACTTTCACTAGTGTTGAACATAACATATGGAAAATAGTATTTACTTATATTGCTCTTGGTGGAGTAATTGATGAAAGCACTTTGGAAAGCAATTTGGCTCTATTTAATTAAAATTTTGATATTTTGCATACTTTGGATTCCAGCCATTCCAACTCTAGAGAAATCTACACTCAGAAAGTATTTTCCACAGGTGAAGAAGGAGACCAGCACACAAATGCTCAATGTGGCACAGCACCAACATCTATCAGCAGTAGTGTGGACTAATGAATACATATTTATTTATTCAGCTGAAAAGTGTGTTTCAGCCAAGATCAATATACCAACTCTATGTATATCAATACATATGCATTTCAGAAACAGTGGAAAAAGTGACTTGCACAATATTCACAATATGGCAGAAAAACTCATCCCTTCCACCTGTGTGAATAAGGACAATAAAGGCATAATTATAAGTCAGTAGGCTGCTTTATTTTCTCACTGAATTCAGAGAAGAGAATTCCTCATACTCCCTGGAAGAAGGTGCCACTACTATTTGTTAATAGAAAAATGAGAATGGAATAGTCATTTTAGAAAGTGGATGAATTCATTCCTAGGGAAAGGTAGTATTTTTTATCAGGCAGACCTTGTGATTTATGGAAAGGTCACAAGGAAATCAATGTGTAGCTCTGTTAAACTAGCTATCTCTTAAAGGGAGAACAGGAAGGCAGAACAGGTCCTGTCTGGGAGGTAAGTCCCAGTGGGAGTGGGGAGGAGGTGGGAAAAGGGTGTAGGAAGGTGAGTATGGTGCAAATATCATGTACACATGTATGTAAATGGAAACATGAGAACTGTTGAAACTATTCCAGGAATGAGGAGAGGGAGAGAAACGAGAATGGTAAAGGGGATGAATTCAAGTATGATACATTTGATATATCATAAGATCTTTTATAAATGTCACAATGTATCTCTGGAACCACAATAAAAATATTAATCATAAAAATTTACATGGAGCCCAGTCAGCAGGGACTTGTGGTTTGTCACCAACTGTGTCCAGCTGCTAATGTAATGATACAGAGAAGAAGCAAACTGAGCACAGCTGGACTGTGGAATATTTCAGCCAAGGAGAGATATGGGAAGCTAGGGATGAGGATTAAAAGTTATGGACAGAAATGATTCTGCTGGGAATGCATAGACTCTAAGCTGAAAAGATGGACAGTGAAAAGATGAACAACTGACAAAATGGCACAATTGAGAATTGTGGAACCTGAGCAGATAAGGAAGTAGATTTGGTGAGAGAAATGAATGAGGGAATTCTGAATTGATATCATCTAGGACATGAGAGGTCACCAAGTGAAATTAACAATCAGACTGTTGGAGTGCAGTTACCAAGGATGTAACATGTCAAGGAATCCAAAAGATCATCAACATTAGTTTGGGCCAAATTAAGAATGATGACAGGGTTGGGAGTGGTGGTACATGCCTGAAATCCCAGCTACTTGGGAGATTGAGATAGGAGAATTCTAGTACAAGGCCAGATCAGGCAAAAGTGCAAGACCCTATATGAAAAACAAACTAAAAGCCAAAGATCTTGGGGCATATCTGAAGCCATGAGTTCAATCACAGAACCTCTCTCCACTCCCCCCAAATAAAGAATAAATGCAAGCTGGGTGCAGTGTCACATGCTTATAAAACCAGCTACAAAGAAGGAGGATGTAGGAGGATTTCAAGTTTGAGGCCAGCCCATGAAAGTTAGTGAGATCCTGTAAAAAACACATGAAGGGTTGGTGGCATGGTTCAAGTGGTATAGCTCTTTTCTACCATGTATGAGACCCTGTTTCAAGTCCCACTACTGAAAAAAAAACGAAGAAAGAGGAGGGGAGTAGAGGAGGAGGAGGACGAGGGGGAGGGAAATGAAGACAGGAAAGGGGAGAGGGAGGAGAAGGAAGGAGGAGGAGAAGAGGAGTAGAAGGGAAGGAGGAGTAGAGAAGGAGAAAGAGAAAGAGAAGAAGAATGGAAGAAGAAAGAAGAAGAAGAAGAAGAAGAAGAAGAAGAAGAAGAAAAGAGGAGGAGGAAGAAGAGGAAGAGGAGGAGGAGTGACATAAAGTAAGACAGAAACATAACTGAAAGAAAGAGAATTCAAGAACAAGGAGGAGAGAAAAATGCTAGATCAAAGAGATCTAGGAGACACAACAGCCTAATGGCATCAATAGAATGAATCTTTGTCTTCTGAGGGAAAAGACCTGGAGGCCATCTTCACACTCTGTAACACAAAGATTGATGGGATCACAATGGCTTCCCCTTGAAAGGCTGCATTTATTGTGACATCCACAGTAAAAGACTGTGAAAAGAGACTGGAGAGCACAGTGTGGAGTGGAGTGGGGAAGAAGGTTACTGATGGCAGAAGGTGTCACAAAGGGACCAATGGAAATGCCTAGGCAGTGGGAAAGGTGAACGTTTGGGTTACCCTAGGAAGTAGAAACAGACATCTGGGAATGAGGTCCAGGGGGAAGAGACTTGTGGGAAGCTTAAGGCTTTGCTGGTGTCAGGAGGTACACAGGAAGTGTTCATGCTGGAATTTTCTTTAATTTTCCACAGGAAAGATAAATCATCGCTCCAGTGAAAGTCCCGATCATAAGCTCCTTTTAAATTTATATTAGTATTTTATAAAAATTTAAAGCATAAAAATGTCTAAATGTCCTAAAAATAAATCTGGTGACATTTAGAATAATTTTATGTGTCTTAAAATAATTTTATAGCAAATAGAAACAAATTAACAAATGCCAGTTTTCAATCTCATTTTTCTTATATGTTTAAACACTGGAAATTGCAGAATTAAACCACACTGTCATTCTTGCCACAAAAATTTTAAGTTTAGGATTATTTGTTAATGCTTTCTGACACTTTTGATGTCAAGACAACATGATAATTCAGAAAGGACATTTGTCAGAAGGTCAGATACATTGAGCTTGGTCTCTAAATCCTTCTATTTCTTTTCAACTTAACTAAATCTGATCTTTCATTAATAAAATGGTTGTGATATTATTGTTGGATTTGTAAATCAGTCAGAATCCCTGGTTCATCTTAGTGCATAGAACATTAGTTCCTCTAAATTGCCTAAAAGTTAAATTAAGCATTATTGTACTACACAGCACAAAGTGAACAATCAGCCCCCAAGTTTGTTCAGTTTTGGTTTATTTGTTGGTTGGTTGGTTGGTTGGTTGGTTGGTTGGTTTAGCAGTTGGGGTTTGAACTGAGGGTCCTGCACTTGATATGCAGGTGCTCTTCCACTTCAGTCACTTCGCCATCCCTTTTTGTGTTGGCTATTCTTGAGATGGGGCCTTGTGAACTGTTTATCCAGGCTGACCTCAAAGTGCAATCTTTCTGATCTCTGCCTCCTGAGTAGCTAGGATTATAGGCATGAGCCAAAGGCATCCAGCAGACCCCAAGTCTGTCTAAAGATATGCTCAGGCTTTTACTATTAAACTGAATCTGTACTTCATTCTGATTAAACATAGAGAGATATGTGCTCATTTAGAAAACACATTACAGTAAGATCCAAGATGGTGACTAGAGTGCAGAAGCAGACAGTGTGAGCTCCATAAATCAAAAAGAGATTCAGGAGCCAAACTTGGCAGAAAAAAGGCACCAAGAAGAATCAAAACTTCAACACCCTGAACTCCCAGCCCGTACAAAGCTTCTCCGCAGCACATTACACTGAGAAAACAGGGAGGCTCCCTCGCTACCAGATGTCAGCTGCTGGAGACATTCAGCAGACCAACAGGTGAGCAAATAAGCATCATGCAGTATTCCCACAGCCACCCCTGGGATAAACCAGCAAAGCCCCCTGGACAGACTGACCCCCCACCCCACAGAAAAATAAATAAATAACTGAATAATAAACAAGAAACTGAAAAGGAACACACAACAGAGTGGTCAGGGTGTTGTAAGTGCACTGGAGAAGGGGGAGAGGCAAGGAGTATATCCCCTTGGGAACTTTCAGTAAACAAAGACTGGAAAGGCAGAAGGGTTGACAGTGGGTGGGTGATAAGCTGCTGCCTGAAATAGGGCAGATAGTGGTCCACAAAACTCATCTCCTGAGCCAGGGAACAACATCGAAAGTCAAACAACGCTGCAAAATTGAAAAATAATCAGCAAGCCAGCATAACACACTGACTGCAGGGAGCCAGAAGATGGATCTCTGACCTTGCCCCAGAGAAAAGGGGCAAGGCAAAGAAACAAGCCCCCACTAAACCAACAAGAAAAAACCCAACTCCAAGGCAGGACGGCTGGTGGGCCACAGAACTGATCTTAAGAACCTGAAGACAAGCCACACCCACTGAGGGAGGAGCTGAATAAGCAGCTAACGGGGAAAGACAGGAAAAAAATTGGCAAGTCTCCCCATCCACCTGGCAAGACTGAGACAGAGCTTCTGCTTACATACCAACACCAGGACTGGATGCTGAAGGACAAACACCAGAACTACTAAGACTGAAATTGTAATGTTCCTTAACCTGGAATTTTTTTGTATGTGTTTGTTTGTTTGTGTATTTGTTTGTTTTGTTCTCTGTTTGTCTACCTCTCCCTGTTGATTTCTTTTGTTTTCTTTCTTTCTTTGTATTGTTAGTTAGCTAATACTAAATTACACACAGACCAAGGACAAAAACAGCATACATACACTAACCAAAAATCCAACAGACAAAAAACAAAATTAAACCAAGGGAAAAGAAACAGGTGACTGAAATCACCAGTAGCTATCAAGAAAATAGTCACACAGTACCAAGTGGAGCAATGGGAAGATGAAAAAGGGATGGAAACTATTCTACCCTCCAAAATAAATTAATACAGGATTCAGAAGGAAATGAAGAAAATGGATACCCAGTTCCAGACTCCAACAAAACAAAGGTAAACTATGCCAAGGAAGAAATTCTGCAAGAAATCACTGAGAATTTCATGGAGATGTTACTAGATATGATCAACCAAAACATACAGGAGACACTCAAGAAATTCCAAGACAACAAAAATAAAGGATATGGAGTGACACAAAAACAAATAAATGAACTCATAGGAGCCCTAAATAAACACCAAAGTATAACAGAGAACACCATAAATAGAGAGATAAATGAATTAAGGATGAAAACTGACAATATTAAAGAGGAAATGACCCATGATATGGAAAACCTCAGAAAAATGAATGAAACAGAAATACAAAAGACAGTGGAAGGCCAATCCACTAGACTAGAACAAGTAGAAGACAGAATCTAAGAACTTGAAGATGAAATGGAAATTAAGGAAAAACTGAAGAACTATTAGTCAAACAACTCAAGACCTGTGAAAGGAATAAGCAAGAACTCACAGACTCGATCAAAACATTAAACCTGAGAATCATGGAAATTAAAGATGGAGAAGAGGTGCAAGCAAAAGGAATTCATAATATATTCAATAAAATAATAACAGAAAATTTCCCAAATCTAGAGAAAACTTTGCCCATTCAGGTACAGAAAGCCTCCAGGACACCAAACAGACTTCACCAAAATATAACTACCCCATGATATATTATCATTAAAACAATGAGCACAGAGAATAGAGAAAGAATGTTGAAAGCTGTAAGAGAGAAAAAACAAATAACATACAAAGGTAAACGCATCAAATCACAGCAGATTTCTCAAAGGAAACTTTAAAAGCAAGAAGGCATGGAGTGAGGTAGTCCAGGCACTGAATGAAAATAACTTCAACCCTAGGATACTCTACCCAGCAAAACTATAATTCAAAATAGATGGAGCAATAAAAGTCTCCCATGATAAGCAGAAACTAAAATAGTGTATGACCACAAAGCCACCACTGCAAAAGATTCTTCAAGGGACTCTGCACACAGAAAATGAAAACATACAAAACCATGAAAGGACAGGCAGTACCAAACTACAGGAGAAGAAAGGGCAAGAAAGTAGAGTGTAACATTGATTCAGCTGCACACAATCAAACCCTTAAACAACAAAGACAGCTAAATGACAGGAATCACCACAAACCTATTGATATGAACACTGAATGTTAACAGACTTAATTCCCCCATCAAAAGACACCATTTGGCAAGCTGGATTAAAAAGGAAGATCCAACAATATGTTGCTTACAGGAGACCCATCTCACCGACAGAAACAAGCACTGGATTAGGGTGAAAGGCTGGAAGAAGGTTTACCAAGCCAATGGCCACTGAGTAGCAATACTTATCTTGAACAAAGAAGACTTCAAACTTACATTGATCAAATGAGATAAAGAAGGACATTCCATACTAATAAAAGGGGAAATGCACCAAAAGGAAGTAACAATTATCAAGCTGTATGCACCCAACATCAATGCACTCAATTTCATCAAACATACTCTGAAGGACCTAAAAACATATATAAATTCCAATACAGTGGTAGTGTGAGATTTTAATACTCTCTATCACCAATAGATAGGTCATCCAAACAAAAAATGAATAAATTCTAGAACTAAACCATACCATAGATCAAATGGACCTAGCTGATCTCTATAGACTATTTCATCCAACTTCTGCAAAATATACATTCATCTCAGCAGCCCATGGAACCTTCTCCAAAACTGATCATATCTTAGGGCACAAAGCAAGCCTCATCAAATACAAGAAAATAGAAATAATCCCATGGATTCTATCTGATCACAATGCATTAAAACTAGAAATCAACAACAAAAACAACAGTAAAATACATGCAAACAATGGAAGCTGAACAACACATTGTGCAATGATCAATTGGTCATTGATGAAATAAAAGAGGAAATTAAAAGTTTCCTGAAAGTTAAACAAAATGAAAACATGACCTACAAGAACCTATGGGACACGGCAAAGGCAGTCCTGAGAGGAAAGTTTACAGCCATGAGTGCATATATTAAAAGGACAAAAGATCTCAAATCAATGACCTAATGCTATAGCTCAAACTCCTAGAAAAACAAGAACAAGCAAATCCCAAAATAAAAATAAGGGACAAAATCAATAAACTAGATACATAAGAAACCATACAAAGAATCAATGAAACAAAAAGCTGGTTCCCTGAAAAAATAAGTAAGATTGACAGACCCCTGGCAAACCTGACTAAAATGAGGAGAGAAAAAAACCCAAATCAGTAAAGTCAGAAATGCAAAAGGAGAGATAACAACAAACACCTGGAAATCCAGGAAATCATCAGAGACCACTTTGAGAGCCTATATTCTAATAAATATGAAAATCTTGAAGAAATGAACAAATTTCTAGATAGTTATTACCATCCAAAATTGAACCAAGCGAATGTTAACCACCTGAATAGATCTGTAACACAAAATGAAATTGAAGCAGCAATAAGAAGTCTTGCAAAAAAGAAAAGTCCAGGACCTGATGGATTCTCTGCTGAATACTATCAGACCTTTAGGAAGAACTGATACCAACCCTCCTTAAACTGTTCCGTGAAATAGAAAGGGAAAGAACACTGCTTAACTCATTTTATGAAGCCAGTATTACACACATACCAAAACCAGACAAAGACACCGCCAAAAAAGGAGAACTGTAGGCCAATTTTTTTAATGAATATCGTTGCAAAAATCCTCAATAAAATAATGGCAAACCGAATCCAACAACACATCAGAAAGATCATTCACCATGACCAAGTCGACTTCATCCCAGGAATGCAGGGGTGGTTCAACATACGCAAATCTATAAATGTCATACAGCACATCAATAAAAGCAAAGACAAAAACCACTTGATCATCTCTACAGATGCAGAAAAAGCCTTCGACAAGATCCAACACCACTTCATGATAAAAGCTCTAAGAAAACTAGGAATAGAAGGAAAGTAACTCAATATTATAAAATCTATATATGACAAACCTACAGCCAACATCATACTTACTAGGGAAAAACTGAAACCATTTCCCCTAAAATTAGCAATGAGACAAGGATCCCACTAACCCTACTACTATTCGACATAGACCTGGAGTTCCTAGCCAGAGCAATTATGCAAGAAGAAATAAAAGGAATACAAATAGGTAAAGAATCTGTCAAAATATTCCTATTTGCAGATGATATGATCCTAAACCTTAAAGGCCAAAAAACTCTAGACAACATCAACAGCTATAGCAAGGTGGCAGGATACAAAATCAACTTACAAAACTCATTAGCTTTTCTACACACCAAAAAAAACAAATTGAGAAAGAATATTTGGAAACAACTCCATTTACAGTAGCCTCAAAAAAATCAAATACCTAGGAGTAAACTTAACAAAAGATGCGAATTACACATAGAAGGAGAACTACAAAACCCTAAAGAAAGAGATCAAGGAAGACTACAGAAGGTGGAGAGATCTCCTGTGCTCATGGATTGGCAGAATCAACATAGTAAAAATGGCTATACTACCAAAAGCAATCTACATGTTTAATGCAATTCTTGTCAAAATCCCCATGACTTTCATCACAGAGATTGAAAAATCTATCCTAAAGTTCATTTGGAAACACAAGAGACCACAAATAGCCAAGGCAATGCTCAGCAAAAAGAAAAATGCTGGAGGTATCATAATATCCAACTTCAAACTATTTTACAAAGCCATAGTAATAAAAACAGCATGGTACTAGCATAAAAAAAGACATGAAGACCAGTGGAACAGAATAGAGGACCCAGATATGAATCCACACAGCTATGCCCACCTTATTTTTGTCAATTCTCCAAAAATATATGATGGAGAAAAGACAGCCTCTTCAACAAATGTTACTGGGAAAAGTGGTTATCCATCTGCAAAAAACTGAAACCAGATCCATGTTTATTACCCTGTACTACTATCAACTCAAAATGAATCAAGGACCTAAATATCAGACCTGAAACTCTGAAGTTAGTACAGGAAGGAGCTGGAAACACTCTGGAACAAATAGGTATAGGCAAGAAATTCCTCAACAGAACCCCAGCAGCTCAGCAACTAAGAGAAAGAATGGACAAATGGGACTTCATAAAATTAAAAAGCTTCTGCACAACAAAAGAAATGGTCTCTAAACTGAAGAGAACACTCACAGAGTGGGAGAAAATAGTTGCCAGGGATACATCTGACAAAGGACTGTTAACCAGAATATACAGGGAGCTCAAAAAACTAAACTCCCCCAAATTAATGAACCAATAAGTAAATGGGCAACTGAACTACACAGAACTTTCTCAAAAGAAGAAATTCAGATGGCCAAAAAACACATGAAAAAATGCTCACCATCTCTAGCAATAAAGAAAATGCAAATCAAAACCACACTAGATTCCACCTCACTCCCGTTAGAATAGCTGTCATCAAAAACACCACCAACAACAGGTGTTGATGAGGATTTCGGGAAAAAGGAACTCTCATACACTGCTGGTGGGAATGAAAGCTGGTGCAACCACTCTGGAAAACAATATGGAGTCTTCTTAAAAATCTAAACATAGATCTGCCATATGATCCAGCAATGCCACTCTTGGGGATCTACCCAAAAGACTGTGACACAGGTTACTCCAGAGGCAACTGCACATCCATGTTTATTGCTGCACTATTCACAATAGCCTGGAAACAACCAAGATGCCCCACTACTGACTAATGGATCAAGAAAATGTAGTATTTAAACACAATGGAATTTTTACTCAGCCATGAAGAAGAATGAAATCTTATCATTCACAAGTAAATGGATGGAACTGGAGAACATCATTCTGAGTGAGATCAACCAGGCTCAGAAGACCAAAAATTGTAAATACAGCAATGTGGTTGGACATGGATCACATGACAAGGGGAGAGCACATACGGGAGTTATAGGAATAGGTAGAAAACCCAAAACATGAAAGTATTTGATGTCCCTACTCCAGAGGAACTAATACAGAAACCTTAAAACAACAGAGGTCAATATGAGAGTGGATCAGGAACTAGTAAAAAGGTCAGTTAGAGATGAATCAAATTGGGTTGTAACACATTTGTGCATGGAAGCAATGCTAGGAATCTCTCTGTATAGCTATCTTTATCTCAACTAGCAAAACACTTTGTCTTTCTTATTATTGCTATGTCTTCTCTTCAACAAAACTGGAGAAAAGGGCAGAACAGGACATGCCTGGAAGCGAGGGGGGTGGGAGGGAGAGTGAGGGGAGGGGGGCAGGGTGGAGAAATGACCCAAACAATGTATGCACATATGAATAAATAAATACAAAAAAACAGAAAACACATTACATTTCTTTTCATTTTCAAATTAAACTGATAAACATCTTAGCTAAGAAAAAGACTAAAGGAAAATAAATATAACTCTGCTAAATGACAAAATGCTGTTCTGTTGCAATAAGTGAAGACTTCCTCTTAGCTAAAGATCCTATTTTGATGGTAAAATTCCATTTAAAACTAAGCATGCTTGACTTGGAGGGTGATGTGTTAGTGGACTTATCTGCCTTAGGTGAGACAGAAGTAGGAAGTGGGAGAAGTGTAACTGATTTCTCTGGAGTAAGAAAGAAAAGTGATTAATACTGCATTTTGTGTTAAAGGATTAGACTCTGGAGAGTAGATCTTTTCTGTTGAAACCCAAACTCATAAACAGACTCATAAAACTAAGTGTAAGAAGTCATTTCGTGAGTGAAGATGGAAAACAATGTGTGTGTGGCAAAACACAGCCAGCACCTGTCTCTGGAGTTTGAGAGGACACTGATGAGAAGTGGGAAGTTGAAGGGTCGGAAGAATTAAATTTGGAAGTTTTAAACTCAAGTAAGCTTACCCCACCTCCAAGAACCTGCAGCTTCGTGAGATGGGCTAGCAGGGAAGCACTAACTTACTTCTAAGCAAAGGGCTTTCTGAGAATCTGAGCTACATTTTCTTCCTCTCAACTGTCTTAAGGGAGACTTGTATTTGACAGTTTTCCCTCTGTTAGTAAATTGGGAATGCAGAATTCCCCAGACATATTCTCTGCACTACGTCAGTGATTGACCTGTTCAGCCACTCTGCTGGGAACAGTGAAGTTTTCAATCCCTTTAAAAATGCTTCCACTAGCACTGCCCCCCCGAACTTTTGCAAATGCTACTATGTATCCCCAGCACAACAATTTTAAAAATGTAAAAAAACAAACAAAATATGCTTCTTATAACCAGAAAATGTCTAACGAACCTCCTGATCCACTTGTACTAATCCCCTGCCTATTGGAGTATCTGCTTCTTTAGTCAATCATTTTTAGAATTATTTGTAGGGCTTTTTTTTTTTCTTGTCAAGTATACAGAGGACTCAACTTAAAGTTACACTCTGATTAACTTCCCTGTACATCAGGGAACTGACAGAAGGAAAAATAATACATGTATTTGAAGCTTAGCACCAATAAATTGTGGTCATACACTTAGTCCTGTCTTGTTTTCACAACAGTCAGAGGTTCCGTATGTTTGCTCGAGGTGGCAGAAATTCTGAGAGCTGAGTGGAACCAATGACGTCCCAAGTGCACTGATTCCAAAGCATTGGTCTGTGAAACATCACAGTGAGGTCTCTGCCTCTTAACCCAAGTGTCACGACAAAAAGTTTACTAAAAATGCTCTTAACCAGCAAAGCTTGACTGGTCCACTTTTGCCTTGCTTTTTGTTCTTTTTGTTTTCTTGTTTTGGAGGAATTTTTAAACAGAGAAATCATGTCTAAATGTGAAATTATGTTTAGTTTTCAATGAGTTGGAACCTATCAGTGACATTTAAAGTAATTTTAAGTTTAAAACTAGTAAATTATCTGGTCCCAGTCTGCAAATTTGAAGAAGAAAATAAACAAATTACAGATTCTGAAATAAATCTAAAATGTGGAGTATTTAACTTTTGATCATTTTGAACAGGAATAAATTGGCAAAGGAAAAAAGACTGTTACATAGCAAATTCTGCAGCAAGATATGGCAGATCTATAGGGACCAGGAGTTGGAAAGGAAAATGACCATCCAGGATTCATTTGGACACACACACATTTTACACTCATGTTTCCTTATTAAGAGTATATTGTTCATGCTTTTAATCACTCCAAGAGCTAGTTCACTGGAGTCACTCAACAACATTTAAACCATCTTAAAAATCTAACTGTGAAAATGTGAATGTGAGGAGTTCATGCCCCTTATTGTCCCTATTGTAAACTGCAGACAATAATACAGACTACCTTACAATATTATAGGAAGTCATGACAGAGTTAATATCACAGTTGGGGGTGAGCTCAATCAACCCTCCTTCCCTTCCTCCTCTCTCTTTCCTTTTCCTTCTTCACAAAAATACTTAATTTGAAGTTTCTTTCTCTTTGTGATTAGGACCATCATTAAAAAGGATTTCTTAGCTCTGACTTCTTCTTTGTCCAAACAGTTGTTGAGTACTTTTCGGGGAAAGAATACACCCAAGTTAAAGAAGGCACAACTGGAACACAGTTAAGAGCATTGTGGTGGTACATGTTTCTGACTTGCAAAGCAACTTGACAAAGACCTTTGAAATTTGTCTGCACTTGCTTCTGTACTTGATGACTATTTATAAAATCATAGTTTGGAGGCTATGTTCATTTTTATTTCTTCAAGTGAAATTTATTATTCAATCAATATCTGTCATGCCTTATATCATTTCCATGCTCTTCTACATCAAGCATATTTTCTAATGATATGAAATCATAGTCAATCTTTTCATCATGGAAAATCTCCGAAGATGCCTAAAGCATCTTAGATGTCTTGCTATCGCCATTTGAGTTTTATCATTAGTATTTTAATGTTGTTCTCGTAACATGGCAATTTTACATCCCACAGACATATGAATTGTTAAACTCAGCATGGTCACTAATGGTGGACTTCTGATACATGAAGGTTAAAAATGAGACTAACATAAAGGGAGAAATGTTAATTTGTTATTTTTGGCTTTTCTCTGCATAATGAGTTAATAGAACAACGTTTGGGAAATTCAATGCAAATTTAAATGATAGTGAGAGATAATATATTAGGGTAAAATCATTCAGAATCATTCAGTGTGTCATTCACAGGAAATTGTGATGGTTTAGATCATTCATTCACCCATCAAACATTTCTTGAGAGCTTTTAATGAGCTTGGTTTTGCTGTGGGCACTGTGAATGCATAAATGTATCAATAGATAAGTTTCACAGATGATACTTGGGAAAACATTTTAGCCTGTGTGAATGGACTATGAAAACATAAATATTAACGAAGTTAAAGGTTGTGTGAATTATGAGACATTGCAAAAAAAAAAAAGTCTTAGATAAATAGATGCTCACTCCATGAAGAGCCTATCAAAAACATTGTAAGAATCAACGCAATTTAATGGAATAAGCCTTACTGGGGGCTCTTGCCCCATACATGTGGTACACAGAAGATTCCAGGGAGACTTTCTAAATGGCAAATTACAAAGGCTGGGTATGAGCACCTTGAAAGAAATTTGTCGTTCATCAACTCAATCATCAAGATACCAGCTTCAGGAACTCCATACTCTTCATTTCATGGATACAACCATGAATGTCATCCTAAAGTATTCTATATCCAAATTTCATCATCTTCTTTTTTTTTTTTTTGATGGAAATGTGGTTTTAACTCAGGCCTCACACTTGCTGGGCAGGCACTCTACACTTGAGCTATGCCACGAGCCCTTTCTGCATTTCTTTTCAGATATAGTCTTTCTTTATGCCCAGTCCAGGCTGGTCTGGACCATGACCCTCTTATTTGTAGCTCTCCTTGGTAGCTGTGATGATGGGAATATGGCACTGCATTGGTTGAGATGGGGATCTCATAAAATTTTTTGTGGCCTTAAACAGCCATCCTCCAGATCTCTGCCTTCTGAGCAGCTAGGATTACAGACCTGGCCAAATTTTATCATTTTAGATACAATTGATGTGCTACTAATAGTTCAGGCTTATGTGGTCATGTGTATAAGAACAGGAATAGTCAGGCACTGGTGCTTCACAACTATTATCTTGACTACTTGGAAAACTGAGATCGGGAGGATCTGGCATAAGGCTAGTCCCAGGGAAAAAAGTTTGTGGAACCCCATTTCAAAGGAAAAAATGCCGAGTGTTATAGAGCATCCCTGCATCCCAGCTACTGTGGGAAGCATAAACAGGAGGATCACTGTCCAGCCCAGCCTGGGTAAAAAGCCCACTTCAACAACCATTCTTTTTTTAATCATAAAAGATTTGTGACTATGACAGTTTGGTTTCTTTTTTCCCAAGCTGTATATCCCTTGTTTTTGTGTCTACTGCACTGGGTACATTACAGTACAATACTGATCATAAATTGTGTAAAATATTTTATTTCAAGGGGGAAAAACTTTAATATTTTTCCACAAAATATGATGTTCTAATTAATTGCTTTATTTAAAAAAAATGAACTATACCTGCTTTTCAAGCACCAAGCCCTGAGTTCAAACACCAGTTTCACCAAAAAAATTAATTCATTAGAAACTAATAATAAATAAGCAAAAATGGGCTGGGGAAAGGAAAAAAAAGAAAGAAGTTAGGTTAATGAAAAGAAAAAAAGGAAAAGATGTTAAAAAAAGGAAAAAGAAAATAGCAAAAGTAGATAAAACTGATGGCAAAGTAAAGAAAAAATAAGCAAGTACTATTAGATAAGAGTAAGAAGAAGGAAAAAGATTATACACTAAAAATAACAAAAGAAAAAATAAGAAAATTTAAATTTAAATATTAATAACTTCTAATAGGATACAAACAAGCAGCATAAAAGAAAGACCATAGAAGACATCATGATAGGGAAGGAAATTCATCAAAGAGCTAGAAATTCTGAAAAGGAAACAAATTGAAATCTTGGGAATAAGAAGCTAGCCAGGTAAACAAAATTCAGTGGAAAACATCACCAACAGACTTCACGAAAGAGGATTGATCTTGACTAGAAGATCAATGAATTGTTAACGTTTGATAATGGAAAAATTTACACACATTGTAGTGTAAAAGTGGCTGCTGAGATACAGACTTATGACAAAGAAAATCTATTCAGTGAGTCAACAGCAGTAAAGTTCGCATATGTAGGAGTATTAAATAAAGTATACTAATTTTATATAATACCTAATATTATGTACAATATATATACATAAATTGTTAGCTGATATTGAAACCACCAATTTCATTCCAATCTCCAACTCTGTGAATGACGAAAGTCAAGGATACCAAGCTAGCCCTAGCTTACTTGATACCACAATGCTCTGATTTGAATGAACACATTCTGCAAAAAACAAGTGTTAGAAACTTAACTCCAATGCAAGTGTGCTGGGAAATGTGGTTAGGCCCTGGGTAAAGTGACTGGATTATTGACTTTATCATAGGACATGACTCTTGTACAAGGATAAATTTTGCCCTTTTGGTCCCTTTTTGCCTTCTCTTTCATGACCTGCTACCCCATTAGACTCTGGCCTGTCAAATGATCTTTGGCTTCAGAACTTCCAGAACCAGGAGTTAATAAACTTCTGTTCACTATAAACCACCCAGTCTGTGTTATTATGTTATATCAGCACAAACTGACCAATACACCATGCATATAAAATTTGAGATGTAGCCACTGATATCACCAAAATATCATAACTACTTGGGTTAGTTTTGCTTTTCTCCATTAGTATAGATATTTTATTAATCTGGTGTATAGTTGTTTTGTTTCTACTTATATTCAAAATTAATTTTTAAGCATTGATAAGTTAAATTTGTGTCTAATCAGTGAAACAGTATCTTTCTAGAAGTCAAAACCATGTTTAAAAACAAACTTTATTATTACTACCCATTTATTTTAGGCAACCACATTTGTTGGTTTTGTGTCATCCTTTTATTTTCTTTTTTTAAAAAATGTGTGTTTTCCCTTCTTCCTTATTTCTTTGTAAAGGCGTGTGCAATCCTGCTTATTTTTTTTTCTGATGTGGGGATCAAATGTAGGGTGTGCATCTGAGGCAGGCACTATACCACTGAGCTACATCCCAGTCCTCACTGCATTTTTAATAGTCATCCTTTCTAGAGTACTTTAAGTTCACAGCAAAACAGAGCAGAAAGTAAGGAGATTTCCGGAGTGACTTCTCCCTCCAAACACCGTCAAATTCTCACTTTGTGCACCTCCCAGCAGTGGTATACTTTTACAGTGGATGAGAAAACATTCACACATCATTGTCATCCAAAGTTCAAAGTTCAGTTAGGATCACTTTGGTGTTGCAATTTCCATGAATTGGACAAATAGTAAATGACACATATCTACCATTCTATATCATAAAAATAGTTTCACTACCCTAAAAACTCTCTGTGATTCATCAATTTATCCTTCCCTTACCCAGCTCTTGTAAACTAATATTCTTTTACTACTTTTATAGTTTTGCGATTTCTAGAAATTCATGTGTAGTTACACAGTATGCAACCTTTTCAAAATGGTTTCTTTCACTTAGTAATATGCGGCTAAGTTTCCTCCATGCTTTCATGGTTTGATAGCTCAGTCCTTTCCAGAGATGAACGATATTCCATTGGTGCAATAAAACGAGCCACGTTTTATTTATCCATTCACCAAGTGAAGGATATCTTGGTTGCTGCAAAGCTTTGGCAGTTGTGGGGAAAGCTGCCACACACACATGTGCAGGTTTTTGTGTAGCCATGAGCTTGACTCCATTTAGATAAATAACAAAGAGGGCTCATTCTGATCATATGGTAACAGTGTGCTCAGTCTTGTAAAAGTCAGTCAACTGTTTCCCAAAGTAGCTATTGCAGTACACTAAATAGTCCCACAGCAACACCAGGCATTTCTGTTCCTCCTTGGTTTGCTTTTCACTTAGCAACGTATTCCAGAAATCTCTCCATGACAGCTGATAGAGAACTGTTTTCTAACTCCATTGGATGTGCACACTGCAGACTGCTTATGTCACCAATTCGGTGTGTGTGTGTGTCCTGCATAGCTACTCCACAAAGCAGGTGAGCTCGATGCCAGGGAAGTGGGCATCTTCATCTTCTTTTTTTTTTTTTTTAGAGGGATGTTCATTTCAATTTTTATTATATAAACCACTGTTTACAATGAAGACATCCAATGATAAAGGGCAATATACACTTGTAATACACTCAAATGATGAAATACACAAGCATTAATTACATAGACTCCTAAAGATAATAAGACAATTTCACCACAGCTCAAGTTTTCAAAGCCCAGGTTTAGGAAGGAGCGTCTCAATTCACAATCATGTCACACAAGTTATGCATCTAGCTTCCCAAACCTCATCTACTGAGGTGCAACCCAGAGATCTGTATTTTAGCATGTTCTAGATATAAATATCTATATGTGATAGAGGAACCAAGACTGAAAGTATATGCAAAATATCCTTATTACCAAAAGCAATCTATGAATTCAACACAATCCCTATCAAAATTTCAATGACATTCTTTACGGAAATAGACAAAACTATGCTAAAATTCATATGGAAGCACTACAGACCCCACATAGCCTAAGCAATCCTGAGCAAAAAGAGCTCATTATGGAGATATCACAACATCTGACTTTTTTTTTTCCTTTTTCTTTTATTATTCATATGTGCATACAAGGCTTGGTTAATTTCTCCCCCCTGCCCCCACCCCCTCCCTTACCACCCACTCCACCCCCTCCCTCTATGAAGAAGAAACTGTCCCTAGCATCAAATGCACTTGGGTCAGGAAGTTAGTCTAAGAGTTTTCCCTGTTTCCGTTGTGCTGTTATTCTCCACTGTACTTCTTATAATCACAATTGCATATGTCTTATTCGATTTGCTATTTTTACTTATAGTAATTTATTTAGTAGAGTTGAAAATTGATGTTTCTGTATATCAATTTTGATTCATCAAAATTGTGCTATTTTTTCCTTTTTATTACATGATCAGGGACTTTGATTCATTTATTTTTGGTGCTTACCAGATGGCAAATAGCATCCTGGATCACACTGTTCCAATGCTGTGTAATAGTCATGATTTGGAGCCCTGAGTAGTTGGGTTAACTTTCTCTGCCTTGACTTCTCTCTTCTTCCTTCTTCTTTCTAAACAAGTAGAAAGTCATTTCTAATTTTAATCCGAAAAAAATCAGTTGTATTGGAGGGTTGCTGTTACCTAACTCATATATTGATCTTTATGAAGTGTTAAAGGTGAATTACAAGGTGACTTAAATGTCTATCATTTTTTTCTGACCAGGATTTTGTTCAGCTTGGTTTGGTTTGGCTATGGTTATCCCAGTTGTAGTGCTCAAACACCTTTGATCATAATACCCACCTCATTGAAGATAAGTGACATGAAATCCATTATAAGTGCTATTAGCATTTGAAGTATAGTGGTCAGATGTCTAAGGTGAGACACCAAAATATGTAAAATCATTCTCTCTTCTTTTCCTTTCTTCCTCTCCCCCTTTATTTTTCTTTCTTCCTTCTTTGACGTTTCCATTCTTGCTTATACATCAAACATATACTACATAGACATAGGCACAGCCTCAGTTAGTTAGTGGTCTCAGTTAGGTAATTCTTGCGTATATTGTGAGTATCGATGTTAGATGGTGTTTTTAACGTTGAATGAATTAAGGTTATAGGGTTTTATCCTTAGATAGAAATGAATAGAGAGTGAAACAAATCACAGTTTAATATCTGTATCAATAAATTTACAGACTTTGAAAACATACTAGGAGTTTTATCTGACATTATACCATGGAGGAGTACAAGAATTATTAGCCTAAATTTTGTTTATGTATACTTCATGCAGAATATGGACATTTTGTTTCAGAGGAAATTTGTTACAAAATGAAAATGTATTTCTTCAAACAAAGTTTAGTAAATCAAACTCAAGACTATTTCTTTCATTTTCCATTTACTTTCCTATATTACCATTGCTAGCAGGAAAAAAAAAAAAAAACCTCTGGCAAACAGAGGACCATAAAATAAAAGCCTTTTCACTGAAAACCCTGTGCTTAAAATGGATTATCTGATCAAGAACTTGGGATTCTGCATAGTATTTGATGACCATACTCTAAATCTCAGTGGAGAGATTTTTCAGTAAATGCATGGAGGAACGTAAAGACATTAAAGAAAACAGAGCAGCATGAGTCAGAAACCAACAACACTGGGGCTTGAATATTTTTGCTAATGTAATTTGATCATTTTTCTCCAAGGAAAATCAGTGTAAAGTGTAAAAGATTTAGCACAAAAATATATTCATTATGCCATGAATTTATTCATCAAAGCTGTGCATTTAACACCTAGGATGTGAGGAACACTGTGTTAGTTGATATAATAAACACAAACTATGTTCCTTTTTGCAAAAATGAGCTTGGAAAAGTGTGTATAGTTGCCTGAACCCCCAACATATCACTACCAGAACATTGGCAGCACTGAAGGCAGTAGTGTAGTTTGCCAATAACAGGATCGTCATGACATAAGGCCTAAGGATGGGGTGATACATCTATCAAAACTTGCATTCGTAACTAGATTGAATTGGGTTTAACTTCTCACCCTCCAAATTCTTATGTGTGTACTATTGGGCCATCTATCCAGCTTCTCCTGCTTACATTTCTTTATAGGTTTTATGTAGGAACAAGCTTGTACCCATTAGAAGAGTGAATTAGACAATGAGGATTAACAACCCCAGAATTTCATTTAATGCAGGTCTGGTGACACTGATGACACAGAATCCTAGCTGTCACTGCTATGTCAGTCCCCTCACCTTTCCACATCCTCCTTGATAAACAGCAAAATGTTTCAGCTCAGATCTCAAGTCCCTTTTATTCTTACAATTTACGTATTTAATGTTTCTTAACATAGACTTGAACACATCTCACATTCTACATGACTTTTTGATCCTCACATTACTTTTATCTATAACCTAACTTCACTTAATATTTAATACCAATCAAAGGGCCACGAGTCAAAATAATTATATCAAGTTTAATTACATTCATGTAACTGTGCAACAGAGGACTTCAAAAAAAATCTTCACAAGGGTTCCTCCCATCACCACTACCTACACAACAACAAAAAGTTCTGATTCTGCTTGTTTTTCTTTTTTTGCATAATATTCTCAATGGCATTCTTAATTTTGAAATTCATTATATTTGAAATTTTTGAATATGCCTTTCTACTTGGTTAAGTTATAGATAACTCAATAAAATTTTAATATACTTCAATTAATTTGCAATCCATCACTGTACATATATATCTGACAACATGTAATAGTTATCTTCAATGCCCACCTCCATCTTTAATGGAGATGACGAGGCAAGGAATCAAAATAGAGTCAAGGTTGGAACTACAAAGATTTTATATCCTTCCTTTGACATGCAGTTTTGATGGACATTCAGAAGAGAGCATATGGCCTAAAGATTCTTTGGACTTTTGAGAGCATCATGGAAACCCATGGAGCCAGGAGACATCTTACTTTGGGGTGTGTTTAGTTTCAAATGACTTCATATTCATACTCACATGTATTTGGGCCAAAAATAGAATTCCAGTTTATAATATTTTCTTCACAATTTCAAAGATACTATCCCTTAGAACTTTAGTTCTAATCTTGCCATGAAAATGAATTCTTTGTTATTATGAGTTCATATATATAATATTATATGTCTCAATTTGAAATACTTGTGTTTTATCCTCTTACAATATGAATATTAATAGTTCCCTATTTGATAACTAAGGGCTCTAATTCATATAATAAATTACATGGGTATTCCACTTACACCTGACTTGTTCTGATCTGTATGGTTTTAATGCTTATTTTTGTCTTAGGTATTCCATGTCTTTGGTGGGATATGTACTGTTTCTTCCCTTGTTCTAATCATTGTCTTTCTGTTTTGCAAAAATGTTCTCACATATTTCAATGCTGATTAGCCAACCCAGGAAAATAGTTCACAAGAGTTCATCTCCAAAATAACCAGAGAAAAATGGACTGGACATGTGGCTCAAGCATTGGAGAATGTGCTTTGCATCTCAAAGTCCTGAGCTCAAGCCCCAGTCTCACCATAAGAAAGTAATAAATCGACACATAATCATAAATGCTTATGGGGTAGAGTATGGTATTTCAATACATGCACACATTGTGTAATAACAAACTAGTGCAATTAGCATACCTGTCACGGACCACTTTCATCATTCCTTCCTCACGAGAGCATTCAAAATCTTCTCTTGTAGCTATTTTGGAATATATATTATTGCTAATCATAGTCACTATACTATACAAAATCAAATAATGGTGTAGTTCCAGAAAGTTGCATTTTTTCCCCAATTTGCTTGACATCCATTTTCATGTGAAAGATTTTTGTCAACTGATGATAATCTTTGATTAGTTCTCTTTATTCAGGAATGGAAGATTAAAAGCTGATTAATACTTACAAGTGCTGAGTCTAATCAAAGAGGACTGACTTTCCTGGGAGGGTGGCAATTTTCCTGGCACCTAATTGTAGAGAATTTTATTGTCAATTCTTCAGGAGTTTCTTTTCAATCTGCTCAGATACTCTGGAAAAGCCAGTTTCCTATTTAATATGAAAAGTTTGGCTGCCTGGATTCTGGAAACTTAAGTCATGGATGTTGGTCAGAGTAGGAAAGGAAGTCTTAAAGATAGTCCGTCATTTATCCTAATCCCCAAGTTTCTAAGGTTCCCCAAAACTCAGACTGATAATGGTTTTCCCAGTTCTGCACATTTGATAAGGTGGTACTGAGGAGGTCCCCTGCTGGAAAGAAAGCTCTTGTTCCTCCATAAACAGACTTTTAGCTAACGTATCAATATTCCTGCCATTCTGACTGCAGACACAAATATTATCAGTCACATGGTGTCACTAAATTTTATGGGTTGAGGGACAGTGAAGGGTAAACTAGGTTGGTGCTAGTTTATCTGTGGGAAAACTTCCTTGAATGGTTTCTGCCCTTCAAGTCTTGTTCATCGTCTCCCAACCCTTTGGAACTTCAAATCTGCTTTCATCCTTCCCCAATTCGCATTTCCTTGTAGATTTATGTTTGAAACAAAAATTCCCATAGAATCATACAGAAGAGTTTCCAGTGTACCTTGGACCCATTCATCCTACCAGTGTTCCCTAGATGTTTTGTTTAGTTGTGTTATTTGCATAACCATAAAATCAGATGCCAAAATAGAATTTTATTGTTATTTCCCATCACAATCCAAATTTGAACTACTGGCTGGTGGAAAAATCAGGTTTCCTAATCAAGTCAATCAATGGAGAATTTTCTCAGCTTCTTCCAAGTTTATTACATTCCTATTTTTATTTGTTTGTTTTTGGGTTCTTTGAGACATGGCACTTATAATCACAATCCCAAGAATTCTCTTAACCTGGCAGCTGTTAATGCTGTATTTCTGGCATTATTAACTGCACAGAACCTGAAAAATTTGTATATAGTTAACATAAATTATAACTTTTTACTTAATATAACATCACTAGCAATGATATATGATTAGTTATCTTTCTTATCTATTGCTCACATTGATAAAATTATTGTTGTTAATGTTAAATTGTTAATATTAATTTTCTATTAATATTGTTTGGATGGATAACCTTAGTATATAATTCATGTACAAAACTTGTCAAAATCTCAAAATATTTTGTTAGCATAAATTCTCGATGGAGAATTGCTGGACTAAGATAAGAATAAGTCTTTTTTTAGAGACTGAGCAATGCACGTCTCACTAAATTCACACTGGGAACAGCTTGAGTCCATTTTTTTGCTGCTTCCTCACAAAACCTTGTGAGAATAAAAGAAATAACCAAAAAAATTTCATCGTTCCCTTGTTTCCAAAATATGCTGCTCACTCTTGTAGAAACAAATTATGAAAGTAGTAGAAGGTTTAGAAACATGAGCTGGAAGAAATCCTTGTTTAGACAAATGAAGCAAAAATTAAACAAACGACGACCACAAAAATCAGTACAGGCCACTCATGGTCACAATATAAAGAACAAACAGAAAAATAAGCGAACAAATAAATTTAGGTATTAATATTCCTTGGGGATTTGCTCATGAGCTTTTGCAATTTGACAGATTTCAGTACATGATTGTCTGTGAACTGAATATGTCTGGTCTCACTGGTGCTCATTCCACCTTCCAATGTAATCATGGAAGATGAGAATGACTTGTAATTTTCAGATCAGTCTAAGGAAGCTCTTATCAAGAACTCGTTGTAAGTACCTTAGACGCATTTTAAATGCAATGAGAAGATCTTGGAGCAAGATCACAGGAAGAACTTTAGCATTTCTGAGTGCATTTTACTAATCTGAGTCATCTACTGTTCACTGTAATAATGAAAGATGATGGAGTATCAGACAAAACTTCATTTCTGTGTTTATCTGTAATAGAAGGGAAAATTATGATAGTTATTGTAATCTGATAATCTGGACTCCAGACTATTTACAAAATTACCTAAAACAATTTCTACTCTCTACCTGTTGTTTTAGGAGCTTTATCTATGATAAGAATCTTTAATTATAAACATAGCTCATAAGATACATGTCATTATTGAGTTCATGTTTTAGATGGTGAAAAGATGAATAGAAAATTAATCCCAAATTCAAAGGTTTTAAGAAAATCCAAAAGGCCTAGTACCTATATTGACTCAGTATAAATGATATTGATGAAATATTAAAAACAAGCTATTTTTCCAATTTTAGCTACAATTTCCCAGTTAGACTAGTATTTGAGTTTCTTTGTACAAGAATGATCTTTTCTAGAAAGACCTTTGGCATAACTACATTGACATTCAATCTGCACAAATATCTCTCTGGACAGGCTATACTTAGACAAGCATAAACACATGAAGAAATCCTCAACGTGCTTGGTTATAAAGGAAATGCAAATCAAAATGACATTGAGATCCCACCTCACCCCATCAACCTGGAAATGACCAACCAGTGCTCACAAGGATGGGAGGAAGGAACCTCATACACTGACAGTGGGAATACAAATTAGTGCAACCATTATGGAAATAAGTACAGATGTTCTTCAAAAAATTAAACATAGAACTACCTTACAACTCTGCTATGCCATTCATGGGAATATACCTGAAGGAATGCCAGTCAGCATACAGCATAGAAACCTTCACACACATGTTTATAGCAGCATCAGTCACAACAGCCAAGCTGTGGAATTAGCCTAGGTGACTATCAACTGAGGAATGAATAAAGGAAATGTGGTGCTTACGCACAGTGCAGTATTAGGCAACCATAAAGAAAATGGAGGAAACTGGTGATAATTGTGTTCAAAAAAGTAAGCTAGATTCATTTAGGCAAACATCACGTTTTCTCTCGTCTGTGGAATGTAGACCTAAGTAAATATGCGTGTGTCTATGTATATGACATGACATGGATATAAAAGGGGGATTGTTGGAGCAAACTACCAGGAAGGGGATAAGAATGGGGTGAAGGGGTGAACAGGATCAAAATACATGATTGGCATTTAGAAAACAGCAAAAAAGGAACCCTTTAAAATTTTGAAAACACAAAGAGGTTGAGGGATAAGGAAGAGTAATAGAGGGGTGAATCTGAGCAAAGCACATGACAGGCTTGTCTGTAGATTTCACAAGGAAACTGCTTTGTGCGAGCAACATGCGATAACAAAGCTGTTAAACTCATCAAAGATTCTGCTTTCAATTTATCTTTCCTCCCGGGCAGACACTAACAAACACTCCTGCACTCGACATCTGTGCGAACAAATCTGAACTCCTTTCTTCGCTTACTCCAGAAACCAATTCCATCAGGTAGGTTTGCTGTCCACATGCTACACTGGAGGTCAAACTTGGAATTGATGCTCCAAAGGTCAAAGGGAAATGGCAGGGAACCACGTGGCCAGGAGCTATTAGTCTCATTTGAGAATCAGTGATTACAATAGTCACATTGTTTATTCTTCTGCTATAACTACATAATATAGGTCTTCACACAGAAGTGATTGCTCCTTAATTGTTTGTTTTTATCCTTCATTAATGACACTATTGTGTACTGTGCTATCGATTTTACATTCATTTAAAAATATTAGTCATTTGTAAGACAATTGGTTTTAGATCAAGTATTAGGAGTAAATTTTAAATAAAAATGCTTAAACCATTTTAGTGCGATAAAATCTCTTATGCTATAATTAACATAATTTCTTATTATGACTTCACTTCACTGTTTTCATGACATGGAAACAGTCATGCAGATGTTTATGAATTATTGATCTAATTTCTGTTCAATCAAAATTATTTTGCTCAACTTTTTCCATAAATGGTATATATTATGTAAAAATACAAATAAATCAATTATTCATGAGTAAGAATGATGATTTTGAAATAGACCAGTATCTCTTTAATTCAAATAATTTCTTAATTGTAGGAGCATTATTTACCTTCTGAAATTATGTACAGTTATGAAGGTTTGTGCATTATAAAAACTACAGAACAACCAGAAAATAAGAAAACTTGGTTAGTGAATTAAATGAATTATATTCAGGCTTTCACATACGAATTTCTCAAGCCTCCATTCTGATTAATCTGTATCTAAACATCTAAGGAAGAAAGCAATTAATTTGTGACTTTAGGGTTCCTATTCTTTAAAGAAAACTATGTGGATGTTAAGACTGGACTCCTGTAAAAAGGTAACTTTGAATCCATGCCATAAATCTATTTTGGGAAGGCAAAAACTGGTTCTCTTGTAAAGTTTTGTTCCATGTGAAGTCCTTCAGAATATGCAAGGACAGGATGTGTTTCTTTAATTTAAAAGGGTATCTATTTTTATATGCAAGTGAAATGCTTCATGCAGCTTTTCTACCTACTTCAATCCTTCACTCTCTTGCAAACTCAGTATAAAAATTTATTTCCTTGCTATCACAACTGAAGGGTGTTTTCAAACAAAATCTCCTGAAAAAAGAATTTAAATATCTAGGAGAAGAAGAAAAAAACATGGCTAGTTGGTTGGTTAAGAAATAAGTGTGACACACTGCTCTGTCTTTTTATTTAGGTGCAAAGAGACGAATATATCATTTTGCTTCTCCTTTCAAGGCAATGCCTTGTGTAAACAACAAATACTTAGAAGCACATACATTGAAGTTGAAAATCACATTGGATGAGGGATCTGAGGTTTAATGTGGTCATAAATATAACATCAAATAATGACTTACTTGGAATAATGACAAAGGGTTTGGTTTGAGTCTTTGCTTTGAAAACCAGAAAGTGATGAATATAATAGAGCCTGAGAAGATGAGGGAGGGAAGGCTAAGGATGGTCATAGAATGAACTTAAAATGCCTGTGAATAAGGGACTTCCTACTCCCCCCTCTTTGCTGTTAGCAATGCCAGAAGATTATACAAGAAGCAGAAAACAGGCTTCCAGTGGCTTGCATGTAAAATTCACGTTTATCAGAAGTCAAGGACTGATGCACTGAGAATACTGAGCGAAAATTCATGGCAGAGACAGATCAGCACTACGGAAGGAAGGAAGGATGAAAGGAAGAAAGGAAGGAAGAGAAAGGGAGAGACGGAGAGAACAAGGTAGATTAGCATCCCCATGAGATTTAGGAATAAATAAGAAATAAATGAAGAGCGACGAACAGGGAAAAAACACAGTTAAGTGTAAAATAGTTTCTTCTTTTAGTGGCAATGTAGCAACGGAGCTATTACGGTGAGTTCTGATCCAATACGGCTGGGCTCTTTGTAGGGGAGAAGAGTAGGAGTCACAGGACACTCAGACATCACGTGAAAGCACCAAAGAAGTCAGTTACCTAGGAGCCTAAACGGAGGCCTTATGAAAACCAAGAAGGGCAACACAGTGTTCTCGGGGCTCTACCTCTAGACACGGAAGAAAAAAAGTTTGTTCATGTTACCCAGTGTGTGATGCTTTGTTATATTAGCCATAGCAAACTAAAGTCCAAGCCTGAGAAAAATGTTCTAAATTATCGTTTCCTTTAATAAATACAAAAAATAGATTCTAAAAATTTTAAAAGTCCAAAAGACAGCAACAACTGGGATCTTTTATTATAGAGCTATCCTAATCCATCCAAATCTACTTGAGACACTCTCACTTCTTAAGTTTCAGCCCATGATTTTTGTAAAATCTTTACAATGTAGGTGACACTAGTGACTACCTGAAATGTCACTGTGAGTATTAAATGTAGTAATAAATACAAGAGACTTAGATCTAGACCAAGCTAGTATTTATAAGGCATGGTTCCATATGACACAAACCGTTGTCAACCAGGATTCTTTAAAGTGACAAAGAATTCTCATAGCCAGGCTGGTATAGTTGTAAATTGGTACCATCTGAGCAAAGAGAAATAGAAACTAGTCCATAAAGATTGGTATTTTTGTTAGTGTTGTAGGGTGGGTGCTGGGGATTGAACCTAGGGCCTTGTGTGTGCTAGCCACACGTTTATCATGGAGCTACACCCCCAGTTCCATGTGATTTTATTTTCAAATCTTATAAGACTGGAGAGAATATTACCAGTCTTATAAGATTTGTAAAGGCTTATAAGCCTTTACACCGTTTCTTGTGCAGAGCACAGCTCTCATCCCCATTTGTAACAGGCCCAGGTACATTTCAAGCCTTCAAGGTAACAAGAATTTTGTCAGTGCCTTCCATGACTACAGTGTCCCTAAGAGTGCAAACCCAATTTTTCCTACCTGACTATACTCATGTCACTCCACAAATAAGACATGTCTAGATATCTAAGAATAGAAGTCTGATTACCCATGGCTTGATGAGAGACATATCAGATTTTCTCTCTCCCAAGTTTACAGAATGAAGGAAAGGTTTGGGGCAGTGGGTCCCAGACCTGGGTGGTTGCACTGAGTCAGGACTGGGTTGCAAGGTCAGCCATGTGCACATACAGACAGGGCTGCTGCATGTCAGTGCTTGTGTCGTACGCTTTTTCTCAAGTCCTGTGATTAGTCCCACCTTACTTATATGGTTTATCTTGCATAGTTCCTTTTATTTCAGCTATAGCCCTAAACCACTCAGATGAAAACTATTTTTAAAATGAAAAACCGAATCTAATATACGCTAGGAATAATCAGGCATACTGGAAGAGAACACTCAATATCTCAACACGACTGCCTGTATATAGAAGGGTAGTTGTACAAAAAACACTCTGGCAATAAATTCTCAATTGCACAAATCTTCATTTCTTTCTTTATTTTCTTTTCTTTTATTTGTTACTTTAAAATTTTACTTTCTTTTCCACACAAAGCTCAAAGATGTTGGTATGCTTTCTAAGTAAATATAAGAAAGGAGGTATCTTCAGGGGCTCTTAAGGTGTTCACAGGGTGTGATAATCACAGTGAATTCACAACTCACCTTACTTTCTACTCATTACATAAAGTGTGTGAATAACAGAAATTCCACCTCGTGAATGCTGTGCCTCGATACTTACACAACTTACCCTTGCCAACGCTGACACAAATGTCGATAAATGCTGCTGTTTCACATATTTGCGCTGCTTCAGAAATTATCTGTCAGGAGGTTGGAACAGGTCAGGTAAAAAATATATTTATCCTTATGACAACTATTCATACCAAACTTAGACTCCCATCAGCTTCCATTTTAGTATCTGTAAAAATGAACCTATAAGTCCTTTTCTATGCTTGCAAGTAATAACAACGCAATTTAGTCTTCCCTAAGTAGTCTTACCCTTATTTTTCATAGACAAAAAAATGCATCTGCCTAGAAATTGCAGTCTTAAGCACCAGAAATACACTTCATGCTGTGAGATCTCCATTTTGTGTGACACATTCCCTAAAATTCAAATCTAGGATAATAGTTTCAGGAAAAAAAAAAAAAAAAAACTTGTTCATTTAGAAAGTAGCTTGCCTTTTATAGGATATCATTAAAACTTATCTCCAGATTTAAGTATCTATGCTAATAATCAATTGTTTCCCTGATGCCACATTGTACATGTTATTAATCTTTAATCCCCAATGACTGATATGTCATTTTATTGTTTGCACCTATATGTTATAAGAACACTGACACAAATGATGTGAATTAAAAGTTAGGATGAAAATGATGGATCCAAAGGTTTATGTAGCACCCACATTTCACCTGTCTCTTCTGAGTCCTTCCAAATGTTTTTCCAATGGCTGCTTCGTTGCAGAGACATCAGGCACCATACTCTTTCTTCCATTCCTAACTGCTGGCACCTAACACACCAGTGGTTCACTTAGGGAGTGTGAGGAAACCAGCTTTCTACTTTTTCATTCTTGCCACGACTGGTATTAGATTGACTACCTCCAATGCTAGATGAAAATATTAACTTTAGATAATTAATTTTATAATATTATTATTAATTGCAATGCTGGGCCTCGAACCCAAGACTTTAAATATGTTAGGGCAGTGTTCTGTCACTGGGCTATATTCCCATCCCTATTTTAAAATATTTTTAAACTTCAGTTTGCTGTAGTCATATCTTCTCAGGATTCTTGAGAAATTCTCTCTATTTAAAAAGCCAGAGTGAGCAGGGTTCTGCAGCTCAGGTGGCTGAAAGAGTGGCCAGTGCCAGGGGAGTCAGCTTCTCAAGGTCCCTGTGAATGGTGGACACAGGACATGTACCTTCCCTGCCCCCAAGATACCCAGAGGAGGAGGTGGTGGATGTTGGAGGTTGTTAGCTAAGGCTGCTCCTGTAAAATGGAAACAAAGTTTGAAAAAAAAAAACAGCAAGAATGTATCTGCAGACAAGAAGGAGAGGACAAAAGGGAAAAGCTGATGAATGCATTCCTTTCTTTCCCTTTTCTTCACAGGCACCAGATTTAGTACAAGTGTACAAGTGGTGGGCTAATAAGAACCGTGGGTAAGGAGGAGTCTGAGTCAGTTCCCAGGTCCTTGGTGTTTCTTAGAATGCTACTGCTTTCTTCCTTCAGAGTAACGTACAGTTCACAGTGAGTCCCTTGGAATTCCCAGTGCTGTTGGTGGGTGACACCTTCTTTGTGCTCACTCTGGGGCTTGCTGAACTCCTCACGCCATGACCGAACTTGAGCCTTGCGCTCACACTGGTGAGCAGCGCATCTGCAAGCGAAGGAGCAGGGATGCGCACTGAGGCATCTCTTCCGCTCACGCTGTGTTGTGGTCCCGCTGGGAAAATGGACGTTCTGTGAAAAACGCACATCAGTAAGCTGAATGTGAAGGTCTGAGCTTGGGATCCTGAGTGACTACGTAAGTCTCATGGCTATGAAATCAGCCCCTGTGGACTTTCTGGGCTTTCTTTCCATCCATTGCATAATTCCCAAGTAGGCACCAAATATGGTACTGGCCTTCAGACCTGAAATCTCCACCTCATGCATAGATCCCTGATCATCCATCTTTCTATTATGAATCCAAACTGAGAATCATGTCATCCACCCCTTCCATCTGATTGTCATGCCTGGCCTGTCAAGAACTGTCCTTCTTTGTTCTCTTTTTTAATTTAGAAAACTACCCTCAGAACAGCTTACAGAAGGAAATGTGATTTGTTATGCATGTATCTGAGGATGTTTGGGAGAACTCATAGAATCAAAAGAAGGAGCTGCAGGAAACAAGGTCACATATCCTAAAATTGTGGTCTTATTACCAACAGGCATCTGCTATTGCAGCTGTCTTGTTCCTTCTGTCCACTGAAAACTCAGGACCAAGTTAGCTTATGTTTACAAACTACTCAAAGAGTGTCTCAGTGTGGTAAGTGTTCAGTTGAACACTTCAGTGTCCCACTGTTTATTGTCACAATTACCATTATTAATATAATCTTTTAGGCACTACAGTAGGAGGAGGCTATTCCATCAGCCCCAATCTGGCCTTTTTTGAGGAAAAGACCTCTATTGCTCAGGGAGGATCAAGGTTGGACACCAAGGGCAGAGAGGAATTGTGGGTATTATGGATGACTTGGATGGTTAGCGCCCCTAGAACTACATGGATTGAGATGGAAACTTGCAACAAGAAAAAAGGCTTGACTTTCCTAAAACAAGGGAGGCAAATAAAAGATGCTCGCTATAAGTTTAATCCATTCCCCATGCATGTGGTCACAAAGACTCTTGTCTTTCTTTGTCCTCTGCCACTTTCCTAATTCAGGACCCTCATCTTTATTAAGAATAATATTCTGAATTCTCTGTTCTACTTCATTTCTTACTGCATTGAAGTTGTTGTAGGTACCTGCTGTCACAAACAGCTGATTCCTCACCACGCTGTTCAGTGTTAACGACTGAGACCTAACAGATAGCCTCCACCTTTTCTAGTTCTGACGCTAAGCTTTTTGTTTGTTTTCTGCACACTTCTGTTGCATCAGAGAACTAGGTTACCCCAACGTGCCTTGTAGATTCTAACCTTTTCACTCTGTTTAAATTGATTTCTCAGCTTCCGATACGCTGATAAGTCTCTCTATCCAAATTAGATACTATGTATGAAAGTGCTTTGTAACCAAAGCACAGTGAAGTTGTGGCTGTTATTACCGTTCATCTTCATGTACTTATTTATTTTGAGGGGAGGGCAGTACTGGGGTTTGAACTCAGGGCCTTGCACTGACTAGGCAGTGGTTCTGTCACTCAAGCCACGACTCCAGCCCACCATCCATCTTTTGATATCTCTTTCATATGGTAAACTTCCTGAAAAGTCCCTGCAAACATACTATCTCATAGGCATCTGTGTTTTGACAGTAACATTTCTTCTTTATCACATTTCCTTTTATTTCTGACTTTGGATTTTCTCATTTTTATGCTTATTATCACCAAAATGTGTGCAATTTTCTTAAAGATAGTCTCCCTGCTTGTCCACCTTCCATCTCCTAGAGGGTTCCCATAGGCCAAATCCAGGCAGTCACCCATCAGTTTTATTAAAAAAAGAACCTGTATCTTTATATATGGGTTATGGTTCGTTTGCACTGCAGTGGTAAACATGTAATTGCAATAGTATGTGTCCTGCAAACTCTAAAATATTTGCCTTTTCTCACAGAAGATGTCTGTCAATCCCTGCCAGACTCTGACAGAATATTTGGCATGTAGTCAATGAACACGGAATTGATTTGAATAATCCTGTATGTTGATTGAATATTAATTTCAAAATAGACTATAAATATATTAGTCTAAAGGTTTTGTAGAAGGACAGTCTTAGTAGGCCTATGATGTCCTACAGGATCTAGCTTAACACTAGTCTGACAATTAATGTTTCATATGTTTATTGAATTGAATGGTACGTGTTATGTTTTGTGGATTTGTTCTGTTGGATTAATTTTCAATCAAGATTATGAAATAATTTAGAGGTTAGGGATTGACTAATTATTACAATGAATAATACACGGCGTGGTGTTCTTTCACTGACATTTGAACCAAAAACAGTGAATATGATTTGTTTTGTAACTAAAATGCTGTACTTTGCTCTGTGAGAAATGTACTCATTAACTGTTTTTGAAATGTTGCATTTGTATAAAATCATCAAAGTACACGCACACATCCCATTTCCTGAGACCTAACGACAGCGACTGTAGAGCTCCATTAAAACACGCAGATCAACAACAGCAGAAAAGGCCAAAAATCAATGTTCTAGAGCCAAACAGGGATGCAGTGAACTTCAGACCCAGGTCTTTAGGCAAAGACACTGCTTTAGGTTCCTGTTAGGTCCCTAGCCTACCAACACCAAAAAAAAAAAAAAATGAACATGCCAACTTTGTAACTAGAAAAACAAAGGTAGTCACAAAACACGAGAACAAAGGAGGAGTATGCTGATTGAAATGACTTCAGTTTACATATGCAGATAATAGCAGTCTGGCCTAAAATATTTTTTTAATCAAGGAAAACATGCATCTTGAACTGTGACTTAAAATTGCATTGAAACTGACACAGAAATAAACATTGCATCTCTAACACAAACTCACACAAAAGATTTCAGGTAATTAAACAAAAGTTGTTAATAAAATTCAATGACACTGCTAATTTTTAAAACTCTAAAATCAACCCTTTCTTTCTGGTAGATAAGTGGTTGAGGGCTTGGGACTCAGGAGGAGGGCACTAGGCCAGGCGTGTGTCGTCCCAGACTTGAGCACAGACGCCATGGCAGTCACTGCACATACAGGAGAACGATCCCACTACCGTCTTATTTTGTCGTGGCACCAGGAGATTGCATAAGGCAATTCTGATGAGTGCTGGAAATGTGTTCATAAATTACGCACTTGATCGAGTCATTAAATGCGCAGGTGGATACAGGAAGTACAGGCTCTTCACTGAGGTTCTGCATTTCCAAATGAAGGGGAAAATGCTCTTTTTAAGGATGTTTTTCCAAAACTGTATATCCTCAAGAGTTTTCATGGTAAGGCACTGCACAAAAGTTAAACTTACCATTGTAACTTCTTAATACTGTAGAAAATGGTGTAGAAGGCAATTTATGGAAGCAATGAGGGGAAACTATTAAGAATATTAAATGTGTGCTAATGTCTATCAAATTTTTCTGCTTCATTACACTTTAGGTTGTAAATGTGGAAAAGATGTATTATTTTATTTATTCAGTTAACTTTTTTGCAAAAACTAACTTCTTTTTTATGCACACAATTATAAAATAAATTCCCTGAAAAGTAGAAAAATATTTTATGTTTCTTTAAATTTCATGATAGATTTTACTATCAAAATATTAGAACAGAAAATTGTATTTGTTTAAATTACAGGAAATATTTGATGACGGTATATGTAAGAAAATAATTTCCTTTGACAAATTATGCTTATCATGAATAAAAATAATTATTAAAAAAACTTCTTTCTTATCAAATACTATTATGTTAAGGATACTTTCTTCTGATTTTCTTTCAAGGAAAGATCTGTAGGTAAGCCTTCCTTAGGCTTTACTTCACACACACACAAAAATTGAGAACTTCATTATTCTTAGAGTTTATGTTAAACAAAACATTGACTTGGCTTATGTGTAGAAAACCAATGCTCTGGTGGTTGAATGAATTTAAATAATTTCCCACTAACTAGATCCTTCAAGTTAAAGAAACTCAGAATTCTGAGCCAATGTTGAGATAATATTTGCCGTTTTGAAATTTTATTTTGATTTGCTCTTCTTTCTCCCAGTAAGGACTTATGAAATGGCTACATAATTGGCGAGGAATATCACTGATGTGAGGAGTGTGGGGGTGGGGAAAAGAGAAAAAGGGTCAGGGTTTGCCTCAGAGACTTGGCTTCAGTCTGGGTGAGCGCTGGTGCAGACAAGGGAGTTGAGACCAGCAGGTGGACAAGCCATAGGGAAGTCCACAAGGAAGATGTATTCACTGTCAGACAGGTTTAGTGGAGGTACCCATGGAATCCTCATATAAAAATGACTGTTAACAATGACAAATTCCAATCTGAAATTTAGAAGGTAGAACTTGCCTGGATTCCAAGACCTCCACACAGCTTTACTTTGGTGCTAGGGCTCAGGAATCTTCAGGGCTTTGTGTTTTGTTTGAAATGGGGGCGACAGGTGATCAGATACATAATAAAAATTGTGATCTATTGATTGAACAGAACAATAGAAGATAAGAACAGAAATTATGAAGTTCTTGTGTGAAGATAAAGAGATTGTGAAGAATACCAGATCCCCATAAATAGGGGGCAGGTGTGAGATCCCTGGAAGAAACAATGGCTAATCACTTAATGACACACTGAGGTCAAAGAAAAGAACAGAAATTTTGCTTCTGGAATTGCATTGAGGCAGTCATTGGACCTCTTGTCACAAGTGGTGTCAGTGGACTAGTGGGAGAAAAAGTAAACCAAGGTGACAGAGAGTTGAAGCAACATACATGGTGTGTTTTTACAGAATGTTTTTTATGACAACAAAACAATTAAATATTATAATCTTCAAATAAGAATGGCTTTGTTTTTATGTTTAAGAAAGAACAGGCTTGTTCAAGTAAGCTGAATAATAGACATTCTACTTGTCTATAACACATCTTATACCCATCATTGAACCAGTTTTTCAGTTTTGTAACCCAATTCTGCACTGGGCTTCCTGGACCACAGAGTATGCATGAATGAACATCTAATTTCCTCTCGTGGCGGGGGTGGCAACGGTAGCAGATGTGAATTCACATGTCATTCGAAAACAAAATACAAGGAGGGCCTCAATTTTAAAGAATGCTGGGAAACATATAAACAATGGTCATTACCAGTTTATTGGAAATAGGCTGAGAACTTGTTGGGTTCCTCGAGGTGTGAGTAAATCTTTGTTGCTTAAGCAAGTCAGAACACATATCCAGAGGACACAGTAAGGGTGAGGAAGGGTGTGACAACCCTGGTGTATGTCCATTGTTTCTCAGTAATGACACTAGCAATCCCCTATACACATGGGTCTTTTATGAGTTTCCAGTGAGTGCCTTATGCTATTGAGTTTTTTGCTCAATGCAGATGATTTGGGAATAAGCAAATAAAAGTTAGCGTTGTCCTCAAGTAATCATTTTTCTGGTGTTTGATTCCCTCTGCCACTACATTTTTATTGTGTTTGGGCATTGAGGATAGAAATAATTAAAAGGGTATTCACTGTTTCTAAAAAGCATCAAATTAATATGTTTTAAAAACACCTCCCCCCATGGATGATAGTTGTAGAAGCAAGAAAAGAAAGATTTTTTTGTGTGAGAGTCCATTGTATCTGTTACCAAAATAAGGGCAGAATCCATTGTTCTGAGCATTGCCATGCAGACTTAAATTTGCAACAACATACAAGGCAATTCAAACTTGAAGAAAAAGGGTTTATTTGAAATTTTCATAAATGCTCATTGAAAGCTTGGCTGGATTAATTACCATACAACACTTTCATATAGATGAGGCCAGGGAGACTAAGTTGCTCAAACATTAAGACATTTTCCTCTTGTATTTCATTGTGCAACTCCACATTTTATGAATGTTTTTGAAAATCATGCTCTTACTGTTTTGGAATTCTAATGGAAAGCGCACATGAACCTCACATAAGCTAAAATTATTCACCTGAAAATGCTTATTATTATCAATGTATTGCATTGTTATCTTTGTTGTCGTTATCGCTGGTGCCTCCTGCTTGTTGGATGATGTAAGTATGTTACAGCAGTGTTTACTTCTTGTCACACCAAAATGAATACTTCTGTTTTATTGATGGAATAAAAGGTTTACATTGGATCATGTGTTACATAAGAAGAACAAACAAGCTAAGTAGTTTGTTTCAGATTCATAGCTCAGATCAAGCAGAACAAAGAGTAAGACTGATTTTTCTTGTCCTTGAGCTGAGCTTCTAACCACACGACTGTCTCTGGTTGAATGTAGCCTAGCTTCTGTAGCGTCCCAAGCCGGTTCCACAGGCAAACGCTCAGTGCCCTAGCCTCTTGTACCTGACAAGGAACATCGCTACCTTAGTAAGTTAAAAAAAAAACTAACAGTTTTATCTGTGCTTGTGTAAAATTTGTGTGCATATGCCTGTGACCATAGAAAGCAGAGGCATTTCAATGGTTTCTAAGTCACATATCTCAAAAATAGACACACCTGATACAAAAAGGGGTTTCAATAAAAAAATAAGAATTAAACATGCATAGTTTCCTTGCATTTCTAATATTAATTGGTGACTGTTTGAAGACTTGGAGCCTCAAGTAGCATTATAGAGGAAGAAAAATTCCATAGACATTCTTAATTTCTGTGACTGGCTTAAGAATTAAATTTACAAAGGACAGATTAACAAGAGAAAAGTATGAAAATATGTGTAGTATTTCACATGCACACAGGGGTCTTCAGAATAAGAAATAAGACACGAAGAAAACTGTGCGATCATAAGCTTATCATCTTTTTTCACAAAGAATGACAAGTTGAAGGGTTTGATAAAACAAAGGGCTTGAGCTAGGAGTAGTATGTTGTAAAACAGTGACCAGGAAGTATGGAGGGTACTACTGGGAAGATGGATATTTTAGTAAGTTTATTTGTACTTCCCTTTTCAGTGTCTACTCCATAGTAACAAAATATTTTCATCCCAAGATTGGGCGACCCCCATCTCCAAAATAACCAGAGCAAAAAGAATGGGAGGTATGGCTCAAGTGGTAGAGAGCCTGTTTGCAAGGGTGAAGATTTGAGTTTAGTCTTAAGTCTCAACTGCCCACCACAAAAAAATTGAATATTTTTTACCTCGTTTCTCATGGGAAATTGTAAGATTTGCTTTTAAGCAGAGAGGACAAGGCCAGAAAGTACTTCCTGCTTCTCTGTTTTCAAGGGCTTTCAGATCAAAATAAATAATGTCTCAAAGAAGGATATTTGGTGGTGGCTTGTTCTGCACCTATCAACATAGAAGTGCAGAATTTTCATATATAAAAGAAAGAACAGACTCCTCCTAGGTGAATTATCTGACATCTCAGATGGAAATATCAGTCCATATATCGTGAAAAAAAAGAACTCAGTTGACAAATTAACATGCTATAAATGTCACTAAATGAAACAATCTAATGAAATATTTTGTTATAACACATCTCCTCCTTGAATTGGACAGCTGTGGTGATTTCCTTGCAGGAACAAAGAAAAAATATTCTTGTTCTGAGTCTTTACCTACTCTCCTCCTGCCCTCCTTGTTGTGGCCTTGTCATAACTGGCATCTGAAATGGCCTCTACAGACCCAGGTGTTGATGGCTGACAACCAACACAGCCTTTGGTGCTATTGTGAGGTGGTGGAACCTTGAAGAGGCAGAGTCCAGTGGAAGGAAGTCAGATCATTTGTAAAAGGTGCTTCAGCTGCTTTTGCTGAAAAACACTGACACCTTACTTGGGCTCACAATTAACTAAAGGGAGTAGAAAAGCTTGGCATCCCTGCCTCCATTTTGTATCTGTCTTTGCTCTAAGCCATTCTCTCTGCAGTCACTTTGCAATCATCCTGGAAAAGACAGAACTCATAACATCTTCATGACAAGTGACTAAAACTCCCCCAAACGGCAGCATCACCTCCTCATGATGGACCCCCTGCTAGATGACAAGGACCCTGGATGTCAACTCCAGAGCCTTTCCCAGAACAAGGAGCAGGACACTGTTTACCTCGGGTCCTCATCCTCCCCGCCCCGTTCACTGTCGACTTAAGCTGTAGTTCATGTCTGTTCTCTGAAGATGGATGGGCTGAGTGCCCACTCTGCCTCTTCACACAGCATGTCCCACGCCGGGTGACAAATCTCCTCTCTCTGCCCTTTACCATGTCTCTTCACTGATGTATCTCGGGTGCTCACTTCAGTAACACAAGGAGAAAAACCCATCGGTGAAATAAGCATATTTAATCGTGTCCTTATGTACTGTGAGTACAAAAACTGTAAAGAAATAAATTATTCGGTGATAAAACTGGAGTTTTTGTTTGGGAGTCTTTAGAAGTAAAAAGTCAGTAAAAAAGATTTACTTGGGAGATGAAAGAAACTTGAGACAAGGAAGAGAGGCTGGCCTTCAACGGTTGTGCTACCCTTTCAGCTATGGCTGTGAGTGACTGACACTTCTTCATGTAGTGACCTCACCTGGAGGTGTGGAAACCCAGGCACTTGTACATCAGCTTCTCCAGTCACTGACTGCAGCCTGTCCAGGTGTGAGAAAACAAGCAGTGTCCCTGCTGTCTTACAGCAAGGAGGGTTTGCTCTGCAGAGGGCACCATTAGATTGAAAGAGACACAGAACAGATAGATGGGAGATAGATTAAATGCCGGCACAGGACTTACTCAGGAAGAAACCTGTGGAGAGGTTTGTGCAGCCAAGTCAGAACTCCAGTGAGGCTCACAGGTTCAGAATAGATATAGGGGAGGTTAGTGGGAGATGTCCCAGAAAGGTCGTTGGGTGACAAAATCCTCAATCAGCCCTCTGACCTTCCCAAGGTAATGGATTAAGGGCAAGGCATTCTTTGAGGCCTGGTGGAGAGTTTCCAGTAAACCACCTGTGAAGCGGAAGGGGGCTGGACCTAACAAGGCTGCCCTATGTTCACCCTAACAAGCAGAGGTGTGTGCAAACAACTGCCATTGCTAGTTTTACTGACCAAAGCTAAGGACCGTTAGAGAGGTTATGTTTGATGTCCTGAGCGTGTGACAAGCCAGGGCATAAAGTAAGAAATCTTCAGGTCCACACATGCTTGAGTTGGGGTTAAGAAGATATTTTGTCAGGGACTCAAATGGGAAGGCCAGGAAGATAAGGACAAGAAACTAACACATTTAGGTCAAGATGTTTTTGTGTATTAAACACTGGCTTAAAGTGTAGATTTCCCAAATTAAAAGATATTATGTTAAGAATTTAGAATATAGAGAAAGGCCAACTACTTAATTTTCTTTATCTGTCTCTCTTTTTCTTTTTCTAATTCTTTTTCTTTTTCTAATTCACATCTGTTCAAATAAATGATCTAAGATGCCTTAAATCTTTAGGTTCCTCTCAGTTCCTAATATAAACTTACCCAGTTTCAAAGAGCTGGATTGCTGATAACGCATTTAAATCCCAGAGTAATTAGAAAGCTGTATCCTTCTGTGAAACTCACATTCTCTTGTGTTTCAGATTCAAATTACAACATTAAAATATCAAGAGGATGCATAGGAGATTCAATTACGGTAGCACTAAAGGTCCAAACAGCCTGGTTTTGATATTAATAAAATTTGCTTTTCAAAATATTCTTGCTTTTTCCCCCCATTTTTCTCAAATTTTTAAATATGAAATGTACTGCACTCAGGAAAGTACTCAGTGTCAGGTCTGAGAGCTCACTGAGAACAAGACACTGTAGATATATTACATGAGCATGTCTCTAAGTAATTGTGAAAACAGTGAGAGAATCTCATTGGGAATACAGCTGTCAAGCACTGATTGATGGCAGACCTCTTGCTTTTTCCTCCAGTTAGTGAAATTATTTAGGGGGGCAGAATAAGTTATAGGACAGAGATTGCTTGATGGTTGTCTTTAGCACAATTGCTACTCAGTGCAGGAATTGCTGCTCCACTCAGCTCAGTGAATGCATGACATCTGGTTATACTTAAAAGGCAATATAGTGGTCCAGTGGTCATTGACCTTCCAAACTGGATCATTTTTATCACCAAAATAAGAAGTGCCATGGAAATATTTTCATGTCCTTTTTTTCATCACTTTTTCCTTCTGAAGAAAATATCCCCAATCTAACCTACAGAGTTGTTTCTGTGGGTGTGTGCACGTGTGTGTGCATGTGTGTGGGTGTGTGCACGTGTATGTGAGTGTGTGTGAATCTTATCATAGGGCTGCATTCAGAATATGATACCAGGAATTGTTAGATCTACTTGCAAAGTGTACTCTGTTCTTCTGTGCTGAATAGGTGGTTTAGTGCATAAAAGTGGATATAAGGGAAAAAAAAGTTTTAATTTTCAAAAAAGGACAATGCAGAAGTAAACTAAAGTTCAGATTTCAACAGGACCTAAGAAAGCAAGGAAAGATAATAAGACCTCAAGTTTTACTTCCCTTACTGGATTATCCTCCATTTTTCAGCCCTATAAGAACTTCAACTATCCAGGCAAAATTGAAGTGCTACAATTTTAGCTTAGTGTAGGGATAAAAAAACAGGTTTAGAACTGAAACCAAATACTGATGTAGATTCCAAGGGGAAAAGGTCAGTGGTTTGTTTATATTACTTACATATTTGTGTTTTCTGTATTTAAAAAAATTCTCGCTTTGTAATAAAATCACCACAGGGTAGAAGTATAGATTAATAGCACTTAATTAAATGTATTAATTCAACTTAATTAAATGACCCATGCTTAATAAACTCAACTCAAAAGATTTGAGAGCAAGTCTGAAAACCAGAACTCCACCAACATGCATGAAGAAGATGTGTACCACAGGAGCTCTAGACAAGAGGGAGGCTCTGGACAAGGGGTAGGGGGCAGCTGGACGGGGGGGACAGCAGGACAGAGCTCTTTAGTGACCATTTCTAGTCTAGCACAATACCTTCCCTGTAGAGTGCAGGTAGTTAAAAACCAAACAAATGGATGGTGGAATATTTTTGCTTTACCTTTGATTTGCCAAAAAATGTTTTTTCTTTGCCTTAACATTTGTCAGCAAATATTGAATTTTCTTAATATTTTTATGTTATATTCCTCAATAAACACAAACATCAAGAATTTGGCCAAGCATATAATACTACCTACTTGGGAACCTGAGATCCAGGGAATTCTATTTTCAGGCCAGCCTGGGCAAAATGTTCCTAAGACCCCATCTCACCCAATAGTTGGGTAAGGTGGTACATGCCTCTCATCCCAGCTACTATAGGAAGTAAAAATAGGATCACTGTCTAGTCTAGCCCAGGCTAAAAGCAAAACCCTGTTTGAAAAATAACCCAAGGCAAAAAGGACTGGGGGTGTGGCTCAAGTTGTAGACCACCTGCCTGGCAAGCGCAAGGTCCTGAGTTTGAACCCCAGTACCAAAAAAATGAGTGTTTATTCATTCAAACTGCTCCTTTTCTAGTTCAGGTTATTTCTCCCACATTCACAAAAGACTTCTGTGAAGATCATTTAGAGTCTTGGAGAATCAACAGGTTCCCTACTGTAACAGGTGACAGGTGATTAGGTAGAACAGCTTCAAGACCACAAGTGAACTGGCTGGTGGCCCTGGAGATCCCCTGTCAGGTCTAGATGACCTCCATGTCTGTGTGATGACATTTAACATAGCACATAAACACACTGTCGACACACTGAGAAATGGGAGATTTGTTTCGCTTTCCTCCACATATTTTTCTATGTCCTGTCTGTACTTTGTTATCGCGGAGAATTTGTGACTTAGGTTCTATGGCAGTTGCCTGTCTGGCCCTTCTTTACAAATATTTAAAACCATCCAGACATGATGACTTCATTTGTGTCATGAATGCCTAGGAAACTGATTTTTTAGGAATAGGGAAAGAAATTACTGTAAGATAAATATAAAGAAAGAATACTTCAGACCAGTAAAAATACTCTTACAGAATATTTTTTCCCTATAGAGTATTTTCTAAGATAAGATATCTAGGAAAGGAAGTGTAGGGAGCACTGTAGACCTCTGGGCTGCCTGCAACACCAAAATATTCAATACTATATTATCGCACGGCAGACTTGGTACAACCAGGTGACCAAAACGATGGCTTCTGAGCAGCACCATCTGATCAGCAAAGATGACAGGAGCTGAAAGGAGGAGGGTGAAGTTCAAACCCCACCTGCAAGTGTGGAGGCCGGAGGGAGGACTTAACTGTGCAAGCAGCTCACTTATGTTGCACCCTAATCGTCTGCTTCTCCTTCTCATGTGTACCACAACCCACTTCATGCAACCACTTCCAACCATTCAATTCTCTTCCTTCCCGCTCTCTCAAACAGATTCCTTAATCCCTACTTCATTATTCTCTTTAAAACTCAGTATTCCTCTCTGTAGGTCTGCATCTTCTTTTTGCCCTCACCTACTTTTTCTCTGTCTCTTTTTGTTTTCTAAGGACTCACAAATGGCTCATTAGAAATAATTGCCTATTCCAAAATTACATAGATATTTGCTGTTTTCTTTTATAAGTTTAACAGCTTTGTCTTTTACCTTTGGGTCTCTGAATCCCTTTATATTATATTTTGTTCTGGTAGAGGGATAACTTGACATATTTAATTCCATATTAATAAATAGATTTTCAGGTAATGTTTTTAGGAAATAAGTCTTTTTCTGCATTGAATTGTTTTTGAATCGTTTATTGAAAACAGTCAGTTAGATATATATGGGTTTATATCAATATTTTTATTATATTTCAGTGATGCATATTTACCTTTTATGTCATTGCCATACTGTCTTTATTATTCAACTTAAAAATAATTAATCCAATTAAAAAATTAAGTACTCCATTTTGTTCTTTCATTTAAATTTGCTTTAGCTATTTTGGTCATTATTTACATTTACATTTAAATTTCATATCAGTGTGTCATGTTCTATTTTAAGAGAAAACCAAAGTAGAATTTTAATTCTGACTGCATTGAACCTTCAGATAACATGAAAAGATAAATTATCTTCATAATGTTGAGTCCTTTCAATTTGAATTTGTAAACACATGTCCATTTAAGTATTTTTTTCCAATTTTTCTCAACAATTTTCTAGAGTTATTACTGAAAAGTTCTCACAGGTGCATTGGTTGAATATGTTTCTAAATATTGCATGGTTTTAAAAACAATGTTTTGAATCACATTCATTGTTTTAATAAATTTTGCCTCCCAATTTGTTGTTGCTGATATACAAAGTACAATTTTTGTGCTAACATATATCCTGTGATCTCGTTACATTCACCTATTAACTGCGAAAGGCATTTTGTATATTTGTATATTTTGTATATTTGTATATTTGTAAGCATTTTCTCCTGAGATGATCATCCTGTCTGTGAACAGAAACACTTTATTCTTGGCGATCTGTATTCTCTGGACTTTTACCTTATTGAAGTGGCAGAGACCTCTTGGACAAGATGTGTTAGTGTGAAAAGCAGCATCCTTGCATTGTTGTTTCCAGTCGTCTGGCTTGGGGGAATTTATTTATGGATAAGGGACAATAAATGAATTTGAAGGATCCAGTGCAATGCATTCTGTTGGATATCATGAACTGACTCCCAGTCATATCCCATATGATCCACGCTGTGTCCATACTTGAGGAGTGGAATATCTGATGCAGGAGTTTTCCAGACTTTCTTATTGTCAGGATTCTGGTTAGATTCCAGTGAGTGACTCACACAAAATGGGAAAGGCAGTGTGATGGAATGGATGCTTGTGTCTTCCTAAATTCCACATGTTGAAATGCTAACTGTGAGATAACTAGGGTTAGCATGAAGTCATGAAGTTGGGGTTCTCCTAAAAGGATTAGTGGACTCAGAAGAAGTGGGATATTCCAAGTCTCTCTCTGACATAGTACGAAGATGGCCATTTGCAAACAAGGAAGATAGCTCTTGCCAGGAACCGGTTCAGCATAGCCCCACTATGGGGAGTAAATGTCTGTTGTGTGTGCCATGCAGAATAGCACTTTATTACAGTACTCCAAGTGGACCGAGACAGGCAGAAGTAGAGGGAACACTATTCACTGGCACCCTAGATCAAATCATTGTTTGTTTTCAACAGCTCCAAAAAGGATGGGAGACAGTCAGCTCTGGACTTGGAGCAGGAAGGATTCTTGTGGTGGTACCTGAGCGCCCTTCATGCTCAGACTTCCTAATGCTCGCTGCTCTCACTCTCTCAGCTCTTCATTGATCCTATTACTCCTGTTAAGTCTCTTCTTATTCAAAGAATCTGTGGGGTTTATATTTTCCTACTCATTGATATACTTCCACAAATAAAAGATATCTAGGAAGTTCATTCTCTTAAATGTGCATAAAGCAGGGATGAGGAGACTTGAGCCCTGTCTGCAGACTGAAATGAGCATCAACAAATGGAAACCAAGCAATGTGCATGGCCCTTGCTCACCTCTTTTTGAGGGGAGAAGAGGATTGGAGAAGAACTTCAGGACTTAAATCATGCATTAGTACATTGTTTCCTCTTTTCTATCTGTTTTGCTAGGACTTCTGATTGGCCTCATATTGGCTCTATCTCTACAAGCATGCTCTTAAGTGTGGTCTGCATGTTGTCTTTGACAGAGTACCAAAAGCTTTCATGAAATTTGAGGCACAAAATTAATTTCAGTTTGAAGAAATTAACATATTGAATTTGACTACACAAAGAAATAATTGAAAAAAGACATTAGAGTAAAGTCTAACTAGTGATTAAATACTATAGTTTCCATGCATTATCAGAGCTCCATATCAAACCACTCCCAAGCTTAGTCGTTTCAAGAAACATTTTCTTAGCTCATCAGTGTGCAGTGCAGTCAGAATTTGTTGTTGGAGGTTCTCAGTGCAGTCAGATCCACCAGATCAGGTAGGATCTGGCATCAGGGGACAGACCCAGTAAGATGTTCGGTGTCTGAGCTTGGAACGCTCACTCAACTTGGAGCCAGCACATCAAGGGCTGTGCATTCATCTCTCTTTTGTTCTAGACGGGTTGCTCTACATCAGCTGTCCAGCATGGGCAATTCAACACAGATTGATTTCCTATCTGTAGTCTCGAGAATCCCAAGATGGCAGTCACCAGTGAGAATGAGGAAAATACAGTGTCACTTTGTATTTTATGGTACTGCCTCGGAAGCTAAGGAGTGGCATAATTCAGCTTCCTGAGTGGAAATTATACTTCCACTCCACAATGGAAGAAATGCCCATGCAGCATCATACAGAGACATAGCCTGGGATTTCGCATCTGGATAATGTAGTTAAGCTGTAGTTACACAGGCAAGGAAGTCTGGTGGAGTGGCAGTAAGATTCCCAGCTGAAGAACCAGTGCGAGATCCCTCTCCAGTCTCCTCCATCCACTCATCCACTCTATGTATTGCCTCCCAAACAAATTACCTCAAATGCAGTCGTAGTGCTGTCTCCATGCCAAACACCAAGACTGGCTTCCAAATGTCAAGAACTTATAGCAGCGCTGTACCACTTAATTGCCCTTGATGACAAGAATGTTCTCTGTGCTATCCATTTATAGTACCACAATCCACAAGTGGCTATGGAGGACTTTGTATGTGAGTGTTGAACTGAGGAGTAAGTCAGTATCTCATTTTATTTAATATAACTTTAATTTAAACATAATTTAAATTGTTATGGAGATAGTGAGAAACATTTTGCATAGTGTAGGTATTCTGAGAGAAATCCTAATGTTCTTAAGACTAAGTTTTTAGAATCCTTTTAATGTCAGGATTTCATAATGCTTGTTGCAATCATTATAGTACTCTTAAGGGGAGGAGGAGGAGAAGACGAAGACGGAGGTGGATGAGGAGGAGGTTAGAGTAAATAACTTAATTTTATTAAAGATGACATATTATGCCTTTTACTCTGAAGATTTTTTTTAAATCAAAGAGAAAGCAAATAATGAGAACTTAACACATATGACACTCGATGTTACTGGAAGAGACACTTGCCACGTTATCTACTTTACAAGCATTATATTTTGGAAAAATGATATTTTAAAACCTCACATTCTCCAAGAAGTTGGCTAGCCACGAAAAAAAAAAAATCAAAATTTTATTCAATCCTCTGTATATTATTGCTGATCTTTAAATGTTAATTTAAACTCACCCTTGCAAGACTTCTTAAGCACTTGCATTGTTCAGAGTCCACAGGTTTTGCATAACACATTAGACCTGAGAAGTTGGTCTTGGAGCCAGGCAATTTTAAGCCTTGTTAGTTCTCTTCAGAGTGCTTCCCTGAACAAGGCAGAGATATAGAGCCTTCCTGGACCTTCAACAAAACAGTGATTTACAGGGCCTTTCTACAAAACCAGCCCTAGCATGGAGTTTTTTCTCAAAATGAAAACATCTTAGCTCAATATTTGATGAAAGTGATAAAATTCCATTAATATAGCACACATACTAACATGAATTTAGAGAAGACAATATTTCTCTCACCACCTTTAACTGACAAATATTAACACACACAATTAGTTGAAAAGTAATGATACACTGAGTTCAGAATTGACCTGGAAGAGAGATGAGTGTGTCCTCTTTTCTGGTCTGTATAATCTGATTCATACGTTAGTCATTTTTTTTTCAACTCATGATTTCTTTTTACATTTCCTAGTGGCAACAAAACTTGGCAGGCAAGATGAAAAGGCATAATTAAGATTCTGTTTATTCTGTGAGTTGTAATTCACAGTTCCTGCTGTTTAGCAATGAGCAATATTTGAGAGGTTGACTGTTATTCTGATGTTTGTTTGCTACACTTAGGATAAGAATAACTTTCCCCCATGTGTGGCTAAAGAGTGAATGCAAAGAACCAATTTGTACAGAAGAGACAGCTATTCAGTGAGGGCCCATGAATCTAAATCCCCAAATCTAAATTTCCCTGCTATTTACCTTTTAGGATTTCTCCATAGGATGGGAATTAGACATCTGTGAAAATTACACCATGTGCCTGGACCCACTGGGGCAGAGAGCATCAGAGCCCGGCATGGAGGAAACTGGAAAGCCTTGGCAGGTGACGGTGTTGGTGCCGTGATCTGTGTATTAGTCAGATTTTCATAGCTGTGACAAAATACCCGGCAGAAAGAACTTAAAGAAGGAAGGAAGGATTTATTTTGCTTACAATTTTCAGCCTATCATGGTGGGAATAGTAAATCAGCTTACATCAAGGCAGCCAGGAAGCCCACAGAGAGAATGCCTGTGCTCACTGGTTTTATCATTTCCCCGCTAACCCACCTGGGACCCAGCCTGTGGGATGGTGCTGTCCACATTCATAGTTGGTCCTCCTCCTTTAGTTAATCCTCTCTGGAAATCTCACAGATACACCCAGAAATGTGCTGTGCTACTTTTCTAGGTGCTTCTCAACTCAAGAAAGTAAGCAATCAAGACTAACCATCATAGATTACATCTTGGTTTTCCATGTTGCATACAGCCTGAGAAGAAAGAAAATGGGAAAGCCATGTGAGAGCCATTTCAGGTTAGTGAAGTTGGTGGACTACATATGGTTTGTTTTTGAAGAAACACACTTTTTTCAGTTCATGAAATTAAGTATTGTATTAAAGGATGAGCACATTTTTGGTGTAACTCTAACAAGAGTCAGTTCTCTCTGAATCCTCCACTTCAGGTTCATTAGAGAGGAAAGACCTTAATGCTCAAATCACCAGCTTATTTCTAGGAACAAATGGGTAAAGCAGTGAAATCCTAGTGTGATGCTTCTCAAAAGTTAGTGAGCAGAAGAATCACCTGGGATAAACCAGAGATAAAAGGTAAACACAGAAGCAATGCCTGCCAAAAATTCATTACCTCCTTCTATCCATTAGAAGGCTATCCCCACCTCATAATTACCCCAGACACACACACACGCACACACACACACAAACATGCACACATGCTCACAGCAAGCCAGAGAGAGACAGAGAGAAAGAAGGGGGGGGAGCGGCATTCAGTAAACAACTTTCATTAAGAAATATATACAATGGATTCTGTAGATGTATGTAGTTTTTCTTATTGGGTCACAGGAAGCAGAGGCAGGTGGATCACCAGTCTGAAGACAGGCAACATAGTAAAACCCAGTCTTAAAAATAAAAATAAAAAGTATTTCTAAACTTGGCTACATAGAAACAAAGTTTTATAGATTTGAGTAGGTAGTTACACAGACATTCAGATGTTACTTGATTCAGCATAATAATTCAAGTGTATATCACTTAGATCTTGCTTATTAAATGTGGAACCAAAGGTTGGAGGTATGGCTTAATTGGTGGAGCACCTACCTAGTAGCCTTGAATAGTATATATATAAAGCCTTTTATTTCTTTCTCCTGTCTTATTGCTCTGGCTACTTATTCCAGTACTGTATTGAATGAAGAGTGTGTAGAGTGGGCAAATATGTCTCATTCCTGACTGTAGAGGATGCGCTTTCAGTTTTACATCTTTTAGTGCTTCCTCATAATGCAGTATGATGGATGATGTTGGCTGTAGGTTTATCATATGTAGCCTTCATGCTTTGAGAAATATTCTTTCTCTTCCTAGTTTCTTCTGAACTTTTATCATGAAAGGATGTTGAATTTTGTCAAAAGCTTTTTCTGAATCAATTTCCATTTTTGATTATGTGATTTTTGTCCTTGCTTCTGTTTATATTATGTGTTACATTTATTGATTTGTATATGTTGAACCATCCTTGAATCCATGAGATAAAAACTTGACCTTGGTGTGTGATCTTATTGATACAGTATTGTAATTTATTTGCAAGTATTTTATTGAGAAGTTTACACTTTATGTTAATTAAAGAAATTGGCCTATAATTCTCTTTTCTCATTCTGTCCTTGTCTGGTTTGGGGATGAGTTTAATACTGGCTCTGTAGAATGAGTTTGATAGTCTTCCCTTTCTAGTTCATGGAAAACTGATAGAATTCAGCAATGAATCCATTAAGTCCTGGGCTTTTCTTTGTTGGGAGACTTTATTAATGATTCAATCTCATTGCTTTTTATAAATCCATTTAGTTGGTTTATATACTCTTGGTTTAATTTTGTTAGGTCAAATGCACCTAGAAATTTATCTATTCTATACACCAACAATGAACAGACTGAGAAAGAAATGAGGAAAACAATCCCATTTACAATCACCTCAACTTATGTCTAGGAAAAAATTTAACAAATGAAGTAAAAATGCAACCCCCATCAAAATTCCAATGATGTTCACTACAGAGATAGAAAAATAAATTCTGAAGTTCATCTGGAAGCAAAACAGACTACAAATGGCAAGGCAGTCTTGAACACAAAGAGCAATGCTGGTATTGTGACACTTGACTTCAAACTATACTACAGAGCTATAGCAAAAAACACGGTACTAGCAAAACAAAAAGGAAGACCGATGGAATAGAACAGAAGAACCAGGGATAAATCCATACAGACACGACCATTTAATTTTTTACAAAGGAGCCCAAAACGTACCTTGCAGAAAAGACAGGCTTTTCAGCAAATGGTGCTGGAAAAACTTACTATCCACATGTAGAATACTGAAACTAGATCCCTGTCTTTCATCTTGTACTAATACCAATTCAAAGTGGGTCAAGATCTTAATATAAGATTTGAAACTTTGAAACTACTGCAGGAAAGAGTAGAGAATACACTGGAACATACGGCATAGGTAATAACCTTATGAATAGAACTCTAATAGCTCATCTATTAAGAGAAAAGACTGACAAATGGGACTTCATGAAACTAAAATGCTTCTGCACAGCAATGGAAACAGTCACTAGTCTTAGGAAACACCCTATAGAATAGAAAAAAATATTTGCCACTCTGCATCTGACAAGGGATTAATAGCCAGAGTATACAGGGAGCTCAAAAAACTACCCTTTCAAAGAATCAACAATTCTTTGAATTTGAATAAATAGGAAAATAAAATGAACAGACAATTCTCCAAAGAAGAATCACAAATGGCCAATGAACATAGGAAGAAATGCTCAACATCCTCAGCCAAAAATCAAAACTACGTTGACATTTCAACTTACTCAGAATGGCAATCATCAATAATACAAACAACAAATGCTGATCAAGGTATTTTATATACTTATATGAAAACAGAAGAATGAAACCCATTGCCCATTAAAGTCACTATAAGTAATGGGTAGCACAGATGAGGGGCAGTGATGGTAGGATGAACCTAACTAAGGTACCAGGTAAGCAAATTCAGAAATGTCACACTGAAACCCCTTGTACAACCAATATATGCTAATAACATGTTAAAAATTATTGATCTTTTTTGAGACATGGAAAGGAATCACGTGTATTGCATTCAATAGTGTCCTTCCAAAATTCATGCTGTCTGGAACCCAGGTATGTGACCTGATTTGGAAATAGGACTTTGTGGAACAGTGATGGTAAGACCCTAGATGAGCTCATTCTGGATTAGATTATTTTTCTGTTTATTGTGTTACTGGGATTTGATCTTAGGGTCATGTACTTGCTAGGTAGGGGGACCACTACCTGAGCAGTAACTCCAGCTGTCTTTTGCTTTAGCTATTTTCAGATAAGGTCTTGTGTTTCTGCCTGGCATCCCTGGATTGAAAATCTCCTAACTACATCTCCCACATAGCTGGGATAACAGGCACGTGCCACCCTACCCTGTTTGTTTGCTGAGATGGCATCTTGCTAACTTTTTGCCCAGGCTGGCCTCAAGCCACATTCTTTCCAATGTCTTCCTCCAGACTAGCTGGAATTACAAATGTGAGCTACTGCACCCAGTCCCAGTGGGATTTTAAATTGAATGAGAGCATCCTTTTGAGAGGCAGAAAACAAAACAGATGCAGGAAGCGGGGCAATGTGCCTACAGGCCAGGGGCTGCCCAGCATTGCCAGAAACTACCAGCATTTAGAAGGGAGATTTTGCTGGGCGCTGGTGGCTCATGCCTGTAATCTTAGATACTTGGGAGGCAGAGATCAGGAGGATCATGATTTGAATCCAGCCCCAGGCAAATTTCAAGACACCATATCTCGAAAATACCCAACACCAAAAAAGGGTTGGCAGAGTGGCTCAAGAGGTAAAGCCCCTGCCTAGCAAGCATAAAGCCCTGAGGTCAAACCCCAGTGCCATCAAAAAAAAATAAACTGAAACAAAGAAAGAAGAAGAAGAGAGAAGAAGAAGAAGAAGAAATTCTCAGCAATGTTTTTGAATTCCACCAACTTAGATCATGTGTTCATGGCCCATTATTTGACACCTGGAAATCTTCACTTCATTTGTCTTCTTTTCTTACTTATGGCTTCCTGCACTTCCTGGTTGCCTTCTGTTTTCTGTCTGACTTTCTGCTTCCTCGCACCTGTCACAGCGTCACGACTCTTCCAAGAACAAGGTCTTGCAGGGTCTTTTCCTGTGCTCATCACGGACAGGATTATTTGTCATCGTCTGCGTGGGCGCAGAGTGACACTGAGGGCTTTCGTCTCCACCCAAGCATGAAAACAAATCCGCAGGTACACATTGGTGGGCAGAGTAGCTTGTGAATGTGTGTGTGTGTGTGTGTGTGTGTGTGAGAGAGAGAGAGAGAGAGAGAGGGAGAGAGAGAGAGACAGAGAGAGATGTGTGAGTGTGTGAGAGAGAGAGAGAGAGAGAGATGTGTGAGTGTGTGAGAGAGGGAGAGAGAAAGAGAGAGAGAGATGTGTGAGTGTGTGAGAGAGGGAGAGAGAGAGAGAGAGATGTGTGAGTGTGTGAGAGAGGGAGAGAGAGAGAGAGAGAGATGTGTGAGTGTGTGAGAGAGGGAGAGAGAGAGAGAGAGAGAGAGAGAGAGAGAGAGAGAGATCAACCAGCAGAACCAACACAGGGTAGCAACATAGCCATATGTGTGCAGAGAACTCCTACACTCCGAGAGCAGTTTACACTGCATACCTGCTTTGACTTTATTGGGATTGCTTGCTTTTCAAAGGCCCGGTGAGAAATCAGTTCCTCAGCACAGCTGCTCTAGCAGCAAGAGCAAGAATAAAACAGGGGTGGTGTTACCCCATATGCTAATCAGCATGGCACTGGTCCAATTTGGGCTACAAAACAGGCAACAGCACCGTTCTCAACTGCCTCACTAAACAGCAATTACTGAACACTTTCAGGTCACATCGAAACTGTCCTTCCTCGTGGACTGGCAACACAGAGTCCCATCTGTATCCATCAGAAATCTGTGATTTAGGCTATTTTAATTAGTTTATAAATAATTCATGAAAGAACATGCTTGCTTACGAAGACATCCATTTCTTAGAGGAATGAAAAAATTATGAGGCAAAAGACAAGTGATAAATTTAAAGGAGCAGAAATTCAGTTTTTAGGTAACTGAAGACTATGTATTCAGCTTATTCCCAATTTAACTTTATTCAACTTTGTGAAGATTTGTAAAAGCAATGAGTGAGCTAATATTTTTCTGACCTGGCTACAGAATGAATGAAATTTGTTGGAGGTAGCATCTCATGTAAACCAACGTCAAACGTGCCAAATAGCACAAATGTCCCTTTAGGGGTTTAAACTTCATATGTCGGGTGTGTGTGTGAGGTATGTGCAAGGTTCAAACATCTTGAGTACCAGTACTCAAGATGTCCTCAGAATATTACAGAAATTGTTTAAAGGTTGTCTGTGGATTAAGCATTACCTATACACCTTGTTTGCTTTGCTTTCAGTTTTTTATTTTTTTTTTAACTTTTTATTATTCATTTATTCACATAAGCATACATTTTTTGGGTCATTTCTCCCATCTGCCCCCATTCCTCATCCCCTCCCCCCTTCCTGCCTCCCTTAGGCAGAACCTGTTCTGCTCTTATCACTAATTTTGTTGAAAAGAAGACATAAGCATAATAAGGAAGACAAAGCGTCTTTCTAGTTGAGTTAAGGGTAGCTATACAGAGAGATTCCTAGCATTGCTTCAATGTACAAAAGTGATACAACCCAAGTTGATTCGTCTCTGACTGATCTTTACCCTGGTTCCTGATCCCCTTCTCATGTTGACCTCTGTTGCTTTAAGGTTTCTGTATTAGTTCCTCTGCAGTGGGGACATCAAATGCTTTCATGTTTTGGGTTTTCTACCTATCCCCATTCCTCCCATATGTGCTCTCCCCTTGTCATGTGACCCAAGTCCAACCACATTGCTGCATTTGCCCTAGATCTAATGTCCGCATATGAGGTCTTCTGAGTCTGGCTAACCTCACTCAGAATGATGTTCTCCAGTTCCATCCATTTACTTGAAAATAATAAGATTTCTTTCTTCTTCATGGCTGAGTAAAATTCCATTGTGTATAAATACCACATTTTCTTGATCCATTCATCAGTAGTGGGGCATCTTGGCTGTTTCCATAACTTGGCTATTGTGAACAGTGCTGCAGTAAACATGGGTGTGCAGGTGCCTCTGGAGTAACCTGTGTCACATTACTTTGGGTATATCCCTAAGAGTGGGATTGCTGAATCATATGGCAGGTCTATGTTTAGATTTTTAAGAAGCCTACAAATTTTTTTCCAGAGTGGTTGCACCAGCTTTCATTCTGACCAGCAGTGTACGAGGGTTCCTTTTTCCCTGAATCCTCACCAACACCTGTTGTTGGTGGTGTTTTTAATGATGGCTATTCTAACAGGGGTGAGGTGGAATCTTAGTGTGGTTTTGATTTGCATTTCCTTTATGGCTAGAGATGGTGAGCATTTTTTCATGTGTTTTTGGCCATTTGAGTTTCTTCTTTTGAGAAAGTTCTGTTTAGTTCAGTTGCCCATTTCTTAATCGGTTCATTGATTTTAGGAGAGTTTAGTTTCTTGAGTTCCTTGTATATTCAGGTTATCAATTGTAGATTTTCCAATCTCTGTGATGAAAATCATTGGGATTTTGATGGGAATTGAATTAAACATGAAGATAACTTTTGGTAGTATAGCCATTTTTACTATGTTGACTCTACCAATCCATGAGCACGGGAGATCTTTCCATCTTCTGTAGTCTTCCTCGATCTCTTTCTTCAGAGGTTTGTAGTTCTCCTTGTAGAGGTCATTCACATCCTTTATTAAGTTTACTCCTAGGTATTTGATTTTTTTGAGGCTATTGTAAATGGAATTGCTTCCACATATTCCTTCTCAGTTTGTTCGTTGTGGTGTATAGAAAAGCTAATGTTTTATGTAAGTTGATTTTGTATTCTGCCACCTTGCTATAGCTGTTTATGGTGTCTAAGAGTTTCTGGGTAGAGTTTTTTGGGTCTTTAAGGTATAGGATCATATCGTCTTCAAATAAGGATATTTTGACAGTTTCTTTACCTATTCGTATTCATTTTATTTCTTCTTCTTGCCTAATTGCTCTGGCTACAAATTCCAGTACTATGTTGAATAGGAGTGGGGATAGTGGGCACCCTTGTCTGGTTCCTGATTTTAGGGGAAATGGTTTCAGTTTTTCACCATTAAGTATGATGTTGGCTGTAGGTTTGTCATATATGGCCTTCACAATGTTGAGGTACATTCCTTCTATTCCTAGTTTTCTTAGAGCTTTTTTCATGAAGTGGTGTTGGATCTTGTTTCAGGCTTTTTCTGCATCTATTGAGATGATCAAGTGGTTTTTGTCTTGCTCCTACTGATATGCTGTATTACATTTATTGATTTGTGTATGTTGAACCACCCCTGCATCCCTGGGATGAAGCCAACTTGGTCATGGTGAATAATCTTTCTGATGCGTTGTTGGATTCAGATGCCATTATTTTACTGAGGATTTTTGCATCAATGTTCATTAAGGAGATTGGCCTGTAGTTCTCCTTTTTTGGAGGTGTCTTTGTCTGGTTTTGGGATAAGTGTAATACTGGCTTCATAAAGTGTGTTTGGCAGTTTTCCTTCCCTTTCTATTTTGTGGAACAGTTTAAGGAGGGTTGGTATCAGTTCTTTAAAGGTCTGATAGAATTCAGCAGAGAATCCATCAGGTCCTGGACTTTTCTTTTTTGGGAAACTCTATTGCTGCTTCAATTACTTTTTGTGTTATAGATCTATTCAGGTGATTAATTTCCTCTTGGTTCAGTTTTGGATGGTCATAAGTTTCTAGAAATTTGTCCATTTCTTCAAGATTTTCAAATTTATTAGAGTTTAGGCTCTCAAAGTAGACTCTGATGATCTCCTGGATTTCCATGGTGTTTGTTGTTATCTCCCCTTTTTCATTTCTGATTTTACTGATTTGGATATTTTCTCTCCTCATTTTAGTCAGGTTTGCCAGGGGTCTGCCAATCTTATTTATTTTTTCAAAGAACCAGCTTTTGTTCCACTGATTCTTTGTATTTTTTTTTGTTTGTTTCTATTTCATTGATTTCAGCCCTTATTTTTATTATTTCTCTCCTTCTGCTTGTTTTGGAATTTGCTTGTTCTTTTTCTAGGAGTTTGAGATGTAGCATTAGGTCATTGATTTGAGATCTTTCTGTCCTTTTAATTTATGCACTCATGGCTATAAACTATCCTTTCAGGACTGCCTTTGCTGTGTCCCATAGGTTCTGGTATATCATGTTTTCATTTTCATTAACTTCCATGAGCCTTTTAATTTTCTCATTTATTTCATCAATGACCCATTGATCATTGAGCACTGTGTTGTTCAGCTTCCAATTGTTTGCATGTTTTTAAGTGCTGTTTTGTTGTTGATTTCTAGGTTTAATGCATTGTGGTCACATAGAATGCATGGGATTATTTCTATTTTCATATATTTGCTGAGGTTTGCTTTGTGCCCTAGGATATGACCAGTTTTGGAGAAGGTTCCATGGGATGCTGAGAAGAATGTATATTGTGAAGAAGTTGGATGAAATATTTTGTAGACATCAGCTAGATCCATTTGATCTATGGTGTGATTTAGTTTCAGAATTTCTTTATTGATTTTTTGTTTGGATGACCTATCTATTGGTGATAGGGGGTGTTAATTTCTCCCACTACCACTGTGTTGTAGTCTATATATATTTTTAGGTCCTTCAGAGTATGTTTGATGAAATTGGGTGCACTGACGTTGGGTGCATATAGGTTGATAATAGTTATTACCTTTTGGTATATTTCCACTTTTATTAATATGGAGTGTCCTTCTTTATCTCATTTGATCAATGTAAGCTTGAAGTCTACTTTGTCTGAGACAAGTATCACTACCCCCTACCTGTTTTCAGGGGCCATTGGCTTGGTAAATCTTCTTCTAACCTTTAACTTTCAGCCAGTGCTTGTGTATGTCAACGAGATGAGTTTCCCTTAGGCAGCAGATTGTTGGATCTTCCTTTTTAATCCAGTTTGTGAATTTGTGAATCAGTGTCTTTTGACAGGGGAATTAAGTCCATTAACATTCAGTGTTAGTATTGATAGGTATGTGATGATTCCTATCATTTAGTTTTCTTTGTTGTGTAAGGGTTTGATTGTGTGCAGCCGAATCAATGTTACTCTTTATTTTCTTGCCTTTTCTTCTCCTGTGGTTTGGTATTGTCTCTCCTTTCATGCTTTGGTTTGCTTTCACTTTCTGTGTGCAGAATTCCTTGAAGAATCTTTTGTAGTGGTGGCTTTGTGGTCTCGTATTGTTTTAGTTTCTGCTTATCATGGAAGACTTTTATTGCTCCATCTATTTTGAATGATGGTTTTGCTGGGTAGAGTATCCTGGGGTTGAAGTTACTTTCATTCAGTGCCTGGAATACCTCACTCCATGCTCTTCTTGCTTTTAAGGTTTCTGTTGAGAAGTCTGCTGTGATTTTGATAGGTTTACCTTTGTATGTTATTTGTTTTTTCTCTCTTACAGCCTTCAATATTCTTTCTCTATTTTCTGTGCTTGTTGTTTTAATGATAATATGTCATGGGGTAGTTCTATTTTGGTCATGTCTGTTTGGTGTTCTGGAGGCTTCCTGTATCTGAATGGGCATAGTTTTCTCTAGATTTGGGACATTTTATGTTATTATTTTGTTGAATATATTATGCATTCCTTTTCCTTGCCCCTCTTCTCCTTCTTCAATGTCCATTATTGTCAGGTTGGTCTTTTGATGGAGTTAGTGAGTTCTGGCATATTCTTTTCACATGTCTTGAGTTGTTTGACTAATAGTTCTTCAGTTTTTCTTTAATTGCCATTTCATCTTCAAGTTCTGAGATTCTGTTGTCTGTTTGTTCTATTCTGCTGAAATAGCCTTCCATTTTGTTTTGTATTTCTGTGTCATTATTTTTTCTGAGGTGTTCCATATCGTGAGTCACTTCCTGTTTAATATTGTCAATTTTTGTCTTTAATTCATTTATCTCTCTGTTTATGGTGTTCTCTGTTTCACTTTTTTGTTTATTTAGGCCTCCTATGATTTCATTTATTTGTTCTTGTGTTTTCTCATATTCTTTATTTTTTTTTGTCTTGGAATTTCTTGAGTGCGTCTTGTATGTTTTTGTTGGCCATGTTTAGTAACATCTCTATGAAATTCTCATTAATCACCTGCAGGATTTCTTCTTTCAGCATGTTCTTGTGGGCTTCATTGGGTTCCTTGGTATAGTTTCTTTTTGTTTTGCTGGAGTCTGGATCTGAGTTTCTATTTTCTTCATTTCCCTGTGAATCCTGTACTAATTTATTTTGGGGGGGAGAATGGTTTCCATCCTGTTTTTGTCTTTCCATATTCCCACTAGGTACCATTTCTATCCCTCAACTATGTATAATTAGTATTAGCTGAGTTACAATATTAATACTAACAAAACCAAGAAAGGAGAAAGAGAGAAAGAAAACGAAAGAAAGAAAAGAAAAAATAAGAGAGATGATGGATGATCAAACAGCAACCCAAACAGCCAAACCCTGAAAGAAAGGGAAAAAAAAAAAGGAAAAAAAAAACCTCACTGGTTCTGGAACAGTAGAATTACAGTCTTAGTTGTTCTGATGTTACTCCTTTAGCATCCAGTCCTGTCTGTCTGTTTCTCTTAGGCAGGTTGGAGCCCTCCTATGGGCCCTGCTGTGTGGGGGCCTGGTGGAGCAGTGGCCTGGTGGGCATGTCAAGAGGTGGCCTCCAGGCCTGCGAGGTGGGGCTGGCCCAGTGGAGATCCTGCTGTCCCATGTGGAGCTGTGGCCTGTCAGGGCATGAGGGGTGGGTTCCTGGTGGAGTGGAGCAGCTGCTCCGCAGGCCTATGGGGTGGGGGTTGGGTGGACTTGGCTGTTCTTTTAGTAGATCATAGCATGGAGAAGACTTCCATGAGATAAGGGCTCAGAGTGCCAAAGTTTCTGCTCTCCCAGGTGCTTTATATCAGCCAAGTGTTTCTCCAGCATCTCAGCAAGTTCCCTGATTCATGGAGCTCACATAGTCTGGGGCTGTGTCCCAGGCGCCATCTTGGATCCTCCTGCACTGTGTTTTTTAAACTCATGATTTTTCAAATATTTCACAACCTACAGTTTTCACATATTTCAGAATTCTTTCTTCTCTTGAGATATTAAGATATCCTAGTCACTGAAGCTCATTGTAAGTTCCTGTTTATTTATCAAATGTAAACTTCCCTGTTACTCATATAATTACCAGTAGTAAAATTACTTTTACCTCTAAGAGTAAATGGAGAATGAATTTTTGTGCGTGTGGTCACTTTGTAATATTGCAACTTTGCTAGATTTATCATCACTTAGGAGCATTCCCTGGCCTTTGTTTTCCAGTTAGGGCAGGCCTCGTGGGCAGCTCCTATAGGAGATTTGGAAAATGGTAGAGAACAGAAGCAGTTTGGAAGCTCACACTGGTTGGAGCATATGCTTGGGCTCTTATCCTCCATGTGAAGCAGAACTGGTCATGATCACCCTGTTTGCTTGGAGCCTCCAGCTTCTCCAACTCCTCAATCTGGTGGGTGTTTTCTTTGCACTGTAGGATCCCAGATGCACCTTCCTCACCAAAGTCTGAGACATGAAGACCTGCCACAGGTTTCAGTCTATCCACATGAGCTCTGGTTTACACTCAAGGTTCCTGTTTATTCTTCCTCTGATCACTTTATATTATTTATATTCTTCCTCTGACCCTTCCTGATTGACCTCAAGCTCCAACATCAGGTGTGAAGACAACAGCCTGGCAGAAATTCTCTGAGATGAGTGAGCTCTCAGGATTAAGGAAGGCTAAATCTCTCAACAAATATATTAAATCTCTCAACAAATATATATATATATAATTTGTTCCATGTTTATTTGCTTCCAGTTAGGAAAGTCACTTCTTTGGATCTGTTTTGTACTTGGACATGAGCTCCTTTTGAGAAATGATGGACTGCAGTTTGGCTTTATCATAGAGTCCCTCTGGCCTACCTCTATGATACTAGGATAGTACCGGTTTAATTTCAATCAGCTAAATGGCTCCAGTGTATAAATAGGAGTGTGTGAGTATTTACCTCTATAGCCAGCTCCAATAGTGGGTATATCAATCATAACAGCAATGAAGCCATGTTGAAGGCCAAAGAAAAGTCTATCAAAAAGACTTTGGAGGAAGGAGTGATGGCATATGTGCTTAGTATTTTCTGCCTCTGCAATCCATGGTGCCTGCCTGGTAGAGAAGTAGCAACTTTCCCAGCATCTCCTGGAAATTTCCAGACAGCAGCTTACCCTGCCTTCTTTGGTTTCATGTTCATTGCCAGCAAAAGCTGACATATCAAAAAATAGACCATGATCTAAGATTCTTTCATCATTTGAAAAGCAAACGGCTTCTCCAGATGATCCTTGAATGACCTTGCAACTCTACCATCTCTGATTATTTTAATCAATTGTGTTGTTAAAGCCCTTGAAAATAGTCTAAATGCAGCAGCAAGGATTTCTATTCATGAGGCTACAGGCAAAATGACACAGGGATATGATGTTACAGTATAGTTGAATACAATCAAAAGCTGTTTGAATGCTGCAGAGTTGAGCAATTGTTTAGAATTGGGAGGAGTGAGGATGACATGAGTGTGAATGGAAATGTGATGATACACGTGTGTCACCGGGAGACATGGAGTGGTCATTAGGTATTCTGCTCAGTCCAGCATGTTTTCTTTCATTAAATCTCCTTCTTCTCCCTCACAGACATCAATCACACAGACCTGACTGCCCTTCTACAAGAATGGACATAATGTTAAAGCTGACCAATATAAGTCCTCCAGAGAAATGTACTGGAGTGATCAGAAAAAGAAAATAATACAAATGAAAGCATTCCTTTTCCTATATGATTGCTGGCTTTGAGGATAATGTATGTTTCTGCATTCACCTTCAAAGAGGTGAATATTGAGAACAAAGCCCAGAGAGGAGGAAATAGAGGCAAGAAAAAGGGAAAAAAATTCTTCAACTCTGTAGATGTAGCCGTAATTGAAGCCTTGGATATTTTAATTATGTGAGTCAATAAGTTTCTTATTTATTTCAAAATAAGGTTTTTATTCTCATCATTAGGAAATGAAATGTCTTAATACATTACATATACCAAAAGTGTGATTTTTATATGCAAAAGAGTTAGAACAGAGTAACAGGCCCTAAAAGAGAACATTATAAAAGACTTGAAATCCTCCAAAATGTGAATAGGCATATAAATAAAACATACTCCATATAGTCAGAGAATTTAGTTGGAATTCCATGAGCTTCAGTCCAATAATCAGTACTCAAGGGAGAGAGTACACTTTGAGTAGTACTAAGATAGTTTCAGACCAGAGATATTTCAGCATCAGAAGAAATCAAATCAAAATGCTGAGAATGGTATATACATGTATATACCATGTATATACATCTAAAATCTTCTTTACGGGTTATTCTGGAGAACATGTTCTCTGATGTCCCCATGGAAATAATCCCCTTTGAGATCATGTTGAAATGAAGCAATTTATGTAGGATGTACCCTATGGACCATTCTATCATGGGATTTGCCCTAGGTAAGTTCAAATCTTTGTCCAAATACCCATGATTTTACTTTCACCACTGTGCATTAAACTCAAGTTGGGATTCATTAGTTTTGAGCATGAAATCAGGAGCAATCAGTATATTTTACCCTTATACTTTGCCAAGGTGATTGCCTAGAAGTGTTCTCACTGCCCTTTGAGACATCTGCTCACTATAGTATATCAGTCAGCTTATCAATGAATTATCTGAGGCAGACTAACTTCATCAAGAAAGGAGGTTTATTTAGCACACAGATGATGGGATGCTTAAAGTTCAACAGTCTGGCAAAAGAGCTGGTGAGGGCCTCATGGATGCTGGATGATCAGAGTAAGCAATCACACCTTGAAATAGAGTTCAAGAGCCTGGGTGGGGCTAGGTTAGACTTTCAAAGCAACTTGCAACAAGAGGACTCCCTGCAGAAGCCCCAGGCCCCTGCCACAGTAGTGACTTCAATAACTAAGGACCCCCAAGCAGCCCTTCCTCCTTAAGGACTCTACCTCCCAATGCTGTCACACTGGTGACCAAGTCTTCCACACATGACCATTTTCAGGGGCACTTAAACCATACCCAAGCCGTACCAGTCTTTGTCATTCTACAAAAAACATAGATTTAGGAACCACCGTAGGATTTTATGCTTATTATTTCATGAGCACCTTACATTTAGAAGCTTCCCTGACCTTTGACTCCACCGTCCTGCCCACCGAGGTTACCTTACTTACTTTCATCATCATAGAGTTAGCTGCCTCATCTGAAAGCTCTGCCTTGAAATTGACTCTTCCTTAGGAAAAGTTTGGCTTCCAGGTTCACGTTTGCCCTTTGTTTATTTTTAGGTTGGGACTGCCTGGGTAGTGTCATTGCTTTCTGGCTGAGTCTGATCCATTGCCTGCCTTTGACCTCTGAGACTTGTTACTTTCCTACCCCCTAAGCCCTTTTTCTCATTTCCTCTACCCTCTGGGATCTGTGCCTGGAGCAACTCTTCTATACAAAGATTTGATTTTATGTTCATGTTGTGTTTGTAATTTAAACTGCCTGTGGGCTCAGTGTGATATGTATACTTCTCTAGGCAGGAAATTCCTGCTTTTATTGGAAAGCCAGTAGCATGGTCCATCATGGTAGAAAACTGCCCTCCTAAGAAAATAATAATCTAATATCTGAACTTTATTTGGTTAGCTCTATTCTTGCCATGGTACTTGTGTCATCTTTATATCAAAAAGTATGGCTGATTAGTCATCTCAATTCAGGCTCAAGAAGCAACATTAATGTGATAGATTACCACACCACTGCTTCCTTATATAATGAAAATAAGAAAGAGCTAGATGGCCATTTCTGTGGGGAATCATAGGTCAGTATTGTCAAGGCCATTTAGGACTGTGACCTTGGTGTTCATATAATTTAACTTTACCATGGCTGAGATTTTTAGGTGGCCTGGCATAATTCAGATTAAGGTCCATCTTTGGAATGACGAATCTTCGGAGGTCAGGAAGTCATAGTTACTTTCTCTTATAAGCAAGCTAAGTTCACACTGTTTTAGATTCACCAATCTCATTCACACAGACACACTCAAATGGTTCTCTACCCTTTGCACTATTATAGGACTGTTTCACGGTTTTATATATATCCAAAAATATCAATTTGCAAACTACTGCTTAGCTTTTGTTGCTAAAATTTGTCTTCTCTGGATTTGGATTAAGTTTACCATATTTTACCATATGAAAACAGAGGTTCCTGGAAAAATAGAAACCCTTCAGTGGCTGAGTGAGCACAAAGACATATACAACCACAGATCCACAGCCTGTCATTATTCCAAAGAATAGGAGACCAGGGAAAGGAGCTGCTGGTCTGGCTGGGTAGGTCTGCATTCTGACCAAAGGAAATTTGGCCCCTGCTTTCCTTCCCTTTTTGGGGGTCACTAAGATGACATAGACTTGTGGTATAATGTGCTTATTTTGTAGACCAGGTATCTATAAGTGTTGTGTAGAAACTCCTGCTGGCAAGCATTTAAAGACCTTAGAACTTAAGGGTCATTCAGTGCCCTCTAAGGAGATGGGACTGTGGGCAAGGCCACAGGGATTTTTAGGGCAAAGCAAAATTACCATGCACACAGCACTTCTTGTCACCATGTACAGTCTTTAGTGACCCAAGGAACCCTCCTAGAAACTCCTCAGACAATGACACCCATTACTTCACAACTTTCCAAACAAAGCATATCATTATTTAATGTTAATGTTGATTAAATCCCACACTGAAGATCCCTTGTGCCATTTGGAAAGGTCTTTTCTACCGTAATGAGCTACAGCTTAGCATGATGGAATAGCAAGAATGTGTGTGATTCTTCTGATAACCATCTTGGAAAGTGTTCAAGATAAGCGAATATTAAATTGGTTGTTCATTTGAATTTTTGTTATGCAAAGAGGATCCAGGTATACTAGTTTTAATTCATCCTGGGCTTATATCCAGGTTGTGAATTTTTTTAGAGCTTTCTAGCTAAAGTCCAAAAGTCTCAAGCATAATTTTCCTTTCATATACATGGATATGATGTGTAGCATTAATTCATTCTCTGTATATTTACCGAATGCTACAAGTGTGTATCTAGCATAGGGAGAAAGAGTTTGAAATCTGAGAGTACATGACTTGTATTAAATATTAGACTTCTAAGCAGCTAGGATTTGGGGGATACCCAAATCTACGTTCTGATTTCAGCACGTTGAAGGAGATTATTCACATTTTGAAGCTCAGCCTCAAAATAGCACTTTAACTTGTTTTTATTAAAGTCACTGTATTTCAATAAAAAGTTCATTTTACAGCAGAATGTAAGTGAAACTCATGTTAACTGACTAGTGTTTTTTATGGTTCTGGATTTTACCCAAAGTAGGCATATTCCAGTTTAATACAATGTTTGAAGAATTATATTGAGCTTTTGTTTAAAAAGGCTTCCAGAATTTATATTTTAATACTTATGATTATGAGAATATAAAGCACTGATAATATTCAAATCTTCAACTAGAGGATTAAAAGATATAATATAATACATTGTGAACAAAAACATTTCATGCAAAGAAAGCTGGACAGATAGCAAACTATGAATAAAACAGTGCTACTTAAGTATCAGTTGACAGCCTCTGACTTTTTTGTATGTCTTTTGTGAATGAAACTTTTATGATGATATAAGAATATCTTTTCACGTTTTTACTGTAAACATGCTCAGAAATTAAAATTTTATGTGAAAGCCTTGTGCAATTAGTTTTTGAGCAGTGGAGTGACATTGCTATATCAGTGTGGTAGAAAAGTCATGTTTTAGTTGAGATGAATAATAAAATACAAGGACCGAGCAGAAAGAGCTATTCTCATCCAAGCACCTACTTTTCTCCTGCTCAATAGATAATTGCTGAAATGTATCCTTTTGTCCTCTAGGAAGCACTAAGCAACTTATTATGTATTAATCCTAAATGTTGGTATGGGACCTTAGGCTAGCATGTGGTATACCATATGGTATAGGTTAGGTATGGTGGTCCATTGTGTCTCTCTATCCCAAGTATTTAAATAGGTTGATGAAGTACAAAAGTTGCTATGCATAATATGTAAAGGAATAGAGACAGCTGTTTCCCTGTGAAACTTTATTAAAACAAATGTCTTTCTTAAGAATCATAGTCTGCCAATTCTTGGCATAAGAATTCCATTTAGTCAAAGGCCCCTAGGTGTCTACTGGGAAGTACAGCTCCACCAGTCCTGAGGGACGCCAGGCATTTAGAGAAGAAATGCAATATTTATTCTGAGTTGTCAACCATTTGGTTCTATAACATTTGTAATGGACACAGTTCTTAAGTAGTCAGCTATATTTTAGTCTTTAAATTCTGAGTTGGTCATTTCCAAGTGGAAGGATTGAAATAGTAAAAAGTATCATTGTATATCAACTAGATGAAATATTATTGATTTGATAAATATTTAATTACAAAGGACTAGGTTAAAATTGAAAAATACTTGAAATGTAAAATCAATTACAAAGAACAAAATTTAAAACTATGGATGTAAGAGGACTTCATGTTTGCAGAGAAAATTCATCTAAGCGTGTAGATGAGGACCACAAAGTTGAATACAGTAAATTGGAGTGTTTATTTATTCATGTGTCTCCCCTCTAACATTATTGTCATATTTTTAAATAAGATTTTCTAAAATTAGAAAAAAGCAGTAATTTAATTGCTTGAAACCCACAAAACTTTTATAAAAGTGAGCAAGCCCTGAAAAGCATAGTGCACTATTTTTAAGACACAGGACAACAGGTAGGAATTGCAATAAAAGTTTTTTGGTGTCATGAAACAATATGGTAAATGGGTTGTCAATATTGAGATTAGGTATAGGCTATGAATTAATACTAGTATTTTCTCCTTTTGAGATTTAGAGATCGCTTGAACACTTTGTCCTGTACATCTATCTTCACCTACAGAAAGAATGTAAGAGAATTATCTCTTTTCTGTGTTTAGATATTGAATGGTTTCTCTTTGTTTATAATAGTTCTGTCAACATTGAGCTGTAATAAATAAATAACAGCCATCAATATTGAGCAGGCATTTCGTGGTTGTGCTTCTGCAGACAGGTAAGATGTAAGGGTGTAGTAAAACAGGATACACGCACCTGTGAATCTGTGCTTCCCTCCACACCACTTTCTCTGCAAGGTTATGCCAGGTATATGAGGTGCCTCAAAGTCTGTGTTTAGATTTTAAGGACGTCAATATGGGTATATAGTACAGGTATATCAGAGCACGGAATTCCTACGGGTGAGGAAGTCCTGATTCTATTTTAAAGGTAAGCATAGACAATGAAGGGATGGCTGAGCATCCAGTCAGCAGAAAAGAACAAGGAAGAACATATTTAGGTGTTGTACTGTATCAGAAGAGGCAGAGAGGAGAGGAGGGTTTGGCAAAATATCTTTATTCTCTTGTAAAGCTTAGAAATCCTTTAATATCAAAACTCATACAAATTTAATGTAAAGCAATTATAAAGTATTGGAAACAGTTAAAATGTTTTTCAGTAAATGGAATGTGTATTTTCTTTTCTTTCATTTTAATAGTGAGCATGTATTCCTATAAAGGAAAAAATACACTTTGAAAACCCTCAAAGTCTCTTTCTTTGTTATTTTGTCTTCTGAAGTAGGTTCGCTTATTTTTTTTTTCTAGAAAATCTGTCTAAATTATTTTTGAAAATCTAAAGCTATTTTATGTGGAGCAAAAATACATTGACAAAGGATCTAAATGTCCTGTTGTTGCTTTGCTAACTCTTCCCAGTAGGGGACTGTAACAGATAAGCATGTCAGCTGTGTTCCCTGTGTGTCAAAGTTGCCTCGTAGACCTGCCGTTCTGTTTGATTGTCTGGCACTCTTCTTGAAACATTCAGTTTGAATTTTGTTGTGGTCATTCAGGTAAAACCATAGCACCCTTACCTTCTTCCTGGCTATAATTCCAAGACTAAATCTCTTCCCTCTTTTAGTCATCTTGAACTCACTGTGTCATACATAGAGTAGATGATTGTGTAAAGAAAATGATAGAATGAATTTACTGAAAAATTATCCCTTTTAAGCAACTGCACTGGTTAAGTAATGACCACTATAATAGTGTTGAAGCTGGGAGCCAGTGGCTCACACCTGTGTTCCTGGCTACTTGAGAGACTAAGATTGGGAGGATTGAAGGTTCAGGCCAGCCCAGACAGGATGTTCTTGAGACCGGATCTCAGTCAACAGCTGAATGTGGTAGCATGCATCTCAGGAATGGTAGAAGCTTAAGACAGAAGGTTTGTAATTCATAGCATAGGCAAAAAGCAAGCCCCTATCTCCAAAACAACCAGGGTCAAAAAGCCTGGTCGAGACGTGGCTCAAGCAATACAATTCCTGCCTCTCAAGCCCAAATCCTGAAAACAAACCCCAGGACCATAGAAAAAAAATCTTCGGAAAAGTTGGAAGAAAGATCAGATTCTTTAACATAATTTTTAAAGTAATGTTATTTAAACTCAAAACCAAATGCATTTGAAATTTCTGTCTAATCTTTAGGTAGGCTGAGTAATTGATTTTTTGTGATATATTAAAAAGAGCACTTAATTTTTGGCTCACACGATTCCTTTAAAATATATTAAGTTTGCTATATATTTTGGCTTTGTGTTGTATGGGCAGAGATGTAGCAACTGACATTTTCTCTTCTTAGTATTCAGGTACTTAGATACCATCAGAGCTGAGTTCTTTTCGTGGCAAATGTCTTTTCTAAATAAGTGCTTTATTTCTTTTCATAACTCCTAAAACATCATTCTTCAGCAGCTTCCTGCTCCCGAGTCTTCTACCCCTCTCTTAAAGGTCTATTGTACAGGTCAAGAACGACCTACTGGCTTTTTTGTATTCACTGAATATCTTCATATGTCTTTTGACTTGACAACCTCCAGGAGAGTAAACTTTCCAAAAGATGAATCAAAACAAAACAAAATTCTCATCTGTCTCAGCCCACATCTTTTCTCTAAATCTTGCCGTTGAGAGACTGGAGACGAGTTATTCAACTCTCAATAGATCTTGCTGATGCTCATTTTCTTTAGGACTAAGGTGAAAGAGGTATCTCCCCAAATGACCCAAGCCCAAAGGAAAGGGTAATGGATCCACAGTCTTAGCTATCTCCAAAAAAGATCATCACACCTTTCTTTCTCTCTCTTTCATCTGCCCAAAGAGCTGAGGAGTACAGGATTCATGAAAGAGGTTTTGGAATAACCTGCATAGAGGGAAGATCTGTCTTATATACAATCCAGTTTCCAATATCTATCATATTAGCCTCAGAGTAGAAACAAGACAAAAATGCAGTTTACCACACAAAGTAGTTTCTATCAGACATAGAAACAAATCTGCAGAAGAATTTTGTAAGGTTAAAGTACTTAAATACTGGGAAATTATGGAATGAGACTATGATTTAAAGAGTTGACGCTGATCTGATACAAGTGATTTCTAGTTTATAGGAGATTCCTTAGTACCCAGACATGATGATATGGCTAATAAATACATTATTGAGTCGATGTGCTAGTGTAGTGAGAAGGAAAGTAAGAGACAAAGTTACCAAAGGACAAAATATCTTATCTAAGGAGAGAATTATATCTGAATGACATATAAGACTGGAGAATGTTACATTCATCCTAATGTTTTGGGGGAAAATGTGTTAGATTTCTTTTAGTAGAAGCCCTTTTATTTCAATGGAAAATCTCATGTACTCCTCACCCAGTCTCCCTCAATGCCAAATCATATATAACTGTAAAAACAGAAATGTGGGTGCAATGTGTATATATATACTGTCTGATTGTGTGTGTTTATGTAACCATCCCCAGAAGAACAAGCTCCAGACCTGTTCCATCCCCACACATGCCTCCTTAGGCTAGCCCTTTATGGGCCCACCCATCCCTAATTTCAGGCAACCATTAATCCGTACACCATCCCCATGAGTGTGTTATTTTAAGAAGATCACATAAATGAGTTCATATAGTATATGGCCTTTCTGGATTGCCTTTTTTACTGGTCATATACCACTGCATATCTTAGGTCACATGATCTTTTAATTGGGGTGTATATTCTATTTACTTTTAAAGTAATTGTTGTTATGTGAGAGCTTAAGTCTAGTATCGTGTTTATTTATTTATTCTTTGCCTTCTGTTGACTCATGCCTTATATTTCTCACTTTTCTTTCAGCTTTCTTCCTGGGTATTGCTTGAACATTTGCAGAATGTTATTTTGACCTGTCTATATAGTATTTAGAACCAAAGTGTTAGAGCTTGCTCTATGTCTCTCATACACATATATAACTTATTAGACTCTACTGGTGTCCACATTTTAGGGTCAAGTGTTAGCATAGAAATCTTGTCTCTTTAAGCCTTTTAATGCACTGCAGTTCATAATCCTCTCAAATATGCTTTCTATGTATGCTGAAATCTTGATGTCAGGAAATGTTTTACCTGTTGCTTTGACCATTGCACATGATCTAGAAAACTCAAAAGAAGAAATAAAATCTGCTCTTCTCCAACTTCCATCCCGGCTGAGGCTCTAAGGTTCCTAATGGTACCATTCCTTTCTGTTCAAAGAATACCCCTTAAACAGTACTTTAGGGTTGGTCTGGTCATGACAAATCTTAGTTCTCCTTCATCAGGGTTTGTGTTCATGTCCTTTTCATTTTGCTAAGTGTAGAATTCAAAGTTGACAATTGTTGATTTTTCAGAATTTGGAAAATATTGTGCTACTCCTTTCAGGAATCCACAGATTTCAATGAAAAATCCACCCATTTTAATTGCTGTTCCCCAATAAATAAGGCATCACTTTCCCCTCGCTGCTCTCCAGATTTTCTCTGTCTTTAGTTTACAGAAGTTGGAATGAGAAAATACTTTTGTTTTTATTCAGTTTGAGGTTCACCCTGCCTCTTGAATCTGTAGGGTTTTACCAAGTTTGGGAAAAATTATTGCCATTACTTTTTGAAAGTTTTTTCAGTCTCACTCTTTTATCTCTTCCTAGAGGCCTAGGAATATTAGATATTAATATTAGCATGAATATTAGATATTATATTACAGTTCTCAGTTCTGTGAAATCTTATTCAGAAGTTCCATCTTCAAATTCACTAGTTTCCTCATCTTTCCATTGTTTTCTGCTGTTGATCTGTCTGGTGAATTTTTGTTCTGCATTAATGTTTAAAAATGTTTATTTGGTTCTTTTTTATTTTTTTAACTTTATTTTCCCATTTGTTTCAAGCATGTTTAAATTCCTTGTGAAAACTGATTTTTATAGTACCTGCTTTAAAATACTTCACCTGTAAGTCCAACATCTGGCTGACCTCAGTGTTGGCATGGATTGATCACCTTTTGTCATTCAAGCTGATAGTTTACATGTCTTTGTAGGGTAAATGAACTTTGGTTATATCCTGAATATTGTGAGTTTGATAGTAAGCCGCAGGGTCTTGTTCAGCCCTTCTGTTTCTGTAGGAGTTTGACTTTGCTCAGGTACGACAGGGTAGTGTGTCTATTACTGCAGTGTGGAGATGTAGGTTCAGATCCCTCCTTTGCTGCTCTTGGGGGGTGGGTACCTCAGTACTGCTGTGCCCTCGTATTTCCTGTTTCTCATCAATTTCTCCCAGCCTGTATGGGAGAAACTCCTGTTTACTGCCTTCTTGGTGGCCTCCAATGACACAATGGGGCAGAAGAGGACTCATATCACAGGGCTTAGCTTCCTACTCAGGCTCCTCTGACAGCTGTGTGTAGATTGATGCCTTGTATGCAATGGAGTTTAGGATCAATACTTTATCTGGTCTTTGCAGATGAGGATAGGGGAGTACTATGAATATTTCACCTTTTTTAACCTAAAGTAAAACAGTTACCACCTGGTAAAAATGTTTGCCTTGTGGAATTGCCACTTTTTTTTTAGACAGGGTAGAAGTTTTGGGACCTTCTCCATTGTTCTACCCAATGACATTCCAGGTTATAGTCCTCTGTAGTGCCAAATCTGGAATATATGAGGCAAAAATAAAACTCGATGTTATGGCCAGTGTTCTATGTCAATGTCGCTAAACTATAGTGCACAGTTACTTTACCATACATTAACCCAGATCCTGTTCTAACGGTATTTTGTAGAGAGAATTAAAGTCTATAATTAGTTTACTTCATGTAAGGAAGATTATTCTGGATAATCTGAGAGGGCTTTATTCAATCAGTTAAAAATCCTTAAAAGCAACATCAAGGCCTCCCTGAAGACAATAATTCTGCCTGTGCACTGCAGTTGTCTTTGCCAGCTATCTTTTTGGTGGCCTGTCCTAGCCACCCTCCTTAATCACATAAGCCAATTCCTTGAGATGAATATGTCAGTGCCAAAATAAACTCCTAAAAAGATGGAAATGGTTTGGAATTGGGTTTCTGGAAGAACTTTAAGAAGCACAATAAAAAAAAAATCTAGATTGCATTGATCAGATTGCTCATACAAATACGGATTTAAACACTCCCAGTGAGAGTTCAGGAAGAAGTAAAAGTACATGGTAGAAAGGTCCTGTGTTGTTTTGGAGAATAAATGCATGGTTACACACAGAATATCGATAACAATAGTGCTGGAAGCACTTCCAGGGAAGGCTCAGAGGAAATGACCAACAGACCATTGGAATAAGGCAATCCTGTTAAGCAGTGGCAGAAAACTTAGCTGAATAGTCTCTTGCATTTGTGTGGAAAGCAGGATTTGTATGAGCTTGCACATTTAGCTAGGGAAATATCCAAAAAATTGTTAAAGGACAAAGTCCTGATCCTAGTGCCTCAGAATGTAACATTATTTGCAGACAGGTTCCTCACAGAGATAATCAACTTTAGATGACACTATTAGGATGGATCATAGCCCAATACGTAATTCTTCCTTTTAATAAAAGGGTAGAACGCAAGCATACATGAACACAAGAGCCCTTTACAAGGCAAGGATGCTTGGAGAGTTGTTGCCTCAGAACCCTTGGAAGGAACCCACCTGCCAACACCTTGATTTGGACCTCTGGCCTCTAGAAGTGTGACACAACAAATATCTACTCTTTATGTCATTCAATTTTTAGTGCTCTGTTATGACCTTCTGTCTTAGTCAGCGTGGGCTGCTGTACAAACATTATGGACTGAGTGGCTTAACTGACAAATACTTATTGCTCACAGTCTGATGGCAGGATGCAAGCATGGCAGGCTCCTGGTGGAGTTCTCTTCCATGTCACAGACAACTGGCTTCTTGTGTCCTCACGTGGGAGAAAGAAGACAAGCTATTTATCTAACTTCTCGTTGTAAGGACTCAAATCCCACTCATGAGGGCTCCTTTGGGGTACCAATCCTCCTCAAAGACCCTGCCTCCAAATATGATGACATTGAGGATCAGAAGTTAACACATGAATTTTAAAACAATACAAACGTTCAGCCCATCACACAGCCCTGGCAAACTACTACCAACACTGAACTAATTTTGTAAGTGAACGGATAAAGAGAGGAGTACAATGGCCTCTCCCGGCCTTCTGAGGCACCACTGTATCAGGTCTCCAATTTGCCCAACCTTGTTACTTTTAGTTCTGCTTAGCATTTTATGGGGAATTGATTGTCTCACTTTTGGATTATGCTGTACCATGGAGACTGCAGGAATGTGAACAGGCTGCAGGTTAGATTTTGAGCTCCACTCTTAATTCTGATACTTAGGAGCGTGTTATTATTTGTTGCTTCATACATTGGTTTCCATATTTAAAAAATATGCATAGTCATAGACTAACTCTTAACATTCCAGTGAGAATTAAATGGGATAATCTAAATGCCAAACACACATTTCTTGGTTGCCCCTTATTTTGACTTTCCTGGAAAGGACTTGAACCCTCCCTGTAGCTGAAAGGCCACAGAGCACGGTGAGTAAAAGCATGGATCCTGGAGAAGGTAAGTCAGCTGAAACATAAGCCTTGCTCTTTACTTGGTTAGTGATCAAGAATAGATCACTGACTATCAGAGTTATTTTGGAATTCAATAAAAATAGTGATCGTAAACTATTCAGCCTCACACGTGGCACACAGTAAGAATTCAATATTTAGTAAATATCTTAAGCACACCCCCAGTGTGTGATTCAAAGTCAGCTCTTTTGTCAAATTCATCATCCCATCAGAGCTGTGGCTAGCTCCTGGCACTCTCTTTATTTATGACATCCTCCGCCAATTCTGGCTCATTCAATCCAGGCTTCACAAAACCCCAAGATGAGCAATTATTCCTCTTCCCATGCCTGCTTCAGTTTTTGAATGCATCAAAAATAAATCACAAGTTCTTAGCTTCTGAGCAATATCTCTGGTTCAAATCTGCCTCTCTGCTGCTAGAATTCTGTGGTTTCTTTTGACTTAATCTCATTTCACAAATGAACTTATTTCACAGAGCCTTATTTTTCTTTTGGTTTCTTTCTCCCATGTTTTTTATCTTTCATTAATTTTCAAACAGTTGTATTTTTGAGTAGCCTCTTACTTTTCAATCATTTATCAGTCTTTCTTATTCCAAAAAAGAGTTGGAATGAATTTCTCCCAGGAAGTGCCTCATATTTCCAGATGGCTTTCAGAAAACACTGCTTACTAAGTCACGATTTAAGCCACTGTCACCGTCACATGGCTTAAATGCAATTTTAAATTTATTTTGTATTTAGGGATTGTGGGCTGAGTTGTGTGGTCCTCCACATTCATATGCTGATGTCCTATTAACAGGGATCTCAGACTGTTTCTGTGTTTGAAATTAGGGCTTAAAAGGTGTAATTATTGTAAAATGTGGTCATATTTATAGACTCAACTCCAACATGATTGCTTTTCTTAAAATAAGAGATTATTAGGACACAGACAGAAACAGATGAAGGACCAGACAAATAATAGGGAAAAGACAAGTACCTACAAACCAAGGAGAGAGGTCTCAGAAGAACTAACTTTATCAGCACCTTGAACCCACTCTTCTCCTCTTCAAAATTATGGAAAAAGAAATTCTTTTGGTTAAGCCACACAATCTAGGTTATTTGCAGGGAAGGCCCAGCAAACTAGTACAGATGTCTCAAAGAATCTTCCAATATTTTGGATCATTTGTTCTGAAGAAAACATACTTTTTGTAGACAACAGCACTGACATGCAGCATCACTTGGTGACATAAAAATGTAAATTCACTATCAAAAGAAATATATCGATGTTTGAAGTTCTCCGTCCCACCCTAATTGGTTTTTACATGGAGGCTTCTCAGTCTGTGACCTCTTCCCTTAAATTATTGTTCATTCAAGATGAATCCCCAATGATCAAAGTTCGAATCATTCAGTACAGTTGATATTGATGTAAACTAGAAGAAACTTGAGATCTTCTGCAAAGATTTCCTTCAGTTCAGAGATATTGTGTACTTTTAGAAAGAAGAAAAAAATGCATAGCTTTTCTGTAAACCCTGGTCTAGTCCTGCACACAAATTATATAATAAACTAGAGGAAAACCAAAAATTATTGCAGACTTTTAAAAATTTATTTGTCCTTTGTAAAATTTGAGGGTTTTTTTTTCCCCAAAGAGTAACAGCCTTATCAGCATGATCTATCTACTTCTTGCTTTGGTTTTATTACTTTTAAATTCTCAATTCCTCTGCCTGTGTACAATGTTATTCACATTCTTCGCTTTATATGTTAATCCATATATCAAACAGGTAGCCATTTAATATAATCTCTCTTCCTACAGCCATTCACTGTGGGTTAGGAAATCGTTCTCCTTTCCCTTCATGTGTGACTTTTGTGACTTTCACCATCTGATATTGTAAATATATATTTTTCTCTCTTGTCTCATTGTCGCAGGCCAGTGTCAAGAGTTCTTGCCTGCAAGCGCCAAAGAACTGGCCCTTGAGGCACTGGATTGACTCGAGAGAGAACAAGGTCAGCACACGAAGTAGGATTATTAGAGAGAAAGGAAAAGCTGCCCCTAGAGAAGGACAGAGAGCCCGGAAAACCGTTAGCTCCCTGTTGTTTACGTGGAAGGGTTTTCATTTGGTCCTTTTTGTTGGGGAGGGGAGTCAGGAGTCAGGGGTGGAGTGGGCTCTTGACACATCTTTGCAGGAACATATACACAGTCCTGTGAAAGCCTCCTGAGGGCTCACAGTGCTTTCATGGGGGATGGGGGAACTGGTTCATTTTTGTCTTCTAATCCCCCAGACCCAACATCATCTACCACACTTTCTTCGAGATAATGACATATTGGTTGATTGTTTCTCTGCTGCCGAGTACAACACGTTTACAGAATAGGCACCTGATATATATTTGCTGAAATGAGCTGCTTTTAAAAAATAATGTTACATAATCCACCACAATATAGATATCCTACACCTCTACATTTAGAGGTGTAGCTATTTCTACACCTCTAAAGAATACCTTCAGCACATATGGAATGCAGTATTGTGTTGTAATAAAACTCTTAATTTGCTACAGAATATTAGTGGTCTTATGAGGTGAGATTTTATTTCTTTATTCATTATTTTGTGGTGCTGAGAAAAACATGTTTTTCTACAGGCCTTTCATTTATTCAAAGTTAGGGACATATGGAGTGAAGTTTCACATCAGTTTTCATGGAAAATAAGCTTGCACTTTGCGGCATGAAAGTAGAGAAGAAACTGCTTCTTGTTGAACGTAGGTAGAGGACTTCGGTGATTAGATTTTATTGGCATTGGGCCAGAGCATAACCCATATCCTCATCCTGCTCTCTGGGATGCTTAGTGACCACAAATGGTCAGGATCTCAACTTCACGTCGCCTCCAATGAGATCTGCTGCCTCTCAAGACTCCAAAACGAGGGAGTCATGAGGAAATCAATAGTGTTGTATTCAAACAAGGCTATTTAGACCAAAACACATTCCATTTTCTCATCAGCCATGGAGCCAACCCGGGGGAAGGGGGGGGAGAATTTGCACCCATCTGCAATTGCACACAGATGGGACTGCTGCTTGCTCTGCCTGGCGAAGGCTCCAGAGTGCTCAGAATCAAATGTATTTTATTAAAGCTAGCTTTAAAAATGCATGCTGTTTCCTTTCACTTATTCAATAATTGATTGATTACAGCCTGCTTTACTTCTCCCTGTGACATTTCCGTTTCATTTTTCCTTTACATTTTGAAGTTTGTTTAGCTTTGTGAATTGTATTTTAAATGCATTTCATAACATTTGGGGGAATTTAATTTCCTTTTTTGCAAAAAGACAATGCACAAATTTTCAAAATTCATTAATTGGGATATATGGATTTACTCTCATTTTTCATGTTTTCCAACATGATGTAGAAATGCAAGTTGGTTGTTTGTGTTCTTTCCTGGTACCTTGGTGAATTGCTCATACTCTACTTCAGTGCTGGGTAATAAAAATATGAGTCCCACTTCGTCTGTTTAGGGATTAAACTCAGGGCCTCACACTCTCTAAACAAAGACTTCTTCATTTGAGCCATGTCCCCCATTCTTCTTGCTTTTAGTTTTTGTTTCAGATAGGATCTTCGCCTGCACTGGCCTTAAACTATGATTCTCCCACCTCCGTTTCCTGACTAGTTGGGATTATAGATAGCAGCACCAAGCCTGGTGAGTCATATAAACTTTAAAATAAGTTAATTTTAGAAGATGAGAATGTCAGTATATTTCATTTAACCTGGCATATGCAGAAAGCTACTTCAATATGTAATCAACACATAAATTATCAGAGATATTTTACATTCCTAGTAATCAGTACTTGAAATCTTGCATGCAGTTATCATTTACTGTACAGTACATTGGGACCAGGCTCATTCCAAATGTTCTAATAGTCAAGTGGTTACCATAGTGTTCCACACAGTTCTAGATGATCTAACTGAAGAACTCCATCAGCACTGAGTCTTTCCAAAGTTGCCCTATTGCATAGTTCATCATGGTCTAAATTTTAAATATTGCCCTCTCACCACCAATTTTGTAATGTATTGTTTATTGTGCCTCAAAATGCCTACAGAATGTACTAGATGTGGAAGGTTTATGACCAGCGCTCAGAGAGCAATTACCATTTGAATTAAGCCACATGAAGATAACAACAAGCCATTACCCATTTTAACAGCTGCTAAGTGGTGTTAATTGATGGCTGTAGACCACAAGCTGAGCAATTTTCTTTTGTATTGTACAAACAACAAAACAAAGTAAGAGTTAAAAGGAAAAGTGGTATCCTCATTATAATAACGCACAGTAAATGGCCATATAATATACCCTGAAAAATCACGGCATTTGTGAAATTGAAGAGGTAATATTTGTGGGAGAAATGAAATACATGTATGATTATTAATTATTTTCAAATAGTAAATGCATACAAATATACAGTTCAATATGTTCTAAACATTGCCAAAGTTTATGAATCTGTCAATGGATAGATTTCTTGATAATTAAATTAATTAGAAAGAGATGTGGTTAAGGTTTAGGGGAAGCTTGAAAATCCAATGCTTGCTTAAACTAGTCTAAGCAACTGTGAAAGAAGTGGAAATTATAAAATCTTTAGTTTATGTTGGTTGACATGAGACCTACTAGTTTTATTAAACTTATCAATTTTTTAAATTTGTGAAATGGTGGCTAGAAAAATGTAATTGTTTCTCTTTCTAACTAATATAATAAAACAGTAAAGCAATAAATTGATCACATGGAAAATTAAGTGTTCAGATTTTTAAATAGGAAATGTAACCACTATAATTTTTCTTAATAATTCTTATTGTTAAAGATATCATATGACTGTATTTCATGACTTAGCTTGGTATATACATCGATGTATTTATTTTGGGCAGAAGCTACCAACCTACCTACTGCCTTTATTTCTTACTCTATCCCACCATCTGTTGATCATGTGGCTTTCAGATGTGAGCTTTGTGCACTTGAATTTAATTACATGCAGTTGGAAGGAAGCTGAGACTACTTGTATTTTCCATCTGAAGCCTGTTGGAACTGTCTCTTTTTCCACTGGGGCACTTTACAACTCAAAGCAAGTTGTTAATTATTGGCCAAGGTGACTTTATTATTCAGTGCAGCTTGAGTAGATGTTAGACACACGTTGTCCTATGATCACTGTCCCAATGATAGGCCCCTGAATTCTCTTTTCTCAGGGCTCTTACTTTAGAAAATTTGCAAACATAAATTCTTTCTCTGCCACTCTGAAAGGCTACTCCTCCTCTGTTGCCAGTTTTACAAATGTCTTTCTAAAATACTTGAGAACCATTGTGAAATATAATTGTCAAGAAGGATGGAATCTCAAAGACATTGTCTGTGGGGAAGTAGAAGCCTAATTTTGATATGTGACAATTAGCAATGTGTCCCCTGATGTCCTCAGGCCTTTCTAATAAGTCATCCCCAAACCTTTTGTTTCCTCAGATTTGAGTTCTATTTTTCTCCCCTCTTGCAAGAGTAATGGCCCCATTTCAATAGTCATAAATCAATCTTCTTCTAATCTAACTCCATCTTGTGCAATTTTTTGTCACTAGAGAAGAAGAGTATTGGGATGACAGGGATCCCCAAAAGAGAGAGGATCTTAGACTCATTTCCCCAAATACAGATCAGACCCAAGGCTCCCAAATTCAACAACAAAAAAGAATTTTGAAAGAATTCACAAAGGAGACTCACAAGATAAGAAGCCAGCAAAGATTTATTAGTAAATTAGAGCAGAGCAGAGAGAAATAAAAGGGAAATGAGAAAAACAGAGGGCAGGAGGTGAAGGATCAATGCATGACCTCATCCAAGGGTATTCATATCATCCCACTAGTTTGACAAGGTCCAGTTTAAAGTTTAACTTAGACACATGGTCACCAATTACTCCATTCAGATGTTATCACAAAAGGTGACAGTTGAGCTGCTTTGTGGCTTCACAATTGACATGGATATCTCACATTCTTTCTGCCCAAAGAGTTGCCAGGAACCTTCTATTTTCAGATCATATTACTCCTCTAGTGAGGTTTTATCTGACTTAACATCTAAAGGAAGGGGACTGAGTGAAAGAATGAATTCAGATGCTTTCTTAAAAGGTGAATTTACTTTTTACCAAGTGTGGTCATTTTTATTCTAAGTTCCTAACTCTGGCCTGTGTTTTGATGTTTTCTGATTCTCATGTCACCTAACTTTAGCTATCCTGCCTCACTTTTGTCATCAGAAACCCCACACCTAAGAATGGAAATGGAGGGTCTTAGAAATTTACCTTATCAAGTTAAGTCTCACTCTCATGTCATTCCAGAAAGCATCTGTACTTACTCTAGTACTACTCAGCATACAAAGTTGTTTCAACACATGGAGAAGAGGATGGACAGAGAAGCCAGCCAGTTGCTTGGTTGCCTCCAGAAGTGAGAAAGACAGGAGAGAGCACTTAACTCCTTTTCTGTCTTTCTTTCTATTTCTTTATGTCTCACACTGTATATGCTTTTAATTTTACAAACACTGACATGGGTAAAAATCAAAACCTTGAAGGTAAGGAAATAAAACGTAGAGTTGGGAGAAATTCATCTGTGGTTCATGATTTCTTACAAGAAATGGGATGAGTTGATAAATGACAGATTTAAAAATGTATATAGAAAAATATTTGAAGGATGTGTTGTTGGGTAAATATAATTTAAAGTAAAATCTCTGACCATCCCAGGAAATATCCATAAAGGTAAAAGAGAAAGAAAACAGCCTTGTTGGAATACCTAGTTGGTAAAAGACACCAAAAACAGAAGGAAACCCCAGTCTTCTCTACAGCCCAGCAGGGACAATCTATTACATACATGTTCTCAAAATAAACCAGTCCTTGAGTGAGAGGACATGACACCACCATCAGTCAAGTTCACTTTAACTTCATCTGGTAATGGAGGTAATCATCTCGGTTACTCACTTGCCTTTTTAGGAAAAAAAATTATTAGCATGTATTAGTTGTACAAAGTGAGTTTCTTAACTTTATACAAAGGAAAAATAAACTGTCCATATCTCTACTAATGGAAACATTTTTGCTTCTTGGGTCTAGAAATCAGATGGGTTCTCCAACTGTCTTAGAGGAGGGAGAGAGCATATCACTATCTTCCTTGGATGTTTATATTCCAAGAGATGTTTTCCCATGTCGTCAGGAAAGTTAGTGCTGATCATGAGGCAGACAGAGGCTTATTTAGCTTTTTAGAAGATTTATATACATTCAGAGAGAAAGAGACACAAGAAAATTTCCTTATATTCAAGGGGGGGAGAAGCAAGCCTCTCATTTTTTAATTTGCTCTAAGAATGCAACTATTATTATCAAAAGAAACAAGTAAAGAATCAAAAGAAAAAAAATATGTTATAAGAAGCTGGAGGGCCGTTGATTTAAAGATTGAAGGCGTGTGAATGCAATGATCCTGATTTACTGTACTCTTAGAGTTCTACCTAAAGAATCAGATATCCAGAGTACAGTTCACAAGACTCTCCCTCCTAACTCTATTCATTTATGGTTCAAGTCACACAATTTCTTGTGTATTTACTACATGATAAGAGTTTTCTTCTAAATAACACATAAATCTATATGGAAGAAAATGAAATCACTTATAAACAAATGTTAAAGTTTTGTGCATTTTCCTCTAGTATTTTGTATTTATACATTTCAGTACACCTGAGTTCACACGCTATACAAATACATTTTTTTACTAGACTTTTAAATTCAATGACAGATATGTTTGTATGTTTTCAACTAACTTTAAGGGGCTTTACTAACTGCTATATAACCTGTGCTATTAGCTTGTTATTCCCTAAGTTAGGAATTTAAACTCCAGCAGTTGTCCACAAGAATTTCTAGAATAGAAATACTACACTACAGCATCTGCAACAGGGTATGAGTTAGCTATCTCTAGATCCCATCAGCACCAGAGGCTTTTAAAGTCCATATCAGAACTAGGTTTTTAGTGATAAAATTGGTTAATTAATTAGAAAATGACAGTTAGAAATTATACTGTAAATGGATGGACTTCCTAGGACCTCAGAGAGCTCCTCCCATACTTTTGCACCAGTGTGGTTATATACATTTAGGAAGTACTTTGATGTGCAATGTTTGGAAGGCCCTTCTTGATTAATAGTTTGATCTTTTTTTTTTCTGATAATCCTTGGTTCTACGGCCCTATTGGATGGAACTATGAATGAAGTAGCTGGAATAGGAAACCATTTGCCTCCATCCAGAAAGGGTAGTTTTAGATCTCTGAAAAGACAGAGTTTGTAGAACATTTTGTCCCTCTTCTATTAAACATGTGCTTAAAATCAAAGTCATCAAGAGTGACAGAAAATGTCAATGACTTGCTTCATTGCCACTTTTTAGGGGATGTGGCCAGAGGAACATGGACCTCTCTCCTAGGGTTATTGATGGCTACTAAAAAAGCCCCAATAACTAATAGTTATTTAAAATAAACTTGGCTTAGCCAGATTTGAATAAAAGTATTTATCTCACAGCATTTACTTATAATCATCATTATATTCACTTAATCTTTATGGAAATACAGCACAATTTTTAATCAGGACAAATGGGTTGGCATGTGAGTGACAGGGTAGCACAGAGCATTGCTGCACACAAGTACTTGACTCTCTGAGTGTTTTGTTGGGCTATAATGCCAGAAGTGATTTTGTTGCTCAAAATATGACTGCAGTTTTTAAGCTACACCAGATAGCTTTTCAGTATACCAATGATGTTTTATAATCCCTCTGATTCTCTGAAAAGTAGAAAGTTCCCTCAATTTTCTCCAAATCATCTCTGTGAATATAATGGGAAAGAAAAACAAACCAAACTGCCTGACATTTCAGGAGAACTATTTGCACAAACTGTCTCTTTCCACTATTTCTTCTCTGTGTGCACAAAAGCAGTAGCATATGCAAGGTATCATTTTAATCACCACTGTGATGAAAGAATACTTTAAACACCTGGAGAGTGAAATAGCTAGGAAAAAAAATGTCAGGGAACTAAATTCATAAAAGTGAATTAGCAGTCATTCCTGAAGGAAATAATAAACAGAAGACAATGAGGGACAGCCCACAACAAAAGGCAATCACTTAACCCAAATTGTACGCTCTAGAAAAGATTTTCTTCCACATTTTATTAGTGACATTGTTGGTTACTTTTGCTTTGGGAAAATTTAATATTAGTTTAATTTAATGTTAAAAAAATTATGTGAGAACAAGTCTGGTGGGGGCTAGAAGCAAAAGCAGTTAGAGATAAACAGGACTGGTCAGAGAAGGCTTCCTTCCATGAGTGTGTGTGTTGTCCTGTTGGACATGTGTTCATGCTGATATTTGTGCCAACGTCAGATTGGGACTCAAGCTGAGGTCCGTCTGTGAATTACAGCAGCAATTCATCGTGCTTTCAGTGGCTTGGATGTCAAATTTGAGAATATAACCCTAAATGGTTAATAGAAAACTCTGGACAGGGGCTGAGTATAAAGGATAGACCTTAATTTCCTTGTGTTCTGTGTTTGGCTTTTTACAGCTTAATATTTACATTTGTTGACCTTCAAATCAAAAGGCACAAAACAGAAAAACTTAAGCTAGAACTACATAGTAACTAAAATAATTACATAAATAGTTGGATGTATAAAAGTAAACTAATTGAATAAGTAAAGGATTTAGTATAACTTTTTAGCTGAGTCCATGTTTCATGTTTTATTCAGAATGTTTAGAATCACTGTAACTATCAAAGTAAAATCACTTCCTAAATATCTGAAGTACAATTGGTATTTTCTGGGAAATAGTAGCTGTGATATTTTCACAAAGGGGAAACAGCTGAACATGGACCAGAAAGTTCAATGGCTGAACTATCATTCAATTAACTTGATTAAAAAGTGCAGAATCAAACTCTAAGTAATGAGATGATAATCAATACATAGAAAATTAACCTCCATGGTACAAGTTCTTTAGGTTGTGTTTATTATGAATGTACCTTATCTCTCTAACTTCGAATTTATTTTTTTCTTAGCAGGTCCAGCTTCTTAATATGAGGAAATCCATGGGAACTCAGTAAATCCCAAAATTACATATCACCATTTCCAAACTATCATATCACCAGTTCTTTTCACCCTTAGGTTATGTGATCTTGAAAGACTTGTTTGAATATGCAAATGCTTGCTGAATGAAGATAAGGGACAGGAAGAAGAGGAGTTCATTTACAAGTAAATGATTTTGTAAAGAAGTAATAGAGCATTTATTTCCTCATAATGTAAAAAAACTCAGTACTCTGAAAAAATAGCCTTTTGCAATGAATTTAGGTGTGGAAGGGAAAACATAATATCTTATTGTCTGGTTATCTGATAGAAATGAAATTTTTTTCTGGGGACCAAGCATAACTACTTAGCCTACCAAGAAGTCAGATCAAAGTTCATCATCTCTGAATATTGTGAGCTAGCCTTGTCCCTTCAGGCAGCCACATAAGGAATGTGAAATGCTTATGTTTTTAAAGTCAGCAATATAAAGCAAAGCATATATTATCAGTTTTTAGAAAAATTCATTCATATCCAACATTGTATAATTCTATGCACTGAAACAGAGAGAGAATGATTAAAAACTATTTACTTTTCAATAAATTTCTTTTTAGTGATACACAATGATAAAAATTGTACATATTTGTGGGTATCATGTGATGTTTTGATATTTGCACATGTTGTGTAATGCAGGTAATATGTATCTCCTCAAACATTTTCACATAATCACTATCTATAACCACCCCACTGACCAACAGCACAAAAGAACTCCTTGTTCCTACCTGCCTATAATTTAATACCTATTGATCAATCTTCTTCCCTTCCTCCTTCCCCCATAATCTCCCCAGCCTCTGGTAACCACCATTCTACCCTCAATTTCTATGTGATTGCACATATGTATGAGATCATGTAGTACACATGTTCCATGTCTACTGGTTTACTTTAACATAATGATCTCCATCCACGGTTTTGCAAATGGCAAGATTTCACACATTTTTGTGAGCAAAAAGTATTCCGTTATGTGTATATATATACATATATATCAATATCGCATTTTCTTCATTTGTAGACACGTAAGCTGTTTCCATTTCTCCACAATTGCACAGGGGAATGTAGATGGGTATTGGATTATCTTTGGGTATATACCCAGTAGCCGGATTGGTGAGTCATAAAGTAGATCTGGTTTTTGTATGTTGAGGAACAGTCATACTGTTTTCCATAATGACTGTACTAACGTACATTCCTGCCAACAGTGTACAGGGCTTCACTTTCTCCATGTTCTTGTCAGTACTTCCTTTTTGACAGTAGCCATTTTTACTGGAGTGAGATGATATCTCATTGTGGCTTTTCTTTGCATTTCTCTGGTGATTAGTGATGTTCAGTGTTTCTTGATGTACTTATTGGTCAATTGTATATCCTTTGAGAAATGTCTATTCAGTTTTTTGCTCATTTTTTTCTCATCAAATTCCTTGTTTTTGCTAATGAGCTGAATTCCTTATATATTCTGGATAATAAAAAGTTACCTTATATAGAGTTTGCAAATATTATTCCATGCAAATATGTCATGTTTTTGCTTTGTTGATTGCCACTTACTATAGAGGAGCATTTTAGTTCAGTGTAATCCCATTAGTCAATCTTTTCTTTTGTTTCATGTGCTTTTGGGGTCTTCTCCAGAAAATGCCTAAAGCGTTGTCCCCATATTTTCTAGTACATTCACAGTTTAAGGTCTTGGAATTTTATCAAAAGGCTTTTTTTTTTTTTTTTTTTTTTGCATCTATTGAGTTCTTCACATTTTTCCCTTCATTCTATTGATTTGTGTATCACATTTATTGATTTGTATATGGTGACCTATCCTTGTGCCCTGAGGATATAGTTTTATACACACACACACACACACACACACACAGCAGCAGCAGGTCCATATTCCTCATCTCCAATCTGTATACATCATCTCAGACACACATACCTAGGAATCCACGTATCTGTGAGCACACAGTGATCCTTGAGTAATTGTCACACATTATTATGGTTTAGAAATTCAGTGAACATAACAGGAAGAGACTTAATTAGCATTGTTGAATTAAAATTTAAATAATGTCAACCTCAATTATATAAAATGCTGAACTGACTAACAAAACTGGAAAAACTAAGGAGGGAGAATACATGAAAGGAAAAAGAAGCAATGGCCTCATTTTGACCACAGAATGGTCTGACTCATTGTCTGAAGGGGGTAAGTGAAGATTCCGGGCACAGGCACATTATTTAAGTTACATGGCTGACCACCAAAAGCACTGAAAGCCACAGTCACTTCCAGGAAAAAGGAGAGTATTGGTGACAGATGAATAAAACCTGTACTTTCCTTGTGTTCCCTTTAGTAGAGTCTGCATTTTTTAAATGGTGTGGTTTAATATTTTAATATAGTATGCATTTTCTGCTTTCTTAATTTTTTACCAATATAACTACATCCTTTATTTAGTATTGCATTTTTTTGAAATTTTTATCTTTTTCCTATCCTTTTGCTGACAATTACTACTTGTGCATTGCATATAAGTTCCTTTGGTCTACTTGTAATTTGCTTTTTGTACTGTGGCTTGTTCTGGAGAAATAAGAAAAAACAACATTTAGTTAAGAACTTATAAGTAGTTAAGAGTTCTGAATAAAATATTTGAACATTAATAATAATAAAATGCAATAATTTGTATGTGGACTGTGTGGAGAATCCTGCATTAGACTTCTTGAGGTATTTTATTTGTTTGCCTGCTCTGTAATTACAAGTCGTGTATACTGATAAGCTTTCGGTTCAGACCTGAATGGAGTTGACACACTCTTCCATGGTGTCAGGAATCCACTGCAGGTTTCTCAGTTTTCATGAAAGAATATTATCCCAACTCCTTTTCTTGTTAATATATTTTATTGTACATACTGGTAAAATAACTTTTATTATACAAAGGCCTTAGCAATGAAGCTAAGTCTCCATTCTTCCCCCTCTGTGGCTTGAATCATGTGCTGTATCTTCCAGATACGTTACTCGTTTTTGAGTCAGAGCAGAAGGGCTGATGACAGACTTGTACTGAGATTTTGTTCTATGAGGTCCATGCACATGTTCTCAATCAAGTATTTTATTGTTATTTAGAACAGTGTGCATTATTTTACATAGTGACTTTTAAAAGCTGATGTTCAGATGAAATTTCTGATTAGTCTAATTTTAACAATGTTAATTCTTAGTTTTATTTCTTGTGCCATAGAATTTATAAAATACATAGTTGACTGGCTTACGTGATGGATTTTAGAGGGTTTAGCACAATTTGTGATGACTGTTTGAAAATAGTGACATTTTATGGCATATATATTTATGACTAACTCATAACTCTTAGTTCCATTCCTCAGTATTCTTCTTTTTCTTTTTCCCTACCTTCCATTTGTTCTTTGTTATTAAAATGAAAGACAACATGGGGTTATGTATACTAACTTTACACCACATCTTCTTATAGCAAATATTGTCTCTGCCTCTTCAGAGCTCAGGGGCTGTGGGAAAACTGCTTAACTTGTATAAGTGCTGGTCTGCATTTTCACAAAGTGGTTGTAAGTAGTATCTGACCTATAAGGGTTTTGAAATGACTAGAGGAAATATTGCAATGTAGCAACTATTACCCATCCTTGCTGTTACAACCCTCTTTAACTTTTTTTGCAGTAGAAATAAATTTACCTATTTCTGTCTATGTCTATACTTATGTACATCTTCTTCATGAGTTCACATATGCATATGTACACATGTATGTATATTTGAGCCACAGACATTTGACCATTGCATATAAATAGCCTCTTCACATTTTTGTTTTCTGTTTTAAACCAATAAATCCAGCGTAGCCAGTTTTAAGAGAACCTGATAGCGTGGTGTCCTGCAGAGAGCGTATATTCAGGAAAATGCTCACAGCTGGCTATAAATGCATATCTGGTAACACAACCTGATGCAGCCATGAAACGTGTTTGGTAAAGAAGTGTAGGAAATGGAAGAACTAATGGAAAGTATAAGTATATTCTACTTATATCCATTTCTAGACAAGAGGAAATGTGTGCGTGAATTGCTATTAAAGTAAAGGCTGATACGCAATATGTCAAAATGTATTCCACTTTCTCATCTGAGGTTCAAATAGCATTTTATTCTTAGAAATTCCTTTTATTTAAAGCGCTTCCTCTTCCCATGCAGTTCAGTGAAATCACAGTTCTTCTGTGAAAATAAAATACACAGTCTTTGAAAGTGTTCTCATACCATCACTTTTTTAAATGTTACTATTCAAATTAAAACTAATTTTCTCCAAACAAATTCCTCTTCAGTCTTATCCCTTTAGTGTGCATTTTTCTTCTTGTCTTCTTCCTTCCTCCTCCTTTTCATGCATTTCTTCATGCTTACTGGGGGAATATATGTGTGCACAGCTGTGCCTTTTAAACTGCTCTCTATTTTTGTTGCAGTTATGTCATTTCAAGACCTAAAGATTTTAAAGAAGAATAAAAGCAAAATTATGATACTGTCAAGAATAAAAAGTATTTTTATAAATACTTTTTAATTCATAGTTTTTATAAAATTGCTCAAATTTGTACCTTCATATTGGAGAAGGGATATAAGCAAAACAAGAAGTAAGGAAATTGATTTCCAATGTTATTTCAATCCTGACAAAAAATTCCAGGTTATGAATTATACAGCTGTGACAAGGATCTATGCCTCATTTATCAGGAAGAGAAAAGGAGCAAGCCACATGCTTGATCTGCAAACATACTTTCAACAATCAAGTTCTCAAGAAAGCCAGGTGGTTGGGTTCTCAGTTGTCCATCTGCAATACTCCACATAGAAGCAATTGTTCCCAGGTTGACCAAGGAAGAGAATCCCTTACCCGGCAAAGACGTGTGTTGACTGAAAAGCAACAACTCAGTTGTACCTACTCTCCAGTTTCTATTTTCCATCCTCATGCTATGAGGTCAAGAGCAAAATTCCTAGATGCTAATTTGTATTGCCTAGCCCTGAACTTTTTGAGAAATCTGGCACCAGCATACTGGATTGCAGATAAATAGCCAAGACATCAAATGTGTTGAGACCCTAAGAACAAAAAGGCTGCTTATAACTACACCCTACAACTCTCAGCAAGATGTCAAAGAGACAGCCTTCTGAAAATTGTTACTAAAGGCCCCTTCCTTGTGGCATGCATGGGATGGCTTGTTCAGAATTAATCAAGAGACACAATTACAAACACTGGCACCAGAGGGAACATATGAGTTTTCTTTATATCGAGGATTTTGAGAGGATGTTCCAAATAGATTACTCAAATTCCAAAGACTGGCTCATTAAAACTTAATGACTTATTTCTTAGTCAATGAAAGGACATTTCCAAAATAACCTGAGAAAAAGATATCTAAATAAAACATTTTAGTCGTTTTCGTTTTAATCCATTTTCAGTTAGCATATACTCTATAGCCACTAGTAGAAAATACATAAACACCTGTTCAAATAAATGACCTAAATATATTTCAAAAACTCATATTGATGTTTGCACTCTCTCTCAAATTTCACTGATAGTCCCACGATAAAAAATAATATGCAGTAATATTTAATTAAGGGTTATGCTAGAATGGAGGAATATTTGTGATAATACTTTACCTATTCCACAATCAGTTGCAGGAATCAACCCCATTTTGAGGAGTAATAAATGTAAAGAAAGTTGACATTCTAGCTTAATAGTTGAACATCAGAAGACAAAATCAAGATGATTTAAGTATTGTAATGGTTCACAGAACAAGTCTATTTCAGCCAACCATGAATGGTGTACTCCATGGGTGTAGACAATCTTTTTCATTAAAACATTAATAAGGACAGGGATCATATTTATTCTGTTCTTACTCTTATTCCTAATACCTAGCAAATATTTTCATCTGTGGTCATCAAATGGGATCCAGATACACAATTCCTTTGACATCTGCTTACACTTAAATATTATGCTTGTCTGAAATTTTAAACTAACTTGGCATTCTGTGTTTTATTTGTTAAATTCCCAACCTTCCTAGTTGAGTACTAGGAAGTATTTATTTGAGGAAATAAATACTCATTAAGAAAGCATTTTAGACATCTTCTAATATCTAAAGGATTATAGTGAATGAAGAGACAAGTATAATAATTTTATAATTTCCACCAAAGACAGTTAGCATATGAAAAAATTCATGTCTACAAAAATAAACATTAAACTCTAGAATCCAGATGAACACATTTCCCCAACAGTAGACACTTAAGATTTTTTCTCCTATAAATTATATTTACCAAATATTTCTAGATTGTTTGCTTGAGTTAAAAGAAGATCTGCAAGAAGAGAGGGGAACAGCATTAATATTTCTTACTCCCTTGTTATTTTTAGCCTCTTTCTGATCCTCACTTAAAGACGACGCTTTCTTCACTTGTTGGAAATTTTTATTGTGAATATTTCTTTTCTGAAAAATGTTCTGTAATACTATGGGATTTGGACAGGAAGTAGTGTTCCTTCTGTGTAAAATAATTACCTTTCCTACTCTCAGCATGCATGGCGAGGTCTAAATCATGTTTTTCTTCCCCCCAAATCATCCTTGCATTAGTGGATTCAATTTTGCATCAAATAATCTGCCTTGTTTGAGTTTCTAGGCTAGTATGGGGATCATATGTTCACTTTTGCACCAAGAATAACACAGATGTTTGAGTTTTCTTACTGTTTAATGCCCACCTAACCAGTTCTCATTGTCTCATTCTTTTTAAAAATTATCATTCTTTGTAGGGTAAGCCCAGATCTGTATTACAATTATTTTTGTTGACTACAATCAGAAACTTTAGATACAAGATCTTTGGAAAGCCACAGGTCCTGTGTTTTTATCATTTTCAACTGGAAAATAGTACCAGAAATGGGAAATGAGAGGCACAAGATTTGGTTAGGATTGAAGCTAACTATTACCTCTGAAAGGGATTTGATTTTACCACCTATGTCCTGGAAAAATCTGAATCAGAAATGTCACTAGGAGGCTGTCTGTGCAGCTCAGTGGCAAAGCCTGGGCTCAGCAAACACAAGGCCCTGAATCAATTTTCAGTGCCAAAAACAAATGAACAAAAAAAAAGGTGAAGAACTTCCTCCAAAATGTTTCCTATTTGAACTGTAAGGAAACACCCTATTTATGCTTGTCTCCTCAGGGTAAGTTTTCTAAAGGTTTTCATCTGAACTACATTGGGGTTACTTTGTGTAATCACTACTCGTACATTGTCCGAGAGTGCTATCCTCCACCTCGTCTCCTGATCAAATGCTGTGACACAAATTCAAGAATTTTAAGAAACTTGTGAGAAAATAAATAATATAAAAGTTACTCTCTTAATCATGTTTGAGAGTACAGTTCCTAGTGTTCTGTTGCAGGTAGACCTCCAGAGCATTTTCATCTGACTAATCAGAAACTCCACACCTGTGAAGTGACCCCCTGTCTCCCTCCCCTGCCAGAGTCAAGCTTTCAAGTCAACATCAAACATAAGATTTACAGACCCAAAGCTTGAGGGAAGGACGCACACAGGTTTAAGTCCCGAGATTTTTGCTTTTTAATAGTTGTCTTTGACCTACATTTTTTTTTACAGTAAGAACTTGAAATTCTAGTGTTAATGTCAATTTGTTGACAAGGGATCAGGCAATTTATCTTATAGATCTATAAGTGATTACCTTTCTTTTCCTTTTAGGTTGACTATTTTGCTCTTATTAGTCAAAGAAAAAGATCAAAATATTCTATAAGGAGAGGTAAGATAATGAAAAAAGTCGGATTAATACATATCTCCTGTGCATTAACAATTTCTAGAGAAAATCTTATTGATACTGGAAGAAAAAATATCACGTTTTTCTGAAAGTAAGAATAAGCTCATTCCTCTAAAATCTGTCTTTAGCCTTGGTACATCATGGTTTTATGTAAATGAGGTTCTTGCTGAGACCTCAAGTGTCAGTAATCCTAAATCCTCATTTTAAGCTATATGTTTGGACGATTGAAGTCAGGAAGACAACTAATTCAGTATGGGTGAATGTTTGAGGTACCATCAATTATCCAGCACTAATGCATTTTTATGACTAACAAACCATTTTTATTTCTTCCTTTCTTTGTTTTTCTTTCTTCTCTTCATTTCACCATTCTTTCTCTTTCCTACCATGCAATTTTATTTTTCCAGAATAGGTTAGGGAAAAATAAAAAACAATCATAAAAAAATCAGTTCCTTGGAAACTTTAAAAAATTAATGGAAATATTTTCAATTAAATCATATATGTATATGTATTATTGACTTGTATATAGCATATATATGTATGTTATAACATATTACATATATATTATTCAAGGCCCTTAAAACTTAGAAAGATTAAATCCTATAAGAGCATAAGAGATAGGACCATGGAATGGGCTCAACTGTAAATGTTTGTACTGTCCACTTAGTCTCCATGAGACATCAGCAAATAGTAAACATTCCATTAGTGCTAGAGAAACTCAAACTCCTACTGGCCACTGTCTGTGCCAGGATCAATAAAAGTAGAGACACAGAGATTACTGAGCCCCTTTGCTCTTAAATAGTTTAACATTAAGTTAGAAGACAAAGTACACACAACACAATACATGTATGCTAGAAACAAATAAAGTAGTATTTCAAAAGATTGTCCAATGCAGTATAAGTTGGTGGTAGGAGATAAGAAGGAAGGTATTTAATTTGGGGCTTTGAAGATTAATACAGTATTTATATTCAGACAGTCATCTATTAAAAAATAGATGGACTAGCATACAAAAATGCTTTTAAAAGAAAGTTCCATGGTGGCTGAAACCAGGATTTTTAAGCAATGCATCATGGATTAGTCAAACTTTTAACCTGCTTAGCTTTTTTGTTTTTATATGTAGAATTTGTTTTAATAGGATTACCTCCTATGATTTTATGAAAGTCAAGTGAGGTGATGAATGGAAGGTACCTGGTAAAAGTCATACCATTTGTTGACACTGTATTTTTAACAAAACTTTCAGGAAAATCTCAAAAACATTATGAATCTGAGGACTAATGCCGATTGAATTTTGGTTGGACCCTCGTGAGCAGGTAAGGAAAATAAAAAGAAGTACTCCAAAATAGGTTGAGATAAAAATCTCATTTGACTTCTTCTGGGAATAGAAAATTAAGTCTTTGTGCTTATTAGATTAAGGTGTCTGCTGCTTTCCCCATTTCCAGTTATATGATTTCCCTGACATAGTATTTTATAAAACAAATTCTATTTGAGATAGTTATCCTTCTTTGCAAATTAAGAAAAAGCCCCATATCTCTAGCTACTTATGATGGTAATACAAATATGGTCATAGTTTCTCTACTAAAATCACAGTCTTATTGTCAAACACCAAACTGTCCATAAAAAAACAAGTTAATTATCTCATACTGGTCATTATCGAGTATATAGGTATGCCTTCACAATTGATGGAATGTGGCTCAGGGCTTCATTTAGAATTCGATTTGTGTGGGGTTGTCAGAATACAAATTAAAGCTTAATTTATAGCTAAGGAAGGTCTCTAACCTTTCAAAAACCTATGATCCTTAGAAGTCGTATTCATTTTGTTTATATTGTATATTAAAGTCATAATCTTCCCCCTCCACTGTTATGCACCAAGTATTGTCTAATTTCAAGCTTATGGGTTTACCTAGCCAAGCTACACCTTCCCCAGAATGTTAGTGGGAATTCTATCTACTTCTTCATCACTCATAAAGTGTATTAAAGACATGTAAATATATTACTTTATTTTAGAAGATTCAATCTTGTTCAACATTTTCGGTTGGTAATTTCAGTACTGCTGACAAAATATTACCAGTAATACATCTGATCATTCAGTATGCACAGTTCACTTTATATTGTGTTTTATACAGATTCCTCTGAGAAGTTGAAGTATTTTGAGAGATTTCAACCTTCCCAAGGCAGTTTTCCTTTGGTTGACGATGTTCTCATGGTCAGGAAATGAGTTTCTATTCTGATTCTTTTGAAGGGTGATTAATGAAGTGAAAAGACAGCCACCTGTATAGGGTGGTGGCGATTTATAATTTGTGAGTTAAGTGAGATGCTCAAAATGTTAGTTTCCATGGCAATGAGAGGAAAAGGAAAGTAAGAGAATGTATTCCTTAGGTTGTATCAGGAAGAGCAGTTGAGGATGTAAGGTTGAAAATATGACTAGCCCAAGTAAATTAATGAACAGAATATAAAATCCTTACTATTGCCTATCTATTGGCAACTACAGGCTATGGTGCCCTGTATCTTTGCTTGGATACTGTAAATGCTAATAAATATTTGTTATCCAAACCTTTTCCCCACCTCAGCTAACCAATGCACATTCATCAGTTTAATTTGCTCAGACATCAGAACAATTATTCTTAAGTCTAAACTATTTTAAATGTAGAGAGAGGATACTTTTTCTTACTACCTTAATATTGCATTGTTGGTGCCCAGTGGTCACACATGAGAGAGTATGTGTTTAAGGAACTATAACTTTCTTCAGAGTCTTGGCTTGATCCACTTATAACTGTAAATTTTGCTGCATGAAGAGCTGGCTCCCCCTTTCGTCTTCCCCTCCCACGGTTTTACTCTCTCATTCTATGTTCAACCATACAAAAAGAGGAACATCATGGTATGCTCCATCCCCTATACGATTACACCACTGTGTTTGTTCCTTTTACCTGAAACAACTCACCCATACACTCATATCCCATCCTTCTAGATCTGTCAAAAATATCTTCTGTATGTTGACCATCTCCTCAGCCCGTCAGATCAAATGGTCACTCCTCCTATGGCAACCCTACACTCTACAGACTGTGTAACTTCAGCACAGATCACACCACTCAAAATATTAGGTTTTTACTATTTTGAGACTTCGTTCTCCTTGCACATTGCTAATAACCAAAATTTCAATTAAATACTGTCTATAATAAATAAAGACAAATTGGAAAGAAAGGCAAATGAAAAGAGAAATATACAGGAAAGGAAGGATGTTTGAAGTATTTGTTCAATTAAACATTTACTTAGCCTAACATTTAGACAGAGCAGTCATGTTTGACCATGCACCAAGAGCTGCTGTCTGGATTTACTGAAAAAGGAAATGTAATTGAGTTTTAAAAGTAACTTAATAGATGAAAGTAGATTTTAAATATGCTGAATGTTATCAGAGGCTGTTGCGATCATCATAGACTTCCACTCACCATCCAGTCTGTGTGTATTGAACTGTATTTTAAATCTTCAGGGATGATGAGAAACCTAGGGACCAAGAATGTTTTTAAAAAGCAAAGCCTGTTTTCCAGCTCTTTTGGTATCATACTATACTTCTATTTTAGCTCCTTCCTTCTACTGGGGAAAACAGTCTATTTGTGTATTTGTGTATTTATTTTTTCATTTAGTTACCTTTTTTCTGGATGGACAGTCAACACAGGAAGGGAATTTATTTGCCTCCTTCCCAGACTCTCTGTTTTCTGTGGAAGCTCACTTACCTGAAAAACTAAAATTGGTCTCTGGTGTCATTTGATTGACACACACGGAGGTCACACAGAAGGTCCCTTGGCAGAAGCAGAAGTGTTTCCAAGTTAAGGAACAATGCAGATATGTGGCTTCATATCTTCAGTGCCACAAACCCCACAGAGTGTGTAAGGACTCCATGTGCTTACATTGATTTTCATATGAAAATCAGAAAAAGTAACCACTGTGTTTATGGTATTTACTACAGAGATTGTTAGTAATAAGTACATACTTTATAAGTTGGGACTTGATTTTTTTATATATTGGTAACTTGCTAATAAGAACATCTTTAGATGCCCCTTTTTGTAAGACCATAGTTACTACAGCATTCGGTTTAGAGAGAGACTAGGAATGTAGCTCAAGAATAAAGTCCACATAAATATTTTTGTAACCTAGCTACATATAGAAATGTATTTTAATATAGATGCTGTTTAAATTTGTTTTTATCCCTTTGATTGGATATCACCGAATTGTTGTTTTTTCTGCTGTTATTTGATAGCAATGATGATGGTGACGACAACGACAAAGAAAATAGGAGTTTCTCAGGAATGCTTCTTTCCTCTAGTGCAGGAAGCAAAATAGGCACACTTTAGATCTTTATTTGCATTGTCTACAATTGATGAATATCAACAGATAATTTTGTATTATTGGCTCAGCTCTTGCCTCACTTGGGACTATCTCTCTTCTCAGCAAGATTTAAAGATGTCTCTATTCTCTCACGCCCTGGGTTGATACAAAGGCACAGTTGCCTAACTCTGGGATTTTGGAATTCTAACCCTCAGGCCATTAGAATTAATGTCTTATTTTCAATACTGTCCTCATTCAGTTTAGAAGAAAGCACTGTGTTAGCGCCATGTTTGCTCACCAGCTGATGGAATGCTGTATTTGGGAGGGTGGCTGTGAGATGGCAATGGTGATTATGATGCTGATCTAAACTGAGTAAAACTTCAGAAGAAAAGATGAGAGCAGTATTTCATCTGAGTTCCTCTTCACTGAGACTCTGAAAAAACACAAACACTGTAGGCACAAAAATGATTTGACATTCATTCTAAGAAAAGTCATTTTAAATGTGGAGAGTTCCAGCACGATTGAGTGCACCACCATTTTTCAGATTTCGATTGCTGCCATAACCAATCACCAGGAGCTCAGTGGCATGAAACAACACAGATTTACCATTTTACAGTCCTTAAGGTATGACGTTCTACATTCAAGGTGTTACAGAGCTGGTTCCTCAGGAGGCTCCAGGTACGAATGTGTTTTCCAGCTCTAGAGGTCATCCACATGCCTTCACTTGTGGACTCCTCCCAAATTCAAAACCAGCAGTGCAGCTTCTTCCAATCTCTCTTTCCTCCATCTCTGCCTCTGACTGACTCTCTGCTTCACTCTTTTGAGGTCTCATGATTACATAGGGCTCAAACTGATAATCTAGGAAAATTTTTCTGTTGTAAGACTCTTAGTTTAGTCATATCACAGAATTCTCTTCTGCCTTTTAAATATTAACAAATTCCAGGAATTACGATGTAGACATCTTTGGAGAACTATTATTCTATCTACAACATGTTTAACAAGATATTAGGTCTTATGTGGTCATTTCTTCTAAATAGCCTCAAAAAGATATTGAAAATATAAAAGAAAAAAGTGGACAAAATTTACTTTGATCAAAATCAAATTTGTGCCACATACTCTTCACTTGATTTCACTAAATGTCTGTACTTCTCATGTACTCATACTATTATCAAAACTAGAGAACTAATGTTGGAAAAAGGAGAAATTACTGGACTCATTAATGTTCTGTTTTCCCAGTAAGATCCTTTTTATTCTCCGGCATCATGTGGCATTCTCCACACTGCACTTACTAGTCATATCGCAGTGTCCTCTAAGACCCTCAATCTTTTCCCCATTATCATATTTTTTGTTCTTTTGGCTTCTATATTACTACATTTTAATGAAATGTTTCTATTTTTTAAACATTCTATTAGCATATATTCATTGTACAGGGGTCTCATCGTGACATTTATACGTACGGTTACAATGTACCTTGATTGGTTTCAAACCCACCATCTTTCTCCCTAATACCCTCCCCCACACTTAAAATGATTTCAACATTTTGCTGTTCTATATCCATACAAGTATATAAAGCACATTGAACATACTCACCTTCCTTCACCCTCTCCATTCACCTCCCCTCCTAACAGTATGCTCCTCTTAAAAAGACCTGATTTTCATTCCTGTCCATCATTTTTTAAGTCTATATTCATTGCTTGAAGGGATTTCACCATGGTATTTCCTCCTGAATGTATTGCATTTTAATCAGATTAACCCCCTCTATTAACCACCTTTATCCTTTCCCCTCTACCTCCTATGATTCGACAGTCATTTTATTATGCCTTCTTCGTACATAGGTACAATGTATGTTTTGAGCAGCATTTGCCAATTACTGTGTAAACTATCCCTGAGTTAGGGGTTGAGTGACATTTTTTCATGATTGAATTCAGAAGTGATGCTGTGCCCTTCTCAACAGACTTCATAAAACACCAATGATATCAACGTGTCTTGCTTCTTGTGATGCTCCCTTTGAACACTTGGTCAAAGTAGTATTTGTAGGTTTCTATGCTCTAATGCTTCTGTGTTTCTATTTTTTTATTATTCATTTAATCACATGTTCGTACATTGTTTGGGTCATTTCTCCCCCCCTCCCCCTGCCCACCCTCTCCCCCCTTCCCCCCTCAGTTCCAGGAAGGTCCTGTTCTGACTTTATCACTAGTTTTGTTGAAGAAAAGAGACAAGCATAATAAGGAAGACAAAGTGTTTTTGCTAGTTGAGTTGAGGATAGCTATACAGAAATATTCCTAGCATTGCTTTCGTGTACACGTGTTATGACCCATGTTGATTCATCTCTAACTGATCTTTACCCTGGTTACTGATCCCCTTCTCATGATAACCTCTGTTGCTTTAAGGTTTCTGTATTAGTTCCTCTGGAGTGAGGACAACAAATGCTTTCATGTTTTGGGTTTTCTACCTATTCCTATATCTCCCATATGTGCTCTCCCCTTGTCATGTGATCCAAGTCCAACCACATTGCTGCATTTGCCCTAGGTCTAAAGTCTGTATATGATTGAGAACATACAAATTTTTGTCTTCTGAGCCGGCTAACCTCTTTCAGAATGATGTTCTCCAGTTCCATCCATTTACCTGCAAATGATAAGATTTCATTCTTCTTCATGGCTGAGTAAAATTCCATTGTGTATAGATACCACATTTCCTTAATCCATTCGTCAGTGGTGGGGCATCTTGGCTGTTTCCATAACTTGGCTATTGTGAATAGCACTGAAATAAACATGGGTGTGCAGGTGCCTCTGGAGTAACCTTTGTTGCATTCCTTTGGGTATATGCCCAAGAGTGGGATTTTTAAGAAGTCTCCAAATTTTTTTCCAGAGTGATTGCTCTGTGTTTCTATTTTGATTAAGAGTATGTGTGATGTAGAAAATAAGCAAAATCTTTACTTTCTCTCCTTTTAAAAATATGATTCTACTTTTTATTTCATACTAATAGCCAAACATTTTTTATTATCCAAGTAAGTAGACTTTTTTGAAAAATGGTTGTTAAAGCTATAGTTGAATCTATGATAGCCAAAGATAAACTGGCTTAAATGGGGCCCTTGGATAGAATAGTACTTAATAAATAAAGTTCTAATCATTCCAAAAGGGATTTCTCCTTAAATTTTAGAGTTTGCTTGTCTTAATTATTATTTGTATTAATACCATCTCAATGCCCTCATCCTACAACAATTTTCCCATTCTTTGCCATTCAATTCTTATTAAAGTAAGAAACTATCATGTATTTCAGGATTTTTTCACATTTATACATCATACTATCCAATATAGACTATGGAATTCTTAAAAGTAGGGTGTGTTTCTATAATTCTTTATATTTTCTCTTTTGTATAACATGTAGTGGATGCATTTTCAAAGACACTATAAATACTTGTGGACAGGAAGCATTAATGCTGAAAAATCTTTTGGCTGTAACACAACCTTTACTAAAATCATGCATGGATTAAAGAAATGAATTAGATTAGATTCAAAGTGAGGTTAAAGAATGAATTAACAAACAAGTGTTCCTAAAAGTCTTTAATAGTGTAATGTGAATTATTATATATCTTCAACAGAAGGTAATAATGAGAAAGTCTTTATTATTTTGATAGCATGGAACTCTATTTGAGAAACATAGAGTAAAATTGAACAATCTAGAAATCATCAGACAAATTTGGTGAATTTTTTTGAGGATATTTAAAGTCTGAATAAATACAGTACTAGTTATGGGGTAAATATGTTGGTCACTAAGGGAATTTGGGTCATTGTGAATATTATAGGATGAGAATGGGACAGAAGAATAAAAGTGAAAAAGTGGGTGAGATAAAACCCAGAACAATCTGGAAAACAAGGAATTACTTTTCTCCGATAGTGTCCAGGTGGACTGTCCAAAACAATATAGTTTATCTTGACACTTGTAAATTATGACCACCATTTCCTACTTAAATACACGTCTGTTGAGACAGTTTAAAATTCAGTTGATAATTGATATGCTTATTTTCTCTCTAGAGAGCATGAAAGAGTTTGAGGAAGGATCTATCTGATAGAAAAAAGTGAGAATTCCTAGATTCATTGGAAGAAGTTGAAAATATTTAGACTGACCAAGAAAAAGAGAAAAGACTCAAAGTTCCAAACCAGGATTCTAAAATGGAATACCACAGCTAATATTTCATAAATAAAAAATTCTATTAAAGAACACTGTGCACAATTATATGCCACCAGGTTTAATATTTTAAATGGATTCCTAAAAAGAAGTAACAACCAGAATGACTGAAGGATGCGTAGAAAATCTGAATAGACTTAGGAAAATTGAATTAGTGATCAAAAACCTTCCCACTAACAAATACCTGGATGCAGTTAGCTTTCATCTTGACATACACAAAAAATTCTGTATCTATACATAGTTTAAATTAAATACATTTATATAGATGTTATAACACATCTATATAAATCCTGTATTACTAAACTGATATTAAAATGAGACAAAGGTTAAAAAAAACTACCATCAAAGTCTCTTATGAATATAGGCACAAAAATCCTCAATGAAATACTAACAAACCTAACCCAAATATTTCTGGGTGTTTATACTCCATGGTCAGATACAATTTATACCTGGAATGTAAGGTTTAATATATAAAAATCCATTAAATGTTAGTATATCAAAAATAAAGGACAAAGACACATGTTCATTTCACTAGACACAGAAAAAAATTAACAAATTTTCCACTCTTGATGGACGTCCCATTTTACACCTCTGTATGCTGCGTGAATCATAACAGATTATTTCAGTTGGATATAACTCCATTAAAAACCATGTTTATATTATTAAAACATTATGAACAATAATAAAAATACATAAAAATGTAAAAGCACGATGAATTTGTCTGCATAGACAGTGAATTAAATATACCTTACTAATGAGTTCTACACCTTTGAATATCTTTTGTTTATATTGGCATCTCACTCGTTCAGTGTGAATAATTCCCTCCAACGTTTCTAGCAATACAGGTCTGGTGGTGATGAAGTCTCTGAGCTTTTCATTGTCTGACAGTGTCCTATCTCTCTGACATTTCTAGAAAAATTGCATTGAAGATCACAGTATTTTTGACTGGTGGTTTTATTCTTTGTTTTGTTTTGTTTTTCCCTTTGGCACATGAGTGTACCCTATCATTCCCTCATTCTGAGTGGGATTAAATTTTCTGCAAGAAGTCTATGGCTGGTGAACAGGAGCACAATTTGTGGCATTTGATATTTGATTTCTCTTGCTTATGTTAGAAACTTAATTTTGTCCCTAACCTTTGAGGATTGGATTATAATATGCCTTTCAGTAGATGTATTATAGACTTATTGCTTTAAATAAAATTGGTGATCTCGACCTTCCTGAACCTGGATATCTGTATCTATCTTTTTCTGTGTCTTTGAAAAAGCTATTTGCACCTCTGGCATTCTCTAGTAATTTTAGAACCCCAATAATTTGAATATTTTCTCTTTAATGCTGCCCCATAGTTCCCATAAATTTCTTCATTTTTCTTCATCATTTCTTGTTCCTCTTCTGCATATCTTCAAAGAGCTTGTCTTCAGGCTCACTGATTCTTTGTATTATTTGATTGATTCAACCATGAATGCTTTCTCTTGCACTTTTCATTACCTTTAATGCATTTTTCAGCTCCAGGAATTCTGTTTAAGTCTTAAAATTTATTTTAATCCCCCTGTTAAGTGTATCTGATAAACTACTGAATTGTTTTTGTGTGCCTTATTGAATTTTGTTGAGTTTCCTTAAAATAGCTATTGTCAATTCTCTGTCCAAGAGATCACACAAATTCTTAACTATGTGATTAGTTTCTGCATCTGAATTTGTTTATTTGGTGATTTACTAAAAGTTCTTGATGCTGAGCACATGAGGTCATCTCTGCACTAAAGGACTGAGTATTTATTCCAGTCTTTTCATTTTATTTTTATGCCTGTCCTTCTCAGAAATCTTAAGCAGCTCTTTCTTGTGTTTCATGAACCTGTGCCATATCAGCAATAGACACACTTTATGACCAGATTTGACGTGTCTATGGTTTGACATCTCAACACTAGAGGCCACCAATCACAAATTCCCTGCAAATCTTCAGTTGGTACATGGCTCAGAGTGGACCTGGGGAGTACATGAAGAGTAGTCTGTGGGAGTGGATCCTGAAACCCTTTCCATCAGGAAAAAGCCTGCACAGATGGCTCATCCACTGCCTTGGCCTATTGTTGGACCCCATGGAATTCTTCCCGGCACTGATCCTCTCCATGGAGGATCTGGTTCTTTGGTCCAAAGCAATGACTTGGGTCTGTCTCCTTCTCCTTCTCCCAAGGGGACACAGTTTCTCTCCATGTTTTCTGCATGGCATCATAGTAGGTTCAGAAGCCTCATCCATGGGCACTGGCCTGGTTTCAGGAGCTATTTGGTTCTGCTTGGTGTTGGATTTCACTGTTGTAGGTCCAACACTGAATTTCAAGACAAAGCCTTGCCCTTATTTCCCTAATCTGCCTCTCATTAGATGGCAACTTTCTCTGTGCTGTGCTGCTCATGGTTAGGGGAGGAATGTCAGAAACATTCTCTTGCCACCAAGACTGACATTAAGCTGGATTAGACCTGGATCTATGACCACAGGCACTGATACAGTCCCAGGAGTGTGCCCAGATACACACTACACCAGTGATAGCAACGACTGAATGCCAGTCCTTTGTGCTGAGGTTTAGGGTTTCTGCCAGGTCTGGAGCAGTTCTAGAAGCTCTTCCATGGGCACTGACCTGGAAGTGAGGAGGAACGTCGTGACTGCCTGAGGCTGGGTTTCACCATGGCAGGCTTGCATGTCATTCCCTCTCCTTCTCTATGTGGGTGGCAGCTAATACTGCTGTACTTATTTTTTTTTTAAGATATATAATAACAAGTTTAATCTTGCTCTTCTTAGGAAACATTTCTTTTGTATACCTTTTTCTGTCTCTTCTCTGATAAATTGTGTGCTGACTTTATAAGGAGGAGTGAGTAAAAGCAGAAGTTTGCTATCCACCTCCCCCTTTTACCTAAGAAACATTCCTAGGAGTCAACAAACAAGGCAGGGAACTGTGTCTGATCTTTCTCTATATACCTCTGCATAAGGAGGGGTTCCTCACCTCTGAAGTATCATCAGCAGATGTCCTGGTTAAGAATTCTATGTAGTGAATAAATTCTAGAGCATAAGAGATACGGCTCCCTGGAAAATGTTGCTGAAGCCATACAGTTCTGTGGAATAAAAAAATGGAGTTCTCTTGAAAGTTCAATGGTCCCTACTATGTAAGAATACTTGCAAAAACATCACCCAGAGTCCTCTTCTATCTGTGATGAAGATGTCTAACCAACATGGAAAGTTACCTGGAGAACAATCCGAAATGTCACATACAAATCTTTACTTCTCAGGTCTGAGTTTCTGTCCTTGAAACTGTTCAGTAGAGCTTGTCTTTAGGTGTGCTTTCTGATTTGTGGGGCATCATCTGAGAATATAATCCTGTGAATTCCTTCCCTTTATGTGTGATGCCTGTATTTAGCTTTATCTGTTTTTCAAATGCAGAAGAATATTTTCATGTCTCGTTTTGCTTCTTATTTTCAAAAAATTTCATCCCCATCTAGTACATGTGTGTGGAAATATGGCTTATGTTACTTTAGTTACAAAGAAATGTGTTGAATTTTTTTCATGCTTGTTTTCTACTTGGTCTCAATAATATTCACTGCATTTATTTTAAAGACCCTCTGTCTGATAATTCTAACTTCTTAGTAATCTCTGAATCTAATTTTGTTGATTGCTTTATATCTTGCAAATGGCTTTCTTATTCATTGTTCTCCTGTTAGTGTTTATATGCTTAAATTTATTGAATATTGAGTCCTTGCAGATCCTCAGACAGACTGATATAAATATCAATTAAGCACAGAAATAAGAATACCACTTTTCAACAACTTAGAATGGGATTTGAATATATAAATCTAATTTGGAGATGAACTGAGTCTGTTTTATGAGTATCTCCAATAACCTAGGCTTTAAATTTCTGCAACATTTTTTGTAGTCATGTGGAAGGTGAGACTTTGGAAGGTTTTTCTTAATTTGAACATTCACTCTCAGCTTTGAGGCCCCCCTACAGGTTTTCAGTACAGAGGGTTCCTTCTCAGTCCTCCCTTTCTTCTCCACCAGATATACACTGAGCCACTCATTATTAGGGCTTTCTCTTTTTACCAGATGTTCTCTCTTTAGCCTTAGTTTTAGGGAGTCTATGGATGCCTGTTATCAGCATTGGGGTTTTCTTAGCATTTTTGCTGCTCCTCATTGCAAGTCTCCAAATTCTAATTTCTGTCTCTTGTAGGTTTTGTTTGGGAAATTTCCTGTACTTCTTCCAGTAGTAGGAGAACTCTAGACACATTGGTATAGATTTATAATCTCAGCATAGTTTTCTACGCCCAACACTAGCAGAGGTTGAGTCACCTCTTCTAGTCTCTCTTTCAGAAATGGTGAGTCTTCATCTGTGCTCTGGAGGCAACGATGTTTGCTGACCAGAGAGGGGAGACTTTTCCAAGAAGCACCTTGCTAAGGGCAGGCCTCCGGGCATTCCTAAATGTGATCAGACTGTTCCCTGCTTTGTGTTTGCACAGTGAGGATAATGTCAATGTTCTGATCTACTTACTGGTGACCTTCCTTGTGCATAGCAGTGGAGGTCTGTTAAAGACCCCTTTAAGTCAGTTTGAACTTCTTTTGTGTGTGACTCAGAATTTCTAAAACAGTAAGACAAGCCACACTAATAAGTATGTCATTTAATGAGTACTAAATCATCCATTTCTCTCTACAACAAAATTAGAGATAAGGGCAAAATAGTTTCTGCTGGGTATTGAGGGGGGGAGCGGGAGGGGGTGGAGTGGGTGGTAAGGGAGGGGGTGGGGGCAGGGGGGAGAAATAAACCAAGCCTTGTATGCACATATGAATAATAAAAGAAAAATGAAAAAAAAAATAGCTATGGCATTAATCCCTACAACGATAGTAATTGTGAGGCCAAACAGTATTAATATATTTGTATATTTTACATAAACAAGTGTATTTAAAAATGGTTATGTAAAACAATATTTTTAGAAAAATATGAATTTAAATCAAGTTAAGGGGTTTCTCAATCACAGACAATGTTTACTATTCCCTGAGAAATACCATAATATATGTATGTGGGCACTGTTTGTCTAAATTCTTTAGGGAATTCTTAACTTCCAGAGAACCTCAGTAAAATGAATTTCATGGAACATTTGAATATTCATGGGGAGATGAAAATCTAATCAAATACCCCTCATCGAAGTATGCAAAGAGAAGCCCAGACTGGCAAGTTTTTGATGAGCTGTTAAGATATAATGTAGAAAATAATTCAGAAATATTAGATCTAATATATCTTTAAATTTGAGAAGCATTTTTCAATATACAAAGGAGTATCACATCATTTAGCACTAAACCAATATCTTATTACTTCAATTTTGATAATAAAATAGTCCCCAACAGGTTAAGTGACTCAAATACAATGTCTTATTATTACTTCAATTTTGATGATAAAATAGTTTCAAAGAGGTTAAGTGACATCTACCCAAAGTTATAGTTGTAACAAAGAGCAAAAGTGTTAGGTCTTGAAACTGGACCTTCTTATTTTTCCTGTTACCATGCACAGATTTTTCTCAGATATAAATAAAACATGAGCAAGAGATGGAGACATTTCTATAAGAATAAAGAACTTTCTATATGCTTAAATGATCTGAGACGGCCTCATTGAAAAGATATGGCTTAGAGTTGAATGTGTGAGTTGTGTTTGGACAGGTAGAGAGCATTGTGTTTTGTGACAAGAAATAAAAAGAGAATGCCAACCATGGAAGACAGTGAGGGTGGTTAACCTAGCTACAGCGAGAGAACGTTTTTAACGCCAATGTGAAGTTTAAATAGACCAGAGGATCTATGGTAAAAAGGGTAGAAAGGATGGTGGTTTTTAGACATTATTATTGAACGACCAATTAAAAATGACACATTTGAATTAATGAAGATTTACTTCATAAATCTTATCCTCACCAGTCTCCTTGAAAGCAAAACTTGGTCTCTGCTCAAAGTCCTTTGTTTCTTGAAAAAATACACTTGTGCAGGATCCATCCATATGATGTTGAGTAGTACAAATGAGAAAAGAAATTTTTTTCCACTTAGAAGAAAAACATTTCAAAGTTTTTTCCCCTTTGGTGCAATTAAAAGGCAGCTGAAGCTATACATCTTCAGTGTTGGCAGGATTGCAGTTTTTATTGAGGAAGGAAATTATACCATATTTAAAGAAAATTGGCTAACTATATTTGAAACATGGTGGATTTAAATTATGCATTGCAATATGGATAAGGAATTATTTTTATTTATGCTCAATGGCCACATCCACTCCGACCACTTGAATATGAAGGCATCAACTCAGAATTCCTCATGTATGCTGCTTTTCCTGAATATGCACTAAAGAGGAAACATTTCCTATGGGCATGTGTGGAGCCTCAAGGGAAAAATTACCAAGTGAATGAACTGGAGACTTTTTCTTTTTAAATTACCAAAGAAATGTATTTATGTAGAATATTTCCATGCCAAAACTTCCAGTGTGCTTCACTTTCCTTGAGATAACAATTATATGAACTGTAGTTTGAAGAACGGATTTTTGGATGCATAAATGGTAGTTTTCCATATGGGACTACAATGACCCCTGCCAAATATATCTTTCAGGTATTTTTGTATGATTTACCTTTTCAGGGGAGACGTTTCACAACTCTCTGACTTTGTTACCCCACATGGAGTCTACTGATGTTCATATTTATTCAGCATCCTTAGAGAGGAGACAACAAGAATCCCAAGATTTACTGAGCATAAGCAGCTCAGTCCCGTTTCACTAATGGAACCAAGGTGAAAGGGATGCAATCAAGATGCAAATGTTCTTCTACTGAGTCACAGCTTCCTGGCTCCTGTAACCCCAGACTCACTGCATGCAAAAGAAATAGAATCTGCCTTTGTCATCTTGAACACTGGTAAAAATGATGTATAAAAATAAATACTATAAGTTATGGTATATTTAAATGCTAAATTGGGTGGCACGGTCATTAAATTCTATATGCATTTTAATGAGGGAAATGAGTGAGTGTAGGGTGCTCACACAAGTGTAATGGAGTTGGTGGGACGTGCCCCATTGCTCAGCATTAGAACAGGGAAAATGTCATAGTCAACACTGATGTTTTCCCAAGCATATTCCTAATAAGTAGTTGCTGTTTCCTTCCTAGACCCTCTGGTAATCTAAAGTGATGAAGGGACCTACATCACTCTTTCGTATCTATTCCCCTAACTGTGACAATGGTGGACACTTAGTGATGCTCTTGTGCCACCCCTAAGGCATTTTGATGAAATTTTAACCAGAGTAACTATGTTTGTGGATATATGAGTATGGTAACTCAAAAGGATCAGTCTTTCTGAATACAAGTCTTATGCTTATGGACTTTATGCATTGTTCATGATATTTGGTCAATAACAACTCTTATCAATATCAAGGTAATCAATTAAAAATATACCACTGAGCTTTTGATTTCTGCTCTAAGATATGGAGAGGAGGAATCATGCAAAAAACCCACCAGGACTCACATCTACTTTAAAACTACTTTGAGCTATCAAAGTCTGACCCAAAGTCTAAATAAAGGAAGGCAACGTCAGAGGGCAGAGATATGACCACTCATTTGCAGTGGATACAACAAAGAGAAAAGAATTCAGCCATTGGTGAAAGCCAAGTGCAGAGTAGCAGGGCAGTGTGCACCAAGGCAATCACAAAAGGCAGGAGAAATCTAGCATAGTGAGGTCTGTAACAATTCTCAGCTCCAACCCTCGCTGGATAAACTCATGACTTCTCACAAAGAACTAGCAGACTGGAAAGAAATGCTTATTTCCATACATAAAAACTATTCATCTCAGTCTTTGACATTTATGACTTGTCCATCTTTCAATAAAGTGTTAGTAAGCTATAAAAAGTCAAGAGCAACACATTCCCAAGAGAAAAGCAATCATGAGAGAATGAAGCAAAGATATGACACAGATGTTAGAGTTAGCTGATGGGATTTAAAAGAGCTGTGTTTAACATATTCACGCTCTTAACTGAAAAGGTGACAGCATGCAGTGAGTGGGTAATCTCAGTAGAATTGTGGACCTAAAGAGAAAGAATTAAATTTGAAGCCTAAATGGTTAAAATAAAAACATAGTGTAAAAGATGGTTCATGTTTTCAATGGCTTCACCAGTGAACTTCACACAAATGATGCAAGATATAGTGAAAATGAAAACAAGTAACAGAAATAAGCCAAACTAAAATTTAATAAACAAACAAAAAGAAACAAAAAAACCCCAGTGAAACAAAGAAAACAACATATTTAAGAGCAGTGAGACAATATCCAGTGGTCTAAATATGTATAACCACAATCCCAGAAGAACAAAAGGTAGAAAAAAGGATAGCGGTTTAAGGAATAATGCCTGAGAATTTTCCAAAATTAATGACTGACATCAAAACACAAACTCAAAGAAATCTGAGAAGACCCAGGACAAATTACAAGAAGAAAAACAAAAATCAGCAGAAGAAAAGAAAAGATGACCTCAAGATTTTGAAAGCAGGGAGAAAAAAAAAAGCAGCATGACATTCATGAGACAAAACAGAAGAGCTGCAATTGACTTTGCATCAGAAATAAAGTGAGTTAAAGACAAAGATGTACATCATTGAAGCTCCAAGAAAAACAGTAGGAAAAAAATAACAAGTGTCTACCCAAAAATTCTATACACTGCAACAATATCTTGCCTAAATGAATGGAGAAATTAACTTTCTCATACAAACAAACACAAAGAAAATCCATTAGTGGAAGAACGAATCTATAAAATGAGGAATTTAATTCAGCATCTTGGTTACTCAGATAACAAAACTACCGGTAAGCCAATTAGTGGAGCAATTCAGAGTTTAACAGTAATGATGCTAGTATTTTGGGGCTGAAAGGACAGCAGGAGACAGTTATGTCACAAGAGAAAAAAGCTGTGCTATCTAGCAGGAGGTAGAAGTATGGGTAAAGGGTGTGTAGTTCCATTTGGGATTTCAAGGAAGCTGTGGCTGTAATTAGATGCACTTCCTTGTGTTGACTCGGGCTATCATAAAAAATAACTTACTTGGTGGTTTAAACAACAGGAACTTACATCTCAAAGTTCTCAAAGCTGGAAAGTCCACAATCAAGGTTATTGACTAATTCAAATTCCTGCGAGGACTCTCTTCTTGGCTTGCAGATGGCTACTTCTCATTATGTCTTTATGTGGCAAAAGAAGAGAATACTCCCTCCTCCTTATGAGGGTACTAACCCCCTAATGATCTCGTCTAAATCTAATTATCTGCCAAAGGTTGCACTTTGAAATGTGATCACATTAGAGGGAAGAACGCCAACGTACGGGGAACCCAAACAGTCCATGGCAGCTCCTCCTGGAAGTTCAATTGCTCAAATCAGTACTAGAATAAAAAAAAAAGTGAGCCTAGATTCCTAATGATCTTGTGACCTGTAGACTAAATCATAAATTTAAATGCCATATATACTCTATAAAATGTTAGGGCAAAGGATGGGAGGAGAAGACATAATTAACATACATAGATTAATAAATCCAGGTGTGGTACATGCAATCTCTCTCTCTCTCTTTCTCTCTCTGTCTTTCTCTCTCTCAGTCCCTGCATTCCTCACTTCCATAAGTAACTTTAAGGCAATGCTTTGTATCACTTCCTTTTGCTCCCACACCTTGCAAGTCTCCACTATCCTAAACCAGCATCACAGTTAACCATTTTTTTTTCTGTTATCTGATTGGAGTTTCACTCATTCTTGAAAGTTCTCCATATTTAGTAACTTTTCTAATGAACTGATGCAGATTTTACGCAATGCTTGCTTTTGGACGTGGCAGTAATCACGAGAGCCCTAGGAGTGCCCTGTGTTCCAGACAAAGGCCCCCTGATTGCATTACAGAAGCAACTCCACTTATTTCCTATAATGTGAAGAAATCATGTCCGCCAGCATAGAGCCTGTGTCTTACCTCTTGGATGCTAATGAAAGGGTGTAAGTACCTGAGAAATACAAGTTCCAGTGAGAATTTATGGAATAATTCAGGTAACCGTAAATATTTATAGCTGTCTATGGAAGACTTTGTAAGAAATACTGTTGACTATTTATGCATGTTTATTATTAATTTTAGAATATTAACCTTGAAACTATCCTGATTTGACCATTTCAGACTGTATATATGTATTGAATTATCAAGCTGCACCCCATAAATTTGTATGATTAAAATAGTGCTTCAAGTATAAAAAAAAATACACTTGATTTTTCCTGAATTTTGAATTCTTTATTAGTAAAGCTTTAGTTTTGGCTTATCATAAACTTTATTTTGGAGCCAATGAAGCCGTACAACTGTCATGTAAACCCATAACAGTATTTTTCTTCAAAAAAGAAACAGAGATAATATTGCAGACATTTAGAACTCTGTTAGCTGTGAAGAAGTTGTCATGTGGAGACCTTGTCTGCTGTCTCTTATTCACAGCTGTCTTAGCTGGATTAACCTTACCCACTGGAGTTAGTGCGGCTTCCTTAATGATGCTGCTTGAAAGTCACAGGACGGCGGGAAACACCGGATTTCATGGGAAACGAGAGAATTAATGACCAAACAAATGGTCATTAGTACAGCAAAACAGTCACAGCATGATATTTGATTCCTAAAATGTTAATTTACAAAGAATAAAATGTAATAGATTTCATCTAATGGAATTTTGAAATGACTGCATTTTAGTTAAAAAGCACAATATTTGAGAATATTTTCTCAATATATAAATATTTTTTGGGTCTCCTATCTTATTGAAGGAAAGTAAATTGTTCATTTGTTGAATTACATTTCAAATAACTTAGAGAATTAAAATTAATAATGCCAAAGTAAAAAGTAAACATATATATAATTCTATTTGGGAAGTAGATTATTTTGCATAAAGTTTTCTTGATCTGGAATAACTAGGAATCAATGAGTTACAATTGATCTATAATATAATTGGTGCAAAGTAACCTTAAGGGTGCTTTTCTACATCTCAAGAATATTCCTAGATGTCCAGTGAATTCAACCTAAAATGGGAGTTCTTTAATTAAGAGATCTGTTGCATTTACTTCCTGCAACAAAAGCTCGTGGCAAGATTACTGACTCCACTTGACCACCAGTTCAGCACATTGCCTAATGGTTTTGATTAGTGCCATAATGACAAGTAATGGGGCCATAAAAATAATTCAACTATCTATTGCTCTGATACCAGCATCAAGAGATCTTAAAAGCATACTAGGTTCCCATAGGCCATTGGGAAATTACAACAAACAAGTGTATTTCATCACTCATTTCCAGAACACCTGAGTTTTTGTCTCTGGTGTTTTTATTACTTGGTTCTTTAGTTTTAAGGCATATTTCCCATTAACATAATTGCTTGTAAGTTTCAAGTACCAGCTACTTAGAATTTGTTGCTTACTGGGAAGAAAGGAAATATTCGTTCAAAATATGACTACTTAATTTCCTAATGATCTATTGTTCTCTGCTGGTAATTATAGATTCTGGTAGAGAAAGTTAAAATATGCAACTTCGCCCTTCTGCTCTCAGATATTTGTGAGTTTTCTTTTTGTTGGGGTTAGCAGTGAGGACAGCCATGTTAGGACCAGACCCCCTCCTCCTTTGCAGGTGGCTAATTAAAAACTCCCCATCCAACCCCAAAGACTGACAAAGGGACAGTTGTTAAACTTTATCTCCAGATGGATGCCAAGGACAATTGAGCAGACAGTGACCTAACCACAATTTATCTTTCTTGGTTGCCTAGCAACAGTATCACATAGTGACCTTCGTGGTACTTTTCCACTAGACCCCTATATCTAGCCCAAGCCTGTATGTGGCAGTGGGCTCTAGATGTCTTGCTGGGGTCCCCCTCCACAGGGCTCCTGCCTGAATAATAAACCCTATGCTGGTGTTTGAGCCGCCTTTCTGTCTCTTCCATGCCTCTTTCATTTCTAACAATTTTACTTCATAATTGTATAAAGTAGAGGAAAACTGTGCCACAAAAATTGAAAGATCTAAGACAGGACTGTTAAACAGGTACAGTGTGGGGGGAAGTACTTGTGCAAGCAGGGAGGGTGAATGGAGGGTGAATGGAGGAGATGAAGGTGAGGGAATATGGTTGATGGACTTCATTTATATATATATATAATGGAACAATGAAACCTCAAAAAATAGATCTTCTAAAACCAACAACACTGAAGTGCTGATATGCCAAACAAAAATGATGTATTTTGAACAGAGCATAGAGCCACTATTATAGCTGTCCCCGTCAGAGGTGACCATTGTTTGAAGTCTTAATCTCTTAAACCCCCAGTTTGTCATCACAGACTGGAAGGTGTGCCTCCAGAGACTTCTGGGGAGATGGTATGTCACATTCACTTCTCTGTTTTTGGTTATTTCTGTTTCACCTTGGAGAAGTTACATTTCTAAGCCTCAGTTTACGGCACCAATATTATAATTATTTACTTAGTTACTCCACTAATAGGACATAAAAATGTCCTGAGAATTTCAGTTATTCAAGGAATAATATTTTTCCTTCTATGATTACTCTGTAAAGTTTTTTTTATAGTCTATCCTATAATTCTAACAAATGTTTTGCATATTAAGTGAACCTGCTGTCACTTGATCACATACTTAAGCCATATTCACCTGGGTATAATCATCCTATTTGCTTATTTAAAATATTCCTGGCAAATACTTTGCAAATTATACCATAAAAGCAATCCTCACATTAAAAGGTTTTTTTGAGGTGATGTGGTAAGGAATCTAAAATAAGCTATTTGGGGAAAACAGCAAAAAAGAAAAGCAGAGCACAAGAAGTATATTCTTCTATTACAAGATTTCCTAACTAAATACGTACTCAGAACTTTCTGTACTTCCTCAGACATTTGGTCAAGTTACAACTACACGTTGAAGCTGACAACCTACCAAAGTAAATTTATGCTCACTCCCAAGCCTGATTTGAACAAATCATAGATTAGGTCATATTTTATTGGTCCAGCAAAAATACAATCCAAACTCTCATAAATATCCATTTTCTGTGACCATATTAGACCTATGGTTCACAACTTTGAACACAAAGAACCATTACTCAGGGCATAGAACACACTTCATTACATGCAGGTGTGGGAATGTCACAGTGAAATCCATTTGTATAATTAATAAATTCTAATTAAAAAACAAAAAAGAAGAAAACAGACCAAATGGAGACCAACCCAAGACAAACCTCAGCCTGCTTTCCTTGTGTATATGTGCTAGTTTTTAACATTCAAAATCTTAATCTCCAAAGCCCTTAACCATTTTTGTTCATTATTAAACTCATTCTCAAGTGAATAATTATTCATTGCTTATAAGTTAATCACTTCCCATTCTATCTTTTTATGACAAATCATTTAAAATATCACCATTATTTGTGTTCAATAATACAGATATTTGAATGATTTGCATGAGCATGTCCAAGTGAGTTTATGGTGAAGTAATACATGATATTTAGAAGAGTCATAACTATTTTAAGGCAAAATGAATAAATGGTAATAACTCAAACAAACTTCAAACAAGGATTGACAGAAATCTGGAAAGGATATTATCATGTTTAATCAAATCTAGATTTTTTTCCCTCACTGAATAATGGTAACATTATGTTTAATTTAAGACTAAAATGAGAACTAGGTAAAGGAGAAAAGCAAAGATTTAAGCACACTACAGTTCTTGAAGAATTACAAAGTTTGGGCCAAATAATAATAATGATAAATGCTAATATACTGCAGAGAAGTCTAAATTCAGAGAGTTCTGAGTTCCAAATGTAGCCCTGAAACTTTCTAGCTGCCTTGCACAATTACTGTTTTAAATGTTGCTTTCAAAATTTCCTATTCTTAGAATTAGGATAATAACAGCAATCCATCAATCATTCACTTACTGTAAAATTATAAAATGAGTTGATATTTGTAAGATGGGCACAGTCAAGTCTTGCACATAGAAGTGTTCTTTAACTCAAACAGAATAAAACACACAACATGGGACAATTCAGAAGGCTTCACTCTTCTTAGTGTGGCTATACCCTGTCAAAATCCCATATATTAACTAAAACACTCCACGTGCAACACTCTCTTCCCTGCCTCCCTCCTCCCTCTCGACTTTATGCACACATACACTTATATTACAATAATTTTTTAAAATTTTTATGTAAAGATGAATAAATTTGGTTGTCATAATCTTAGTAAGATTTTTATTGTCAATATTGTCCAATTCCTGTCAATATATCTAGGTAAATATACAGGTCTTTAAGACCTATTTTTCTGATTTGATATTCTCATGGGGTATAGTACATTTAATCTTTTTGCTTCAAGTTGCCTTCCTAAGGAGTGTCTAGTGACTCTATAGCTGGTTGGGCAATATATCTGATATATGCTCAATAAGTTAAAAATACATTATAAGCCAAAGAGAGCATGGGCAGATAGAACACATCAGGGTTTTGAAACATTTTAATGGTTTAGAAAGCATTTGAAACATTTCCTTCATCTTTTATGTAGATAAAAATATGAGACTGCCAAAAGAAGATTTTGATCCAAATCAAAATAACAAAAATACTTGGGAGACTTCAGAGGTTATTTTAGGCTGTGCAAGTGTTAAACTCACTTATAAGCAGAAAATATGTTCCAAAATTAGTGATAATACATTTACAAATAGCCACACTTTTCAGTACATCCAAGCTAATATTGTTTATAAAAACATGAATCAGAACTTTACATCTTATGAAAAAATGAACAGATCAAATTATGTTCATACAAGGGATTCAATCACACACAGCCAGAGTATATCAAACCCAGAGCAATCAGTAAGGATACATAAATAAGAAAGAAGAATAAACAAATAATAACTCAAAGAAGATCTGAGTCTTCTTTTAATTTGGACAAAACTGTTGGATAGCTTTTGGTTTTATGTGTATACTCTGAGAACATAGGGTTTTTATACTGAGGTGAATGAAAATTAGATACAAAAGTGTTTTTAAAAGAAAATAAACAAGAAAGCTGCTCATTACTGCTAGAAAAGTGATCTTTTAGCCAAAAAAATTTTTGAGGCATCTCAAAGTCAGTTGTTGACACTGATATATTTCCATTATTTTATTCCATATAAATTCAATAGTTGTCAACCATTTCCTCATAGCAACTCTTCTTGGGGACTGTGTAATTGTTAACACAACCAAATGATATTATCATATTATTTAAAAATTTCTAATTCTTTCAAATTGATTAATATAGGATCTTGAATTTGATTCTGTGAAATCCTATTGCTAGGCACTAGAAAACTCATAAATGTTGCTACGACTTTCCCCGTTTCTGTGTCTTCTCTTTGGAAGCTGTTCAGGCAGCTAATTTCTCCTTGGAAGGTGGTTGACTTCTTTGGTCACTGTTTGAAGTCCTGTTGAGTAAGTCATTTTTGCTTCCTGCCACTGTGCTTCTACAGTTGAGTCTTGATCATTCTTTCACTTCCAGGGCAATATGATTTTCTATGGGTTTATATTTTAAAAGCCTAAGGAAGCAATAAAAACAAGGTCACCTTATTTTTAACCTCTTGTTTTTCCTCCTTCCTTATACAGCTCTGTAATGGCCAACTCACATTCATTCCCACGTCCTCTGTGGCAATGCTTGCCTCACACACCATTGAGGATGTGAGGTCTCTCCCTTAATTAAGAACTAAAAGGCTTCATTTCCTAAAACAAAAGCATGTGGCAGGTTTTATTGATCTGGTCTGTGTCGCCAGCCGAACACATTAGCAGGGGTTATTGATCATTCTAGCAGTAATGAGCTTGGGTTCCTCCTCAGGTGACATCCACATTCCCGGGGAGGCTTTTTTTTTGAAACGGGCTAATCTGGAAGTCCATGTTTACCATGACGTACAGTGTGGTACATTTTTAAAGCCTTACTGCCAATGAATCATTCGTTAAGAATATAACAGCAGTCATTTAAAAGGTTATTTTGTACTCATTATCTTTTTAAAAATTCCTTCTGAATGCTAATGATGCAATTATGAATAGATGCTAAGCGAAAAGGCAGGTCCATTACAGAAGTGAAATCACATATGGCTGGTGGTGCTTTTAATGAGGCCTCTTGTAATTGTCATCATTGTCTTCTGACGGCCACGCTGGGCACCTTAACTAGCTCAGCTTCTATTATCAGCAGTGTGATCTCCATCCTGTGTTTGAATCAGAGTTGGTGGGAGCAGCTTTGAGGACTCATGACCAGAAGGCATGGTGTTCAGGACAGTGGACACTGAAATGTATGACTGTTAAGAAAAATGGTGGTGACTTCTCCACTGGGGGAAATGCTCCAGGCGAATACTGCCAAAATGTATCTTGCTCCAAAATTTCTCTTAGGGTGGAAGATCCAGTGTTTTACTTTTACTTCTTTCTGATAAAGCATTGCCAAAAAAATTTTAAATAGATATCCTGAGGGTGGGAGGAGGTCTGTCCTTCTAAATGGAAGGAAGCAATCCTCATGAAAGTAAGATGCAATGACTCAATAAGAAGTTCAACTATGAGCCAGGTGCAGGTGACTCATGTCTGTCATCTTAGCTACTTGGGAGGCTGAGATTAGGGGATTGTGGTTCAAGACCAGCCCAGACAAGGGAGTCCTAAAACCTTATCTCAAAGGAAAAAGAGCTGGTCATGGTGGCACACACCTGTCATTCTGTTTGTAGGTGGGAAGTGTAAAATAGAAATACCTTAGTCCAGTCCAGCATGGGCAAAGAGCCAGACCCCTTCTCCAAAATAACCAGAGCAAAAAGGGCTGGAAGCTTGAATCAAGTGGTGAAGTACCTGATTTGCAAGCTCAAAGCCTGAATTCATGTTGCAATACTGTCATCTCCCCACCGCCCTCCTCCCCTCCCAAAAAAAAAAAAAAAAGTTCATCCAATGAGGACTCTAGGAGACGCTATTTGGAGCCTGGAATTTTTATGCTGATACTAGAATTCGAGGGAAAGTGAAATTTTATTTTAAAACTTCAATTTACCACAGTCTGCTGAGGAGGTCAATTCATTCCCTGAATATATGGCAAGCCTTCTGGACCCAGTGTTGACTCAAAGAATAACCTTTCAATTCTTACGACCAATACTATACCACTGACTGAAGGAACAAAACGGCTTCTGAGTTTGTAAACAAATCCAATTCCTAATCACAGTTAACCCACCAAAATGCATCCACAGTGCAGAGGTGACTCCGTTGCTTCTTTCTGTGCTAGATCCTTTATGTGTTTCCTTAATACCTTGAATTATAAGCAAGACTGATACAAGTACAATGGACAGAGAACTATGCTATTTATAGTTTAGAGTCTTCAAAGAATGACCAGATATGCTAAAGTCTTTCAAGGAAAGACCAATGAATTAGCTGCCTGAAAGAGAGGACACAGAAACATGGAAATCCTAGCTGTGATAGGTATTTTCTGGAGCCTAGTCATAGGATTTAACAGAATCGAATTCAAAACCCTATATTAATTAGTTTGAAAGAATTAGGATTTTTAAATAATATGATAATACCATTTGGTTGTGTTAACAATCATACAGTCCCCAAGTACAGTGGTGATGAGGGGACAGTTCACAAAATATTGAATTTATATGGATTAAAAAGGTAAAGACTTATCTAAATGGTGATGTGATATCAGTTACTTACTTGGGCACTCCGCGCCAGCTTGACTGACCATACATAGTTGCTTAGTCTCCAACCCTTATAGGTAAAAGGGATATGTTGTGGTCCGGTGCACAAAACCCCTTTTTCAGGAGGACAGAGCAAGGGCTCAGAGGCTATGTCTCAGTTACTGGCTCAGTTCTATGCCTGCTGAAGAGAAGCCTGTTCTTGACATGTGTGTGTCTTGAGCAACCCAGGTCCACTAAGCTAACTTTCCTGTATAACCATGAAGCTGACTGGGAGAACTCGACGCTATTGGGAATATAATGAATTAAGTAATAAAAATTAAATTGCTTGCCATATATTCTTGACCTAGAGAATATAAAATTGTCTGTGAGATATTCATGTAAAAGAAAAATAATAAAGCAACATAATTAGTGGTTTTAAAAATGATGATTAAATTGCTACATGAACTCAAATAGAAAGAAACTTAAGTTTGAGAGGTGAGGTCAGCATAAATATGAGTTTTCTTTAAGTTTCTTACCCTCTTCTCTTAGCATTACCTTATTCTATTCTTAAAGAAAAGGACACTTTTTTGTGGTTAGAATGGGAAAATCTGTGCAGAGCTCAACCATTTGAACAATCACACTTGAGCAGACATCCAATTGAGATTGAGGAATTTTTTTCAGTTGAAACTAAAGAGAATGGATTTAAATTCCTTGCTTATATAAAGTTGGGACACATCAGCCGTGGGTGCTGTGAGACTGTACCAAGCTAGGTGGAGGAATTCATGTATAGGACTGAAGCTGACAGGAAGACAGTAGAGCAGGGAGGAGACAGCTTGGGAACATTCAAAGCTGAGATTCCATCCCTGCTGGAAGCTCATAGGCCATCTTGTTTGCTTCCTTTTTGACTTTTTAGAGTTATCTTTCTAGCGTTTGAATTTTGTATTATTCTAAATTAATTACACAAAGGGGTATATGATATTCCCATATATCCACATAATGTACATTGATGAGTTTCACTCCTTCTCTTACTCTTTCTTAGCCATTCTTTCCTCTTCAGCAGTTTTAGTGGGTGTCATCATGTACACACTGTACTTGTATTGTATTCACTACTATCACCCTATCTTTTCACCCCTCCCCCACCAGGTTCCCCCCAAACAACACACCCCTTTTTACAATCTTTCATATTATTATTACTTTTTGGGTACAGATTCCCAGCTCAGAAAAATAAATATCACATGTTTTTGTTCATACGCAGTTATCTTTCCATTCATGGTTAACTGAGTTGAAGACTTCACAGAGGAAGTAGCATTTGTCAGATGTTTCAAGGAGAATCATCAATACTATTTGTTAAATAGGCTCTGTGTTTCATATATATGCCATGTAGTGGGACACCTGAGACTGATAAAATATGAATGGCCTCTCAAAGAGCTAAAGCAGAAATTAATGTATAAACAAATTAGAGCATTTTAGCAAGCATAACACTACATAGCATCATCATAAAACAGCAAGGAGTAAGTCTGATTACTCTGGTGAAAAAGAAAGGACAATATATTTTAGACACGAAGAATGCAAGTAATCGGGATTTGATTTTAAAGGCTGGAATAGCTGCAGTGTCGGGAGAGCTGAGTAATCTGACTGAGGAGGATGAAGTTAAAGTAAACATGGGACTTAGCAGAACATTATTTGCGGAAAAAAGAAAAGATGTAGTGAATAATAAAAAGGTAAGCTACAGGCCTCATGGAAATCCATTAGGATAAATTAAAGCTTTAAAAACCACGATTTATTTCGAATTGTCTTTCAGCATTGGAAATAGTTCATCTAATCTGAATCTAATCCCTAAAATCTGGTATTAATTTTATGCCTTTAGTTTGTAAAAGGTTAAGCAAGAGAGCCTGAAAGACTTCGTCCCCAGAATTCTCCTCCCGACTCATTCAGATCAGCCCAGTGTGTCCAACCACTAGCTGCAAAACCTCAGAACTTTCTTCCTTTCTCTGCACCATTTCTGAACTCTCTGTGCCCGAATATCCTGTCCACCGTTCTGCCTAAATTCTTTTAGTACCAAGGGAAAACAATTTCTTCAGTCTTTTTGTGGCTAGGACTTTCACGTAAAGGCTTATAGTTAGTGAAACTTTGGTGGATCTCCTTCCAGTTTTGCTTCTGTGGCTCTCCAGAGCCCTGAATACACCAATGATTCAGGGTCCATGATGCTCCCCTCCTCAGAGTCTCAGGCAGTGGACCTGAGCGAATTCTGCTCCTGACTTCCTGTACCGAATTGTCCCAAAGTCTTCATCTTTCTGTCTTAAGTGTCCTTGGTATAATCTTTGATTTGATTTGTTCTCTTACTTAGAGATTTCATACATGACATAGAGGCTAAACGATGACTCTGTGTTTATGCTAGTATCTTCTATTCTGTTGGTATCTGAATATGAGTAATCATCTGTCATTTACCAATGTCTCCGGTATGTTACTGATTTTCTTACATGCAAAGACATTATGATTCCAATAACACTAAATATTTACCACTGAATAGTTGAGGCTGTGTGTAATCTTACCAAGGTTTTTACTCAATAGTCACTCTGAAAAATTCGGTATATAAACAAAATAAACCACTTGTGTTGTGCTTTACAATGAAAGATTCAAAGATCATAACTATTCAATGGTCAGCCTTTTCAATTGGCATGAAGTCTTCAACAATACATGCCAGGTCTAAAATAATTTAAATAAAAAAATGAACTAGAAAAATCTAAAATCATGCAACACTTTTCACTTCAAAAGGGCAATATATTCTGAAATCATGAATTTTTGGTTTTGTAATATTTAAAATGTTTAACATTTTAAGCATGAAACTTGTTTCCTCCACCTCTTTTCACCCAGCTGAAGTTGGTGTCTTATGCTTTGACTTCCTCCTCCTCTCACTCTATACTACACTTCCTCTTATTCATATTCCAAACATTATTTCTTTTTCCTCAAACCATTACTTTAGCAAGACTCCTCCATCATTAAGCAGTATTCCTTATTCATGTCTAACTTGGTAGAGAATATCACCAGATTCATTCATCCTAAAGTTTGTAAACTCGGTAAAGGACAGATTTGAAAAATCCAGATAACAACTTTTCAAGCTCTCACAAGGAAAGAAAAAGAATTTAGGAACAAAAAAAAAAAAAAGAATTTAGGAACAATTTAATAAATTATAATTCAAGATTACCTTATTTCCATTAATTAGTAATCTCTATTTGAGACCCCGAACTGCTAAAACATAGTTAAATAAAGCATCATGAATTGATTACAAAAATTACTGCAAACTTATGCATCAATTTGTGACCATGGATAAATATGACATGAGGATGAAATAGGGTTAGGACTCTCAGCTGCTATCCATAAGTATTTTCTACTAAAATCTCTTGGTTAAAATTCATGACTATAAACAGAGAAAGAATAAATCCTTACTTGATTTCAGAGCTCCCTTGAGGTGTCACCTCTGGGAACACTCTGGTCTCTATGAGGGTGAAGAGGTCACAACCACCTAATCTTCTTTTATTGTCATTGAGTAGTGTTCTCAACTCAGTGGTACTTATCCTTGTTATCTAAAACCATGAGCATCCAATAAGAGTCTAAAGGTTAACCAGAATTACATTTAATTATTTAAGGTTGAATACCACCAAAAAAAAAACAGTACCCCATCCCAATAAACCTAATGATACCACTAGAAAAAAGGAAGAAGTCTGGAAATGGGTAGAATCTTGAATATTTTTTTTTCTTTTATTATTCATATGTGCATACAAGGCTTGGTTCATTTCTCCCCCCTGCCCCCACCCCTTCCCTTACCACCCACTCCACCCCCTCCCGCTCCCCCCCCCTCAATACCCAGCAGAAACTATTTTGCCCTTATTTCTAATTTTGTTGTAGAGAGAGTATAAGCAATAATAGGAAGGAACAAGGGGTTTTGCTGGTTGAGATAAGGATAGCTATACAGGGCATTGACTCACATTGACTCACATTGATTTTAAAACAAGTCTACATAGCATCCCATCCCAGTTAGTCCACTTAAGTGCACAAATTGTAGTCAAGACATTACCTATCTGGGAGTAGTTGTTTCTAGTTTGTCACTAGGGTGTGTAGACCAGGAGAAGGAACAGGAGGTACAGTTAAACTATCAGCTCACTAAGCTGCTTCTGTTGTAAGAGTCTCAGATTTTCATTGTGCAATTGTCTTGGGAAGCTGAAAACAAGAAATTAATTTTAGTGACCCTATCAGTGCTGCTGAAGTCAACTGATTTGTAACAGGTAAAAAATAAGCAATATAAATGCCACAAATAGTTCCAAGGCTTGTCAATAGCCAGATGCAATCAATGTGCCCAGAGCAAGCAAAGAGCCACACTTTGAGGGAGTTTTGCCTCCTCCTTCTCACAGCTTTTGGCAAAAATCACAAATTTGACGTGAGTTGAGTGTGCCAGGAGTGGCCTCGTGTGTTTGTCCAGTGTAGGGTAATGGGTGTGCTGCCTGGCTGATATGGTGATGAATTGATGTGACAATTGTGACAGCCTGGGCAGTGCACACCCCATCAGGAACCTGGTACCCACTATGTCATTAGTGATCCCAGCATCACTGTGGGCATCTGTCTGAGTCACCCAGGCAGTGCCACCAGCAACCACAACGTGATTTCCACATTGATGTCCTAAAAGATGCATGCCCTGAGTCTACATGTCTGGAGTTGAATTTGATGCACTGGGCAAAGTGGTCATGCCTACTTAAAGCTTATGTTTCTGACCCAATTCATGCTTCCCCTCAACCTACGGGGCTTTCTAGGTGAGAGACACTGAGTATTGGATATTCTGCTTGCCTGCAGGCATGTCCTACTCAAAGAATTCCTTAGACAGACCTTAGTCGATATGTTGCTTCCACAGCTTTTCCACAGATCACCATATTTAAATGCTCGTCAAAATCTTCATGTTTTTAAGAAAGCTCTTCAGTGTGACAGGTTAATAGTTGTCCACCAGCTGTCTGTGGTGACAGGCAGTCTATGTTAACTTATTAGGGCAGACAATTTACCTCCCAAGCCAGTTCCTAGTTTAATTACCTTGAAAGTTAGGGCCTAAACTGTTTTTATCCCATAAATGTCTAAACCACTTATGAGCGATGAAAAACAAATTCCCACTTTGTGGAGTTGAAGGTCTGAAATGCTTGCGCATGCTAAGTTAATTCTGCAAGTTTCCACTTCAACAATGTACATTCAAAAAGGAAAGATGAAGAGAAGGTATTGTTGTAAAGAATGAACTATCTAACTGAAATGCAGACAAAATATTTATACAACTGGAGATACTCATTGCCTTTCACTGTGACCATTCTTGGGGTCCTTGCATAATGAATGTGGTCAGGTAAGGAGTAAGGCTGCATTCATGAAGCTTTGGTAAGGTAAAATGTTGACGGGCAACTGAGTAGACATTCAGTATAGGTGAGATATTCAAATGAGAATATGTAAAGAAAGAAAATAATTGCAGGAAGTTTATGGGTGAAGTTTTAGAATTGGAAGGCCAGGAGGAAAAGACCCTTTCCACCTTCTCCAATCTGAACTATTTCTTCACATAAACTTACATTGTATGCTTAAAACAAAATTTTGTACATGAACACTTATAACACAACAGGACTATTGGAGCATAGCAAACATAGACAATCTACATAATTTCAATAAGTACATATAATTTATTTAAGCTTCTCAAAAGAATTATCAGCAAGACATTTATTCACTGCAGTTTTATGTTTGTGGAAAATTACACTCTTATTTTTCCACAAAGGACCACTAGAAGTTGAGTACATATTCTTTAAAAGCAAAAGAACAAAATCAACGTGCAGGTCATGAAGCTAATTCTATTTGCTCTCTTCTGTGTTAATGCCTCCCACTCTATATGTCAGTGTCAAGACGGACAGACGAGACAAGTGCAGTCATCAGTCCAGACACTGGTCTTTTTTCCACGCGGTCACCTTTTACATCAAGCCTGTTAGCTTTCCCCACACGCACAGAGTAGGATGCATGCAAGAATGGCCGGGGTTCTCAGAGGAAAAGGGTCATCTGTGTGCATCTTCATCAGGAAGAGCCAGCTAGCAGAATGCGGCAACCATGCCACGTAACCCTGGACAGCTGTAACTCCCAGTGTGTCCTCAGAGGAATGGAGTCCACACAGCCATCTGTTCCCAGACATTCCTCATACCCTAGAATTGATTCACCACCATCACAAGTCAATTAAGGACATTTGTTTTAAACAGGGCATACAAAAATAGAAGACAAAATAACATTGAACTGCCAACTTTCTGCTTTGATGGCTCATCCTGGAATGTGAATGAGTTTTTAAAAAGGAACTGAAAATATCCCTCTTTATTTTCTCTTTGCTTTAAATTATCGGAACTACCCACACCTCTCACAGGTGATTCCTCTGTGAAAAAAGTGATACAGACCTAGGTATTTTATTTCAGAAAGCCATGGGACCTATATTTCATTTTCACAGCCAATTTAACATCAGAAATATCGGCATATATCAAATCTATATTAACACTGAGCATCAAGGAAATTATCTTGAAGTTCTATGAGCTGTTTTTTTATAATAAGTAAATTTGAGCCCAGAGGTATGGTTTCCTACTTTTGGCTCAGGATCTCAAAACTTTTGCAACATATTATCATTTTTATAGAATGACAACATCTGAATTCACATAAAAAGATAATTGTTCTGGAAAGACTCATGAAAATTAGACACCTTCTCTAGTGTGTTAATTATAACAGTGTATGTAAGGTGATATTGTATTGTGGGGAACAATACAATTCAGACTTCATACATTACACCTGAGCTCTCCTTTCATGTGACCATGTGACATGAGTGTCCTCTGTTTACTGAAAGGTAATTTCATTATAGCATAAGAAAATACAAATAATAGCTTCTCTTTTTCAAGTATATAATTCCATATAGGTCACTGGTTATTGAAATGACCTTAGTCATGGTAGCTTCTGAAAAATAATTTAATTATAACCTTTGGAGAAAATGCTAATGTTAACAACACTGGAGAGTTTATAAGCAATGTTGGTATAGGAAAAAAAAAATGTTGCCAGTTTTCTATAATGGGACGAGATTAAATGTATTGACCTACATTATCATTTCAATGGTAAAAAGTTTGTACAAAATGTAGTATTTTGTTTGCCTGTATTATATGTTTTCTTTCTTTTTAATTCATTTATCTATATGTGCATACATTGTTTGGGTCATTTCTCCCTTCTGCCTCCACCCCCACCCATCCCTCACCCCTCTCTTCCAGGCAGAACCTGTTCTGCGCTTTTCTCCATTTCCGTTGAAGAGTAAAAATAAACAATAAGAAAAACATATCATTTTTGCTAGTTGAGTTAAGGATAGCTATACAGAGAGATTCCTAGCATTGCTTTCATGTACAAGTGTGTTACAACCCAGGTTTGATTCATCTTTAACTGATCTTTACACTGGTTCCTGATCCACTTCTCATGTTGACCTCTGTCGCTTAAGTTTCTGTATTAGTTCCTCTGGAGTGGGGACATCAAACGCTTTTATGTTTTGGGTTTTCTACCTATTCCTATATATCCTGTATGTGCTCTCCCTTTGTCATGTGAGCCAAGTCCAACCACATTGCTGTATTTGTCCTAGATCTAAAGCCCACATATGAGGGAGAACATATGATTTTTTGTCTTCTGAGTCTGGCTTACTTCGCTCAGAATGATGTTCTCCAGTTCCATCCATTTACCTGCAAATGATAACATTTCATTCTTCTTCATGGCTGAGTAAAATTCCATTGTGTATAAATACAACATTTTCTTGATCCATTCATCAGTAGTGGGGCATTTTGGTTGTTTCCATAACTTGACTATTGTGAATAGTGCCTCAATAAACATGGGCGTGCAGGTGCCTCTGGAGTAACCTGTGTCACATTCCTTTGGGTATTTCCCCAGGAGTGGGATTGCTGGATCACATGGCAGGTCTATATTTAGATTTTTAAGAAGCTTCCAAATTTCTTTACAGAGTGGTTGCACCAGTTTACATTCCCACCAACATCCTCACCAACACCTGTTGTTGGTGGTGTTGCTGATGACAGCTATTCTAAAAGGGGTGAGGTGGAATCTTAGTGTGGTTTTGATTTGCATTTCCTTTATGGCCAGAGATGGTGAGCATTTTTTCATGTGCTTTTTGGCCATTTGAATTTCTTCTTTTGAGAAAGTTCTGTTTAGTTCAGTTGCCCATTTCTTTATTGCTTCATTGATTCTGGGAGAGTTTAGTTTCTTAAGTTCCCTGTATATTCTGGTTATCAGTCCTTTGTCTGATGTGTAGCTAGCAACTATTTTCTCCCACTCTGTGGGCATTCTCTTCAGTGTAGAGACCATTTCTTTTGTTGTGCAGAAGCTTTTTAGGGTTCTATTGAGGAAGTCCTGGCCTATACCTATTACTTCCAGAGTGTTTCCTGCACCTTTTGTACTAACTCAAAGTTTTGGGACTAATATTAAGGTCCTTGATCCATTTTGAGTTGATACTAGTACAGGGTGATAAATATGGATCTAGTTTTAGTTTCTTGCAAATGGATAACCACTTTTCCCAGTGGCATTTGTTGAAGAGACTGTCTTTTCTCCGTCGTATATTTTTGGCCCCTTTGTCAAAAATAAGGTGGGTATATTTGTGTGGATTCATTGTTTGCCTGTATTATATGTTTTCAACATTTAATTTTACTTTCTCATTAGAAATCTAGTACCTGTTACAGAATTGATTCCTTGCATTAATATGTTGATGCTGTTTTCCAGTTTCAGCAAATTCACCAGGACTCCGACTTGTGTTTTATACTGAGGGATCAAATGATCAGGAGATGTTTCAAAGCTACCACAGCTAAAATGAACAGAATTTCTTTTGGCCTGGAAGACCAAGTCCTCCTAGAGTAACAGTCAACAGAAATGCCACGATATAAAACCACATATTTAAATATTGTTTTCTCATTAAGACTCTTAGAATACCTAGAATTTTTTATTGGGGAATGAGCATATGCCTCTCCAAATAATTTGCAAAATATGCCACTGTATTTTAAGATTTCACAGTTGTAATTAACGACCATGACTGGGGAAAGGCAGTCTGTAGTTCAACAGCATGTGAGGTCAAAGGTTACCATTGATGGCTGTCAAATACAGTGAAGAAGAAAAAGACAATGATGCAAACATCTTCTCTTGAGTTGTAAAAACAGTTCAAAGAGTCTTTCATCCTTCTGGAATGTAATGATGTCATGGACATCACTAAGTAGAGGTAATAAAAATGTACACAAATGATTATTTCCAGAAAATTATAGCTATGAATGGATTAAATAATGGTGATACAGACCATTTAAAAATTATATGTGCAATTAACATATATGTGCATACATGTACATTTACTCTCTATACAGAAAAATAATGTCCCAGAAAATTTTTGTAATATCAACATTTTTCTTTAGTAAGCGATTTGTTTTCAGGTTTAGTGCCAAGCAAGAAATGTGACCTTCCCCAACAAAGGAAGAGTATGAAACACTTTGGAACCTGTGGTGAATTTATAGAAAATACAGTGGCTGTCTTTCAGGATGCATGTCAGAAAATTCTGGGAACTATCGTCACAATGTCCTATGAAACCTGTTAGCTGAAATGATAAGTTAGAGAGATTAGCCTAATAACAATTGCCACATAAAGTGATCACAAATTGAAAAAATGTATAATTACTTGCAATTCCATATCAACAAAAATAGACCTATATGATCTTTCAAGAATACTTAAGAAAAAGGAAATGAACCTTATTAAAATAGGAGGATATGGAGACACTTTACAAAAAGTACCTGGTGTTTTCAAGGAAAAAAACCCACAGAGGATACATATCATCAATATCTTCATGAAACAGGATACACCCGTACTTGCTTTTGGCTAGGATATATCCCTACAAATCCTTTAGAGGGAAAAATAATACCAAGAAGACATTATATACAACATTTCCTCACATAACTGACAACTTAGATAAATGGATTAATTTCTTAAATAACTCAAATTAACAAAACTAAATCAGAGCTATAAAATCTAACCAATTGTATATCTACTATAAAAGTGAAATCCATAAATGAAAAATCTTTCTACAATGAAATCTACAAATCCAGATTTTCCATTGGAGTTATTTTGCTAATACCTCATAGAAATCAATACCATCCTCCACCATATCTTTCAAAACAACATGGAGAATTTAGAAAAAATATTATAAGCTATAGACTTATAAAATGGAAGCCAAGCACTTACTAAATCTTACCAAAATGGTTCCATATAAAAGATGAATACCAATGAGTGAAATAAGAAAATAGATAACAAAGATATACCTGACAAAATTCAATAGTGAGCTATAAAAGTTCATACAATACTACCGTAGGAACAATTCCTGCTGAAAAATACCCTTACACAAACATGGAGTTACTACCATTCTTGATGGTGAACATCTGAGCTGTTCTTCCCTTTACAGGGGATGATATCCCTTCTACAATTTTATTCAACCACAAAGAGAAATCTAGCCAGTTCAAAAAAAGCAAATCAAGGAAACAAAAGGCATGTAGATAAGAACAAAAAAAATAATACAACTATATTTATTTTTAGAGATAATGTAAACTACATGGAAAATACCAAAAATCAAAAAAGGCAGGACAAGCTAAAGGAATTAATTTATTTAATAAGACAGAATTCAGGTCAATATAAGGACCCTTTGTTCATTAAGATTTAAAATGAAATAAAAAGATAATTCTGCTAATGCCACCACCTTGAAATAACAAAATGTTTAGGGTTAAATTTAACAAAATTTGTATAAGACTTGCTCACTATCAATTGCAAATATTGCAAAGGGAAGAATAATTTCAGGAAAAGAACAGACCTGAAGCATGTCACTCTGCCAAAGTTTTATTTAGAGCTGAAAGCAACTGAGGGCCAGCAGGCACAGGCCAAGTTCTCTGATGTCCGCATTGCCCAGAAAAGAAGAGCACAGGCACAGATTGTCCTGGGGATGCTCCCCTCCCACTCTGCCCTGAACGAAGAAGAGGAGGATGACCAAATAACCAGAGAGGACATGGCACCTAGAGGAGTCTACATGACACACTGTACTAAATAACACTCAGTGGCTGTTAGAGTCCTCTGTATTTTTACCTTCTGACCATTTGCTGCCCCTAGAAAAGTCCACAAATTCCTTTGCTTTGTTTTGTCATTTCTCTATAAATTCATCTTTCTTCTCCAAATGATATAAAAGCCTCCAATTTCACCAGCTTCTTCAGTTTGTTTTTCTTTATAAGGCTTCCCCAACTCGTGTCATGAGAACTGAGAATCAAATAAGATTTGATTGCTTGTCTCCTATGCATAAGTCTTTTGTGAGTTTATTCTGTTCCAGCCACTGATGCTAAAACATTAGGGGAATATTTCAACCCTTGCAGTAAGGAATCATAAATGTTGAAAGCATTGACATTATCAGGTTGTCAGCACTCCCAAATTAATTTATAGATTCAGTACAATGCCTAACAAAAGTCCTAGCAGGCTTCTTAAAAATAGTAACTCACAAAGTGACTCTAACATTTGTAAGAAAATTCCAAAAACATATCATAACCAACAACCTACAACATTAATTCATATAAAGAATTGGTTTATTTCCTCATCCACCATATATCTTTATCTTTAAACGTGCAATGTTTTCTGGGAAGTGGAAATCAGGATTCACTCAACCCACTAAACTGGGTGTACTGTGAAAATGTTTAACTAAACACACATCACTGAATTGTTCAGGTCTGTTACTGCAAGGGCTCTGATAATTCTGTTGTAGTTATAGACTGGGTATGACTGAGATGGATGCAAGATGGTCACTCAAAGTCAAGACTTATCAAGGAGGAGAAGGAAGAGAACTGGCAAAGGATGAAGTCAAACCCTCAGAGAACTGACAAATCCTCAGCCTGTCTGTGGGAATTCTGGCCTTCTTGTCACCCATCTAAACATCTTGCCTTAGGTTAAAATAGACCAGACTACACTCTCTCCTTCACCAGAGGAGGGCTTTCCCTAAAGGCCCAGCCTTGGGCAAGGGGCCTCTGTAGCCAAGGAAGACCCCGCAGGAGCTGCCAGCTAAAGGCTGTGTGTTGACTGCAGTTGATAAAGATGAACAGCAGGTTTTTAAACATGACTGCCGTGGTGCCTCCACATCTACTGTATCTTCCCTGCATGGGGTGGCAAGTCTAAATTGCTAACAAGTGAAAGATTATTCTTCACATATATCACCATAATTAATCTTCACAAAAATCTTGTAGGTGTGAGGCAGTGTTCATTCAGTCAAAGAGGTATGAACACACACAGCTGATGCTGCCCTTACATAAGAGATGAGAGTGTTCTTGACTGTATCTTAAAAAGGGGGGTGACAAGTACATAATTGATTTTTATTGTGTTGAAATTATGACTTTTCTTCATTTTTTTTAATGTAGTTTGGATTCAGGGTCTTGTGTTTAGGGTTTGGGCTCAGGGTTTTGTGCTTGCTAGGTAGGTGCTCTACCATGTTAAGTCATACCTCCAGCCTAAACGTTACAGGATTTCTGATTAAACATTTAGGGGCAATATTTGAGTAAAACTTGTGATCCCAGAAACTTGCAGACTCTTCATTTTTACAGTAGGCATTGTCACCTCAGAAGATGGGAACAGAATGAAACTTGACAAAGATTAGATGACACCCCATAAGAAACACCTGAGTAAGAAAGAATATCCTAGAAGAAAAGGTGATTGTCTAAACAAAGGAAGAGTAGGTGTGACAAATGCAGGTTTACAAGTAATGTAACCATAAAGAATGCATAACGGGTCTATTCTGTGTGAGTGTGCTCTGTCTCTGCCTCCTCCCCACCATGTGTATGTGTGTGTGTGTGTGTGTATGTGTGTGTGTGTTTGTTTGTGTGTATGTGTGTGAGAGAGAGACAGAGAAAGAGAGAGAGAGAGAACTAAAGGATGGATCGACACATAGAAAGTTGTCCCAAGTGTGTCTGTCACGTGAAAGAGTGATTGATACAACTAAGATGTTGCTGAAAGTTTCGCCAACTTGATACCATAATAAATTGTAGACTACTATTTCCCAAGAAATCTGCCTTTCTGGATCCTGGAATGTTTGGCATCAATTAATGGTTAAAACCAGGTTGATGATAAATACAGGAGCACCCTTCCTTTCAGGAGGGTTATTTTTAACGTCGTTTCTTCATAGAATCAGTGTAGAAATTCAAACCTGGGAAGTAGAGCGTGGCTTCTATCTCTCTAAAAGTGACACCTGGAAATGTAGAGAGACAGCATTCTCCTGTTGCCCTGGGAGACAAGAGGAAAGCTGGGCGCTCTCAGGATGTGGGAAGGATGTGACAATCTTCCTGGATGGCCTTTCTTGCTTTCTGAGTCTAATTTCCTTTGGAACCTGGCAAGGACGATTTTCCCCGGAGGGAAATGTGTTGCCCTCGGCAGACAAGGTTAGATACCAACTTTGGGTGTATTATTAGATGTGACTTCCAGAGGGAACTTTTTAAAGTCTCAAAAAGTGGTGTTTAAATTCCTATAGCACTGGCCACCTGTAGTCTATAGACTAACCATGTATGTATGTTTTATGAAGCTATTTAATCTGAAATTCACTTTTTATAAAAAGCCAATCACACAGAAAACTCTGCAGACAATGTGTGTGTACTCACATGTACATGTGTACACATATGTATACTTGTATGTAGTAGTCTACAGTGTGACTGGCTGGTGTTGGGAAAATGAGTGTTAACTCATCATATTAATCAATTTTTTCCTCATCACCTTAGGAAAACAACAAGGCACTGAAGTACGAGCAAAGTTGAAACTGCTGAATGTGAGCTGTGAGACAGCTGTGGACAAGGATAGTGGTTCTTCCTTAAAGAGGTCTTAGCAATTTTCAAAAGTGTAATATAAGAGATTCTAATTTTCCTTTCAATCATAAAGCATTTGTGACAGAAATAATTACTGTCCCTTCATAAGCACACACAATTTGATTTTCACATAAGAAATTTCCAAAAACTATAGAGATGAATTCATTTTTTCTAGTAGCTTGGTAAAGCTATGGATTTAAAAAAAAATTATCACAGGTCAGCAAAAAAAAGTAACAAAAATTTAAAAACACTTAATGTAATCCCATCAGAAATAAAAAATCCTAAGCAGTTATATTATGATGTGTTAGAATATGGTGAGCTGGTAGAACATATTTTTCCTCTAGTGATAAAAATCAATGGATACCATTAGAAAATAGCATGCTAAGCATGTCTTGCTATAAAAGTGTATTTAAAATTTCAATATAATTCAACAAAAGTTTACTCATATTTGAAAATTTATAAAATTATACTTTTTTATTTTTTGAAGTATGTTTTAATGTTGGATCTTCTTTTTTAGGTCCTGTTTATTTTAAAATTGCTTATTAAGACATGTCAAATGAATTATCAGTTTATAAATATTGACAATTTGAATCATAGTTACTGAATAAGTTGAATAATAATTTACATTTCAATTCTCATAAGTTAATCATTCAATATTTATTCAATATTGACTAAACTGTACTATATTTGAATAACTTTTCTAGGTAATATTTGTAGAATTCTTTAAACTTATTTATATGATTCCAGACTTTAAATAACGGTCTGGGTTATGAATCAAGTGGTAGAACACCTGCCTAGCTGCCAAGCAAGTGCCAGGTCTTTCTTGAGTTCAAACCCTTGTACCACCTAAGGAGAATAAAGAAGCATATAGTACAATATGAGACCACCAATAAAAAATAGTGTAATTTGTGAGGCTGACACGATGGATGGAGAGTGGGAAGACAACATGGCTACATAAGAAGACCCTGCCACAAAGAAAGAGAGATAAAAATCAACAAACAAAAACTTAAATAACAGCTAAATTATATTATCTATGCACTAAGGAATAAAAGACATCATAGAAAGGGGAAACCAATGTAGGATGAAATACAAGTTACTTTGTGCAAGCAGTGGATTTTGTTTATAGCTTAAAGTTTAAGTGGAATTTGTGATAAAGAAGGGAAAAAGAAAAGGCTCCTCAGGCTATCAAGTATCCATTATAAATTCCTAAGAATTAGGAAGAATACATCATGTCTGACTAGGGTAAAGTGAGTGTCAGAGTACTTTATAAGTAACTTGACTGAAGTGAGTATGAATCAGCTCATAGATTTAGTTTACCTTGAGTCTTAGAAGAGACTTTGGACTTAGACTCTTTTTATTTTATCCTATTGATATATTCACCAGTTCAATATGATCTACCACAGAGACAGCCAGAGAGCACAGGCATTAGGACTTAGACTCTTGAACATTGTTGGAATTGTTGAAAATTTTGGAACTACTAGAGTTTGACTAAATGTATTCTGCAATATGAGTTTGCCATGAGTTTTTAGGAACAAGGGGCTAAATGTTAGGATTTTAACATAAAACATCCCCCCACCCCCAGGTTCATGTGTCAATGCCTAGGTGATACAATCTGGTGGTACTTTGTAGGGGGAATTGTGAAAATTTAGGAGGTAGGGACTAGATGGAGGAAGTAGGTCCCTGGAGTCAAGTCCTTGGTGGTTTCTTGGCCCCTTCCTGTTTCCTTCTCTCTGCTTCCTGTCCACCATCAAGTGAACAGCTCTCCTGTGCCACATACTTCTATCTCCATGACGTCCATTCAGTCCATGCATTTGGGGCCAAGTGACCATGGACTGGACCCTGTGAAATCTTGAGCCAAAACAGACCATCCCTCCTTGAGATTGTTGGTCTCAGTGAAATAAAGTAACTAAGACGGGTGGTTATAATGGAAACTTGAAATTCAACCAATACGGAAGCATGAGCAGACACTTGGAGAAAACAGTGGTTATAGATGCACAGAGATTAGAGACTTCTTTATAATGAAGAAATCATTTAATTTTGGATCTACCTATGTTTTCTTTTAAATTTGAGAATGCCAACTTTAATGGAAGAATTAAAACAAACATCTATGCTATAAATGTCATTGAATATAAATTTTATTTGACAAAGTTGTCATGGCATTCCTTTACTGCCAAATCTACTTTGCACAATTCCAAAGGAAGTCTGTTGCAACCTTTTGTTCTTACATTCATTTTTCTTTTATCTCTATGGAAGGAGATGTTCTTATCATTATCACCTCCTAAACATGGAGGTGCAGCCATGGAAAATTGAGGCTGAAATTCATATATATGCTGGGTCCTGGAAGAGTAAATTCAATCTTATTTTAAGTTTCCCCTTAGTTAGAACACTGCCTTCTTCCTTGCCTCTGAAAATCACCATGTGAATTCCACTGCAATAGAAGACCTGATTAAAAAAAAAACTTCGTCTAAGGTTGAGCATGGTGGTGCACACCTGTAATTCCAACACTTAGGAGATGAAGGCAAGAAGATCTAGAGTTCGAAGCTAATCTGTCTCAAAATAAAATAAATAAAAAACACTTTGCCTCCCCAAAAACCTTGATTACAAACCCAGGTCAGGTATCTGTTTTCATTTTTTGGACCTCACTCTTGGCTACGAATTACAGCTCGTTTTCAAACTCACAATTAGAGTTTTCCTAGACCTGTGAATCTGCTTCACTTCAATTGTCTGCCTTGACCTGTGACTGGTACCATTTTGTTCTACATGGTCTGCATGCTACCATCTTTGTCAATGCTTGTTTGTTCATTTGTTCAACATTCCATTTCTATGTTTTGTTTTGTTGTTTATAATCCTAATTTATGGCCTCATATGAAGCCCTATTTCCACCCATTTCTTGAAAGGGACATAGTTGTTCCTAATTGTGACTCTTGGCCCTGCTTTCCGTTTTTCCAGGAAAAGATTCCTGGGAAACTTTACTCAGTATGAAATCTTTATCTGTGATGTATTGACACTTAATTGAGGGTCAATCATGGAAGCCCTCATAGAAGCCAACAAACTTGTAAAATTCTATGTATTTGCAGAGGTTTTAATCCATAACCATTTTAGTATTTTATTCCTGGGGAGAGATTCATTGCTTTCATAAATTTCCTCAATGGGCCTCTGACCAGTCCTCTGAGAGCTTGAAGGTCATTGTTGTTGTTTTTATTTGTCAATTTATTCTGTATTTAAATTATCCTTGCATCTTCTGCTGGCTTTCTTTCTTTCCTTCTCCATTGCTAAGCATTATACTGAACTCAATTCTTAACCCTATACCACACTGTCTGCATTAGAGGATGACTTCATTTCATTACTTTGGCTATATGTAAAATAAGGAAGACCTCAAAATTTGTAGCTTGGTCCTCAAATATTACCTTTTGCCTTAAAGATACTCTTATCAAAATCAAAGGAACAAAACCTGAACTCGTTACCTTCCCTCCAATATCAGCTTCCTCCTATCAGTGGTGCTAGAATTTGATGAGCTAGGTGCCTGTCTTTGGACTTGCCTCTGACTTACCTTTCTTTCCTAACTTCTGCAATTCTTTGTATCATACAACATCAACTTTCTACCATCACCCTCTACTTTCTTCAGATCAACACTATTGAAGGAGCTTATTTTTACCTTTTTGTACTCTACAATTTATCTTTAACACTATGACTATAAACAGTTTTCCTAAACAATGTTATAATTTTATTTCCATATACAGAAAATTTCTAGGAAATTTATTCTACAAAAGCTGAACCTAACACCTCCAAGCCTTTACTACTAGTCTTTACAATTTGGTCCATATTATTGTCACCAAATTCAACCTGTCTGGTGTTTTAGACCCTAAACTCTTCTTCTAAACAAACTGTTCTACAAATATGCCACATGCAGTATCCTGAATCTAATTCCTTGGATCAAAAATGCCATCCTCATCTTCATTTCAATGTCCTGTACTGTCTGAGAAATACTCTGATTTTTCTTCACATTCATGATATCCGTTATTGAAAAGCCAGGTTGAAAGCATGAGGAGGCTCTTTCATAGCAAGGTGTTTAGAACATTTAGAAGACATGAAATCTTTAAGTTACCTGGTCATTTTGTGACAGTTCCTACCTGTGTGTGAAGGGCTTAATGACAGAAATTATGTTTTTACTATCTGCTTTCTAGACAAGAGGTTCCTTAGTGATGCAGGATATAGACTCACAGCTTTTTGTTTAATAAATTAATTCTATAGGAGCATATTAGCAATAAAGAAGTCTGTACAATGAGACTGCTGGATAAAATATGGGATACCAAATTAATGTGAAGTTTCAAAAGCCAATAAAAATTTATCTACAAATGAATTGCTTGGATATAATGAATATTTTGGCACAAGTAAATTATACGCAATATTTGGGACATATTTATGTTTAAAATTAACTTTCACTTTTTTAAATTCAAATTCAATTTGGTATGCTGCATTTATATTTATTAAATCAGGCAATCTTATTTTATAAAACCAGATTCTTCTTAAAATGTGATTAGTAGAATGGTAGCCAAAAATAAACATTAATGACGTCAAGGTTGACCTTTACATTCAGTGTTTTCTTCATCATAGTTTTAAAATGCAATTGAATGTATCTTGAAAAAAATCTCAAAATAGGTGTCTTGAGTTATGTAGACTAAGGTTCATCTTAGTGACATGTTCCAATGC